>NC_138905.1:190494442-191831582 GCF_965231255.1 Vanellus vanellus
AAGCTTGTTGCTTTTTGAGATCCTGTGTGTAAGGATATCTGGCTGAAGGCCATTGAGATAGGCAGATAATGACCAAAGGAACAGTGACAAGGTGGAGAACTGATCCAACTTGATCTGTCTGAATCAGCTGCCCCTAAAACCAGCAAAGGTGACTGATGAAGCCATTATCCCTGTTGCAAAACCTGCTGAGGTGATTCACTGGAAGAAACTCTCTGGAATGCCAGGCAAACTGGGGAGGGGGAGCTGTTGAGTAAAGGCGAATAGGATGTATTGAAGAGTGCCGAAGGGGTGGAATTGGAGACTGAACAAAAGAATTTTGGGGTTGTACAGATCACAGAATCATGGAGTTTCAGAATTGGAAGGGACCACTAGAGATCATCTAGTCCAACTCCCCTGCTAAAGCAGGATTGCTCAGAGCACATTACTCAGGACTGCATCCAGGCGGGTCTTGAAAATCTCCAGAGAAGGGGACTCCACAACCTCCCTGGGCAGCCTGTGCCAGTGCTCTGTCACCCTCACCGTAAAGATGTTTTCCGTGTATTTGAACGTAACTTCCTATGTTCTAACTTGTGCCCATTGCCCCTCATCCTGTCACTGGGAACCATTGAAAAGAGCCTGGCTCCATCCTCCTTCAACCCACCCTTTAGATACTTGTATGCATTAATAAGGTTTTGCCTCAGCCTTCTCTTCTCCAGGCTACAGAGTCCCAGCTCTCTCAGCCTTTCCTCAGAAGGGAGATGCTCCAAGCGCTTAATCATCCTAGTTGCCCTTCGCTGGACTCGCTCCAGCAGTTCCTTGTCCCTCTTGAAGTGGGGAGCCCAAAACTGGACACAGTATTCCAGTTGTGGCCTCACCAGTGCCGAGTAGAGGGGGAGAATGACCTCCTTCGACCTACTGGCCACACTCTTCCCTATGCAGCCCAGGATTCCATTGGCCTTTTTGGCAACAAGGGCACATTGCTGGGTCATGGATAATTAATTTACTGTCTACTAGGACCCCCAGATCCTTCTCCTCAGAGCTACTTCCCAGCAGGTCCGCCCCTAACCTATCCTGGTGCTTTGCATTCTTCCTCCCCAGGTGCAGGACCTTGCACTTGCTTTTGTTGAAGCTCATTAGGTTCTTCTCTGCCCAGCTCTCCAGCCTGTCCAGGTCACGCTGGATGGCAGCACGGCCCTCTGGGGTGTCAGCCACCCCACCCAGTTTGGTATCATCAGCGAACTTGCTGAGGATACACTCTGTCCCCTCATCCAGGTCATTAATGAATATATTAAACAAGATTGGACCAAGTATTGACCCCTGGGGGACACCATTGGTTACATGCCTCCAACTAGACTCTGTGCTGCTGATCACAACCCTCTGAGTTCTGTCCCGCAGCCAACTCTCAATCCACCTCGCTGTCACCTCATCTAGGCCATACTTCCTCAGCTTCCTAATGAGGATGTTATGGGAGACAGTGTCAAAAGCCTTGCTAAAGTCAAGGTAGATGACATCTACAACTCTCCCCTCATCCAGCCAACCAGTTATAACATCATAGAAAGCTATCAGATTGGTCAAGCATGATTTACCCTTGGTAAATCCATGTTGACCACTTCCAATAACTTCCTGTTCCTCAACGTGTTTGGAGATGACATCCAGAATGAGTCGCTCCATTACCTTCCCAGGGACAGAGGTGAGACTAACTGGTCTGTAGTTCCCTGGGTCCTTCTTCTTGCCTTTTTTGAAGATCGGAGTGATGTCAGCCTTCCTCCAGTCCTCAGGCACCTTTCCTGTTCCCCATGACCGTTCAAAGACGATGGAGAGTGGTCTAGCAATAACATCTGCCAGCTCTCTCAGCACTCGCGTGTGCATCCTGTCAAGGCCCATGGACTTGTGAATGTCCAGCTTGGCCAAGTGGTCTCTGACCCAGTCCTCCTCAACTGAGGGAAAATCTTCCTCTATCCAGACCTTCCCCCTTGCTTTCAGAGTATGGGATTCGTGAGGGACAGCTTTAGCAGTGAAGACCGAAGAAAAGAAGGCATTCAGTAACTCTGCCTTCTCTGTGTCTTCCACCACTAGGGCACCCGTCTCCTTCATCAGTGGGCCTACATTTTCCCTAGTCTTCCTTTTTCTATTGATATACTGAAAGAATCTCTTCTTATTGTCTTTTAACTGCAGTGGCCAAGCTGAGTTCTGATTGAGCTTTGGCCCTTCTAATTTTCCCCCTACATAGCTTTGTTATATCTTGATAATCTTCATAAGTTGCTAACTTTCTTTTCCAGAGAATGTAAGCTTTCCTTATTTTCCTGAGGTCCAGCCAAAGCTCTCTATTTAGCCAGGCTGCTCGTCTTCCCCATCTGCTTGTTTTTTGAGGCATGGGGATGGCCTTCTCCTATGCTTCTAAGAATACCTGCTTGAAGTATGCCCAGCCTTCCTGGGCACCTTTGCTCTTCAAAACCGCCTCCCAAGGGACACTCTCAACCATGCTCCTAAACAGGCCAAAGTCTGCCCTTCGGAAATCCAAGGTGGCAGTTCTGCTGGCTCCCTGCCTTACTTGATCAAGAATTGTAAATTCTATCGTTTCATGATCACTCTGCTCAAGATGACCTCCAACCTTTACATCCCCCACAAGACCTTCTCTGTTAACAAACAGTACGTCCAGTAGGGCACTTCCCCTAGTTGTTTCCTTCACCAGCTGTGTTAGGAAGTTGTCTTCCACACACTCCAGGAACCTCCATGACTGTTCCCTCTCTGCTGTGTAGTATTTCTAGCAGACATCTGGGAAGTTGAAGTCCCCCACAAGAACAAGGGCAGATGATCGCGAGACCTCTGCCAGCTGCTTATAGAATACTTCATCGGCTTCTAAATTCTGATTAGGGTGTCTATAACAAACTCCCATCACGATGTCTGCCGTATTGGCCTTCCCCTTAATTCTTATCCATACACACTCAGTGTTGTCATCCACACTGTTAAGTTCCAGACATTCAAAACTGTTACGGGACGTTAAGGAAAGGACCAGAGGTGGAGAAGAGAAAGACCGAAGTGCAGTGAGGAGGAATGAGTGAGGGGAAAAAGAGAAGGAAGGGGATAAAAGAGGGCAGTTGCATTTAAGCAGGCAGCTGGTTAGTACATTTGCCTTATGAAGCCCTGTTTGCCAGATCATCGTGGCTCATCTTATCCTATTTACCCTTTTTTTTTCTCTTGTGAATGTGTTTCTAGGATATGTGTGTGATCTGCTAGCAGACTTCAAGCTGGACTATGCAGCAAGTAGGATGAGGGTCTGACAGAGAGATGGTAGAGGGACTGAAGTTCTGAGCAGTAGTTATTATAGAGAAACGAGTGAAGTCTTTTTTATCTCTGAGCATCAATCCTTAGGAACAGGACTGACCTATCTGTGCTGTCTGTGTTTGTGTGGGTGTTCAATGCAGTACTGTTCCCTTGCATTCATCTATGTATTGTGGTGTATCTACAGTGTGTGTCTCTGTCCCTTTGGAAGAATTGCTCCACCTTGCTTATTGTGGGACTTGGAAAGGTGTTAGGGAGCAGCAGGTCTTATTGACCAGGCCAGGAGAGGAGGGAATCCGTGAATCCCTCAGTATACCATATTTGATATAAGAAATAATCAAAGAAATAAGCTTTTTGCTTCTTTGGTTGTTAGTCATCTGTGAGGGATCCTTTACAGTGTTTGATGCTGCCCTCAGGGCAAGTTTTCTGTGTCAGGATTGTACCCAACAGCGCAGAACAATTTCCCATGTTGGAGGCCTGGTATTCAAAAAATGGTTAACACCCTGAACTCTGGAATTTGATACACCCTTTGGGTTATTATCACCTCTGAAAGTTAGGGTACTTTCACTCTTGGATTTTAAAGCCTGCAGAATCCTAACAACTTTCTCTCCCATAACAGTGTTACTGATTTAAGTGTACACTGTATCTTTTAGCACAACAGCTAAGTATTTTGAGTTTTGGTGTTTTTTTTTTTTTCCCCAGTAGTATTCTGTTATTGCTGTGAAATTACTTAATAGAAACAAATAAAAAGTGATAATGAGGGGGACAGAGGTTGAGTGATTTTTAGGCAAGAGCATGTGAGAAACGATTGCAAAACTGCTTTAACACAAACACTGGTAAGTGTGTAAACATGAGTAGGTAATAAGTGTGTCTTAGGATTATTCCCATTCCTAGCCCTTATTTCCCAACTGTTTCCAGAAGTGCTGTTAATATAAAACGTGTTTTCTGATGAAAACTGCAGGAAATAAGTTTTCTGTTGGTCATGCGTGTCTTCTTTGCGATCCCAGTTCAGTTTCCCTTCACCATAAGGAGGCCAGCTTATGAACTCAGCCATCCAAAGGGACTAACTTGCTATACAGCTGATTTATGAAGCACCACATATGTCAGGGGAAAGAAAATCTACAAGATGTAATTGGATATGAGGGGTTTTTTATGGCTTTCATGGTTTTGTAGTTGGATTCTTCAGGGGCAACTCTGAAAACCAGTTTTCTCTGAAGAGGAAATAGCAGTGATCATTTCATATTCTTACATTTATTTCGTAAATGTTTCTGGAAATAAGAGAAATTCTTTGTGTGAGAAAAGCTTGCCTCCTACACTGTAGGATGTGATTAGAAATCGTGTAGTATGAGTTTCAGAAGGCATTGTTGCTTATTATGTTCTGGTTTTATTTCAACAAAACTTACCTGGTAGATTTATGGTCATGATTAGTTTTGTTAATAAACACAATGGCTGCAGTAGAGGCCTTCTATAACATGATTTTCATCTCAGAAGCCCAGACAGTTTGTTTTATACAAGCTTTATGCAAACCAGTATTCTTAGAAAGCTGGTTCTGAATTCATAGAATACTTTGTTCTTAGTCATCTGGTTCTTCTCTAGCTTAAAAATGTAGTGATCTGCGACTCCATTTTACTGTTTACTTTCTCTTTGTTGACTGAGCATGGGGTATCATGCAGTAATGAAGAGAGATTTACTCATTTGTCATCTCCAGATTCATTAAGTAACGTTCTTGGTGTATACCGTGACTGGATAGTGTGCATGGCACCAGGTTGCTCCCTCTGCTCTTAAATGCTCCTTAATAAACAAAGTGATATAACTTTGCCAAGTGCTATTGCAAGATGTATGAGTTTTACCAGCTCTAGTTAAGACATAAAACATTGTTTGTTATGGATTTGACAGAAAGAGTAAACGTGATCCATAAACACTGTGGAAGTATCTGACTGCTAAGATAGATAGCCTCTTCCTTGCACCTTACTGATTTAAGGTAACTCCTTCTAACAGCGGTGGCATATTTTGCAATAATTTGCTGCTTGCATCTCAAAGCAAAGATTTTGAAAGAAGTTGTTTGGAACCACTCTTGATGGATGGTTGTGTTCTATTTCGTATCTATGGGAAGACCCTTCTGTAGTCCTGAAGCAATTTTAAGGGGTTTGTGAAAAGAAAAAAAAGCAATAAAGATCTTGGTGTTAGTATCAAGTAGGTTGAAATTATCAGCGTTCCTACAGTTCTGTATGAGACATAACTTCATTGTTTGGGTACATTTTACAGCAATAAGCATGGTCATTTACCTAGGCTTGTACTGCATACCTTCCTGATTCCAGCATGATGAAGAGAAGAATGTATTACCTTGTGCCAGTAATGACTTTGAAAGACCCTGTGTGTGACTGCAAGGTAAATAAAAAAAAGGGGCAGGGGGAAAATGCGCAGCCTACCACTTCTGCAGTTGTTAAAATATTTCTGTTGTGTGACAACTGGACCATTTGAAGTTGTTAAGTTGAGAAGTTCAATCACTTTCTCTTAACTTGCTTTATAAAGAGTGTGAAAATTTACTAGGAGTAAAAGAAACAAAATTCTTAGATCTTAAAAAGATGAATATATATGCCATAAGATCAGCAATAAAGCAGTAGATGCAGTGATTTTTATAGGCACCCAAAACATAATCCTTATGTTAGGAAATGGCTGATGGAAGACAAACTGTGGTGGTTCAGTTACCCTGGAAGTGACTGCTATCCGGCCAGCTGGCTGAAAAAAAGAGGGCCCAAGAAGACAATGAGGAAAAAAGAAAATTTAAGTCAAGCTGACCCTTGTTGCCATATTTAGAAAAAAATGTTAACAAAAATGAACTTGACTTTTGACTGGGTTCTCACACAGCTGTGTTAGTTGTTGGCACTGACAGCAGTGGACAATTCCAGTTGTTCCTTTTGTCTTCCGAAAGGATGCACTCATCAGAGCATGCTTTTACCTGAGACTGCAATTTAGCCTTCCTGTAGTTCATGCAGTTACACTGTACTTCGTGAACTCCACTTCATGAGCATGTAGTTCATGAGTTTCAGCGTCACCTTAGGTTTTTCCCTCTGGAATTTCTCATTTTCTAGCATGTATGTAAGTCCAAAGTTCGATCTCATTTCTGACTCTTTTTGAAGTATTTGCTAGATGTAAAACACCCCTTAGACTTCATTCCATAACAGTAAGGTGCTGCTGGTTTATCCGAAGACAGTAATAAGTTTTCAGTTCAGCCAGGTGAGGAGAATCCATGTCAGCTAAAGGAACATATTTCTGGGACTCTTCCTCTTTTTGATAAGATTAAAATAGAAATTGTTTTTAGGAACATTAGAAAAGGATTAGGAGATTCTCTTTCAGTTTTTACTGTGCGTAAGCTCTCTGATTTGACAAGTACGTAAATGTTTTATGGTTTGATGGATCTTCTGTTTAGCAAAGAACAGTAAAGGTCATGTGGTATTCAAATCTATAGTAGTTCCTCACTTTTTTAATAATGTCAAAGGACAAGCTTTTAGAAGGATTGAAGTAGTGACTGTGCAGTTTTATCTAAACTGGTTTTGCTAAAAAGAATGGCAGGTTGATAGAAAGGAAATTGTATGGGAACATAAATCCAACCCTTTGTAAATAATTGCATTGACCTAAACTGTCTTGAATATGGGATGCTTTGAATGGAGAGGCTGTTATTAAAGTATTAAAAACCTATTTTATTAATAATCAAATTTATTGTTAAGAACAACTTTTTATAGTTGCTTATTAATAAATGTTAAGCATACTACACAAACTTATACTCAATTATTTGCTTTAAACCATTATTTAGTATAGGGCTGTTACATGTCTAATAGTAACATTTCTTATCAAAGAAACCTAAATATAGTTTTGGATGGATGCTTTGAGTAGATAGTTTTTGAAGGAGAAAACAAACCAGAGATCACTAAACCTGCAGTCTAGGAGAAAATGTGTGGTGACTAGCTGTTTTAATTCTGTATCTTTTTTTGATCTTGGACTTTTTAGAGGGAAGGGATTTACTTCCCAGTCTGATCCACAAATTGTCTCTCAACTTAATACTCTAATCTCTTGCAAGGGCTCTGGAAGGGGTCTTTTCTGAATCCAGTTCAAAGACCACCATTAGGTCCATTGTGCGTATTGTTGTGGTGCATGTGTGTTTGTTCTTAGCTTCTCCCTATGGCATCCTGTTTTTTTCTGCATGGTAGTTGTGGGCCACTTGTGGATTTAGGGTAAACAAGGAAATATACAAAATATTTCCCCCCTTAGCTTAAAAATTAGTTGAGAATCCAACTACGTGAATTTGCATAAAGTAAATTAATTATAGTAGTTCTTAATGAAACTGTTTTTTCATAATACATGTTCTGCATGTCCTCTGGTGGTTTCAGAATGGTAGATAGTTAAGACTCAGGTATTATATTTGGTCATACTTTTCCAGATATTAAGTAATCTTCATTTTCAGTTGTTTGTTGGAATTAAAGCCAACAAAAATAAAATGTGGGTGCATCAGAAGCACAACGTGTGCTGTTGCTTCAAAGGAAGATGCTGTTTTTATTCATTATGTTGTGCCATTTGTGACTTAAAGGCTGGAAGTTTTCCAAAACTACGTTTTCTCCCATTAATGCCCTATTTTGAGATGGAGAAAGGAATGCTACCATCATATACTACAGGTAAATGGGGAAACTCAAATTATGCTTGTGTGTTCATGAGCAAACATGTTTGAAAATAATACGTTATTTTTTAATATGCTATCGGTTTTTTTATTTGGATTGTTTTGGAAATCCGCAGCATTGTAATACCAGCATTGCCTTAAGGCTCTGTTAGATCTTCCAAAATTTTCCATAATTGTAAAACAGAAAAAAAAAAAAAGCCCATTTCTAAAATGTGAAGCCTGATGTTTTATCAGATGGAAGAAAATTTAGGAGTCTGTAGAAAGTAAATATGGGATGTAAAATTTGTGTATCCTCTGAGTTAAGTGTGTTGCTTGTATTGTGAGATTACTGAATATCTTAATGCAACTGAATTATGGATATAGTAAATATGAAGTAGTGTAGAGAGGCAAGCTTGTTAGTGTAACTGGGGGAGTGTGATTGATGGTTTTACTGATCTGTCATAGTCACTTAATATTATCTTTGCAGAGACAGTTGCAAAATACCAAGAATTAGGCAATTTGTTTCCCATTGGTGTTCCCTGTGGGTGTGTTGCATATATTGCACTTTATTGTCTACATTATACATTTAATGTCTTAAACGCATTTTCTTTATTGAATAGTTAGCAAAGACAATCAGTAATAGAACAAGCAACCCTACTGACCTCTTAAAATTTTTGTGGGTGTATTGTAGCTTGTTCATTTGTACTCTGAAAATAATTAAAATTCTGATGAACGAGTGACTCCGGTTTTCCTGCCACAATGATTCTTTGTGTAATATTCCCCATGTTTTTCAAATAGTCATATCGTTATCATATTATCTTTTTTACTTAGCAAAGTAGAAGTCTGTTGACTCAGTTGGGATTTCAGAGTCAAAATTTACTGGCACAAAAATCTAAATTTAATTTTGCTAGAATATTAAAAGTATATTAATTTGATCAAAACAAAGCCATTTGTTTTTCAACAAAGCCATTGTCTTTTTCATTAGAAATAAAGAAAAAAAAAAATCATCCACAGCCCGTAGGGTACCCTAGAAACTACTGTCTTGGTTGTTTTGTGCTATGTAAATAGTATATTTCTATGGCATACCACAGATTCTTTGTGACTTTTATCTCTATTGGGGAGATTAAACAAGGAATTTCTAAGGAATGGCAAAAAATAGTTTTCAGAATAGCTACAGATCATCTCAGATTTTTAAGGAATTAATTTTAAAGAAGTTTGTTCATAACAGTAATAGATATCTCAGTGTGCAGGACTGTTTTGCAATGTATAATTATTGTTAAAAGCTCCTTGTACAGTAAGTCTTAGGGTTTTTGTTTCTGCTTTTCACTGTTTATTTTTTCCCTATGGAAACTCCAGGATACTGTATCTTCTACAACTGACAAGAACAATTTGTCTCTAACTTCCAGGGCTGAAAATGGAAATCACTACTGAATTGGATTCCTGTTTAATATTTGGCATACAGCTATTTTTAACATGGTTTCAAAAATGCTTGTGAATCTTTGCAGTGCTGTAACTTATTTTTTTAATCATTTATTCAGTTTTGTTTATAGTTCTGTTAAATCAAGTCATTCTGCTGTGGTACAAGAATTCCACAACTTAATTACATTCCTCAGGAAATGAGAATCTTATACTTGCAATGAGGTCAAATACAAAAGAACTAAATCATGACTTTCATCAACTTCTTTTACCTTGCACAAATCCTAGAATTCCAAAGCCTTAAGTATGTTTGTTGTACAACTATATTTGAGCATGAAGGAATGGGGTTTGTTTGTTTGGGTTTTTTTTAACTAGCACTGGCACTGAGGCTGTTTGGTTTAAGTTCAGACGAAGTTTGCAGGGAGCCAGTTGTGCTAGTTGGAAACGGTTGAAGGAAAAAGTCAAGATTTTTAGGGCGTGCAAGTCATACCCCAACTGTAAAACAAAATACTGCATGTATGTTTTAATGGATTATACACCTGGATTTTACGTTCTGCTTACAGATTTGCAAAGTAGTTATATGTAGTCAAATTAAATACTACACTTTTTGTGCAGTATAAACTACTGTCTGTGCTTTCTCTCTACTAATTGTTTACTCCAGTAATTACTTCAAAATCCAGATTTTTAAATTGTTAGTAGTTTACAGTGACTGCTCACTTTATTTTAACTAAAGAAACAGAAGAATCTAATGCAAAACTTCTGTCTTGAATGATTTTGTTCCCCTGCCCTTCAGTCTTCATGTTAGAAATTCAGGTATAGCCTTTTCTGAAAGGATTTTGAACGCTGAGCTTGTAGGATTGTAATGTTAGAAGTACTAAGAGGGAATTCAGAAGGGAGGTAGGTTGGTATTCAAGTCTCATGCATGTAAAATTTTTGCATCGGGGAAATGATTAGAGAGCTTCTTGTTAATGGGCTATGGCTTTTGACTCTGAGTTTAGAAAAAATTGTCTGTATTAAAGACACTGCCATGATAGGGATATGAGGTGGGGTTGAGCACTGTACTTGAACCAGAAGATACAAAGCTAATAGTAAACCCGGGCTTATTCATTCTTCTGTTTTAGTTTTGTTTCTAAGATGGATCACACAGTACAAAGTGCAGAGAATATTGATGACTTCTGTAGTAATGTGGTCACCTACTATCTTTTTCTTTAGTTGGTGATTTGTTCCTGTATGTGAGTCATGATTTTTTTTGCCTATAATTTTGGTATAATTTTGAACTCTCTCTGTTCCTGCCAGACACTTCTGAAGTAGGTGACTGTGAGAAACAAAGCCTTGTGTGATCTGGGAGGTGTGGGTTGTGCAACAGTCTGCCTTGCTCAAACTGCCAAGTTTCCATTTATGAAGGTGCTAATTGGGTAAAGGTGATGTTAGGGATCATATATCATTTTTCTACATAATTGAAATTTTTTCATGCTTAATTCTCTTCTGATATTATGTGTGTAATGAAGTAGTTCTTCAGGGGAGAGTCATTTTGACTCAGAGACCTGAAGCCATCTGGCCAGACTGAGGCTTTGTTTTCACAATTAAAAGAGAAAAATAGTAGTGGGAGTGGCATGGGTTTGGATTTTTTTAACCATGGTAACTGTGCGTGGGCAGTGCTGGCAAAATAGTGAGGGCTAGGTATTTCTGTTTTGCTGAGGTAAACTTGCTGAGGCAAGACCTGCATCTCTGAGACTGACCTTGTGTTTAGTTTCCCTAGAGGTAAAAATTTTTTTACCTTACTCAGCAGTGCCGAACAAACCCGAAAACTTGCAGCTGTAAATCCAGCTTGGAACTTACTTGTTAAAATGCAAGTGTGTTTAACCTTGCCTGTTTCTTTGTTTGTATCTATGAGCTGTTATTCTGCAGTGTGAAGCAAAAATACATGGCTGTTGTCTAATAATTTTCAATGTATTTTTTCCTCTTTTTATATCTGTTTTTAATTAATATGTGTATGTGTGGAATTTCTAATTGTGCTGGGAACAATGTCAGAACCTGTGAAGCACGCTAGCATAAGATTTTAAAAAAACTTAAATGATGGAGAGGCCCACTTCGAATTTTATCAGAGATGAAGGAATTTGGAAAGTTAGGTACTGGATATCTCTTTAGGGTTCTACTTATCTAAAAGGTGTATGTTTTCAGTTAACGGGATGTAGCCGAATACTGAATCTTCTCCAAATAAATGCTTTTTATTTTTTTTTCCCCTACAAAAAAGCATGTTTGTTCTGTATTACATATGCACAACTGCTAGGGAACATTAGAAATTAATGTAAAGATTGATATATTCAAAGACTCATATTGTTCACTGTTGCAGGGAAAAACTGCTCAGATCATGTAATTTAAACCACAAAAAGCAATTTATTGCTTTATTAACATGATGTAATTAAGCAGTGGAGAACTGTATGCTTAGGGTTGATACCAGCAATACAACAGATAAACCAGAGCGTCAGACGATTAAAAACGTTAATAAAAGCCTACAAATATCTGAACACTTTTCATAACTAATCATGAAAAGTTCTAATCCCCTTCTTCCCCCCCCACAGTTATTGACACACAGGCTCAGTGGGCAGTGAGGGTTACAAGCACTGCCTGCTCTTTCAGGACTATGAGTTCAGCCAATTGCACACAGCTCATCCTGGAGATGTGGATGCTCCAGCTTTATACCAGGGCCGCTCCCTACAATCTGCTAGTTTTCAGGTCAGAGGTAAAGTTCCTCCTACCAAGTCACATAGCACACTTGAGCCGTGGATCCCCCCCACCTGCTGCACCCCAAACTGCCACTGCGCTGCTTGGAGTGTGGCTGCCCCTGTCACCTGGTGGGAAGGTTGCTCTTCAGGGCAAGGAGGAGGTCATGATGCCAGTGTGGTGATTTCTCCATTGTCCAGTCAGGCTTTGGTGATTGCTCTGTTGCCATTATGAGGTTCTTCTCCTGTATTATAAACGAAGCATGAATGTTTGTCCTTCCTTTCAAGCTGACTCTTTCTTTGTTTCAAAAGTCTCTTTGAAATTCCCCTGTACAATATGATATAGTTGGTCTTGCTTTAAGCTGGAGGTTGGACCAGGTGACTCCAGAGATCCTTTCCAATCTAAATTAATCACTGATTTTATGCAACACATGGATATGATAGATACAAAATCCTGTCTTTGCTTAATATTATGCCACATTTGTAAGTCAGTTTGAAAAGGTTGTATTTCACCTAAACTCATAATTTACTTATTTCTATAAAACATGTTATTCATATGGTCTTTATATGTGATATACTTTCTTTTTACATCTCTTAGGCAACACCATGTGTTTTGTGAGTAAAAAGACAATTTACATCTGGTTTGGAGTTATTTTTTCCAGATTGATCAAGTTGCATGCCAGGTACACTTTGTTTTACTCCGTTAAAGCATTTTCTTCTGTCAATCTGCAATAAAGTCATTATGTATAAAAATAAATATTATAGATACACGGTAAGCAACATTTTACCTGGCAACAGTTGCATTTAAATTATTTCAGATCTTGTCAGTCAGTGACCTTGCTGAAAACTCTTCCTGATTTTAATGCTTCAAATTTCTACCAACCCGTTTTTCTTGAAAAGCTTTACAAAAATTCGTCAGCCTTCATCAGGCTATTGTGAAGTTTATATTTTTGTCACTTGTCGCTGAAAAAGTTGATTGACTTGTTGATTGAAAAAGTTGATTGATTGATCGACTATGCCTGAAATTACCAAGCAAGTAGTCTTCTGTCAAACCAATTAGTTCTATCTAGGTCATGATTCCCTCAGCCAGAAGAGCATCATGTGATTAAATTATTGTAATGTTTGAGACAAAGGAGGACGCAAACGGCAACAGTTACACTTGAGCGCTCTCATGTTTGCAGAATGGTGAATAGATCTACTAAATGGTTGCAGTGAAATATAGTCATTGAGAGTTAAATCTCGGATGTAATGAAATCAATACACCTTTCCTTCTTTGTAGGAGCTTAGATTTCATCTGTTAAAGTCACTGTCAGCATTGTGCCTGAAAACCAGTGCCCCCTGAAGCGTTAGATGCAGATTCATCCTCTTCATAGGTGCAATTGCTGGATTAATTGAATAAAAAGTGTTTTGTTTTAGCACATATAATTTAAGGAGAATTTTGGAGAAAGCACCTCAACTGCTCAACCAGAGGTTCAAGCAATGTACGTCCTTTTTTGTCTCAACTGCAGTCCTATGCTGGAATCCCCCAAAGCTGGGAATTTTAGCATATGACTTCATATATTGTCAGATGTTTTGAACAGAAGTCCTGTCAGAAAGGTGTCTTATTTAGCACTTTGTTGCCTGCCCTTCTTTATCTGGTGGAAAAAATAATTCTAACTAGGATCTGCCAGCTTTGTGAAGAAAGGCAGGTGGATCACGTATCCTTTTTTTGTTATGGTTCTAATTTTCTGCCTGTAAATCCAGTATTGTGTAACTTAGTGACATTCTGATTGGAGCACTGGATGATAATGTTGATTATTGGCAAGCATCGTTCATGTAGAATTTAGGAGAGAGCTGAGCCTCTGAGCTTCTGCATGTTACACATCTGCTGTGTGTAGTTGTCTGTCTCCAGATTTAAGAACTTCTCAGAGAAGTGATTATTTTGTTCTGTGTAACATGTTATTCATATAAAGTTACTGAATCTTCTTTATGTGGATGTAGCTTTTTTTTATACTGATGTGCCCCTAAAACAATACTGTTTATTATCTTATTTAATGAGCATATTGCTGGGATACGAAGAAGCTATTTTTTTCCAGTCTATTTTTAGGGGACTGTATATATATTCCATTCAAACTAAAGCGATCATTACATTGATAGAGTGGCTGCAAACATTTTCCACTAGAAGTCCTATTTCTTTTCATTTATCTGTCATCTTAAAATATCAAGCTGTCATTCAGACAAAACTTACTGTGTTAAAAATCTTGAAGTATATCAATGCATATTCAATGTCTGCTTTGACCTCAAAATAATTTTGACATTGAATTTCAGTGCTGTATACCAGGTTTGCTGTACAGATGGCACAGTGAAATGGCAAAAATATGATTTGTGCAATGAAATGGCAAGTAGTAGCTTTGCTTTCCGTTGTTGTACAGCTAAGGGTCTATGGTAAATCAGTGAACTTTAGTCAGTAATCATAATGTACTATTGTCAATTGGCAGTTTTAACAAAGCCGTTGCCCTGAATTTTTGAAGGCTGAAACTTCATGTGATCTTTTTATATCCTGAGAGAGTGTGTAGCAGTAACTGTTGCTTAGCCTTGTAGCCTGTCTCAGTAGTCCATAGTGTGTGCCTAGGGAAAAGTACCAACTAGTATAATGTGTGTTCTTACCTCCTTCGGAACACATGGCCAATTTTCAAAATTTTGCAGCTGAGGGACTTCATGAGGCAGAAGTGTCACCTTTGTTTTTAAGCCCTTAGTGGGTACTTTTCAGAAAGTTTGCGTAGTTCCTTTTTGAATACCAGTAAACTCTTGTAAGGGGTTCCATGTTTTGTTTTGTTTTGTTTTGTTTTTTCCCCTTGTATTACAGAGACAGTTGAATTATCATTTGCTACTGACTATATTGGTTCCAGTCCTGACTTTGACTCTCATCTCACCACGTTATCTCCAGCCTGAAGAATCTTAAACAACTCAATCTTGCTTTTTATGGAAATTGTTCCAAAGCTTTTATTATTATTTGTCACTCCTCTTTGGCTTTTTTAGTTCTGACTGTAGAGAGGTTGGTGCTGGTCTCTTCTCACAGGTAATTAAAGACAGAACAAGAGGGAATGGCTTCAAGCTCCAACAGGGTAGATTTAGACTGAACACTAGGAAAGAATTTTTCACAGAAAGAGTGGTCGGGCATTGGAATAGACTGCCCAGGTTGAGTCACCATCCCTGGATGTGTTTAAGAGACATTTAGATGTGGTGTTGGGGGATATGGTGTAGGGGAGAACTTTGTAGAGTAGGGTAGATGGTTGGACTCGATGATCCCAAGGGTCTCTTCCAACCTAGACAATTCTATGATTCTAGTAAAGGGGCCACTAGAACCACATGCAGTGTTCAGAATAGAATGTTCCATGGATAAACATGGTGGAATTGTTGTTTGCTGTTTAGTTTTTTCATGCTTCCTTCCTTCCTTGCTTTTCTGAATGTTTCAATTTTACAACCGATATTGAGCACTGTGCTGCTCTTTCATAAACTTAGTATAACTCAGAATCTGTATGCTCTGAAGTAACATACTGTTTAGAAAAAGGACGGAAAAAGTGTCATCTAGCTTTGCTTACTGAATGCCTCTTTTTATGGTACAGAAAAGCATTAAGCATACTGCACACAGTGCAAATGTTCTAATAATACTTTCCATTTTTCTGGGAACCTTATATTCCACTATTATGTCCTGCATTGTTGGATTAAGGTTTTATATTCCTATTCATTAAAACCCATTATTTGATATGTTAAATTAGATTCCCACCCACTGTATGAGTTATGTTTATGCTTTATTCATCTTCCTGTGTAGCACTGGTGGCTCGGTGTCACAATGTTGTTTGACAACACTTAAAATGACCTTTGTCTTTACAGCCATGAGAAGTATAGTATTATTAACTGTGTGGTTGTAATGGTTAACTAGGTCACGAACTAGCAGGCCATTATTTGACTTAAAGAATGCAAACAGTATTATTGACTTACCAAGAATATATATATATGTACAGTTGAACAGCTGCTCTTACATTCTCCCTTTGATCAGGGTAGAATTACTTTACAGCTTGCAAAATAAACGTTAGAAGCTGAGCTCATTTAGAAAGATAAAAGCTTCTAAAAGCTTTTCAGTCTGACCCTGATAAATTTATGATATCTTCTTCTCATTCAACTAACGCCTTTTTTTCATCTTGTAGTTCCAGAGGAAAAAAGCCGAAGGCCTAGTGATCTGCTCTTTTATTGACTTGCATGCACGCACACACAAAATTCTCTTAGCAATTTGAACAATTTCAAATAAGGGGAATGTTGAGGCAGTCTTAACTTTTCACTCTTCTGGACCTAAATTCATGGTGGATAAACAAAATCTTTTCAATACAGTGAGTAAAAACATTGCTGGAAACGATGTAGGTGGGAACTTTTCAATTATAAGATTGGACTGAGGTGGAATGATATGAAAAAGCAGTATTGTGTAGAGTTTCTTCTCATAATGTTTTTTGTTTTATTTCTTATTCTAGATTCTTAAACCTCTGCAGAATAATTTGGTTAGATTTCTGTGATATTATTTTTAATTTCAGTAGTGTGTAAGTAAAGTTTCAGTTTTACATAGGCGACATGGTAACTCAGACATTCTTTTTGGGACTCCCAGTTAAAGCGGTTTAGATGGTTGGACACATTCGATGCCAGTATAGTTTGATTCATTCTGCTGGGTTCAGTTTTAATAGGTACTATGTCTAAACAACTTCACACCTCCTGCCAGCAAGGCTAGGGACACTAAAGTGTGTTTTCTATAGGGAATAAATAGTACGTTAAAGTTTTTAGTTATGAAGTTGCTTGTTCAGTGTAGAGTAAAAAGCAGTATATTTTGGATATGCACAGTATACTTTACTAAATTATCTTGCAGTACCCTGGAAACAATGGTATAAAAGTAAAGCTAAACTTCTGTTGCATATTATTAAGTTCCAGATGTGATGTTTTGTTTTGTTTTGTTATTACTTTGCCTGGACTGAATTTAAGCAGTGTCAGAACTTCTATCTTCTTTACTTCTCTTGAGCTGTTGAGTTGCCATAAGCGTTTGACATAGATTATATGCTTAAGCATTCAAAGCAACAGCTGAGACAGTTCAATTCATAGACTCATAGAATACCAGGTTGGAAGAGACCTCAAGGATCATCTGGTATAACCTTTCTTGGCAAAAGCAGTTGTCTGTGAATAAATGGATTTACAGTATTACTAATAATAGCACAGTTAACATTTTTCCTTCATAAACTCACCACTTTGAAGTTCAGAAGTTTTATAGTTGAAAACTCTGTGTCACAACAATCTTGTTTTCATTCTTTTATGTCACCTACTAGTTGTGAGCTAAGGTGAAGTCATTTAAACTCCGTCTGAACTTTGTACATTGTGTTCATATGGGTAGTCACTTTCATGTGCATATGATTTAACTGTTCCTGGAGCCATAAAATAGTGTGTTTGTAAAGTTTTATTTTTACTGATCAAAGGTGGAAGAAAAGAGGCTGAAATATATATATATATTTTTTTTTTTAAATTTTAGGTAACTTCCCTAGTCTTCAGACTTAGATTAGTTTGCAGTGTTCTAGGAAAATATTAATGGACCACGTTGCTCTGTTGGAAAATGTTTGGGTAATCGCTGGGGAGTTAGAAAACCGTCCTGGAGAGCAATCAGTCAGTACAGTGCTGGTATGAAATAGAAAATGGAATGCTGTAATCTGCAGTCACGTATATAGAAAAATGCAGATTTTGCTTTGACCAAGAGTGGAATGAAAGTTCTTTGACCTCTTGCTCTGGCATGTGTGTCTCTGTGTGGCAGGGGGATATCAGAGTTCCAGACCAAATTACAAATTAAGTATGAAAAATAAGCCCTGTGAGCCCTACGCATTGTGCTTGAAGAGGATATGTTAATCTTCAAAATTCCTTGGGCTTTCCAAACTACTTTAGTAATTTTGTTTTTTGGTGTTTGTTTGTTTGTTTTTTTAATTAATGCACATGTCTAAAACTCTTGTTAAATTAAAAAAATAAATAATTCTTCTAACTCTTGAATTCAATAAAGCAAAATTTCATAATACTATTTTCATTACTGGTAAGATCGATAATTCTCTTTCAGTGGACAATAGGCCAAAAGTTGTGTGGAAATTCATAGTCTCATAGAATACCATGTTGGAAAGGTCCTCAAGGATCATCTGGTTCAACCTTTGTTGGCAAAAGCACTGTCTAGACAAGATGGCCCAGCACCCATCCAGCTGAATCTTAAGTGTCCAATATTGGGGAATCCAACACTTCCCTGGGGAGAATATTCCAATGTCTGATTGTTCTCATTGTGAAAAATTTCAAATGGAATTAATTTATTGTATCAATAACAGTTTGGGTGGCTTGTAGAAGTCATGGAATCATGGAGTTTCAGAGTTGGAAGGGACCTCTAGAGATCATCTAGTCCAACTCCCCTGCTAAAGCAGGATTGCCTAGAGCACATTACTCAGGACTGCATCCAGGCGGGTCTTGAAAATCTCCAGAGAAGGGGACTCCACAACCTCCCTGGGCAGCCTGTGCCAGTGCTCTGTCACCCTCACCGTAAAGAAGTTTTTCCGTGTATTTGAACGGAACTCCCTATGTTCTAACTTGTGCCCATTGCCCCTCGTCCTGTCACTGGGAACCATTGAAAAGAGCCTGGCTCCATCCTCCTTCAACCCGCCCTTTAGATACTTGTATGCCATAATAAGGTCTCCCCTCAGCCAACCTAGGGAACAGAAGTTTCTGGCTTGGCATATTTGGGAAGTTGCTATGGTGGGGATAATACTAGGGGTCACATAACTGCAGTCAAGAGGGAGCAGCCATGGAATCAGGCCAAAGCAAACTGAAGAGGATTTGTGTAGAAATTTGGATGAGCAGATTCTGCGGACTGAATTTGAGAAGAAACTTTTTTTGATTCTGAAAGAGCGTGAAGTCACAGAACTTTCTTTCTGACTTGTGAAAGGTGTTCTAGATTCCTAATTAGAATGTTTTTTACGTCATCCATGTCCTGCAAAGAGGATAACCACCACCTTATATCTATGTCATGCAAAAAAGATAATAATTTAGAGTCTAGAATCAGGAGTATTTTTCCCCTTGTTTCACAAGTTTTTGATTGAACTCTTAATCTGAGTACTGTGTGGGTTACCTGTCAAGCTGTGTGATCTTTTTCATGTTCACGTTACCCAGATAGTGGTTTGGTTAACTTTTAAGTGAACTTCACAGTTCACTGTAAAGCATTACAGAGGAGTTAGGGAACTTTACAGTTCACTAAACTTAGGACACTGAAAATTTATGTTTATGATTTATAATCAGTATATAAGTTACTTGAACAACATTTTCACAATTCAGTGTAAGATTAGTCATGTTTTAAAGTCAATGTTGGAAATTCATGTTCAGGTGGACTTTCTTGGAAGTACTTGAGACAGGAAAGCTTCTAGAAACACCTAGAAAGTTTATATTAAAGTCTGGAAATAAATTTTGAAGGGATCTCACAAACTTTCACCAGCTTATGCATAGAAACTGTAGGCATTGGAGTTCATCTGTCAGTTATAAGTTTTTAAAATCAGTATATCACTTGCTTAAAATAGATGAAGGATTCATAGAAATCTTAAAAGGCAGTTTACAGTACTGCTTAATTTGTTTAAGTGAATTTAAAGGCTTAAAAGACTGTCAGAATTGGGCTGTGAAAGCTGCTGAGATGTTTGCTTTGTTGTCTGTCAAAGAAAAGCTATATTTCTTATTTGTTATACCTTTTAATGACTGGGAGAGAGGTTTTGCATGTTTAGTTGTGGTTTTGGAAGATACTGTTGCTCAGTGGCCAAGTTTCAGTAAGCTGTACTGAAAGTTGTTATATGTTGATGCTAAACAGTAATGACCAAAGAGCAGCTGGAAATGACATGAGTCTACCACATGAAAATAATTTGACAATCTGTA
Source organism: Vanellus vanellus (assembly GCF_965231255.1). Lineage (NCBI taxonomy): Eukaryota > Metazoa > Chordata > Aves > Charadriiformes > Charadriidae > Vanellus > Vanellus vanellus. The sequence continues at coordinate 190,514,444 of NC_138905.1, forward strand.
TACAAAGAATGCAGAAACAATTTAAAAAATGTAGACTCCCCCTGCCGGCAATAAATTCCCTTGTCTACAACTAGAAGCAGCTTGGGGCAACTCAGTAATATGCTTTTTATCAGTTGCTTTATGTTCATATGCCAAAAGAAAAGAAATTAAATATATATTACCAGAGACTTCAGGTAATTATCTCTGTGTTCAAGGAGACTTTTTTTTATGTGATCACTTACTTACATATAATATTACATGCGTAATAATAATACTTAGAATATTATAGTCTAAAGACTTAGTATGTTAGTGACCCTGGTGCTTTTGAGGGTTTTGTTACCCATGTTTGTTCATAATCATAGCATGTACAAGAATTGAGTTTTCCTCCCGTCTATTTTCTTCTTCTGGTCAGTAAAAAACTGTTCTTTTAGCAGTCGTGTAATATCTGAATTGAAATTTACTTTCCTTTTAAAGAAAACCAAAGCAGTTTGGGTGCATTTAGACTATGGTAATGTCTACTGTAGAAAAAGTATAATAATTAAAATGGTTTTAAAAACCCCACTTTAAACCAACACTTTTATAGCTTTTTAAAATAATGCAGTCTTATTTGTAGAAGGAATTCTGTTTTTTTTCTAAAACATCTTTATGTTGTAATCTTATTTTGTTCAAATTTCCCCTAAAACAGATGCAGTTTACACTGTGATCCTATGCCACCACATTACTAATCCAATACTACTTTCAGCTTTAAGACATTGTCTTCCAGCATTCAAAACCTGAAAAATGAATGGTGGTGAATTTGTGCTTTTTCCTTTCACTGTCAGTAACATGAAATAATATAGGAGGATAAACTCTTAAACCTACTGAAATGGAAGAAAGTAGTCTGTATGCATTGTACATCTGAAGTAGAACTGAATTCAGTGGAGAAAATACTTCTGCTGTCTCTGAGGCTTTTTTCCAATTTTTTCAAATGAAAAAGTGAAACTATTTTTTTTATGTCCTTGGAAAAACAAAGTCAGGTGAGTTGGTGAGTACTGGCTGCATTGAACGTTCTCCTGCTGAAGGCAAAGCAGCAGAACCCCGACTCTGCCTTCCCTGCCTTTCTGTCAAAGGCAGTGAGTGGTCTCACAGATCTGTTAATAACTCCAGTTGAGTCATTCCTTGATTCATGGCCCTGAAATCTTTTTGTGTCCTACATACTGCTGAAGATTGCTTATTACTGAACCTAAGCAAATAGAGGTTTTCCACCTCTCATTGATTGCTGTTATTCCCTCTTCCTATTTTGTATCTTTAACATATGCAAACATGAATTACAGCAGGACTTCACTGTATTTTTTGTTATAATGTGCAGTGTCCTGGAAGAAGTCCTGCAGTTGCATGATGAAGGGGATGCTGGTCAGGTCTGCGTCAGCCTTTTTCTGCTCCTACCAACATCCTCTTTGACGGCCAGTGCGTTCAGTGAATCGCTAGCTTACCCACATTACCTAGTTTCTATATCGCCGCCTCTGACAAGGCTACACTTATCATGTCTGAAGGAAAGTCTAAGATCCCTTCTTCCTCTGTGCATGCTGGTATTTGTTCTCTTCTTTGAAAAATATTTGCATATAAATCCAGTCTATATATATTGTTAATAAATAATGTTCTTGGAACTTGGCTACAACGTCCAGGCTTGTAACTCACCTTGCCTCCTTGCAGTGTTTTTTCTTGTTTCTCAGTAAAAAACAAATAGTGGGATAACAAATGAGTCTGCTCTGACAGAAGTTGTTGAGGTTGTGTGTGTGGATTCTGTTGCATTGGGAAAGATGCAACATGAAATGGAAATACTAGTGCATACCTCGGTAAGTTGTTGACATTGACTGGGAGTTGTGAAATGACATCAGTCATTTGTCAACATAAGAAGATTGTCCCACAAGTGTAGCTGTCCATACTGGATTCAAGAGATTTTATGATGTAAAAGAGGTTTGTTTAAATAAACCTCTTTTTAGAGGTGTTTTAACCTCTAAAATAAACCTTAAAATAAGCCTAAATAACCTCTTTTTTAGAGGTTTATTTCATCTCCAAGAAGAGTTTAGCTAGTGAAAATGTAAAGAACTGGTTTTTGTGTTCATACTTAAGATATGACTGATGCGTTAGTGGGAAGGAAGGGTGTGGGCAAGATTCTCTTCAGACACTTGACAAAATAAGACCTGGGAAAACTTGGTTAATGGCCATAAACATTGGTTTCCAAATAATCTATTGGTAAAGGTGGTCTGGTTATTGGCTTAGTTTACTAAAACATCATAGCTTTTATCTTTGGAATTATAATTGAGAGTTGTAATCCCAGGTACATAATGTTCTACTGTTACGAGCTTATACTAAAAATTGCTGTTGTTTACAGTTTTGTGAGTGAAAATTTGGATTTTGTTTTTTTGGTGGATAACCAAAATTGTTGTTTTTCTAATTTCTTCCTTAATTTCAACTGAAGTAGGTAACTTATTTCTGAGGCAGGAAACTGTTACAGAAACAAAGTATTTTCTAGTGTCAGTTTCTTTCACTCAGTGTTGTGTTTCTTAAGCACTCTTATTTGTTTGTGGTGAGAACACAGACTTATGACAACAGTCAGGTATATTTAGTGTTGGAAACATTAATTGCTCTATGAAGAATGGTCCAGAAGAAAGGAAGCTGAAAATTTAAAGAGTCAATAAGTAAAGTGTCTGATGTAAGTCATGAGTTCAGCACTTGTAATTAGTAAAGGAAGAAAACCTGGATATGACACGTGTAAAGATGGTCACAAGCCACCAGCGTGACAAATCTTAAACAACTGATTTTGTCCTGAAGCTGTATCAGAAGATGTATCTCCATAAGGACTAGAAATTCTTAATGATGTTATACACGGCAATGGTGTAACGTAATCCTCCTATGGAGGATTATGTCCCATTCGTGTTCAGGGAAGATGACTTGAGACCAAAACAGGTGCAGAAAAGGTCTGCTTGGACGGTCAGGAAAACTCTAATGAGGAAAGTAGAAGAATCTAGCTTGTTTATTAGTCTTGCAGAAGAATGACAGAGAGAAGATATTCTTACAAATATATCCCAGGAGAAAAGATTGCGGGAGGAACTATTGAAAGGACAATCTTGGTCCTTAGCCTTACATATTCATGTGGATGGTTATGTAGAAAGTAGGCTGCAGAATAAGAAAAAAGCCTCTTGCATATAAGGCATTGGAGAGAGCTATAGGAGAATTCATTATCTATAATGAATTTCTGGCAGAAGAATTCAGATTATATATAGAAGTAGAATATATCTTAAGCTTGCTGGCATTCTGGCATTTTAAAATCTTGAGATGCTTGATTTAAAATCATAAACTAACCTTTTAACAAAGTTTTACCAACCTTTTAACCTTTTCCATTTGTTAGAAGAGCATGGTATATAATAGGTATTTCTGCTCTCAGTCAATGGTTAAAATTAGCTTGCTGTGAAATCAAATACTGTTTTATACAGAAGACACATCAACTGATAATTTATAGCGCAACAGTTGTGTAGTATCCTGCACAGTGTATATAACTTTGTGACAAGGTAGTCTTTTGAATAACACCTTCAGTATATCTGCAGGTGTGCTGGCAGAGGGCTCAGCACGAGCCACATTAGAAGCTTTTTGTGTTAGAGTTGATTTTTCTGCTATCTGTGTCAATCTTGAGTAAACAAACTCCAGAGATGAGACTTCCATTAAGTAAGCATAGGAAAACACATGGGGATATGCGGTAATGTCATCAGAGAATTGTTGGTTGAAATGATTCATCATTTCTGGATAGTCATAGCTTGCCTTTTTTTTTCCCCAGAAGTAAAATGTATTTATAATTGTATATTTACTAGTGTATATCTTTAGAATTCTTCTGAAAAGGATGAATTTCCTATACAAATTTTTGAAAAGGCATGCGGAGAGAGAGCAGGGATGAAAGCTGAGAAGTATATGCATCAGTCGCAAAGAGTACCTAGTTTTGGAAGAAGTCCAAATGAAAATTTTAGAGGTTCTTATGAACTCTTGGGCTTTTTTTTTTTTTTTTTTGAGTAAAAAGAGGCTGAATTGAGAGTGAGTTAGAGAACAATGCAAGACCATTGCTTTTCTTATGCAGAAAAGAAATTGTAATCTGAGCAAAATGCCATGCAATTTTTTTATTAAAACCACAGTTCTCTCATTAGGTATAACCTCTTCTTACTGGGCATGACTAAAGTACTTGACACTCAAATACTGAGTCATGAGAATGCATTTAGTAAGAGTCAAAGTCCTGCTAGGAGTAGTTTTAATAGTGTCTGAAAGGTGACAAAATCGGCTAAATCACCAGTGGATCACTTTACCTGTGTATTAATGAACTTGTTGAGGGTACAGTTAAAAAATATCAGTTATTGAGTCATAATCTTTAGGAGGTACAGTTAAAAGTAGCAGTTATTAAATCAGTGAGTTTTGTAGTGCATTAATGATTTCAAAATTGAATTGACTTGAAAGTGCTGACTTGGAGGTCACGATATCCGTGGAAGTTCAGCCACTGAGTAATAGCAGTGGTAGTATAAGATTAGCAGGTTCAGCATCCTGAAGCAGGTTGCACATCCCCACTAGTGGAAAACTGTTGAAAATGAACAGTTCATCTCATAGTAAAGATGTTAAAATGTATATGCTGGATAAACAAACCAAGCTGAGAAATGCTTTATAAAATCTTTCAGAGTTTCTGCTGTCACAGTTGAAGGTGTACTGCCCAAATCCTCAAGTTCTAGTCCTGAAGCTTTTAGGTTGATCCCTGTTTTCAGAAAACCTGAGCTGGATTGCTGCAGCATGTCTATCAAACAGTTACTTGTCACTGATTTGAGCAGGTTCACAGCTTGTGCAGCAAAGGCTTTTTCTCCCGACCAGGGTAATTTAACCTCAAACTGTTTCATTACAACATTATTGAATTTTATCAGGAGGAAGAAAGCAGATTGAGTAAAAATCTTTTTTTAAAATATAAAAATAGTGTACATTGCACTTACTGGACTTCTTAAATTTAAGATCTAATGATCTGCCTTACACTTTCCTTCCACCTATCAGGCTACGATAAACAAAGGGAAATAATGCTGTCCGTCTGCTCTTTACAGGACGACTTACTATCTACCTGTAGGTCTCCCATTTGGGCCTGAATAAACTAGCTGTTGTAGCCTCTTCTGGATTAGACCTCAGAGTACGTAGTGCTTTACATTTTGTTTTAATTATCAATTGGAAGGGCATACTGAATTAACGCTTTCTTGTCCCTTTCCTACTTTATATGAAACCTGTTCTGTGTCAGTGCTAACCCATTGTTACCACATTCAGAATGCGTTAGCCACCAAGCAAAGAGGAAGATGCAAGGTAAGATACACGTAAATGCAGAACAGAATTCCTTCAGAAAGAGAATTCAGTCCAAAATGATTCTTATAGAAAAAACTGTAATACTTAGCATGTAAGGTGGAAGTTAGACCTCCGGAAGGGTACTTTGGAAAGAAAATAAATAAGGAAGAATAAATAATGAATCTGCACCAGAAGCAGAAACAGTAGGCCAGGCTCAGGACGCTACATAGATAAGCATTAGTAATTTTGTGCATTTCAGAAGATTCTGAAGTGATCCTCCCCCGCCCCCCCAAAAAAAAACAAACCAAACCAATAAGAAGGAAATAAACCAGAAGGAAACATTATTTTCTCCCTTCAAAATGCATGTTGTGGTGCAGTTGTTACATACCAACAGCACTGATGTTTACCTGTGGTTGCAGACTGACCAACAAGTGCCACGCTGGCTTATTCCCACCTGTGTCCCCCAGCAAGTATTATGGCAAAGGTAAGGAGGTTTCTGCCTGCCCAGTCACAGGCACCTGATTGTTTATAAGTAGAGGGTGTGTGTGTTTTACTTCCTCCCCACAGGCTTTTAGCAGTCTATGTATCTGATGTCTGTCATCTTTATAAAGATGTTAGATTAAAATCCTGATGTAAACTATGACTTGTTAAAACAAGTTTAAAAAAAAAATAGTTGCATGTGTTATCCATCAAACCCAACTTCTCCCCTGGCTGACAGAAGCATACTGGATGAGATAGCTGGTTTGGTTTTGTTTTCCGCAAAGAGTGCAAGGTTCTTTGATTCTGAGGGAGAGAAAAATGAGAAGGTTGAGAAACATGGTCTTAAGCTTAAAAAAGAGCCATGGGAACAGTTACACAGGAAAGAGATCTTGGTGTAAAATTTATGGGTCTATAGTTCTAGTGGTTCCAACTAGGTGGTTTTTAGTTTGTTTGGGTTTTTTAAGGATAGAGATCGTATGTACTGTGCTTATTTTTCTTTCAGTTCAAGGAAGTATTTCTATTTTTTTTCCCCTTTATCTAGGAATAGCCATCTGATTTTTGTTATTTATTACAATTTAATTTGTTTATTGCAGGATTTTCTTTCTTCGTACCTCAGTCTCTGGTAATGTTCCTGTTTTGTTTAGAAGTCTGAAGTATTTCTTAGCCATTTCTTTCAAATTTAATAATAATTTCAAATATAATTTCAAATAATTCTTTTCACATTTCTCCTGTGCAATAGCAATATAATTAATTCATTGTCTAAGGATGTGCTCAATAGTGTAAGTCAGCTTTTATGGTACAAAACAGATTTGTGTTGATAAACTGTTACAATTATGTTGTGCTGACTTCAAGAACCATTTAGGGAGAAGTACATGAATAATGTAGATAAGGTAGATTAAGCCTGGCATCTGTGGGAGATAGGCAGCCAGAAAGGGAAGTGATTAGATGAGTAATACTCTGCTTTCCATGTCACTGTAAATTAGCATCAGGTAGTTTTTTCATGTCTTTGCCCACATACCTTTGATATACCCAAAGATCAAATAACTTTTGTTCATTCCCTGTTCATAGCAAATTTTCTTACAGAACGTGAGACAGTTCATGTATAAAAATGAATTAAAAATAAACAAATCTAGTATTTTAGCTTGTCAGGTGTGAAAAATAATAATCTTCAGAGTTGCAGGCAAGAGAGCTACTTCACAGAAACTGGTTTATGTGCTACTTCAACCAGATGGTAAATGTGAGGTAACTCCTCTTTGAGCAGGTCACCGAGGCAGATAATGCATAGCATAAATAGTGTCCTCTCTTCACAGCCTGAGTAAAAATAATAATAGCCATTAAAATAGAGAATGAAGTGAAAAACAAAAGTTGACGTTGCATTCAGCATGTTCCTTCTAGTCATATTGTCTGTGGGCTGCAAAAGGTTGTAGATCACTGGATTACATCCTGCTGGTTTTGAGTGCATCATGTGGAGCTCCCTCGTGGCAATAGAAGGTGTTGGTTTCAAAAGCAGACGGCTTTAAGAAAGGAGATCTCTGTGGCTGAAACAAGAGATTCGTAATAGAAGACACTAGAGTACATCCGTCCAGAGACCCACCACCATCTTTCAGATAGAATGTAATTCATGTTTTTGTTTCACATCTTTGCCTGTTCTCCAATAGGTGGAAGTAAGTTGCTTGACTGAAATAAGATGGTGTGTCCCTGTATTTATATACACACACGTATGTAGTTTACAATTTTTTGAACTTTTGTTTTGAATTTGGTGAAGGTGGTCACTATTCTTCTTTCAGAAAAGAATTTTGTAATCCAAGTCTTAGTCCTGTGGGAAGTCTCTAATATACCTGGAAGTCCCCTTATAGCCCACAGTTTACCTGATCTCACAGTATTCCGTGCTAATAATTAAAGTGATGACTGAAGCTAATCTTGAGGACTTTTCAGTATCAAGGTATACTTCTAGTTTTTGTTTCCATAGAGGAGCCAGGGAAGGTCCCGCTTTCATATGGGTGGGTGTTCACTATCAAATTCTCTTTCATGTGCCAGTATGAACAGTTCAGGCAGACGGCTGAAATATAGTTTGATACAGTAAAGATGTTCAGCTGGATGGTGTATGATGTGAACATTTCAGTTTTTATTCCCCCATCAACCTACTAGAAAGGCTGAAAATGATAAAGGAAAGTTTTTAAAGTTTTTGGAGTTGGGCAAACATTTCTTACTGCTACTGTGCTTGAGAAAACACCTGAAATATTTAAGTCCTGCTGAGGCTGACTAGTACAATACCAGAATGATACAATCCATTGATCCTTCTTAGGGTTGGTTGTTTATTAAGGAGTGAAAATTAATGACTTGTATCCTCCCTCTTGTATGGAAGGCGTGGGAGAAGGAGGAATGCTTCATGGCCCATGAACTGGGTTTCATACCACATGTTATTAAGGTCATTCTGTTGATGGAGGGTGTTTGCTGTCTGGTATTTTTTCTCCATCTCGTGGTGTAAGTGTTTGGGTGCCTGTATCGGGTTTATGCAGCAAGATTTTGGTCACAGGGGGACTGCAGGGGTGGCTTCTGTGAGAAGACACCAGAAGCTGCCCCCATGTCAGACAGAGCCAGTTCCAGCTGGCTCCAAGATGGACCTGCCCCTGGCCAAAGCTGAGCCTGTCAGCAATGCAGATTGCGCCTGTCTGATAACATAGTTAAGAAAAGGTAAAAAATACTTTCTCACATGGTAGTTGTGTGAGAAAGGAGTGTGAAAAATGTTAGAGAGAGAGTCCTGCAAACACCAGGGTCAGTGAAGAAGGAGAGGGAGGAGGTTCTTCAGGTGCTGGAGCAGAGATTCCCCTGCAGCCCATGGAGAAGACCGTGGTGAAGCATGTGGACACGCACTGAAGGATGCTGCGGCCCGTGGAGAGCCCATGCTATAGACTAGGCTCCCTGGCAGGAGCTGTGGCCCATGGAGAAGAGCCCATGCTGCATCAGTTTTTTTCTGGCAGGACCTGTGACCCTGTGGGGGACCCACGCTGGAGCAGTCCATTCCTGAAGGACTGTACCTCGTGGAGAGGAGCCGTGCCAGAGCAGTTCTTGAACTACAGCCCATGGAAAGGACCCATGTTGGAGAAGTTCATGAAGGACTGCAACACATGGGAGGGACCCATGCCTGGAGCAGGGGAAGAGCGTGAGGAGGAAAGAATGGCAGAGATGGAATGTTTATAGACTGACTGCAACTCCCGTTCTCTGTCCCTCTGTGCCACTGGGGAAGGTGTGGGCAGAGGAGGAAGTAGGGGAGTCATGAGTGAAGTTGAGCCTGGGGAAAAGGGGACTAGAGGAAGGTGGGTTTAGTTTTGTTATTATTTCTCACTATCCTACTCTGTTATTAATTGGCAATAAATTAATTTCTCCACATCGAGTCTGTGTTCCCTGTGACAGCAATTGGTGAGTGATCTCCCTGTCCTTACCTCAATCCATAAGCTTTTTCATTGTATTTTCTCCTGCTGTCCTGCTGAGGAGCAAGAGTGATAGAATGGCCAGGTGTGCACCTGGTGGCCAGCCAGGATCAACCCCACCACAGTCCTAAAGCTGTTCATACCTACGTGGTATCTGCAGGAAGAATCCAGTTGTTTTACAATATGGTTTTAGGGAGTCTCATGCACTTCCGCATCAGGTTCATCTTCAGTATGTAAACAGAGCTGCCTCAGAAACCATTTTTTCTGCCAATCTTAACCCCGAACAGCTGTCCTAAAGGGGAAGAAATAGAAGATAAAGGACAAATTTAAATGTTTTATTTTGCCACCTAAATGCAGATGCAGTAACGAGGCAGAATGCTGTATTAACCCTCTCTTTATTCTTCCAGGCTTGTGATACTGGTTTGAGCATGTTTCTTGCAGAGAATTGGAGTGTGCCCCAGAGCTAATCATGAGAATATGCTTCAATTTACTTAGTTATTGATACCCTTTTGCTCCCTCATTCCCCCACCCTTATTTCACACAGGGGAAGCAGAAGACTCTGAAGTGATGTTGGCTCAAAGTTTTGGTGTCTGGGAGAGGTAGCTCATACTGTTCGATTGCTTCAGGCGAGTTAGCGCACTACCTGAGAAGAAATGTAGGATGCGTGTTTCTTACACTTGGCTGTGCTTTACTGGGAGGTTACAGGGCCCTGTGGAAAAGCAAGCTATCTATTCCATAATGGAGTGGCAGATGAAATAGAGTAGAATGGTAGATAAGGGTCGTTGGGGAGGAATAAGTTTGTAAGCAGGGTCTTTGTCAAATGTATCTTCTAACTTTTAATGCCACTTTTGTCTGAAATAGGCCAAATGTTGCTATAGCTACAGAGAGCTCAAGGATACCTCAGATTCTTGCATCATCTGAGGGAACGTTGGGGAAAAACACTTGAATGTGACTATTTCAGGATGGACTTTTTTTTTTTTTTTTTTTTGTAAGGGCTTGACCTCAGTAGAAATCGGTTTATATATTCGTTTCCTGCAGTAATGGTTGCAAACGAGTAGCCTCGTTTGTCATATTTTGAAAACTGTGGTGGGCAGTAGGTTCATAGGAGTGCTGGGGGTGGTGGTGGTGTGAGGTGTGCCTTCCGATTTCTATCCTTTTCATAAGCTGTGGATGGACTCTAAAAGAAGGACGGGTTTCAGGGTGTGGGCCAAGTCTGTGAGATCAGGACCCCCTCTAGTGGTGACAACTCTGTCAGACTCCACGAGATGCTTTATCTGAATGTTGGTTTCCTTCAGTCACGAATTTTTTTCTCCTTCTAAAATCTCGATTTAGGTCCCCTCTGATAAATGTAGTGATTATGCACGATTACTACTACAGTTGTTACTTTGATGTGTAATAAATTGAATTCATTCTGACCATCAGTGACACTGAAAACAGTGTTGTTATATATCACTAGTGTTAGCTGAAATTTGCTACACCTATAGTGTAATCTTAATTTATCTGTGGCTTTGAGGTGGAAATTTTCAATGTTAATTCTTAAATTAACAATGGAGAGACAGGTGGAAAAGAAATATGCTGACAATGCTCCAAAAATCAGTGCTTAGGAAGTGTGTGTGAAACAGCGGAATCACTTAATCTGTTCAAAATATTTTTTTTTTTTTTTTTTGCAATGTCTCTACATTTTTATGTCCAGTTGCCTGTGATAGAGGCATTTTCTACATGTTTTGAGTCATCAGTCACACATCCAGACTCTGCGGTGTTAATCAGTGTCTAAACATTACTGTTATATGTTATTGCATCAGTAATGCATGCATTATATGGAAGCAGAATTGTTTTTACTGTATTGGGCATTCTTTGTCTTGCATTATTTGTTCTTCTGTCTGCTAAATAACTTAAATAGAAATGTTTCTTGGTGAAGAAATGCCATGCATTCTGTTTGGCATAATTGTCAGGGAAAAGCAGAATGCATTATAGGTCAGAGTCAGTGGAGGTCTTTGCTGCCTTTTTATTACTTGTGTAGCATCACCATCTGTTGAAGTTGCCGACTACAGTAAAAGCTATCTGTACATCCAGCACATTATTCATTGATGCTTGTTGGCTGATAGAGGTGGCAAGTAGTTGAGACAGGGTATGCTGCTATGCTAGATAATGACAAATTGTAGGGCATGTCTTAGAAATATATAGCATTTTATAGTTGTATTATGGTGCTTTCATGACTAATATATAGCATTTCTCTATGGGATGATGCATTTTACTACCATTTAGAGGGGAAAGCTAGAATGAAGCAATTGCTTCATTAGAGAGCATTGACTATTTCATTCCGATAGGCACAATTACAATGATAATAGATCACTTCCCTTGTTTGCCAAGGCAAGTGTGGATGGTATACAGTGTTGCTGAAGGTCTGAAGTGCATTTAAGTAGATATTTCAAAAGTTGTCTGGGATACAGTGTCATCAATTTGGGGCTTCAGTTATCAATGAAGGTACAGGTAGCTAATATGGAAATACAGGCTTCTTAAAGGCTTAATAAAAATACAGGTACCTTACAGTATAAAAAGTGAAGCTCCATACAGTTGTGTCATATGATATACAGACTTCTCTCTGCATTTCCCAGCATTCTTATTTATATAATTTTCCCATGAAAGTAGGGTTGAACTTAGTATTCTTTTCGGCTCTTATGGTGATTTGCTTGAATTTTGTCAAATGCAATGCAGACATCTCATTTGAATACCTTGAATGGTATCTTAGTACAAATGCAAACGCATTCTTCAAAATAATTCCTGTCTTTTATTCAAAAGTGCTGAAAAGCTACAAAAATAAGAACTTGGTGGGCTGGAGTTAAGGTTGTTTGGGTGACTTTTTTACCTTGCAATTTCTCTATTTCAAAACTCCTTATCAAATACAGATCTTTCTTCTGTTTCAGATCTTTCTCTCTCTAGCTGTCTCTCAAAAATTTCCTGCTCAGCAGGGGATAGATGCTTACTTGCATAATTCCATCTTTTGTCTATAGTAGGTTTGCATGTTAGAAGTATAAATTTATAATGAATTTTTCTATAATCGGAAAATTTAAAATCACTGCTTTTTGATAATACTGCTTTCATTGAAATTCTTGGCTAAGATTTGTGATGTAGTAGTGCATGTCTATATTTATGTAATGAATTGCTCTTCTGACTTAAAAGCTTAAATTGTTCAGCATTCCCATGAATAGTCTGCAATTTTTAGTTAATGTTGTATTAATAACAGGTATTTAATAATGTATTGCTAACTGGAAGGTAGGAAAATTGGAGCACTTTGGTAACCTTACTGATAGAAATGTAACTATGTGACTTCTAGTATTATTCTGGTTATTCTGACAATGCCATTTTGGTGTCTGCAGTGGCAGTGTTTTATACCACTTATGTGTATATGTTTTATACCACATTTATGTATAGTGGCAGTTGGTAAAGCATGTAAAGCATGAAGTCAGAAAGGTCCTAGTCAGCAGTGGTACTTCATTGTAGTAGACACGTTCAGAGCTACAGGGATTGAAAGGTTTTGCCCCAAGGATGGGGTCAGTTATCAATGGTGTGATGGCAGCACGAACCCTGACCGTGCAGTGTGCCAGTCACCAAACAAGGATTGGGGTCTTGTTACATGCTTATTTACTAGCCTGAACTTCTTGCTTTTTATTGTTTGCTTCCAGCTAAGGAAGTGCTTATTTTGTGTAGTTCCTGTCTTGCTTCCAACATAGTAACATTTCTCATACAAAAGCCATGTCATTGCGCCAGAATTTTACTGGCTCGTTAAAGATCGAGATTCCATCTAATATTTTTCTAAACTGGCTTGCTTATTTTTTTGTGTTCTGTTACTTTATTTTGCAGTTTTAGCAAACTTGTTCTTGGCAGGAAAAGATGAAGTGAAGCCAGATGTAGTTTGAAAACATCTTGATGTCACAAATAATGAATGAATAGTGTATTTCATTTAAAACAAAGAACTCACTCCAAGGCATGACTCCCTCCCCCCCCCCCCCCCCCCATGTTTGTTTATATTTGTGTAACCTATTTCATAATGCAACTTACAGGAAATAGTTACCTTAGATGAAACCTACCTATACTGTCTTGGCAACCATGAAATGTACCTCTGCTGTCATAGATTCATAAATATCTTAGATCTCCTTTATGTTAGATAGTATAAGCAAATTAATAAAAATTCCTTTAAACGCCAGCAAATTCTATCCCTCTGTTCATTTCCATTTCTGTAGCAAAAGCTAGTCTGTACAGTAACTTCATTATTTTTAATTAACCTGAAGCATTAGTCTTCAAATTAATGAAGCAAGGGGGATGTGTAGCTTAGTGGTTTAAGAAGCATAGACTTAATAAATTACAGTAAGAAAGTAAAGGTTTGCCAACTAAGTATTTCTGTATTTTAAAAATATTTTCAGATGTTAGTTAAAATTTTAGTTTCTGCATTCTTCTTTCTCCCTAAATAATGAACCCAAGAAAGCCTTTGCAAAATATTTTTTAGAAAGTTTAGGAATTGTGACAGAAGCAAGACATGTGTACTGTTTTTCTCAGTATGTTCAAAAGGTTCTGCAGTTTTGCTAAGGCTTAACCCTTGTATTTTAGTCTAGAACTTAAATATCGGAGTAAACCTGAAATATAGACAGACTAATTATAAGATCCAGTAATTTGAAGGAAAAGTACCTTTATATAAAGTAATAGCAAAATAATTTTGCAAATTTCAGAGGTTTCTGTACATGTTTACACATGCTTTTAAGGTACAGTATAAAATTGTTATGCAGGCTGTTTTCATTTCTGAATACGTGATTTTCTGTGTGGAATTTTCAGAGACATCGAAAAGCTGCTAGGCTTTCTTCACAGCTGCATCATGTTCAGAGGCTCGCATTCATTCTAGGATTGAATAAAACAATCTATTTTCTTCTTTTGCTTCCATTTGGTCAGGAAGTCTTGTTTTTTGGCAAAAATTATTGCCACTAGTTTAAAAAATGTGATGAGCATTCTGTATGTCACATTCAATTCCAGTACGCTGTTTCTCAAAGACACTCAGATTTGGTATTAATGATATCTCTTTATCAGTAAATTATAGTAGCAAACTCCGGCTTTTTCTATTAAGCTATGTTACAATGGTATTAAATGAAATTTATAGTTTTTATTCCTCTGCCTTATGCTGTGAATAGAATTGTGTTTTTATTATTTAGGAAGCAACAATAGATAAAAGTGTTGAACTGATCTTAATCTTAAACTGTGATAACCAGACAATAACAAATAATGGACTTCCCTTGTTGTAAGTTAATTCTTGAATTCCTTTGTTGTGTACATAATGTGTCCTATAACCCATGGTCCTGAGGATGACAGGAAGGGATTTGTCTGTTATCTGCGGGTTTTTGTTTTGTTCTTCAGATTAACAGAGGTTGAGAACAAAGGATAGTAATAAAATAAAATAGTTTTTTTAAAAAAGCGTTTTACTGTCATCATAATGTCTGTTATAGGAGCAGGGTCAATCTAGTTGCTGTTCCACTTCAAGGTACTAGAATTTTTCAAGGGCAAGTCAAATGTGGCAACAGTCCCTTTTATTCAATATGAAGGTACATGAGAACAGGAGTGAAGATGGGGTTTAGGTGGTAGGCTGCAGTTTTAGTAGCATGAGAAGAAGTAACATTTTTATGTTCATAGTTTTTGATCTGTGTTTCGCTTGAGAAGGATCAGATGAAAGATGAGAGGTCACTCTCCATGTACCATCCAGTGCCATGCAGGTTGTCTTCAGCCTAGGTCTGAAGTTCAGTTCACTCTTCTGGATCTTGCTGCTCCTTCCCCTTTAAAGGAGGAAACGAGGAGTATATACGTGGCGATGTCACTGCAGAAAATTGTGGATTAAAAAAAGGGAAGGTTTTCTTTGAAATCCAGTTGTAACATTTGAAGATCCCATGCGTGATTCAAAAAGTTATAGCATGGCAGTCCTCTGTTAATACCTGATAATAAACATAGCTAGGAGGGCAGCAGGAGAGAGAACCAGTGTAAACAGGTACTCTCATGACAAATAGGAAACAGTGGAGGATTAAAGCAGTAAACCGGAGAAACGCTGAATAGCTTTCTTCCTCTTTGAAACAGTAATGATATGCAAACAGGGAATGCTCTTGTTTGATGGCAGAAGTGAAGGAAAGGAGAACCTGAGGTAATGCTGCATCTAGCTGCCATCAAACCCTGGTAAGAGATAGCAGAGCAGTTCGAGCATTGCTGTTATATAGTAACTTAAAAATGAACCATTTTAGTTGAGGTGCTCAATTCAACCGTACTGCTATTTGGGTCAGCACGGCTGCTCTCTAACTGCACTCGTAGGCTATTGTTGTCTTGGTAGAGGATGGAATAACGAAACCAACTTTTTGTCAGAAGCAATGGAGTGAAGCAAAGTGGAATCTGACAAGGGGAACAGAGCGTACTGCATTTCAGCTCACATTGCAGGAGACAGGAACAAAAATAAAAATGATAAAACCTTCCTACTGATGATAGTTTTGAACTCAAGCTGTGCCTCTGCGCAGCAAACTGATGAGTCTGGAACTGCAAAGGAAGTTAAAAAGATCTTCAGGCTTCTTGCCTGTTTGTTCACAAAAGCAAAAAATTACTTTATGGCCCTAAAGAGAGGAGTCAGATCATCAACACACTGGAAGCATATCTGCTATACTTTGGCTGCTTTTCCTGTTATTTAGTTTGAGAAAGTGAGGTTCAAAATAAGCTTTGAAGGATCAGGGAGGAGGCTCAAAATAGTAGCAGGGAAGAAGTGAGGAGATCATTATGTTCCACTTTTTCCTTGTATCCTCCCATCAGAGATTTCACTTTTTGCCTAGGTATATTTCTGTTTCTTCCACTTGAAACAGATGACCATTCTTCAGGTCAGGTTATCCATCTGGTGACATGGGTAGGTGGCATTTATACAGTTTCTGATGATGAAGTGTTTGTTCTGCAACACTTTTATCATTTCTCTGAACCCAATTGATTCAGGTGAATGCTGTCATGCATTATTATTTTATGACTTGAGCTCACATCAGTATTATATTTCCTCATTTTTCATACTGTGGTAGTTAAGGAACAAAATTCAGTAACGTTTCTTCCTCCTGAATTTCCTTTGTGTCTGTGTTGCTTAGAATGAGAAAGAATGAATGAACTGGTCAAAAATCAAAAGCTTTTGTTCTGTCAGTACAAGCACTGACGTGGGGGATTGGAATCTGTCATTGTTGTCTTGTATGTACTTACACTATAGATCAAATTCATCCCTGAAGGACTTCACTGTTTTTATAGGTAACATTCCTTTGTAATTGATGAGAACTAGGGAATACAGGACAGTCTGAAGAGTTACCCAAAGAATTTTTTTTTTTTTAATTTAAAGAAATTAAAGATGTAATCCTGGTTGTTGGTTTTCTCTAAACACTGTCATTATTTGCAGATGTCTAGCTGTGTATTGACTAGATCTTTGGGTGTATTATGTGAGGTTTGGAATCTATACTGGGTTCTGTTTGCAAGTATTTCTTCAGCATATTGAGTCCTGCAAATAATTACTTTTTATTAGACCGAATAAATTTTAATTGAATGTTTGCTCTTTTATATGCAGTCTGTTCCATGTCAGGATTTTGAAGGTTAGCACTAGTTTTATTTTGCATAATAAAAACATTGGCTTAATTTGCTGTCTCACTGTAGGATTACATTTATTAGTTTATTTTAATAAAGAAGCATAACTGTGCAAAGTATATATTTCTGATGGTTAAAAAAAATGTCTCTTCTCTTCTTTTCTCAGACTTATCCAAGAATAGATTAACTGAGGTTCCTACGGAGTTGTGCCATTTTGTGTCACTGGAAACACTAAATCTATACCACAATTGCATTAAAATTATACCAGATGCCATAGTAAACTTGCAAATGCTAACTTACTTAAATTTGAGGTAAGTTTAACTTTGCCACATTTTTTGTTTATTTGAAAATGTGTAAAGCTTTTTCGTCTGCACTTTATGTGTTTCTGGAACAACTGACTACATTTTTCATTTTATTGGAAGCTGTAATGCAAAAACTCATTGGCTATAGATACAGCTCTGTCTGAAGGCATTGTAAAGGCCAAAATGTAAAACTAATTATTTAAAGAAAGCCCAAGTAACATTAATCCCTTTCTTTCCCTTATTCTTGTAGCAAATTCAAAATGCTTATCACATTTGCACAGTTGGATTCTTTTAATTCCCGTCTGATGATAAATTTTGTGAAACTTGACATACTTTTTGTAGTTAAAAAGCTGGAGGGACAGAGACAGAGGATTAATATTTTTTTTTCCATGGGGAATGGAGAGGAAAAGCATGATACTTTTTCACTTTTATCCTCTTATGCAGAAGTATAGTTACTGCCTTTTTTTGGATGAAGGGGCAAAGAATTAGGCACTTTTATGTCTTTTCCATGAAAAATGTGTGTGAATACTAATCAGTATATAGAATTGCTACTGGTTAAAGTGCAGGTGAATGCATATTTGCTTTTGAGAGAGAGAATGTCAGCACCTTTTCAGTTGGGACAAGTGTGGAGATTAATTTGCAGTTGAGTATGTAAAAACTGTAATAGTGAAGATATAATCTGGTCTTTGCGAGAATAAAGATTGGGCTGGGGGTAAAGTCGCTCTTGGTTTTAAATTCTGGATGTGAAGGACTGATCCTCAGTTTTGTAAACACTGAGGATGTTTCTCAAGCCCTCCTGTACTATGAGCGTACTGCAGTTTTGGCCACTGTGGAACACTAATTTTGTCTCTAAAAATTGAAACAGAATAATGTGTCCTGAGTACCTGCACATAGGACTTGAAATTTTGATATAGTGTTTGTTAGAGTTACATAAAGAAATTAAGACTGGATGAAATTATTAAGTTTACATAAAACATTTTAGTAAATTTAGGAATTAGGATGAACTCAATTAGAACTCAATGTAGTGATCTAGTGAATTAGAACTCAATATAATGATGGAATTTGTGTGAATTACAAGAAGCCTAGAATAGTTACAGAGTTAATACCATGTATTACATAAATTAGACAATCAAAACCAAAGGAAATTTTTCAAGTTTTACTAAATAAGGTAATTTCTCGCAGTTTAAAATCTCCTCTTCACTCGCATGTGCCCTTCCCCCATGTTAGTTGAGCACTGTAAGCAGTTTGTAGAAGTAAAGATATCCTCGACTAGGTAACCATGTTTCTTCTTGGCAAGAAAAATATTACAGATTTAAGATTAATAGTTTTTCTGCCTGTTACCAGCAGAGCCCATACGCTAAACAGAATTAGAAAGTGATGCCAAGAGATATACATAGCCTTTGGGCTTTGGTGGATACTGTTCATGTTTTATTTAAAAGAAATTTCTTTTACACTAATGATGATTTATTACTCACTTGCCTTGATTATGTGCTGTTCCTTATCTCTTAGTAGGTTGCTTCTGAGTTCTATAGAGCTTAAAAATGATTTGTAATTAATTTTTTATTTTTTTGGTGTCTGATCTGCTGTGTAGCGTAACTTTTTTAGATTCTAGGCTTCCTCAATTTAAGTTCTTTAGAAATTAAAAACAATATTTCTACTTACATTTTTTAGAATAAATTATATCTTGGTCTTCTGTAAAGATGCTAGAATTGAGAATCCTGACTCCACAATAAGCATTGATTCTTTTTTTCAGCTACTACTGGTTAGTAGTTGGATTTCTCATTTTTAATATCCTTGGGTTTGTTGTTTGACACCTGTCTGTTTCCCAGCCTGGGTAACAGAGATATTATGGTAGTTTGCTTTGTAAAACATTTTGAGACTGTTGTGTGGAACATGAATATACATCTTTATATGCAGTTTTGTAGCAGACCACTGGATTGTCAGTCGAAGAAGAAATGTTTTGAGACTTGTGGAATTTTGATTTTTGTTTCCTTTTGCTTCAGTTCAGTGTTGCAACTCTTACTGAAATTACATAGGACAGTTTTTGCCATCTGTTCTCAGAGTTCAGTCATGTATATTTGTTCTCAGGAGCTTCTCTGGAGTTCTCAGTTACACAGAAGCTTACTAAAGTGGTGGTTACTGGGATGCCACTTTAAGTAACTGTTCATTGTTTTCCTACAGGTTAATATCCATAAAAAAGAAAAAGTTCTATTTTAAGAAAACCTTCAAATATTCTAGGAAAGACAGTAGTTAATATGCTACTCTGAGCTTACAGTTTCTTCTGGGAATTGATCCACAAATCACAACAAATTAATATTGTTAATTATCATCACAAAGGGTCATGGCATTGTCATCTTTAAGTTCTAGCTGCTTGAGTAATTGTTACTAGAATGAGAACCTAAATCTTTTGAAAGGTTTTTACCAAATTTTGCCTTTCCTTGCAAGTCCTCTTCATGAAAATCTTCTGCTCACTTTATTTGTCTTTTTTT
Source organism: Vanellus vanellus (assembly GCF_965231255.1). NCBI lineage: Eukaryota > Metazoa > Chordata > Aves > Charadriiformes > Charadriidae > Vanellus > Vanellus vanellus. Next base: position 190,534,076 of record NC_138905.1, read on the forward strand.
TTTCCAGAAATATGGTATGAAGAATAAAATGGCATATGTCAGTCACTTAGATTGTTTTATCAATTTTAGGAAAAAGATAAAGACATAAAATGGCTCAATATGAATCTTGGAAAGAAATGAACCATTGACGGTCACAGAATTTTCCACTGTATTTACCTGGATTAATATCATAGAATTGTATAACAAGTAGTACAAAGTAGTCTTCAACTATGTGTGCCTGAAAGTAATTGAGAAAATCACCATTTTATCTGCAATTTATTTATTTGTCTTTCAGTTGGAACAAAAGATATCCGCTATACTGCTGTATAAAACCATAGGAATGTTTAAATACTTGCAAAATACTGTCTCAGTTGACTTTCCTGTATTCAAACAGCTGTTCTAAGTGACAACCAGACTTGTTACAATATTATTAAACTCATATATTGCATTTTTTCTAGAGTGGTAATATTCCACAATACTATTTAGTCAGTAATGCAGATATTATTGATGTTCAAGTGATTTCTTAATGATTGCCACTGGAAAATTTAATCTTCAGAAAATTTAACCCATCAAAATGAAGGAATTTTACAACCCTCAGACTTTATAAGTGTATACAGTAGAAGGTTACTGTTTTTTTTAATGTTTTTCTTGTTTTGTTTTGTTGCAGTCGAAATCAGCTTTCTTCTTTGCCAGCTTGCCTGTGTGGTCTTCCTCTAAAAGTCTTAATTGCAAGTAACAATAAGCTAGGTTCCCTTCCAGAAGAGATAGGTCAGCTAAAACAGTTAATGGAACTGGTATGTTACTGATCTTTTTTATTTTTTATTTTGACTTTGTATTTAACTAGAAACAGTAAAATTTACTTTGCAAATATATTTGAATAAATGCCTAACACTATAATGCAGGTTAAAAAATTAACTTTTGAACTTCTCAAGCGTGTTGAGTAGTAGCAGCACAATAATAGTTTCCTTTACGTTCTTCAGGACCCTTCTAAACAACATCACTGCCCTTGGTTCATTCAAAACTCAGCTTCAAAATTCATCGTCTTTACCAGTTTTACTCACCGCCTCCGCTGGCTCCCTGTTTTGCTGTGTCAAGTCCCTAGTTCTGGCTTCAGGCTCTGCAAAGCTTTATCCCCTGCTGTAGCACCCTCCCCTTCTGCTTCTTTTCTCTCTGTTATTACTGTCTGCTTACCACATTGCATTCCACTAGTGATACCGGTCTTCACAGCCTGTTTTCATTTTATTTCACTATTTTTATCATGCAACCTTCCTTTCCTGGAACGCCCATCTAAACAGCTTCACAAAACCATTATATTCCCCTTGTTTTCAAAGCTATCCACATAACTGCTGTTTCTGCAGGCAGTAGATTATTTATAACGTATTGCCTAATAATTGAGAATCTGAAAAAGCAAAAATTCTTTGGTACCTTAACTTAAAAATAATTTAATTGCACATGTTTTTTTAAAGTTTGTATGTGGAAAACATATGTAAGAGAATGCTTCCCTTTCCCTCCCATTATCTTCCTCTTTTGTGTATTGTAGGCTGAGACTGAATTCTCTGTAGCATATGTGTTATGTCTTCTGGTTATTTCTGTTCACCTTGACCTCTTAAGATACAAATTGACAAATCAACTACATTCTGACACTGCTAATTTTTGCATAGTAAATCAATGATATATTAACTTTTTTCCAACTGCTGACATCTCCGTAGCCTTCATTTATCTTCCACACCTTTTTGGTATCTGAAAATGCCTGCTTACCATATTATTTTTATAACAGAAGTTTCTCTAAATTATGTTACAGAAAGTGAGCTGACCTTGCTTTTGGCCCCAGTCCTGCTACTGTTTCTTCATTTGTGGAGTGAAGTGAAGTGGCAACTGTGGGGCTTTTTTTCCTTCTAGTATTCTTTTTGTACAACATCCTGTGGTGTCAGGCTTCTATTATTTATTACAACTGATCTGGCTGTTGGTGAGGACTGGGGGTAGTTAACTTTTTCCTTTCTGGTTTATACCTGAGCTAAAGACTACCAGGCTTGTTTTGCTTTGTGAGCATTATTAATCTATATTATCAAATAGTTTCTTATTTTGTGGTGTTCCTTTTCTGCTTAAAATAGATTCAATAAAAGATTATGGTTCCAGTTTTATACATAATTAAAGTCGAACAGTATTAAACACATCCTAATTTAGGAGATAGGATAACTGAATAGATAACAAAGGAACCTGCTAGCTCTTGATTACTTCTAGTTTAAACGTAGCCTAGCTTAGTTGTTGGGGGCTCATTTGAAATAATTGAAAGACTTGGCCTGATTCTCTCTGGTCAAAATCAACTGTTTTATTTGTATTAACTGAGGTCTGTTTTAATATTTTCAGTAAAGAGCTGCTGAAGTGCGTTCATATCAGATTTCCCCTCTAATTTGAACCCTCCAAGTAACGAGAACTAGCATTGCTGATGCTGGAAGTGTTTCATTTCTTAGTAAGAGTTTGTACTTAGCTTAACAGTAGCCCTTATCCTTATTTTAGAATTTTGAAAAGTTAAAAACCAAAGGCTTGAATATCAATGTAGAGTATACTCAAAGGAGGTAGGTTTTTTGGTTTGTTTTTTTTTTTTTTTAAAACAAATCTTATGTTTAAATAAACTTCTGGAATACCAGATTTTCATGTTGCTTTCCAGTATAATTTCAGTGTTACTCTTTGTCATGAAGAACACAACAATTCCTGCTCTAAAAATATTTCAAATGAGAGGCTATAGCAACATGTCGCTTTGGTAGCCTAGAAGAATTATGAAAGCTAAAGAAGGTCTGATGCTAGTTCTTTATGATTGGAAGGAGGGGGGTAAGTGAATAACAAGTTTTGGTTAAAGTGGGCATGGTTCTGTTCAGATGAATTGATTACTTAGTTTGATGCCACCATAAGGGTTTGGTACATTTCCAGTGAAATGAGTTGTATTATTTAGCTGGAAATGACTAAACTGTGATGTATCGGGGGAAACAAACAGTGATAGGATTGAGAGCCAGTATCTGTATTGGCATACATAACATAATACAGTTTAGATAATAAGGTGATCATTGTTCTAAAATGAGTAAAAAATAAAGGTTAAGTCATGCTGCAGTTGTTACACAAAACATTCAGCTGTGTGAGAGCAATGCCAGCCTGAAGACCATGTGGCCTTCAAGCAACACCACCACCCAGTCCCCTGGCAGTGCACACTGTTGTTTTGGAACATGCACAGTGCTGGTGCTGAGCTGGCCCAGGGAATTGGTCTGGAGAAGGGACAGATGCCACCTGACTGCATTCAGTTTTTGTCTTTGCCAAGCACCCTCAGGTTCTCAAATTGTTTTACAGCTTTTCACAGGCTGCGTGCAGTAAAATCTGTGTGTACGTAGCAAATGGATTTTTTGTTTGTTTGTTATCTAACTTTCTGAAACAAATTTTACCTCTGTAGTCACTCTTTAACAATACAAGCATAGCTTGTTGCAAATTAGGTCAGATTTTTCCAACTACTTTCTTCCCTCTCTCCTCCAAAATGGGGTAGGCGATTCTTTCTTTTACGTGTATATATTTATATAAATTTCATAGTTGTGGAATAGAACGGCTTAAATATTACATGCAGTAAATTTCCAGGCTTTCTTTTAAATTTTAGGGTTCTGGTTTATATAGATCTGACAACTATCTTACAAGCATCAAAATAACATAAATTATTCTCCCTGCAGGTTATATTAAAATTATTTGCAAAATTTCATTGGGAAACTTACTTTTATTTGCAGCTGCATAGCTCGATCATACCTCTACTGTCAGCCAGGAGGACGAGTGCAAAACTGGTGTGAAGATAATCTGAACCTTACTTTCTATCAAAGAAAAGTAATTGGGCAGAGATGACTCATTAATTGCACCCAAAATTATCAGATATACAGTAAAACTCTGTTCTCTGTCCTATCAGGCAGAATTGCACTTCTGCCTTCTCCACAGAATGGCTTTCTCCCATCTCTGGGATGCTCCTGTCTTATGGTGGAAGCCTTTAAATCTCTGACCAGCGATTTAGGTCCTTCACCTCATTGATCTAATCTGGGCCAGCAGCCTGATCAAATGGGAGCTCCTGCCTTCTGTTTACCTAAGGGTCCATGTGCTCATGCACCATGTAACTTTTCTGATTCATTATGGATTGTATGTCACAAACTCTGACAGAATCTACGTGCTTTTTAGGAATAACAGCTCAGTCAGGATTCACAAGTTTTAAAATGGATATAAGGAGGTAATTTACATCAATGTGGATGGTTTGGATAAACTTTGTGTCAATCAATATATTTATATGGAGCCAGAGTAAAATATTTGCTTTTATGTTTATATTATGCTGAATTTTATTGGTTTAAGACCATTTGAGCTTTACCAGAAACAAAAGAAAAATGTTGAAGATTTGTATGTGTTTTCATACCATTGAGCTTCATGCTACAGAAATGAATGTTAAATTTAAATACGCCTTACATTTCTCTGATCTTGAGAAATTGTGTCCATATTGTTATGGCAGGACAAAATAGAATTAATGCAAGAAATCTGACCTTCAGCAAACGCTAGCCCCTGGAACTTGAGTAGCTGTTTGGACTTCACTTCAGTTGTCTGCAGATGTCCATGAAGCAAAGTTCCAAACTGCTGATTGTCTAGTTCCTTTAAAAATTTATTAGCCTGAAAACCATAGGTGTTTGATAGTATTTCTTCCACTAATACCAAACTAATGGGAAAGATAAACACTGTCTTTGTCACATACACACACATGAAGTCTAACAGTAGTCAAGAGCATAACTAGAAACAATGTTATAGGTCTTTGTTTTCCACAGCTAGTCAAACAAAGTAATAAAAAAAAGTTGGATTGCAGTGTTTAGTAGGATAAAGGATACTAATGTCTCTAGAGATCCTGTGAATGCTGATATGCTGTCATAACAAATCAGTCTTATTGAGGATGTTTTGAAAGGTTGTAAGTGTTGTTTTTGAGGCTACACACTGCCAGTTTTTTTTCCCCCGACTTCCTTAAAAATTCTCCGACTTTTTCTGATGTGTGTGCATAAGTACACTTGGTCTAGAGTTTCTCTGCCACAAGGTGACTTTAAATTTAAATTAAGTGCTCTAAAAAATGAGTATCTAGTTATGAAGTTGTTTAAAGTCTGTGAATTAGAAATAGGACAGTAAAGCTTTAAAAATAAATGATCTGGGAACAGTGCAATTAACAATACTTTGTGTTAACTTGGGCAAAAGATGTGCTTATTAACTAGGATTTTTAATTTCCTCATCTAAAAGCTAAAATGATTTCCTGACTCTGTTTTGACAAAGGAAGGAAGCTTTGGCAGCAGTGAGATTCTGTTATGAGAAGAAACTTGTCTGATATGGCGAGCGGCATTGCCAGATCACATTTTGCTTTTACTATCATTTTTTTCCTAACTAGTTTTTAGACTTGAAGATAGAGAGTTAATGCAACGCTTCTGACTAGTATTAAAGCAACTATCTTCAAAGACATGACTTGGAAATCTGACTGACTTTAGAAATTTTGTAGTCTTAAGAGCTCTCAGATACTGTATAAATTCATTTTGAAACAATCAAAAGAGTAGCAGTGAATGTCCTAAAGGTGTTCCATTGGTTCTTCAGGAAAATTTGGCATTTTTGCTTTCATACTGTGAAATACTCTTTCCTTTTTATAATGCAGAAATGGAAGCATAATCAGGACGTTACTCAAATTTACAGGTTGCCTGGCATGTAAGCAGAGGTTTCAATGTCCTTTTGATTTTGCATTGAGTATGGAACATTTGGTAGCAAAAATGATAGCTAGTATCTGAAAGCTATGTCATTTTAGACTGACTTAATCCAAGAAGTTGGTCTTCAGTACACATGCGTTGCAGTTTCATCTTAGCTATAGTGTTAAAGAATAATATTTATTACAGTAATACTACTGTATATTAACTTATTGTTTGAAATTATGTTCAGTATAAGGAGACCCTATACTTTCAACTCAGCTTTACAGAAGTTGCTGTTTTAGAAATGCTGAAATGAGGATGGGTTCCAATTTCATCCAGATTATAAAACCAGTTGAATTTAGCCATCAAGATCAGTCTTACTTGGAACTAGCCTGGGCTCGAAAGGAGCACCTTTTACAACAATATGTTGAATAGCTGTAAAATACTGAGACCTGTCTTTATTATGTCCTGCTACTTGATGTGGGTTTGGGTTTTGGTTTTTCTTTGTTTGTTTGTTTGATTTGTTTTACACTCGTGCTTAAATATTCCCTCTAGAAGACCGGGAACCTTTTTGAAAAAATCAGATCCACCGAGTTGCAGTTTTACACTTCACCCAAACATATTTGGTTATATAGTCATGGTACTGAGTTCTTCATATGAACAAAAGTTTAGAACAAAAAGGTAGAACATCTTAAACAAATGGTTTTGAATGTTTCTGTAGATATTAAATTAACTTTCAAAATTATCTTGTTCAAAATTATATTGGCTCTGGGTTTTAAGTAATGTGTAACCATTTTCTCATATATCTAGTTTTGCACTGTGAAGTGAGAACATAGATGGTTGCATGTTTTCAGGCTAATAAAATGCAACAGTGGTAATACCAATTTCATACAATTTCATATCTGTGTTATTTAATATTTAGGACATGAAAGTTCACTTTTTTCTGTTACTTTTGCTATAGGATGTCAGCTGTAATGAAATCACAGTATTGCCACAGCAGATAGGCCAGCTGAAATCTTTAAAAGAACTGAATGTCAGAAGAAATTACCTCGAAATTTTACCCCAAGGTAAAAAAAAAAAATCCCAATACCTTTATGGTAGCTCTTTTTATTGGTATTTTGACAGTATTTTCTATCATGTAAATAACTATGATTAAAAAGTAGTAATTACCTGGTGTTCAAATGTATTCCATTTGAGCTTGCGGAATATAACATTCAGTGGCAATCCCTAAATAAGTGTGAGTATTTTTAAATTAATTATCTTTATGATTCTAGGCATTTTTTCAGTTACACAAATACTTTCCTGTGAACGCAGTATGGGAATCACAGAATCACAGACTGCTCAGGGTTGGAAGGGACCTCTGAACGTCATCTAGTCCAACCCCCCCGCCAAAGCAGGGTCACCTACAGCAGGTTGCACAGGATGGCATCCAGGCGGGTTTTGAATGTCTCCAGTGTGGGAGACTCCACAACCTCTCTGGGCAGCCTGTTCCAGTGCTCTGCCACCCTCAAAGTAAAGAAGTTCCTCCTTGTGTTTAGATGGAACTTCCTATGTTCAAGTTTGTGCCCGTTACCTCTTGTCCTGTCACTGGGCACCACTGAAAAAAGACTGCTCCCATCCCCCTGGCACCCCCCCTTCAAGTATTTATAAGCATTGATAAGATCCCCCCTCAGTCTTCTTTTCTCTAGACTGAAAAGACCCAAGTCCCTCAGCCTTTCCTCATAAGAGAGATGTTCCAATCCCTTAATCATCTTAGTAGCCCTTTGCTGGACCCTCTCCAGCAGTTCCCTGTCCTTCTTGAACTGGGGAGCCCAGAACTGGCCACAATACTCCAGATGCAGCCTCATCAGGGCAGAGTAGAGGGGGAGGATGACCTCCCTCGACCTGCTGACCACACTCATCTCAATGCACCCCATGATGCCATTGGCCTTCTTGGCCACCAGGGCACATTGCTGGCTCATGGTCATCCTGTTCTCCACCAAGGAACTGTCAGCTGAGTTTCAGGAAAAAAAATTCAAAGTATTTATTTTAAAATTTGTCACTTGTATAACAATAACACTCTGTTAATTTCCAATGTTGATTGTATTCCTGCCTGAGTTTGTATTTTTCCTGAATGCAAAAGAAGGGTTATTTTATTATTTTATGGCAAAAATAAATACAGATATAATACCTTCTCTCTTCTTTTCTTACTTTTAGAACTAGTACAGCTTCCCTTGGTAAAATTCGACTTTTCCTGCAATAAAGTGCTTATGATTCCAATTTGTTTTAGAAAGATGGTGCACTTACAAGTATTACTGCTTGAGAACAATCCTTTGCAGTCTCCACCAGCACAAGTAAGTAACATCTGTAATTTAAATCGTGCCTTAATATTGGGTGGACAATAACAAATTATAGCCTATAAAATGTCACCTTCTGCAATTGCAGGCTTCTAAACTTCGGTCATCACAGACATTAGTTGTTGATATATAAATAAGACATAGAAAATATCCTATCTTCTTTGCATGAGTCTGTCCACCACCTAAACCAACATGAGTCCAGATTTCCCTTCTGTTAGCTGCCTGTTTATTTTTGTCATTCCTATCTGTTGGAATAGGTATATAATTTTGAAAAAGAGAATTGAGAAACTTCCTGGATAAATTTTCTCTCTCTTAATAAGAGCCCAGTTCTAGAAGATTCTACAGTGATTTACTTCTAACTTCTAAAATATAGAGATGGTCTAGAATGTAATCCATATGAAGTTTATTTTACTTTATAGTGTAAATTTATAGATTGTGTTACACAAAGAAATCAAACTCCTGTTATGAACCGTAGGACACGCTGAGAAATGATCATAATAAATGAATGGAACATGTGCTTGCTGCTTCAGGACAATTTTGTTGTTGTTGACTTACTGGACAGTAGGTTCAACTACATCTCTGAAAGCTACAATTGTTCTAGAACAACAGCTGTTGAAATACTTGAGAGATTTTATTACATCGGAGAAATGTTCTTCATAACCAGTGGTGATGCTGTTACTACACTCTAAAAGTATAGAGCAAGTTTCAGCAAACACTTGAGCTAGAGATGCTCAGTTAAAGAAAAAAAAATTCTAAAATGCAAGTGAAATACATCATAAAGATGCTTGGACGCTAGTAGAAACAATGTGGCTAAGAGTACAAAGAACATGCTGATTAATTAAATGTAAATTAAATTATTGACTACTTTTGGAAAATAATTACTCAATTTATGGTTAGTAATAGGTCATACGGTATATTTTATCGTAATTCTTTTTGAGTGAAAAGCTCGCTTCATTTTTTTGTTAAGTAGAATACATTTTTTTCTTACTTTCTGTCTTGGTCTCTGAGGGTGCTTATACTAGTACACACAAATAATTGATTGGGTAATTGAAGTATTTCTTAGTAATTTTTTAAAAAAGTGAATAAAATCCATTTTCCTTTACGTGATATCTATTGTGATGATATCCATTGGTTTTCAGGGAGTTTTACACTAAATGACATATGGGATAAATTATTTATTTCATCCTAGGTCTAAACCTAACTTTTTTTTTGTTGTCAAACAGATTTGTACAAAGGGTAAGGTGCATATATTCAAATATCTGACTGTACAAGCCTGTCAGATTAAAACAGCAGACTCGCTGTATCTTAATGCCATAGAACAACAACATTTGCCACAACCTGTGGAAGAGAGGTATGTATAAAAATCTCACTTATTTTTTTATGTAACACTTGTGAATGAAGTGAAATAAATATATTTACATCTTCAGCTTGCAAGAGTTTAATTTGTTTGGATGCTATTTGCAGTGTACTTTTTTTGAACAGAGATTTGTTTTGCTTTAATATATTTTATTGTAGTAAAATCCCTGTAAGAGTTTAGAACGAAATATTTTTAACAATCAGTTCTGATTAAAGTTAGCAACACATTAGGAAAGAGAAGTGAACCTTAATTTAAATCGAAACTCTCACTAGTAAACTACTGGAATATATTGAAAATAATTGAGATCATAGTATCATTAAGTGTTGGAACTTTCATGTAAATCTAGTAACACATTAAATAACTTTCAATTTCTTGTGTTATTTTGTAATTTATATGTTGTTATACATTCATCACACAGTTGTTTTAAGCTTTTTTATTTATCGAGAGGCTTATCCATCCAGCAAGGAGAACCTCATGAATGTTGAGACCCTTTTAAAGTGAAATGTGCTAATTTGTTAGAAAAATGAAAGACAAAATCTTTAATGTCTTACATCAAACATCTAGGAAATGTCATCTTGTATGGTGGTTTAAAGACAGGAACTAGGTACAAAGCAGCTCCTTCTTATGAGAATCTCCATAGCTAATTGGAAACCAGTTTTTAGCCATCTCTTTTTTTGTTATGTGGGAAATATAATATAACCAATCAGAGAAAGTATGATAATGCCTTATTTTTGGAGAGAAGTACTCAAAACCAAAATGTTGATGTAAATAAAGATAGAGATGTTGCTGCTAACACCGGGGGGGGGGGGGGGGGGGGGGGGAAGAGCTGTTATGGAATTATGGAATCTCCCTCTCAGTCATCTAGATAAGGTTTCAAGCAAATTGTTTTCCTCCATGTATGTTTGGAGACACCTTTGTGGGTTTCAATCAGATAAATGCCAAAAGTGGGAAGAATCCAATATGAAGAGTAAATTTTCTGTTTGGGAAACACCTGCTGGTTTTCTGTTTTGTACTTTTAGTATACAAGAAAATTGACAGGAATGCCATGTCCTGTATGGCATTTTAGTCATATTAGGAGCATACAGCTTAGGGTAGGGGATAGTACAGAGTAGGTACCAGTTAGTATGATTATTTTGATAATGATAATTACCAAATTTTTATTTTAGAGAATAACTTCACACTTCTAAAGAAAAAACATAGCCTGGTTAGGATTTCCATATGCAGTTTCTAAACAAAGTCCTTAGTGTTTACTGATAGGAGATAATTTAATATTAGGATTAATCAAATAAATAATTCATGTGAAGACTGATAAAGTTCTTTTTTAAATTGCTGTGTCAATCTGAATTCAGGATTACTGCTTTCAGGATTGCAAATGAGAGGATAATAAAACATATTTAAAAAAAAAAAGTCAGATGATGAATGTACTGCATCTAATAGTGTATTTTAGAATGAGTAGAGGTCATACTAGGTAATGAAACCAGAAGAGAGCAGTTGCCATTGTTATAGTTGTTTTGTTAAAAAAACTAAATTTCAAAGTCTATTTAAAGCGCCAAAATGAGGTTTCTGTGTTAATAATTACTTCAAGCCGCAGGGAAATATCAGATCATTTTTAATGCATCAATGGTTACAATTAAATCAGTTGACTCCAGTTTGAGTTCAACTAGTTTAGTTGCTTGTCTCAAGGCTAAATGACTTCAGCTGGACTCCTGTGCTACTTAGCTAGTAACTAATTGTTTTAACCTAGTGTATAGACAAAATCAAGCTTTATAGCACATTGATTGTTCTTCTGTTGTTTTCGTTAATCATTGGACTAACCAGCCATTCCATCTGATCTATTTTACTATCAACAGACTTTATAAATATGTAGGTTTTAACCATACTATGCTATTTTGCCTTCTACCTTTAAGACTGGTTGGAATTTTCCTTTGCTTTAAGTGAAACCAGGACAGAATTCTAATGGTAAATGCTATGATAGCTTTTTGTTGTTTATTTTTATTTTTATTCACATCTAGCATTGATGACATCTACCCAAGTAAAAAGGACTCAGATTCAGGTGTTGGTAGTGATAACGGAGATAAACGTTTGTCAGCAACAGAGGTAAGTTGCCTGAATTTTGTGTCCTGCTCCCCTTACCTCTGTGCCCATATTTTGAGTAGATGTTGGGTAACAATGTGAATACATTTTTAGCCACCAAAACTGTGCAATCACATCCTTGGCATAAATTTCTTGCTAAGAAAAGGCTAAAACAAAGATAAAAGAAGACTGGGTTTTTTGGTTTGGGTTTTTTTTTTTTTTTGTGTCTGTGCGCTTTTTGGAGAGGACAGTAAAATACTTGCTTACAAATGGTCAAAAACCTACCAATAGTGAAAATCCACTACACTTTACATAATGTAGAGAAGGAGAACCAAACCAGAATCCACACCTGCTGTTTCCAATGAAATAAATATTCTAACAGGTTACATGCTTTACAGCTTCTCATGTGTTTTCTCTCTGACTGAAGACTCTTTCTTATCGGGAATTAACAGGAGTTCAATGTGCCTAGTATGTTCTGTGGTGTCGTGGTTATGGCAGTTTGCTGTAGTGTAGGAACTTCAGAAACTTTGCAGATCTTTAAGTGTTTACATGCTTTGGCAGTTAGGCAGTGCTGGAAATAAGCGTTCGGAATTTTTTCTGAACTTCGTTTTCTGACTGAGCAAAGAGAAAGAATGACTTTCTGAGACTAGTGTTGTCCTAAGCAGTTATAGCTGACTTTCCTAGACCTTTTTTCTGAGGCACTGCTCAGCTGAATGGGGCACTAAATCTAGTTGGAGTTGAACTGAATAAATAATGATAAATAAGTAAATAATTTGCAATATAATTCAGCAGTGATCTTTCTGAAATGTACAGATAACGGGATTTGTGGTCTGACCTAATGGGAAATGTTTAGGTCACAATAAAAGAATGGGCTTCTTGCTACTTAAAATAATTTTACTCTGATTCTTTAGTGTTTCTCTCCTCCTTTGAGGAAAAGAGATTCTGTGGCTTTTGAAACAAATGTATCAAGAATCAAGTTTAGGTACTGAATTTGTAGTTACTGAAAAGCAAATTGAAAATGGATCTGCTTACACACTGATTGGTCTTTTAAATACAAAAGCACTTAAGAAAACCGACAAGGGTTTCCAAGTATTTGGACAAGTTTCTTGCTAGATGGAAATGAAGCAGAATTATCGTGATTTCTAGCCAGGCTTCTAATGGTTTTCCTCTAGTTTTTAGGGCATGCAGTCCATTCAGGGAGGCTTGAAAACTGTTTTGCCATTCTTACACTTCCTGAAGCAGAGTTAGCTTGTTAATGAAACTGTTATTCCGGAATTTCCTCTTTAGCTATAAATAACACCTTTAGAAAATAGATCATCTTTCCTGTAATCAAAAAGTAGCAATCGGAATGCTGCAAAAGGTTGTCCTAAAGACAACCAAGAGGGAACCAATACATTTTTATTAGCACAGAAACTTTTATATTTACTCATTCCATCCTCGCCTGACTACTGCTCTGCTATTAAGGAGAAAATAGATGCTGAGATCAGTAATCCCAAATGTATTTGGTAGTAAATTCACCACTCACTTTTCCTTCTGAGGCAACCTTTAATTACTTGTGTTACACATGAGAATTGAGCAAGAAATACTAGCATGTTGCAAATACAGATTCACGTACATTGATAATTACAATCAGAAATCTACATACCAAACATTAGATAAAGATTAAATGGTCAGTCATAAGGTGATCATTAAAACACATACAAAACAAACTACAGTTTAGTCTGAAGGCTAGTGGCTGTTGAGTTTCAGCTCTTTTACAGAAAATACTACAGCATAATTTTGCATTTGTGTAACTTGCGAACAGTAACTGAAATGCATCACTTGTTTGAATACTAATGTATTTTTTAGCAAGCTTGCTAATTAGCTTGGGTCCATACACATAGGAGAAAATACTTGATGAAATGAACAGTTTACGTAATTCTGTCTGGCTTGTTGGTAGGGTCATTACAGGGTCAGTTCTTCAGAGCTGTATTCATCTTGGGCATTTCAAGTGAAAGATATCTTGTAGTGTTGCTGTAAAATTGATCATGGCAACCTGAAGGCAAATTCTGCTTTAAGGTAGTACTCATGTACCTCATCTTTTAGGAACAGTGTGGCATTTTGATTTATTTTCCACCTCCCTTTGGCCTTATTTTTTCTTTAGTTAAAATTCATTAGAACAGGGTACTCGTTAAGATCCAGATGATGTCCCTGCTTCATTACCCATACAAGCGACGCTTTAGTACCAGCAAGAATGTATATGGAGATTCTTTCAAAGTGTGTCATCTGAATTCAGAATATATTAGGAATAATATTAGGTATTTAAAATGAAAATTGGACTCTTCATCCTATCTTTTTATTTCTTGTATGTCTATTGTTGCCTTCTCTTGCTAGCTGAATAAAAATAAAACTGTGAACAGAGGAAGTGAGGTACAGTACCTCACCTATGAAGGAGCAATACTTTTGTATTTTTGCAAGCTACTTCAGATAGTTTCTGTTTCATAGTATACTGTCAGGAAGCACCTGGAAAATCAATTGCAGAATTCTGAAGGTTCTGAAATTGAGATGTAGCCTGTTAAAGGAATTATTTTCTGTTTCGAAATTGAATGACCTGTAGCTTTTTTTACAACAATGCTCCAAAAGATTTTTCTAAAAGCTGTATGTGTTACTCTGCTGAGAAAAAAAACTTGCCTGTTTTAGTATTCAGAACTTGTAATAATGTGTATAAGAACATTTTACTGTAATATTTTCAAATGATAGTGTGAAATTAGCAAAACATGAATCTTTGATCTAGAATAACTAAATTTAGTGCTTGAATGTCACATGAGATACAGCATGAAAGAAAGTGGAACTTCACTGTAACATCAGTTGTCTGAATGAATTTATACTGTGCATATCTTTTTTTAAAGCTCTTGGATTACTGTTTCAGGTCTAACAGAACTAGTGACTTTTGTGCTTAGAATACTTGGAGTGTGGTTTGCTTATTTTCTTTTTGTGATACTGTTTTGTTTCATTTTAGAATAAAATTTATTTTAAAATTTAAAATTTATTTTAAAAATTGACAAATAGGAACAGTACTGCAATGTTAGTTCACTTCATTGTAAAGCATCATCATTTTTATAAGGCTTTATCAAGTCCCTGAACATCCTTTTGATTTTTTTCTCTCTAAGAAGAAGAATACAGCCAGTGAATTAATATAGTTAATAGCGTGGTTTATTCTTAAGGAACATTTATGGTGGTCCACATTTACAAAATATGCTAAGCCCCCAGGGTATTCTTGGCAAATAGGAAGAACCACATGTATCTTTGATAAAGTTTTTTAAGAGCAGAGGGATTTGCCCCATCCTTTATCACAAACCTTAGTTTCAGGAATTAAAAAAAATATTTTCTACATGGAATATGAACATATAAAGATACCAAGAATGGCATAATGCTACTAGAACTAGCAACTATGGAACTGAGTAACTGGTTGTATGTAACAATGTCCCATTCCATTGCAGATCTTGTGTTGCAATGGACTGAACTGATAAACAGGGAAATATATTTTCCTTAAAAATATATATTCTTAAGGGATATGGAACAAACTACTATTTATGTACTATAGCAGGTATAATTATAGAACACATGTATGGAATGTGTGTGTGCAGAGTAGCAAGTTACAGCAACACAGAGCATGTAAAGAATGAGCAATGCCTGTGGATTTCTTGGGAAATACAATTGCAAAGCTCTGAGAGACTGTTGTAATGGTAAGCTCTCTATACCAGGAGACCAAGAATAAAAGCTTGGCCTCTTCCACAAACTGTGTTTTTGCTGTAGTTCACCTACTACAGCAAAAGTAGAGAGAGAGAGAATGTGAGAGGTAAGGAGAGAATGTGAGCAGATCCCACTGTGAGCAGGTCACTACTGGTGCCACAGAACAGCAGAACTGTGGTGGCATGGGACAGAAATCATAGAATCATAGAATGGTTTAGGTTGGAAAGGACCTTAAAGATCACTGAATTCCAACCCCCTTGCCATAGGCAGGGACACCTCTCACTCTACTAGGTTGCCCAAGGCCACGTCCAGCCTGGCCTTGAACACCTCCAGGGATGGGGCCTCAACCTCTCTGGGCAACCTGTTCCAGTGCCTTACCACCCTCAAAGTGAAAAATTTCTTCCTAATGTTCAATCTGAACCTGCCCTCTTCCAGTTTGAAACCATTACCCCTCATCCTATCACTACATGCCCTAGTAAAAAGTCCTTCCCCAGCTCTCCTGGAGGCACCCTTTAGGTACTGGAAGGCCACAATAAGATCTCCCCAGAGCCTTCTCTTCTCCAGGCTGAACAGCCCCAACTCTTTCAGCCTCTCCTTATAGGAGAGGTGCTCCAGCCCCTGGATCATCCTCGTGGCCCTCCTCTGGATGCGCTCCAGCAGCTCCATGTCCTTCTTATGTTGGGGACTCCAGAGCTGGATGCAGTACTCAATGAAGGCTAGTATGTCAGCGCTTCTTTGTGTAGCCGCTGTCTATAAAATCATAGACAGGCTAAGCTTGTAAATAGAAGTAATGTGTTTTAGTGTACTGACTAATACAGGTGAAAAAAAATGGATGAGCTTTTAAGTCAAGGAAGAAAAACTAGTGTACTTGAGATTTTATGCTTTTTTTCAGATCTACCAGTTAATCTAATAAAATACATTATCCCAGCCTACAAAGTTCATCTTGCTTTAGGCGTTAAACTAACAAGGTGTGTGGTAATGCCGGGGAGAAGATTCTTGGGGAGAAAGAAGAAAGGACTGTGATATGAGGCTCAGGTTTTCTATAGGCTTTGGTGGCTACAGGGGGCCTCTATTTTCAGCTGTCCCAGAAAAGTGCAGAGAGAGCAGCACAGTGCAATGGTGTCGCTGCAAGGAGAGGACTAGTGCAGTGAGTAACATAGGAAAAGAGGACAGGTGAATTGTGCTGCTTGGCAAGCCTACTGTGAGGATGTATTCAGCATGATTACAGTTTCCTACAACAGGATTTAGTCATGTTAGATGCTCTGGTATCCTCTCCCATATTAGTTTCCCAGTTTTTAGTGAGCACTCTTCTTAATACGTATGTTTTTATCAGTCTTGGTTTAAGCTGAAACCACTGTTTCTCTTATTCCTTCTTAGCCCTCTGATGAAGACACTGTCAGCTTTAATGTTCCAATGTCGGACATCATGGAAGAAGACCACGTTGTAAAGGAAGATTCAGGTCACCATGCTAATTCAAGAAAAGGTTGGAATGTAAAACAAGTAGAAGTTAAATACAGGAATACTCTATTGACAATGCTATGTGTAAGACTGTAAATTCAGTTTGCAAAAATCATGGCCCAACAAACATCAATCTTTCAGGAGTCTACAAACATCATCTTTGAATTAGATACATTTTATTTACTACTATTATTTTGGAATTTTCAGTGTTTAGTTTTGCATTGGATAAATGCCTTATTAAATTGATTTTTCTTGCTTATATTCTACTTGAACAACAGGTATTTTCACTGCCCTATGCATTTTAATTTTCTTGTAATAAACGCCTGCCTACCTAGCCAAATGGCTTTGAGCATGCATATGCAGTCATGTAAAAAAGGAAAAAAAAAAAAAAAGTGTGCTACTTAAGACATTTTAACCTATACTGAATTGAGGTCCTTACAGTCATTTTCTGTAGCAATTCTAACAAACTTGTTCTACCTTGTCTCAAGAGTTAATAAGTTCTGGTTCTGACAGGGCAAAGAAAAGTGAGAGTTGGTTTAAACCATGCTTCCCCACCAGTCATATCAATGTGTAATAACTCTTATCAAATGTTAACTCAGATTCTGAGTTGTACAAAGCAGAGTCCATTTCTGTAGTTGGACCTGATGTGTATATAAAGCTTTATTAATCAAAGTCAGCATTACCTCTGGAAAGAAGTAAATCTCTTCAGATTTTGAGAGAAGGTGTAATATTATCTAAAATTTATTTAAGTAACTTATATTTTTCTAAATTATATCTACATACTGATAAACAATGTTTCTCCAAGTTCTGCACATTCTAATGATAAATGGCAGGATGAAGTCAGTGAGTTGCATACGGAAACCACTTAAATAGATCAGCCTTTCCTCAGTGTTACATACTAGATTGTGAATTTCAGTTGAGATACTCATCAGAATTTACTAGAATATGAAGTGAGACAGTAAGAGTGTTACATCCTACAGTGTTAGTACACTGGAGAGGGTATGTTATAGGATCAGACAACTTTAAACAGAGGAGAAAATTGTTGCTACTTCGTACTCCTGGAAGTAGTATATGTAAACAAGAGATCGACATAGGCTCTGAATCATTTTCTTTGAGTTCTGTGAAGAGTTTGAGTGTTTGTAACAGCATAACAACTCAGAAGTTCCATTAAACTGCAAGTCACTGACTGAGACATCTGAATGTCTTAAAAGACTGTGTAGCTGTCTAGCTGTGTTCTTGTACTGGTACTGGCAAGACCTACTTTATGTAGTTCAAAACTGACTCCATCAATGCCTGCTGTGGTCTTCTGATCTACAACTGTATGAGCCCAGGTTATTTATTACAACTTGGAAATGAATTGGCATCACTCATTAAAATGCAAAAGTCTTAACTTGTTTGAAGTTGTTAATATGCTTCAAATTTAAACTTTGTTTGTTTTTGAGCTCTATAATTTAATACACTTAAATTATGTTGAGTAACAAATGTTGAGCTGAACCAAAAATCGTTCTTCTGTCTTTTTTATTGTTGTTATTAGTGGAATTCCATCAGGGATCTTCTCACTTGATTGTCAATGATAAGTCAAGAGAAACGGGAAACCAGTTTGATGAATCGGATACTCTTTCTACTGAATTTATGAGTTACATTAAGGCAAGTTTATGACAATTTTTCAGTGGGGGGAAATAGTTTCACTACTTTCATTAAGTATAGAGCAAACCAGAATGACAATGACATTTTAATGAATAAAAGATTGCAATTAATATTCATTGTCATAATAGATACAGAAGGCAAAATTAAGCAGATAGGTTTAAAGTGATTATAATTAATCTAGGAGGTCAATTTACCCATAACTCTCTAGTATATATGCATTATCTTTTAGCTGTGTTTAAGGCTTTAAGAAAAAATGGCAAGTATGTTCGGTAAGATTTGCTTTATATTTAGAATTGAGCAATTTTTGCATTTGTTACATTAGTATAATGCAAGAAGACTTTCAGTGTTAGCTGTGGTGGCTAGTTATGAAATAATGTTACGTTATTAAAATACATTTTCCTAAATGTTTTAAAATTGTAGTAGAAATTGAGATCTATAAAGACAAATTATATCAAATCTAAAATAAAATCTATTATTCTAGGAACCTACCTCTTACAAGATTTGGCAACTTTTTTGTTGCATTTTGGGAGTATACACTGACTTTGTTATGAACTTTGTAGATGTTGTAGGTGATAGGAAAGTGCATTTGAATAATTGTGTGTATCTTTGTGTATGTAACAAAACATATATGTGTGTGTATAAAGAAAAATGTAAGAAAACACAGGTTATCCACAATAAGAAACTTTGAGATTACACTATCAGTCTTTTGTGTGTGTAAAGGTCTGGGTGCCACTTGAGTTTCCTTAAGATGTTCATTACTGAACGTTGGTGCTCTGGATTGCTGGTTACACATGTGAAGGGTAGTTGATTGATCCATTTGAAAGTATTACTCTTGTCTTTCTGCCATGGTTAATGAGTACTTGGTGGCATCTTACTGGCATATGGCTTCTTGTCAGGGAACTGTCAAATGTGCTTTGTTTTTGAACTGTTTTTTGTAACAAATGACCTTTTATAAATTGTTCTGTTGTGCCTTTTTTCCATTTTAAGTTGTATTTTCCCCATTCATATTGTCGTTTACTTTTTTTCCATTTGTGGCATTATGTTTAGTGGAATATGTGTAGACATACGTGCCTGAGAAAGCAGCAATAGAATCCACAGAAATGTACTACAAATAATTAGCGATTGCTGTTGTGTGGTAACTCATGAAATTCACTTGCTATATTATATAGCAAGAACTGCCTGATGAATTTATAAATTATCTGTGGTTAGGTAGACTGTGGGGTTTTTGAAAGGTTCTAGAGAAATTTTGAGCAAGTAGGGTTTTTTCTGTGAAAATGTATTTGCCTGGATACTTTTGCTAGATCTTTCGTAATGCAAAGGTATTTGAAAAATAGTAGTATTTTGTAGCATTTCTGTGGTCATGATGTCTCCTCTTGATTTATAGACCAGAAGGAATTATCTAGTATGGATATTTTTAGACTAATTTCCTCCTCTGTGGAGATTCTTAAGGGGTGCAAAGAAGCATTTTATCACATCCATCTTCATCCCTTATAGGAAAAAATGTGCTGGGAAGTAATAGAAGAAAGAGAAAGGATGCGGCCTTTCAGCTTCTTGGAAACAGGCTTCTGGTTCTGCAAAAGATCTCTTTATTTGAGCAACTGTTTTGGTTTTTCTAGCAACAAAACTCTTGTAGATCTTCAGCTAGTTGCAGAGTCTGTGAGGTGGCAGCCACAGCGGACTAGCATTTACAAACAAATGGGAAAAAAAACCAAGCAAGAAACTTTTCCCTTTCATAGTAACTGAAGACATGTAGTTATCAGAAAACTTTATTTACATAGTAAATACATGTTGCTTATTATTTTGTTATTTACAAACACAAATGTGAAATCAGTAGTGTTGATTATTAGGAAGAGTTATTTATAGTTGCTGGGTGTTTAGGACACTACAGGTTGTCTTGTACTGGCTTGTTCTTTTGTGACTTCTATACTAAAAGATTGAGGGATATTTTTATTTTTTTTTAGCTAGTTAAAAAGTTATTATAAGTAGTATATTTAGATAGTTGAAATGTTAACAAATGATCATAGGTTTCCTCCTACAAATTTTAAGCAAGTGCACACATTTGAGATGAATAAACTAGATAAAAGGGGACAGAATGCTTTCATCCTCCCTGACAAAGGGGTACACACATCTGAAGCTGACCATACGTTATATTATGTATCTACTTCGCATTTCCTTTCCTTATTCTTCTCACTTCATCATTTTGATTTTCAGTAGTGTACCACTTGAAGGCTATTCCCTTGGGATTGTCCTCTATCATAATAAGATAATATTATATGAAATAATGCATTGCAGACGGTGGTTCAGTAAAATATGGGTTACTTTATTGAATTTCAATATAAGAATATTGCTAGAGTGAGCAGTTTAATTTCTTTTAATTTTGATATCGTCTTAATATTATGGCAGTTGAGATCAGCATGTTGGTGCCTTGAACAGGTAGTACATGCATTTTATTTGGAGCATTTTGAACTCAGTGCAGGTTTCTGAGTCTGTTGTGTTCTTTGGTTTATATTTAGCCATGTATTAGAAAGCCTTTTGGGACAGTAAGGGTCTTCTGTAATTGTGATACTCGTTAACCAAACCATACATAAAATCAGTACAACTTGCAGTGCAAAAGAGGAGCTTAGGCTTGGCGGATTTTGTAATTTTTCAAATGTTAGTCCTAATTCATATGCCTTTATTTATCTTATTTATATAATTATGCCCAGGGACTGAGGATCACCTTCTAGAAGAACTGCTGCATTTTTGTCAGCTTATGATATGTGCCCGTCTTATGGGAAAAAATCACGTACTTTATTCCTGTGAGGAGAAGAAAAAGAAAAAAGAATGGCTCTATTTATTCTACTGGGGAATAGGCATCTTTGGGGAACGTTAGAAAAGCTTGTACGCTCTTCAGTGACATATCTAGCAGAGTTGGATAGCATTTATTGGTACAGGGTGGTGCGGCTGATGTGCCAAACATGACACACAAGAGGATAAGCCTCTCTGTTTTCTGCTGTTTATTCTCTACTAGTACAAATGTAGAGATTCTGAGAGCTTCTGTCTTTACTGGCAGCTGAACTACTTCAGCATGCCTGCCTAACTGAGATGAAAAGAGAAAATAAAATTGCAAATCACCAAATGGAAGCTTGAGAGTCATGTTTTCTAACAAGTAGTTCTTCATAGTTATAGGTAGGACAGTGGGGGCTCTAATTTATGCCTACATTGAACCCAAAATAACTGGCTGACTGATATGAATTGTTCCATGCAGGTTTTGTCCTGATTTTTTTTCTTTAAAAACAAAAGTATTCATGACTGTTACAATTGTCAAGTAAGAATCCTGTTAATAATTATGGATGAAGTACATAATTGCTACTGTTCGCATATTTGGAATTTCATTGCTCTGTAAACAAATCTGGCTGCAGGAGGAGAACAAGTAAGAGGAGCGTTAAGGTCAAGCTTAGTAGAAGCATTGTTTGCATACACTGGAAAGGCACAAATGAAATCTGGGACACAGAACTCTCATGCTGCTTGACTTTCTTTTTACAGTTAAAGGAGGGTAAGGGCTGTTGACCTCAATAAAATCTGCATAGTGAATAGAAGATCTTGTAATCAGTATCTTAAAAAGAGGGTAGAGTGAGGAGTGGAGCAGAAGTATTGGATTGCTTCAACTAGGCACCTTAAACTGTTACATAAATTAGGTCAGCACTGAGTCTGAAAGCAAAATTTATCTGCCTACTTAATTACAAAGTTCAGTTCTTAGTATCACTTTGTCTGCTTACAGAGCAGAGCAGCTGAGTGTGATGAATTACTGAGAATAGAAGAGGACACACAATGGCAAACAGACGAAATGTAAGTATTTTTTATGTATCTCTAAGTAATTAGCAGTGTCATTTCATTAGATTGACCAGAACTGGCATTTCCTTATCAGTTAATAATTTTGTAGACTTGGAGGCATGACAGAGGCACAGCTTTGCACTCTGTGTGTGCTCAATGTTTTACACGTTATTGCTGAATAGAGTGGATGTTATATGACGACTAATTTGTATGCACCAATAATGCTGCAATATTTTTACCTGTGTAGAATGCAAGCTTTTTAACTAGGTATTTTGATATTTAGGCTGTTAATGGCATTGGTAAAAAAGGATTTTATCAAAACTCGTAAGGTCTAAATGTAATGTACATTTTTTAAAAAGTGATTTAATTGGAAAAATTCCCTCAGTCTTTTTTCTTTCGTCATAATTTTAACCCTGAAGCAATCATTAATTCATAGACATTAATTCATGAACAGAGCAAGAGAACATCAGTTGCTGAGGAGAGTGCATAAGAAAAGGGCATTTAGCATGACAGTGTACTGTGAAGTTGTCACTGAGCAGAACAGTGGAGTTCTATATGATTTAAAACCGAAAACTGAAGGAAAGGAAGAATAAGTACTTTCTGAAAGAGCCCTATTGGCAGAATTATCAGGAGATTATGTTTCTAAACCCCCAAAAGAATTACTAATGTTGAAAAGCAAAAGAAAGCATGCTGGTCCATTAAAAGAAGCGTTGTATTTACTACTTGTGTTAAAACATGCGATGAGTGCAGTTAGGAAGAGTCAAATATTCGTAAATAAATTTTAAATTTTAGAATTCAGTCTGTTTAATTGAATGCTAAAAGTTTTAGTTCATCGCATTTGTTTATATATGTATTAGGTTGGGGAGCTTTGTTAAGGACAAAGTGCTTGAGATTTTTTTTGAAAGAAACTCGATAAATTCAGCACATACTTGTGTGCACAGAGGCTGGTTTTTCCCCTCTATAGTGTTTGCGTGCCAGTTGGAAGATACAGCTCACAAACTGAAATTCAGAATACCCTTCATAATTGCTGTTATACCTCTTTTTTTGAATGCTTTTGTTTTCTGTTGTAGAATAAATTTATCAGAAGAACAAACTCTTGATATAGCAATGATAGAACAGCTAAGAGAAGCAGTAGATTTATTACAAGATCCCAACAGGTATGCTTACAACAGCTGATGTATTAATGTAATGGGGTTGGTTTTTTTTTTTTTGTGAATGACATTAGAATTCTTTTTTAACTGATAATTGAAAGTTCTCTGGAGTTTTGAAGTATTTTTTTAGCATACTGATGTTTTTCAGGAGGCACTTAGATAGTTAAGAAGGAAATGTACATTTTCTCTCTAAGTATCTAGACAAGATTCCCAGTAAATTAAGAGGGATTTCAGGCATAAAAGAAACCTAAATTTAGAGGTGGAGAAAGCTTTAACTGTTCATCTTGTGTACACTACTGTGACTTTCTGAAGTTTTGTCTAGGATAGTCATTTTTCTTCTAGGGTCTATAGGCTCTCCTCTACTTAGCCATGCTTGGTGTATTTTGTGGGGATTGGAGAAGGTCTTCTGGCCCAGCTTCATCCTACCCAGATTAAGCACATAAAAGAGGTGCCTGAATTAGTGGTGGAGTTTCTGTAGCCTCCCTCTGAAATCAAAAGGACTAAGAGGCAGCTAGAGAAAGTTATTTAGATATCCCCTGTCTACAGAAGGCAAGGTTTTATAATTTAGGTGCCTATTTGAAGTGGCTAAAGTCAGGTGGAATGACTCTGGATCTGTGAATAAACAAAGGAACGAGTATTTAAAAGAAAATAAATGCTTGTCCTACTGAAAAGGTCTGACAAGAGTGGTGTAGGTAGTTCTGTCCAGATGCTTGCTATTGCTTTTCTTTGTGTATCCACCTTCAGAAATTAAGTTCATTTCAAAACACGGTAACTAATTTTTCTTCTTTACTTCTATGATGTAGCTGGTTTAGTGCTTAATTTCGCTGAAGACTAGAAACCTCCTTGTTGCTTCCAGCCTAACGTATCCTTGTTTCTCCTTCCTCTCTCTTGGCTGTTTGTTCTTGCGACTACACTGTTCTTTAGTCTAAATGCCTATTTTGATACTGCTTTTTCACCTAGAAGACCTTCCTACTTTTTAGGACAGAAATGCACTCCTGTTAGTATTTCTAGAGACAATTATCTGGCTTTATTTTGAATCATATAGAGAATACTTGAATTCTTGAATCATATACTAAATACTTGAATTGCAAGTATTTTTGCTTAATAAAAAGTCATACAAATTAGGAAAGCATTTTAGTTCCTGTGGTTTGTGTGAGATAGTATACCATTGCTTCTGCACCTTATATGGGGCTTATTACTTTGTGGGAGAAGTGTTGCAATTAAAAAAAGGAAAAAGTCTGGTTTGGAAAAAAGTGACATTAAAAAAATTTCAGTTGTTAGCCTTAAATTTTGTCTTTTTTTTTTTGTTAAATATTGCCCCAATATTTCCTGCACATTTAGTTTTCCTTGTTAAAGACGGCAGTAAAATGCAGAAAATTAATATGTTTCTCCATGCATGTTCATGTGCTTTCATTAGTAACACTATAGTAAATTTGAAATGTGGCTTTTAAAAATGGGTAATCGTGTAATGCATGTCTATTTTTCTACTAGTTTTTCACATAGTGGGTTTGAGGTTTTTTGTGGCTGCACCTTCTTCTTCTAAGCTTAAACTGTGAATATTTATTTTTAATTTTGAGCGCGATATAGGCTTTTCAATATATGTCTCCTGTATGTTAACATCCAGCCTTACCCAGGAAGATACACCTGGGTGCCCAATACTTGCCAAATGATGCTGTAGACTTTCAGTCTGCTGGGCCACGCGTTCCTCATAAAAGAAATTATGATTACTGGATTACATGGCAGTTTGTTATATACTTGCATTATATAAAGCAGTGTGAGAAAATTTTGGTTTTCATATTGAATAGTTTTTGTATCTGTATCCAGGTCCACAAAGGAATTTAAACGCGTCCATTGCTCCTTATTTTAAGAGGCACAAAAGCTTTCATGTGCTTTTAACTAAAACCGAGAGCATGGCAAAAATTATAACTTTCCCCAAAGAGATTTCCTTTGTGCATCAGTATAACTCTAATCACCTAGTCAGGATAACCTAGTAGAAATAAGCAACTCCAGCCAGAATTACCCTCATCTCGTGCTGAGGGCCATTTAGGAGTTAGAAAGAGAAACTGCTGCAGGGGCTGAACCAGTAGGTGATGTTGACATGCTTAACATGCACAGACTAGAGTTCAGTGGAAAGCACATCAACTGGAGCTATATTGGCTAACGGAGATGACTATTAAACTTGTAAAACGCTTTTTCAG
This sequence comes from Vanellus vanellus, assembly GCF_965231255.1. NCBI lineage: Eukaryota > Metazoa > Chordata > Aves > Charadriiformes > Charadriidae > Vanellus > Vanellus vanellus. Next base: position 190,559,534 of record NC_138905.1, read on the forward strand.
TTAGTGTTGTCCTAGTGTTCTGCAGAGTTTCAAATCTGCATACCCTATGTGCATATAAGCAACCTTTCAGTTCTGGAAAGGAAAAGGATTTCAGACTCACCCTTTTTCTGTATTTTCAGATGTTTGCTTCAGATTCCTGTATTCCTTTTCCTATATTCACTGCTTTCTTTCAGATCATTGTCTTTTGTGAATTTATTATTATGCTGCTTTCTTTTCATCCGCTGTAAATTAAATTTGAATACCTAGCCAGGGCTTTGGCTTCTATTTGAACACAGGGTGCTAGAGGTTGGATATAAAAATCTACAGTCTTCTAGATAATGGCATGGTTGTTGGTAGTAAACAGGTCCTTTTGTTTTCATGCAAGCCAGTGCTCAGGGTGACGTTTTTGAGATGAAGGCATTAACATTGCTTTAGCTGAATTGGTGACAGTGAAGCATCAGGAGACATTTCAAAAAGTTGTTAAGAGATAACACTGAGCCGGTTAAAACCATGACTATAAAAGAATTTCATATATCCATTTATTTGAAATTAAATACTGAACAGAATGGTTACCAAGCTATACCCCAGTGCAATGTTTTTATTTCAAACCTTGCAGATTAAGCATGGATATTTCAGAGAGCAGTGGTGTGAATCTGTATCCCATGGAACCAGCAACAGCTTTAGAATTTCAGGAGTCTACAGTAAAGTGTGTTTATCTACCTTTTTTTAGATAAAAATAATGCATTTGTTAGATTAATCATATTCAAGTTTCTACACAATGAATTACATATTTGCATTTGTTTATCTTTATACATAGTGGCCAAATGCAGATGGAGATGTCTTCTCTTGGTCAGGTACGTTAATTAGTGTATTATTACAAAATAATTGGGGGGGAAAGACAGGAAATGAGCCAACAATTTAATCAATTATTAATCTACCAAGTAGGGAAGGGAAAAACTTAGTAGGCTGGAGGACAAAATTCATTCTTCTTTAACATTTTTATATAATTGCTTTTATTTTTTTATATGTATATACGTAATTTTTTTCTCAGTTTATCAGTTACTTTCTCACCTTTGTTTTTTTCCCCTGTGTGCGGCTTTCATGTATGCCAGTTCATAGCTCAGGTATGCATACCTGTCTACCACCCACCCCTCTATCTCCCTGTTCTGGTGTAGGAAAACAGTACATTTATTAAGGATAGCTCCAAAATACTTTGTAAACTAAATTTTTTTCCCAGAGCACTGTTGCTGTAGTTACAGAGAGTACATGAAGTATGATTTGAAGTTTTACAGTGTTATATATCCTGCTTATTATTTGATCTGTATCCTGACTGGTGAACTGGTATTCTTTATGACCTACTTTGTTTAGATTTACATTATCTGTCCCTTAGCACTGGAACTGCAAGTATATAGTATCTGCTTACTACTTTGTTTGCTTTTCATCACAGTGTTTATAATAAATGCCTCTGAGGTAAAGTTTTGCAAACAAAGATATTGTTCTATTTCAAGTGATACACAGTCTGGTTTTAATCTTACAGAGAGAAAATGCTGAAGAGGAGCTAGAATTTCAGAGGAGGAGGGAATCGATTATGGAGAAAGCAAAGCCTGAAGTGAGAACTTGTGAACAGGGTGAAAAATGGTCATTGAGTCAGGTATGGAGGGGTCTGGATGCAATAAATGTGGAAACATTTGGAATGGATTGTTGCATTCTGTCAGTTTCTGTGTAAAGATCCTAGTGGGTTTAGCTATCTCAGGAAAAAAATGATATAATGAAATTAATAAAAGTCTTTTCTTCCAATAAATGCCATAGTAGTTGCAATGGTTGCGTTTCCCTGGAAGAAATAAGTCACTTCAAAGTTAGATCTTCAATAAAATGAAATACCTGATTCCTTGTTTATCTTGATGCTTTTCAAATACTCTTATGTATAACCCCTGTTACCATCAAATATTCCTATCATATCCTTGTGACTTTGTTAGTCTTAATTTTGTCTTTGTTTTTTCTTTGAAATATCAAATTCAAAAAAATTGAGTTGGTTCACCTCTTTTGTTATGTTGTTGTTTGTGGGGGTTACCACGCTTTAGTTGGAACAGTTCTTACTACGTTGCTGAGATTAACAGATAAGGCTAATTCAGTGTCAAAATATCTGTGGTCTCTGTATTTTGATGAACTGTTTAACAAGGACACTGCTGGTTCACTTTTAAGAGCCTTTTAAAAAGAAGAAATAAATGTTTGTAAACACTTATAGAGGGCCTGACCTGGATTGTGTTATGCAGGTGAGAGGACTAGACACATTCTGTAAAATGGAAATATTTTGTAAGAGCAAGTTTTTAATCATGCTGCATTCTATGTAGTACAGTAAGCGCTTGTGTTGCTACTTGTGTTACTAAATTAATTCAATTTAGCATAAATTCAAAATTCTGCCTAGTGACCTGTATGCTATCTATGAGAGAGATTAGACCTGCAGCATAGGCATAACGAGTGGGTCTGTCGCAAGAACATAGTCCCTGATCACAGGAGTGCTCAGGCATGGGAGTCCCCAGGTAGAACTGGCTGGGATCAGATGAGTAAGATTTCTTCTTTCTGTTTATTCTAGGTAATACAGTGGTTGAGGTAATATTCTGAAAGATGTCTAAAACTGAAGAATTTTTTTTAAGCTTCAAAAGTAGCCATGAAAGGTCATGAAGCAAAATGGGTGTGTAATCTTTCTTCCCATCTTGCTAACTTTTGGAAAGCCCTGTGACTGTTGGGACCAGGTGTTCCAAGTGCTGTCTTTTGTTTTTCCCCCATTTTTTATTGATAAAAGAAATTGAACCTAAGCAAATGATTTTGAATTGAATTAGAATGTTTTTACTTATGCCAGCTGTGTTTCTGCTGACTGAATTATGACTGATGCAGAATTAATAGTTGTGTTTCATATTTGTTTACATGTTTCCCATTTAACTATAGCAGAAGTGGTAACAAAAGCTATGTTATATTGCAATTATGAAATGATTTGGTTATGGAATACTTCTCTCTAAATCTATATTAAAAGTCTATATTTGCATATTAAACTCTTGGTGATAGTTTAATTACAAAATCTGTGAGACAAAATTGGATACTGCATTTGAAACAACAAATATTAAAATCTTATAAATGCAGTTATAGTCACTTAGTATTGAAACTAAAAAATTGATGACAAATTGTGTGAATAAGTTCCACAAGGTTTTTTTAAATTTTGTTCAACTAGCAATAAAAGTATTTCTTATTCATGAGTATTAATTGTTTCAGTGAAAAAAAAGAATTATGTATTAATGTGTATCTGAGTATCAGGAATAAAGTATCTTGTTGTTGTGTATATATATAGTTGCTGAAATGATCTTGTCTTTTCTTTTTTTTTTTTCTCCTTTCCAAACACAGAATGATCTAATTGTTTGGAATACAAGCGGGCAAACCTCTCACAATGAGGTAAGATGCTAGTACCATTTGTTTGTCTCTTGCGTGTTTTATATGAATGGTTCATCTACTAAATGAAAGATGTAATTGAATATCACAGAAAATATGACTGAGGTCCTCAGTAATGGCTATGTGGTTTATTTGGCCTGTGGTTTATTCTTGTCATCTTAAGGTTTTACTAGGGCATAAAAATATACTTTCTGATAAGCTTGTTTCTGAATTACGTATTTTAGTACAAAACATTTAATTTTTTTACATTTTGTTCTTTCCACTACATTTTCTTTTTTTGACTCTCCCTTGTTCTACAAGACTTTCTATTGCTTTCAGTGCAGTTTCTTTTTGCACAGCTGTGTCATGTTGTTGGTTAGTTTTTGGAGAGGAGTCTAATTTTATTGACCCTATCGCTTTCACAATGCGAATCTCAGCAGAAGGTCAAAAAGGGAAACAGTAGGGAGCTCCTTACGGAGATTTTTTTTTTCCCCCGTCATGTTTTCTGTGCAGAAACAGGGCTTCTCCCTCTACACTGCACTGTGTATGAGCATCTTGCAAATTCATGAGCACCCAGCCACATTCCTATAGTTCCTGGCTCCCTGAGGAATCACTTTTTAAATACGATTCCCATTACGGAGTTTGATTATGGGACTCTTTCTATGTTACCATTGGTGGTATGACGATTACACCTCACCTTCTCCTGTATGCTACTACTCCATTCTTCCTGCTGCAACTGTTAGTCTAGTTCAGGGTCAAGGGCGATCACTCTTTTCTTCTTTTTAGATAGAAATTCAGCGTTGCATGGAAAACACCATGCAGAGTGGTTTCTTTCTGTGGAAGAAACAAATGTGTATAAGGAAAAAATGTCTTTGCTTTGTTTTCCTAAAGGTACTATGCAACAAAAATGTATGTTTGATGGAACCAAGTGATTACATGGGGGAAAACTGAGAAATAATTGAGCTTGCTTATAGCTAGGAGGAATACGTTGCAGCCTTTGGTCAGAAACTCATCTTTTCCAGGAAAGGAATAGGATGGAATAAAAAACGGAGGCTATATTGTCATCAGATTATGGTGGAATAGTTGTAGTGTGCAGTATTGTTAACTTTTGTCTTGTATACAGTCAGTTGTGCCGAGATATTCTGGATGTTATTCTTACTTAGATATATGTTCTTGAATTACACAGAACAAGGATAAAAGTCCGACAATGTCTCCTACTACAAACACCACAATCCCTTTTGGCCTGAAGCCACGATCAGGTAATGAGGGAAAGAAAATTAACAAGTTCGTGTGTGCTTTTTTCTTTTTTCATGTCTGTGTTATTAACAGATGTCTGCATTTTTTTTCCCTTAAGAAGGCAGTGATGAAACTTTTTTATGCAAGTTAGAAGAATATTAGAACATTTTAGGGTTATAGGTTTGAATCAAGATTGAATTTGTAACAAGTAAGTATTTGGCACATTATATATGGATCGATTTTCATCCCTTACTAATAAATCAGGTGTTTCATAAAATTATATGCATGTATGTTTAAAAAAATATGTGTGTATGTATATAAATACTCATATTTTATACATGTATACATATACATAATTTGTGCAGACATACTAATTGAACTATGATTTTTGCTTAATTGGTTTGTTAGAGTTTGTTGAATAATATATGTGAATAGTTAGGCTTGTTTGGAAAACCTTATGCATTGCTCTGAAAATTGTTCATTGCAATGAGTCTTTCAGTAGTTATGCTTGTGTAAGCAAGCATCTTATAGGAAGATTAGATGTTTACTTTAGCTAGCAGCTGAGTTTAATGAATTTGCAGTGCACTAAATCTGCATAACCATCAATCTTTTAACAAGCAGCAATTTATTTAAACAAACAAGCAAGCAAAAAAACCACCCAAGAAACTACTGCTGTATTTGAGGGCTTGGATAACAGCTTCCTTTAAAACCAGGATTAGCTACAGGATTAAACTCAGTTTTTATCTTCTCTGTGCTGAGGTAGTCAATGTTGTTAAGTCATCTCACATCACCTCTAAAGAATAACTGTAGGTTTTTCAGTATGTTTCAGCATCCTGAGACTAATGCTGGTTTCTCACATTCACCACAAATGCTTTTAATCAAATGCTGGTAAACCACTACAAGCTTGTAGTTTCCATAACAAAATATCTCGGCAATAATGGCAGCAGTTTCACATTTGAACGTTTAAGAAATTGTACCCATAGATTTAGGTGGGTTTTTCTTTTTTAAAAAGTTTTAGAAAGCAAAGAAAATTATTTTGAACCAACCTTGTTTCATGAAGAGGATGTTTTGAGTTTCTAATGTAGTAATGATATACAGTTTGACAGATCTGTTCAGTTACATTTCTAAGTTTGTTGGACTGTTAAGCTCTGGTTCTGTCCTTGTATGTTTCTGATGCTTTCGAGATGTTGTTATTTCTCTATATATTTAAAGTACAGGTTAAATGATGAGCATATGGGTCCTTCCAGGATTCGGAAGAAATAAAACATTGAGTAATATTGCACAGTCCAGTGGCAGCATTGTGATAACACCATTAGGAGAAAGGTGTGTGAAGGCAAACAGTCCCATGCAATGTTTCTGCTTTCATGGGATGTAGCCTGTGTTCTCCTGAGCTGCCAGTGAAGTTTGCTGCTAGGGACTGGAAAGAGCGTTGCGGGAGAAAACGCAAGACCGTGACTTCTTGTTAAAGTGTTAGTTTAACGTGTGCTTCTGAATCTTAGTATATCAGTGCACCAAGATGTCCTATGCTTACTTAATGACTATAATAGGTCAGGGCAAAATAGCCTAGTGAATCTTTTTTAGAGTATTTCTGGGATTGCAATGGTTGTAGTCCCTTGAAAAAAATCCACCAAGTAGTGTGATGGAAGACCAAATGTCACAACTCTACAGTTCTTCCCCTGTCTATGTTGCAGCTGTGTATAGGCTCATTAAATACCAAAGTCAGTTGGTTGTAATCTGTTGATTTTCTGCACTGTACCAATGCGAATTCATATATTTGAATCTCTTAGATATCACTGATACTACAGTGTCTTTTCGTCACAGCTATGGGTTGCAGAAAACTTGATAATCTGAATTTGTTTTCCTTTCTGTATTGTACACTACAGAGTCAGCAACCTAAAGCCATTACTGTGCAATCTTTCACCTCATCACATCCAGTTTCAGTCACGTTACCTTAAACTACCATTGTAAGACAGGGGAATTTGGCAATAGTAAAACTTCAGGTCCAACTTCAGATAAAAAGACAGTATATTAGCACAAAGTAAAAAATGAAATCTTGCAAAGGAGTAGTGAAGCTGCATATTGTTTCCTCTCCTGCTCCCACCATAGAACTACTCTAAAAGGAGTATTAAAATTTGTTTTGCTAACGCGTAAGAATAATTTACAGGTAGTGGTAGTACATGACTGAAAATACTGGCATGTTTGTGAATCCTGCATGTTTTCCCCGTTAAAGCTGGTTACCTTGCCATGTCTCTTCATGTCAAGACATATCTTGTCATGTTGTGTTTCTTCAGTGTATTCCCTTTAAAACTTGGTGCAAGTTTTGTGTGAATTTGAACCATCCTATCACTGTCTGAATTTGTGCTTGTTAATTATGTACTGCTTTATTGCCCTGAGCTAGTCTAGTGGTCCAGCAGTTCTGTGATCCAGGAAAGTTTTTCAGCTCAGTTTGCAGTTTATTTTAATAGCTTTTTTCATTTAAGTTCTTCATGGTCTTAGGGGAAACTTTAAAATTAATTGGAAGTAAGTTTTAGCTATTTAACTTCATTAGAGCTTACATTTGAATTACTTCTATAAATCTTTTAAATCTGCATGCAAAATTAAAAGAACATTAAAATGTTCTAACTAAAATGTGTACGTTGTTCTCTGTGCAAAACATAGTGGCAAATTTTCAATGAAAATATGTGCAGCCAAACTTTTCTGAAATTTGAGAGTTTATTTTCACTGTGTTTATTTTAATCCAATTTAAATAAATGTTGCTTTCTATTTGACTTTTTCCCCCCTCATCGTTTCATAATGATTTATGTCTCTTGGAAAGGTGAATGTAAACTGTTCTAGACTTATGGTAAGGATTCCATTTTTTTTAAGTACCTGCACAAATGAAGTGCTTCCAGAGGATAAAATGCAGTGGCTTAAACTTCTGTGTTAGTACATACTGTGTTAGAACATAATATGTGTTCAGGACTGAAGGTCCTTTTATTCTTTCATTTTAAAGCTAGGCAAAACATTGGGAAAATTCATATCTGATGGCTGACATGGTACCCAAAGAAAATGTTTTGAGAGGTAGTGAATGTGTTTTGTCATCTTGACAGATTCTTTTCAAAGGTCAGATATCTACATAGAAGGTAAAAAGAGAAAGGATTTTTTAATTTTTCAGAATACTTTCTCCTGTATTTTAAATACCTTCATAGAGTATGTGCTTCTCAAATTCACATTAATTTTGAAATCCTTAACAAATTTCTGTTAGAAAACCCCAATAATTACAGGTTTTCTTAGAACCATAGTTTTGCTCTTGGGAAGTGCTTTTGCTCTCTGAAAAGGAATCGCTCAAACAGTTAATAAATTTAAACTTTGTGCTTGATTCATGAATTGATTAAAATGTTCAGAGTGGTGTTCAGAGTATTGCAAAGTTCTTGCCACGATATCTTTTAATATGCCAGACCCTGAAGCCTGAATATCTACTAATACATCTTGCAGTACTCAAGAATATTTTTTGCTTTTGTTCTGTGCCATTTTGAGGTCACCATGTTTCATTGTTTCTGCTGAACAAGGTGATAGCAACACAGATAAACAAACAAACAAAAAAATTGTACCTTCAGAGGCGAAAAGAAGCACTGGCAAAACTCAAAATCACAAAGCAGTTTGTACTGTGAAGTGAAAAGTTGTTCCCTTGCAACTGTTTATGTAGCATAGTCTTTTAACAGTAATTTTAAATTGATTTAGGGATATGGTTTGACAGTTAGACTAGAGTTTATAATCAGTTTAGTTTGAGGAACATGAATGTTGCTTGTGTGTGGGATTCAATAGATAAAACATGGAAATACATGTAGGAAACCAAGAAAGGAGTGAGTTCATAATTGTGGCAGAAGTGGTAAGGAACATTGTGATCACATATAGGAAAAACTCATTAATTAGTGACATCATTGTGAAGGGCAGAGAAGGAGAGATTTAAATTTTGTGCCCGAAAATGGGAAACCAGTCGGACCTTTTGAAAGGGTGGATAACATGCTGAAGATAAGCAGGCAGGAGATATTTTAAGGTTGTCAGTGTCCCGTTCTGAGACATTGTAGAATGTAGGTTGGAGGAAAGCTTGGACGGAAAGCCTTTCCACAATCAAGACAGGAGACAAAGTGCAGAGTAGATGTGGTGGGGAGAGAATAAAAATGTCCGCTGAAGGATTTGAGGAACAAATAAGAGATGTTGTCATGGCTAGTTGAAGGAGAGAAGGCAGAATGGATGGAGAACAGGGACTGTATTGCTGTACAAGTTTAGTTCCGTAGTGAATTGATGGGTGGTCGTGAACCGTAGGCATGACATACTTTTACAAGTCATCTCGTGAATAGTCTCCAGACTCTGTTGCGAGTTCTGTGGAAATGTGCAATTTTGCATGCTTTAGGGAGCCCAGTTGGGTCATTAATAAATCTGTGCTTGTTAGAAGACTGTCTGCAGTGCAGGTTTGCCAAGGCTTGTGGTGCAGACTCAGGATCACCCTTTAGAGAGAGGAATTGTGTGTCTGTTCTTGTCTCTGGAAAGTGTGTAAAAGCTGCAGAGGACCAGAACTTTCCTAGGGCGGTGGCCCCATTGTAGGTTTGGACTTACTGTTGGGGGAGTCAGCAAGAAATAAAAGTAGTGCTGCATGTACTATTAAGTGAATTAAAACAAAAGGAAAACATCTGTAGTACATGTACTTACAGAACATATTTCAACAGAATCAGAATCCAAGGGATAACGTAGTTGCTACTTGTCAAAATCTGCTTGGAAGTTGTAATAATATTTTCATGTGGGGGTGTAAATTCTCTTTATCTTTGGGAGAGAAAGTGTTCTTATTACATAGTTACAAAAAAGACCAAAATGCTTATTTTCTGAACTTTTCATTGCTGAAAATTCACAACTAATATATTTACCTTCTGATTCACAGAGTCAATGTACTTGTCAGGCTATAATGTGAAATCTATGGGTACTTTTTCTTAAAACTTGGTTGTAAACAAGTTATGTGAAGTGCTGTGGTCACAATGATCTTGCTAAGCTTAACAGCTTTAACTGCGCATTTAATGTATGATATGCAAGTACTAACATATAACTCTTCGTTCTTTTTATTCTGCACCATCTTTCATTCTTTTTCAAAAATTACGCATTTTGTATTAATCACCTTTGAATTACATCTTTGTCATTACCATACAATCCTAATGCCATATATGAACTGCTGCTGCCCTCTTTTATCCCCCCGCCGGTCCTTATACCACCATGGTTGGACTGGCTGTCACTCCTCTCCAGCAGACCCATCCCTCAGTCTTCCTCCTATCTCCTTCAACACACTTACACAGGCACAAACATGGGACAACTTTAGCTACAGTATCCCATCTGAAGGAGACAGTGACAATGGTAGGTGTTCCATATATAATTTATTTAATTTTGTGTTTTCAGAAACCTGAATATATGGCAAATGTCCCATGGGGCTAAGGATGAAGGACAGTACTCTTGAGGGGATGTTTATAAGACTAAGTAACTTAGAAGGATGCACATTAATTTACTGTAGAATATATAGTATCCAAAGTAAATGAGTGAAGAGTGTCACTGTTTTCAAGTCTGGCAAAACAACTTTCCCCCCGATATCCGCTCTAAGAACTATTTCCAATATAGGTTTATTTACTTGCTTTACTTTCAAGGGTTTATAAAAGCTGTACTCAAACAGCAATTAATTTTGCTACTGTCTTTTCTGCATATTTTGTTTATTATTTTTGTGATAGATACTGACTGTTAATAAAAATATCCTGCTCTGATCTGCAGTTATTGATACAGGTGCATAACTAACTAAATTAGAAGAGGAATGCGTGAAGAAACAAAGCTGAAACAATAAGCTAAGCAAAAATAGTTATTTCTGTCCAACAGAAACAGTTTGTTAGTAAGCTGTCAAACTTCTCTGTGCATAGTGAAGTTCAGGTTTATTAGTGGATGTTGTTACTGCTTCTTTTCTTTTGTTTTTCTCCAGGGTGTTATTGTCATAGTACCTTGAGTCTTGGCACTAATACTCAAAGGTGGCCATGCATGGGCTATCAGAGTCATCTACTGCATTAATAGTTAAATGTCAGATGGAAGAAACAGAACTGAGACAATTAAACCATTTATAAATATTTGATAGGCAGATGTACATATATTTTTTTAAAAAGTAGAACTGTTGTTCTTCCAGTTGCCCTAAATTAGAAAGGTGTTTCGGTACTGGAAGGCAATGAAACTGTCAAGAGCATCAGATTGAAACCAAGACCACAAATCTTGAATGATAAATGGCCAACATTTAGTTTAGAACGCTTACATTCTTAGTTCAGTTCACTACTTGATAATACTCGCTATTGCCACGGTGTTCTTCATTATAAAACCATAGAAGACAGCATATGTAGGAATCAGCTCTGTAAAGGAAATGAGTATGGAATATAAGAATTGTGGTAACAGTAAGTTGAAAAACTGAATTTAGTCCATGATAGTATGAAATTAGCTTGACATTTTGCCGATGAATATTCTAACAGAGAAAGGGGAAAGCTAGAGTCCAGAATTTGATCTATGTTAATCTAGATTTGTTAGTGTTTTACTCTTTTAAATGAAATGAGGAGTATATCCTGGCCTGTGCTTGTGCATTTGGAACAGATGTCTCATGTCATTCAAAGCTTAAGCCAAATGCAAATATTACTGTTTATTACCTTGGGCTGTTACAACAGAAAACTGCTTTTACAACTATTTTTTTAATCAGGACTGTTGCCTTTCTGTTTACAGTTTGTTTTCTAAGGTATATCTTCCTAAGGTAAGAAGTAAACCAGAGACCATTCTCTGGCACTGAGGTTAGTTGGCACAAGATAATTCAAGTCCATTCCTAAGCACTCATACTTTCCAAAACAGGATGGCTGCATTTGAGCTGCCTTTGGGGAATGTCCTTTGCCTGTGCTGTTCCTTGAGCTATACCAAGACGTTGCATAGAAGAGAGGTGGTTTTGCACAGACCAAAACTGTTACCAGGAAGCAACAACATTAACAGTATCGATGTGTGCAGGCCAGTGCTGAGGATCCATGCACCAGCCCTGTGTAGCTTTTGATATAGAAATGCCATGCGTCAATGTAATATCTTAACTACATTAAAGATGTTATGAAGTATTATCTGGCAACAGCTCTGTAATAGAGGAGACCAAGCCCAGAATTTCTGGGACATTATAAGGTTTGGAACAGACAGGTCTTCCAAGACCAATGTCCATACCATTGAGGAGGCTTTGGTTTAGCAAATGACTCTGTATAACAACTTCAGTGTTACTTAAATTTGGACTGAATAAATCACAAAGGAGAAATCTAACTATAAACTTTTAGCCTGACTTCATCTCTCCTTGTCATTACTCCAACTTTCTTTTTATCTATTATTTTTAGAGTCAGGTTAAACAATTTCATTATTTACCTGAAGGATAATGTTGTCAAAATAAGTACTTGAGACACTAAATTCCTTGATGTGCTACAAATAGTGCACCTATGTGCATTGTAACTCACTCAAAAAATGAAAATTTTCACAAGGAAGGTTGTCCTTGACTGTGGTATGTCAAATACACATTGCATTATTAACTATTATCCATTTAACTTGTTGAGAATTGTAGAAAAGACTTTTTAAAAAAAACTATTGGAACAAGCATTTCATAGTAACCGTAGTTGACTATGGGTTCAGAAATCAGAAACTCACCATTGGAAAGAGTAAAAAATAGACCTTCAGGTGTGTGTGAGGTATGGGCTCCCCTTGCTGGAACACATGTGTAATGCAGAGAAGCAAGCAATACTCGGGATTGCCAAAACTTTCTGTAGTAGAACATTTTTTCTTTAAACTCAGCATATAACTGAAACTTTTATAACTAATACTTTTGAGTGTGTTGGGTTTTTTTTTGGTTTGTTTTTTAATCAATTAAACTTATTTTATTTTATTTAGAAACTTTAAATTGTAGTTTCCCGCTGCCTTGAGATTAGCCTGCCTTTTTCTTTGTGGTGGAATGTATGTCTCGTTCATGAATAGAATTGAACAAGTAATGTTGATATTTACTTTTTATTAACAGATGTTTGTAGTCTGAAATCAGAAGGAAGTGTGCTTGGGACATTCATACTGACGTAGCAAAGGCCTAAACAAAGATAGCTGTGGCCAAACTGAATGAAGTCCGTGATAATACCCTGATACTTGCAAAATTGAACATAAATATGAGCTGATGCATTCATAAAGAAACTTTGAAATGTTGCTGCTGCTAATAGAGCTACAGTGGCATTTAAATAACGTTTAAATATGGTATTACTCTTCAAATATGGTTTTATCTAGGTATTTCATCTGTGAGAGGCAGCAAAGCTTAATTATTAAAGTTGTACATTGAATTATTTCTAAAATTAAAATCTTAGAAATTGCAACTACAGCTTTTAATAAATGTGATAAGAGATTTTTATTTCACCTCTTAAAAATCTAAGAGCATTCTCCAATAAATTGTTACAGGGGGGCTAATGCAAAAATTTTAATTCAGTACAATTCTGGAGTTTAATAGAAGTCCTGGGTAAGAATTTCTGCACTTTGAAAACTTGGGTGTTGATGTTGTTGTTTTAGCTGTCCTATACTATGTGATTTAATATATGATTTATTAAATAACATTTTAGATACTTCTAATTCTTTAATTTTTACCATATAAAAGCGCTTTTATCAGAAATTTACCAATGTATTAATTAGTTTAAAATTATCTAAATCACTAGGTAATGATCTGAAATGGCATAGTTAAACCAGGTATGTGGATTGTTATACTTCATAACAACAGTAGTTACAGCTGTTGACAGCCTCTGTATGTTTGTATATGTGTGGTCATAGTTATACATATGCCTCTCTTCAAAATATTAAGAAGCACATATCTGTTGATACACTGTGCTTTGGAAATAAAGTTCTATTCTGAGCTTGGAGTTTGCCTTCGTAGAAGGCAAAGATTAAATGTCAACACAACTGTGGACCTATTGCATCTGAAAGCATGGCTCTGCTACTCTCACATTATGTGTGGGAGGTCGGCATAATGAATGTTCTCATGTGCACCGGTGTGTAGATCCTTCTGAATGGTGACACTGGTGAAGCTATGCAGTCCACCTGGAGAAGGGAACTGAGCTGCAGTTTGGGATCTGTAGTTCTGTCCTGCATGTTCTCTCCATGATGCTCTCCCAGTGGGATTTCTGCTGACATTAAAAAGGATAAAGTTTGCTAACATAAAACTGTAATATTTAGGTGTTCTATTTAAAAGCAGTTTTGTTTAACAAGTAGCCTTTAATATGGAACTTCATAAAATTACTGATTTAACAGCAGTGTAGCAAATTTCAGTCGCCTGTGACAAGTTAAAACTATGACTGTGTGAATCAAGTAGTGGAAGGAAGCAAGATTAGTAACTGAACATAATTTATTCTATCTTGATGCCTCAGATCAGTAACCTAAGGATATGTAAGGAGTTTGTTGCCTTAAATGCCTTTTTTAGTAAATAAGGGAAAGAACTACAGCCTGTTGGCTGGACTGCTTTAGGTGGTGTCTGTCTGTCCCTTTGGACAGAGAAGTAGTTTAGATTATTAATTTTGTTCCTTAACCAACCTGCGTACAGTTAGACAGGATTCCTGGTGACTAGATTTGTCTGACATTTCAAAGTATTTATCCTGCAGAAACTTTGTCTTGTTTATCTGAGCCCTAGGTATCAGAGGGTACAGTTTTGTACGTTGGCTCTGAACTGATTTGGGGGCTTCATTAAACAGTTTAATTTTGGTCAGAATGTAGATGAAATTTCCTTCTACCAGGAGTTCACTTTTTAATTTGTTATGTATTTTGAGGACTGATTTTTAAAATTCAGCCTATTACCCAGATCACAACCAAACACAATTGACATGCCACAATTTTTAATGGAACATCAGAATTACTGTGATTACACCCATATGTACCTTTCTTAAGTCAAGAGTAATTAATCATTTTTCATTCCTCTGGTAGGTGCTATTGGCAATTCATACACTTCCAATTTTCTGATGTGCCTTTTAGGAAACAAAAGGCTGCTCTCTCCTGTCCTGTTACTTATTAACCCAGAAATTATCATCTCTTTCTTTAATGGCCTTAAACTAACAAAATTGGGACTGAGCAGTAGCTGTATGTAAAAACGAAGGTTTCTAGGCTTTGTACTTTCCACCCAATTAATTGGTACTTAGGGTCTCCTGTTGCGTTCAGAAGGAGAGTTGTGGGAAAGTAATAATACAAAATGCATCTTTCTTTTAAGCAGTATAATTTTCCATAATAATCAAGTTAGCCTATAATTTGGGTGGCAAACAGCTGACAGTAGCGTTTTGTGAAACAAGATGGCAAGCAAAGTGGCAAACAGGTGACAGTTGTATTTTGGGCGTACATTTTGTTCTTCAGAACCATTCAAAACAGTCGTTGATCACAAAAAGGAAGTGTAGAGGTGCATATATGCGGAGTTTTCATGTAATTATTTCAAGGAACTGTATGTGGGCAAAGTGATACAGTTGACAGAACTAGGGTTGGTGGGAGTTTGTGCAATGCTACATTTGCAACATGACTTTTTAATGTAGGCAGACTTACTGAATGGCTAAGTCTGCCTACATTAATCTTGGGTGGGGGGGGGGGGGGGGGGGGGTTCAGTATAACCTTATCTAGTAAGTAGTTTGTCCTGTGTAGGAAGATGCTTGTCACAGCTTGTTACACAATTCAGCATCTTGTAGGAAAGGGTTCTACTTAAAGGAATGTTTCCTGCCAGGTTACCTACAAAGTTATGTACAGATTAGAATTTCTAAGGGACAGTGCTGGTACTTAATCATCTGCCAAACCTTGCCGGTTGAGATTAGGATTTGGTTGAAAAATTATCCACTCCACTGATGGCGCATGATGCCATTCAGAGCAATATCCAGAAAATATCCATTTATTATTGTAATCCAAGATCTGGTTTTTCTGTCTTCCTGAGGACAGAGAAATTTTCTAACAGTTTTTGGTGGAGACAGTGCCTAAGGATTTTGCTTCATTTAGAAATTAATGAATCAAGGTGTTCATTTTTAAACTAAAATCTGTCTTTTTTTTAAAATCATAGTGTTCTTAAGACCACAAAGAAATTTGGAATCCATAGACCCACAATTTACAATTCGAAGGAAAATGGAGCAGATGAGAGAAGAGAGAGAACTTGTGGAACAGCTACGTGAGGTATGTGTTGGTAGAATTGATTTGTGCTAACGGAGTGTATTTTTTATTTTTTTCTGTGGGAAAGTTGTCTAGGTAGAAGAACATTAAAAAGGTTAAATGAGGCAATATTACTTCTGCAAATCACGTTGATGAGACTATTCCTGAAATGCTTTATCACGGTCAGATGTCTGTACTTAGGAAAGGTTTTGTAGAAATGGGAAATTTTAATGGGAGTTACCTGAATGACATACAGTTAAACAGCATGCGTTTCACTGATGGAAGTAAGAATTTATTTAATTTCATCAGAAAAGAAGAAGTGATCACTTAAGAGGTAGAGAGGTCTAGAAACTATTTCCTAACAGCTGGAGAATACTTCCATCTAGCAAGTAAAAGGCATAATGACATCTATTAGTTAAAGCTAAAGTTAGAAACTTTTTATAAAGCAGATAACTAATGCTTGAAACAACTTTCTTAGATATGAAAGGAATATTTCAGCACTTGAAGATCTGAATATACAAAATGGTTTCCTGATATATTGACTTGAATATAGAAGCTAGAGGCTGATGCAAAAATTGCTGCATGTGGTTTCATAGAGTCTCCGTTAACACAACTAATACCTAGGTAGCACTGTTTATATGACACCAATTTGTGTCAAAAAAAAGATGACAGCCTTTGCCATAAGGAATGTTGCGAGCCTGAACCTGTCAAGCTTTCCTGTTATTTCATGTTACCAACAGAAGGGATGATATCTTTGTACTCCTAAACACAGTGCAACTCTTTAAAGTGTGCTAGGTGACTGATACCGCAACCGAATTACAAGGTTATTTGTTCTTATGTCATTAGCTTTATGGAATGACTAATTCCAAAATTATTCATTTATTTTAAATAACACGTCTTGTATTATTTAATTTTAAAGCAAGGGGGTTCACTTTTTTTCTCCTTACCAAGTAATGTTTAAAAGCTGGGTTTCATGTAGAACTATAAGGACTTTTAGATCTTCATTCTCTTACCTCAGGCCCTCACCTGCTTTAAGTCTGGATTAATCTTACTTTGTCTTGCTGAATTTCTGAAACAGAACAGATCTTGTTGAAGATTCAGTGTAGTTGATTGAATGTTGCGTATTACCAATTCTGAATTTGGATAGTGCCAAAAGGATGAGATGCAGGAATTAAATGAGACAGACTTATTGGTAATGGAGAAGAAAACAGAATTAGCAGTAATAAAGTGCAGTAGGATGTAGTTCTTCTGAACATGGTCTAGTCAGCAGCATCAACGCATCTTTTTTCATTTCTTTTAAGAGTTACCACAAGTATGTAGCAAGTCCCCAGGTAATTGTTCCTAAAAATAATGTCCTCAATGTTCCTGCCTTGTGTGTTACTTCAGCTAATTCTCACACTAAAAGGTAAAACAAGGTTATTCACCATATCAGGCACGGTCACAGAGACTTAAAGATCTCTCTACACTGTATTAGTATTAGATATTACCAGTAATAGTGGATTAATGTTATTGACTGTCAGCTCCATGCACTATCCTTCTTTGCCCTCACCCTGAAGTATCGTGTCCTGAAATGAAAGTTCTCTTATGAGAAGTTTGATTACAAGTCAAGAAGTGGTGACAGAAGCTAGAAGATTGGCCCTGTTTAGAAGCACATAGTGAGATTTTTCAGATTAATAAAGTTTACTCTGGTATACTGGGTCCTTCAGTGAGAGAAGCAACCTCCAGACCATCTCATTATGTACCATACAAGCAAATAGCCCAGAACATGTAAGTCGTTACGTTCATACTTATTGAATAAACATATCTGTTAGTGTATTTTGCTTTTGAATTGTTTCATGGTATGTTACAATTTAGTGAGACTTCACAGAACCTGCAGCCTTAACCAAGATGGGCACTAAACAAGAAGGAACAGCTATTAAAGTACTCAGGTTCCTTATTTAGAAATCTAAATGCACAGTTACTTTTAGCTCAACCTCTTCACCTGAGCCATATATTGTGAGAACATTGGTATTTCTTCCATACATTCTCCCCTTTTCTTTAGAGTTGTGTGTTTTTACAGAAATTGCTCCATTTCATAAAACGTTTTCTTCAAAGACATACTTTTTTTTCCTCCATTTGAGCCATTTGATTTTGTATACGTCCACAGTCACTTCAGACAGTTGTCATTTTGAGAGTGATTCACCACTTACTCTTGAGCAAGAGTCCAGCAAGAAATACTGGTTGATTTTTGTCACTCAAAGGGTCCATTCAATAGTTTTGACATGCTAAGTGGAACAAGTGGTCTTCTGGTGTAGTATGGATGATTTTGAAAAAGAGAACAGTCCTTCAATGGTGACAAAATTGAAGGAGAATTGATACACTTCTTGAAGTCTTCAATTTTAATTAATCTAGTCTCAAACCATGAACTGGTATTCAAATAGTGTTGTAGGTGCACTGTGCTCATAAAAAATACAAAGCACCCTGATAAATACTGAATAGTCTCCTAACAGGCAAATAACTTTTTTAAGGGAAGGAATTTTTAATTCATTAACTTCTATAAACCTGTTTGTAGCGGATTTAGAAACAAGTCTCAAAGGCATTCTTAATGTGTAACTTCCTGTACGTATCATATACCAAAAATGTTTTCTGATGTAAGAATTAATTCCAGGTGAAAGCAAAACATATTAGTACACATGATGCACTCCATCATTTGGCACTTGTGAGACCATACACGTGAATCCTTAACTAGTGTGTGTAGTAAAAGAAAAACTGGGAAAATAAAATGAAACCCCAGAGTGAGTTCAGTGGAGGCTACTTCATGGTGAGGGCACTCAAACAAAGGATGCATGACGAAGAAGCTAAGAGCTGGATTTCTTTTGCTTGGAGTAGAAAGTGCTGAGAATATCATATGACTGCCCTCAGCTGCCTGGAGGGTAGTAACAGAGAAGATCAAGCCAGGCTTTTCAAACATGCACAAAGAATGAGGGGCAGTGGCACAAATTGCAGAGAAAGAAATTCCAAGTAGCTACAAGGAGAAAATTCTTTGCAGTAAGGGTGGTGAAACACTGAACGAGGCTGCCTGGAGATGTTGTGGAATCTCCTTCCTTGCAGATATCCAGAGCTTAACTAACCAAGGCTCTGATCTCATTTCAAATTTGTTAGACTCTGTGACCTTCAGAAATCCCTTCCAACCTGCGCTCTCCTTTGATTCTAAAGAGAATAATCTATTTTCATCTAAAACACCCAGCATAGATTGGGGTAATGTATTAATAGAGAATAATGATATTAAGGAGGTTCAACTAGGAATAAGAATTACCTATTTTAAGGTAATGGAAGTAATTATCTCTGAGAGTTAATCTAAGAGTTATCCCTAAGTATAGCATTGGAATGTTTTCAAGATTGGAGCACAATTTAGGAAACTCATCATATGTAACAATCTTATTGTAGTTGTTTTTTTTTTTTCTGGAAAATTCTTCAAATATTTTCAAAGTATTTTATTTTGCAATATCAAATTCTTTTCAATGAGACTTTGGTTTTACTTAACAAGCATCCAAAAATTCTGATCTAAATCTGAATGTTTTGCTTTGCCTTACTTGTCTTTCTGTTAACTCTGATGCTTCCTAAGTAATTTTTAGGCTACTGGGGAAAGATTGCCTTTTACTGTCTGCTTGTACAGGGATTAACACAATGTTGTTCTGATTCAAAGTGAATGCTGATAAAGAAAACTTGAGATTCGTAAGTAGAAGACTTGAGGGAATGGTGAAAGGAAGGAGCCACATGTAGTACTGTCACACAGCTAATTGCATGCGTATGTGTTTTTATATCTACATATAAAAATAAATGCATATTATGACTGCACCATTTGAAGTGTTGAGTTCTTTTAAAGAAGTTTACGTGATTCAGTGACCAACAAAGAGTAGAGGGGGGTGGTTTTTAGTTTTTAAAGAATTAGTTGTATAAAGGTAGTGTGTTTCTTGGTAAAACAGAACTCCAAACTCGCTATGTGTCTACAGCGTGAGAGAAGATGAGGATATATATTCCCTTTTTTTCCCCCTTCATCCATTTCTATATTAAAGTGTGTATGTGTTCTTCATTTGCAGAACATTGAAACAAGGCTAAAGATTTGTTTGCCTGAAGACTTGGGATCTGCTCTGATGGATGGCGTAGTTCTCTGCCATTTAGTAAATCATGTTCGTCCTCGGTCTGTAGGAAGTATTCATGTACCTTCACCAGCAGTAGTAAGTTGAATGTTTCTTGCTACATTGGGGTGGGGGGGAAGAATGTTAAAAAATTACTGGTTTATTGCCAAATGATATTTAGTTACATAAACCAGGTTGCTGTTCAATATGTTTTCTTTGCTGTTGGGGGCAACATTTACATTATTACAAATTCAAATGTTCATTAATTTTTATATAATGTATATATAGTGTATATATGTTTGTGTGTATATATATAATTACCCCACCTCTGTCTGATCCAGCAACAGATCAAATTTTTTTCATAATGGCCTTTTTGTTCAGTACAAGATGAAATCCTATGATTACAAGATTTTATTATAGGAGACCCTTTTTAAAAGAAAATTAGCCCCTTGTTTGTTGATTGAATAAATACGAGGTTAACCTCAGCAATGTCTGGCTTAGCAGATGTCATGTAACTAAAGCACTTACAGCACTTATTAGCCTGTCCTTCCTATTAGGTTAAATGTAGAAATTATTCCTTTTACCTGCAGACAGAATGGAATAGAAACATGCACTGTAGTGGCTTGCCAAACCTACGGACCTGAAGATTTCGGGACATAAAATCTATGTAGTCTGTGTGTGAGCATTTCTTGAAACATAATTTCCTTAATATTTTCTGTTTATTGATGTCCTTCTCTTGATAAGAAATTTGTTCCAGATTTCTGATACTGTGCTGGTTCTGAAGAGGTTTTGTACATTTTTAGACTGTCTTTTTTTTTTATGTACATATTCGTAAATAGTTGCCACGTACAGCCTAAACTCAGTTCTGAGAATAGCACGTGGATTTCAGAGCCAACCTTCCAAGAAGACAGATGTTAAGAAAAAGACATTTTTTCAGGTGGTCTAATGGAGTTTCTTTACTGTTGCTTGATTTTAAATTACTTCTGTCTTTGGTAAAAATATGACATTGCCAAAATATGAAAGCTTGAATTTCTGGGGCAAAAACTTAAGTTTTGTTGCTGTTTTTTTTTTAAGGTAAAAATCTGGTGGTGTTTTCTATAACAATAAGCAAATATTTTAAATCCGTTTTCATTTTCTTTCAACTTTATATTGATGATTTCTTGCTTGAAACAGCCTTCAAATTAACTTAGCCTAGAAAATTAATTGTTTAAGGTCCCTGCTATTATAGTGAATTCTTGGTTTAAGTAGATATTCAGGAATTACCACTGTTTCACATCTTGCATTGAAAATGTAAAATTGTGAGTTGTTGTTTGGTTGGGTTTTTTTCCCTAACATATTTCTGTAACTGTTTGGTGAATAGTCCTGAGCGGGACAAATTATGGTAGTATTTGAAGTTCTACAGTAACAGGAAATTCCTTCTTCAGAGACATTAAAATGGTATAGTTACTGTGTATTTGTGAGTACATAAAATATTTAAAAAGTAAGAGCCTGTTAATTACGGTTATGTCTGTTCCCCACGATCCTTCATCAGATTACTTGCTGTCCAGAAAATCGATGTTGTCTATCACAAATTGTCGGAGGAGGCAGATTTTAGAACCTCACAAGCTGCATGTGAACAAGTAGACATCTAAATGTGCCGATGACTTTAATAATTAAGCAAAAGCACGTGGCATCCACAACTTAGACACTCAGATTGTATTTGTAGTCATGGTGGGTTTAGAGTGGTAGAAAAAAAAGTTGAACAGAATTTTATGCATTGTTTTCAGGAGAAATATGGAAACGGTGCATCAGCACAAGAATAATGCAATAGATGAGTTTATTGACTGAATGAATGTTATTGCCTTCTTTTGCCATAAACTATTTTTCTCTTGTTTTTACAGCCTAAACTTAGTATGGCCAAATGCAGGAGAAATGTGGAAAACTTTCTGGATGCATGTAGAAAACTGGGGATACCAGAGGTAATTTAATTAAGTCTGTCATTTCTAGATGGACCTAGATCATCAAAAATGTGAAACACATGTATTTCATTAAAGCTGAAGCATAACTTTATGAACTACAGTTTTTCAGCCATAAAGACATAGAATTAAAAAATATATATTTAAATAATGTGATTTAACACTACTTTAGTGTGTTTAAGTGGCTCATGTCATAACACTTAAGAATTGCAACTTTTGTCTGGAATTAGTAATTCAGTATTATCCCCAATACCTCCTTATCTTCGCCATGGAAAATAAATAAGGTAGTTAGGTGATATGTAATTAGGCAAAAGTTTGGGTTTTTTTTCGTTATATAATATAACTGAATTTTTACCTAGTGCTTTTAGAATATGTACTTAATTATTTTTAATTATTTTCCTTTTTTTACAATATTAAGTACTTTGTAGTATGCATTGTAAAAGTGACTAACACCACACTTATCTCTTGTACTGAAACACTTCTGTGGTGATGTGAAGGAAACCATTGTGTGTTAAGTATGGAAAGTACGTATGAGTAAGGTCGTTTTGTAATGTAGATATAAGTGTTTCAAAATTTGGAAATAGGGAAATTACAGTGCTTGGTGGTTTCTGTTTTTCATTTAAGCATGGCAGCATTTATTATGTAATTTATTCTCATATTAATAAGGAAAAATATCTTTATAACTAATGTAATGAAATCTGGAGTTTCATTGGGAATATTTCAAAGACTCCCTTATGGTCTAGAAGTACCTATTAAGAGAAAGTTAATTTCAAAAACATAGCCCTCAAAAGAAGGTAAAAGTGCTATACAAGGTCTTTTTAATCTGAAAACATGAAAATTGCATGATGTGTTTTCCCTGTGTTCTTGCCTACATATGACAATATAACTAAGACTGAGTTCTTTTTAGTATGTGTTTCAAGAATGCTGAAACAAAAAGACATTTTGTGCATACCTCCCCCCCCCCTCCCCCCCCCGCCCTTGGGGAGCAGATGGTAATGCAAAGATGGGAAAGAATTCCAGTTTGAATTCTTTATGTTTTATCTATATTTTAGCACTTGATTTGGATGACAGCAAAAGTAACAGTTCATTTTTGCTATTTGTGTTACAACTCCAGTGGTTCATCATAAATGTAATTTGAGAATTCAGTGTTATGGGCTGGGCCTCTAAGTTGTAATGGTTGATTTAGTTCTTGTAGTTATGTAATTTATTGTCTTGGAATGATTTCATATTAAAGGTAACATTTCACTTCAAAGAAGATCAAAATCTCAGTGCTTTGGTCTTGTAGACATGGAGTGTTTCTTAAGCAAGCCCCAAAATCATTGTCTTCTGATACATCATAAATTATTCAGTGTATTAGAATACAAGTAATGTTTTTCTGGATATAGCCTGTTGGGAAAGCAAAGGCCAAGAGCTGTTTTCATTGTTGTCAAGAGATGTTTCAGAAATGGAAATAAAGCAAAAAAATTCACAAAGATCCTTGCAATGCCATATTACGGATGGGTAAGCTATGCCTTTTCTCCGAGGTATTTTTTTTTTATTTTGGATTTCTGTAAGTAAGCTTTCTGGAAAAATACCTTTTTGTTTTCTATGAATAGACATTTTTATTTATTTATTTCCCCTCCTCTTTAATGCTTTCATTGAAATTGGTGTAGATTTTTATAGGATTTTAATTATTTTATTAAAGTATATTTGATGCAGAGTTGCACAGAACATTAAACACAAAGCCAGATTTTCCCAATCTGATTTATAAACTAACCATGAACTTATGAATCTAAATAAGTGTTAACTTCTCTTGAGGGGAAAAACTCACTCACTTAAATATTAAATGAATGGCTTGCAATTGTAAATTTATGATAAGATTTTAAGTACTCTGAGTATATTCTTTGTGATTAGCTGTGGGTAATTTGCAAATGTATATATTTGCTATATATTGTGAAAATCCATCGTGTTGCAGAGCTATGATAGAACTTTGCTGCATGTTGGAGGGATGTATATTAAGAGTACAAAGTTGTGTGATAACAAGTATGGCAATTAACTATCAAAGTTTTTGAAAAACTACAGATGGTGTGTTTAATGCTGCTTCAGGTTGACGAGTTGTACATTAGCTGACTACCTCTGGTCAAACCAGTAGAAGGAATGCAGTGAATTATTTCCTTTTTCAAAAACAAGAGTCTTATGGGAAAGTAATAGGTTCCACTTATGGACCCTAATACCCATAGGTATTAGGCTTTTCTGTGATACGTCCGTGTTTAGTTCCTGAGAATTAACTTGAAATTCTGCTGCATGTTTGTTTTTCTTTTCTTTTAAGGATTTAAAATTGTAATAGTTCCTGTTGGTTTGTTTTCAGTTATTTATGGAATGGAATAGAGTATTTTCTGAACTCCATGGGTTTAGAATAATACACTGTCAAATCATGTAAAATGAAAACAAGAAAATAGCTAAGTAATTACTTTGTTGTGCTGATGTGCAGGGTTTCTTACTTCTGTGGCTTTCAGCATTCAATTCTTGGGTCAAAATTGCTTTCCCCCCGAATGATCCTGGGAAACTTCATCCAAGTGTAGAAAAACGCAGTTGATATCCATATCCAAATGTGTCATAATAAGCATCAGGAGTTGGTGTCGTGACAAAAAAATTGCAAATACAAAATTCAGGAACATGAACATCTATTTAGAATGACCTGGTATGTAGATGATTCTGGAATTGTGTGCCAGCTGGCGTCAGAAAGCCATTACCTGCCAGATGAGAATTTCAGTACAATGGGTGCCACACTGAAATCATTTTCTGCTAATGGCCAGATGATGCTCCTGATCATATGCAGAAGGGATATGTTGGATCATAAGCAAAAGGGATGTTTTAAGCGTATGGTTCTGACCCTTAAATAAGAAACTAAATAGCAAGGCTCTTGCTGCACTCAAAGGCTATCAAAAGCATGATGATTGTTGGACAAGCACCTTGTGTCCAGTTGTGCCGCTAACTTTTCCTGTAGAGCCTTTTTTTTTATTCCAGGGTATCAGAGATCTTTGTAAATGATAATTTTCTTAGACAAAACAAAATTTTTGGTTGGTGGCAAGTAAGCATCTGAAAGCCTGAAGATTCAGAAAATGTCTTTGCCGTGTCCCTCAGGAGACGTATGACAGGAAAGATAAAATCTTTGTCACCTAGAAAAGTACAAAAGAAGACTTTATTTTACACTGTTAACTGAAAAGTGTCAAATTGCCTAGTCTCCTCTGTAATAGCTATAGAATGACAAACACTCCTAATTTTTGGCTGATACAGATTGAATAAGCAAGTGGCAGTAGATGTGTGATAAGTAGGGGTGTCTGTCCTACTGCATTTTTCAGAATGACATGCAGTACTTCAGTGGTGCCACTCACTGGAGTACATTGTTAATGTCCTACAAAGCCACTACTTGACACCACCTATAAGGCTTGTCTACCTATATTGCACGCACCCTTTCACACTTTCTGGGTTTAAAAATTAAAGCTATTTTTTCAGATTTATTTTTCATTGTCTTGAAGTGTGGCCTCCAAAGTGTCAAACGTACCAGTTCTAATGCAGTTTTATTCTTCTTAGTGGCATCTCATCTCAGAGGTATTAAAAATGATCAGGAGAGCCTGATTTATTATCACATGAGTATGTGTGTAAAGTTATGGAATTATTTTGGTTTCAACTGCTCTTTCATGAAACCAGTAACAATATATGTAAATAAAGACAAAAATATTCATATACATTTCTTCAACTTGTCAGTTACCACATGAGAATTAGTATTCATACTAGTAGCTAAGAAGTGGACTTTCCCATTTCAACTGGCAATTCAATAACTTAAGCTTTAGCTTTCATTCTTGGTAGTTGTTATCCTTGGTAATTCATATTATGGAGCATTTTTTTCTCATGCACTTCCAGTAATGTTAACAAATATTTCTGTCAAAAGAAAAAAACAACCTGATTTGTGGTGGGCTGAAAGATACTTAAACATAAGTGAGATTTAGACCAAAACAAATGCAATGTGTTATGTGAAAGGCACAAGTTCCAAGTTTTGGTCTGCATTTCTTCTAGTTCTCAATTATGAACAAATCTGGCATATCAGAAGTAGGACCTTCTAAGCATTTTGTCAAAAAAGAAATTCAACAAAATATTTTGAATGTTTGTGAGCCAAAGTGCTGAATTTGTCTTTTCACAAAGACACAAATTAGTTTTTATGATCTGCAATTTACACTGATATAACATCTCAACAGTTTAGACACTTGAGCATGTTTTGGCCCTTTATCGGGCCTCCTCAGGTCAGAGGAATTAGAGTTATTTGTTTTCAAAAAAAGGAAAGAAAGACTTTCCCCACAGACATAAGTTATCATGATTAATACTAGAATGGTCATTTCTGTTGATAAAAGGTAGTGATAAAATGAAGGCGGTTTTTACAGCAGGTTTTTGGAGCTTCTGTGTTCCAGCATGTCAGTAGTGGTGCAGCAGGGTTTAGTGGGACAAGTTATTTCTCAGGTGGGAATGAGAGACTTGTGGCATGTCTTTCAAATTTTCAGTCAGCTTCTTGGTGTACACATATTGAACAAAAAGGAGTGATGGTAAGAAATGCTTTTTTTTTTTATCTCAAATTATCATTTGAAGGTTCAGATTACAAAAGGCTTAGCTGTGCCCCTTCCTGTGACTTTCGAGTCCTGCTAACGGGAGCTATTACTGCATCTTGCCGCCTCCTCGGAAAACTAATTCCACTACGTCACAACATCAGCCAGAACGATTCTAAAAATCAATATGAGTTGTGTCAGTGTAGGAATTGCTAATTAAGTAGAACAAACAGAAAAAAAAAAAAAAACAGGAGGCGTTTGTATGCTAAACTTGGCAGAACAAAGTGAAAGAAGCAACCAAGCAGAGAACGTCAAGTGCTTTATCTCCTATCCACCTATTAGTTGTTCAACTGGTAATCATGTTTCTCAGTTTAATGCAAGGTATATTTTCCTTGCCACTTACACTTGTTTTCTGATCAGTTCACGTAAGCAGTTACTTCTCCATAGTTTCATCAAGAGACATCCATGAAGTTGCAGTAAGTTTTATCAGGTATGACTCCTTTCTCGTCCCTTTTGTTCTGTGCTCGGTAACGTACGCTATTTGGCCTACAGTATGGAGTTCAGTGGTTCAGTACGCTGTCAATTAGAGTACTGAAGGCATAATTCTGAGGCTCCTTTCATTTGTGCTTTGAGCAAAGTGAATACGCACTACAGACTTCATTCTTTAATGCACTTCTGCAAACTTACCCTTGACTTTTTTTGCCAGAGTCAAAATTTGAGGAGGTTGGTTTTGAAACGCTGTTTGTTCTCACAGTCACTGCAGGAGCACGCGGAATGAGGGTGGTTTGTGCACACGAACATGCTTTTGTCGTTCCACTTCTATCTTACTGTGTTTATGCTGCGTGCATGATTTTGGCACTGCATGATTTAATCATGTAGTGTCATAGACGTAACAAGTCAGTCCGTAAATGTAATGCTTAAATATATGTATCTTTTTAGTTGTTACTAGTAATAATTTCAGTCTCCTAATTGAGAAGGGCAGTGCTTGTGATGGATGGGTGGGTGGGTGGGTAGGTGGTCGGTCTTTGAGACTTTTGGTAAGAGTTACATACTTTTTCACTATTTCATGATCTCATGTTTTAGTTTGGTATTTTCATTTCACAACTTCTGTAGAATTCTGGTAATTTAAGTGGAAATACATTCACCATTACTGAAAAGCTATATATATATTTTAATCTAGAGTTACAATACTGAGCTTTAAAATACATACAGTATAAACATTTGACTTAAGGTGTGAATGTAACACCAAATTATCTGTTGTCACAGAACACATAAAAATAAGCAGAACTGATCAGACATTTCTCAGGTTTCCCCAGGTTTCACTAAATTTCACTAAAGCACAGCATGGCAGTTCCCATAGGAGGTTTCTTCTGCATGTGTTGGCTATTTTTGTACGCTTTGGCTTCTCCTGTCTACTGCTTAATATCTTAATCTCTGGTTAGCAAGTTTTTCAGTCTATGTAAAAATTCAACCTATTAGTAGCTCTCACTCTCGAACTCTGAAATTGCTTCCTTCTCTATTTGACTGCAGTAGGGATTGTTGGGGGTTGTTTTTTGGACAAAAATTTTAAAAAAAGAAGTCCTTATTTTAAAGTTCTATCATTTTTTTATATAAATTTAAGTTCAATGTATCTTAAATATTTATTTTGGGGATATATTTGCAATAAGTAGGAATCGAGTCTTATATGTTATTTTTAAATTAATCCAGCATTTTCTGGGTTTATTGGTGTCTTTGGTAAAAGTGCAATATATTACATAGTTGATAGCTGTGAGTAGTTTGTTTGCCTTAAGATTAGGTTCTCTGGTAAGCAGCTTGTGGATGTACATGTTCTTGAATACAGTACTAGTCCTATCCCATTTTTAAACATGATCAGCATGTTTTGTTCTGTCTGTGAGTTTTCATACTTTAGAAAAAGCCAAATATGATTGCATTGAAGTTTATTAGCCCACTAGAATTTTGAGTTGAAAAAAATCTGAAAAATGACTATAAAAATGGCAGTGTTGGTGCTAGGCAGGGTGTTTCCTCCCCCGTGTATCTGCCGGCCTAAGTAACAAAATTAAAATTTTGCAACTTTTAACTCCCGTTAAAGATAGTACCAGGCACGGCAAGTGAAAAAGAAAAAGGAAAAATAAAAAAAAAAAAGTGTTGCTTTTTTCTTTGTGTATGAATGACAGTTCTTACTTCCAGTTTCGCTAGTCATTTTTCAGGATAGAAGGGCCTTTTAAATATTTTAAAGTTTAATTTATTGCCAACTAGACCTTGAAACTTTGCATTAACAGAAAACAGACATCTGAACTTCCATGTCTTCATTTATTGAGTGCTCTGTCAGTTCATTAAGCAAGCGAAACTGAAAAGCTACTAAAGAAACACAGTGTTCCTCTGAAACTGGGGATCTCTTTCCTACTTCATGTGTTTTTATTCCATAAATATTCACCGTTTTTGTTGATAGTAAGGCCTTATTTGCAGTGTGAAAAGGTATATCTTAGTTTGTGTTTTGACAGTACTAGCTGTTGCTTGGTTTGATTTTAATGTTAAATATTGTGTATACGTATTGATATTATTATTACCTATCATTTTTTGTAGCTAGTCTAGAGTAAATTGCTACATGAAGTCACTGATATTTTCCAGAAAAAGTATGGGAATCTCACCTGCTAATAACGTTTAAAATGCTACCTAAGGAATTTAGTGTCAAAGTCTTCAGTTTAGATACTTTATTAAAATTAAGTATATTTAGTGCTACATTGACTTTTTCAGTTTCAGTCCCAGGGTATCATTTAAGATGATATTTGAATAGCAAGTTTTAGATTATTTATTATTTATTATACTAGAGAATTGTGCATACTTATAACAATTTCTTTAAGCACTTTTTCTTGAGACTTCATATTGCTGCTGCTTGTGCTTTTAACAGCTTTCTAACCCACTGTTTGCTATTATATAAGTAAAATTTTACAGCTGGTTTCATTTAAGCTTTTGAATAAGGCCCAGGTGGACAAAGGTGTGTGGATCTCATTGGAATAAGTGGATCACCTGCACCTCCTCACCCTTGTGAATCTGGGCATAATTTTGAAAGGATTTGAAGGCCGGAACTCTTCAATCTTAATCTGTTATTATACGATAGCTTCAGTATTTAGAGGAAATAAAACTGGGGTGTCTAGTGACGAAGGCAATACTAGGAAGAAACTATTCCTACATGTTTATGCTAGAATATTGTGATAAATTATTTATCAATATATTTCTATTTTTGTATTTTTAATTTTATGCACTGTTTTTTTCTGTTCTAATGGCTGCCCTTCGGGATAGGCTGACCTCTGCTCTCCGTATGACATCCTGCAGTCGGATATTCGTCACATTCGAAAGACTGTTGACACTCTGCTCGCCCTCGGGGAGAAAACCCCACAATCAACTTCTACCTTTCGCTCCTGGGATCTAATAGGCTTTTGTCTTTTCCACATACTTTTTATAGTCTTGATGTATATAACTTATCACTGGAATGTGCTAACAGCATAACCTGTTCGCATGTGCACACAAACTTTCTGCTTTGTCTCTGACAAATTACAGGTACTTATTTCCTTCCTTTGTCTTACAAACTTCACCCTTTCCCTCGTTTCCCTTCTTTGTAATATCTTTATTAATCTCTTGCAATAGGGGAGAGGGGAAGTAGCATCTTGAAGACAAGTCCCATCTCTTCTCCCCCCTCCAGCTCTAGTTTAAGAATTTATGTACCTCTTTATTTATAGTTTGTTTTCGTTTGTGTTGCCTACACTACACACTAAATGTGTTAAAGCAGTGAAGCTACTCTTATCCCACTTTTGGGTGTAGGCTGGATGTGTATCACAAGCTAAACAGAACTGAGCCTTTTAATTTTTGTGAAAATCCAAGAATGCTGCTGCAGATACTGAAGCAACTGAGGTGGCACTTCAACAGGTCATAGTATGTTCTGAGTTGGTGCCAATTTTCTCAACATTCATTGTGTTAAGAGCACTTAAGAGAACTATCTTTCAAATTACTGTTATTTTTTTTAATCCTTTAGATCAAGAAGAGTACTGTAACTTTCAAGATTGTTTGTCATCTCTACTGTTCTGGTTAAATTCCACACTGGAGTAGTTACGGTTTCCTACTTATATGTTGTTTTCCTGCAGATTCCATAGAATAGTCTTTCTCTTCTGTCACTCAAAGCAGCATTGAACTGCTTTTAAACACTATGCTATGTTACACCCTAAAGATGACTGTAAATTAGTAGCAGGTATGAGCAACCCGTAATATGCTTTAGAATGTTTCAGGATGAAGGCCATGGAGTACAGTGTGATACAATAAGATAGTCAAAAATAAGCTGTTAGATTCCTGTTTCTGCCATTCTTATGTGTGACGTCAAGCAAGTCACGTCACTATATCTTGTCTCCGTTTCATCACCTGTGCAAATGCAGGTCACGTTTGTTTGTTTGTGTAACTGTAACAGAGACAAGGTAGCTAGGAAGACAGATCATCTAGGAAAACTCTAGATTTTCCATCCTACCAGGTTTTACAGAATTCGTCAGACAAACATTAGCCAGGAGGTGTTTTGGTATGTTTGAACTGTGCCTATCCTTAGAGTGCTGGACCGATGACCTCCATTTCCCTTCCAGTTCTGTGTTCTGTTTCTATATTGTAAAGCATGAATAAGAGAAATTTTTTTTGTTGTTTACTCCTTATCAACATGAAAAATACAAAGGAAAATTGATTGGAAAATATAAAACCTCCAGTATAAACCTATGCTGACATTGCAATACTGGCCTAGATGGTGTTGACTAAATTTGTAATTCACTCAGGCTAGCTAACCAAAGGACCCCAGTTTTGAGGCTCTGAAATAGATACATTCATTTTATCACTGCCTAGTATATACAAAAATTACGTATAGACTTTTAGAGGATAACTAGCATAAGAACCTGTGCGTTACTGATTATTTTGGCCATATAGTTAAGATTTACTGCTATACTATAAATATCTCCATTCCACAGATACTTGCAAAATTTTATTTAAAAACTTCTAAATGCAGTTCTATTCCTGGTTTCCATGGCTTAAATACATACGTACATATATAAAAAGGATGAAAGGTATAATTAGATACGTATGTAGGATGGAAAAATTATTTTCAGACGATGGATAAATGCAGTTTTTTTAAAG
Source organism: Vanellus vanellus (assembly GCF_965231255.1). Classification (NCBI taxonomy): domain Eukaryota; kingdom Metazoa; phylum Chordata; class Aves; order Charadriiformes; family Charadriidae; genus Vanellus; species Vanellus vanellus. The sequence continues at coordinate 190,591,166 of NC_138905.1, forward strand.
GGTTTAGTGTCTAGCAGCTTCCATTGCGTACATATAACAACTCTATTGTAAAGAGTGTCTTCTGTGACCAGGCATGAGTTTACTGAGGGCTTCTAGATTCTTTACACTTGAGGAAAACGTACTAATTATTTGGGTGCGTAGCTATAGACTTGTGCCCTCATCCTGCACAGGCCTGTCTCTTAACTGCGTGCCTAGTTTTAGTGATTCCAACACTGGACACTTGCTTACTCAGAGTTGGAACCCGATATTTAAGCTTCTGCTTTCAGTAGATCTTTGTCTTGATTTTGGTTGTCTTGTTTTAACTATGTTGCTTTTGTAGTGAAGTTGAGAAGGTGACATAAAGCTTGAATCAGTTCAGAATCTATTAATTGTATGATTCTTTATAATCCAGTATTGGTATTTGAGACAAAAGCAATGTCTTCTCCAGGGCTGGGATTTTATTCCTGCTCCTGTAAGTGGTAAACAGGTTTCCTGTCAATGCTTTGTGTTGTGCACTCCTTATATAGTACCGATCTACATGTATGAGTGTGTGTTAACCTTTTTTGAAATTAGAAAATCAGACGGTGAAAGTTGCTGCTGCCATCCTATAGTACACATCTGTCTCCTTTTCTAATATTTTGTCGGATTATCCACTGTATGCAGTAGCTTTGGGAGGGAGGTAAGAGAAGTAGTAGTTGCATTTCTGGTGTGCAGAAATGGAAGTTCACGTCTTCAGTGTTTCTAAAAGTTTTATCAGACTAGACACTGAGTTAGAGACTGAACTACTGTTGTGTCAACATCGACCAACTGAACATATCCCGGTCGTAATGGCACATAACTCTCAAACTTGTCCAAAGTTTTAACTTTACATATGCTTACCATGCAAACGGAGTTGTCTTTTAGTTAATTAGAGTACATTTTCTTACTATTCTCAACTATGACAATATACCATAATTAAGATGGAAGATTGCAGGCACTTTCTTGTAGTTAGGGAGTTGAAGCCATCTTGAACCAGACTGTGAAAGACAAACATACTTGCTTCGTGACAAGCACAGCCTTACTACCATCCACGAAGCTTATCTGGTTTTGTATTTTTTTCGGGTTGTTATTGGTAACACTTCCAGATAGACATAAAGTTTACAGGGAAAGGAATAGTAAAATATACCCATACATTTCTCTAAGTGTGAATATAGTAATGTTTCTCAAAATATATTTCAAACATAATGCAAACATGAAAAATACCTGTCTGCCCATCCCTGAAGCCGGTAATTCTCCCACTAAATGAGGATGTGGAAACTGTATGTAGCTCATTAATCTATTGTAATAGGCTCTTTGCTAAATTCAGAGTCCTGACTCTGTGCTGCTTTAGTACTTGGGAAACCAACAGTTCAGCTCACTGGTGGTTGTTCACCTCTGAGGAGATCCCAATATTGAGATGTTCAGTTATATACAATTGGTACCTCCTGCTCACAGCCAGTCATGTGAATAAGTTGATGACCTTGGGTTTAAAAAGAAATGCGTGCTGTAGTTCACCCACATATTCACTGATAATGTGAATTATATTTGCTACACCATTTGTTTCCCCATTCATTTTTTTTTTTCCATTGCAATGGTCATTTCAAACTGTGATTTCTTCATAAATTGGTCTACTCCAATCTGTATTGTGGACGTCCTGTTGTCCCTACTGCAGTAAAGTAATAAATACAAACTGTAACAAATTAATTTAATATGCATCCAGGTAAAATGTGTTTGCCCTGAATTACAGGGGCATTTTTGATGTGAGGCTTTGGCTTGCTTTTTCCTTGAGCTGGAAAACATAAATGTTTTCAAGTGCAGAGTAGTGCAGCATCGTAGTCCTTCAAATGCCTCTTTCTTCAAATGTATATTAACAAACTTCTACAACTGAAAGCTGTATTTGGATCCCACTGGGTTCCTAGTAAGTTTTCTGAAAGGCTGCACTTACTGGGAATGAGGATTGAATTTGACCTGAGCCAATATTCAGTCCAGTTTTATACTCCATAGACATTAATAAGTTTCCAAATTATTGCTGAATTTAATGCATAAGGTGATGGTATAATTGATGTTTCAAGTGTAAGTATATATTTTCTCTTACTGTTCAATGTGTGTCTGTCTTCATTAAATTCTTTGTTCCCTCCAGTTTCAGGTCACTGTTTTCTATAGCACGTTAGAATGAAACTGGGAGGCATTTTGGCAAAATGTATGGTCTACTTTAAAAAATCTATGGCTCAAGGCCAGAATCTGTAAAGGGCTCCAAAACCCACCATCTTCAAATAGTTTTGTAAATATTTGCAGTTTATTGCATAATCAAAAGATGCACATATTTAGATATCTAACTGGCTATAACTCCAAATACAGAATTGCAGCTGCAGTATTGAGGTACTGAGGTGGGTTGGTTTTTTTTTTTTGCTTTGTCAAATCTGATTACAAAACATACTAATCTTTCCTTTGTAAATTAAAAGGAAAAAATGATGAAATATACCTATAGCCTGAATTACTGTGCTTTTTGATCTTCTGCTCTTTTCTTTTGTACTTCAAATGGCAACTTTGGAGCATTTGGACACATCCAGACATGATCGGTAATAGTGGATAAGGAAAATATATATAAAAAAATGTAATTTCACTGGCCTTTTGCCTTCACTATATGAAAAAGTAAATGTTTGCTATAGTTTTTTTCAGCTCGTTAGGAAGAAAATGTCAAGGTTTTATATATTTGACAGAAGTTTGCTTTAATGTAAGGCCCTGATGTTTCTTTTAGTGGCTTTACATTTCAGAGTAGTTGGCTCCAAAAATTAAATGATGGGCGTTACATGGACTTATTTTTTTTTTTTTTTTAAATAAATTGTACTTTGGGAAAAACTACACATTCCAGTATTTCATTGTTTTCTGAATATTTCCCCCCCCTGTAGATCTGAAATCTCATATTCTGCAAATACAAGGAAGAAAGAGAAAGGTTCTTGCCAAATTGTAGGTTTCCATTTCTCTGTATTTTGGCTAACAAATGTAGCTGGCTCCTGATGCTACGATGTGGACATTTCGCTACTTGCCCAGATGATATAATGGCAACAATTACTTTTTGATAATGAATTGCTGTGTCTGAATTGCCAAGCTGTTTGCCCTGGCATGAACCAGCTCAAACAGTTATCTTGGCTTTGACGGCATCTGATGTCAAAGAAAATAGAAGTGTATGTGTAGCGTGTCACGTATCCTTGTGGGATTAGTGTCCTTGCGTATTCTTGTTTTCTTTTACACCAGCTAAATCAGGCGTTTTGTTCTAGGATTAGAAGCTCTGGCAAGCACATGCACATGTTTACATTTGTGGGTACACCTGTTGTACTGTCTTTTTGTGTTGCTTTGTGACTCAGCCTGCTGGCTGCTGCCTCCTCTTTGTGCTTTTTTCTTTTCCCCCCCGTCAAAAGGAGTTTGTTCTTTTGCTTCGTGATGAATTGGAAACATCTTTATCCATTCAAAATGGCTACGTGTCTGTAGGAAGTGGTTTGCTGGCAACAAGTAATCGAGTTCCTCTGTGTTCTTAAGGAGAAAAATTACATTAAAAATTTAGATCTTCCCTTTTGTAGTAGATGGGAGATATTCATGCTGCCATGAGTGGAGTGGCAGCCCTTCCCTCTGCAACTGTTTGTAACGATTTTTAGACTGGTCTTCAGAATTAGTAGCCAGTTCTTCTGTCTGTCTGGGGTTTGTTCAGTGATGGTTTCAACAGGGGTATTTTTAGAGAAGCGATTCATACTGCTATGTTAACATGTTATAGGTTTGATGTGAATGTAAAAAGGACAGAAATCTTATCAAAGGTGGGGAGAAGTGGGTGAGGTTGAGTCTCCTCAGAGTCATGGGTGAGTTCTTCTCTTGGTTGGTCAGGCATATTTAAGATTTAAGAAAAGTTTTGAAATCTTCATGGTTTGCAGCTTCACAGCTCTACTCTCAGTGGTTGCCAGATAGCAGTTGTAGGGGGTTAGAGAGTGAGGCAGAGCATGGGAAGTGCGGACTGTACTGCAGGGACCGTGGCTGAGCGCAAGGACTGAGACACCTGGGAACTTGGCCCAAGGTAACTGCTGCTTTGCTGGAAGCTGGGCTGATTATCAGTGTGCTCCTTGGCAGGATTTGATTTTTCTTATTCTGGGAAGAGTTAAATATCCTACTCTAAAGCTGTGATTTGAAAAGTATGCAAGGCAGGGTTGATGAGAGCCGTTTCCAAAGCTTCAAAGATAGTGATTAGGACTTAGATAAGAGAATTGATTCGTGACACGTTAAGATGAAGTTTGTCATTTTTAGGGAATGGCATAGGTCTCCTTGTCAGTTTTGGAAGGTTCATCATAGCCACATGTTTAACTTCAGAATTATAAAATATTAACCAAGTTCCACCTTCTGCTTAGTAAGAGAAGGCTGTCAATTGTATGTTTCAAGACCTAATGACGAATGATGTATAATATAAAAAACAGTACCATGCTGTGAAACTTCTCACTCCTAGAACAGAGTCCTGTTTTTTATAGACGTCCTTAAATAGCTTTCCTAATTTGAGTATGCATCTTGCAAATACAGCAGGGGAACAGAGAGGTTGTTTTATACAAACTGGATTACTATACTGTACTTGAAATAACTAGATAATGCATTCTCTTTAAAAGGAGAAAAATTATATTGGATGGGGGTTTGATATGAAATGGGGCATCCAATCCTTTATGCTTTTAGTGAAAATGTGCTTGCAAAATTCCTAGCAAGAAAGCATGACAGAATAGTTCTGAGTGCCATAAGGTGCCACAAAAATGGTAAGTTTAGAATTTCACTTTTTCCTAAATGAAAGATCCTTAGCTGTGGCTTTTTCAGCAAATTCGCCTTCAATGGAAAAATTTAGAATATTCTCAAACATAAATATCTAGTAAGGTAGGTTTTTTTGAGGCTGGGTTTTTGGATTCAATCCCTACCTTTCATCATTTTAACAATAATCACTTAGTTTTCAGATATTTGGTTCAGCAAGGATCATTAATTAATGCCTTTTGTCTAGCAGGGAAGACTAATGAAATATTGGCATGTTGTGGGCCACCAGATCTGTGAAACAAGAGCCTACTATGGGAGGGCACTGGAAAGAAGTAGAAGAGAGTGGAGCGAATAACATTTCACTTCGGATATCTGATTTGCATTCTCAATGAATAAGATGAATACAATTTTTAAAAAAAAATATTGGAATCAGAGTATTGTAGATTTTTATATGAACCATGTCCCAAGACATTAGATTGGCAAAATATGTTTTGTAAAAATCATGCATTTGAAGTAGAAATGGGTTGGGTGGTGTGTTTTTTTCCTTTTATTTGATATCACTATCTCTACCTTTTTCTGTAGCTACTCCACTGCTAATCAGGTATCAGTTTAGCAGTTTGCATCCTAAAATGTATTTATATATTTGTCTGGAAAAGACACTTTTTTTCCAGAGGAATAAAAGTTAGGGAGAACGGTCTCTGACAGCTTTCAGGTCAGTATCTCAGTGAGAAGAACAGACAAGAATGAATGGCAGAACCAGTGTCTTAATTTAAATGACCGCTTTAGGGTGGGTTTGGAATGGAAATCTGGGTGATGAACTGGAATTGCTGCAAGATGGGGGATATTCCTTTGTGCTGACTGGGCAAATAGCCCCAGCAGAGAGGGGCACGTACGGGCAGGAATGGGAGGCAGTTGCCGCAGCTGTTTGGTCACTGTGAATCAGAATCCACAAACTCTATGGAAGTGGAAACCCAGCGTTAGCAGATTGCCAGAACACTGCAGCATCTTCCACGTGGAGAGGTGCATATTGTCCATCTATTGCAGACCTGCTCAGCCAAGCTCCTGGAAAATTATTTGTCTCAAATTGGTTCTTGGGTCTGTGTGTGCTAAAGGAACCCGCAGTACTTGTTTGGTGTTCCGGGCTATAACAACGAGCCTTAAAAAAAAAATAATTACAAATGAAGTTTTAAAAAAATATCTTTTCAATATAAAATAATAAATATTAAAACAGCTTAAATAGTAAATATAAAAATGTAAACATAAAGTATAGATAAATTATGATTATCAGATGCCATAATTGTGAATAAAGTTTGGCTCTCACTTTTTAGGTTCAGTAGCTAATAGTAAGTTTTGCAGGTGCTTCTCTCACTGAGGCTGGAGTGGGGTGTGAGGAACTTCACAAAAAAAGTAAGCGAGCTAACTCTTGGTGGCGCATAAAGGAAATATTCATTAACAAAACAAAGTCATAAACATCAGCAGAAGCAGAGCAGCTGTTTAATACTGGTAGTATTCTGCTGGAGCTGTGGCCCAATTGAGGAGATTTCCTGAGCAAAGACTGGAGAACTGTGGAAGCAGATGAAAGCAATTAAACATGGGTGCATAACGTGATAGAAACTGTGTTAATTGTTCTTGCATGTACCAGATCGAGTTCTGTCATCCTGAGTATTGTATTTAGTTTTAAGGGTTCATAGGGGTCAGGGAAGAGACTAGAGCTGAACAAGATGTAGCATGAGAAGAGAGGTTGAAGAGATTAGTGATGTTTGACCTGGAGATGTAATCAGTGTGAATATGAGGAAATGTGACAAAGGACCAGGGATTGCATGAAGCTAAAATAAGAGACCCTTAGTTGACATTACAGAAGCAAGAAGAATATTCAGTAGAAGAGAGGCAATTAATTAAAATATAATCTCAAATGCATCAGTCATTTTAGAAGCTAGAAGTTTATTGAACAGCTAAGAGATTCAATACTGAGAATATCAAAACAACCCTCTTTCTAAAAAAATCAGTATCCCGTGTCTGCGGATGGTCATGTATGGATGCTTAGAGAAAGAACAGAAGGTTAGATCACGTAGATCTAAGCCTCGTCAAACTTTAAGCAGTCTGACATGCACAGTTTAAGGACTTCGTGAGCCAGACACTGTATCCACATGTTTGTGTTTAATAGCGTTGTTCGGGGTTTTTTCTATCTGTACATTTTTTGTCATTCCACTTACACTTTTGGCTTCCGTGTTGTGGCAACGAGTCTCACAGTTGTAATTATGGTTTATGTGATGTAGTCTGGCCTTTCCATTTATTTATTATAAACCTGCTGCCTGATTTCATAATTTCATGGATTTCATTAACAGGAATACCCAGTTACATTAAGAAAAACTTGTTTTAAAGAGAGAGAGCCAATCACGACACGAGGCTACGTCTCTAAGCAAGGCTGTAATTATTCACTGGAGGGTTCCTTGTTCCCCCTGGTAGCTACAGCATTTGCTGTTTGAGTGACTTCTGGTGTAGCAGCTTCTGTGGTTTCATCCTGGCCACGACTGCTGTGTCCTTATGGTGAATAAAGTTGATTCCTGGATATTTAAAAAAAAAAAAAAAGCTGCTAATTACTCAGCTGCACCCATTGAATGCACAAAATTATGCACACTTTTCTGTAAATGCTCATGTGTGGCTTTCAAGGTGCGTATCCTGGGACCAAGCCCCTACTTGTCTCCGGCTCAGGGGTAGAACTTGTTTTGACTGCTAAAACCAGCCTTCTGTCCCCAAACTCACTCATAAGGGGTAAATGCCACATTATCTCATTTTGTAGGTGAAAGTTCAGCGTGTTGAGATGTTGACATACTGTAATGACCACAGAACAGGTTGGTTTCCGAGGCCCCGAATATTAACAGATCTCTCACTAATTTGTAGGTGTAGCGAGAGCAAAATCAGAGACTTTCTGTCAAAATCACAGAAAGTTCTTTTTAATTAAAACTAGGAAACAGTTCCTTCTTGTTGGGCTTTGTGTTCCAACTGTGTGTCTGTAAAGCAAAGTTTTTTGCAGCAAGTATTGAATATCCTAATCTTTGCTCCTTTGTTTGTCTTTTTCTAGGAGAAGCTCTGCCTACCACACCACATCCTAGAAGAAAAGGGCTTGGTAAAAGTGAGCATAACAGTTCAAGCATTGCTAGATGTAACCACAGTGAAACAAGCTTTATTCACATGAAACTACTCTCTCTGCTGTTACCAGCTCCACTGTGCCATCAAGGAATCAAAATACTCCCTGTCTTTTCAAACTGCTTTGAAAAAAAACCCCAAAACCAGTGCTCCAAGAGTATTCTTATACTTCTGGTTTTAAAATGATCTTTCAGGCTGTACGTGTGCGTCGAACTACAAAGCAGAAACTAAGAGAAATGTTTTCTAGGGCAAATTGGCGCTTCACTGCTTTTATAGCTCACTTTGTACAGTACTTACTAAAACAGCCACCTCTCTGCCACTTAAAAATGTGTGGAGTACACCGCTGTCTTGCAGCAAGATACCTTCGTTTTATTAAACTAAGAATTGTTGTAATCATTGGGGGGGGCGGAGGGGAAGGAGGGAGAGTAAATCCGACTGCTGCCACGTTAGGTTTTTCTGCAGTTGCTTCAGGCTATTGCCTTTTAAAAATATCCAGACATAAAATATTTATATAAATATTATTTATTAGTGAGTTGTTATTCATCCTTTGGATGCAAAATGTAAATTAGGAAACCGTATTTTATTACTGCTTTTTTGTGGTTAAACACTTTATTTTAATATAAATATTTAGTTATTTTTTATTCTACTCGGTGTGCAGTAGGTCTAGAGCTCCGTAAATTGTATTTTCTAATATGTAAGATAAAAAGCAAACAAAATAGGTGCTTTTATTAAAAGAACAGCTAGCTGGAATGGCATTCTTTATTTCTTGAATTTGTGGAACATTGGTAAAAATTTGTCTGCATTCCATTGAGTTTCCAACATTCCAGTAGCACTTTTTCCCCCCGGTAGACTAAATTGGCTGAAATTGAGAGCACACCCATCTTATTTGTATATAGATGTTTAAAAACAAAAATAAAAAAAAAAGGAAAGATGTAAACTTGAAAAATAAATGTGAACAAATATTTTTGATTGCTTATTTTACTATGCACAAGACATTTAACTTTTGCCACAACAAAATGAATGATGTGCATTAGGATCATGTGTCTTGAAATATAATTTTGCACTGCAACTTGATTTCTTTGAAAGACTACAGCACTACAGAACAAATAATAAAAAAAAAATAGCACAAGAGCATTAATGAGCAGACTTACCAGGTAGGAAGAAAAATTTTGTTTTATTCAATGATTCCTTCGAGAGGAGATAAAATTATTAAAATTGCCAAAGGCAGTCTCAAATACCTGATTTTTCGTATACAACCTGCGAGGTACAGTGCTTCTCCTTACAGTCGCCATCATACATCCACCTGGTCTAGTGGGAGGTGTCCCTGCCCATCGCAGGGAGGTTGAACCTAGATGACCTTTAAGGTCCCTTCCAACCCAAACCATTCTATCATTTCCCCACAGAATTAAGCACAATGTTCTGTAGTGAGCGTTTGCAGGGTCAGACCTCTAATCCCACGTCAGCAATAGGAAATAAAAGTTCTTTTTCTTATCACTACTTTAATTTTTTTTTTAAGGGATTTTTAAAAGCATAATTTATTATTAAAACATCACATTTTACATTAAAAAAAAAAAAAGTTCCAGCACAGTGATTCTCACAATACCTGGAACATCCATTATGTTTTTTTCTTTCACACGAGAAGCTTAGTGGTGGAACTTGGGCAAGCAGGACAGGAAGGTGGCATGTGGTGAAAAGGCTCGCTGTTGGGGCACACAAGCAGGCGCTTGGAAATGCAGAACGACAAAAAAGAGGCAAAGGGGTGGTGGGAGGACTACAAATTTCAGCAAGAGAACGGGGAGAGGACTATCGTATAAAGACTTTTGGGAAGAACGGTGCATACTCGTCACTGCCTAGATACATAGCAAAGTTCCACGCGTGTTCACACAGACGCTGCATTTAAAACCACCAGTATGCCAACAGTGGGTTTTTAATGGGTTAATACAGTATTTGAATGCAGCCTATGTGTTTTAATACCACAAATTGCCAATGTGCTGGTATGTATCAACACGTTAGGAGGACGAAAGCGGACTTGTGGACAATGAGAGATAGAGTATGTGTAGAACATCCAGTTACTTCAACCAAAGCAAAAGCGTTTATTTTATAGAGGGAACATTGACTTAAATTGTAATTTTGATTGGCAGCTAGCATATTGTTTCCTATAAAATGTACTGTGCACTTTAACACTAAATTAAAATGTATTTTAATATTTTACAGAGCTGCACAAATATCTGTTTTGTCAAAAAGCACGAGCGATGTAAAGAAAATAAGTTTTCAAGTCAGAGTTTATCAAATTTTAAAAGCATTCAAAGATCGAGTATAAAAATAGGAATATTGATTTCTGCATCTTGAGGGATAAAATGCAGGTTTCCTGAGTATTTTTTTACAATGTATATATGGCAACATGAAGCTTTGTAATTATTATTTTGACAAATCTTGTTTTTTTCATAATTAAAATTTTGTTTTTCTCCTGATAGTGTCTTTCAGTATTTGCTTGAAGTTGGCTGTAAATAAATAGCTCTAAATATTTTGTAATACAGCTTTTTTTATGCAGTCTTAACCTGTACGGCTAAAAAGAAAACCTTCATGAATCTTTGTATACTATTTATATGTGCAATAAAACATGCATGGCAAAGCTCTAATACCCCAAGCAGTGAACATAATGTACATAGAAAATCTTTACTGTAGTTACGATTAAACTATATTATTTGTAGAAACCCTTTAATGACTACCCCTGTGACTGACAGTTTCCTGTAAAAGAGATGGTGTTTGGTGAGCCTGACACCAGGAATGATGGATGCGGGTTTGGGGATGGAGATGATGACGTGATATAAATACAGGAATTTTGCGGCTAAACTAGGGATGGGATGTGGCTGGTAACTGTTGAGTTGTCGGTTTGGTGTCGGTTCCTGCAAATGAGCTTCCTGCAGCTTTGCTGCTCCTGTAGCTTAAGATCTCCTGCCAGTCGTGGAGTGAATCGAGTTGAATCAACTGCCCTCTGCATCCAGGGTGGGATGAGCCAGTGGGTGGCTCCACCTTCCCTTTGCTCCTGTGCACATCGCCTGACAAGTCGTTCTTTTTACTGCTTCCCAATTCCGTGCAGAGTGTGGCTTTTTTTACCTTCCTGCCCTCCTGAAATTGCAGGGTTTCGCTTTAGCAAATGAAATCTAATGATTTCTTTATTCCAGTGAATCCAGGCAATAATGTAGTTACAGTTCCTGGCCTGGGGATAACCCTACTGCTTGTAGGTCAGAGCACAGAGCCTCCTCTTTCCCGTGCAGGTTTCTGAAGTCATTTAAGTACAGATTCTGCTATTTTCTCATTTCTCTAATGAAGAGTCTTTACCTTAACCAGGTGATTTCATGGCTGTATTTGTTCACTTTTGGTAGTGGATTTTGGAAGGAGAGGATCTTTCTGCAATGATCTCCTGGGGAGATCCTGCTTTTGCTTGCCAGGGAAGCTGAGTGCCTTTATGGCTGTTGGATACAAAGCCGGGACAGACTGACTGCTGTGTTAGAATTGGTGTAATTTAGGCAGGAGTCATCCTGCAGCAGTCCTCTGGTGCTGCTCCTCACTGAGAGCAGAGCCTGGGTAACAGCAGACAGCCGAGGGCCATGTCCAGCTGAGGTCAGAGCATTGCCAACAATAGAGATGTGACAGCGGCCCACAAATTCTCATCAAGATGGTGCAGATGTGGTGTCTGTAGCCACCTGCACAACCTATTCAAGCACCCCAAGTCTTGTCACTGTGCTGGACCTGCAGGCTGTGGACAAGAGCAGCTCGAGCACCCCTTCCTTGTCAGCCCTCTAGCACCAGCTTTGCTAAGAGCTCAGGGCAGTTTCTATAAAGCCTGCAGGTTACTGGCTTCTGAAACAAGTTCTCGTGGACTCATGAGAGCCCACTGGACACTTGTCTTAATCTGCTCCTGCTCACAAGCGAGGCAACTGGAAGTCCTGCTCAAGGAGGAAGGCAGCAGTGGATGTAAATGCTCTGTTTTCACAGAATCACAGAATGGTCAGGCTCGGACCACCACCTAGTCCAACCCCCCTGCCAGAGCAGGGTCACCTACAGCAGGTTCCACAGTTTTATCAAGGAAGCAAACCATGCGGGACAGCAGTCAATTATTAGGAGGGCCACACAGACAATATGACAGGTATTTTCAGCTCCAGAATTGTGGCCGGGCAGTTGTTTGGGGAAGCTGATATGGTAATTGATCTCCTGCTGGACTGTAAATTAAGGATATAGGAAATAATAAAGGATATAGGAATAAATAAAGCTCACCACAACTGTCCACAGTATAATGGGAAACGTAGAATTATGCCATATGAATTAATCAAGTATGAAAGAGGGCCTTTCCGCTCCCAGACAGGGCAAACTCTTTCCTACCCTTAAGCCAGCAGCTTTAAAATGGTGGTTTAAAAGCACTTACAGTAAATTACAGGGTTAAACCTGTTTTTTAATCTCCTCTAACATGCAGGTGCACACACTGCTGTTAGGGAGTGCAAAAAAAAAAAAAGAAAATGGCACGCCCCTTTCCCTTAAATACAGAATCACAGAATGGTGGACCTGCAGGCTGTGGACAAGAGCAGCTCGAGCACCCCTTCCTTGTCAGCCCTCTAGCACCAGCTTTGCTAAGAGCTCAGGAAGGGACCTCTGGAGATCATCTAGTCCAACCCCCCCTGCCAGAGCAGGGTCACCCACAGCAGGTTGCACAGGACGGCGTCTAGGCGGGTTTTGAATGTCTCCAGTGTGGGAGACTCCACCACCTCCCTGGGCAGCCTGTGCCAGTGCTCTGCCACCCTCAAAGTAAAGAACTCCACCCTCTGCCACCCTCAAAGTAAAGAACTCCATCCTCATGTTAAGATGGAACTTCCTATGTTCAAATTTGTGCCCGTTACCTCTTGTCCTATCACTGGGCACCAGTGACAAAAGACTGTTCCCATCCCCCGGCACCCTCCCTTTAAGTATTTAGAAGTATTGATAACATCCGCCCTCAGTCTTCTTTTCTCCAGACTAAAAAGACCCAAGTCCCTCAGCCTTTCCTCATAAGAAACACGCTCTCGTCCCCTAATAACAATACCATTAGCAGAATGCATTAGGCAAAAAATGCAAACTTTGACAGGTAACAAATGGAAACATTTATCATTAGAAGTACCTGCACAAAGCTGAACACCCCAACTCCGCTGCTACTCTGTTTGTAGTACTGGGCACAAGGCTGCAGTACAAGCACAGCACACTGCTGCTCCTCTCCAGCGTGCGATACAGCCCCGTAATTCCTTTGCTGGCTACAGCAGAGCAGGAGCCTGGTTGCTGGGCAGGAGGAACAGCTAGAAGAAGCTGCCACATATTAAACAAGCCTTTGAGCCAATTTTGCTGTTGCGCGAGCAGAAAAATCAAAGTGTTTAGCACTTATGGCTTAAAATTTTTATGTCGGTGCCCTGTAAATCCTGTAAATCCACAGTGTGGAAAACTTGCGTTCAGCATTTCAGAGAACTCTTGCAACGCGCACAGTTGTAGCCTCCCAGTCTTCTAAGCTTACTTCAGAAACAGGTAAAAGTCAATACATAATTTAAGCCAGTCACCACCACCGGAAACCTAAGTTCCCAGCATCACCCTCCCTGCAAACTAGAATCTAGCAGGGGCCAGAGAAACCAGAGAGCGTTCAGCATTGCTTACAAAAGCAAAGCACTCCTACGTCTACCCTAATATTGCCTCTCACAAAAGCGAGTCGAGGTTTGAGCAACGCTGCAGGTTCAGCCGAACCATGGGAAAGCAGAGGGTTACAAGCGATTGCTTGAACAGAAGATAAAGAGCTCCCTGTTACAGTCTCTGTTCTTGCCCCACACAAGTCAGCTGGCAGAATTATACTGCTGGGAACTATTTTAGAGCTAAAAAGGCCTACATTCTGCCATCTTCTGTAAAATAAGCACACTCGTTTTCAACAATGAGATATCAGATCATCTATAGGTAGGGATAACTTTCTTCAGATCTATTTATCAGTTTCCTCTCGGTCCTGTTACAGCTAAGAAACCCATGAACATACAGCATACGCCTTTCACACTCAGCAACAATCAAAGGCAAGTGGAGGGAAAAAAACCACCTCCTTTCCTACAGACCACTTCCTTCATGTGGTTTGTAAGAGGTCTTTTCTTTAAATATCATCTATTTAAGACTTTTCAGATTATTTCTTTGATGTTAATAACGCACAGGACAGTAAACCACTCCGCACAGCAAGCTTCTGTCTGCATTCTCCACCACACTTTGTCCTTGGAATGTATTTAGACAGGCTAAGGAAAAATACACCAAACACTTCAGATACTAATTAAGCAGCTTAATTGGTTGTGCCACTAACAACTTCCTTCAGCATTAAGTGATGAAGCGAACCCTGATATTTAATTTGCTGAAGAGGCACGCTGTTGTTATTCATAGTCTCTGCGTAGTTACACCAGAAACTGTCTTGAGGTCCGAAGTACATACCCACATTCATAGTCCAAAATTAACTCACCTGCTAATTTTCATTTTGACCTAGAATGCAGCAAGCACCTTCACGGTGCTGAGAGCCTCTGAAGCACGCCAGAATGTTCAAAATACTTACTCTAAAGCACACACATCAAATTAAGCAGGACTTTTATTTTTCTTCGCAGTACAATCAGAAGAGCTCCATTTTACAGACACTACTTCAGCAAATGATTTTTGTTTAGTTCACCTCTATCCCTTGATTCATACTGCACAGACAACGCTCCCAATCCAAATGGTTCAAGCGTTGAGGTATTTTGCGTGGTGCTTGATGTGGTCATTAATAAATGTAGCAATAAAAAAATAGCTGTGATCGTAACCCTAGAAAAGAAGAAGAACAAAGAAATCAGCAGATATATATAGTTCATGATAGAGCAACCATGCTAAGCTCTCTTCTAGGAAAGTTAAGGACTCTTCTGGTTTGATCTGTTTTAAGAAATCAAAAATACCTCTATTACATATAAAAACTGTATAAAGGATACCTAACTAACAGGTTAAGTATGAACACTAGGAAGCTAAACAAACAGAATGTACCTTAACCTGCCCTGATCTGGGCATGTAAATTAGAGACAGATTAACAGCAAGCATCAGCTGCAGAGCAAGATGCAATTTGAAAGAACAGTTCCCCTCAGTGGCATTGCCCTACTGGTTAAACAAAGGTATAAGGAGATCACAGCCCACATCTGAATCACTGCTCTGGCACTACACTAAAATGACATGTAAACCTCTGAGCTACTCCACTTTGTCAGCGCTAACTAGGTCTTTTGGTGTAGGGCTTAAGATAAATCAGAGAGGACAACCCCTCATTCTTCACGGCTCGGCCCCTCACTGGGTCTGGCTTGAAGCTGTCAGTAACTCACCAAGACCCCAGTGCTCTCAGGACAGTGCTGTGCTGGGTCACTGCACTATAGGAAAGAGCAGTCCCTCCACCTGGGTCTTCAAATGAATCTAAGATTTCAAGAGGTTCCACACTTTTCCTGATTTACACAAACACATGCAAACTAAATCCGAAAGTTTTATGCTAAACACAATACCCACAGTACAGATAAGGAATCCAGCAAATGTACATCTGTCACTTTGTTGTCCAGTGATTGTGACACTTATTAAAAAATCATTAACGCCGCCTCTTCAGCTGAGCACCAGCAGCTTGAGTTGCCATCAACGGAACAGCTTGTTGAAACTAAAATCATGACCCCCACCTAGTGGTGAAATGCAGCTGAATCTGACGGACATTGCACTCCTTAAGGGATGATGTTAAGGAAAAACGTCACCTCTTATCCTCTTCCTCACTTGGCCAGGGACAGACTCACAGGTAAGTGACAGCATGCCCCATTAAGAGACACTCTCTTCACTACCTGCCCCATAGACCCAAAAATCACAAAGCAACAACCCAATAATGAAGGATCGCAGAAGCAACTTGCCTGCTGCAATCTAAAGACTACTGGGATTTTCCTCTCTGTGCAGGCAGCAATGAAGTTATCAGGCAATAACTGGCCCGCTGATAGGAACTGGTCATCTTTGCCTTGATCAATCAAGATGTCCAAGTGAGAATCGGGATAGGACTTCACAAGTTGTGTAGCATCATATGCCTGCAGGAATAAAAGAGAAACAACATTCAGTTACTTACGTTAGACTGGGTCAAATTTGCTGACTGCAAGAAAAGGATGGCATATATAGAGTACTGGGTGGTACTGATCAGGACACCAAATTGCGCTTTGAAAAAGCAAAAAAACAGGAAAACAACCAAAAAGTTATACCCATGTTTTAAAAAGGTCAAATGGTATGATCTAAGTAATTACCAAGTTGGCAGTTTGACATCATTTCTGGACCAAACAGAACATCCAGTCCAGGGCTAAATTCATACACAGTCAAAGAACAGCAATATAATCTAGTACCGATTCACATGCTTGTACAGAAACTAGGTCCTGCCAAAATAACTTGGTATCTTGATGTAACTATTTTGGCAGCTAAAGGTAAAAACTCTAGTGTAACACATGGGAATTTTAAGCAGAAATATAGAGATAAGGCGTTGTATATAGAATAGAATAGACTATTTCAGATGGAAGGGACATACGACGATCATCTAGTCCAACTGCCTGACCAATTCAGGGCTCACCAAACGTTAAAGCATGTTGTTGAGGGCATTGTCCAAATGCCTCTTAAATGCTGACAGGCCTGGGGCATCAACCACCTCTCTAGGAAGCTTGTTCCAGTGTTTTACCACCCTCTCGGTAAAGAAATGCCTTCTCATGTCCAGTCTATACCTCCCCTGGAGCAGCTTTGAACCGTGCCCACGCATCCTGTCACTGAATCTCAGGGAGAAGAGCTCAGCACCTCCCTCTCCACTTCCCCTCCTCAAGAAGCTGCAGAGGGAAATGAGGTCGGCCCTCAGCCTCCTTCTCTTCAAATCAAAGAAGCCCAAAGTCAGACACTCCTCACAGGGCATTCCTTCCAAGCCTTTCACCAGCTTTGTTGCCCTCCTCTGGACCTTCACATCCTTCTGAAATTGCGGGGCCCTGAACTGCCCACAGTATTCAAGGTGAGGCTGCACCAATACTGAATACAGCACGATAATCACCTCTTTTGACCACTGGTTATGCTGTGTTTGATGCACCCCAGGATGCAGTTTGCCCTCTTGGCTGCCAGGGCACACTGCTGACTCCTGTTGAACCTTCAGCCAACCAGCACCCCCAGACCTGTTTCTGCAGGGCTGCGCTCCAGCCATTCCTCTCCCAATTTATACTTGTGCCCAGCATAACTCTGTCCCAGGTGCAGAATCTGACATCTGACTTGTTAAATTTCACCCCATTAATCATAGCCCAATGTTCCAATCTATCTAGATCCCTCTGCAAGGCCTCTTGTCCCTCAAGAAAGCCAACAGCACCTCCCAGTTTGGTATCATCATCAAACTTGCTAATGGTGCATTCAACTCCTGCATCCAGATTGTTGATAAATATATTGAACAGGACTGGCTCTAGAACTGAACCCTCAGGAACAACGCTGGTGAAATCTGTGCCAAAGGCCCATCTAAGTCTAGGCCCCATGCCTGCTGTTGATCTACTGGACTGGGTTTACAGACAAGCTCCAAAGCACTTTTTTTTTTTTTTTTGGCAAAATAAATTTATATTATGTTAAGTGTAAGCAAATTTGTTAAATATACAAACTACTCTATTTACAGTTGTGAAAGCAGTTAGTGCTCTCCATTCCTGTAATGTTTTAATCAGACCTGGATGTCTTCCTAAGAGGTATTTTAATCCAATTTACAAGGGATTTAACTGCAAACTTGTGTTTATTTATAAGGAAATAGGAGTACCTGGTCACAATGATCCCTTCTAACTGAATTCTAGGGATACAGTGCAATGCTTACGCTGAGATCACAAACACTGAAGGACTGCCCAAAACAACGCAGCAACACGCACACAAAAATTTTTATATCTTAGCCACTCATATGCAACCACTTATATTTAAAAATTACAGCCATAGAGCTAAAACCTAACTTTGTCTGGTTTAATCCCCTTCTACGTGATACCAACTTCCAAGTATCCAGTGGGCTCCTCTGCTAGCTGCCTCCAGCAGACTGCTCCTGCAGATGCCATGAGGCTTATCACTCTCTGAACAGTTTGTAGTGGTCTCACTTTCCAGGCTACTATAAAAAACAGCTGTTTTGTGTACTGAGAACTGAGTTTTTGAGAGCCAGGCCATAGCCTAACTCTCTTGTAAACTGCTCGCTGCTTTCATGTGTTAGAGAAAGTCTCAGAGTGCTCGTAATTCTTCTTAGCCCAGATTTTAAGATCTTCATAAAACAGGAAGGAATTTAGTCAATTTGATGAGAGCCTTCTATCTCATGACATTTGTTATAAGCACCATCAGGCAACAGCAAGTCATACCCACCAGAAACATACAACATTTATCCATGCTTAGGGGTGCAGTAAAACAGCTTTACTAGCTCAGGGGGGACCCCAGAGCTTTGTTCCAGACTCCTGCTGCAATATGTCTACAGATCACTCATTCATGCGTTACTAAAGGACTGCGAGTTGCAACACGTACCTCCCATTTGCTTACATCTGATCCCAGATATCCACCGAGGGCTTTCTTCCCCCACTGACACTGAATAGGGTTGCAGATAGGAGCAAATGCCGATACAGACTGTCCAGAAAGAAAGCAAAAAAAAAAAAAGTATGAATTAAGAAAAGTGATTTCTGCTAACTACCAAGCAAACTAAAAGCCTTTTCAAAAATTTTTTTCAAGTTACTGCCAGAACCCATGACTCCTCCACCAAACCTCTGAGCTAGGTCCCCTAATCATTATCCTCCTTCCCTCTTATTTATTCTTTCTAGCCCCACAGTTTTGCTTTCCTTTTTGCACATCAGCCAAGCTACAAAAGGCAGGGCTAGACACCCCGTTCCTCTCCCTGTTGGGAGATGTTGGTTTAAACTCCCTTAATCAGCAGAGAAGAATCTCAAGTCTACCGTTGGATCAGCATGGTCAGAGTACGGGACCATTTCATCTCCCACTGGATTTTGGCAGAGCTTAACAGAACCCTGAGGCATGGGGCTGCTCAGACCGGCTAAGCGTGCAACAGTCTCTCATGAATTGAGGTACCTCCAGGATCAGGGGTCAAGAAAAGTGCATTTCAGATCACAACTCCAGATACTGCTGTCAGAAGTCCAAGCCCTATTCTTACATTCCTCTTTTGGATTTGGCCTTGGGACATCAATATTGCCACTCGTATGTCTTGCAAGAAATAGCAACAAATTATCTGAGCCACTGCCAGTTCTCCTAGATTTTGTTATTTTCAATTTAATGTTTAATTATTTTAGATAATACAGTTAACAGTTAAGTGGCAACAGTGAAAATAGAAATTTCTGAACTACTGGCTCCAAAAGATAAAAAGGAGAGATAAAAATAAAGCTTTATCTTACATTCAACTCTCTCTTACAATGCCAAGCTAATGACACTGAGCAAATGTTACGCTATTTTCAAAAATGCAGTTCCATTTTTGCAGCAGCTGACTACAAAGTGCAGGGCCAGGACAGCCCATGAAAGGACTGATCCACAAAGATGGAGCCCCTCATCTCTCAATCACCAATGCCTGATTCTCCCCGAGAAATGCATTTTACACAAGTGTATCTCCAACAAGAACAACAAAATTTCTCTCAACCCTCATGAGTATAAAGGAAAGTCAAATCAGTTCCAGCATGTTTGATTTAGGTTCAAGTAGAATACAAATGAACACAACTTCAGGTAGCTCAATACTCCAAAAATCAATCTTTTAGGAAAGCTGACATGCAAATCTCAGGGCAGGGGCAATGTCCTACAGATACCACTTGTGTGAAGTTCAGGTTCTTACAGTTATGCTTGCTATTAGCTGGAGTTAATAGACTCCGTAGTAAATTATAAGCAAACACACATATAATGGTGATGAAAAGGTTTGCTGGTAATAAAAGCTCCACAATGAACAAGACAAGATTTGAAAAGATATAGCAAATCACACAACTCCAGATCTAGAAAGACCCTGTTAATATTTAAACATAACAATTGGTTTGAAAGAGTTGTAGCATCATCCAAAAGAAACGGAACTTTTCTTAACTTTTAAAATTTGCCAATTTTTTTTAATTGCAGTGATATTCATATTCCACAATTCCGGCAATTTTCCATATCCTAATACTTAGTTATCAATGAACTGCTACAACTAAAACTATTTATATATTTAATGCATTTAATGCTATAACAAAACTTGATGTTATGTTTTCTTTCTTCACTTCTATAGAAATCTGTATAAGCCTTAGTATACCTCATATAAACTGTATTGTATCTTACTTTGTACTTTCCAGGATTCTTCAGAGCAAGAATAAGAGCTCCATGACCTCCCATGGAATGCCCAAAAATAGACATTCGTTCAGGGTCAGTTGGAAAATTGGCATTTATTAGTTTAGGCAGCTGTAAAGGAACAACAGTGGGAAAAAAATGTTAAAGCAACTCGAGTACGTTTAGACAAAAACATACACAAATAACTAGTGCATTTCAATGCCAGGAAGCCACTGAAACCAAAGGCACATCTTTGGTTCTAGCCTGGCATTTAAAATCATGGCCTAAAAGCAATCTGAACAGGACTGCAAAAACAAAAGGAAACAATTCATCTGATAATAAGTAACTCAAAGTATCTCTATAGAAATCTATCACAACCTGTAACACAAGATGTGGGAATAAATACACAGTCTCATTTTAATAGATACATAAATATGTGCTCCTGTAAGTGACCAGAATGGCAAACTGGACACTCACCTTTCCAATATATATTTCTAGGGCATGTAGCAATAGGATGAGGGGGAATGGCTTTAAACTGGAAAAGGGCAGGTTCAGATTGAACATTAGGAAGAAGTTTTTCACTTTGAGGGTGGTAAGGCACTGGAACAGGTTGCCCAGAGAGGTTGTTGAGGCCCCATCCCGGGAGGTGTTCAAGGCCAGGCTGGACGTGGCCTTGGGCAACCTGGTCTAGTGGGAGGTGTTCCTGCCTATGGCAGGGGGGTTGGAACTTGATGATCTTCAAGGTCTTTTCCAACCTAAACCATTCTATGATTCTATGATTTCAAGGATTTCCTTTTGCACTCAGTGAAAAAACAACAAAAAAAAAACACCCAAACCACCACCCCACTGTCCTAAGACAGACAGTGAAAACAGTCTAAATGAGCAATACAACTGAAGTACTGGTGCAGTGAAATGCAGTGGGTTGCTCCAGGAGCAGCAAAGCAAAGATTTTATAAGAGCAGAGATTAAACAACTAATGAATCAAGATTAGAAATGTAGGCCAACCCTGTGTCATCTCCAGCAGGAAAGCAGAATCAAAGAGTTCCTGCTCAAGCCCAGCCAGGGGTTATTACCTCTGTGCTGATGTTCTCTACCTCCTCAGTTCTATCGCCGTAACAGGGTATCTAAGGGCCTAACAAGTGGGTAAATCCAATCACTGAAATAACCGAGGATTAAAAAAAGAAATAAATAATTTTTATAAAAGAGGAGAGCAAGAAAACAACCAACAATCTATATGCTATCAAGCAAGCTTTGGTTCTAGGAACAGAGAGCATGACTGAACCGTACCCCTTCCACAAGAACCCAGCAGCACAGTTACCTCATCCTTTATGTAGGAATACATCCTATAGTTTGTTTTCCAAGGATCTTCAGTGGCATCCACATAAAAACCAGCACCAGTACCAAAATCCCAGCTTTCATCTTCTCCTTCAATATTGCAGCCACCTACCATGAAAATTCTTTCTGTAGTTACTGTGTTTCCTTTACTAGATTTTCAGAATTGGAAAACCTACCATACAAATCAGAGACCTGGGACACGAGTTCTTCAATCAACATGTCTCTACCCTTCCAACTAGAAGACAATTCAGGTTTTTATTCATTACTACAGTGTTTTCAAGCCTTATTTCAACAACAGTTTCAAAATGCCACTTACATATTACCTACAGATGTATCCAACTTCTAACTTGTTTCAGTATCCTTCCTAAATAAACATATCATACAGATGTCTCCTAAAATAATACTCTAAAGCTTTGTCCAATTTACCCAGAGACTTATTCAAAAGTTGGCACTTGTTAATTGGTGCTGTCAGCTTAGTTCAGTTATTAGACCTCATCCCATCAAGTACAAGAAATTATGTGAGAAACAGAAATTGTAGAAAATTTTCTTTCCCCCAGAAGGACAGAACTATGTATCACCAAATGGTGTGTCCATACCAGTTTACGTGCTTCAAATAATGTCTGCTACACCTCCCTTTTTAGGTTTCAACAGCATAATAACACTTACTATCCCTATGATTTTTGAAGTATATAATTCTACCTTTTCTGCAATTTGTTTCATTGCTCCCACCTATAACTCCCCATAAAACTGAAGTAATTTCTTCCTTGAATAACTGCAGGGTTGTATCCTCTTTTCCAAGGCTACACTTTCAAACTAAATTTGCAGATGTCTCCTTGAAAGTCAATACATCCCATCCAGTCCTCTCTTATTCTCCCTTTGATTAGCATGTGATTTACCAGCCTGGTTTGCAGAACAGAATGTAATACTTCAAGGTATATGGGACAGAAAATAACAGCCTCCCTTTCTCCAAAGTGTTCCTCGTTTCTACAATCCAAAATTACATGGGCTTTCAGCACTGTCAGATTACGCTGCAAACCCATGCGTAATTTGACAGTCCCTGACAATTTGTGCAGAAATACCTGCCACCCTGTCACAGTGCAAAATCAGACTTTTGCAAGGATCAAAGTTGAGTTTGCTCCAGTGACATGCCCTTGAACACTGTGTGATTTTCTAACTTAACAGTCCAGCAGTCACAGGGATTGGAGGTGCTTACACAACATGTTGGATGTAAAAAGTCTGCTACCTTCTGTCCCTCAGAGACGGATACAAACTCAGACAAGTCCTGCCAAGCAATGAAGGCAACGCTAATTCTGCTAAAAGAAACTTGAGGAAAACCCTGAAAAAAGAAATTTGAAAAGGAACCTGCAAAATGCTACTCAGCACGCCCACCTGGAAAAGCAAACCCCTACGAAGAAGGAAAAGTAAAGTCTATCAGGGCCTGACAGAGGATCTGTAATGACAGGTATTTCAGGTTTCATGCAGTCTTTTTCCCCATCCGGATACATCTTCTAGCTCCTGGAAGGTAATTCTCATGTAGTCGTAACTACACAGCTAAAAAGCATATATTAGCCTTTTATCTACATAGCCTCAGATTTGTTAATTTGTGATCACATTTGAACTGCTCTTCACTTACTTCTCCAGACAGCTCAAAGAGATTTAAGAACATTTGGGGTCTCTAAGCTAAAATCTAAGAGTATAATACGAAACACCTACTGAAATTCATCTAAACAGCAGAGCAATCCCGATCATTTATTACACTAAAATGCTGCAAAGAGTGTTTTAAAAGAAAACAGACAAAGCAATAAGCTAGGCAAATGCAGTTTCACATTGATAGAGACAACTTACACAGGCAACACCAAAAACAAGTCCCAGTATGATTACTCAAGGGTAATTCTAATCCTCACATAATGTGTGTAATGCAAAGGCTAGTTGCCCATCTCTGGTCTGCAACAGATAGCAACAATGAAGTGTAAAGTTCATTAATATACAAGTCTTGCTCTTCTGTCCCTCTTCTTCATTAGAAACATTCAATTTCTGTTCTTTGACCCTATGCAACTTCAAAACCTAGATGTGAAAAATATTTTCTGGAAAGAACACCACTTCATTCCCCTATTACCTGTGTTCAGATCTGACTCACTAAAGATTGGGAAATATTAGAAAACGGCCACCGTCATATACAGCATTCATGAGACCTTAGCAGAATCCAGCAAATACTAAACATAATACAATGAATGCCCAAAAGACCGTATTTCCAGTAATTGCATCTCCACCATTTTCAGGTTTCCCATACTAGACATAAGCTCAGCTTCATACAAATAACAGCACATCATTTAAAAAAGCCATTTATCAGGAGCTTGTTGCAGCTGCCGGGGGAAAGGTTTTCTGGTTTGCTTTCCTAAGTATTGGAATCCTCTGGAGACATGACAGGCTTAGAAGACAGAATACAATACAGAGAAAACATTACATCTTTGCGTGACAACGCAGTTCTGCAGATTTTTTAAAGCCTCAGCAACAAGCCACAAAGCGCAGGCAAGTATCTCTGATAACACACGCCTCTCGTTTTCATTTTCTTCCCTTTCCTGCTTTGCACTGAAATAAATGGCCCTTTTGTTCTAGTTTTAATGCCATGACAATAAAAGAGTTTCAAACGTCAAACCTTCACTACCATGTTATCAAGAATATAGACAATATAATCTAGCAAACAATGCATATATAGAGAGGTGAGGTCATTCTGACTCAGGTGGACAACACACTTTGTAGCAAACCGCAGCACTCCATTCTGTGAGGATAAAGACAACTGTTATCTGTTAAAACTTACGTGGGCTTGTGTCTGGTGCGACTACAATAATGCCATGTTCAGCTGCAGCTTGATGAAAACCAGCTTTTGTTATAAAATTCTGTTCTGTGCAAGTTAACCCTAGAGAAATAAAAATATCTTTGGTTACACATTGCTCAGAGCACACTAGTCTCAAAAACCTTTGTGACAGAAAAGGTTTTGAAAAATAAGAGCAATTCACATCTCCATAAACACGCAAAAGATTTTTACTAGATTCAACAATACTTAATAATCCACAGAAACTGACAGAGTTGCGCTTTCACATCTAGTCACACTAACATTTGACCAAACAATTGACTCCATTGACTACAGACACTGTTGCTAAGGTTAACATTAACTTCTGACATCTAACCCCGCAACTACATTTTTCTCCCTACCGCCATTTCAGCTGTTTGTGTTACAGAATTATGCAAGTGGTCTGTCAAATCCTACATTCTTTAGACAGGATGAAGGCCTGTAAGTGCTCTGGCTCCAAACCCCATGGCAATCCGTACCTTTTGTACTGCAGCAAGCCCAACTGAACTCCAATTACAAATAAATAATACTGCATACCAGTATTTCAATTTTTCTTTACTGTGCCATTTGAGAGGAGTTAATGATTCTAGTTTTCTCTGAGGACAAGTCACAAATAACCTAATTTGACTGGATACACTAGCCAAGACAGCATGGTAAATGTGCCGCACAACTCAAAGCTCTTCAGACAATTTTGATGCATTTTTACCCAGCACACTGTCATTCTACAAATCAAACCTACTAGCTATTTTGTAAAATGAATACATACAAGGAATATAGTTTCCACACTACCAGTTAATTCTCCAACTTTCTAAACACAAGAGTCAATAAAGCCATTCAAAAAATTACAGAACAGACAGGGCTTCTGCTTTTCATTTTGAATAATAGGAAAAAAAAAAGAAAAAGATTTAATTAATTAATCCTAGAGCCAACATAAATTTTGAAAGCAATGCCTTAACATTATTTATGCACTTTTGGTGCAAGACCCAGCTCTGAGGGAGATGACAGGAATAGGGTAGAGGAACAAAGCCAGGATAACTGGGAACATATGTTTGTCCATACAGTCTCATCCCAGCTTGCCTTACACCCAGCAAGACAGCAGCTGAATAGGGCAAAGCAGGAGCTGGAGAGATGAATAAACAATGCTGTGGATGAGACAACTTCATTCCTGCCACACAACCCTCTTCAGCCCCTGGCCCTTTCTGATCCCCCAGTGTTACCTCACTCTAGATGTGCTGGCACCAAAGCAGTGAACAGCACCTCCCTTTCCAAGTTCACTAGTTGCCAGTTCCAAGTTCACCAGTTCACCAGCACTCAGAATAAGGTGGGGTCCAGAGGACAAATCTCCTGGCTCCCATGGGCTAGATTTTGCCTCCCATCCTGCTAGCTGAAGCAGTCTGTCATAGACAAAGGGAAGCAGGAGGTGCGAAAACGGGAAGGCCTTTGAGGGGAATCTTTAAATATGTATGTTTTAGAACAAAAAGTATGTAGATTTTAGAAAAAAAAGGGTAGAACATTTTGAACACTGGGCATTTTAGAACACAATCTCATATGCTACCCACTGAGGCCGGCTGCATCCAGCTTTATCACAATACACTCGAAGTAAATGCATATTCCAGAAGACTTTTGTAGAATGAAAGAGCTTCCACTGTAGTACCTCTACATTAGGTTTTCAGTAACCAGAGCGCAGTAGCTTAAACATGCTTATCTTTTTTAAGTTACTAAAATTCATGTTACTTACCCGAGAGCCAATACAACACAGGACACTTTCCAGTTTCTGCTTTTGGAGGCAAGTAGATTCCAAATTTCATTTTGCATTTTAGCTCTGCACTGTATTAATAAAATACTCTTTGTTATCACCACTACTTAATTAATAAGGTCACAAACATTAAAAAAAGAACATTGAATCAATGCATTTTGTTCAAAGAGAGATTTGGTCAGTGAATTATGACAACTAAGTCAAATAAAATGAAAAGCAACTTTTAAACTCGGCCTTAGCCCCCTAAATTGACAACAGCTAACCTTCCTACTTTGTTTTGAATATACTTAAAACAGACACTTACAAACAAGCACATTTTTGCAGTGCTACTAACTGGGAACAGTTTGAAAATTGAATTTTGAACCCCATCAATATTTAAATTGAGCTTTCTCTATTAAATTGGAAAGTAATTTTTACTGAAGAACACATCCACATGACTTGCAGAATATAAACTGCACGGCATGCCCCAGCAAGAGGTTTTCAATCTGCTAAATCTCCAGACTAACCAATTGCCTAGTTAATACCAAAGCCTAAAATTGTCAATAAAAGCTTATCTGAGCATAACTAATGATTTTTTTTCTTTGGATCAGAAATGAAAAAAAGCAAATGTTTTTCTGTTTGCCTTCATCAAACAAGAATCTGTATCTACCGTGTCTGTCTGCTCACAGCATTTTTTAGGAGTGCGTAGAAGTGAAATATCCAGTGAGTGGAACTTTGTACACACAGTGGTTCTCTGGGCTGCAAAAAGGACAAGCCAAAGTAACAGACCTTCATTTTCAAAGGTAAAAATACTGGCTTCCCACCTCAGATCTGCAGCACTAAGTATACTAGACAAGTTAAACATTAACACAGAAATATAAGAACACAGCCAAAGCAGCAGCAGACAGCATTCCTTACTGAAATATGGGTATTAGTGAGAACACACTATCTTCCTGCAGACTGAGAACACTGACAACAACGATAGTATGGATTTGCTGCTCCATGCTAAATATCTAGGTTGCTTTTGTAGTGTTTACCTGTCATGTTCAAACACCTTCTGGAAACCCTCATAGCATTTGTTGCTGGAAACCTGTTTCAGTGCCATGGCTTTATGTGCAAAAAAAAAAAAAGGAACAAGTTAAATTTGAAAATAAGACATTCCTGGACTTACAGTGAGTTATGAGACCATAAAAGTTGAATACAATTTAGAACACCTTTGTTTAATGTCAGTTTTTCAGAAGAAAGAATCTCCTCCAAACACCTTCCGATCTTTCTTTAACTTTCTATTTCCCCATAGAAATGGAGGGGAGAGGTAACTGAATTCTTGAGAGCAGAGCTGACAAAGCCTTCTTGCTTTCCTACAGACCCACATCTCCAACCACCTTTACCTCTGCAGTAACCATAGCTTGCTCTCATGTGCTGTGGTTAGCCTGGAGCTGCCTGTGATGAGTGGCCAGGCTGCCTCTTGCACAATGACCATGCAGGAGAGAAATCTATCCCACCTTTCTTTCTCCGTGCGTGCCAGTATCCAGCCACTAATTACCACATCTTTGACGGAAATTAACTAACTTGTTCTAAAGGTCTGGGGGATGGCTGAAAGATAGGCCTCACAGAGAAGCAGAAGGCTTACTTTCATGGGAAAGAAACAGTATGAAAAAATACAAGCAAGGAAACAGTCATGGGAGTTTTAAAACAGCCAGTAGCACACTCATAGCAAACTTGCTGAGGAAACCGGGGAAAGATGACACAACTGGAGATGCTGTTGTTGAGCTTGGTAAGGCCAACTAGGCAGCTGAACGGGGAAGAGGCCTGAAGGGTCAGCACACAAGCAAAATCCTGAGGAGAAACCAGGTAACATCAGAGCAGGTAGCAAAATGCCAAAACGAAAACGCTTCCTCCCTCATACCTGTGCACTCCTATGGTGCACGCACCACCGACAGCCCTCAGGGCCTGTTCATTGTCTTCCACCACCCCCGAAGGGCTGCAGTCGAGTGGCGTCCACGCAGAAGCGCTTTACGCCCACCCCGACGGCAGCATCAAGCCAGGGCCCGCTGGAGCAGCAGGCAGGGCCCGCCGGCCGCCCACCGGCCCCGGCTCCACTTCGGCCTCCCTCCCTGCACTAAATTTCCACACAACCGCTCCTTCCCGCCGCACCAAAGCGCTCTCCTGCGCCTCCCTCTGCACCCTCTCGCCCTCGGAGGCAGCCATCCCTCCCGCTCGGCCCGCCCGCTGGCTGGGCCCGAGGGCCCGCAGGGGCCCGCCACCGCCGCCCCGCTCTCCTCCGCAGCGAGGCCCCGGCCCGGCCCGGCCCGGCCCGGCCCGGCCCGGCCCAGCCCGGCTGCGCGCCGCCGCTCTCCCCGCCCCGAGCGTCCCGCCCCGGTGCCGGCTCTGCGCCCCACTTTCCCCGCTCCCTTACCGCGGAGAAGCGGCGGGGCCGAGCGGCGGACGGCGTGGGCGAGGGGCGGCCCCTCTGCGGGCGCGGCCTCCCGCCGCCCCGCCCGCGACAGGGCCCTCCGGCGGCGGCTTCCCGCCCGTCATGGCGGCTGCTGGGCCGAGGCCTGCGCCGAGCTCGAATCCGCGTCCCCGGGGGAGGGTTGGGGGGGGGGGGTGTGTGTCTGCCGTGTCTGTGGGGGCTGGGGGTGCTGCTCTCCTCCTCCTCAGGCGCTTCTCCAGCTCTGCCACCCAGGGCTGCCTGCGGCCATGGTACCTTCATGCCCCAGTGCTGCGCAGGCCACCTTCCCGGCTGCGAAGAAGAAAATGTTGAGCTGTAAAATGAAGAGAGAAATAAAAAGTTAATCCAGTGAGTCCAATAGCAGTGAACTATTCGAAGCAGCAAGTATTTGTGTTGGCGTTATTTTCCCTTGGCCACCAAGACCTCAAGGGGCAAAAAGGTTGCTTGAAGCGGCCTGAACTTGGGCCACCACATCATTGAAGTGTTTTACCTCTTCTCAGTGTTTCAGCGTTCTTCGTAGCAGCTGCCATCTGACAGACCCCTGATTTTATAATAAAACCAAATTCTAGTTTAGATAGTTTTTGTCATGTCACCTCACTTTCGAGATCACAGAGGAAAGAAGGTACTTGGTAGTGCTTTCATCTTATTCATAACCCAAATTCTTCCCACTTCCTGCTCTTAAAGGGTCTTTTTTTTTTTTCAATTTGCAATTAAACTTACCCCAAAAAGTGGCCTCAGCAAAACTCTCCCCCTCTTTTTAGTCTCGTAGCATGTACTGCATTAGCAGCAACTATTTTTGCCCATAACATTTTGCAGTCTGATCATTGGTACTTTGCCAATGTGACAATAATTCATGTCTATTTTTAATCCCTAATTCTAGCGATGTGCAGTACTTTCTTTCCCGCACTACTTTCTACTGTTCCTCAGCAGATCTGTTTGGACTGCAGCTGCTGGACCCTGGATCTGGGCCACCCATCCTGCATTCCAGCCAGAGCAGCATTCCCTATCCTGTCTCACTAGCTGGATGTAGCTGGTACAAATAGTCTGTCTCGGAGCTATTTAAACTTTCTTCTCTCAGTTTTTCTTTTGGAAGATATATTTTGCCATTAAGCAAATTAAAGTGTGCTTCTTCACTAGTATTTCTCAAACACTCTTCAGGTTGTTCCTTCCATCTCTATCTGTGTGTGTTTTGTAGCCCTCTTAATGTCCTATCCTCACTAGCAAGATATTGCCCAGTTAGTTTGTTATTTGATCTAAACTTTAGCCAGTCTGTTTTCTTTCTTGTATATCCAGTCAGCTGTCATTACACACATCTCGTTTTCCATGGTATCTGCAATTATTTTTAGCTATTTCTCTCTCTTGTCAGTACACAATCTGCGCTTCCTTTTCAAGTCCCTTAGATAACCTCTGTCCAGTTTGCTCTCATTTCAGTGACATATTCAGAAGGATCCAACTGGCAGCATGCTGATGAGTCTACCTGGCCTCCCCACGTCTCCACAACATTGAGATAAAAGCAGCATTTTGTGTGTCTTTTCAATCAAAAATGACTAAAGTAAGTGCATAGGTAAATAACGTGAGAGCTGTGTCGCAGCCCTCCAGAGGGCTGTTCTCATGGCACACAGCTGAGTGTGTGTTGTATGTAAGAACGTGTGAAGTGGAAAAGATGCCAGGACACCGTTGAGGACAGTGTAAGGTAGAGGGAGCCAAGTTGGTGCAGTCTATTCTGTGCTGTGGTATGGATATTTTTAGTATCTTTGGCTATGCACATTTGTTTAACCATACTGCCATTTCTGTATCCTTTGAGACAGCGTCTGCAGCTCTCACCAGTGAATTCCTTTTGGTATCATTCTGCACATCATTTCAGATTATCTATAAAAAAACAGATGTGAAATGGGATTCCTGTCCCTTCATCATCAAATGGCTTCTCCTTATATGGTGCAGGATGGCAAACAGTAGAAACAAGGATATTAAAAAGAAAAGAATGGCGGGTACTCACTTTGGAAAATCTCAGGGATTATGTACTGTTACCTCACCTATTTATCATTGTATTGCAAGTACAATACATGCTTCTCCAACATACTTTCTGTATGTTCCCCTTACACAGACAGTAGTTTCAGCCACTTTATCACTGAGCTAACCCAGTGGCGAGATACAATTTCAGATCATCTGTCTTAACATTTATTCTGGCATTTATAAGGATGGCTTTGTATTCTGTCAGAAAAGTTTTTGCCTTTTCAGCACGTTTTCAGAATCCTTTCTGTACTTGGGAAAACATACCATTAGCTTCAACCCACTGAAACACTGTAAAGCTGTAAAGCTTCCAGTGAGAAACTACCACATTGTAAGCAAGCAACCTGTATGTCTTAAGCATATAGTACCAAATTCTTCCTTTCCCATTTTCTTTTCAGTAAGTACTGTCCTTCCCTCAGCCATGCATCTGGGTACACGCTTTTCCAATGTTTTTGTTGCTGTAGTCTGAATTAAGGATGGTAGTTGCTAACTTCTTTTACCTAATAACTGTGGATTCTGCCTCCTGCTAGTGCTTTTCAGTCTTTTTCTCAACTTTTTGTATGTGATTTCATCTTTACTCTGCTTATTCAGACCACTGAATTCACGCTTCACTGTCTACTTTGCCAGGAGATTATTTGTATGTTGTTCTTTTCTGTAAACAGCTTTTCCAGTGTTCTTTACAGTAATTGTTCATAACTTAGTCATTTATGATTCTAATGTTATCTTCGTGTAAATTGTCTTTGTCTTATACCATGCTATGGTCATTTCCAAGCAATATATATGGCCGGTAACATTATTATCCCTCAGTACATTTCATGCTGACTGTATTGTCACAATGTGCTTCAAGTCTTTAGCTTTTCAGGGGAGAGGCTTTACACAGGGAGAAGGAGAATTTTCTGTCCCTTTATTGTTATTGATTTATTTTTCTATTTCCCCTTCTTTACCACATCTATCTATCTTACCTTTTGACTCAGATGGAAGTTAGATCTTCCAAAGTTTCTTTTATTTTCTTTCCTTCCATACTGCCAAGATTTCACCTGGCTGCAACTTGTCATGTCATTAGCTGCTGTCAGTTCAAGGCAGTTCTTTACTTTTTCTGCAATTTGCCTCAGGTGGTTCTTAACCAACAAAACCAATGTCAGAGGCTAGAGACTACACACCCTCACTTATTTTATCTGCCTACATTGAGTTTTTTTCCTCTTTGCTGCATTTCTTGCTTTCGTTATTTCCTTTTTGTTCATTAGAGACTGTGTCATTTGAGTCTGTAGGTCTTTTGGGGAAACAGTGTTGTCCTTTGGTCTTGCTTGCACTGGAATGCAAGTTACAGTGGTGTCAATGCTAGCTGTCTCCTCTTTTTGTGTTCATAGAATCATGGAGTGGTTTTGGTTGGAAGGGACCTCAAAGATCAGCTAGTTCCACTCACCCTGCCATCAACAAGGACACCTCCCACTAGATCCGTTTGCTTAAAGCCCCATCCAGCCTGGCCTTGAACACCTCCAGGGATGAGGCCTCCACAACTTCCCTGGGCAGTGTGTTCCAGTGCCTCACCACCCTCATAGTGAAATATTTCTTCCTGATATCTAATCTAAACCTGCCCTCTTCCAGTTTGAAGCCATTCCCCCTCATCTTATCACTACATGCCCCTGTAAAAATTCCCTCTCCAGGCTTCTCTTCTCCAGGTTGAACAGCCCCAACTCTCTCGCTCAGCCTGTCTTTATAGGAGAGGTGCTCCAGCCCTCTGAGCATCTTTGTGGCCCTCCTCTGGACCCACTCCAACAGCGCCGTGTCCTTACGTTGAGGGCTCCAATGTGAGAGCTGGACGCAGTATTCCAGGTGGGATTCTTGACAAGTTTTCTAATTCCATAGGAAAAAATATCCAGTCTGTAATAAGAAGCTAATTTGATTAAACAGATTAGGAAATGGAAAAGTTTCCCTGAGAAGCTTTGTGACTTTGTCTTTGGTCAAGTTACACAATCTCCTTTGTGGCCAGAGATGATTTCTAGATCAGCAGTTGTCTTTCGTCATTCTGATTATTTAATTTGGCCATATGTTGTATTGGTGTTTCTGCAGCACTGCACTGGTGATCTGGAACAGCCTCAATAGCTCTGAGCTGCTATGAGGTTGGGCATGCTCATGGATCCTCTTTGCAGAGAGACTGCGGGAAATGCATACACAAAAGATTTGCAGTTCCCAAAATAAGCCATTTGTGATAAGAAATGAGAAAAAGGTAGTGTTTTTTGAAAAAAAACTTTGTCTCTAGAGCAATGAAAGAACTGAAAACTTTTCCAGGGGAAAAAACAAGCATGCTTTTTTAATTAGTTATGCAAATAAGAAATATTAGTAATATTTTCTTATCATTTCAGGAAAATGCAAAATTAAGCATGTGTTACAACTGATACCAAATCCAGTGAGGTATATGTGTCTGATAATTCTGACGGAAAGTAGTTTCCTCTTAATGCTTTACAATTAAAAATGAAGCAGTCTTGCTTTTTTATAGTAAATTGTGCATATTTGTATTATGTCTTTTGTTTTTTATTTCTTTCTAGAGCAGGTTAATTTTGAACTTACAAAGAGACCGCTTGTTTGAGAAATTTTTCCACATAGAGTTTTAAATTCCTCATGTTGGTTTTACTGAGACTTTGAAGCTGATATCTTGAATTCAGATATCCGAGTAAGATTTGAGGTATAATCACAGCGAAAGAAAGATATTGGCTGACAGGAATGTAATAGTTAAGATCTGACTTAGAGAACACCAAAGCACAAATTTAAATTCCATTTCAGCCAATAAATAATTTAGTAGAACATTAGAGCTTGCTTTATTAATGGGAGCCCCAAGGAGAGGTGGAGGTATAAACGCTATTTGTTTAGGCTTATGGTTGTCTTTCCCTGGGAGATAGGCTTTTCTTTAGGTCTGAGGGAATAAGTTAAGATCAGCAACACCAGCTGGCATTCCTGGGATTTCTTGATCCCTATATGAGCCTTAAAGTAATACAAGTAGAGTGGACTTTCTTTCTTGGTCTTGGGGTGCAATTCAGGCCACAGACTTGAAGTAATTTGTCAAATTTAGGATCAAAATAGTAGAAAGAATCTTTAAGTTGTGTATCACAAACTCTTCTTGTGAGAGAGGACTATTTAAATCTGTTATCTATAATGATGTAAGACAGAGTCATGCAAAATTACCATATATGAGATTGCTTCTGCTCTTTTATTTAAAAGATTATTTTAAAGAGCATGGCTTTTTAAAATGCAGAGAAAAAGGCAGTATTTTATTACTGTCAAAGATTGAGTATGGTAACTTGCCTACATGGTTTTTGGAAAAACTGATGAGATCCTGAGCAGGAAGAACATTTATTTCAATAATATGTATGGTTTCTAGAAGTAATACAGGTAATGAAAGAGCCAGAAGATTCCAAACATGATTTAAGATGAAAAAGTAAAAGTAGATGCTCGTGTTTCCCCAAGAGAAATAGCAAAAAACTTGATTGGTTGGAATTTTAACAAAGGATAGTGGTCTTCTGAATGTCCTCATTTAATTTGATTCAGACTGCATAGCTGAAATCACCGAGAAGAATAAACCTTGAAGGGAGCAAGCTTTCACTGACTAATATGTGGAGTTATTTAGTTATAATTAGTGTCTAAAAGTGAGCAAAAGAAATGGAGTCACAACCCTGAACTTCAGGAGAGCAAGTAGTGGTTATTGTCAGGAGCCAATGGGAGACTGCCCTGGCATGTGATGAGGAGCCCAGGAGAGCTGGTTGTTCTTCAAGAACAACCTCCTCAAAGCACAAGAAGAGTCTATTCACTGCAGAAAATTGAGCACAGGCCAGCATGGATGAAGAAAAGACTCCTGACTGTGCCAAATGCAAAAAGGAAGCCTATGGAAAGTGGGAGCAGGGATGAGCTACCTGAGAAGAATATAGAAACAGATCTAAAGCATGCAAGGATGGAGGTAGGAAAGCCAAAGCTCAGCTGGGACTGAAACTAGAAGTGATGTGAAGAGCAACAAGAAAGCTTTCTTTATGTACATTGACAGCAAAAGGAAGGCTAAGGAGAATGTGGGACCACTGCTCAATGGGGCAGGGAAGCTACTGACAAGGAACAGGGAAAAGAATGAGGTACTCGGTGCCTTTTTTGGCCTGAGTTTTCACCAATAAAGTTGGCCTGTCAGGTGAGTATTAGCCAGAACAGAGGACAATGTTTGGGAGCACTTAAATCATGAGGATATGCACAAGTCTATGCGACCAGATGGGATGCATTAGATGGCGCTGAGAGAACTGGCCAGTGTCATTGCAAGGCCATTTTCTATCATGTTTGAAAGGTCAGGACAATCCGGAAGGTCTTACTGATGTTTGGGAAAAGGTAAATGTGACACCCACCTTCAAGAAGGGCATGAAGGAGGATCAAGCAAACTAATCGTAGGCCAGCCTTTCTACCGTACCTGGGAACATAATGGAACAAATCCTCCTGGAAGCCATTTCCAGGTACACAAAGAACAAGGTGATTGGGAATAGCCAACATGGATTTACCAAGAGTACAGCACACCTGACCAGTCTGATTGCCTTCTGATGAAAAGTCTGCCTCAATGGACAAGGCAAGAGGGGTGGAATCTGTATACCTTGGCGTTAGCAAGGGCTTTGCAACAACTTCTCTTAATCTCCTTGTCTCCTTTTAGTGAGGTTGGCAAAATACAGGCTTGATTAGTGGACAGTAAGGTGGGTGGAAAATTGGCTGGATTATTGTGGAGCTCAGAGGGTATTGATCAGCAGTACAGAGTCCAGCTGGCAGAGTGACACCCTTCAGGGATCAATATGAGGGACAATGCTATTTAGTGTCTTTATTAATGACCTGGGTGATGAGATGGAGTGCAATCTGGAATATATAGTTAAGATAAATAGATATATAGTTAAGAAAAAAACAGATGATTGTATTCCCTGCAGTATTGTATCCCTCTTACAGTGGGAAATTTATCCCCTATACCACATCTCCAGGCTTAACATTAGCCCCAAATGTTTCGTT
The DNA here is from genome assembly GCF_965231255.1 of Vanellus vanellus. Classification (NCBI taxonomy): domain Eukaryota; kingdom Metazoa; phylum Chordata; class Aves; order Charadriiformes; family Charadriidae; genus Vanellus; species Vanellus vanellus. The sequence goes on from NC_138905.1 coordinate 190,626,800, forward strand.
TTGAAAAGCAATGTGATGTGGCTACATTGTAGCTGCTGATAGTTGTGAATAAAGCTCTTTTACACTGGTGGGATTTGAAGGCTGGGATTTTCTCCAGTAGGTGTTTCCTAAGGGTGGTTCTTTACACTTGCCTTAAATACTCCTTTTAGGCTGCCTCTCTTTTTTCATTGCCTTTAAGAAATGGGCCAACTGGCTTAGACCTGGACACTTAACTAGCAGACTCCTAGCAGTTCCCGGCCTAAATGACTTAATGAAAAATTAATTTTTCAACTCACACCCCTTTTGCTCTTTTTTTTCTGCAAAGAGGCAGGTATCACCCAAACATCTTTGTCATTTCAAATTATTCAGCAGCAGAGACTTTACAAAACAAGCGTGTTGTAAATTTGCTTGGAAACTCAGCATCCATCATTTTAACTACTGTTTTCTTTGCTTCCATTTCCTGCAGCAGTTGTGTTTTCGCATGAACATTATTTTTATTACTGGGTTCCTGAGAGCAGTAAATAAGTGTTTAAGGATTTTCAGACTAGCAATCTTTTCTATTGCTAAAGAACACTTAACATATAACAGGAAGAATAACAGTGAACTCACAAAATACTAGTATTTGTATTGTCACTGGGTTGTGACCTAAGAATTTACAAATTAACTCCTTGACATTTTTTATTCAATTGCAAATGCACTTGCAGAAATATATATGGAAGATCAGGAACATAAAAATGGGGAATTCCTTAATTAAATTCATATACCGATCACTTTTTTTGTTTGGAATCTAACAGAAGAGCAGCTGTAGTTGTGCAGACCAATGGTCCATTCAGCCCAGCACCCTGTTTTGAAGATGAGCTGTAGCACAAACTGGTAGAAGGAAGAGCACAAGCATTTGGCAAGCAGCTCCAGAGAGCACTCGCTAACATCTAGAGGTCTGAGATCCCTTCAGTTCTCTGGCTATCATCTCTATGTTAAAGAGCTGTCTTTGGCCTCATGAATTTGCCCAATCTTTTAAGAGTCCTACTCTATTTAGATATTTACCTGTATGGAAGCCATCCTATAATTTTGATTGTCCTTGTTGCCCTTCTCTGTACAGTTATCTTCAAATACTTTTTTAACTACTGCTGATCATTTTTTTTCACAGTACCATAACACAAAGATCTCATTCCCATGTAGTGATGGTCTGTTCAGAATATATTATTCTGTATGTAGAGCTAGAGTTGATTTTTTCCCCCCAAAATGCATCACCTTACTTTTTCTACTTTGAATTTCACCTGCCATTTCCAGAGCCATCACAGAGTATCATGTGGTCTTTGCAATCAGTTCTCCACTGCCACTTTTGATGTGATTTTTTTCTAGAGGCCCCTGTAGGGCTCACTGGTGTCCTGCCTCCAAGGTAAAGACTGATTATCCTGTCTTGCGTGTTTCCTATCTCCCAGGCGTTCTTTCACCATGCAAGAACCTTCTGTCTTAACTTGTGGTTAGTTTCTCTTGAGCCTTTGATGAGGAATGGTGTTGATGCACATACATGCTGACTCCCTTCGGAGAATACAGCCACAGGTTGTTTTATGTCCTTTACATAATCTCTGTATGATTTTCTCTTTTGTTTTATTATCTGTTTACTGACAATTTGATTTGAGGCAAATCTTCTGACACATGACCATAAGGAAGTCTGCTGACATAGGATCATTCCCAAGCGTCTCCCCGTGTGAACCCTTTTTTAAGAAAAAAAAAAAAAAAAAGGCAAAGTAAGTTTTTCTGCTTATATATAAAGATCTCCTAAGGAAAGGTCCCAGGTTTGATTCTCTGCACACTGTTCACACCCAGGGTGGCAAAATAGTCATATTTAAACTATATTACCTTGCACATTTTAGAGAAAACCCAGATGAGTCCAGCACTTGAAAAATTAGTGCCTGACCATGGTGAAGTCTGATTTTGCTCAACAACCACCTAAAATCCTTTGTTTGCATTAGTTTTTAATTTTCCATTCTGATAGGAATTTGATGATAGTTAAAATATTAACACAACTATCACCTATTTTGCATGTCTTTGTACTGGTTACACAGTGATATAACCCAAGCAACTTAGATATGTTATGCTTAGATGATGTTCTGCAAACAGTAAGAATATGAGTAACTTTACATGTGTAAACTGACACACTGAATTTGAATAAAACTATTGAGTTTGTCAGCTTTTCTTTATCCTAAAATGAAGATTTCAATCTGACTGAAAATTGTTAAGCTTTTATATAGTCAAATAACTTTGGAAATAATTAATTATGGTTTGCAGAACCATTGTTAGAACTGTTTTCGAGGTCTGGTAACATGGTATGTCTGCGATTAAATTATGTCAAACATAAGATTCAATCAAGGAGGCTTTCTAATTGCTGTGCCCATTTGCCAGGTCTCACATGTCAAAGCTGCAGGTATATCAAAGAACTTCAGTGCATTATATAAAATTTCCAAAGACTCCTTTACCATATTCCAAGGAGTATCCTCAGAAAATTATACTATAAATGTGAAGACCAAATATCTTCTTTTCCAAATATCATTGCTTTTTATGGCTTGAAGTGCCAGATAGATAAGCTAAATGTATTCTCTATGAATGGCCAGTGCAAAGTATGTCAAAACAGGTAAATCTGGCAAGGAGTTTTCCAAAGAGCGTAAGAAATTATGATACCCTGGAGCCTACGTACAGTAGTTTAGTACTACAGAGGTAAAACTGAGTGGATTTTCAGTTCAAGGGTCTTATCTGACACATTTCACCCTATGGTGCCTCACAGGTTTGTAGCTAAAACAGCCTTTTTCCCTTTGTTTGGTAATTTCTGAAAAATATACCTTTGTATGCTTTTCTCTACGCCTTACAAAACTCGATGAAAACTTCAGATTATAGCAAGGTACTGAGGGGGCTTCTTATTAAGAGCCATACTACTTTAATATGCATTGCGACTGTAAACAGGAGTGTGTGTGCTGTAATTTCAGTTGGAGGAATACATTTATTTTGGTTTTAAGATGGAGAAAACAAAAAGGTAACAAAAACCATTTAGGTTTCATATGATAATACCCTTTGTGAAAGGAAATACTACCAATAGGTGGCACTGTGGTTCTGTGACTCAGGTGTTATTTACGTCTGTGCAACTGTGCAATGCTATTTATTTATGCTGCTTATTAATTTTAATCTTATAGTACGACTTCTTAGTGAAATTAATTTAATTGGCTTATTACTTTTGCAAGTACGTTGTTACTGAGACTGACATTTTTTAAGCTATATGTACTTATCCAAAGAGTATACCTTTTCAGTAGAAGAATGGCTGTCCTTAGAAAAAGAAAATGATTGCAACGGCTCATTTTGGACCAGTTTACCGAGATAGTTAAATTCCGCAACATGGTCTTTCTCTCTGTCCAGCAAGATATTTAAAATTACTTTTGTCATCAGCAGACATGGTACTGTGGATAGGTATGGGAGAAATTAAACCAAACCAAAATAACTACTTAAGACAAACGTCTAGTTTATAAAACAACTGATGGCATTTAAATATTTTAATCTGCTTTACTAGCAGTGGGATCTGACAAAACAATAAAGCATCGGAACACAATTTTACATTAACATTTACAAAATACAGCAAACGTTTTTCTCTATGTATTTACATAAGCAAACATATAGGTATTCAAAATAGAATGCATCTCACCGTTTCGCAATAATTACAGAAGTACAGTGCATGGTTGGCTGGATGGGATATATACATAGGATTTTTTTACCCTGAAGTGTATAAAGTATGCACACCAGCTTAGGAGATACATGGTGAGCTTCATGTCTTTGGACATTTCTCAGATGCAGTCTTAACAGTAATAAAACGTTGATGTACTTGAAAAATTGTTGATTGAAACATTTTTTTTAGACAAAGCGGGCTTTTTCGATGCAGATATGACAGGCTGACTCAGCATGCTTTTCCTGTAAGGCAGGGGAAGGCCCTAACCTCTGAGCTAGTCTGTGTGAATGTCGTCTTCTTTTTCTGCCTGGAAAATTACAAAAGTTTCCATTCCAGTCTGATGCATAATGAAAACACTCACATTTTTTTTTGCAAGATGGAAGTGTTGCTCTGAAGCTGATCACACTCAACTGTAGTGTTCATCCCAAGCGTAGGCCCAATGCTATAAATTCTGGTTTAAAACGGCTGAACTTTGTCATCTGTCAGCAGTATAATGACTCTCTTAGTTGCTATCTGCTGATGAACGACCTCCCGCAGATCTGGCATGGTGGGTAGAACAAATTCAGACGCTGACTCTGTCATCCTCACTAAGGCAAACCACACAAAAATCTGTTAACGTTTTGGTGCAAGGTGGCAGAATCAGGCCTCGCTGAACTGTCAACAATGTCCATAAAGAGCTGGAGATGTCAGTCTGTATCTGCTGTGCATTCTTAGCTTTGAGAGGCTTCTGAGGCAAAAGCTGCTGATCACTCAATAAAACCACCTATCTGAGTGCTCGCAGAATTAAAATGGCAGGCATCAGATATCCCTGCTTCTAAGCAAAAAATAAGTGTTATGTTAATTCCAGCTGTCAATTAAAGGAATGCTGTCAAGTCTTTTAGGTCCAAAACATAGCTTTTATTTTAATAAGCTGGGAAAAAAATTATTGTTCATTGTCATCTTCTAATGAAACATCAAGCAAGTAATTGAAACCCTCTGTTTGTAGTGAAACATTCCCCGTCAGTATTTGCAACCTGAGCAATTTGACATTGTGAAAGAGGAACAGAAGGTGAAATGAAAGAGAAACGCAGGGGGGTGGGAGGGGGGCTGATTTGCTCTGCCACGTGGGCGAAATGCAGACGGCGAGCGGAGAGCATAAGCAGTGAACGTTAAATGCTCAGTAACAGTTTGTCAAATGCAAGCTAGTGAAGGAGATTGCGCAGACCAGCAACCGGACCCCCAGGAGTTTTGGGAGGAATCGAGCTTTGGAGAAGGGTGCCATAGGCATCATCCCTGGCGCAAAGGGGCAGTAGGACCCGAGTTGTCCATCCCGTCTGCTTCTTTCTTTTACAAGGCCAGAGACGCTTGCATCACAATCGGCACAAATGGCACAAAATGCGGCAATTCCCTCCACTGGTGGAAGCATCTGTGTTTCCTTTCCCCTCACACGCAGGGTTAAAGACCTTCAATCCTGTGTCAGTATTTGTCACATGAAGGCAATCTGGTTTGGTGGCAAATCCTGAGCTTCAGACCTCTACTCATGAAAGACCTTTGGTTTTATTCCTGCCTACTTCTTCCCTGGGGCACCCGTTCCCGAGGGTTAATCCTCAAAACCGTCACTCCAGTTGTGGAGTGGAGACATCTGGACACCAGGATGTGCCTGAATACCCTGTTTTGTGGGATGCCCTGGACCACTTGTGCTCCATCAGTGCTCAATCCCTTGCCCAGCTGGCCTCTGTAGTACAAGCTGGCTGTTGTCCTTAGCTCAAACCCCCTGATTTAGGGTCTATATCAAACTTGTCAGGAAACAGTGGAAAGTCACTGCTCCCACCTACTACTGTGGTGGTCCTCATGCTCAGCTGCGTTTAGCAGATTATCCCTGAAATTCCTTTGGTATGGCACCCCTCCACGGCGTGGTGTGGGAGCAGGGTGTGTGCGTAGGGAGGCAGGAGAAGCAAGTTCATTTTTCCTTCTGCTGAAGCTGTTCAGTTTGGTTGTGGTGATCAAATGTACCCAGAGCCAGAGAGGCCATATAAACCACCTTGGTGAGCACAGCATTTATACCACTTGATTTATCAGGTGATCCTAAATTTCCAGTTTTGGGGGGAAAACCATTAATGGCCACGAGCGGAGGGATGATGGCATCACTGCAACAGGCCTACAGCATGACACTTTGACCCAGGCGTGGAGGCTGAGGACTGTGGAGTGAGTCAATGACACCAAGTGCACACAGAGCTCCTGTGTGACCCGTGCACGGTGGCTTGGACCTATCCCGCATTGGAGTAAATGGCTCATAAAACTGGCAGATTTAGTTATCAGACTAGCAAGAGAACAGTAAAAGCAGTTTCTTGGAAATCAGCCAAATACCCGGCCAAGTTTTAAGTCCTCTCCTACCATAGATCAGTATTTTAAGCTAAAAGTCTTCCTCTTCCAAAGACCCCCAGCTGGTAGGCTACAATCAGGTTGAGGTTATCCCTGTCTCTCTCTTTCCTTGCCTTAATGGAAATTTAAGTGGTTTGTGAAAACTGAACAACTTCAAAAGAAGGACCAATGAAGGCATTGGAGTTTATCTTCCTGGTAGGCAGTGTTTTCCAGAGCGGACAGGATCTGAAACTGCAATGTATCCTGCTTCTGATGATTATGGCTGCAAAATTCATGGAACGAATCAAGTGCTTGGATTTAGGTTTTGCAGGTGGATGCGACATTTATATTTCTGCTCTCCAGCAGAGTCCTATTGGCTTCAGTGAAATTGCCTATGATGCCCGAAAGGAAACAGTTTCACGACTAGGCATTTCTGTCAAGCAATATATTTGATGTTGTTTATGTAATGTATTCTGCCCTTGGAGCTATGCAGGTGAAATACAGTGCTGCTTGCAAGTCCTGTTATTTTTCAAGTGGGCCTCATTTGCCCATATTTATTTCATTAAGGCTGAGTCCTAATAGTGCAAGCTACCTACCATTCCTGAGCAATCTACCATAACAGCAAAACGATGAAACCAGGGAAAACAATTATGAACTAGTAACAGTTTTCTAATAATTCTGACTCTACCAGCCCTAAAACAAAACCAGAAGGACATCTTCACAATGGCCTTCTTTTAACCAAAGAGAAATGGTGAGAGAAGACCTGCTGCAACCTTTTACTGAAGGCTTTACTCATGCAAAAACTTCCACAGGCATTACTTAAATCAGACTCTGTTGGAATCGAACAGAGGCATGGATGTGGAATCGTTCCTGAAATTATTTAGCAATGTTGTACTTGATTTTCCACTCTTCTCTCTTCACTTTCCTGTCAACAGCAGTGGGAAGGAGCAGGGAATTAAGCCCAATAACTACTTTTGAAAAAATTGCTTTCAAGTTTTAAGCTGAACAGATGAAAATTTTTGAATGGAAATAAAGTACAAGACATGAAACAAAGATTACGAATGGTGGTAGAAACAAAGGATCATTCAAGTATAATTCACCTTTGAAGATTGCTAATTTGAACTATAGAACAAATGGGAGAAAAGCCCAGTAACATTTCAGAGTGGTCACTCAGAAGAAAAAAATAGCCATAAAAACAGTTACCAAACTGTCCATATAATTTATCTATACAGGTTTTAATAGATTTTTCTTTAATACTTTAAAATTTATTTTAAATATATATTAGCAAATTAACTGTCATTTTATTTAAAATTCCATAAAGTGCTCATTCAGTTAGTGATAACAAAATTCCATTATAGCAAGACAAACTAGCTGGAGCCTACTCTGTGAGGACATCAAAGGAGAGCTTAGCTTTCATTTGCAGAGAGAAAAGAAATGCGTAGGTTTCTTCACAGCCCATGTTATAATACCAGAAAATGCATTTTTTTTTCTTTAAGAAATATATTATTTAGAATATTAAAAAAATAAGTTTAATAAAGCCTGTGCTTAAAACAGCCAAAGTACTGTATGAAAAAAAATTGCACGTTTGATACCATTTCAACCCTGCTTTTCATCCACAGGATAGTATGAAGAGTATGTGATGCTATTGGAGGGTCTCTTGAACAGGGCTGATTTTCCTAAGCTATCAGAGCTTCTCACAGCCAGGTGAAATTTTCAGCGTACACACGGTGGTTGTCATGGCAGCTGCCGATCGTCACACACCGCTAACCTTTTCATTTGCTGGGCTGATACTTCCCTTGGGGGTACCATCCAAATGATGTATTCCTATTGTGACCATCGAATAATCCTTAGCCATCATTTTTGCCTCTTTTTTCAAACTCTTCATTTGTGCTAGCTGGAGCTGGCTGGAATTATATGCAAGTGCTGGGATAGTGTTCACTAAAATCAGCTGGAAAGGTTTCTTCTCCTCCTTGTAGCGACACTGAATGTAACGAGAGAAAGCTGAGCGGTAGGTTTTGTTGAACAGTGTATATACGAGTGGATTGACAGCCGAAGAAAGGTAGCCAATCCAAACAAATACGTTAAGTAGTCCTCCAATGACTTCTTGATTGCACGACTCCTTGCAAATTACGGCCATCACATTGGTGATGAAAAACGGGCACCACATCACAACAAACAGAAAGAAGACAATGCCAAGAACCTTGGAAGCCTTCTGCTCGTTGCTGATGGATTGCATGGTTCTCCTCCCAGAATTCCCCACGTCTCTGTTCAAGGAGCGCTGAAAGAGTTTTTCTGAGGACAGGGAACTCTGAGGGAGGAAGCTAAACGAAGCAAACTTGGTCTTTGGGCCAATGTCATTCACGCATAGCGTAGCTTCTTTCTGCAGCGACTTGATAGTTAAAAAGTAGGTGACCACCATGATTGTCAGAGGGATGAAGAATGCCACAAAAGAACCCACTAAGACAAAATTGTCATCTGCAAGTAAGCAGCTGTCTTTCTTAAACACTTTGGAGTCATCTTGTAGTCCAAAGACAGGTATAGGCATGGAGATACCTGAAGGTGGATTAGAGAAAGAAGAGGTTAAACACAATAACAAAACCCACCATTTCCAATCTCCAAGAAAAAATAAACAAAACACTCTTAGCTATATGCAGTTAATTTCTCAAAGAATAAATGGTTATCAGACACAAATGAACACTAACAGATAGAGCCACAATTGAGAGACATCCCAAAGCAAACTGAATTTACACAGGGGAAGGAAAAACATTGTATCGCATGTTTCAGCAGCAGCACAATGCTAGTCTTGGTTTTGTGATATTTTACTGGGGCTACACTAAGAAAAGATGCTGTGTGAAATGTTGGTCTTGCAGATATTGAATTTCAGGAGCTGTGGTCTGCCAGGCTCTGGCACTTGTGCCACCACCACCTTTACAGGGTCCCAGCAAAGAAGGGCAGGGGAAGAGCAACACTGGTGTTAGATGGAATTTTGTAGTTGCTCTAATCTGAATTCCCCCTCTCCTCCAAAGAAACCTCAGCCACAGGTAGAACACGTTTGCTTCCATCCAACTGTCCCAAGACACCTGGTAGCAACAAAAACATGACTCCTTATATTCTTGGATCTTGGACCCCCTATAATGATGTCCAGACTTACTCCTTGGTTACTGCCACCTTGGCAAAGGCTTTTATCAACTATGATAAAGATGATACCATGTCTTTCTTTTCTCAGGTGGCTTAAGAGTGGTCTTGGGCTAGTTTTCATATGAGGATTAAAAGTGAGTTTTCATATGAGGATTAAAAGTGTTCTGGGTACTGGTTTCTGACGAGGCTGTGAAATACTGAATTTTGATCCTAAGTCTGAGAGTAATCTTTCATTGGATCTTTTTCTTTTGTCCCTGTAATACAGTCTAAATGCTAAAACAGCTTTCCGTTGCAACAAACAGAGGAACACTGGGGGCAAATTAAGCACTGAGAGAAACCAATATGAGGCAGCCTGAGATGTGGTTCACCTTGCGGGACTGCAAAGGTCCCTTCACAGTATTGCCAACTGCTACAGGCTGCCCTCTCAGCGCACAGCCCTGAAAGCAACGGCAACCATGCAAATTTTGTCTTCCCCTGGAGCACGTGCTGTGTCCTTGCCCTGTCGTGAACAGCAAGGCCAGGTAATGAAGTCCATTCTCCTTGGACTGCTCTGTCTGATTCAAGCCCACTCAGCCGTTTCCTCAGGGACTTCTGCAAATGCTGCTAGTGTCTGGGCAAAATCAAACAGTTGCCGTTTCTTTGGTTGTTGGTTTTGGTGTTTTTTTTTTCATATTTGTCTCCTCCCATCCCCCTGAATGTATGCTGTCTCTCCAGGAGAGGCAATGTTCAGACAGCAAAAGGGATGATGTGCTGTGAAGACAGAAGTGGAGTTGTGAAGCAGGGAGGGATAATGCAGCCCCATTTGGATAAAAGCAGCTGGGAGTCTGACTCCTGTGGAAAGTTAGCATAGTCTGGGAGCTTCAGACTCCTTTGCGCCTTTGAACAGAAATCCCAGATGCTGCATTTGGCTTCTGAGGAAGAAAAAATTAATTAGAGAATAATCTCTTATGATGTGAGGATGGTGCTGTGCGCTACCTTGTCCCCTGTGTGCCCAAGAATGTCCTTACTGGTTCACAGATGAGTCCTGAAATTCATCTTCACAGCATCAGCATTTCAATGGTACCTCCCTCTACCTCCCTTCCTTTCCCACTCTGGTGCTTAGACTGGGAGCCCTTTAAAAGCACAGGCTGTCTCTTAATTTCACACATTTCCAGTGCCCAGTGTAACAGCTCTGGTCCTAGAGGAAGACTGTGGAGTCCAGGCACAGTACAAAACAATAATAATGACAACAGTAATAATAATATTAAGCTATTATTCTCTTCAGATGTGCTTCTGGAGCTTCTACGAGGCACTTTATTTTTCTAACACCACTGCTCTTTTATTTTTCTGACAACACTGTAGCTTGTTTTATCTACACAGCTTTGAACTGAGTCATGGCAATGCCTTGGGCCAGTTTACAAAAGTGCTGTTCTTATCTGCCCAGGGCAGAAGCTGGTGGAGAGCCTGTGGTATTGCCCTTTTTGTTTCTGCTGCACGAACCCTAAATGCTTGAACTTGGGCTATGAGAAACCAGTGGGTGAAGCGCAAACTGATGCAGTGTGTGGCACCTCCTGGGTCGAGCTGGTGGAAACCTCCAGTGACTCCAGGAAAGCTGCTGCCTAAAAAGGTCTGAGTGAGTCCAACTGACACGGCACGGGGGGACAGGTCACCTGTAGGAGCCACGTTGCCCAGCCACTGCTGAGTAATCTGGGGGTGCCAAACTCCTCCAGGGAAATGGGGAATGCTTTGATGTTTCTTTTCTTTTTTGAATGAGTTGAAGGGGCAGTGAAGGCACCCAACGCCTCCCAGCATTACACTTCAGCTGCGCAAAGACACAGCACTAGTCAGAGCAATACGACAAGTTTCCCGTCCGGTTCTGCCCTGTGCTGATAACAGCAGGGCTGTTTTTTCTTTTCATTCAAAGACCTAGTGTGAGCTGCAGAGATAAAATAAACAATGGTGTTGACAGAGTAAAAAGATGCCTTTCATTACTACAGACCTTCTGGCTCAGCTGCATCAGGAGGCATGGGAGGAGAGGCAGCAGCTCGAGCAAGAGGAGAATTTTAGCGTAATTGCAAACTTTTTCAAGTAAAAGGCCAAAGTCAGTTGCAACTCCTCCCAAAATACAAGGGCAGCCATTCCCCACCTGCTTTGTTTTGTTAGTAGCAGCTTCTGTAGACTGGCATCTAAATCCAGTTTTCTGGCTTTAAAAAATGGAAACGAGCTTCAGCTTGTAGCTGGAGTTTCCACATTTCCTTCTCATTCCGTTAACAAGCGCAGAAGTGCTGTTCACAGCAGGGCTGCAGCAGGCACTGTTAGTCAGGTGAGTTTTTCTGAATGACCGTTCAAAGGCATCTTTCCCATACAGCCACAGGTAACCGTCCTGTATGCAGTCTGAAAATACCAAAGATACCACAGTTTGGTAGCAGAGAACATTCACAGCTGAACCTCCTTTTTGGGTACATCCCAGTTCAGCTGATGCAGGGGATCCCACAAATCTGCTATTCCTGCATGGAATAAATTGACTTCCAGCCTAGTTCTCTCTTTTTCTATCTCTACAGGGACTGAATTTGTTGCTCCCCAAAGGAACAAAGTTTGTCCCTCTTCAACAGGCAGCTTCTGGCTTCTGTAGCATGAGGATAGCTCATGTCCTCAGTGAGGACACAGGGACCAAATTCAAAGGCAGTCATGTTTAAACTGTAAATAAAGGAGCTTCCATGTGCAAGCCACATCCACTATTTTGATGGGTTTTTTAGGAAGCATCACACATGGCCAAGAATGTCATCCACACGTCACTTGGATTTCATCAAGATCAAGCTTGTCCTGTAGACACATAACAAAAAGTCCCGGTCTAAGCTATATTAGCATTATTGCCGGTGTCTGAATTCATTCTTTAAAGATTGAAGCTGACCAACCTATTTCTCCTTGATGGTTCAGATGTATAATTTCTTGCTGATTGTGGTGGATTGACCCTGGCTGGACACCAGGTGCCCACCAAAGCTGCTCTGTCACTCCCCCTCCTCAACTGGACAAGGGAGAGAAAATACGACGAAAGGCCCATGGGTCGAGATAAGGACAGGGAGAGAACACTCACCAATTATCGTCACGGATTAAACAGACTCGACTCAGGAAAATTAATTTAATTTATTACTAATCAAATCAGAGTAGGATAATGAGAAAATAAAACCAAATTTTAAAAAAGTCTTCCCCCCACCCTTCCCTTCTTACAGGCTTAACTTCACTCCCTATTTCTCTACCTCCTCTCCCTGAGCCATGCAGGGGGACGGGGAATGGAGGTTGTGGTCAGTTCATCACACGTTGTCTTTGCTGCTCCTTCCTCCTCAGGGGGAGGACTCCTCACACTCTTCACCTGCTCCAGCGTAGGGTCCCTCCCACAGGAGACAGTCCTCCATGAACTTCTCCAGTGTGAGTCCTTCCAATGGGCTGCAGTTCTTCATGAACTGCTCCAGCATGGGTTCCCCACAGGGTCACAAGTCCTTCCAGCAAACCTGCTCCAGCATGGGCTTCTCTCTCCATGGGTCATAGGTCCAGCCAGTAGCTTGCTCCATCACGGGCTTCCCATGGGATCACAGCCTCCTTTGGGCATCCATCTGCTCTGGCATGGGGTCCTCCATGGGCTGCAGGTGGATATCTGCTCCACCATTAACCTCCATGGGCTGCAGAGGGACAGCCTTCCTCACCATGGTCTTCACGACAGGCTGCAGGTGAATCTCTGCTCCAGTACCTCCTCCCTCTCCTTCTTCACTGACCCTGGTGTCTGCAGAGTTGTTGCTCTCACATAGTCTCACTCCTTTCTCCTGCTGCTCTTGCCCTTGCACAGTTTCCCCCCCCTTCTTAAATATGTTATCCCAGCAGTGCCACCACCATCGCTGATGGGATCAGCCTTGGTCAGGGCCTTCTTGGAGCCGGCTGGCATTAACTCCATCGGACCTAGGGGAAGCTTCTAGCAGCTTCTCACAGAAGCCATCCCTGTATCCCTCCTGCTACCAAAACCTTGCCACGCAAACGCAATACGCTGGTTTTATTATCCTTGCTTTCCAAATCCCTGCTCTTTGTGGCTGTGGATGTTTAAGAAGACACAGGCTGTACCTGTGTATTCAAATGTCAAGAGAAGAAAATCAGCTTCACAAGAAAGGATGATGCAGAGGTACCAGGTAAGGATGAGCAGGTGTTTGCAAAATGGATCATGTGCAAACAGTAGATCTGGAGGAAACAACCTGGCAGGGTTGTAACAGAACAGCTGTTCCACACTCTGCCCATTCCACGTACCTGGCTCCCACTAGCTCAGGGTCAGCCTGGAAAAAGTCTTGATATCCCCTGAGTGCTTTTCTACATCTTTATATATTTTTTATATCTATATATGCAGGTTTATCTTACTCTGCTTCCAAACCAAACTAAGCTGAGGCACGAGGAAGCACTCAGCACAGAACGGGAGCATCCATTCCAGCACTGGAGGTACATTAGCCACTGCATCTCCAGTTGACATTCCCACTTATATCAGAACATTTTCCCTTGCGGACAAACCCTAAATATTATCTTCCTCTGGTAGAAGGTGGTTTATTTATATAGTTTGATTTATACAGAGGTGGCTGTTTCAAACTCTATAGACTGTAATAAACAGAAAAACAGAATCCAAACGATAAAGATGAGTAATAAATCCTGCATTAAACCTCAAGCATTTGGGCACAACTTCAGTATGACAAAAGGCTCTTGAAAACACCAAAGGTTAAGAAGTAAAGCAATAGTATCCTTCTTGTTGTTCTCTCAAAAAGCCTGGTAAAACGGACAAAGGTTGATTTAGTGGTACTCATTGCTGGCTTGCAAATCTTCAGAGATATACAGCAGCCATAAAAACACTTTAACTGGACAGGTAAACTGGGTTTGCAGCTGCCTTGAGCTGCTGAGACCATCAATGAATCAAAGCCAGAATTTACAACATACCCTGCAGGGTGGCATGCTCAGGCTCCTTAGCTTGAAGAGAAGGAGGGGAGAGTGAACTGTTAAAGTCAAGGCTCCTTCCATGAAGTCTCCTTCAAGCAGAAACTGTCAGTCACATGCTTTCACCTCACATATATCCCTTTCAATCTATTTGAATACAAATGAGCATTACTATGTGACTTCATAAATGTCCAAGGAATAGGAGATACCTTTCCGAAATGTCATTACAGTTTCTCAACGAAATTTGTCATCTTTGTTCACCTTTGCATGAAAAAAGAAAAAAACCCAACCCTTCCCAGCTCAAGTTTTAGCAGTCATTGATTCAGACATACTTGAGTTATGGGCTAGATCATGCCTGGCCTAGTGGGAGGTGTCCCTGCCCATGGCAGGGGGGTTGGAACAAGATGATCTTTAAGGTCCCTTCCAACCCAAACCATTCTATGATTGGTCGCAATGACACTGTGACGCTGGGGACCTCTGAAAGGATTACTGATTGGAGAAGGCCAGTCTCTCCTTCAAGCAGCTCAATGCAGTAATGTGGCTTAATTTCTTTAGAAAAGCCCATGCCTGGTATCTAGTGCCTTTCTGCACTCAGAGAATGTCCTCCTTTGGTACATCTACACAAACAACAAACAACTGTCCACGTATACTCACATGCTACATCCCAAGGCATACAATGCATGCCTTCATGTTGTATACAAATTGCCTCGGTGCAACATGGCCATGGCATTATTTTCAATATTTTGGACTGAAATAACCACACGAAATAATATTCCTTTGGGCTACCACGGTGCCCTGTGTGGATGTTTGCTTGCTCTAGGAACACAAACCACAGTGAGCCACTTGGGAAGAGGCCATGGGCCATGTCCTCCTCTGAGTATCAAGGATACAAATCTTGTCTGGACCTGGTACCAGGAACTGGAGTTTACCAACAGCTACTTACGCACTTTCACTTAAACATTTGCAGAAGAGCGGCTCAGTCTGTCTCCGTGTCTCTGCTTGGCGTGTGGCACTCACCATTAGAAGAGTCATCATTTCCCCAAACCTGCAAACACGTAGCTGTTCTCTGCCTGCACCTGAAAATGTTACTTCCCAATTGACTCATTTCCAGTCAGGACAAACCTTTCACTGTTACAACTTTGTTGCTGCCTAAATAGTGCCAGCCACATTGCCGATAACAAGAGTGTGCAGTTTGCTGATGGGTGGCAGTGCAGAAGCAGAAATACCCACCTGGGGAGAGGGGATGTTGAAAAGATCTGAGTGGATTCTGTTCCTTCACTCTGCTCTTGTGAGACCCCTCGTGGAGTGTGGCATTCAGCTCTGGGGTCCCCAATATAAGAAGGACATGGAGCTGTTGGGGTAAGTCCAGAGGAGGGCCACAAAGTTGATCAGAGGGCTGGAGCACCTCTCCTATGAAGACAGGCTGAGAGAGCTGGGGTTGTTCAGCCTGGAGAAGAGAAGAGAAGGCTCCGGGGACACCTTATAGCAGCCTTCCAGTACTTAAAGGGGGCCTACAGGAAAGATGGGATGGACTCTTTATCAGGGTTTGTAGTGATAAGACAAGGGCTAACAATTTTAAACTGGAAGAGGGTAGATTTAGATTAGATGTTAGGAATAAAATCTTTACTGTGAGGGTGGTGAAATGCTGGAACAGGTTGCCCAGGGAAGTTAGGGATGCCCCATCCCTGGAGGTGTTTAAGGCCAGGCTGGATGGGGCTTTAAGCAACCTGGTCTAGTGGGAGGTGTCCCTGCCCATGGCAGGGGGGTCAAAACTTTAAGGTCCTTTCCAACCTAACCTTTCTATGATTCTATGATTGGGAGTCACCATCTGAGGCTGCATCTAGTCATCATGAATCGTATAATCGGTTAGGTTGGAAAAGACCTGTAAGACCATCGAGTCCAACTGTTAACCTAGCACTGTGAAGTCCACCACTAAACCATGTACCTAAGCGCCATGTTCACATGTCTTTTAAATATCTCCAGGGATGGTGACTCTGCCACTTCCCTGGGCAGCCTGTTCCAATGTTTGGTAACCCCTTCAGTGAAGAAATTTTTCCTATCATCCAATCTGATGCTCCCCTGGTGCAACTTGAAGCCATTTCTTCTTGTCCTATCGCCTGTTACCTGGAAGAAGAGACCGACCCACACCTCCCTACAACCTCTTTTCAGGTAGTTGTAGAAGGTGATAAGGTCTCCCCTGAGCCTCCTTTTCTCCAGACTAAACAACCCCAGTTCCCTCAGCCGCTCCTCGTAAGACTTGTGCTTTAGACCCTTCACCAGCTTCATTGCCCTTCTGTGGACATGCTCCAGCACCTCAATGTCTTTCTTCTTGTGAGGGGCCCCAAACTGAACTCAGTATTTGAGGTGCGGTCTCACCAGTGTCGAGTACAGGGTGACAATCACTAGCCTAGTCCTGCTGGCCACACTATTCCTGATACAAGCCAGGATGCTATTGGCCTTCTTTGCTACCTGGGCACACTGTTGGCTTATGTTCAGCTGGCTGTCGAACAGCACCCTAGGTCCTTTTCTGCTGGGCAGATTTCCAGCCACTCTTCCCCAATCCTGTAGTGCTGCATGGGGATGTTGGGACCCAAGTGCAGGACCCGGCACTTGGTCTTGTTGAACCTCATACTGTTGGCCTTGGTCCATTGGTCCAGGCAGTCCAGATTCCTCCGTAGAGCCTTCCTACCCTCAAGCAGATCAACACTCCCACCCAACTTGGCATCATCTGCAAACTTACTGAGTGCACTTGATCCCCTTGTCCAGATCATTGATAAAGACATTAAAGAGAACTGGCCCCAATACTGAGC
The DNA here is from genome assembly GCF_965231255.1 of Vanellus vanellus. NCBI lineage: Eukaryota > Metazoa > Chordata > Aves > Charadriiformes > Charadriidae > Vanellus > Vanellus vanellus. The sequence continues at coordinate 190,643,717 of NC_138905.1, forward strand.
CCTGGGGAACACCACTTGTGACCAGCCACAAACTGGATTTAACTCCATTCACCACCACTCTTTGGGCCCGGCCATCTAGCCATTTTTTTACTCAGCAAAGAGTAAAAAACCTGTCCAAGCCATGAGCAGCCAGTTTCTCCAGGAGAATGCTGTGGGAAATGGTATTAATGTTAAAAAGAATGTTAAAAAACTGCTACCCTTCCTAGTCAGCATTGCAGTGTTTCCAAAGTCCTGGGCTAGGATTTCTCCTCACATGTGAGACAGGCATGGATCGCTTCCCTGGTGGCAGGTGCACGTATTGGTGGGGGCAGGAGTAGGTGAGGAGCTTTCTCTTACAAATCCCCACATAATATTTGCTTTCGGATGGATTTCCTTGAGAGCTAAGCAAGTCACAGTGCTAGTGGAGCATCATCTCCTTTCCACACCCCAAGAGGCCATCCTCAGAGGACTGGAGTCAGAGGGGGTCCGGGTATTTTCCTTATCACTGTCTATAAGCCAAATCTATTTTTTTATTTGCGGGCACACATAGAGCTGCTTTTCTTTAGCTTTCCCTTGGAACACTTTGGTCACACATGTTTTATTTAATACAACTGAAAGGAAAACTATTTCATATTTAACTTCACATAGGGGGTTCCAGGTAACACTTGGATTATTCTATAAATTTTGAAATGGCTTTGTTCTTGGCAGCTTAAAAAATCTCTAAGGAAACATTGTATTTAGCCTAGTAGGAGATATATTCTATTCTTTTTATGGGAGAAAATTATTGTAAATGATCATTTATAATACAATGCCATAAATTGTCTATTTCACTTTAGAGAAACAAAATCAGAAAAGTCTCAGTGTCTTCCTGATATGTTTCTCATTATGTCCTCAGTCCTGAAGCCTATTTCTTACAAGAACAGAGATGTGTCTCTCCAAATTTATTTGTAGGACTGTGATAATAAATTAAATAGAAACAGAATTAGAGGAGCATTACAGGGAGGACACAGGAAGAAATAAAGGACAGGTGCCCCTTTTTGACCCAACTGATTAGAAACCCAGAGCTCCAGAGCGGGCTGAGTTATGAGAGAGGAAACCACTGATGGAGTCACTTACTGCTTTAGTATAATCCTGTTCAATTACAAAATGTGGATGCAGCCCTATTTCCTAAAGGCAGCAAGAATCCAACAGCAGGAAGCAGTTTCTTGGCTCTCGGCTTTAAGTGCTATTCCCGCCTCTACACACCTCAAATCCCCTTTCTTTGCTGCGCTGCAGGACTTCTTAGCAGTTCTTTGTCCTTCGTGTCCAGTCCTTCTTATTTCCTGGTTGAGTTTTCCAGTCCTTCTGAGTATTTGAGGAAGACACTACATTTTGCATAGCAATTTCCAGTGGAACCCCTCCACCAATACAGTCTTTGCTTTTCAGCTAGTGACACTGTCTTTGGTTTGGGCAGAGGCTTGTGCCAAGGTGCTTATTGACTTCTCACAGCTATCTCAAATCAAGAGAAAGTGTTATCCCTCTGTGTAAAATCATTACCCATTCACTGAAGGGACTAACAAACACATATAGGAATCTACACTTATCAAATAGCTAGAAGGAAAAAAAAGGAAGATTTATAAATGTCCTGAAGAAATTTATTTTGAAAAGGATTTAGGGGCTGGGGATTTCAGATTGTGCCATTCATGTATGCAGCAAGGAGCAATGGTGAACAGATGCCGGTGGTTCAAGCTGAAATAGAGTCTTGCTGTTGCAACCAAACCCTCTTAGTTTAGTGCTGGCACAGGTTTGCCTTCACCTTCCACCAACTGCAGAGGCCTCCACAGGGTAACAAATCGTTGGACAAGGATTTCCTGCCTGGTCTGGTCTTTCATAAGCATGGAGGCAATCACACTTCCCAAAGCTAGTCTTGGTATCTCATTTGAATATTCAATTTTTTTAGTTATTTCCTAATGTGCTTGTAGTTATTCCCAGCTTATGACCTCCTTGGCCCTTGACTGCACATTACCTGATTTTAAGTGAAGCTCTGCAGTGCTTCTGTCTTTGTAGAGTTAGCACACTGGTGACTTGGGACTATGGGACCCTCGCAGGTAAAACCTTCACCTTTAGGGCCAGCAAATAGAAAGAGTATGTTCTTGATCAGTAGAAACTTCAGAAAATGGAAAGACTTTGTCAATTTGTACAGAAATTTTATTTTAGATGATGCATACTTGCGTTCCATCTGCTTGTTTACTACAGCATTTATATCTGCTGAGGCACAGAACTTTTCCTAAGTAAGAAATACCAAACTACCCAGTAAATAGATCTTGGAACAATATGGCTAAAGAACAAAATAATGTGTACAACATGCCAGATTCTTGCTCAGGTCTCCCATGGATTTGATGAAACTCCCTTTTTACTGTGCTTGGTTAGACCTCATAGTCTTATTCTGAATATTTTAGCGGTTAAGCCTGGAGAAAGATGTCAAAGGACCCTAGCCTTAGACTCAGTAAGTATGTCAACTTTTACATAAAAAGTAAATCCCTTTGCCTTGTGTAGATTACTGTGCAAATACAAGTCGTTATAAATGCATCTACAGGGAAGAGGAGGGAGGCAAGAAGGCATCTCGCTTGCTTTTGCAGACAGAGCTGTTTGGCTCCAGCATGTCCAGGATGTTAAAAGACAATAATAGAGAGAACCCAAAAATCCCTTTCCTCTTTACTGATCCAGAGGAACCCACTCAACCTGGTCTCCAGTAAGGAGCATGCCGTCGTGCCAAGTGCAGCAAACTTTTCCACCTGAGAAAGCACCATCCCTGTGTTCCCCATGTGAAAACTTAGCCCATCCTTAGACACAGGACAAAGAAATGTTTATGGGAGTGATTCAGCAGTATTTTGGCACCACATTGCCACGTCACGTCCAAGATGAAATTGTTCCGCTTTTGCCCGGCTAGGTCCGTGGTTCCCAGATATGCCGAGAGCACATGGACAACTAGTGTCAGAGTGGCAATGCTGAAAGAGCACTCAGAGAAGAGCAAACCCCACTCCGTACCAGCCATCTGTATGGATGTCATAACTTCCTTCTGCTGGGAGCTGGGCTAGGTTAGAGTTGCGTCTGGCAAGAGGCTTCTTTTTCTCATTAGCCCCCCCTCAGACCAGCTATTCCTGCTACATTCTCATGGGGAAGTGCATGAAGAAGGGAAGGTCAGCGAGACCTACCTGCAACCTGAGGTGTATTTTAGAATCTGAGCGTACGAAATATGACAAGGAGTGGAAAGGCACAGGTACTCTACATCCTGCTTGGCTCAGAGGCACATGGATACCACAACATGTCACGTTAAAAGAGGTGGGGCTGAAAAATAAGCACTAATTTCACACGGACACACACCCATCTACATGTGACCACGTACCTGCTCAACTAAGGTTGCCAGCTTTTCTAGGTGACTGAGTTACCAGCTGTGTTTTCATTATCTGAAGTTATCACTACTTACATCAGCCTTGGTTTGATCAGTGCGTGTAGGTCGTTACAAACCTCGGCAATCCCCTGAAGACCAACAAGGCCAGTGCTGTGAAACCGTTCGCCTGCGGTTTGGCAGTGCGTCAGTGCTGCTGTATATCTGTTAGCTCAAAGGAGATGTCCTGCCAGCTCTCAAGTGCATAGGGTAGAAAAGGTATAGGGTAGCAGGGGAGATTTCTGCCAGTTTTGTAGCCCTGGAGTTTGTCAGTAGCATTTATATTTTCATATGGGTCTGGTGAAGTCTTCTGGAAGAATTCCTCTGCCTGCACATCGCCCTGATCTCTGTCCCAGCACTCCCACCTGGGACGGTGGGACTGTCTTTCAGGTGAGGTTGACAGGGGACGTGGCCCTGTGTGTCAGCCCTTCTACATGGACTCCAGCTTGCTGTGCGCATCTGCCTGCACTTTAATCCCTGCCTCCCACCAAGGAAGACCTGCCGGCAGGGAGAGAGGGTGGTGTGGTGCATGTACAGTGCCTAGAGGAAATCAAACCACAGCTGCAAAAATCTAGGGGTGGGGGCAGGTTTCTACTGTAACAATAAAAGGCTTTTAAGACCTCCCACCCTGTCATTTAATTGCATTGTTATTTACAATACCAATTTATTTGCAGTCTGATCTTTGGTGAGACTGAGATTTATTACTGTGCCCACATCTGGAAAGAGTAGAGAGTAAGGCGGTGTCTGGCTCAGCGTGGACAGGAGGCTGAGGAAGGGGCTTGCCCAGGGGGTGCTGGCCGAGCAGAGCCCAAGTCCAAGGCAGCCAGGCGGCAGCTACAACCCCGCGGTCAGCCGGGAGCTGGGAGGGAGCTGGGCTTAATGGTCTCATCTGGGGGACGCGAGCCGATGACGGCTGTGTAGACACTTCGTCCGCGGTAATTAGAAGCGGTTAGAAGTGACTGACCTCATAATAACGAGCTGAATGTTTAGTTTGAAAAATTGCAAGAGGTGGCAGAGGTCTCCAGCCTCGCTCCGCGCAGAGGGACGAGGTGCTACTCATTCTTATTTAAAGCTGCTGGATGGACAAAGCTGCTACTTCTGTGGCTCAGCAAAATGCAGCAGAGCAGGTCAAACACCCCCTTTCCTTTCTGTGTACTCAGTTAATTTTGTTTAAATTGCATTGGTTGTTTTAAGTTCCCTGTAGCAATGGTTTAATTTCTACTCAAAAGAAGTTACAAATTTACGGTTGTCACTGGCTTAGGTAAATGTGTTAATTTGAAAAGGAAAAGAGCCTCTAAATGGGATCAACTCCAGCAGCTTGCGATATCCCTCCTCTTTAGCACAGGACCTTTTTGTATTCCATGTCCGATGGCATCGCAATGTTCACTGTTCAGGCCCTTAGGAGAATAGATTTGGGGATAATTGTGCTTTGGGAAAGAAAAAAATAGCATAGATTTGTAACAGGATCTTCCCAGATCACACATTATCAGTCTGCCTTTTTAGCTATGAAGCTCCTGAAGGCTCCTCGGGGCTAACTTATTATATGCTATACATGCTACATACACAGTAATGCTTAAAAAAAAAAATATCGTAGCAATAAGATAGAAATTATGGAAAGATCTTAGATATGCCACTATCATAAGCAGCTAATGTGATGGCTCCTGGAGCGGTCTAAGTGACTATCCCAGTTTTTATACTTCTGGGCTTTTAATTATTACTTGGTACGATTTGTTGAATGTTGCTAATTTACTTAACTCTCCACTGAACTGAATAGAGAGTTCTGTTGGTATCTCTCTCAGATTTCTCCGGCAGTGCTGTTTGACCTCCTCGTTTTAAAGGAGACTGAACATAACTATCAGATAAGCTGTTCTATTATTATTATTTTTAGCAACAATTTTGCACTGAGTCTAACAGGCACAGACAACCAAAACTGTAGTTCTGGATTTTCTAGACCTCAGACCAAGTCCCACTTTAATCCAGATCTTTGTTTTGTCTCTCTGTGCCTCCTTTTGTGGTTACTTGCAGAGGCTGCTAATTAAGCAAACGGTTATCTTCTTTCTAGTTATACAAGGAGGCTGCAGCAATGGCTGGACAGTTATTGCGGTGGATGTCCTGATGTGATGGATAATTTGGAAGGAAAAACAGGATGAGAAGCAGCGTAGAGACCTGCACTGGTCTGGACATCGTGATTCAGGATCCTGTGCTTTATGCTTCGCTGCCCACACAGTAGGTAAAGCCCTTCACCCCGATGGAACTGCTCTTTTGTTAAATCAGTCAGTGCCCTGGTCACATTTAGAAGACAGCAGGGTTGAAGAAGAGATGGAAATGTGATGGGTCATATCTGCCTGTATTTCCCATCTACAGGTGTCTGCGTAGGTGCTGTAGCGTAATCCCTAGCCTTATCTTTCTGCTAAATGTCACAAACCACCTTGAAAATGAAAAATAAATACATGAACTGCCCTTGCACCAAGGAATGGCTATTCTGAATGCTGGAGGGCCCTCCTCGTGTCTTGCAGTGGTATGCAAGGCAGGGCTGGTTTTAACCTGGGAACATTCAACCAAAAACTTTCAGGCGCTTTTACGCTTGTAAGGAGAAAGCTACGCTGCTCACTCAGTGCACCTGAGACCTAAAAACCACACAGTATCTATCTCGGGATACTCGCAGTCCAGCGCAGTCTATGATCCCAGCAATAGCGGTCAATTTGACATTTCAAAACTCAGATCAAATACAAAATCGTAATGAGGGTTATGTTCTGCCAAAAGGAAAAATGTCTTCCCAGGGGGTGTGATTTACTTGCAACATAAGTGCAGGGTTGAATACTGGGAAATACACAGCCTCAGTTTTGATCAGCCAGAAAAGAGAGCCTTTATCGCGATGCCTCAGCCTGCTTTCAGGACGTCATCGGAGTTTGACAGGCTGTTTTCCATCAATGACTCTGGAGGACATCACAGGAAAAATCAGCTGACAGGTATTTCTAAATTTGTTGTAGTTAATTAGGAATATGTTGTCTCAGCTTTGACAAAACCCCTGACTTTTATTAGCTGGGCTTCTGCTTAGAAATGATGCCAATGGCACGGGCCAGGGAACGCATGGGGAAAGTTAATTGCAGCCTGAGTGTGCGATAGTTCGCAATGTTCCCGCTAATTGGGGTAAATGTAAGGATTTCATTTTAAAGCAGAATTATGTGATATGTTTTGCTTTCTTAACGTTATAAAATGTAAAATCTGGCTTAAATAAAATTTAATTCTTTAAAATACGTAAAAGAAGCTGTGAAATTGCATTCATTTTAAAATGAATGAAAATTTCCTTGTTCTTGACATTTTCTTTTATGTAATACAGTGCTACTTTAACAACACTATTTTTAATTTAGAAGGCGATTAAATGCAAATACAGTGTACAGATGACAGAGTTTATAAATCCCAACGTGATTCCTTGTGCACTTCTTTTCTGCTCATTTATACTGCAGGTGGCTTCTGCTATGCAGAAATCCCCGTTCCTCTGATTAGAGTTGCTCAAGTAATTTCTTGGTCAACATAGGATCCCCTTTTGAGCATGTACTGTTGGAGAAAGATCAGAGCAGACCTGTGAACATGTCCTTTCTGCATTTTGCAACACCTCACGTAGCACTTTCGGCAGAAAAGGGTATCTTGCGGTAGGACCCAGGCTCGTCTTTTCTCCCTCTGGATGGGGAATCCATTCTGGATTCTTGTCTGTATGGCACGCTGTGCTGGGTACCTGACTGACTTAAAAATATAGCCTTTCAGAGAAGGAGGAATAACTTATAATAGGCACTGTACTGTTACTCCCTTTTTTCTTAAAACATTCCATTTACTCTGACGTATCCTACAAAGAGAGACTGGCTGATTATAGGTCGTATTGCCAACCATGAACAGTTACTTATTCATTCAAAGAAACCTGATAATAGGGCCAGCCTGGTCCAATTGAACTTAATGCTTTTTCTTTCTGGTAGCTTCAAGGGGGAGAACATGGTCCTTACAGTCTTCAAAGCAAAGACAAGGGTTTTTTTTAAAAATGAACAAATTGTGTCATCAGTACCTTCCCTAACCAGGTTCTTTCCACATAGCTCCACTATTAAAAATACAGCCCTATCATTCTAAACTTGCCCTTAAAAATAAAACCAAAGCAGAAAGAAAAGCCACGCATTAATGTTGTGACCACTCCGCAGTCCTTTTTTCACCCGTAAAGCAGAATGCTTCGTACAAAAGATGTGCTCACAAAAGGGGTGTGTGCCTTTTTCATAGGCAAAAACCTTAATCTCCTGATAATCAGGTAATTACACAATGAAAATGGTAAATGTATACATAATAATTATGCCTCATTTGACAATACATGTGTACTGGTATAATGTATTCATCCCCATCCAGGTGTATGCCAGGTTGCTCAATGTCTCTTGTGGACCTATGGATTCCTACGTTGTTTCTTTGTCACTGTATTTCCAAATTTTGAGAATTTAGAAAGCAGTTCAATCATTACCATTCTTTTGAGCATTTTTTACATAAAGAAAAGTATAAGGTTAGTAACGCCTCCTTATCAGATAATGAAAGAAACATATACAAGTTCAAAATGCAAGCTTTTTAACCTTCACAGTTACGAGAAGGAGGTATGTGCGGTAAGCTATTGGTCTGGTGGATGTGTCCACTCTTCTGGGAAGAACAAATCAAGCAAAGGATTCTGTTACAGGGGAAATACGGGAATAATTTACATCAATGAGGAAAGTAAATACGGTATTTATGTCTCTTTCTCAGAACCATCTTAAGTAATGTCTCATAACCAGAATACGTGTGGTAGCCAACTCAGAAATGTGCGTCACAGCACTGAACGTTAACTTCCCTCGGAAAACCTATGTATAAAGTGCTCATTTACTCATTAGTTGTCACTGCAAGTGAAGTCATTAGTATGGCAATGAACTTTCTACTGGCATAATTGTTACTGAGTACTGACCCTCATACATTGTGTCTCTATAAAATAATACAATGGAGATCCTATTTCTGTGGGATGGTGATTTGTGCCATAGCCCTTCACTATAGTTAATGCAAATTTCTCTATATGTTGTGTCACAATTTTTGACAATATCTTTATGGCATCTTTTTTTTTTTTTTTTTTTTTTTTTTTATGGTGGCATCTACATCCACAAATGGGAAAGGTCCCAGGGGATTGCCAAAATGCAAAACCTACAATATTTGCCCTTGAGATCCTCCAGCTGGAAAGAGCAAACAGTATGTTCACTTTCTTGGGAGATGATTTCATGAGTATGACAAAAAAAAAGGCAATATTAACTAAGAAAATTATTATAAATACTGCTAAGAATGCAAAGCCAAGTTTTCAAAAGAAGAAATAGAAGCGAAGTGAAGGTCTACATGGTAAAGAGAGTAGTGTAGCAGATGTTTCAAGTTTAGCTCCAGCACTTCCAAATTTAGGTGCTCAACTTTAACTCTGTATTGTTGGAGTGCAGAGTTGTGTGTAATTATTTTCAATTTTATGTATTTTGGCAGTATATTCCATGTTATAACAAGTGGTCTTTTCCTATGCCAAGCCATCCCTAAATTGGGCTTGAATGAACTGGCAAATTATGTCATCTGGAAGAAATGGAGGGCGCGGTGAATCCGGACCAGGGATTCCCAACCTGCAGTCCCTTGGCTATTTGTGCCTTTGGAAAACAGTAAAGGGACTTTCGAATGAAAGCTGTCCTTGGCAGAACGAAGTGTGAGGTAAAGGAGGCCAAAGCTGTCAGCAACCCACAATCCAGAGACGCTGATAGCTGTACTCTCCCAATCCCAGCTGCTTCCCTGGCCCTTCGTCCTCTGCAGGACAGCGAGAAGTCACCCAGAGAAATTGCAGGCTGCCTGGGAAGGAGGTGTAAGCTTCTGTGACGGCATAAAGCTTCACACTGCCCAATTATCAGAGGCCTCAGTTGCACTGGGCTTGTTCCGTACGGCTGGAGGTAACTTTTTGCATCCTGCACTTCGGAGTGCGTTGCTTCACATGCTGCAGTATTTCTGTATTTTTGAAGCCTCGAAAGCAATGGCAAAATTTTAAGAGAGTTATGCAATGGGAGATATTTCACCAGCTTCATTCAGCTCCTCTTTGGACTTTTTTTTCCTGCATGAGAAGTACTGAATAAATTTAAGTTGTTAGTGACTGGAGAGAGCAGAAACTGCCTGAAGGCAGCGAACAGATGTGTAGGCTGAGTGAGAAATGATAAGAGAAGAGAAAACTCAGCTAAGAGGATTTGGGCTTCATAAAACTTCACATTACTTAGACCATTAACAGAGGAATAGAGAGGAATAAGGACCGAGGAATGATATATATATATATAAGGGCTTAGCATTCGTGACTGTAATTCTTTTATGTGTCCCTTTCAAGGATTTTTAAAGGATAGAGTGATGCATTGTTGGCCTCTTGCGGAGCACTACGTTTCTTAGACCCAGTTAGGACTCAAAGGTGCTTTACTTGTATTTTTCAGCATAGGCTCTATTTACAATTCTATAGATTCCAGTTAAATGCTATTCAAAAATCAACTCTAATTTTTCTAGGAAGGGGAAATGCTGGGGCTTTTCACACCTGTTCTCAGTAATGACCTCTGTGGTTTAAAACAAATGGAATAATTTTCAGGGTTTAATGGGCTTTTGCCTTCAACAGCTAAAAATAATCTAATTATCTAGCCACTCTGGGTACTGGATGATTTAAGAATTAAAGACACGATTAGAATCTGTTACAGTAATTAGAATCCATTTTAAACCAATTGCCTGTGGCATTACATGGTCTAGAGGAAGAAAGGCTGCTGGCTAAATGCTCTTCTTCCACTAAATGCAAAAACAAATGTTAGTACAATTATTTTTTTTTTTTTTATCTAAGAAAGTCAAGACTTTAGAAGTCAAGTAAATAAAATTATCTGCCCTTTTTTATGCTGTTTTATAAATACGTGTGATATTACTGAAGCCAATGGAAGGAAGACCACTGACTGACAGGTATTTGTATTAAATTCACTGAATAAATTTGTGAATTTAGTGAATAAAAGGAAAATTGCAAATTTAGTGAATGAAAATATTATTACTTATGTAAAGTTGAAGTCATAACGAAAGAGACACGGGTAGATTGGAAAGCACTAGAACTTCTGCATGCTCTACAAATCAGCTAGAAGTATTTGCAGGAGTCAATGAGCATGTGGATAAGGGTGATCCCACTCATATAATGTTCCTGGATTTCCAGAAAGCTCTGACAACACTGTTTTGTCGAAGGCTGTTAAAGAAATTAAACTCTAAAGGCAGAAGAAGAAAAGTCCTCTTACAGGATAAGGACAGGTTGAAAGACAGAAAACAAGGGGTAGGATTAAATAGTTTGTTTCCACAGTGAGGAGGGTAGAAGGTAGCGTCCAACAGCCCTCTGTTCATCAGTGCTGTTCAACCCATCCGTGACCTGTCTGGGTGGACACTGGAACTGTGTAAATGTGCTGGCAACACTCAGCTCTTGGCTGTAGAGAATTGCAGAAGGTCCTCATAAATCTCAGCTAATAGACAGCAAAGTAGCAGACAGAATTCAGTGCTAAGAAGCAAAGAGTTGTACATTAGTTGAGGGGGGGGGAAACTCTCTCTAAATATGCAAAACTATTTGTCATGACTGAGGAAAGAGAGGAGTGCCATGAAAATGCTCAGAGGATCTGGAACACCTCTCTTTTGAAGAAAGGCTGAGAGAGTTGGGATTCAGCCTGGAGAAGAGAAGGCTCCAGGGAGACCTTATTGTGGTCTTTCAATGTATAAAGGGAGCTTGTAAGAAAGATGGAGAGAGGCTTTTTATCAAGTCGTGTAGAGATAGGACAAGGGGCAATGGTTTTCAATGGAAAGAGAGTAGATTTAGGGTGGACAAAAGGAGGAGGGTTTTTTTACAATGAGGGTGGCTGCAACAGGTTGCCCAGAGAAGTTGTGGATGCCCCATCACTGGAAGTCTGCAAGATCGGGTTGGACAGGGCTTTGAGCAGCCAGATCTAGTGAGAGATGTCGCTGCCCATAGCAGGGGGCTTGGACTAAATGATCTTTAAGGTCCCTTCCAACCCAAACCATTCTCTGATTCCATGATTTTGGAGTCACTGAGCTCAGTGCACAGACTAAAGACTAAAACAAAGGTAGGACTTATTAAAGTGGTAATTTGGAATACGGCAGAAAACATTACTACACCACAGGAATTTATAATCTGTTCACGTCTTGAATATTGTGGTCTGGCCACCTATGTCTCAAAGACAATATAGAAGCACAAGAAAAGATTCAGAGAAGGGTACAGAGATGACGTGGGCATGGGATACTGCCACACAAACAGAGCCTATATAGATTGGGGCTCAGCCTGGTAAAGCAATCATTGAAGAGGGCCGTGCAAGAGGATGGACTAAGGATTGTGACAGTGAGGGAGCTATTGAGGATCTCTGATCAACAGGTTCCCCCCCACTTCCCCAGGTAAAATGAACCTTTATGCAGTGCAACATGATGTCTTTAATTTCTTTCTCTTGCTTTTTACCTCCCATCTCGTACATCATGAAAATTCACAGGGCACCAGCTCAGCTTCAGACTGCGGGAGCAAGGGGAAGCCAAAGAATATTTAACTGAGGCTGGAGGGCAAAGCCTTAAGAAAGTCGCCCCTCTGAATTTGTCAGTGAGATGGCAGCTGCACCATGTGCTGCAGAGAACATATTGTGCCTGACACCGGCTCTGCCCATGCCAGCTATAGCTATGTGAAAATACTAAAAGTTAAATAATTTATAGCCCTGCCACTCTAAGTAGCACTGAGAGCCCGAAGACCGGTAAATGGTACATAGAGTACCTCTTTGTTCAGAAACCATTTCCTATTAGTAAAGGATATAGAAAAAACCTTGTTCTTCAGAAACCATTTCCTATCTATTCTGAGTTGGATTGTGGCAGATCAGGAGGACAGGGTCAATGACTGACTGACAGCAGGTTGCGTGGGTGATCTGGGGATCTGTCAAGGTTCCTTCTAATACTGACATTTTTCTTTATTCTCTATAGTACAGCAATATGCCATGGTGCAATCTCAGTCTAGCCTGGCAGTGACCATCTCAGCAGTTTCTTTGTAGCTTGCTGTGTGTTTGCTTCCCTGTCTGTCCTCTGGAGCGCATCACATTTGCCAGAGCTCATTCATGACACTGTTGCCAGGCTGGGAACCGACCCGTCTTCCTTTAGGTCATCTTCCCATGCCCCTTACTTCCACAGGACTAACAAACTAGCTCAGCACCACTGAATTCCTGCACACCTCAGTGTGCTTGCCTGCATTCATTTATATCTGTTTAACCTGCTCACTCTTTTGATGGCAGGTGGTGTGTGAATGAGATGGAGTTTACCCTACCAGCCCACCTATTTTCCTGACATCCACTGTTGCCTTACATGTGTCCTTATCCAGCTGCAGCAAAGTGGGACTCTCTCCTCTTTGCTCGTACCACACTTGAGTGCTTTCCTATAAAATAAGGGGTTGTATTTTTGAGAGTTATATAAATAGGGACCATGTTGCTATCACTTGCCATGGTAATAACAAATAACATCTGTGGCTCATCTGATCACTGTTAGAAGAAAATTCCCTAGAGAGCAGGAAAGGTGTTTCTACAATGGGTAAGTTGCTGTCAGTTATTACTGCAAAGAGTAGTCCTAACTTTTGAAATTAAATATCAAGATATCAAAGAACTAAATTCTCCTGCTACAGGACATAAACCCTGTTCTAACTAATAGGGCTTATTAAATAATAACTTTTTGGGGATTCGTTTTAATAGTGAGCTAATTCAGATACTCTGGCAGTGAGCCCCTGCCCGAGGAACGATGCTGAGCAGTGTGGACCACTGGTTTGCCCCTGGAATGGTCATTCTGATAATTCTGTGAATTAATTTGTGTTTGAAAAGGACAGTAATTTCACGCACACTAAGCACAGGCACCACACACAAATGCAGACAAACACAGAATGTACAAATTTAAGGAATGCTTGACCTATTTATGTTATATGGAGAACGCACTGAAAATGTTTGCACTTTGTCCAAGATCAGAAAAACTGGACAGAGTAAGTAATATGTTTTCTACTGGATTAATTTAAAAAGTTACTGTAGACATATAAGGTATGATTCATCTAATCTAAATTAAGATTTCTATATCTGAGTTGCTCTAGGCTTCCTCTATAGTTGAGAGCTAGGTATTTTTAGGGTGGAGTTCACCTGGCCTGTGCTAGACACTTACATCTGACCCGCTGAATGTATCCCAGAGCCACACGTGTTGCTGTTGAGCCTCACCACATCTTGGAGGATGCAGAACTGTCCTCCTGTTGAGAAAAGGCTCCCACTATTTCTCGCCATGCAGCAGAAAACACAACTATTTTAAGCCATGAATATCCTAGAGTGCTTTTTCTCAGGCTCTGGGCCAGGATCAAGGGGGACCCAGGAGACGATACAGAGCGTCAGGCAGGCGGCAGTGTTAGGCATCATCTCCTTTCCTTCCCCTTGGAAGAATGGTAACAAAATACAGTTACCACTTGCAATAATTTGTCTTAGCCAGGGAAGCAGCTAATTACCTTTCATTGCTGGCAACACTCATCTCTTCCAGGGCAAGAGAGAGAATTTTTCCTGCTTCTAAGTGAGCAGCCAATGCTCAGGGGGTCTACAAAACCAGATGAGCTGAAAGGGCACTGTGCTTTCAACACATTTGAGACCCACCGCCCCGGGCGTGTGAGGGAATTCCTGATGACATCAGACACCAAGCTCTTCCCAGCTCCCGCGCTGTGAGACTGCTCTGGACCGAGGGTGCTGCCACCGCAAGAATCGAAGCGCAACGCTCCCATGCACAGTTTCAAGCCTCTGGCTTTTGCCAGTGCAAAGAGAGATTCATCTCCAGAGTCATTCAGGGCACCTATTTTAGGCTGCGACTCTGAACTGTCCTGTGGAGAAACTTCTCTCATTTACAGTGTACACAGAGTATCTAGTGCCTCCTAAATGGGATGCGTAAATACTCTGCCCTGTGCACCACGAAAGGCAGAAAAGATCTGCCCATAAGAAATATCTGTAAGCAAATTACCCTCATAAGAAGTTGGGAACAACTGACTTACATAAGACAAGGAGATCTTTCTTTCAGTTGAGATATTTTTTTCTTTTCGAATGTTGAGGTAATGATGGATAATCAATATGGGAAATAAACATATCTTTAAAAGAAACTTGAACCCAGTAGTCCTATCACTGATTTGTATTCTTTCAGTGGCAGCGGTGCTCAGTTCTCCTCCATTTCCCGTTGTCATTGTTGATTTCCATTGCATAATTACTACATTACAGCACTTCTTAGACTGTGGCAAGCGAAATATTGCAGGCAGAGAATACAGTTTTAGAGTGCAGTATATATGTCAAATCCTCTCAAAGGCTAGAAATCTACAATTACATGCTGAAATATTGCCTCACTTACCAACTGATATGGTCCAAACAGCAATTATTTTTGCAAAAGCCTTAGTTCTCGAGTTAAACCGGCTGTGATGGATGGGGTTTCGAATGGCAATATAGCGATCCAGTGAGATGGCACAGAGGTGCATGATGGAGGCGGTGGAGAAAAGCACGTCCAAGTAGATCCAAACAGCACAGAACTTTGTAGGTAGAGGCCATGTGTATCCTGCGCAAGAGAAAGTTGACATCAGCTAAGAATGTGACATACTCACATCTTGTGTTGTGACACATATGTCTTAGTGCACATATCCTTCTAGTAGAAGCTGGTGATGCCTTCAGTAGAAGCTGCCTGACACTGTGTTAAGAAACCTTTTTTATTTGTTTGCAACCTTTAGCTCTGTAGCTTTTGGGATTTATTTTGCTTCTTTCCCAGCCTAGAAGCAGCATATGTTTTTTTTCCTTTTTAATTCTATTTGCATAATGCTAATGCTTGATGTTATAATTAACCATTTCTGGCAGCAAATCTATAGAAATAGAAGCAATTTTGTCATCATAAACCTGCAAGTTCTCAATTTTGCTTTAGGACTTTGTATCCATATAATTACTGCTTTATTAACACCTGCTGATATGCAAAGCTGCCTAAATTCTGAAACTGAAACTTTAGATTTAGTGGCAGCTGAAGAAGTGTATTTTGTTCCATACCAGTGATATTTATCTCACCTGTCTTAGGCACCTACCACATACTTAAATAAGGATATTCCCTGCCTCAATGAATATTGATAGGCTCCTCCGGAGACAGCAATCCAAAACAAATGCATTAGTGTTTACCAATAACCAACCTACATCTTCTTTGCTGCAAATTAAGCCTTCCCTTTTCCTTTGTTCTTTCTACTAGCCATGAAGAATAATTGATTGCTGTCCTTTCTGGAAGCTATTGGAAGATGGCTATCATGTTTTGCCTAGTCTTTTCTTTTTCACTTCCAGACTAAGCAAAGCCAATTCCTTTATCTTTGGCTTACAGATGATGCTTTTAAAATTTCTGTGCTTCTTGTTTCTCTGCCCTGGAATCTATTTAATTTATCCACATCTTGCTTATCGTTCAGTGACCAAAACAGGACTTGGTACTCTTGCAAAGGCCTCCTGACTGCTAAGTGAAAGAAAGATTGCTTCACGGCTCTTGCAGGGAATGTCCTTACTTTACACAACCTGGACTGATGAGTGCCTTTTGTATAAAAATATCATACTAGTGACACATGCTTAGCTTGTGATCCATTTTGACAGCCAGGTCTTGTGCAGCATTCCTTAAGCCTGGACAAATTTCCCCGGCAGTAGTTGGTTTCCTGTCTTGTTTCTTAAGTGGATATCTTTGCATTTACCCTCACTGAATATTCTTTGTTCCTTTCAGACTTTCTCTCCAGGGGTCCAGATGATTGTTGATGATTCTGATCCTGTCCCTCTGAGTCCTTGTAACTTCTCCCGGCTTGGTGCTTTTGGAAAGCTGTGTAAGCTCACACTCCATATACTGTCCAAGTTGTTAGGAGCAGTACTGAGCAGACCCAGGTTAAGCAGAGCCCTGCAGGACTTCAAAGGCCCTTCTACTCCTGCAGGGAACTGCTAATAACTCTCTTTGGAGCAAGTTTTGCAGTTATCCATGTCCTTATCTTGTGGTGATTTAATTTAGAGCATATTCCCTGAGCTGCCCATGACAGCGCAGCATGGGGCAATGCCAAAGCTGGTATTGTGAGAACACGCTAGTGTTTCAGGGGGTGCTTGTCTCCTTTGGACTTACGGTACAATGGGATTTGCAACAGGAGGGACAGAGGGAGAGGCAGAGGAGCTAGGTCTGTGCCTAATCAAACTTAGTCTCAGCAGGCACTGGGGAGACCTATTTCTTGATGCTCTTTGACTGCTGTAACATAAGCTGATCCTGACAAGCCATACAGCATTCATGGATATGTTTTTATCTTGTTTTCTGGTCTTCCAATGGGGAATCCAGTCTCTGGAGTGTGTTACGTGAGGGCTGGTTGCCAGCAGCATCTCTTGGCCAGGCGAGAGGAGAGGAGAGGAGAGGAGAGGAGAGGAGAGGAGAGGAGAGGAGAGGAGAGGAGAGGAGAGGAGAGGAGAGGAGAGGAGAGGAGAGGAGAGGAGAGGAGAGGAGAGGAGAGGAGAGGAGAGGAGAGGAGAGGAGAGTCCATAGGCACAGGTGGTTGCTGAGGAGGCCCTGTGCACCATCCTGCCTTGTCAGAAGCACATCAGCTGAGGCCACGGTCAGCACTCGGCTGGTCAGGAGTCATCTGAAATGCCAACTGCTGTTGGCAGATGCTGTGTAACTCCCTGCTGCACTGGAAGGATCAGGCATTTCAGAGGAACTTGGCCAAGTATCCGAGGGAGGAGGAGCAGCAGGCATCTGGCACCCAATGCATGTTTGGGTGGGAACCAGCACTGTTGTTCAACTCTGAAATTTCTGCTCTCTGGGCACATCCACCTTGGTGGGTGTCTTTTTCCAGCAGAGGTTCATGCTGTTGGATGGATGGAGAAGCCCGCCTGGCCCAAAGGGTGCAGGCTGGGCAGATATGTGGCCAGGGCACTCGAATAAGAATTGTCTACAGTAGCCGTAAAGCTCGCAAGAAGGAAATAATCTCTCTTTTGAGCAAAACAGTCACAATTCCCCTTAGAGGGGGTGGGGAGCAGGTGGTGGAGCATCCTTGTTCCACAGCCTTGGAGGTACGCCAGAAGAGCAAGGTGGATGCAAAGGCCCCTGATTTTGGCTTGGGACTGTCAATACAGGTGATGTGGCTGATGCTGGCTGCATCCTGACCTTTCTCTGGGGGGCTGAGGCCAAGCAAATGCTCCTGCATAAGGTGAGGTTTCCCTCTGCACCATCACTGGTCATCCCGGAGGCTGACGGTGCACCATGCCAAGACGGCTCTTCTGGTACCTGTGTGCACCACCAGGTGATTTTTCACCCCAAGTTACCCTCCTTCTTGATCTATTGAGGGAAAAAGCAGGGAGAGAGGAGGCAAAGCCTGCACACCTCCTCCCCTCTGTCTTTTGGTCCCCTGCTGCTCCTCTACACCAGAGATCACAAAGGAGGGTGACACAGCCTTTCCCCCATGATGAGGGTTTCGACTTTGCTACATGCAGGAAATCCCATGTCCCGACCCCCAAATCACTTCCGAGCCGTGGATTTCGGGCGCTTCTTTCCTCGGCAGCGGAGCCCGGCCAGCAGGAGTCCCTGTTGCATGTCTCAGGGAATCACGCAGGATTTAAAAGGGTTTTGCTAATCTCACGCATCGGATGATTTCTGCTCCCGTGGCTCTGTTTTGCACTGTCTCTCTGCCAAAGGTAATTGCACCTCTAATACAATAAATCACAAGGTTACACTATCACTGATGCCAAATACAGTTTGCAAATGCTACTGAGGGCAATCTGTGTAGGAATACTGAAACTGGGAAATAGATTTCCAGTTTTCTGGATGAAATGTCTCTTAAGTCACAGGCTCATGCTTGAACCTTTAGTCCCAAAATAGTTAAGCAATAGAAATCTTTGCAAGCAACCTCACTTTCCTCCTGACGTTGTCTGGCTTCTCCTTGAACTGTAGCAATTCAGACCCGGCACTGGAAAACTCATTTCTTGAAGTTTAGGTGTTATAACAGCCTGACAATATTGGTACTGAACACATAGGCTGCTGCTTTATTCTATGTGAGCTGTGCTGCATGTGATTTTGGTGAAAATGAGAAGAAAGATCTGCTATTAATCACCTACAAGGGGATGAACTGTGAGTCATTATTCACTTAATTCTTAAATCACTTCTTTTAAGAAATCATAGCTTTGCATTTGTAAATGTTCCTAAAAATTAGGCAGAATTAATTCCTATCCATTTTTTAACTTTCATAATATTTATTCCAGCATTTGCTGGTAAGTAGATGTCTAAGCAGGGTAATGGTGTTAAGAAATTTATTTACATTTGTATTACTTCATTTAAAAAAATTGAAGGGGTTACCTACTTTGAATGTAAAGGTAGTCATTAGTGCTTCTGTGCATATTTGCAGAGCAGAGTAATTGGCAGGACCCTACATTCTCGTTAGAAATATTGACAATTATGAGCCAGGGGAAAAAACTGAAAGAACAGAGAGAACAAAGCATCTTCATATACACTTTGAGAAAATTCATCCAGCAACTCAGGAATAAACTAATGTTCTGGAGTGTGTAAATAGAAATATAAGGTAAGAAAAGATTCAAGTACTTCACCTATTCTTACATCCATTAACCAATTACATATGTTTCAACTTGTACGGAGTGATTACAATTTTTTGTGGTAAGAGACTGGAATAATAACAACAACGTGTGCATGCAATGTTTAAAGCTTCTCAATACATGCAGTAGGTTACACAGCTAATACTCACCGTACAGTATGGTTAACATTGACACAGGCATGACAAGGAAACCCAGCAGCATATCAGCTATTGCAAGTGACATTAGAAAATAGTTAGTGGCATTCTGCAGTTTTTTCTCCAGTGACACAGCCATGATGACAAGAATATTTCCAGCAATGGTTAAAACAATCACTATCACTGTCAGCAAAGCTGGCCAGTTTTTCTGTGAAAGCTGAAGCAGGGAAGAGTAGCACGGTGGACTCGTGTTACTTTCACACGAAAGGTTGGTTAGGTTTTCAGAGTCCACCGTCAAGTTAAAGAGATGTGATATATTAATCTCTCCAGCTCCATAAACATTTCTGTAGAGTCTTCTCTCATGATTTATTTGTATTAAGGAGTTTGCAGTTGGTTTCACAGAGCTCTCCTCATCACAAAGAATATCCATTGCGAAGTCCAAAACCAGTGAGATAAATGGTGAAAAATAGGAAACCCTTTGTCACCATCAGGCTTTGTATTCCTCAGCTGTCCATGCCAGAAGTTGAGGGAGCACAATCTTTTGACTGTATTTTTGCCACTAGCGTGATGTAGAAAAACATACCAGAATTACTCCGAAAGCTAAAATGTTTTGTTTTCAGTTCCATAGGAAGTCCGGTGTTGGCATACATTGAAAATCCAGCTGAAAAGCAAAACCAAGCTGTAGGGTAGAGAACGTGGACTTGAGGCTTGAGAGAGCAAAAATGTTGGATAAATAAAAGAGAAAAAAACTTTTGCAGCCACTAGGACTCCCCTCTGGAGCTACATCTTATTGCCATTGGTAACTGTGATCACACAATTTTAAACACAGCAGTATTAAAATAGCTTGCCGTAGAAAACAGCAGAGCTCTCGCTTCCTTATTAAGAAAGTTGATTAAAGATTCCATCCAGCATCTTTCTCTTGAAATAATTAGATATGCTCTTATTTATAGTTCATCTTCCATAATATGGCTGATAGTCTCTGACTTCTGTTGTATTTCAGTATCATTTTCAGCCTCATATCAGAGATTACACATTCTGCTCCATGCTTATTTCTGTAGCTAATTGTACCTTTCGGCCCAGCCTGGCTTCAGAATGGAAATTAAAGAACTAGATACTATGATAAAAAAATACAATTTAAGGAGCACTTACACTGTACTTCAGAGCCCACTCTCAAACTGCAATTAGGTGCACTTTGTACCCTGATTTACCATATTCTTCGCTGTGTTTAGCCGGTTTTGTGTCCTTTTTCTTCAGCCTCCTCCAAAATGGTGATCTTTGGAGTAGTTTTCTGACTTCTAAACTGCACACTTGAGTGAAGCCAGTTCCTGTGCTGCGAGGCTTGCTCTTTTCTTCTGAGAGATAGGCTGCTTGCCGACTCTTTCCTTGTGCATTTCCCCGCCCCAGGGCAAGCTATATTTATAATATTAATAATATCAGAGCCCTTCTCGAAGTGACACAAAAGAAAGAGCGCGCGCGCACACACACACGCACACAAAAAGCAGCCTGCACGGAGGAATTACTGATTTCCACAGGAACGGAATTTCTTGCTTGCTGCCTTGTTCGGTTTGTCAGACCTCCCACTATCCCGATGTCATAAACTGCAAGGTAGCAACGGCAGAGGAGGGCAGACCAAAGAGGGTCTTTTTGGTAAACTAGCAGCTTTTGCGGCGTGTATTTCAGAGTTCCTCTGCTTGGGTGCTTTTTTCAAGGCACGCTTCCCAGTTGCAGAGGGTGGCTTGCAAACACAGCTGCCTGCAATTACAGTGTTTTACAGGATGCAGGCTTAAAAGAGGCAAAATCTAAGGCTGGCGATGATAGATACTAGTAAAAAATGTGAGTGCGAAGCTTTTGCCATGTAGAGGGGAAATTACGCAAGCCTCAAAAGGAAGGAGTCATATTCAGACCCCTTCAGTTTTAACTCCAGGTCTGTGCTGACATCTTAATTGAATTGGCAATAGATAGTTCTAAAAAACTGGAGTCACTCTGGTGTCACGCTCATTTGTCAGGAGGTGGGTGTAACAATTAACCCCAGCAGCCTGTCCCCTGGAAGTGTCCCAAATAAGGCAGTTCAGGAAAACCTTATCACAGTGAGACTCAGAGCACCCACTGAAGCCAGTCTGAACCTATGAGTCACTGTTACAGAAAGTCTTTCACAATAAAGTTCCCTTGGGGCTGGTTTTGCCCCCAGCTGAGCCCAGACCAACAGCCGTCACAGCAGGACAGAGCAGCCAGGCCGTAGCTCCTACTGATGCCCACTTGGGAGTCAGAAGTGAATCACCCCAGCACTTCAATTTCCCAATCCCATAGGTGAGACCGGAAGACTATCAGGCAACACAAGCTCGTTAAAAAAGGCTGATAATGCTGAGTTTAGCAAGAAATGTTTCGTGCCTGGCAGTCCCATCGAGGAGCCAGATGAGGCCCTTTCCTTCTCTTCTTTAACATGATACCTGAATGGGTTACTATGTTCACCAGGTGAATTTGGCATCTGTGAACCAGAGTGTGTGGTAGCTGTCCCCATGAAGATGGCCTCAACGTGAGAATGCAGACCTGCTGCAGAGCTTGGTCTCCACTTCTGTTGAACACAGCTACTGTGCAAAACAGGGCAAAAAAAAAGACCCCTTGACTGGGGCTAGATAGAATCCTTTGTGAGGAACACAGGTGTCCTGTTATTTTCTTAGATCACGGAATCATGGAATCATGGAGTTTTCAGAGTTGGAAGGGACCTCTACAGATCATTTAGTCCAACTCCCCTGCTAAAGCAGGATTGCCTAGAGCACATTACTCAGGACTGCATCCAGGCGGGTCTTGAAACTCTCCAGAGAAGGGGACTCCACAACCTCCCTGGGCAGCCTGTGCCAGTGCTCTGGCACCCTCACTGTAAAGAAGTTTTTCCGTGTATTTGAACGGAACTTCCTATGTTCTAACTTGTGCCCATTGCCCCTCGTCCTGCCACTGGGAAGCTCTCTCAGCCTTTCCTCAGAAGGGAGATGCTCCAAGCCCCTAATCATCTTAGTTGCCCTTCGCTGGACTTGCTCCAGCAGTTCCCTGTCCCTCTTGAACTGGGGAGCCCAAAACTGGACACAATATTCCAGTTGTGGCCACACCAGTGCAGAGTAGAGGGGGAGAATGACCTCCCTCGACCTACTGGCCACACTCTTACCTATGCAGCCCAGGATTCCATTGGCCTTTTTGGCAACAAGGGCACATTGCTGGGTCAGGGATAATTTACTGTCTACTAAGACCCCCAGATCCTTCTCCTCAGAGCTACTTCCAAGCAGGTCTGCCCCTAACCTATACTGGTGCTTTGCATTCTTCCTCCCCAGGTGCAGGACCTTGCACTTGCTTTTGTTGAACCTCATTAGGTTCTTCTCTGCCCAGCTCTCCAGCCTGTCCAGGTCACGCTGGATGGCAGCACGGCCCTCTGGGGCATCAGCCACCCGACCCAGTTTGGTATCATCAGCGAACTTGCTGAGGATACACTCTGTCCCCTCATCCAGGTCATTAATGAATATATTAAACAAAATTGGACCAAGTATTGACCCCTGGGGGACACCACTGGTTACAGGCCTCCAACTAGACTCTGTGCCACTGATCACAACCCTCTGAGTTCTGTCCCGCAGCCAACTCTCAATCCACCTCGCTGTCACCTCATCTAGCCCATACTTCCTCAGCTTCCTAATGAGGATGTTATGGGAGACAGTGTCAAAAGCCTTGCTAAAGTCAAGGTAGATGACATCTACGACTCTCCCCTCATCCAGCCAACCAGTTATAACATCATAGGAAGCTATCAGATTGGTCAAGCACAATTTACCCTTGGTAAATCCATGTTGACCACTTCCAATAACCTCCTGTTCAACGTGTTTGGAGATGACATCCAGAATGAGTCGCTCCATTACCTTCCCAGGGACAGAGGTGAGACTAACTGGTCTGTAGTTCCCTGGGTCCTACTTCTTGCCTTTTTTGAAGATCGGAATGATGTCAGCCTTCCTCCAGTCCTCACCCACCTCTCCTGTTCTCCATCACCTTTCAGAGACGATGGGGAGTGCTCTAGCAATAACATCTGCCAGCTTTCTCAGCACTCGCAGGTGCATCCCGTCAGGGCCCATGGACTTATGAATGTCCAGCTTGGCCAAGTGGTCTCTGACCCGGTCCTCCTCAACTGAGGGAAAATCTTCCTCTCTCGATGGAAGGATGGCTCCCTTTGGGCTATAATGACTCTATAATTTAACAGTCCTGGGTGGGAGGTCCTTTTTTGCAGGTGAATACCAAAAGTGTGGGTCACAGGCTGGTGTTGTCAGCAAAGCCCAGTTTCATGAGGTAGAGCTGTGCACCTCTCTCCCACTCCAAGGACTGGATGGAGGCTTAGGCTGAAAGAATGTGCTAAGAAATAGGCTGTGTGTAAAAGCCTTGTGAATCCCGATTTCACATCTGCAGCTCCATGTAGACCTGAAGTAGATGCCTAAAGCACCTTCCTGCTCCTTACAGAGTAACCTCGTCTCCCCTTCACTGCAGGGTTGTGGCTTTCACTCAGATAATTCACCCTTCCTCTACTCCAATGACTCATTTAAGATGCAGCTCTGCTCTGGACATCAGCAACATAAAAGGTAAGTGCAAACAGGCTGAATGTTGCCTTGTTTAAGACCTTTGCAGGCACAGTCATAAGCTCTTCAGATAGGCATTGCTCCATTTTGTTTTTCAGATAGGCATTGCTCCATTTTGTTTGGTCTAGCTGTAGACACATCACCACAAGGTCTGAGTGCCTTCTGAGCGCTACTCTGTCCCTTGAAAAAACTATTTGACATAAGTGAAACTGAGGCACAGGTAGATGAAATGTCTTTTTTAGGTTTGCACATGAAACATGGATGAGTCAGAAACCTTGTAGCCCAGTCTGTCAGAAACAAAGCTGTGATCTTACAGTATCTTCTCCACAGTATGTTGGATGTGCTACTGAGCGCATGTACATTGCATTATTTATCTCAGAACTTTTTTAGACTGCAACAACCACCCCTCCTGTCCCCCCCCCCAGGGACCTGAAAATGGCTTCCCTTCCATATAATATCATTACAGGGCTCAAGCAACAAAAAAGTATCCAACCTTCCTGTGCTGAACCCAGTGAAAGGAGGGTACCGGGGCTTCCACGGGTGCTCTCATCTTCTTGCAGAACTGAACACATGCTCTGCTTTGAAAGAACAGTGAGGTACAACTCCTAGATGTTTGGTCATCCCTAAAGCCAACCTTGACCCCTGCTTTTCCTAAAGGTGAATAGCTCTGGAAAACTGTAGGTCCCATGTTCTTCCATTTTTAAACAAAAACAAGCTTGCACTCCGATAGCGGCAGAGCATCACACGCCGCGACCTGCAATCCCAGGCAGCGTGTCTGAACTAAAAAGAGACACAGCTGCAGTCTGTCCCAGTCTATGTAAATTAAGTGAAGTCTTAGCTGAAAATGGCGATAATGTGGTCTGCATTAGATATAAAGCATTCCTTACGAACGTAGCGAGCACTGGAACAATTTGCATGTTGCTTTTTAATTTCTGGAAGGCAGCAACGTATCAGTTTCATGAGATCCCCTCCTCTGTTCCCTAGCTCTGCTTGGAAATGTCGTAAGACATTAATCTGTCCTCTTGGGCAGGGTTTTTATGCGTGGCATAGTGCACATAACTGCTTCCTAGAAATGCTGCTTTTCAACAATTTCATCTGAAAAAGGAGAGTAAAAATATCTAGTTTACATAACTCAAACTTAGTGTTCTCAGGATTATTTCAGGTATAAAAATTCCCTGTTTCCAAGTTTGCCATTGCCCTCCTTGATGTTTTGAGTGCGTTGTGTAACCAGTAAGTGTATAAACTGCAGAGGTTAATCATTCACTCTGACATCTAAAAGTGAGGCAAGCGGAATGTGAATAATTTGTGTTGTGGTCAAGACTACTACTACTGGGTACCTCTGTTTACGTTTATCAGGGGCTGTTGGAGCAGTTGATACTGTGGCGCCTTGAGACGTGAATCAGAGCCTGGTTATTACAAACCAGAACAAATAACTAAACAGCGCTGCTCTCTTTTCGACGCACACTCCGCAGTCGAGCTCTTTCTGGATCTCTCAACCCATGCTGTTGCAGTGAGGTGAGAACAGGTTGACATGACCTTTCTGAAATCCCTGCAGGAGCAGTGTCCCTTACCCTTGCTGTCCACAGGTGATGATCCCAAACAAGCTGAGTGTTGTGGCACCAGCACCCTCTGGCCTGCTTAGGGCCCACGGGTCCTGATCACTGAAAACCTGTGGTGAGTAACTGGCGTGTTGTTGTGGGGTCTCTGCTGTGAAACTGGCTGTCTGTATTGATTTGGTCTGGACTGCTTTTGAATGAAAACTGAATATTAGAAGTTGAGGCTGAAAGCAGAAGCTGGAATAACAGTTTAAGTATAATTTCTAAGTGTAATACATAGTAAACAATCTGTAATAAGCAAATATATATGGCGAATGGCTTCAAGCTCCAACAGGGTAGGTTTAGACTGAACATTAGGAAAGAATTTTTCACAGAAAGAGTGGTCGGGCATTGGAATAGACTGCCCAGGGAGGCGGTTGAGTCACCATCCCTGGATGTGTTTAAGAGACGTTTAGATGTGGTGTTGGGGGATATGGTGTAGGGGAGAACTTTGTAGAGTAGGGTAGATGGTTGGACTCGATGATCCCAAGGGTCTCGTCCAACCTAGACAATTCTATGATTCTATAGCTTTTATATATATAAAAAAATAACAGAAACTCTAAACTTGCATGTCTGTCCCACACGCAAATGCTAGTTTCAGTCTTTGTTCTATCCCAGCTGAAGCTGTGGTTTATGTCTTACTTTTAAAAGCTTAATTTTCTCATTCATCTATGAGTTTTGGAAAGATGTGCAGTATTCCTGGTGATTTGTAAGTTGTCCTCCTTTCTAACCGCATGTTCTCCTTTCAGGTTCTGCAAGTTCCTTCGCATATTTAGAGTCCCAACAAGGAGGTAAATGTGTGAGATAACCTGGAACGCCTTAAGGCACATCTTTTATCTGACTAAACCTGTGCACTGAGACCAGTATCACTGCACCTGCAATCACTTTTAGGTTGATGCAATTCCAGTGATTCCAGTGTGATTCCAGTGGAGCTGAATGGTATTGCTGTAGCATATACCTGATGTAATGATTAGTTGGCTGGAAATTAGAGTTGGAATTCTTTTTTCTCGTGTGCGATTTTGACTATTTAAACATTTCTTTTCCCATATCAGAATATTTTCATGGGAGCAAAAGTTCTGAAGAACTTCAGTTTGGAAGTATTCAAGCATTTTGCTTCAGTCTTGTTGATCTAAATGTAACATTTTAATATTGTTGAATTAAAAATATTTTCCTGTGGGCCAGCTAAGTGGCTGAGATGCAAATTGTCTTATTCCCTTATTCTCCTGGGCAATTTAAATCCACCATAACAGCAAGCCCAGAGGCAGTTTCAAGTTGTACTGAGTTGAAATAAAATATTCTTGTTCAGTTAAAAAATAAACTGAAACATTTGATTTGGGTCAAGCCAATGTAGTAAAGGAAATATTTTGTTTTGATTTTCCCAAAGGAAACCTGAATGCTTTGGGCGAAATTAATTTTTTCTTGCATAAAAAGTTGATTCTGTGGAAACTTAATTTCCCACTAGAGGCCACATTGATGAGAAGTGTCCATTAAGTTTCTGTGCTGAAGCAATGAATTGCATGTGATGTTTTAAGGAGGAACTCTGCAGTCTTATTTAAGGAAACCTCTCTTATTTTAGTGAAACCTGAAGGGACACGTTCTTCATGTCTTTCTCTCAGCTGTAAATTAACTATTTATATCTCTGACAATAGCTTTTATATCACCAGAGGCCTCTGCAGACATTTGATTTACTAAACCACATTTGGCTTTAGATATTTTCATTTCGGTTCCACTAGGAAGAAGCTGGCAGGTTGGCTTGTTCTGAGACAATATTATGCTGTGTTCTCATCATCTGAGTTACAAATTGGCCAGCTCCTCTGTAGGTAAAATTTTATTTCATCCAGACACACATCAGTGCACGTCCCATGATGTAAAGCTCTATATTCCACCATTAGTACCAGAATCGCTTCCTCTAATTTTTTCCTCAATTTAAACTGCCAAGCAGTAGTGAGCATTTTCCACTTGATTTGCTTCACTCCACTGCTTAAAGATGCACTGTCTCCTCTTGCTGCCCACAATTAACACTGGTCGTCATCCAAAGCCCGTATCACCTCAGCTGTTATCCAGTGAAATACCGTCTTTTTAGTGGGGTGATCAAAACCACACACCAAATTGCAAAGGTGGCATTGTGGGAGCTTTCTACCAAGCCAGTATCATCTGTGGGGAGTCTTACATGTCTGTTGAAGGCCATTTTACCTTTTCATCAGGCACTAGGCACTGCAGAAGAAGGTGGGTGCACTTCATCCTTCCTTCCTTTCCCCTCCTCCAATAACTTCCATCGCTTTGTAAAAGATGACAAAGTTTTTATTTTTTTCCTGTATTCACTGCTGATGTTTATTTGTAATTTTAGATCCCGTGGTATTCAAATTAGACTTTTTCCCCTCTCAAGGTCAGTATAATACTACAAAAGGAAAACAAAAGCTGTTTCAATTTTTTGTGTTCCAGGCACTGATTTGTCAGTATTTCTCTGGGCTTTTTTTTTTTTTTGTTTTCTTGCTTCTCTCGTAGCACATAAGCAGAAAAGCAAAAGTAAGCTGAATCCATGAGGACCTTGCTACATTACTATTTGGACATTGATGGATGGAGAAGCATTTAAAACCAAACAAAAAAAAAATCAATATTGAATCCAAAGAGGTGTATCACCTCTGCTGGTTTAAGCAGCATGACATGGTGGCAGGGAGTAACCCAAATATGTTTGCACTTTCCATCTCCCCAGAAGCTCATGGGTTCACCAGTGTATGGCAGATAGTACCACAGACTTGCGAAATAGACTTGCCAGGCCAGCAGGAGTTAAAAATACAAATATTTTTTTCTTTATACCTTTCTTGCTCTTCAAATATGGCAGAACCAAACAGCTGCAGCTCTGAAGTGATGATCTTAAAAAAATAAATATAGCTGCTATTTGTTACAGCTCTCTATTAAAACTGGCAGGTGACTGCTGTTATGTTTTCCCTCTCTTATTCCTGGGATAGCACATTTTCCAACTTGTTAAGTTACAGTATGTAATTTATAACCATCAAAGTGGAAAACGTTATACAGCACATGAATTAGCATATGAATGTCTGTTATTGAATGTGTGCTATATTTCTAGAAATAAGCAGTTATTCCTTCTTGGCAAACCTAAGATTTTTTCTATCAGGTTTTGTTTAATTATATTTGACTGATTAGAAGAGCTTCAATGGATGCATGCAAGAGTCCTGTAAGGGACGGTCCCCAATAGGTCTAAATTTGTGTGAAATCAGTCAAAGTTGTTGTCTTTTTGCACACACAGTCCCTTAAATCAAAAAGCTGTTTGGGCACTGTGGACTGGCAAGAAGGTGCAAACTTGTAACAGAGAGACACTGGCTGATTGTGTCCTTAAATATTAGTCTTGATATTGTGACTGTGGCTTGTCAATGGTGTTAGCACTAATGGCTAGGATTCACTCTGCCTGTTTAAGATAGACATCTACCTAAATTGTAGGTGCATAGAAAAACAGTTGCCTTAATGGAAAGCCAATTGAGTCTCTTCCACTGAGAGTCATTGGAAAAGCTTCCATGGATTCTGTGTCAGTAAATTTAGGGCCACTTATTCACTGTACTGCCGTGCTGGGTCCCACCCTTTAAGCATCTCATCTAAGATGGTGATTCACATGTCAAGCTACAAATTGTATCTTCATAACATCTGGTTCTTAGAACAGTGAAAGCCAGGACAGATCTGCAAAATATACGAAAAGAACTGTGTTAATGTCAGGTATGTCAACATTTTTCTTACATCTAGGTGCAGCGCTGTCTGAACTAGTTAACTCAGCTCAACTTGCTGTACTGAGACTTTGCTGCTTACTTCCAATGTTTTAAACACTGTATTTCTTGCAGAATAACTTTACTACAATTTAAAGTGTTCCAGAGGAAACGTAGTATCCTTTTGGCTTAGTGGTGCATCTAGTTCCCACCTTCTTTTTTAGATTCAGTTTGTGAACAGGTACTCTCTACAGAACCCATAAATTTCTGCTGTGAATGTCCTGGGGAGATCATAAAAACTTGTGACTTGATTTGTAAAAGAAGATGTTATTATTTACCTAGCTTAATAGACACTGCTTTATCTGTGCTCTAGTTCCCAAATACCACTGGAATCCAAATGTTTTTCTTTAGAACACTTAAGGCAATCAAAATTATTTATTTAAAGCACCAAATCACTTAAGGAAACAAGTGGAATACTACTGAAAGCTAAAATATTTTTCCAGCGGGGTTTGATATCTCCGTAAACATTTTGGATTTCATTTTCTTCCTACTCCTTTTGGAGTCCACCAAGAATCCAAATATCAAGTTTTCTATCAATTTCCACAGGGATGCAAGTACTGTAATTTCAAGTACCAGTGGAGAACCTGATCACTTTATGTAGTGTAATTTATACCCTCCCACACTCTAACATATGGCTGAACACTACCTATTGTGGAGTCCAATAAAAGACCGACTTCTTATGTCATAGTCTTTTAGGAAAATCCACACTCACTGGGCATCTCCACATCTTAGACATTGGTATCTTACAAACATGGGCTACAGCTGAGCATCAGAGCTGTGCGGGACAGGCACACAAATTCCTGAGCGCACCTCTGATCTCAATGTTAAATTAGCTTTATTGAAATATCTCTTTTAAATGAACTGAGCCTGGTGTCTCTTTTGTACTGAAATATGCCTTCTTAATGATGTTTCCTTGAAAGCTGTTGATGAGAGGCAGGAATGAGGGAATGGTCATTACCATTAAGAGTATTAAAGTGTTGAATGCTAAGTTACTGCCTTCCTTCCAACCACAAGGTTTTTTTAATGTCTATTAATACAATATAGGGCACTGCAGCTTTCTGTGGTGCACACAGGGTCACTGGACTAATGCATAGATCACCCCCTTGCACACAAGTAAATCCCAGAGTGAGTGAGGTTTGATGGTTGAAGGGAAGAAAGGGGAGGGAAGGAAGATCTATCTATTGGTTATGGTATGCAGGTTCACAAGAGTCAGGTATCAGGTATGCAGAGTCAGATGAGTCTTTGACAAAAACTCCCTTCCATCTCCTGTGGCCCCCTGGATTCCTTCGTAAACGCAGGAACGACCCTTTCCCACATCCATGGTTTGAAGTTTTTTTACTTCAAATGCAAAAACTCACAAAGTAAAAAATACCCCAAGATTATATCTCTGTCCAAAAGAGTCTTTAGGGTCCTGGAGGGCTCTCTTTAAGGTTTTAATCCTTTCTTGGCTTCCATACACTGTCAAGTCCTTATTTTAATGCCCTTTTTATCCTTCAGTATTTCTTAGACTACTTTATCTCCATGAGTTTGTCAGGCATGCTGTAGAAAGAAAAACTTCTCCAAGTAACTTAAACCCATGTCCCTGTTTGGACCACGAACAGGAGAGCTTGGCAGGGGAGTACAGTATCTTTCAAACTGATGGTAAATCAATGTAAATGGAAAACCTCCTGTTTTCACTCCAGCGTGGTTCCAGGTGTGGGAGGGAAACAGCTTATCTGAGCCAGGTTCCGCAGAGTCTGGTCTTCTTACTGACGTTTCTCAAGGCGCTATGCTAGTATGCTTTCCTGTCGGAGACTGACTTTTAATACCTCTGACACTGGAACTCCTGCAAGAAAACAGCAGAGAACCTGCCTTTGTAAAGGAAGACTTGGAACAGACATGTGAGCTTTAAGTAGAACCTGTATGTAGGCAAGAAGTCATAATTGTGCAGGTTATAATGGGGGGCAAATTCAGAATAGGGATTCGCGATCTTTTTGTTTGCTAATGGAAGTTCCAGCATGGACTTCTCGGCAGGGGTTAGAGGCTGCGTGTTTGTATGTGTCTGGTTTTATTTATAGGGAGCTTTTGGATTGCACAATCCACAGGAGAAAAGTCAGTAGGAAAAGTGCATCTCCTTTCCTGGTTGCCTTGCAGGAAGATTTATTATGAACACCACTCATTTATTAGTAGTGCGTTGTTTACTACAGTCAAGAGTTGTGCGTAATTTGGAAGCGAAAAGGACAGAAGTGCCTACAGCCTGTTGACTTTGGAGAGATGCTTCTGCTATAAGGAGGTCGTTTCTGCCATTTGTACCTTGTACCTTGTCCCCAAGAAACACATCGGGAGGGGAACAGAAATCAAACTGTTCTGTGCTGCTGGAAAATTTCAAGGCTACGAGGCATACCTGGAACACACTAGATGGAATCGATACATCACACAGGAGAACTGCAAGCATCGCACCGAATGGCTTCTTTGATGTTCTGTATGCAGTGTTTAATGTAACGCGTGGCATTAAAATGCAAGATTCGAGCCAGAAGTTTGCCTTTGAAGGTAAATCGGGCATCCACCCAAACGCCTGACAGGAGATGAGCCTTGTATTGTTTTCTAATGGCTGAAATCCCCTGGGCCCTGCCAGCCTGGCAGAGCCCGAGTCCTGAGTCAAGCGCTGCTCAGTGAATGCCTTTTTCCTGTAAATACGTGCTTAAATATCAGGCCGCTGAACTGGTGCATCCGGCTTGAATTATCCTGTGCTGGTAATAGGTGAACAAAGAAAATAACATGATCCAAGACAAAGAAAGGAAGACTTTGTAAAAGCAAGAAGTTGTTTTTCCTAACAGTGAATTCTCTGAAACCAATAGCATTCCCACTAGTGTAAACTGAACGGAGAATCAGGCTGCCGCAAAACGTAAGCTGGAGAATGTGGGGCAGAATTTCCTGCATCAAGATGCATGAACTATCTCAGTGACTCTAAGTACTAAAAAGAAGTGATCCAGGTCTATTTTACGGTCTGCACTCTGCAAAGTGTTTTCTGGCACTGGGACACAATACTTACTGGGGCTTGTAGGTGATTCTCCAAAAGAAACAGATGAGTGCTACCCACCTCGCTGTCCAGACTATGGAAAATTATTATAAAGTCATAGAAACTGGAAATCAGCCTGGTGTTTTAGGAAGGCTATCCCAGGAGGCCCAGGAAAGTGCAAACATGAAGCTGCATCCCTCCTGCCTGCAGCTGTCTGGGATGGGGCTCCCCATTCCTCCATCCTGCTGCTGCTGTTTAGATGTTTAGAGACGTTGTTCCAAGTTCCCGTAAGGTCCCTGGCATCCATGTGTGCTGGCAAGTGAGAGCAGTTAGTTCTGTAATGTCCAAACCAACGAGCAAATTATTGCTTGAAGTCTGCTTTCTGTGTCCCCCCCACAGCTTCTGGGATGAGCTGCTGCTACACATACACGGTGTAGCTGCTGCCTTTTACGAGATACGCAGCTCAGTGCTCGCACCCCGTGTCTCCGTTTAGTGCATGGTCCCTGGTGAAGAACAGGAATGAGCCATTAGATTCAAAATTTGAAAATCAGAAATGCTCCGGGGTGTATCATCAGCCAGCGAAAAATCCCATCATTGCACTGCTACTACGGCATCCACCTTATTTGTGCCTCCAACTCAAACGCATTAAACTTAATTACACAGTAATACAACTCCAAGACAAATTTACCATATTGGGATAGGAAAAGCTTTTGAAAAAGCACTTCTCCATTAATAATTGAAGCAGCACTTGTGCTGGCAACAGAGGAAAGCAAAGTGATGCCAGTCTGTGGGACACAGTACAAAGAAGCAATCTTAAACTGCTTTAATAAACGCATACAAATCTTGAGTTTGTGGTCATTTAATCCAGAACGTGGAGTTAACAGATGGAAAAACTCATTAGGTCATCTGTTGCATGTCCCTGGCAGTGCGGGACTGCTGCAAGCAGTGTGCTTCTGTTGAATCAGTCTAGTTCTCCACACCCCAAGCAATGGGAAACCCACTTGCCAGAGTATCTTCCTATGTAAAGACCTTTTGGTTTTTCCCCTCCACAATGGGAAGTTTAAATTCACCTTGTGATTTCATCCACTGTTCCAAATTGCATCCCTTCTGCCGAAGGAGGTAACTCCCCTTGGTGTTCAGACCCTTCAAATATTGATAAGAAAATCGCTGTGTCCCTTTTCTTTTGCAGATGTGTTTAAGCCAAGTTCTATGCATATTTAGCCTTTTAAATCTTTCTTCCTGCAGCCCCCGCATCCTTTTTGCTGCTCTGCTTTTATGATTTCTCACTGTGAATACGTCTTAACATTTCGGCTTTGATGGTAATACAGCAGTCAGGACAGGTTTGCCAAACCCTTACATCCAAAGTGGAAGATAATTAATCCTATTGTTCTTCCATTTTACAATTGGAGATAGACAATTTGCTTTTGCTTGGACTCTCTTCCCACCTCCTTCTGGGCTGGAACACATTGTCCCCTCCAGTGCAATTTCAGCCACATTCAGTCCTTGAAATTGTGTTTGCAGCTTTTCTCCTTAAAAACAGGGGGGGGGGAAGAGGAGGAGAAAAAAAAGAGAAGTGAATTAGGAGCTTTTGCTGTTTTGTTCCATCATTAACCCTGTCAGTGCTAAAAGGGTTTGGGAAAAGTCAGGCATGGGGGGAGGCTGGTGATAAAGCAAGGCAAATGCTTTGGAGGACTGGTGAGCATCGGTGGGAAAAAGGCACATTTGAGCTGGATGGCTGCAGAAGGTATAGTGAGAATTACATGGGGAGGCTGAACTGGGGAGGCCAAGTAGGCAGGAGGAGGCAGGAGGAAAAGATATGGCAGTGGCGGTTGATGGGAGAGAGGCATAGGGAGGGAGAGGGAAGTGATGTAGTACTGCTGTCAGCTAAATTTATCCCCTGCTAGATGTGTAGCGTGAGAAAAGCAGACTTCATGGTACAGCAGAGAATGTTGCAAAGCTGGATTTGTAACCTCGAAAAAGAGCTAATGCTCTGGGAAAACCTTCTGAACTGAGTACGTCTTGATATAGGATGATGTGACGTGGTAAGTTGGAGCAGAGTGAATAGGCATTAAAACAGAAAAGTCTTCCACCAACATAAGCTTGACGTAGCAGGGTACTGTAACAAAGATTGGCAGAGGTAAGAGCTTTAATGACAAAACTCCCATCAGGGAAGCAAGAGGACCCCAAACCCTAAGGGGAATCTCTATTCAAGGATTCCTCTTTTAGTTTATAGCCCTAGACGGGGAATATTTTGCTATTGCAAAAACATCCCTCCACAGAAGAAGCCCAGGGGTTTGCATCTAATGTGGTAGGAGCTAAAATATTTGGATAAAGTTGTGAAAACAACCTCGTCTTCATGGATCCTGCCTGTTCCTCCAGGATGACAGGTATTCTGAAAAATATTCACAGTTGCAATTAGCATAAGGAAGCCCTGTATATCATTTGGTTTAGGTTGTAGCTCCATAATGCTTAACAGTCACAGGAATTTCCCAGGGGATGACAGCCAGAGAAGCATCAAGCAACCTACTGGGGTTTGCAAGCAACCTACTGGAACAGGTTAGCATGTACAAATAAAGGTAGTTTTGGTTTGGTTTGGTTTGGTTTGTTTCTGAGCAATTTTTACACATTTCTTCAGCTGCCCTCTTATTGATAGAATTTTAGCCACATTTCTGATTTTTGCTTCTTTAAACATGCAATCCAGATTTTCCTGCTGGAAATAATCTCCAGCAAACAAGTATTCAAGTGTTAAGCAAGCTTGACCCTTCCTTTTTTAAGTCTTTGGCACTACTGCACCCGTAAGCATCCAGGGCAAAAAGTGAACATGATTTCCCAGAGCATAATGATAGAATTTCCCAAACAGTAAGCGAGTTTGAGTTAGGAAGTTCCTTTTTTGATTACTTAATGGCCTGCATTCATTAGTTAGGGTTTTCACCATCCCTTGTTCCAGCTGCATGTGGTTGGGCAAGGTTTCGGACAGTGCGAGGAATCTCATTTTGCAAGATGCTTTGTGTTCACAGTCCAGCTGAAGGTTTCATGGTATATGGATGGGCATTTTCATATGGGTTGACTGCATGCCTGCTTGAGCACGTGAGCAAGGGGTTGGGCAGATCCTCCACTTGAAGCAATTCGGCAAAGTTGAGGGTCTGTGAGTGATTGCTGTGAACCAGCGAATATCCCCCCTTCCTGTTCCGGGCAGGAAAATATTTATAGCTGCTTACCCTGTTCTATACATAAAATAAATCAGCAAAACAAAGCAGGACTCTTCCTGAATGTAATTCTGACAGCTGGTTTATACCCAAGCACCACAAGAAATGTTGAATTGTTCTTGCCTTGTGGGAAGAAAAATGAACCTATGCTTGGGCAGACTTACAGGACAGATTTTGCCCAAGGGGTGCCTGGCCAGTGGCACGTTCTTATCTATACTTGATGCACCTGCTGATCTCGGCTCTATCAGTATGTTTTATAAGTTACTGAATGTGTTTTTCTTGCACAAGTCTGTGCCTTTGGCCACCCTAACTTTGACTCCTTCCTTCATTCACTCACCATTCTGGTGTTCTGACTGCAACAGACGGGTCTTGAGAAATTGCTTCTGAAAACTGATCTGAAATTGCAAGGAGTCCCAAGTCTCTGCTTCTCAGATTTCTTTACAAAATATTATATTGGATCTGGTACTATATTTTACAAACCACACTGGAACAGCTTAATAGCCCAAGCTTTGTCTTAAATAAAACTTTAAAAATCCTCTTTTGGTTTGGAAAAAATATCTCTTTTCTTACTGTTTACAGTGGCAACTGGTCCAGCTACAGAGCTCTGACAGTAACAGAGAACATTTTTCTGCCTAACATTTTATTTGGGAGGCAATTGCTTTAACTGGTGTCAGCTTAAGGATTTGAAATTCCCAGTTTCTTCATTCTAGCATAGCCTGGTCTGAAGGATGGCAGATCAGCAGACAGAAGCCAGGCTAGGAAGAGGCAAGACCTTCAGCTGTCATCTGTTTTGGCTGCGGCATTGTTGGAAAGAGAGGTACCACCTCATCCTCTCCCCATAGTGGTATTAGTCAAGCAGTGGCCCACCCTGGTAGCCATGTAGGGATGGCAGTGCTGCTGTTGAAGAAACATTGAAGAGGACACAAAGCATTAAGAAACAGCAGTGATAAAGCCCCAAACATGGCCTGAGAGAGGACAGGCTGAGTGGATGCAATCTGAGGAGGACTTCCTGTGAGAGGAGAGGTGTTGATCAGCTTATCCTCAGATTTGAGGGTTGGTAGAGTTTTTTCATTTTTTCACCCTGGTTTGGTTAAAATGGTCGGGGGCTCTGTGTTTGGTTTCCATTCCTACCTGGTGAAGCGGTGTAGAGTGAAGATGGGGTATCCCTCTGCAGACATATACTACTTTATTGTTACTGTACAATGAAAACAGGACATACCAGGACTCCAAAAAGTCAACAAGTAAGTGTAGGGGCTTAACAGAAAAGATTAAATTTAGTTGATTGTTAGTGGAGGTACACAGGAAGGGATGACAGAGACAGGAAGTATTTACCGAATTTGACACAGAAGAAATGGAAGTAGCAAAGTCTAAGCAAGGAATAGGGTGGAACAGAAGCGGGATGAAGACGAGACAATTTTTCTTTCACCGTCTTACCTCCTTGCCTTTCTGGAGAAATCTGCCACGGGGAACCTTGTGACTGAGGATTCTAGAAAATACACAGATGTCAGCAAATGTTTTGCATTAAATTAGACTCGGTGTCTGGAGAGGTTTTTTTTCTCATTTCTAGCATCCAGCTCTAACTGTGACAGTCTAGAAGATGGCCATAAAACCCTAAATCCTGCTGTAATTTTTACTTGTACAGTCACAGTGGAACTTGTTCAGAACAATATTGGTCTGAGGATGCACAGAGAATACCAATTTCTGACATTTCTTCTTCCATCAAAATCAGATTAAATGCTGAATTCAAAATAAACATACCGATTACAAAATTAAGGTATGATTTATAAAAACTACACTACAGTCAGTGTAATTTCATACACTTTTGGTAATGTACATGGCTAAATCAGCTGCGTTTTGTACAACTCCATATCCTTATTTTCAGATTAAGTTCATCACAGTTTGTAGCATTTCCAACTAAAATATCATCCCTGGTTTAGAAGATTAAACTAATCTTCATCTCATGGCAACAGCTCTGGTTGGCATCCTAACACTGCTGTTGCCAAAAGATTTTGTGATGTTACACATTCATATTAAGCTAAACTAGCAGTAGGAGTTATGCACTGAAGTTACAGTACATATCATCATCACCGAGTGGGAAATTGTTTGAAACAATTTCCTATTTAGCCAAAGTGGGCAGCTCATAAGCTGTTCAGGGCTTTGCAGGTGGGAAACAAGCAAAGGAATTTAGGACTGAAAAAGGAATACACTGATGACCAGGCCCTCATCCAGCATATAATGGCATTCCCACTGGAGCATGCAGCCCGGATCTGAATGGGGAAGGAGGTGTATAAGACTCAATGCATTAATCATTGCAGGTTCACTTACTGGCATGGACAGAGAAGAGACAGTGTGGTGCAGTGGTACAGACTTCACAATGTCTTGGAAAATTCACTGCCTGGCATAACTCCTTGGATTTCAGCAGAACTAACCTGGATTACACAAGGTCATATCTTGACCTTAAATGATAATCAATAACATAATTAGTCATTGACATAATATAACTACTAGAGCGGTT
Organism: Vanellus vanellus; assembly: GCF_965231255.1. Classification (NCBI taxonomy): domain Eukaryota; kingdom Metazoa; phylum Chordata; class Aves; order Charadriiformes; family Charadriidae; genus Vanellus; species Vanellus vanellus. Next base: position 190,681,631 of record NC_138905.1, read on the forward strand.
TGGAAAAAAAAAACAACATTCTTTAGAAAAATATTGAAATTGTGTTGGAAAAAAGGAATAGATATTTGGTTAAGAAAAAGAAACGTTTTCCCTCAGAATCTAAAAGTGTTTGAACATGAGCAAAGCTTTCTGCAGATTTTGTTTAATAAACCCCCTCATTTTCCCATTACTGCAATGTGTGAATGGAAAACACTGGATGAATCCCAGCGCTTGGGAGTGGATCATCTTATCAGACTTCTGCACGAGCAGAACCATGAGCTCCCTTCCCTCCAGGGTCTTTACTCAGGAACAGGCAACAAGATCACAGTTGAGGACTTTAGATGCAACAGTGCACACATATTTCCACCCACCAGAGCAGATAGTCTTTCACAGAATCACAGAATGGTCAGGGTTGGAAGGGACCTCTGGAGATCATCTAGTCCAACCTCCCTGCCAGAGCAGGGTCACCTAGAGCAGGTTGCACAGGACAGAGTCCAGGCAGGCTTTGAATGTCTCCAGAGTGGGAGACTCCATAACCTCTCTGGGCAGCCTGTGCCAGTGCTCTGCCACCCTCAAAGTGAAAAAGTTCCTCCTCATGTTTAGATGGAACTTCCTATGTTCAAGTTTGTGCTCGTTACCTCTTGTCCTATCACTGGGCACCGCTGAAAAAATACCTCCATAAATGTGCTTTTGTGTATGTGACTTAAAACAGCATTCACCTCATTTTTCTTTTTCCTTTTTCCCACCTCTGAAGCCATTTCATTTGTGCACATTCACATCTAGACTGCTTTTTGTTTTAGAGGGAAGGCTTTATAATTGTAATCCACAGGGGCTCAGGACCTCACGATAGGTATTGAAAACATTTTTTTGACCTTTTTAATATTATACCAAATGCTGCTAAGCAATTAAGGCAATAAATCTGTGTAAACTGAATGCATAATTCCTCTTAGGAATATAAATATGAGAAAATTAAATGTCAACATCTACCTTGGTGTTTACAAGTGCAGCCATAGAATGTGAATTCATTGCCTTACCTGAATTCCAATTTTGTATATATTCCTTTTAGAGGACCTTTTTTTTTTTTTTCTTTTAAATGAGTTCAGATACATAATCTCTTTGGTAGCGCTGAATGTCCCACTTGTGAGGGACTTTCTCTGACAGTTTACTGCTGATCCTGTAGAAGCAGGCACAAAAACAACTGGCACAGTTTTAAGAGAAGTACAATGTCAAAGACAGGGTCTCAGGCATGTGAGAGTTGATGGCAGTTCCCAGCTCTGGCAGCAGGTAGCCTGGGCCACATCATTTCACCTCTTTGTGTTTTGTTTCCTTTAACAGTATTTCTTGTCTCATTTGACTTAGAAACTTCTGGAGGCAAGAACTGTATCCTGTTCTGCCTTTATACCACCCTTGGTGCCATCAGGGGACTACGTGCTCAACCCCAGACTCAGCTGAGACTTATACATTGCACATAAACACTACCACTAAATATACACTCTTCCCAATCCTGTCTGTCCATGCAGTGGGGAGGAAAGGGGAGAGAAAGCAGGAGCATTTTTTGCATTGAGGCACCATCTAGAAACTCCTGCTGTTTGGAGTTGAGATCATGATAGCTATGAGCTTCCTAATGACCTAAGAATCCACTGCAACTAAAGAAGGTAAAGAAAAATCCTTCCCTTGACATATGCTGTTGGTAGAGTGCTGATTCCATCTCAACATGGTGGTTTTGGGTTAAAAGGTTGTTACTGAGAGTTTTATAATTTATTATGTCTCCTCAACTAGCTAGTCCTGCCAGAATACAGGAGGAGCCTCCTGTTATTTTAGTGTAGACTAGTCTAGTTGTTCTTCACTGTTTTACTGAATTTGCTTTACTTAGGACAGCAAAGGGAACTTACAACACTTCTGTGGATGTCACTTCTGTTTCATCTGCCAGCCTGTATATCAAGTGGCACAGTTGTATGATGAAGCTGAAAAGAATATTTCTTCACCAAAATGTGAATCTTTTCCCCTTTCATTGATTTTTTTTTTTTTTGGCAGTTGATGATCTAGTTGGTGTAGGCCTAATTAACATTTCCATTATTTAAAAATCTGTTAAGAAGGAAGAGTTTGAATTTAGCATTCCATTTTCTTGCATTTTTTTGTTACTAAAATAATAAAAATGCAGTGGATGCCACTGTCTCAGACATCCTCAGAGAGAAATAACCTTGCTTCTGGTGCTAGCTGAAATGTAAGCAGGAATAGTATCTGTGAAGCCAAGCCAATAACCCCCCTTTCTTGATTTTCAGAAGTTGATCACTCAAATCCAATTAAAAGAATAACTCTGTGAATTAATTAAATTGCCCTTCCACTAAAGTTGAGGCTTAAACAGTTTGCTGCATTTGACAGAAAAGCAAAATAACTTTTATTGGATAAAGGGTGAACTGAAACAGAGTTTCTGCCTTTGAGGTAAGCTGGGAATTGAGTGCTCAGCTCAGATTAAATGGTAAACTTGACTATATCCATGTAGTTCCTTGATGGGTTCATCTGTACGTGCAAGTACTTGCATGATTACTTTAGTCATCACCGACAGGGATGAATTGCTTCTGAGCAGATGTACGTTGATAATCACCTTGCATGCTTTTGAGAGGAGACAGTCTCTTTCCAGCAAACTTTCAGCTGGCCACATGTCAAGTTCCCCAAATCCAGCTAGGCAATGCTGTGGTGTGTTGACCTTGGCTAAGGGCCAAACACCCACCCAGCCACTCACTCACAAACCCCGCCTGAACAGGACAGGGAGAGCAAATTGCGTGAAAAAGCTCACAGGTCAGGATAAAGGCAGGCAAATTGCTTACCAATTACCATCATGGGCAAAACAGACATGACTTGGGGAAAATCAGTTTAATTTATTGCCAATAGGATGGTAAGAAACAATGACAAATTGTTTGGATATCTCCTCTGGCATGGGGTCCTCCATGGGCTGCAGTATGGATGTTTGCTCCAATATGGGCCTCTCCAGCACCTGGACTACCTCCTCCCTTCTTTCTTCTGACCTTGGTGTTCACACCGCTGTTTCTCACTTTTTTTCTCTTCTCTTCTCTTCTCTTCTCTTCTCTTCTCTTCTCTTCTCTTCTCTTCTCTTCTCTTCTCTTCTCTTCTCTTCTCTTCTCTTCTCTTCTCTTCTCTTCTCTTCTCTTCTCTTCTCTTCTCTTCTCTTCTCTTCTCTTCTCTTCTCGTCATTTTTTTCCCTTTCTTAAATACTTTTTCCTAGAGGCACCACCATCTTGGCTGTGGGGCCTGGCCATGCCCTGGAGTGGGTTGGTTGAAGCTAACTGGAACCGGCTGTGTCCGGCTCAGGGCAGCCTCGGCCTCTCCTCACAGAGATCAAAGCCAGGGCATGGATGGTCTGTACAAAAGCTCAGCGAAAACCTGCAATTCCAGCAATTATTCTAGCAATATTCCTGACTTCCACATTGGACAAAGTTCATTAGATGTCTTCCCAGCTTGATGTGGCCGTCAAGTTAGGTTGTCATCACATTTTCCACACTCACAGAACATATTCTCTTCCCTATGCACAGTCTCATGAAACTGGGGACACCCCAGTTTTGGATCTCTCTTTAGTAAGGCATATTGATTCTCTTCAGAGATGACGAAGAGTTCTGGGTTTGCTGATGGCGTTCTCTCCTCCCAGGCATAAGGTGTCCTGTGAAGGCTACCAACAGGAAGGTACGATAAGAATTTCACACTGGGATAAAAGAGATACTCTCTAATAGTCTTAATATGCTATTAGAAACTAGCGAACATTTTATAAGCAGACTTTTGAAACCTCTGTGAAGTGTTGATAATTAATAGAGGCACTCCTGTTCACTGATATGTTGTTCCCTGTTCAAAGAACTGTACTATAATTAGCTACACTCAACACAATTTAGAGATTGAAGTGTTGGTGAAAACAAAAATAATTCTTACCTATTTTATGCTGATTCACTCTTTGCATAATGCTGGGCAATTGTAACGCCCCTTAAAGTTAAGAGCACACTCACTGTGCGTCTAATCCCTCCATACTTTTTGCAATATTAACTTTTAACAGTGTTTACACACCAATTGTGCTGTAATGGAAACTCTCTGAATCCCACACAGTGTCAGAGCAAAGGTTATAACTAAGGTACTGATGTTTTATTAGTGAAATCAAAGAATATAGGGGGGGTTGGGTTGACTTGGGTTTTGTTTTTTCTTCTTTTTCTTTTTTATTTTTTTTTTTCCCCAAAAAACCCTCCTTGTCGAGTAAGTTTTACAAAATAACCTGCATAGGTATATAGAATATGACTAAGAATAGTATCTGAAAGCAGAGGGTTTTGATAAAGCTAGGAAATTCAGTGACAACAAAAGAAATGCTTCCTTATCTAATCACTATGTACATTTTACTTAAAGAAAAAAAAAAAGATAAGTGAAGTCTAAAAAAAAGGCTGGACTAGAATTTAATTCATAAGTAAGTCAAATCTCTTCAAACATTGAATTTTATGAAGTATTGCAAATTTAATTTGACATTTCCTAGTTGCATATCAAATTATTACCCGACTTATATTATTACTACACCCTATGTATAGTACCATACATCTACTATATATAGCATATTTGTGTATACTTCATATATATATGCAAAATATGTCTCAGTGGTTAACTCTGGAATTAATGGCTCTGGGGAGTTTTTACCCTGTCTTTGTAAAAGATTTCTTCCTTTTTCTGTGGAATTGAGGTAGTCTTCTGTCTTAAGGGATATTACCCGAAAAAAAATAAGACCCCAAAGTACATTCTACAAGAAATTTAATTTAGGAATTCATGTAGACAAAAGAAAACTACCAGAGATGCAGTCTGCAAACACTGGTCAATACCAGGACACTTGGGAAGATGCTATGAAATCTCTATTTCTACGATTGAAGTCTTTATTTTAGAGCTCAGCTGAAAGATGACTATACCAGCTTCTGTACCTGCTTCTGAAAGGCAGTTGATCAGTTCTGACTCACAAAGAAAAGCCACCCACTGGATCATCAGGTCACAGGTCCAGGTGAGAATCAAAACTGTGCTAGAGGCAGTTTGATAGAGCTGGCTGTTAATTGCAGCCAGTTCTCAGACTGACTGTCACCAGGTCGAAGAAGACCTCAGTGCTCCCCGCTGCTGCTCCACTCCCAAGAAGTGCAACACTAGTGTCCAGCTCAGTGGGTGGCTTTTCCTCTCTGACACGCTCAGCCTTAGACCCCAAATCCATAATCCTGGCTGTAATCTTGTATCCTAGCATCGGGAACCAGACAGTATTTACTGGGCAGAAGATACTCCTGTTGGCAGTGGTCTAAGGTAGGTTGTGGGAAAAATAGTTAAGAAAATAATAAAGATGAAAATAAAAGTGAATCAAAAGCTGACCCTCCAGACATGCAGTCCCACCAGTTCTTGGAAACCACAGACAACTTGACTGGTGCAAGGAAGCTGTGGGACCGAATTGCTTCTTATTAACTCGTAGGAACAAGTGGTAACAGCAGCTCATGGGAGGTGTAGGTGTTTGCTCTTTTCTTTCCCTGCCAGCAAAGATTTCTGAATATAGGTAGGAATATATTTCTGAATATATCTCTGGTGCCAAAAGATAGCTAGCTGAAATCTTGTTGTATCTAGGACAGCAAAAGTTCTTGGAGTGCTGTTGTCTTCTCCTGGGAGGAATTACTGTTCTTTATTACATGGTAAGCAGAAACACGTACCTTACATCTTCACTGTAAAATTTTTAGTTTGAGAAGATTTGGTGCAATGTTATGAAAAAGGAAAACTTCTCAGCTTCCAAATTTTCTCAGTTCTGTTATCTGTCACAGCTCAAGAAATAACATTAGTTTTCTATTTTTTTTTCCCCCAAGTAAGAAGACAAATAGAAACTAAGATCTAATTCTTCAGAGGGGGCGAAGCAACTCACGACACTTTTTAGGTTTAGCACTGTAGTCATTTACTGCGACAAGGTCCTCTGCTTGTGTGAGGAGAAATGTAGCCATCACCAGGCAGTTTGCTGACACTGGCTAACAGAACATATGCCTCTCTTTTGGCAGGGAGATGGCAGATGTCATCCTGTGGGAAGCCTGGGGGAAAAATGAAGACATGACCTCAAACTGTACTTCTGCCTTCAGCCTGGCAGCGCAAACCTCCCTCTGTCACCCACCCCACCACGTGTTGTACCCAACACCTGCATCGCCAAACGCTAAAGATGCTGCAGTCAATGGGGAAACTAAATAGCCAGAGTTCATTTTGGTGTTTGGTTTTGTTCATTACATTTTGTTCATTTTGGGGTTTTGTGCTCCTAATCTTCATCGTACGCTTGTCTGGTATTGTGAGTGGCTGGCAGAGATGCAGGTTTCACAGGGAAAAGGACGGCAGGGACTGTGTGTGGCCCTGTTGACAGGCCATTCCCTGCTTTGTGATGTGGCCACAAGCAGGAGGCTGTATTAGCCACCTATGCTGAGATCAGTGGGGTTAAATTTCTGCCCCACTCTCCTGAAGATGGACTCTTTGTTGACCCTCACTTTTCCATAGCTTCGGAAGCTTTCATAGTGCAGCCCCTGAATGCACAGCAAATCCAGTCTCACACACAGATGTGAGTATCTTCTGATTCAGAAGAGCAGATGCAATTTCTGTGCATGTAGGGAAGTCAAATATCCCTCTGAAATACAGAGGCGAACTCCTCGGGGAGATGTGTTGTGCTGCAAAGAGCTGAGGGCGAATTGAATTTGAGAAAAGAGACAGGCAGAGGGTAAAAGCTGCACGAATATGTAAAGCAGGGGGATTTCTGCAGAAGACGTTACTGCAAACTCAGCTGTAATTAAACTGCCCACAGCTGCTGTTTCTGTCACCTTTGGAAGTGGGAGATGCTTTAACCAGCAGCAAAGTCAAAGGAAAACTTTAGGTATAACCTAAGAACTCAAGTTGCTCACTGTGACCTAAGAGAAAATAACTTTTTTTATCTTGTCAGTTTACACACATCCATGACCAGAAATGAATAAACTGCTTTACTTTGGGAAGGTTTTTGAGTAGAGTGCTTTGAAAATGTGGAAAACCCATCCGTTTCATATATGCATCTTGATGGTTTATTCCCCTTCCCACTGGGAAGGAAGAGGAAAATTAAAAAAAAATAATAAAGGAAAAGCTTCAGGAGTTTTCAGGGTTTCTTTTACTTTCTTGCTTTCTATTTAAAAAGTGTACTTGTGAAAGAGAGAGGAAAGGAGAGGAAGAAAGCAGAGAATTAGACTCTTTAGAAGAATGAAAATTTGGGGAATTCTCCCATTCTTCTTATTCACTCTTTTCCCTACTTCTTTCCAGTGGAAGGAAAGAGAGAGGGAGGGAAGGGAAATAACTAAGTGAGGAAGGTGATGACAAGGAATCCAAACATTATAGGTTTTGCTTTTAAGAAGGCAAACATATTTGCTCTTAAATTGTTGGTCAACATTTCCTATAGGAAGAATACTTTTAAAACCAGCTTTGGTTGTTATGCATCGTTATTTGTGTATATGGCACTCTACATGTCTGCAGGAAGACAAAATCATTCTGAAGTGTTTGCCTCAGTGCGGGCAGATGTGGCAAGAAGTCTAGCTGTAAGATGTGTTAGTGGAAATGAATGCTATTCTTGCCGACACCAGATAGGTCTCTCTTTGAGGTAAGAAGACAGGCAGAGCGCTGCAATGCTGCAAAAACTATTTGGGAATATACAGCCAACGAGTGAAGTGAAGCTGGGGTTAACTCAGGGAAGCTCAAATCGAATTTCCAAGGTAGCACTCAAAAAGCATATCTGAGGAACAGAGTAAGTCTGCATATGTGAAAAAAGGAACAAAGAGTGTGGGTTTGCAGGCAGGAAATAGAAAGCAAATTGATAGCCGTGCCATAAAGGCTGGGGGTATAAAGGACAAGCCTAGAACAGAAGGGAAGAAGTATGAGAGGCCATTATCTTTTAAGGAAAGAATTGCAAAGTGTGAGAAGCAACTGGCTTTCGTGTCTCTTGAGGAAGCATTAGATATAGGAAGACAAAACAATAACCCAAAGGAAAGTGGGGTCCCCAAGGCAACATTTCATACCAGCAATGCGGTAAGCCCTTCAGCACTCTTCCAGTTACACACCAGTAAGGGTGTAGTTCAGATGCAAGCTTCTCTGGTAAATGATGCTAGTATAAAATTCATTTGTGATAAGAAGTCACAAGAAGCGCATTGCTAAATTGCCAGTCTCCTCTTGTAAATGTTTTCCTTTTATCTATCCTCTTCTTTCCTGTGAACTTCCAAATGGAACAACGGTCATTTTGTTAATTAAAGATATCAGGTATGAACATGATGCTCGTAGGTTATTAACTTTGTATCAGACTATCCTTCAAATGCTGTGCTTTACTTCTTGAGGGATCCTGCAGCAAAGTGAGACACTATGATCTCCTTAATCAGAGACTGTAAGGCATCAGAGTTAAAGCTAATTAGGATTTATGAGGCTTTGGAGGGAATATAATTTGTATGCAAACACTGTAGGTGATAAGGGTCTTCAAGATGATGACTATACATCTCAGCTGAGCTTGGGTACCACAGTTTGATGGGATAAATCATTAGGAGTACATTACACAATATTCTTCCATTTCACCTTATTTTCAGTCAGAAGGCTAAGGCAGAGAAAATACCCTGCATGTGACACAATTTTGTGGCCCACCTTTTGCGGGCCTATGTCTAATTCCTATATCTAATGCTTCAGTCCCAGCTAGACTGGGACTGAAGCAGCAATTAAGACCTCCTGCTTAAAAAGCATTTCTTTTCAGTAAAGTCTCAGCTGCTGAAACAGCACCTCGCCGTTCAGATGACCGTTCTGCTTTCCTCCTAACACCTGGATGGTATCCCATCATGAGTAGGCATGTGCTTGCTAAGCATTCACTGGGGACTCTGTCAGAGGAATACAAACCTGCTTCAGTGATTTTTGAGTAAGTGCTCTTGAGAGCTGTTTGAATCATCCCACCAAATCCAAGACAGCTGTTCCATTGTAAAAGTCAGCTTAACATATGGTTTATAGTGATCATATATTTATATTATATACAGTATAAAATAAAACAAAAGGTGCTTGAATTCTATGAAGACAGCAAATTGCTATAAGTAGAAATGGAGAGAGAACAGTGATTATAGACAATCTGTACTAGACTAGCAGGAAACATTACCAGGAAAAGGAGAGGAACCATGAAAGGGAGGACTTCACTACTAGGACAGCTGTCTACTTGGCAGCTAATACCAACAGGTATCTGATGAATGAAATCTCTCTGGGAGCCTCTGGTGATGACAGTAACATTATTCTGTTTCCGTGTTGGGGTAGGTTGGTGGGAGACTCTGAAAGTTGGCTGTATAGAATTTCTGTTGTGCACAAGCATGAGTTTATGAATTACAGAAATTACTAATCCTGGAAGGGACTTGAAGTCCTTTTAGCCATCTCTCTTCTCTGGGGAGGGATAAGTGTATGTCCTTGACACTGCTTGTAGCCTTGTTAAAAATGCCAAATGTTTCCATGTATCATTAACTTCAGAAAGGTTTTTTTTTTTCTTACGTTTGGATTATTTATCTCTTGTGGCAAAGAACTTTCTGTTCCACACCTGGTGCAAAATGAAGCGATTGCAGTCCGATCGCAGAAGCGATCTTTATGGAAATTCTGTTTATATTGGAAGACACCTGGTGGACATGGAAAACATTTGACCTCTGTTTCTCTTTTAATAGTATTTTCATTAATGAATGGTGTGTTGTTGTGTCCTTCTTCAAGTGTCTTTTTTCTAGATCGAAGAAACAAAACTCTTGACAAACCTTTTCTCATCAGTCTGTTTTCTAAAGCTCTCAGAAACAGTGTTACTCTCTTCTGGGATTTCCCCATTATTTTTACATTTTTGTACTCCGCACAGGTTCTCAACAGTGCTGTGCAGGCAGAAAAATTACATTCTTTGCCACTTATGAAACCTCTGTTTGTACGTCCCACAATTGCATTAAAGTGCCTTGCAGCAGTGTGTTCTTGACTCACGTTCAGCTTCTAATCTACTATGACCTCCAGGTATTTTTTTTTTGCTTTTTCTGTAATGTCTTTCCTTTGTTAGCAGAGCCAGTGACAACTTAGCAGTGATACATCACAGAGGTGCCAACAAGTGGTCTGTTTACAAGCTGCTCCCTAGTCTACATGGCTATATATCCTGGTGTAACCTCCAGTCAGGATCTTAAAAGGCAAAGCTATAACAAAGTCGCTAGTCTGGGAATGGAGATTCATGCCACAGGGAACTCTAAAAGCTGCAAAGCAGCAGAGGGAAATACTTCTAGAGTCAATTTTAAAAATATAAGGCTCACCAAGTCTCCTAATCATACATCTCGTAGAAAACAAGTTATATTTAGGACACATATGGTCAAAAGTGGCAGCAATGATTTTGGAGACTGGATTTTGGAGCTGTTAATGGCATTTCAATCATCTGTAAATTACTTCAGAAATCAAAGTCATCAGTTCAATAGTAGTAGGTACTGGCAGTGTTCTTGGCTTTTTTCTGTGCTATTTTGGGATAGGTGTGGGGAAGAGGGGATATCGCATAGAGTCAACACTAATACCCTGTCTCCCATATGGAGCTCTATATATTTCCCCCTGATGATCTTGCACAAACCTCAAATTGACTCCAGAAAATTACAACTGCAACTCATCAGTTTAACTTGGTTTCCTGCCATGACAAGGAACTGAACAGTCATAACCAAAGGAAGAAAATTTTGAGTTATTTTGAGACGAGAATAAGACAATGTGGCTTTTTTAATGAGAAAGGCATCTTCCAGTGAAGGAAACAGACTTTTGTGACAGAGCTGTGGAACTGTTGTTTCTTCTGCAGAGACTTTCAGGCTGCATTTCTATTTAATTGGCGTCAAGCCTAGCATCAAGCCCACTTTCAGAGTTACACTTTCCTCTGAGCTTTAATTTGCACTTAAAACTGCACTCCGCTGCCTGAACACTGTCTTACTATTACTATTTGCTCACCTACAACTTTTCCTTTTAGAAAGAAACTCTGCCCTCACCTAAACTGTTCCTCTCCTGGTCCCTCTGCTTCGCTGCCACCACGGTAGCAGAAGGGATGAACGTGGACAGCAAGCAATCAAACAGTTCGCAGTGGAGGTAAAGATGGTGCACGTCTAATGGAGAAACTTACTGGGAACAGACAAAATTCTGCAAAACTAAGAAGTGATGTGTAGTCCTTTTTAATATCACCTGACCACTCTGTTGTCCAGGGAGCAGGGGGTGCTCAGGGTACGTAGGGTGCCGAGGGGTACGTGGGTACCAAGCCACAGGCTGTGCGTGCATTCAGCACTGTGTTCCAGGTGTCACAGGTTCTTTGTGCTGATCACTTTTATAATTTTTCCAGTTCTTCCTTTGAGGCTGATAGTGCATACCTCAGCAGCTGCTTTTCCTCCGCCAACTTTTACGTTCCTTTTTTTCTCTTCTTCTGTCTTGCTTAGGGAATGGTAAATCATGCTATGGCAGGTACTCTTTGTTTTACTTTTGAGGGTGAGGTTGAGACTAGTAATATATCTGTTGATGTTGGATAATAACTTGGTTTTTCACACCAAATACAGGCTGTTGGTCTACACCATTACTCTCTTGACTGTCTTTTGTCCTTCTTTGCCTTACCTTGTAATTGCTCTTCAGCTGAGCAGCATTTCCAAGGTTATCATGAAATAAGTTTAGGGGTACAACTAACTAGGATCTTTTAAAGGAAACAACTGTTTAAGTTCAAATGAATGTTAGTAGGCATACACAGAGAACAATGACATACATCCCAAGGGAGATGTTGTTTTCCCAAACCATGGCTGCTCAAGAAAATGTGTGTTAAACAGAATCTGGCCTTAACTTGAAAGGAAGTCACAGACCTCCTCTTCGCCTCTCCGGGTACCTGAGTAAATCCAAGATATGATTACTGTCAGTTTGGGGAATTAATTTCACATTTTCCTTCTGCTTTTTCTGTGAGGAAAAAAAAAACAACTGCAAATAGAAAATTCTTCACTGCTTATATGAAGTATGAGAGCTTTGAAATCTCATTTCTTAATGACTTTCCTCCATGCACGTACCTGAGTTCTCCTTGGGGAACTTGCTCCATCAAGGACTTGGAGAATGATGTTCCCGGCTGTCATGGGTCTCACAAACTAAAGCCCAGTTAAAAAAGAGGAGTAGTACCAGACCTGTTCTGCTAGGGAAAAGGTGTGATGGAAAACCTCTTACTGTGAGGCTGTCGTCAAGTTAAGCCTCTCATAAAAGATGATTACAGGCTGCTATTTGCTTTTCTTGACACTTTTGCTAGAAACCTGTGGCATTTGCAGAGATGCAGCCAGAAAAACCCTCCCCACATCACTTTGGACATGCTCTCAGGGCCCAACACACAACACTGGGCTCTGTCCTGAGCAGTCGGGGCTGGAGTATTGCTCTTAGATGAACGATGTTTGCTAACACCTTCAGAGGAACTAAAATTTAAAGTCCAAGGTCAGGTCCTTTCTTTTATTTATTTTTATTCTTGAGAAATACATCTATGTATGTTTATGTGTATATACAAGGAGTGTGAGAGGAAGGAGGAGGAGGGAGAGGCGAGAGGATGAAAATCACGCTATTTGTTGTTTTTACTCTATTTCCTACAACAGAAGCTGCTCCTTTCTCCTCTTCTCGTTGCAGCTGTGCGGCCATTACAGTGTCTACGGTAATAATATGATAGTGTTACTGGCAAATGTAAAGCTTAATTGCTGTAAACAATGATTAAAAGATTGTTGCACAGAAACAGGTGATTTTGTGCACAACTAGTTGAAATGAATGTAGGTTTTTCCTAACCATGTGCTAGCAAAATAAGCACACATGTTTAGGAGTCATTTTCAATTAACATTAGTTAATTATGCCTGCGCATTTCACACTCCATTAGCTGTCAGTACCTTGTATGGAATCTGTCAACATAAAAGCTCCTCTTTTTCCCCATATGTGATGAAAAGCTAACGAGGATGTGTTACAGAGAGAATAAATAGGTTTTCTTAAAAAAAATGTTGACTCCAGAGACAATATTTCTAATTGAGGAACTGGCATCTTAGTGAAAGATTTACTGATGTTAATAATGAAAAAGAGCAGGATAGACAGCTTTATGAAATGGTTATCTAAGGACCAGAAAGAAACTAGCTCACTGAAACAATCCCCTCAAAACTGGGAGAGCTACTATAGGTGTAGCTTAAGCTGTGTGTGATCACGAGTGAGCAGTAGGTAGTCAAGAGGTGCAAACTCATCGTTTCTCAACAACAGGATCTGTCAGAGCAGAACAAATACAACAGCAGCTGGGCTAGCGATGAGATGCTCGGCTGGAACTCCTGGTGTGGCATGCAGCTCGAGAACGTAGGTACCCACATTTGGATGGCTAACATGTGCCTGGTCCTAAGCTGCCTTTATCCACCCTTGTAGTTGATATGATCTGAAAAGCTAGTCATCTCTCCCTAACAGGCACCTATGTTTGCTTGGCTGAGTTGCCCTGTAGACTCCATTGACTATAGTGACCAGGGACTTGAAGAAATGGCCCACACATAGGTCAGCTGCTGGTAAGTGTGCCCTAAGATATCTTCGATTACCTCCAGCTACAGTTCTGGTGTCATATCTGCCCGTCCTATGTGGATACCTTGGATATACCAGATTATTTTAAGTGACAATAAATGGTTGCATTGAGGCAATTAATTGAAGTCCTAGTGACAACAGCAGCAGTTCTGTGTCATTTGCTTCTGCCCATACAAGGTTTTCATGTTGTCCTCATTTTTTTAGTGCCTTGTGAACTTTAGCATAAATATTTTCAGATCCTTTTGAGGCAGGGAAAGTCTTCCGTGCTCAGTTCTCTGGATCTTGAGATGCAGAAACTGCATCTAGAACTACCCTCTTGGAGTATACTGGCACCGCATGATGATGCTCCCCTCACTGAGTTACCTCTAGATCACTTATCCTGTTTCCTGTGCATTGGGTCAGAACTGGGGAATGGGAGAAAGGAAACACGAAGCATCACCAAAAAGAGGAATGGGTCTGAAGATAGTATGTTTAAAATTTAGATTCCCTCAAATGCTGCCTGATTTGGAAAGTGCTCAGCCCTCCAGGCTTTTCTTTGGACACACACCCACAGACTGGCGTTCTTTCTAAAAGAGAGAAGATATACATACCCAGTGGTCAGACCATTTGCCAGGTGAGAGTGGCTTGTAGTCAGTGCTAAAGGCTTTGATATGTCTGTGCTATTGGATTCAGATTTAAGGGCTGCATCTGTTCCTACTTTCATCCCACTTACTGGATGTTTCCACAAGGAAGGCAGAAAAACCTACTCCTTTTGTGAATTGGCTCTGGAGGTGTAGTGAATCTTCAGCCCTGTGAACTAGTGCAAAGTGCTGGGCGAGACAGCAAAGTTGTACAGCTCACACGTAGATACACCACCAGTTCCTTCATTTCTGCCTCAGGAACAGGAGTGCTAGGCACTAGGGTGCCAGGTCCTCCATCACATATTTATCAAGGCCTTATGGTACTAAGTAGTATTAAACAGCAGATACCGCTACTGCCACATCACCCTCAGTTAGGCCTACCTCCTTTTTAGTAGCTATAATCACAGAATCACAGAATGGTCAGGGTTGGAAGGGACCTCTGGAGATCGTCTAGTCCAACCCCCTGCCAGAGCAGGGTCACCTACAGCAGGTTGCACAGGACGGCGTCCAGGCGGGTTTGAATGTCTCCCAAGAAGGAGACTCCACCACCTCTCTGGGCAGCCTGTGCCAGTGCTCTGCCACCCTCAAAGTAAAGAAGTTCCTCCTCATGTTTAGATGGAACTTCCTATGTTCAAGTTTGTGCCCGTTACATCTTGTCCTATCATTGGGCAGCACTGAAAAAAGACCTCTCCCATCCCGCTGGCACCCTCCCTTTAAGTATTTATAAGCATTATAAAAAAACAGCAGTAATTGTCTGCAAACAAAGGTTCCCTCTCCTTACTGGAGAGAAAGGGAATGTTATGTGCATGAGTAGTCTTGTACAACGAAAATATTCTCTCTGTAACAAATAAAGCTGATTGTATATACAGCAACACAGATCTGTAGCCTCGCTATCCATCACTTTGGAGTCCTGTCACCAGTTCGTTACCCTGCTCTACTAACCGTTGTCTTTGCTCTGTTTTTCTGTCTTTCACCCTTGATTAATTTGTTTGAATCTGATTCATGTGATCAGGACTGTGAAAACCATACAGGAAGAGGCACGTTGGGAGGTTCACACTGATAGTTCGATCTCATGGAGGCAGTGGCTGAGATGTTTCAGTTTAGTGATCTGTTCCAAAAAGCCAGCATCTTCACTACTTGATGACCTTGACGGTCCTGCTCCTTCATCTCCATCCTCCAAATAATATCCACAGTCCCTATCCACTTAAATTGTACATGTTTAGGACCCTGCACACATGTCACTATCTGTTGTACTTAACAGGAATGTAATCTTTGGTAGATACCTCTACTCAATTTGACTGCACTCACTAAAAACCTTAAATCAAGCAAGGAAATTGCTCTTGCTTGCAAAACTTTGATTTACACTTCAGCTTTGGAAAAGAGAGAAAAAAATTAATGGAACTGGCAGGGGTACAGAGAAATCTGGATGACAGGAGAGTGGGTTCATGAACCTTTAAGGAAAAAAGAAGCAATAGTGTCAAGTTCTGTTTGATATTACGAATGCAGAAATGTTATCAGTGGGCTAAACAAATGAAATAGAATTTGAGGGTCTTAGTAAACGAGCTCAGACACAAACAAACTTGAGTAATCTTTTTTGGAGTTTAGGGAATTATACAGGATGGCACAGACAGCCACAGAGTAGGAAACTTTTATTTGGTCACCATCTTTGGCCTTGTTGCTCTTGTGGAAAACTTCAACTCAGCCAGACTGCTCTTGAGTGTTATGTACCCAGACCTGGGGATTTGAGGGCAGGTGTGATAGATAAATAACATTTCTCTACTCTCTGTCCTTTCTGTAACAATTATGCAAGTACCAGTATATGCCAACTACCATCTTTGAGGGAAATAAAGAGAAATGGCATGAAAATCAAGGGTAATTTATTATTTAAAGAAACTTTATAGAAATAACCTTTTCCTTCACCAAGTCATGTATTTTTTCACATATTTTAGCAGGATTCTGCAATCTGCCCAGTCTTTTTTCATAAAGAAAATACTATTTCCGGGGTTGCATTGGAGTTAAGACTGGACATAATAAAGTGATTCTTAATCCATATGGTTTAATAAACAGAAATAACCAAGATTTTAAGGTAGAATATTACCTATTTCCTAAAATAAAACTCATAAAATATGTATAAATAGCTTATCGATTTGCTCAGTGCACAAAATTTTTATGCATATATATTTTTTACGATTTAGCTTTTTGTCAGGTTTCAACATTTCAGTAATGCTTACAATTTCCTAAAACAGTCAATGTTTTTTTTTTTTAAAGGGAGCTAGATCAAATTAAGGTCTTGCTGTTCCTCCAATGTCCTACTTCCTCTTTTACCTGCTTTGTCATGTCATGCTTTTAAATAAGAATGGCATCCTTGACCTACAAACCTGTTGTTGTTTCTATTGTATTTTACTTTTCAATGAGGTCATAAACTTCAGCACATACTGAGAATTCTAATTTTGAGAGGGTTGTAGAAAGTCTTCAGCTTTTGAGACAAATAAAAGTCTCGAAAAATATATCTCCATCTTCCCAAAATTTATCATTTTTAAAGAACTTTAAAGTTTCAGTGGGGGATTCTCAACCATTCTAGAGGAACTTATAACAGAAAAGTATTTTAAGAATCTTTCAATGACAAGACATGGCAAGAGCCATGGTGCAGGCTACCCTACCCCATTGCTTCAGATTGACAGAATTTAGGATCTTCAGTAGTTTTGAAACCTGGAAGATACAGAAAATTTGTCAAAATTATTGCTGTACAGCCCCCAAGTCTATCTGTTGATTTATCTTTTGAATGCTTTGCTGTATTGTCTGGACAAAGACAATTAGCAAGAAGCAGCTATTCATTATCCTTCTCCATTTATCTGTGGGCAGAAAGGTGTATCCCAAAGTCACCATTAGCTTTACAGTGATATGTTGTCATAAATGATGCATTGTCAAATTAAAGCTAGTTGACTGCAGTACACACGTTACATTTGCAAGCATTTCTTACAGTTTTATTGGTGTCTTGAAAGTAGTGGATTATTCCCCTTTTGACCACACAGTAACAAACAGTTTATCAAAAACATTTTTTGTATCCCCATGGTTTGCATAATCAGCAGCCACAGAGAGAAGTTGGTAATTGTCTACATTGATTTTAAGGTCTTTCTTGATTGAAAGGCAAGAATATTTTGTGAATGATGCCTGAAGCTGTTGTCTTAAGATGATAAAACATTTTAGCTATTGGAAATCTTGGAATAGCACTATTCATTTTGCTGTCAAATTAGAGTGATCTGCATTAAAATCTTGTGTGTAATATATGGTAGAGTGTTGTAGTGGTCATTTTCTTTTCTTAGGAAGAAATGTTTCAAAGGTTTTTTTTTTTTGATCTCATGTTAGGAATTATTATGATCATTTACATGCTTACAAGCAAATGAGAAAATGCGTCTCTGTAAAGTACAGTAAGTCTTATGGGAGCTATTGCTTTCTCTACCGAACCACGAAAAGTTATTTCTGTGTTCGTTCCAGGAATGCTCATTCCTCTGTTTCATCTTTCATCTCACCTCTGTGTCTTGATTTGTTGATAAAATGCCATTGTCATGATCTCTACTATATCATCAGCCACGTGAAGAAGTATGTATCAACTACTTCTAAATCAATAATATGCTGATTCCCACTTGGATGTAATCAGTCGCTCTGGCCCAGAGTGTTGGGCTAATAAACAGTCTTTGTGATACAGCCAGTAGTTAGATCTGCTTTTGATAAACATTTTGGATAAAGTCCTCTTCAGATATGAAAATGTTCCATGTGTAGCATAAACCCAGCTGCAGCTCTTTGCTTTTGAGTTGCTATGGCAGGTGGAATAATTTTTGTAAACAATTTATATGGAAATTTTGCATCCTTTAGTTTTAAGTATGCTCTGTAGACGTAAACTGATGTCTGAGATCCTGTCTGCAGGCCCTCCCCTCAGACACCAATGTGGCTTGGGGGAATGAGAGCCATCTTCAGGAAAAAAATAGTTGTACATTTCCCTCAGCTCTTCCCAACTCTTTGATGGGTTTCTTGATTTGCCAGCAAGTTTCTGAGGCAATTTCCAACTTTTTTCTTCTTCATGGCATCTTCCACCCCAGTTCTCTCTGAAACACTTTGCCTTGAGATTAAATGTGAAGGGCGCCTATCTCTTTTCCTAGCTCCAGGCTCCTCATCAGCAAAGGACAGGCTGACGCTCAGTGTACAGAGCCTGAAAGGGTGCGAGTCCTTCTCTCTTCATAAGCTGAAGAAGTAGGATGAAAATATCTGGAGATTCCTGATAAGACATCTGCCAAGGACCTCTAGCTTCTACAAGTAAGAGGACTTATTCCCAGGTTCAAAGCTCTGCCTTGCACACACTACATACTAAATCTTTGCAATAAAATATGCTAGAATCTATGTGGGGCAACTGTTGATCTTTATATAAACATTCCTGGAACTTTCTAGAAGTTTCTCAATTGCATGCAATCTACCTGAGCCGTAAATGAAGGGATGTTATAAATATAAATGCCATACAATGTTCTAGAGGGTCTCAAATATGGTCTCATCTATGATTTTTTAATTTCAAGTGTGCATTTCAAAGCACTGTTAGAAAAACACCGATTTCGACTTTGTAGGCTCTGTGGTTATTTTCATAAAAAAGCTACATTTTATGATGCTGAATTCTATTCTGAAACCAGTGTTTAATCAACAGTTACACGACCTTGTGTTGGTCTGGCCAGGTTTTGTTGATGATAGAGTCAATCTTCCTTTCACTCAAACAAGAAAGGAAAGGGAAAAAAAATCTCTTAAAATAATGGCTCACTAGGCATCTTACAATTGCCTGTGATATTTTTCTACCTGCCTTTACATTTTTAACAGTTGCAGCAGGTTGCAATGGTACTCAGTTGTAGATGAATTCAGATTTTTGTGTGCTTTGAAGCCAAATTATACAGCTCAGACTGATTATTCATTAGCACTCAGCAGTGTTGGAGACCCTGCAACATCACTGTCAGAATGCCTGATCCTTGGGAGAAAATATTAGGGGAGATAAATGTTTTCAGCTTGTGTATGTGCTGACTAACTGAAAACTTTACTGCCTGCAAATATTTGAATTTTATAAGCAGTGAAGCTTGTGAAGGTGTTTAAAAAAGACATACCTAGTAACAAAGGCATGGGATTATAAGCGAGAAATGTGATGAGTGAATTTATTTTTTTTTAAGAAACTATTTTTGTCAGGCAAAAATTTCCATCAGTAAAATCAGAGAGAGGGGAGTAATCTCACAATATAAATTCCGTTAGCTCCTCACCTCAGATAGCTGCAACAATTCTAGATCTGCTAGTGAAGAGAAAAATGTAGTAATAATAACATTTTTATGACGATCGGCACATTTAGTAAGTGACACAATGCATTTTCTGACTGTAATGAAGTTTGTAGACAAAACTAAATTAAACAAAATAACTCTGTCGCATCATCACAAACAGGAAGTTAGAAAAAAGTGTCAGAAAGTAAAAAACTTGACTGTTTGTCAAACCCAGATCAGTTTACCAATATTTGATGTATGTTGTATGTGGGAAAAAACCTGATGAGCATTACAAGGCCACAAAAATGAAGGAAAAATTCTATCATGGTTACATGTGGAACCACTATTCTCTCCCCTCTGCAAGGAATATCATTACACTGTGTGGGATGAATTGGATCACAACGGAGGAAAAAATAGCACAGAGGAATAGAAGTAGACTGTGTCATGATGGATATGGAGAATTAATCAGAGAACCAAGATTATTCAGGCAGTTATAAATTTAACTTTTTTCTTTTAAAGAAAAAGCTTGGAAGAAATCTTTGTCTCTGTAACCATAATAATCTCCTCCTCAGGAGCATGTGAGACTTACAGCCTTGCTGACCCAGTGGTCCAACGCTCCACTTGCTGTGTTAGCTGTTGGCCAGGGAAGAGTGTCATCCCAGACAGGAGATGGACAGCTGATGTCCAATGCCATATCTTTAGAGGCTGGTTAAATGTGCATGACCTTGGTGGAACGAGCAGATCTTGCTTTATATGCCGGGATCTGATGGGATTATGTACAAGTGTAAGGAGAAGTATGGCCAGATCAACCAGACCTGGCTCAGTCTGCTATTCTCCGGGATTTTCCAGAACGCACTGGTGCTGCTTGGCAGTGCAATAAACCAATGTGTAAATCCTCTTCCTTTTTTTTAAAACTTGTTTTGGCATTTTGCCAGCAATATTTTTTTTTTTCTTGAGGATTTCAATCTTTAGTGGGGAGCTTGTGGTTTTTAGCAGTTTATAACTCAGCCAAAGTTAAATGGAGTTTGATGGGACAAAGTATTTCTTTAGCCCGAGGGCTTTCTCCCTGCTGAATTTTAAAGTTTTTTCTGCAAAATACAGGGGTGAATTAGAGTAGCTATAAAAAGCAACAAGAGTCTAGCTAGAATGGGATGTGTTAGCCTCTCTTATGGGGGTCACTACCAGCTCCCTTGCAAAGGGATCTGTGGTCATTTTAAGGGCCTCCTGTGGTCTGTTGGCATTGCTATGCAACCTCATATATGGAATACCAAAGTAAAAAGAGCACTTAGCAGTGACAGGAAAACCTGCGTTCCCAGCCTCTGTATTCACCTGCCAGAAGTTATGTCACACACCAGAAAAGGGTATCAGCTGTATGGGCCACAAAGAAAGCAAGGAGATGTTTTTCTGGAGCCTGGTGGTGGGGGAGAGAGGTGAAATAGGCTTTTTGTTCCATTTCAGAAAAAAAGTCATCTTTATTTCGTTGAGTGTAAATACAGCAATAGATTTGTCCCATCTACATCTTAACTTCTGCTAGATGTGTAAGGTGAGTCACTTCACATGATTGGTATGTTTGAACACTCTAGATTCTCCTTCCAGTCAATGAAGAGAAATAGGCACTTTTAGGACACACTACATAGAATCAGAGAATCTTACAGTGTGCCTGCATGCACAGCAGTGAGATGAATCACACCACAGGAATGCTGTTTCTCTCTTTAATTATGAAGCAGGAAGTTGCTTTGAGGTGGTCATCTGCAAATTAAACATCAACACTAGGTCAGAGAACTTCCCTCAGAGTGCGAAACACTGTGAATTAGGGTGAGGAGGTTGCTGGGAATGTCGCTCTGCTTTAGTCAAGATGACTTACAATGCCCAGGGCCCGGAGGCAGCAAATCTGATTGTTTCCCCAGCTCCTTGGCAACATGAAGGCTTGGGACCCATTTTCCACCCTCTCTGCTGAAACTGCTTCAGGGCTTCTTTGGATTGCCTATCTGCTACCTGCAAGGCAGACTGGGGACCGAGGAAATATTTTGAAAAGGTAGAAACCCTGACAAAATTCAAACACTTCAGGGTCCATGTTTCTTGGGGATATTTAAAAATTTCAGTTATGTGATTTTTCTTCAAGAGACTTGTCAAAAGTCTCAGGGTATTCTGCCGAACAGAAATCCTAGCTGTTGGCCATCACTGCTAAGTGTATTACTTTCATGGAGAAGAGAAGGCTTGATAACCACACTGATTATTTGGCCCAGTTCTCAGTAAAGTGACAAATTTCATTGTCTTTCCTTGCTCTCGGGCAAAGGGCTGTCACACTGGCACAAGGATGAAGCTCAGGGCTTGTCAACAAAGGGCAGGTAAGGCATGCTGGACAGGTAGGTCCTTATGTTGCAATTGTGTCCACTGAAGTCTGAATTACCTGCCTCATCTCTCCCTCACCTCTTCCCTGTCCCATTGCTACCTTATATGTGACAGTAGAATCGCTGGCATAGATATGTGTCCTGGTTTCAGCTGGAATAGAGTTAATTTTCTTTCTAGTGGCTGATGTGTTTTGGATTTAGTATGAAAAGAATGTTGATAACACGTATTGTTTTAGTTGTTGCTAAATGATGTTCACATTAGTCAAGGACTTTTTCAGCTTCCCACAGAAGCTGAGAGGAAGCATAGACAGGACAAGCTGGCCAAAGGAATATTCTGCACCATAGATGTCATGATCCGTATATAAATGGGGGTTGGTCGGGGGGCAGTAATCCATGATCACTGCTTGGGATGGGATGGGCAACTGATCACCAGGTGGTGAGAGCGACTTCCGTTGTATCATTTTATTCTGTATATTCTTTTACCATTATTATTATTGTTATTGTTGTTATTTTCCTTTTCCATTACTGTTCTATTAAACAGTCTTTATCGCAAACCACAAGTTTTCTTCATTTCCCCTCCTTTTCTCCCTACCCTACTGGGGGGGTGGGAGGAGTGAGTGAGTGGCTGCGTTGCTGGCTGGGGTTAAACCACGACAATATGCCAAAAGTGTCTGACGTGCAGAGAATAACATTACAGACCTTTTGTTAAATCCCGTGGAATGAGCTGGGAGCAGCTCTGCCGGCAGATGTGGTGCAGCAGGAAGAGGAGGGTTGTGAACAGCTGCAGAAAAGATCCTGAGCAGTCTTACATGCCGCTGACACAGCTGTTTGCTGAATGCACATCTGTCTATGTCTCACTGACAAAGAAATATTGGCAAAATCATATCACTATTGCTCCAAGTCAGAGCAGTTTGATTTCAGAGTACACAGTAGGGGATTTATATTTGAGTCTTATTTTTATAGAACTTCTAAAATTCTTGTACAATGAATTAAATATGCCACACATAGACAGATATTGGAAAATAACAATTCAAAATGCATGTAGACATTTGTGCCCTATGCCTGATCTCTTTCCTTTATTGGAGAGGACAAGAGCAGCTTGCCCTTTCGGGAAGCATCTGCCCATCTCGGCTTTCTTATACATTACATATTATTATTGACTGAACCATCTGTAATTTCATAATACTCTCTATTAAATAATTTTTCTTTATCCACTGTTTCTATTAACAGTTTAACAATTCATCTTGCACGGTATTTCTTCCCCATAATTATGAAATATCTGACAGTGCTTAATTGAAGGTTTAATAATCTCTCATTTTGTTTACTTAGAGGATATTAATGGCACTAGATCTCCAACAATGAATAGACTTGTCTAAGATAGCCTTTATTTGCCTTTGAAAGCCCTTTTCCGAACAAGTGTGTATGAAAGGATTTTCAGTATTATGAGTGTGCTATAATATCTCATATTTCAAAGATAGGATTAGTAGCTTCTTTCTGGGACATTGCAGTTACTTACATCAGCACCGTGGTGCTCATTCTACACCGTCATTTCATCTGGTTGCTCTTAGGATAAAAATGAGTGACAGGATTTTGCACTTGTAAGCCGAAGTTCCCTCATAGAGAAACTCCAGGCACTGCTCAAGAATGTCTCAGTTATCAGTCCCTACCTACCTATCTTCTGTTTTAAGCTCCACAATGACATATAATGTTGGAGGGATCTCTTAAACCACTCATTAGCAGGAAGCCAACTAGGAATATGCCTGAGTCTTCTTCCGCTACATCAGTAGACTACGTTGCTTGAAGATGTGAGCTGCCTGCTACTATATAGTGGCTCTGAAAAAATGTTTTCAATGCTAACGTGGAGATTAGTATCTATCTTCCTGTGGTTTACAGTGCTACAAAGTGTACCTTCTTTATCTGGCCAATAATCTGAACCCTCTACTCTTCTGAGCTAGTGAAAACCAGTGAAATCTGATGTGTCTTCTTGTCTTTTGATCAAGATTAAAGTGCTAAGTACATTGATCTACTCCTGGCTAAAATGAAACCCTCTTGACACTAGTTTCCCAGCTTTCTTTTATTTATGATGTTGCTTTCGGTACATCATGGTTCTTTGCTGTAGACAAACACTTACTGGAATTAGTTTGTTCCATAGTACAGAAAGATCATGAACTTCCATCATAAATTCGTGCTCTGCGGTCTCGAAAGTATTATGCATGCCAAAAGAGAGATGATACCTAAGGATTTGGGAGCAACTATCTCTGTGTGCTAGATTTTGTGGAATACAGAAGACTGAATGGTTTTGGAGATACTGTTGGTAACAGGATGTAAATTGTCAGGGACCATCTGCTGTGAAATTGATTGACCATGATTCAGACAAATATCATTTAGAGATTTAGCAACAGTTAGGAAATAATGTAGAAGTTTTGCTTTCTTATTTCTCTGATTTCCTTTCCCAGTGGTAACCTTTTGAACTAAACTTTAAATGGATTTATATTTAAATTCCTGTTTAGGCAAAAAGGAAAGCGATGAAATATTGACCTTTCAGTTTCATGATAATAATATCATGGTATTCAGTATAAGATTTCCTTCTGACATAAATAACCTCAATGTATTTATTTCCAACGTATAGTGTTGCAAAAATAAATTTAATCATGTATAATTATAAATATGGGGTGTAGATGTTTATTAAAATGTCTCCTATTTTTGTGAACTGCAGAGATGTTTTGATGAACCTGATTTTTAAGATGGTTCTGCTACTTACTACATATGTGATCCCCCCGCTATTCAGCACTGGTGAGACACATCTGGAGTGCTGGGTCGGGTCCTGGGCTCCCCAGTGCAAGACAGGCTTGAACATACCTGAGTCAAGTGCAGGGCCACAAATTTGATTAAGGGAATCTTGTCCATGCGGTTAAATGTGTGATGGGAGGCGATGAAAAAGACAAAGCAAGGCTCTTCTCAGTGGTAACCATTAAACATGAGGCAAAGAGCACAAACTGAACTATGGAAAATTCAATTTAAACATAGGAAAAAACTTTTCAATCATGAGGGTGGTTGAACACTGGCACAGGCTGCCCAGAGAGGCTGTGAAGTCTCCATCCTTGGAGATATTCAAAATACTACTGGACACAGTCATGAACAACCTGCTCTAGCTCACCCTGCTTTGATCAGAGGGTTGCACTCAACGGTCTCCAGAGGTGTCTTCCAACCTCAGCTGTTCTGTGATTCTGTGGTACTTAAATTTCTCTATTTCTTAGGTTTTATCCAATCATACTAATATTGTTTATCACCCTTAGAAACAAATTAATGGAACAAGCTCTCTGAAAAATGTCAATTCCTTTGTCTAATTATTTGGAGAGAATCGGGCAGAGCATTTTCCAAGTAATCTCCATTTCGGAGCTGTAATAGACTATGGTAAATTCAGCCATGCTCAGTAGTCTGTGTGCATGGTTGAGGCTTTGCACTCCATATGTTGATGTGTAGTTGCAGAGGTACCAAAAAGGTACACACAACTTGATAACTAAGGGTTTGCAGCTGATCCTGTTTCTAGGAGGCTCTAGGGAATCTCAGAGGATTTCCTATACAAAACTTGCACATCGTGTTCAAGAGCTAGACACATTTGCTAGCTGTCCCAAAGACAGCAAGTGGGTCTGAGCTATAAACAGTACCACTGGTCCAGCCCTGTGTCTGTGCTGGCTCCACAGGCCAGTGTCCTATCTGTACCTTTACAAAGTTAGGCCCTAGTTCCCTTGGCATCTCCAGTAATTACCCATTGAAAACCCAGATCTCACTTCTCTGTGACTTGGCTTCTCCACCTTGCGAGCAACGCTACTGGCCATGTAAAACGCTTGTTTGTAATTAAAATGTTACGAAGAAAAATATAGGAAGACCTTTTACCGAACTGCAGTTTAATTTCTGTGATCATGTCCCAAACTGGTGTGATTCATCACTGTAGTACTTTCTTTAAATCCTTACTTTCTATTTTTTCAAAATGTAAGAACAGTCATTTGAATTAAAAAATTTGCATAATTTCATTCATTATTCTTGCTGTCATATTACAAATGGTTTTAAATTTATTTTAGCTAATGAGACAAGTACAATGAATTTGGGTCTAATATTAAGGCGAGTAACTATCGCACTGGCAGTGAGTAGGTTTGCTATTTGTTTTTGTGTTTGTGTACTAGACTGCAGCCCAAGCCCTGCTCAGCATGGCTGAGTGCTCAGTTTTAATCAGCAGCCTATTTATGGGACACAGATGTACTGAGGTATGTTGAGTTGAACATATACTTCTTTCTGTTTGGTACTTTCCTCCTTCAGTATTCACTGATGTTAAATATATGAGAGTGTAATACAATCTGTCATGTGTAGGTTGAAGCAAAGTAATCAATTAATCTGTACGAAGTGATAACCTAATTTTCTCAGAAAGATTGAGCAGTAGTAAATGAATCTTAATAGTTCTTTGAGCTGATATAGCCAGAGCTGAGGGGTAAACCTATTTTCACAACCTGATTTTTGGGACTAGTCATTTTAATGACTGTCGGTTCTTCACCTTGTAGAAATCTTGCTTATAAGCCATAAGCCCATACCCCTGAACATTAGTGATGCAAATCATCCTTAGAAAAGTCACTACAGTGTAAATGGTAGTGCAGTATATGCCTAATGCTCCAGCCGTGAAGCTGCCTGAGCCATCCAGGGAAGGAAAAACAAGAGTCACATTAAGGATTGGATCTTCCCCCTACTCTCCTCCCATCATTTACTTTCCCCTATTATTGGGCATTTAGCCTTCACGAGGCCTGAAAGGAAAACTCTTTGCTTGGGCAGAAGCTACTCTCTCTTGTATGACCACAAAGTCGGTTTAGATGTCCTCCCCTGACCAGCAATCCCATTCCAACCAGGGAAGGAAAGCCCCTCTTCCTTCCATTGGTTAGAATAGGATCGAGCCCAGACACCTGTAGGTGGGCTCATGGTAATGATCAGCCATCCAGACTGGTCTCAGATAGTCCATGTACTCAGGGCCAGACCGCAGGCCATCCTTGACTCCCACGCCATCCTCTGGCACGAGTGTTGAACTTACCTCTCTGTGGTAGGATTTAGCACAAGACGGCTGCCAGAATCACCTTTCCAACCCCCTCTTGGTTCCTTTCCTGTCCAAAAGGAGAGAAAATGCATCTGCGATAAAGCCATATTGCAACTCCACTTTGATAAGGAGTATTGTGTAGATAGCTGTAGGGTAAAAGGTTTTATATGTACCTGAGAGTCCTTGCAGATAACTTCAAAGCTGACCCTAATAATCAGTGTAGATATATGTCTAATGATCACTCTGTGGGTTTATGTTGTTTTTTTTTTTAAATCAAAGAATAAAAAGAAGCAGAAACCACATTCAGATCATACAGTTTTAAGCTGCGTGTAAAATTTATACCCGTTGAGGTGTGAGCAGGCAGCTAAGTCCAATTTGAATGAAACTGGAATCCACAAGAGTTGAAAACATCATTTGTATTCCCTATCACAGTGGTATGGCTACCTCTAAATACAAATACATATGCAAATACTTTAAAGCAGGGCTTCGGTATATGATTGAAATCTGTCTGAGCAAGAATGCAGACAGTTACATAGTTTGTCCACAAAATCAAGTTATGCACCTGAGGTTTTTGCAAATATATGTGCTGCTAGCATTTCAATATGGGCTCCTTAAAACAATTTTCTGCTGGTCTCCCCCATCAGCTTCCCCTGGGCATAGAGAAAAATTTGGCCAGACAATTTCATATTAAAAAGTTTATTTGAGAACATTTCTACTTGCCTTTTAGAAACAACCGTTTTTTGGCTGTGTTGAGAACCATGGCTGTAGTGACGATATAAAACATAGCTGCCTAATCCCAAATCTAAGGCTGAGAGACCTATTAAGTCATTTTTTTTTCCCAGAGCTGCAGAACTGTGGCCTCTGACAGCACAGGACTGGAGAGAAGTTGGTGGTGTTATGTTATGTTCAGATCTTTTTTTTTGTGTTCCTTGCTTTGGCGCTCCAACAACCATCTCTCACCAACTGTGTAGGGAGACCAGATTCTGGAGACAAAGAGCTCTGAAACCTTTTTCCAGGATTAACATGCTGAGTATGTGGTATCAATAACGTCCTGCACCATGTGAAAGAGGATGAGGGGACAGGACCTTACAGACCTAGAGGAGGAGCCATGAGTGCTCTCCTGTGGTAGACATACACATTCATGCCTCCCTCCCCTGCAAATAGAGCATGACAACACTGCAAAACAGTTTTGCCCTCCAGCAATACTAATACTTAAACCAATTTCTGCCAATGATTTAGCATTAGTTGGGGATGAAGTCAAGTCAGATGAAGCTAGGGGAAATCAGATCAACTTTTCATTAGTTTTGGTGATGCAATTTAAAGAAAGAGCAGCTGAAGGCTCTCAGTGAATGCAATTCAGTGTATTCTTCGTTATTGTGAGCCCTACTGGTGAACTCATTTAAAGCATGGGGAAATATCATTCTGTCTGGACTAGCCTGGACTGTAGGAAGTGCTTAGGTTATGCATGAGACCAGGGGGGAGGAAGATGACCTCTTATCAGTGAAAGGAGATTCGTTTGATTGAAAAGTGTATCTGTCTGATGGCAAGAAGGGTGGTCTCCCGCATCCTGAGATCATGACATTTGTGGTTCACCTTGGTGGCGCACTGGCACTAGCCACACTGCACTGTAAAAGAGGAAAGCCCAGAATATGTCCTGACAGGGTTATAGTGCTGTTGGGACCAGAATGAGTGAATGAGTAAATGAAAAGCTGTGCCCATACTAGAGCTGTGTATACCTAGGCTCCTCTCATCCAAACAGAAGAACTTGGGAATCAAAGTCTCTTCTAACAATTTCCTCTATTTTTAAAAGCCCTTTGCATTGTTGGTGAGACAATGATTCTGAACAAACAGGCACAAATAATCAATTTTGGTAGTCTATTTGCCCGACTATGTCAAAACCCCCATGCAGTATAATGAACTACAGTGTGTGCAGATATGTCACTACAGACAGGGAAAGAAGCCAAAGTGAGCAGGAAGAAAAGCTGCTTTCTATTGCTAGAACAGCTAGTTACAGTGCGTACTTAACAGTAATGAAATCAGCTATTTGACATCAGCTCTAGAGATGTACAAGTTCTCAGTGTGTCATGAACTGCAATGCTGATGCAAATCTCCACTTCAGCTAGATGTGGAGACCCAGGAGGACAGATCTTTCCAATAATTGAACAGCATTGCTGTGTGCAATGAAACGCTGGTCTAGTGGATCAGGCTTTTCCACTGTGTTCCCAGGCTAGAATGAGGATGGAACAAAGGGAAGACTGAAGGAAACCTTTTTCCCAGTCCCCCTTCCCAGCGGTGCTCCTCCTGCCTTTGGTCACAACAGCCCAGCCTACTTTCTGGTACTTCAGTCTGATGTTTCTTGTTCTTCCCAGTCACGTGTCTTTGAATGACTGCTACTTCAGCTCTACCTCCTCCTATCTCTCATATTTGCCTCAGTTTCCTCTTCTCTGCTGCCAATGCCTGTTTTGAAGCTACAGTACTTGACTGCTTTTTCCCAGAGGTGCTTGCCTTTTCACACAAGTTCCCTTCTTCCCTCAACTTACATTTCTTCTGCTTTTTTATCCTCAAATCCCACCTTGGGAGCCAGTTCTCCTGTAATGGCTACAGAGCATCGTACTGCAAATGATCACATTCATCAGGAGAGTTGCAGTCACTGGGAGGTACAGTAGCCAATCCATACTCCCTAATCTCATGATGTTTTTCTTCTTCCACTGCTGGAAGTCATAGTTTTCTGGTGCATGTTAGACAATAAAGTAAGAAAAGTCAAATTTATAAGCCTTCTAGTATTGGTCATAAATGCTGTAGATCTTCATTTAGGTAATGATCGTGACTTAAAGGGTTACCATGACACTGGGTTTACATGATTTCATAATATCCAAGGACATGGAAGCTTCATTTTCTAAATATCTTTGTTATAGATTACTGCAAATTATTAGTAGTAAAGGAAGTATACTTATGATTAATAAAGCAAATATATGTATATAAAATTATTACAAATTCAATACCAGAAAAGTGAGACTATACATATATACATATTTCAAAAGCAACAGCAATCAATAGTAGCAGCTAGTATATATTTAAATATTACAAGTTACTAGGAAATTATCACTGGTAAAGCAGCAAATACAGTTACGGTTAATTATTTATATGCATGCCTATATATATTATTCAAAATAGTACCAGTACAGCACTCACCAAACTGCTCCCAGGAGTGGACCTCAGAATCAATGATGACCAAAGTCTCACTTCAAAAATGGTCCACATCACAGAGTCTGGAGTCAGCCAGGTGTCCCCAGCAATGGTCCAACTTGTGCAGGAGATCTCACAGAAAATCTTGTTGGGGGGAATTCTCAGAGAAAAAGGCTTAATTTTGGCTAGAAAGCAAGTCAAATTTACATCACAGGGATATAAAAGAGTGTGGGAAACTACCACCTGAAGCAGCCAATAGATGCTGTTAATTTCTATTTTTCACCTGGGATATCTGATAGACAATGATTGTTTCTATTCTTACAGACCCTTTTTTATTTTTGCAAATGGTTTCGCTGTTATTTCATCTAGAAGAGCCAATAAAAGTTGCTGATTCCTACTTCCTCAGGATCCTTTCCCTCTTTTGCAGACTATTTTTCACAATACCTAAAGGGGGCCTACAGGAGAGCTGGGGAAGGACTTTTTACTAGGGCATGTAGTGATAGGATGAGGGGGAATGGCCTTAAACTAGAAGAGGGCAGGTTCAGATTGAACATTAGGAAGAAGTTTTTCACTTTGAGGGTGGTGAGACACTGGCACAGGTTGCCCAGAGAGGTTGTTGAGGCCCCATCCCTGGAGGTGTTCAAGGCCAGGCTGGACGTGGCCTTGGGCAACCTGGTCCAGTGGCAGGTGTCCCTGCCTATGGCAGGGGGGTTGGAATTCGATGATCTTCAAGGTCCTTTCCAACCTAAACCATTCTATGATTCTATGATATCCAGATGATAAGTTGCTGTTACAACTTCTTGGGTTTGCGCTTATCAATAGTATCTCAGGATATCTCTGTTTTTTAAGTACCCAGCTGCACTCCAAAGGTGCCAGCTGTACTTCTCAAGTATGCTTGCACAGGTCTAGTTCCCAGACTAGTAGTTTCCAGGCTGGCAAGCTTTTTCTCTGTCAGCATTTCCCCCCTTATAACCAGGTTGCCTTTATGGCTGCTCCCATCAGCAACCCAAGCTCTCTGATCTAGAAAGACAACAGTACTTTTCTGTAATTTTCTCGGGTGGCTTAATGCTCATCCTGAAGAAGAAGAGGTAGAAAAGATGTCCTAAAGTTTGCACCCCTTTACATACTGGGCAAGATCAGCCACCAACACAAGCAAAAGTAAGTGCTGAGGACCCTAGTCACTCCGGCGTTAGGAACATCTGTGGACAATCCAGGAGAAGAGGGAAAAATAAAAACCAGCACTAATCACCAGGGTGCAAACCTGCCAGGAAATCAGTAAAACTGTGACCCCTAAAACTCACCTGAAGAAGGAGGAAATGCATTTGGGTTTGTTTTATTCTGCTGAGAGCACGTCACTGGGAATCTTCAGCTTGTATTGAGGAATACTGGCTTCGCAGAGAAAAAAATAACATATAAACAGTGAGCAGAAGGGTTCTGGAATTGGACTCTTGCCTCTTGGTACTTAAAACGTAGTCATATCAATCAAAAAAAAAGAAAAAAAAAAGCTTGAGAGCACTTTTGGCTGCATTATCTGGTGCATAATAACATCATTCAGATACTATGTGCAGCCGTCAACACCCTCAGAGAATGCCCCATGTAAGTACAGAATAGGACAAGAAAGAAACTTTATGTGGAGTCAGAATTGCACAACACAATGGAAGGAATATTCATCACCAGTGGGCACTGGCAGGGTAGTGAGCTCCAGCAGAGCTCTGCAGCTGGGGAGACTCGCAATCATTTTCTGAGGCATGTACATTGCTCAATTTTCCAACCCAAATTCCAACCTGCAAAAAGATATAATGCTTTCTTTCCCTCATGAGGTGGGGAAATTTAAAGACAGGTACTGAAAGTATAAAACATAGCAAAAGCCCTGAGCTGCTGAAATACCACAGCAATGCGGTCTGTCCAAGTATTTAAATTACATCTTTACTGTAAAGAGCTTTTTTCCCAGCAGTTTCTCACTCTCTGTGCTACCTCCAAAATCATAACTAATTGGTGATGAACTAGAACGGTGAGGTGAACATTTATACAATCTCAGAGTTGATGGAAGCCACATTCCCAAGGCTACTCAGCAATGAGCTCTTATTCAACAGTGTGGAAACCTATTGACAAGAACATACCCTTTTTCTGAGGCCATTTTAGGATCCGTGAAGGAATTCTGCAGGAGGAGCGTCAGAGAGCACGTGGCAAGTATGTGCTGCTTGAGTGAGGGGAAGGGAGTTAGACAGTCTAAATTAAGCAGTTCCCAGAAATATACGTGTCCTGGGGCTGATGCAGGATGTTGGTGCAAGGTGTCAAATGAAGAAGGATTTAAATAGAGCCAGCAGAATCGATCTGAGCAGGGCTTTCTGGCAATATTTTCTTGCCCTCTGGCCCTCAGTTTTAATTGCCTCATTCACACTACTCTCACACAATTATCCACAAAACTGGCTAAGGGATTTCAGAGAGGATTAGCAAGAAAACTCCTTAGAACATACTGCGGTTGTGTCCGACTCACTGTACTCTAGAAGGGTAGAGGAGGGATATCTAAAGATATCATGCAGTCCATCCATCTGTGTTGGGGAGGAATCAGATATTAAATCTTCTTCAGCAGCTATTTGGTGGAGACGTAGCAAACAGCACAGTGAATCATCACCATCCCTAGAGCAATCTCTTGCATAATCAAAGACTCCTACAACAAACCCAATTCTTTCCTCCTAAATCATGTTTTCTAAGTCTCTTACCCCTCTTGTAAGCTCCAATGATTTTACATTTCTTCAGTGTGTAAGGATCACAACTGAACCCACTATTCCAGCTGTGGCCAAATAGAGCAGAATAATTACTTCCTGTCTTATGTGTAACTCCCCTGTTAATAAGGATCTGGAGTTGTCTTTTTTACGCTGCAGGTTCGCATAGTTAACTCTTATTTTCTTACTGATCCACTATACTCTGTAGTACCACCACCTGCTACATCGTTTCCCATTTTCGACTCATTCATTTAATGTCTCCCCTAATGGACCACTTTGCTCTCTCCTCTTCATGGAATTCTACATTTCAGATTTCAGACTATTTTTTTCAGTTTATCAAGATTAATTTTAATTTTGAACCAGTCCTCCAGAGTGCTTACACACTTTTCTGCTTCATGTCATCTGCAAATTTATATGTACTTTCAGTTCACTAGCAGTCCATAAAAAATGCATAATCAGTGGGGCCAGGGCAGGTTTCTGCAGGACTACATCCTTTTCAGTGTGACAAAAAGACACTGATAACTACTCTTTAAACTCAGTTTAAATATGTATTCTTCCAGCTTCCTGTTGCAGCTCCCTTCTTTTTACAGCCCTTGCAGTGGTTTTATTTTCCATTCTCGTTATAGATTGTTCTGTCTCATATGCAGGTCTGAGGGACAGTGGGAAGGGGACTGAGCTAACAGTGAAGTTCAAGAGATTTTTTTGCTGAACAAGCAGATCTGCAGAAAGCAGTTGTACATCCTCACTGAAATAAAGTCACCACAGCACTGGGCAAAGAAAAAATCATCACTGAAATCTCCAAGGACACAGCAGCCCAATGAGGTCGCTGCTCTTTGCATTAGCCCAGCCTTGTGAAGTCTGGATGGACAACATGCGATCGGAACTTGAGTAACTCCAATTCCAGTACAAATAAGAGTACTTCTTAATGTCCAGTACCATTTCCTTGGTCCCATGATGTTGATCTCTCCACTTGAGATAGATAGCACAAGGAAACCATGATGGAGGTGGATGTTGGTCTTTCTGAACAAAACCAGCATATTCACAGATGATGAAAGCTTGTAGGGTCAAAGATATAACGGCAGCTGTAACAACAAAAGCAAGTTGCTTCATAGGACTCTGTGATGATAGGTGGTGATTGAGCACTGCTCCATCCTATCTATCATCTCTATAGTCCCTGAGCTGACTCATTAGACCTGCTATCACACTTATCTTTGACTGCAGGAAGCTAGTGACACTATGAAGATGAGATGTGGTAGTTGTCTGATGGGTGGAAACAGATGGCAACATCTTATAAGTGACAGCTGCAGTGAAGGCGGTTGTAATGTTGTGCTCAGGACAGTGACAACCTTGTTGCCCTGCTGATTTGAGTATATCTGTTTTCCAGAAGCAAAATTCTCCTTAAAGACAGAGGGACTTAAAAACCAAGATGTATTTCTATACGTGCCCTCCAATAGTATTTGACATCTCTCTGTCCTATTGTACAGTGGCATCATTGATTTTTATGGAATTTACAGTACTGTTGAGGTCTTTCTCTAGAATTCCCATAATCTTTTACTGCATGTTCATCCTGAGGTTAAATGGTTAACAATTGATCAGCCTCTTCTGTCACCAAAAAAAAATAATAATAATCAGCCCCTTCCATTTAACTTCTTTGGTTTTCTTTCACAAGGCTGAGAAAAACAACACTGAGATGGGAAATAATATGAATAATTCACTCCAAAGGTGTGATAATAATTTTAAAATATAAATATTACATTTTAAAAGTTTCATAAAACTACCAAGCAATTCCTGTGGCTTTTAGGTTTTATGTGGATTGTATGCAGCAGAAAAGAAGGTATTGCTTGATCATAGAGAATTAAAAAGTATAACTGTCAAAGCATCCAATATAGATACATATGGAATATAAGTACCTCTTTATTTCATTTTCTCCAAGAGAAGGTAAAAGTTATAAAGAAAATAAGCCCAAATATTCAAAGGTGCTGGCTTCTTCTTGGGAAGTGTGTAATGCCCTCAAATACGACTTTTGGCAGTAGGTATTCATGGGAGCTTTGTGCCTGGAGCTGGACATGAGCTGACAATGTGTGCTCACAGCCCAGAAAGCCAACCGTATCAAAAGCAGCCTGTCCAGCAGGTTGAGGGAGGTGATTCTGTCCCTCTACACTGCTCTGGTGAGACCCCACCTGGAGTACTGTGTCCAGCTCCGGAGCCCTCAGCACAGGAAAGACACGGACCTGTTTGAATAGGTCCAGAGGAGGGCCACAAAAATGGCCAGAGGGCTGGAGCACCTTTGCTATGAGGATAGGCTGAGAAAGTTGGGGTTGTTCATCCTGGAGAAGAGAAGGATCTGGGGACACCTTTGTTGCAGCCTTTCAGTACCTAAAGGGGGCCTACAGGAAAGATGGGGACAAACTTTTTAACAGGGCCTGTAGCAATAGGACAAGGGGTAATGGCTTTAAACTGAAAGAGGGTACATCTAGACCAGATATAAAGAAGAGATTTTTTACAATAAGAGTAGTGAAACACTGGCACAGGTTGCCCAGAGAGGTGGTGAGATGCACCATCCCTGGAAGCATTCAAGGTCAGGTTGGATGGGGTTCTGAGCATCCTGATCTAGTTGAAGATGTCCCTGCTCATTGTAGGGGGGTTGGACTAGATGGCTTTTAAAGGTCTCTTCCAACCCAAACTATTTTATGATTATATGATTCTATATGATATTTGCTGTTCTCAGGATTTTCCTAATGTTTCCCAGATTGAAAATGACGTTTCTGATGAAGTCTGAAGAGCGTGGTAGAGCCTTGCTTTGAGGGGGTAGGAAACGAGCATTCCCCAGCCCCAGACAAAGGTGGGGTTTAAAAATCCAGATTGACCAGAATGAAAGGTTTGCTTTTTCCAGCAAAAATAATTTCCTGTTAAAATTGGTAACATGTCAAGATTGATGAATTTAATACTCTCATGTTTTGGGAAGCAGAAGGAATTATGAAATGCACAGGTTAAAGCAGCAAAAATTATGGCTTTTCTGGCAAATAGGCTAACACTAGCACCAAGCTTGCTTTTCCTCTGCCACTTGCAATGACAAGACTGGGGGTAGCTCTGTCAAAATCCAGAAAATGACAGTCATACCATAGCGCAGGAAGACGAGCAGTCAAGGGATCTATTCCTTCATTTTAATTTTAAAATCCTCATGCAGTGCAGATCTGTCTTCTGGTTGTTCATCTCCGCTAAAAGAGCTAATGTTAGGAGTGAAAATTCAGCCCTCACCCAGTTTTTCACAATACTGTCATTGCAATTGGTGTGAGTGTGGCAGATATTTAAACTCTGTGAAGAAATGCACTGATTCTTCTTGCGTATGGTGTTCGTTAACATTTAGAAAATGGGCAAGGTTTTTTTCTCAGTAAATGCCAAGAAAAAACATGTATTTGGTTTTTCCTCTACAACACACACCTCCCATCCTAGTATTTTGTGCTATAATTACACTTCAAATGAAAGCATGAAACGGGTCAACATATTGAAAACGCCTCCTCAAAAATCAATGAGTGTTTCCTATTCTGGATTGCATTACAGATAAGAATGCTGCAGTAATCCTTTTCGTGAGGGAAAAATATAGAGACCTTTATATAGCACTATAAATGATGTCTCTCCAGAGCGAGCAGCAGCGTTTCTCAAATAGCTGCTAATAAGACTAAATATGGTAGAGCATTGCAGTGAATCACAGTGTTACATTGGGTTATGCAACCCTCTAAGGTCACTTACATAAAGAAGTGAACAAACAAAGTGCAAGCGGGCTCCTCTGTTAATTAATTTGTAAGGCGCGCAAGTGGCATTTAAAGAGAAAACTTCTTGTGGCCGGCTGTTGAAATGGGATGCAAGAATCTGACAATTGGTGTAATTGTTCTTTGAGTTTCCTGAGCTCATCTGAAACAACTACTGCCTCCATACGCTGCTGGGAATAGTGCTGGTAGAACCCACTCAGCCCTCCCTTGGATCCCCACTGGCCTCAGACAGGAGGGAAATTGCTGCTATGGCTCAAATTATTTAGCTGATTGTAAAATTTATCTGGTGGCGGGGACAGGAAAATGGAGGAAGTAAATAGTCCAAGAAAGGGATCGAGACCCCTTTCCAGTAAGTTTAGGAAGTCTTGCCCCTTCCTGTCCCTGCATATTACACCTAGTTGCACCTCTAAAAATCATACTGCTACCCATTTGTATAATATATGAGCCAAATTCTGAGTTGTTCATGACTGAATTGCCTTTTTATGTTTCAAAGCCGTTCTGAATTTTCCACTGGAATAGGAAAAGAGAATCCATAACATTCAATAATAGGTATAATTTGAAAATTGGGATGCAGTAGAAACATGTCCAAGATTATGAGAAGTGGGAATATCTATGTGTGCAACACTTCATTATTGTCTTTTAAGGAATTTCCTTTAAGGAATACATAGAAATTTGTGTAAAATTATTCAGATTCTGTGCAAGAAGGAAGAATATCAAAGACAAGCTGATTTTGTAACAAGGACAAGTTTCATCTTGCATCTATTAGTTGCAGCTAAACTGATAACAAATTAGCCAGTGAGTTAATTATTGGCATTGTAGATGACAATGCAAATTGAATGTTTGCTTTACAAGCCCTGTGGTACTTCCCCACATGATCAAAAGGGAAGAGAACTACTATACAGAGTTTTTTTCAGCTTAGGCTCTGTACTCACAATCTGTCTAGTCACTGTTATGTTTCAGAGGCATAATGAATGCCCAGAAGGACCGAGAGATTTTTTTTTTATTCTGTGGCAATGATTAGCAGTTTCAGACCTACTCTGTGCTCTGAGAGGTGTTGGGGAGGATGCAGGTCACTGGAGAAGAGCTAGGTAAACTTTAAATTAAAAATTGTGAACCACTGAAGTGCTGTAAAGGTGATGTTTCCATGCTGGACCAGGGAAAAGGATCCTCAGAGCCTAGCTCAGCTCTTCAAAGGAACGTGGGCAGCTGCTACTATTGATCTAAGCCACAAGTGAAGATAACACAAAACAGCTCATGGGCCATTATCTCATAGACATCCTTCGGACAGAGGAGAAAGGCATGAGATGGACTTCTGCTAAGCCTTCTCAAAGGATCAGGATATAATTGCTGTTTACACAGCACGTTCTGCTGCATTTTCCTTAGTTTCTCACTGCGCTATCTTTCACTTATTTTGCAGAAAGCTTCAAATGCTTATGAGTGGAGGGACTCTGCCTGCTAAGGGTGCCCACAGATAATGCATTTCATTTTCTCAGATGCTGAGAGCTGGGACAGGGACCCTCTGGGATGCCTGTGCTGTTTTCGGAAGAGATCCTGGGTACTCATTCTTCAGTCCTTTTTGTGGTTGTCAGCCACAGCAGAAGGTTTCGATGCGATTTATTCACTGACTGCAATTTAGATTGATCAAAATTACTGAGAACACCCTCACAGCACTTTCTTCTCTCTGGTAAGCACTGTGGTGCTTTCCTTTTACCTTGGGAAAGAGCTTTCCTTGCTCGGAGAGCTCATGGCTTGCTCTTTTGACTGTAGAGGGTCCCTCTGATTCTTTCAACAGCCCAGGGATTTCCCTGAGAAACGTTAGCAGGTTTTCACACATTATTTTCACCACCACAGGAAAAGCTAATCACTCAGCAGTTCAGAGAAGCAGTAGGAAAGCCAAATTTCTAGATTTTTTCCCTGGTATCAAATGTGTGCAATTTATAATAGATTTTAATTTTGCATGAGGAAACCCAAAATAATGAGAGCACAGTGTACAGGTTTCCTCCCATCCAACAGGATCAGCTGTTTTTTTACAAGGAGCTGTGGCTTGTCACATGCCTCTGCCCTGTTCAGAGGGTTATATTACAAAGAAGTCAGAGAACAGTGCATACAGTCGTATGTCGGTATGGTGTCTGAAGGTGCTGGGGCAGGATTTACAACTGAAATATTTAATTTACACTATAAATTCTTTCACACATAGACTATAAACTCTTTCAGGTAAGAGCCATGTATCCCCGAACATGATACAGGCCAGAGCCACAGTATAAATTTTAAAAAAGAAAATGTTTATAACAAAATGCGTCAGTAGCATTGAGGAAGCCTAAGAAAAGGTCCAAAATATTGCAACATGGCAATGGGCTATGACAAACTGCTTATGTCTGCCATCGTTTATCACTGTACAATGATTAACACAATATCATCACGGGATAAGAGATGCTTTTTTAGTATTTCTCCCTGAAAGGTTTTGGAGAGGGAAGGTCTTCTGTCTGTGGGTCTCTGGGGAGGGAATGCCATAAGGAAATAATCTCAGGCAGGATGATAGAGATGCTGCTGGAGGTACCTTTTTCCAAAATTCTCTTTTACTGGAGTTTACTTAAAAAAGACGATCTATCTGACTGCTTTCTTATAAACATCTTGCTGGCTCTTGGCCAGGCCTTGAAATATGGCTTGAATCATTTATATTCTAAAAGGACTGAAAAAAGTTTGTTTTGGCAAAGTCATCCTCATGAACAAGCCCAACAGTTTGGGTAATTTGTCTTCCTAAGTTTTAAATATAAGGTAGTATAGATAGAAAGGAGAAATTCAAGAGAGGGAGCTAAAGATAGGAGAAAGAATCTGCATGAGCAATAAAAAGATCAGAAAAGAAGAAATTTAATTCATTTACTGAGCTCTTTTTCAAATGAAAAAGAGCTTTTGTTTTGATTTTCTGTTGTTTAAAAACTGTGCTGAAAGGTGTGAAACAGCATGAATCCATTTTTCACAATTTCATGTTGCCTGAGAAGTGTTACAGCAGCAGGTCTGAATGAAGGGCAGAAAGAGAGAAGTAAGTGCAAACAGCAAAATTGAGCAGGGAGTCACCTAAAGAGAAACTGCCAACAGTTTTGCAGCACAGAAGAAAAGAAGGAAAGGTGAAGAACGGACAGGACTCAAGGATGTGTCCCTTCCTTCTCCCAGGCACCATGGCCAGGGTGTAGGAAATCATAACTGTTACATTTGAACCATTCATTATTAACCTTAAATCTGTGAAAAATGCTTGTGATAAGGATAACTTGTAGGCGTGTATCAACACTAGCAATCAGAATTCCCTTCATTTTTTAACATCCTCAAAGAATTCTATGACTCAAGTGAGAAAAATTCAGTATTATTCTCAAGCTCTGTGAGAAATACAGAGAAAAAGTCTGCTTTTTCCCCTGGAAAGTAAAGGGAAAACTCTAAGGTCAGATTTACCAGAGTCCTGCAAATAATGAAT
This sequence comes from Vanellus vanellus, assembly GCF_965231255.1. Lineage (NCBI taxonomy): Eukaryota > Metazoa > Chordata > Aves > Charadriiformes > Charadriidae > Vanellus > Vanellus vanellus. The sequence continues at coordinate 190,721,675 of NC_138905.1, forward strand.
AAAAGATTAAAAAGTGCTTGGCAGAGAGTTTGTGTTAATCAGTGTCTTCTCATGTGGGCATATTTCCTCCAGCAAGCCTGTAAACTTTGATTTTGTGTAATTGGGAGGTTAAAAGTTCTCCTAATTAGCATCCACTTCTATGGGGAATGTAGCACCTAGTTTGCAATCATAAAGGTGATGTTTTTTGAAGTGCTGCTAATTATGGAGTAAGTTTGCCATTTGAAGCAAAATTCAAGTGTGAAGCCAAAGGAAGTCTCAGAATCACCATTTTTGTCAATGTAAAAGGGAATGCTAGATGGCTATATTTTAGAATCTGGATTCAGGAACACACAGATTGGGATCAAAGACAGATGAACAGAGAGAGTCCTCCTTGGGTGCCAGGCATGGCAGAAAGAGGGCTGACCCTTTGATCCCTCAGTTTTTATACTGAGCATGATGCAGATGGGATGAAATACCCTGTTGGTCAGTTTAAGGTCACCTGTCCTGTTCACTCCTCTCCACAGGTGTGACCCCTCTACGCTCTTCAGCTGCTGACCCTCCAACGGGGCAAATAACAAAGTTAGCTGGCCTTGGTCATTATAGCAATAAGTATAAACAGGAGCCTCTCTGCATACTATTCCTTGGTATTCACTATAAACATCAGACCTTATCACTCTGGAAGTGGACTCTGTATGAAGAATATGCCAATAAGTTCAGAGTTAGAAGCTTAACTGAAGAGCAAAATTACTGAAAAGAAAATTAGTTCTGTTTTACCTCAAACCAGGTCATTCCACCCCTTATTCCATACCATTTACGTCATGATCCGGTTACTACTGCTTGTTGTCTTCAAACAAAGACAGAAGAACAAGTGGTCAAATATGTCTATTTAACAAATCATTTAATGATTGTGATCAAAGTTTTTCCTGGTGTGGTGTTAGTTGCTTTAGTTGCCATACTAAGTCATTAGAGAAACCCTTAAAATCAAATCACTTGCCCTAAAATGTAAGGGAATAAAGGTGAAATTGCAGTCACTTCTGGAAGAGCCAGCTAGAGTGCTGATAAAATGTGTGATTAAAGATGACTGCCTGAAATACATTTTCTGACTTGTACTCTGACTCTGGCTCCTAGGAGCAGAGAAACGGGTACTTCTCCATGGGACTCCAAGAGGTCAACCTGCTGAATAAATATTAGGGTTAGTGAGGTTCACTAGAAATAGTCCTCAACAGAGATTTATCAGCTTTTATCTCATATATTCAGCATCTCACTAAAGAGCTTTATCTTCTGCACATTAAAATTGATCATACTGCACTTTTTCTTTTTCACATATTTCTCCTGTCTGGGGTACAGATGTAGGTGAAGGTGTTATACTTGTAAATCAATAAGAGACATAAGTATTTTCCCTTTTATATATTATACGTACTTCTTCTTTAACGTCGTACATCATAGAAAAGAGCACTTTGTTGCAGACTAACATATACCAGTACTGTGGTTTACCTACGGAATCACTCAGTGGATCTGGCATGGAATTAAAATATAATTTCATAGCTGCACAACTGACATCTGAACACAAAATTATGGAATAAACTCTGCCAATCACTAGTCCTATTGATTCTGAGGGATGCAGGGTTTGTCAATTCCAATAGTTTCATTTTTTGTTCAAGACCAAAATAGAATTTATATTGCCAAAGCATATTTTCCAGAGGTAGAGTGCTTGGGGGAAAGAACTAGAAACTGGTGCCATCTTGCAGTCACAGGGTCTTATGTTGAAATTTCTTTCACGTGCACATGACAAATTCAATGTAAATGACCAAGCAATCTGCCTGTAAATGAAAAGTTAGCGTTACATCTTGTTCTATGAAAATGCAGTAAGACAACATGTTCTACATTTCATCTCAGTGGTGACAGGCTGCCTTTTATATGCGGCTGTATTACATGTGATCCCAGCATAGCGGCATGTTTTGGTGGATTGCAAAACCTTCAGCCCTCAATAACAACAGCTATACTACATGCAAAAACACGTCTTGCCCACAACACGGGCTATCACATTCCCACTAAACTTATTCTCTGTCCCACTATACTTGTAGTCTCACATCCTGACCTTCCATGAGCTCAGTCTCCTGAGCTGGGGGAGACTTAACACAAAGTGCTCCAGAACAGATAGTGTGATTGGTATCTCCATTCTCAAGGTTCAGTGGAGGTGTCTAGAGCAAGATATTCTGTGATACTGAAGACATAAATTGTGAGGGAGTGGGTAAAGGCAATCTCAAGGCACTGAGATCAAAGTCTGCAGGAAACAAGAGCTACTGCACAGGACACCTCACTCCAAGTGCAAAGCTCAATTCTTTGTTCTTGTCTTACTAATGGGAACAAACAGCACACAAAAAGGAGGACTAGCAAGAGCAAAAGAGAAAGTGCACTGTCTAATGGGTTATTAGTAGACCATCACACACGAGATTGATGCCTGGTATAAGAAACTGAAAAGATATTTTCAGCATCAAGAAGATCAAATGGACTTAGATTTAACCCTCCTCCAGTGCATTGTTGTTATAGGAGATAATTTGAAAATTATGGTTTGACAATTGAAGAATTGTCAAAGACTGTGTTGGAAAAGGCTTCATTAAATCAGTGGCCCTATGGACAGAAGACCAAACATCTCTTTTCAAGACAGTTGTCTTTCTGAGCTACATCTGCTGCCATGGTACAAAGATGGAGTTGAATTTTTAAAGTCACGGGACTTTGCCTCAGTCTCTTAAGTGCCACCGCATGATGGAGTAGAGCTGGAGAAGGGTAAAATTAACATTGCTTTAATCTTGGGGGTAAAAGTAAGTAGCTAAAATGCTTCAAAGCATATTGGGAATGAGAAGTTTTACTGAAAGCAAGAAACATACCATTACTGTGAGACAGAAGAGTTTCAAGGGACTACAAAGATCTGCCAACCAAAGTTTCTAAATCCTGTCTACACAGTTTAAAAGCACAACTTCTTCCTCAGAGGACTAGCACATAACTTGGCAATTAACTTAGTATGAGAGGACAAGATTCTAAAATAAATATAAGAAAATAAAAAAATTCAATTCCAGACCATCATGAAGGAACCGGAAGGGTGGGATTCAGGTCAAAATCAAAACACTTTAATTTATCTGTCCATATCCAAAACACCTTAGTTCAGATGTCAACACATAAGCCAGTTGTCTAAGCTCCTGTTACAGTCAGTGAAGTTTTTACTGTTGGTGAAGCCTAGAGAGTGATTCTTCTGACCTGGGAGGATTCAACTGCCTGAACTACTGCCATTTGAGATGCCCCAGAGTATCCAAGATAACCCTATGGGGCTGGCAGATGTCACACAGGACCTATGGGAGACCTTTGGGACTGGTAGATGGATACCAGGCAGGACACACAAAAGCATTTCAAATGACACTAGAGTCCACTGTTCAGACACCTGAGTCTGCCCAGGAGAGATGTCCCACCTTGTGAGCCTGGTCTTGTCCTCATCTCTGCTGGCAGTACTAAACAAAATTGGCTCACATGCAGTTAGCTGAACAGAGTTACCTGATGCCTTTTAGGATGGCTGGATTGAACTGGCAGCCTCTGGCCACTGGTGCGGGAGGACTGAGTCTCCCCAAGGTCCCTGCGTCATTTCTGTGGAGATGTCTTGGCTACTGTATGTGAAATGGCGCTTGATGTTAATGCGTGGGCAGCCCCCATTATGCTGGGAGTTTTGATGCCTCACTCACATTCAGGCACGTCCGGGTGGATGCATGCATTGGAGTATCACGCTTGCCAGCTGAATCCCTCCCTAGCTGGGAGCTCAGTTCAGGCCCTTGATCAAATTATCATGGTGTAATGAGCAAGCTAAAAATTCTGTGTGGCAACGTGTGGCAGGTTAGCTGAAGTCTGTGTCACAAGGTGGTAAACTAAGTTAAATAGTCAACATTTGCTATAGTTCCTTGCACAAAACACACACGGGTAGCACATTTTAGTGATTATCTGATAACTTCAGTATGCATTTGAAGCCGATGTTCCATCATTCATCACCTTGTTGAAAGAACAGGTCCAATCATGAGGTTCTACGGGCTCCTGAAATTGGCTTTCGTGTGTGCCACTGATAAACTATGCAATATGTAGCAAGAATAGAGACCAGTCGAAAGTGGTAGGCATTGGAGAAAATATACATCTGCCTGAATTAGGGGACAGTATCAAGGAATATTTCTGGAACAGAAGAAACCCTGGCACTGGTATAGATTGTGTATTAGATGGGAATTTTAATAGTAGTGCTGAAAATGCAAAGATGCTAAAAAAGACAATTTTACAGACTGTTCAGAAGGAACAGAGCGAGGTCTTTGGATTATGAAGTATGTTGCTGAAGTATGTCGCATTCCTTTATTTAATGGATGATAGATGACAAATATTTCTATAAGTGTCAGTCCTGCACTACTTGCAATACAGAGATGGTAACTGTATTTCAAGTTTGTCAGCAGTGTAATTTCCCACAATAAAACTTGCAATAGCAGTTGGAATGTGCAAGATCCTGAAAGTGCTTCTTCTGTGCCAATATTCAAAATTGCAGTGTGGTGACCTGAAGGATGTACAGCTATTTAAGTACATCCGCCACAGGCAAAGTAACAGATCAGCTGACCTAGGAATGCATGCATACAGAATTAAGATATAGGAATGTAATTACTGACAGTCAATATGCATTAAGGATCTAGCTGTTTTCAGACAACTCTGATTTCTTTTTTTTTAATGAGATTACAAGTTCTGTTGGCAGCGGTAATTGCAAAGATGTGGTATTATTCAGACCTCTACAGAGTGTTTGGTTTAGTATCACACAACACGGTGATTAACAAAGGAGCTCTCTAGGGTATCAATAAAGTACATATTGAGTAGCTTAATACCTGGCTTACTCAAAGATCTTAAAAAAAATTATTGTCATCAGGGGTCTTTATCAGACAGCGTTACTTCTAGGAGCTTCTGTAGAGTTTGGCAAGAAATTTCACCATGTTCAACAGTGTCACCTGTTTAGGAAGCTAGTACAAAATCACAAGTGATAAAATACTAAATACGATTGAGAATAATAGGACTGACAAAACCAGAGAGAGGTTAACCTCATGGTACATTAGGCTAAAACGTAGCCAAACCACATTGTCCATTTAAAAGCAAGCAGCGCTGACCATTTTTACAGAAAGGAGTTCCGTACCCTGGAAAGGACTGACTGAAAATAGCATTGGCTTCTCAGGGAAAATGAACATGAGCTCCTGTATGATACAGAGACAAAAAGTGCTAATTCAATTCTTGTGAGTATAAACAATGGAATAGTGAGTAGGAGGAGGAAATTGACTTTTCTTGCCGTGTGACATTATTGGGACTGATGTAGAATAATGTATACAGTCCCGATGTCAACATTTTAAAAGGATTGTTGAAATACTACAGAGGATATAGAAATAAGCTACAGATATGTTTTGATGGCTGGAAATGGGGGGGAGAGAGAACAGTGAGAGCTCAATCTGTTTATCTTATCAGACAGATCAAAAGACAGGTTGATTATAGAGTGTAAAAGCTTCATGGGGAGTAAATACCAGTTACTGGATGGCTCTTTAATCTAGCAGAGAAAGGCACATCAAGAACTAGTGGCTAGAAGTGAAGCTAAATTCCGATGAGAAATTAGACACAAACGTGTAACAGGGAGGTTGATTAGCCACTGGGTACAAGGGAGCTGATAAATTCTCTGTCACCTCATTTTTGCCACTCAAGGATTAGATGCCCTTCTCAAAGCGTATGTTTAATCAGACCCAAATGATCTGGTGTAGTATGGAGGTAATGGTGTTAAAGCCACTGGCTCAGGAAACAGATCATGGTAGATGATTAGGTGGTGTCTTCCAACCTTGATCACTGTGAATCTCGGGAATACGTCTTCCAGTACTGAGTCCAACTTTGCTCTTAATTTTTCTATGATTTCCTCTAGAAAACATGGTGAAGTTCATTCTAGTACTGTTAGCAGACATCTGGGGTTAACACATCCCCCTAGGAAAATGGCAGAGAGGTGATGCAGAAGAAAAGATGGAAGAACAATCAACCTAGGCATTCCTCCTGTTAAAATAGGAGAGCAAGTAGACAGGATGTGACAGAGGTCTGACCACTTTTCAGTGCTCACCAGTACAACAGTCACACCACAGAAAGGCCCGTAAAAGGCTACTAGTTAAATACTGAGCTCAGTACAAAGCCGGACAGGAAGCCTCTCACAGCTGCTGAAACTCAGGGATGTACAGAAAGGCACTCTTCACCCAGGAAGGAGGGGTTATTTCCTATTTACTAACTGTCGGTTAATTTCTCTATACCCCAGGTTTTACAAGCTCGAAATGAGGAATATAAACATGTAGATTTGAAAAAAATGGCATTACTAAAATGAACATGTTAATTGTGTTGTGATAGTTATCTAGCACTTCATTGCAAGAGAATTCCAGAGCTCTTAATATTATCTCATGAGCAATAATAGAGGAATTAATTCTAGGTCAGGTTCTGACATTTTTACCAACATTCAGTGTACTTTCCTCTGTATATAGTTGAGCCAAATGAAAGGGAATATTTACATAATGTGATAGCTTCCATGCAGTTATAGCAACACTAGGCTTTAAAATCTACCGCTTGTGCTGTCTTGGGTTATTTCTGTACCCTGTAAGTGCTGAAGAAGATAAAAGGTTGACAAGAAAGCAACTTTTAGAGTAACTTTCATAGCCCTGAAATCCCCTTCTGCTCAGCATAAGGGTTCTTTCTCTCCACTTAATGGAGTGTCTGAATTCCTTGGGCGGAAGGAGAAGAAGCACAGATGAGTCATAGGCATAGTTTGCCCTCAGAGATATCCTTCCTCTGAGAAAGAAAACACTTGTGAATATGGCTGTGTGATACCCCTCCAACACATAAACTCAATCTGGAATGTGTATCACTGAAAGAGCAAAATGTTTTGATTTCCTGGGGCAACGGTTTCATAATCTGTTTATTCGGAATAAAAACTTCCTAAATTAACATTTGGCAGATGTTACTCTCAAAAACGTTTTATTAAGTCCCAGCACCTCAAAAGTATTCCCACTGAGTCTTCCTCACAGCAACACAAGCTTTGACACCTTGTTGGATAAAATGCCTACAGCAAGAGGAAAGCAGATGTGCCAAGTCAGCTAAAGCTCAATGCACAAAGCGAAAGGGCAGCAGTTGGCAAGTATGCAAATACGATATCTGCTACATATACCCTCTTAGGATTGCTTATATACAAGGTGATACGTCCTCAGGACTGCCTTCATGCTAAGAAGCCCTCACCAGCATTCTTTCAGACTACAAAATCTCTTTCTCATGCAACACTGAAACTTAATGTGGTGGCTTTGTGGTTTTAACACCTTTGGATCTTTATGACTAACATACAATGCAAAAGCAGGTTACTTAACACAGGGCACATTTCAGAGATTTCTTGCTAATATGGTCTGAATCAATACCGTAGCACAAATTAGCATGAATCTTAGAGTAGTAAAAAAGCGCCACACTTGCAATATTTCAAGGGTTATTTAGTATTAGTGAAGAGAAGCGGGATAGATTGTGGTACTTTCTTGGGCTCAATATTGAATATTCATGGAATCAGATAAGCACATATCCAACACAACTTTTAGCCATATGCTTAATTTACAAGTATTTTACTGGACAAGAATATCATAGGATTTGGGGATTAAAAGGTTTTACTAGATTATCACGTTCACGCTGTTCCCTTTTCTTTTGGAGTGCCAGGGTAAGGAACTCACAATTATTGTCTGCATTTTTCTGAGGTTCTGTCTAGCCAATTTCTATATTACTAAACAATAAAACTTACACTACTTTTTCTAGGACGTTATTCCTCAGCCTAATGAACTTCACCATTAAAACTTTCTTTCCCCATTTGTCCTAAATTCTTTTTTTCTAGTTCCGTAGTACCAAGTGCTGAATGCCAAAAACAAGACTAATGAACACAATATAAAAATTAAGAAGGATTGAGTTGCAATTTTTCTGCCATGCATGTGGTTCCATTTTAACTACCAATTGTTAGCAACACCGTTGGGAATTGTGTAATTATATTTCTGCCCACATAGTTAGAAGTTTCCTCATTGCTGTCTAGTTGATGTGATGATTTATTGATGGGTGAAAGAGAGAACAACCCAACTAGTTCAGCTAGCAGATTCCGGTGGGAGGAGGTCAGTAGAACATCTGCTTTGCAATTTTCAGTTGTCTACTCTACATGTGCAGAGTTCTGTTATCCTGGGAACAGTTCAATCACATAACATGCAGACTTCTAATAAAAAGAAAAAAATCTGATTTTATTGAGTTCTCAGAAAGTTATTTTTTGCTTCACTCAGCTGAGAATTCTTAATTTTCCTCCACAGTATGGAAGTGAGTTCGTCACATTAGATTTACTGAAAAGATTCTTGTGTGCCAAAAGAATCGTCTCCTGTTATTGCATGAGTATGGATTTATTTTTTTCTTCTGTTTCTTTTCTGTTAATTACTAATTGAAATTAATTGCTTGACAGCTGTTACTCAAGTTGCTGCTATGAATGGACCTGAATCAAAACCTACATCAGAGCATCCTTAAATGGCAAGAAATCTTGGATGCACACGTAAGCCTCACAAGCAGCCTGTCTCTGTATAGTAAGGTAATGCAGTAAACAACTGCTCGTTTTCTCCCAGCTCCAAAAGCCTCCAAATGCCTAAGCAAGCCCTATCTGAACCTGCGTTTTCCAGTTCATGACCCTTTGCAGCTCTAATAATAGGATGTAGATATCTATTACAGCTGTAGTAATAGGGCTATACAACATAACATTTGCCATTTTGAATTAGGCAAATCAGCTATCTCATTCTGGATGCTGTCTGCGGCACTGACAAATATTAGATGCTTGAGCAAAAAGTAGAGGGGGAAAAAGAACAGTGCATCAGAGAAAACTCATTCTTTGTTAAATGTTTTTTAAGCCCTGGATACTGAGAGTTTATTTCCCAACTTTAGTTGTGCTTTATAAAAGTAAATTCAAATCGAACTCCCAGAACACACCTGCACCGAACAGTGCACTGGTACCTGAGGTCCCAGGTGCTGCAACAGGGACTGAGTGTGAGAATGACACCTACATGGAGGTGCCGACGCATGTGGCCAGCTCTGCGTCTAAGCTCCCTTACAGTCCGTGAAGATTTGAGTGCAATTCCGCTGCTTAAATTTAGGCACGTGAATGGTACCTCCTGTAGCTGAGGTATCCACAACCATTTGAGATGCCCTAGGGGGTATTTCAGATACCTGAGGTATTCCCAGGGGACTGACAGATGTCACACAAGACCTACAGGAGACTTTTGGGACTGGCAGATGGATGTCTGGCAGGACACACGAGGACATTTTGAATGGCACTAGACCCCTATGTTAGGAAAACAGTCCCTCCAGGAGGGATCTCTTGCTGTGTGAGATGGGTCTCTCCCTTGGCTCTGCTGATGGTACTGAATGTGCACGGGGTACAATTGCCTGAACAGAGAGTGGTTGAACACTAGCACAGGTTGCCCAGAGACATTGTCCCATCTTCACCTTTGGAGATACTCAGAATCTGACTGTCCACAGCCCTGAGCAACCTGCTGTAGCTGACTCTGCTTTGAGCAAGGGGTTGGACTGGATGATCTCCAGAGGTGCCTGCCAGCCTCAGCAGCGCTGTGATTCTGTAACTGTGAGCTGGGTGCTTACAATCCCATTAGAGTCAATGGAGATCTAGGTAACAATTAGTTTCCTAAAACCCAGGAGTCTGTGGTGCCTTGACATGCTCTAGGGTACCCTGCCTGGCCTCCAGCTGCCTGTTTTGAAGGCTGAGGGTTGTCTGAAGGTCTTTTCCTATATCTGCTATAGGGGCACAGGTCCAGCTGAGATACCTGAGAGCATCTCAAGGGGCACTGACAATGCCACTTTTAGGTTTAGGCTAGTGAATGGAGCCCATAGTCAATGAATTCAAGATAATGATTTGGCTCAGTCAAAGTAGGACAATTGTATGGAAACCTTGCTCTCCACTGGCTCTTGGGTATCTACCTGTCAAAACTACAGTTGGATATCTTCGCATTGAAATGAATCCCGAGAAAAGTAACTGCAAATTAAAAACTGAGCAGAACAGGAGAGACAAACAGCTGCCTTTGTGTCCTACAGCATCCAGCAAGTTTTGTCCTCTGAAGAGCTTTTGCCTCTTGAGCATTTCGTGCTTCTCTCCCTATCACATTTACTTCCACAGACACTGAGAAGCTTCTCTGCAGGTGGAAACTGTTGCAGCTCCACTAAGCGTGAATGACCAGCCCAGCACGTGCCTTGCACAAAGCTAGCCTGGTGGTTGCCTGGGCTCTCAGATGAGAGGAACTTCTGTAGGACCTCTCTTCCTGTGGGTTTTCTGTGTTTTATGAGATCAGCTCAGGGCACAGGCAGGATTAGGGGATCAGATAACAGAACATCCTGCTGTAAAATGGACTCTGATAACTTGCCTAAAAACATTCAGATTTTTGTCTCTTGGCTCTCTGTGTCATCCTGAACTTGAATTTAATTACAGCTATCTCCTCTGGCTGGCTGCCCATGCATTATTATCCTGTATATCATCCACTATTTGACATTTATTTGTTCAAAATTAAAATGACCTTTGCTCCTGAAAGATAATAAATTATTTTTAGAGTTATAGTAATTTCCTGACACTTGAAATAACGTTCATCCAGAAAGACATGTTAGCACCAAAGGCAGGAGAAGTAAAAGAAAAAGCTTCAGATGTGTGGGCAAACAAGATTGATAGATTATATGTATTGGTGAGTTGCCATTATTTCTTTTACTGTGCAAATATATTTAATATTTGCAATATATTTTAGTAAAAAAGATTAATATTTATTATATATGAAAGCTCTCATGAATCTTCAGGAGAAAAATAACACAGGGCTCACAATTTTATCCTAACAGAGTGTTTACTAACTTTCGTGTTCGAGATACCTGATCCCTGTCTTTTCTTCCAGCAGCTTTGTAGCTCACTTTTCGCAAGTGTGTCTTTGGGCAGGAGATGAGGCCAGGAGGAAGCCTTGTTTCACTTGCTCACGGGACACATTTTCTGAAGGTCTCTAACTCACTTCAATATTGAATACCAGAGCCAACCTACATAGAAACAGGAGTTTTATAGATTTTTCCCTCCCTGTTTGAGAAGCAAAATTCCCCTAATGCTCCAAAAACTTCTTTAATATTCAGTATCTCCACAGTTCCTATGGCTTTTCTTTTACTGGCTGTGTCACAGACTACTTACTGTCCATGACCTGCAGACCGGTTGGCCAGCTTGCAGAAATTCAGCTGGGCTGAGAAGACTTGCTAAGGCACACAACCAGATGCCCTTAAGTGTTGTAATTTTACTGCAAAGTAATGCAGGTCAATGTAAGTGGGACATTCCATTTTAATGAACGCTCTTCAAACAAGCCTAGAGGTGACCAGAAATAGGATAAATAAATCAAAGATGGATTATTAGAGGATCTCATTTCCTATTCATCACTAAGTATAGGTACACAGCCTTTAAGACCAACTTTCCTGTGTCCCTGGCTGGGAATCAGACTTGTCACAGCAGTCTGCCTGAGCAACGAAGTTCTTGCATCCCACCTGTTAAAATGGCATAATGCCAGCACAAAATGTATTCATTACATTGAATGTGAATTCTAGTTTAGAAGAACATCCAAATTTTCTTCTCCTGTCTAAGTGAGGAAACCAAGCCTGCAAAAATGTTTGATTTTCAGAGCACTGAAAAACTTAAAAAGTAGACTGGTGATAAATCCTCTCTTTGCATGCTCTAAGGGGTCCTATGATAAATAGTAAATGCTGAAGCCAAGTGGCTCAGCTGTTTCTGAGCCTTTCTGGATCATGCTCAGAGGCAAATCAGGGAGAAATGAAAAGGGAAAACCTGCATATAGAAACTCTTAAAAAAATGCAGGCTTAATATTACATGCCATTGAAGGGGTTTAAGTACGGCTTCCTAAGCACTTACTGCAGTACATATATAAGGTGAATATCTGGACATTGTTACTCAGAATATCCCTGGTGTAATAAGGAAAGCTTTTTCTTGATGGAGCAAAAATAAGTCAGACAGGGCTGAGGAAGCCCAGCAGTCCTCGAACCTCAAGCTGAACAGGGCTGAGGCCAGCTTTCCACCTGTGCAAAATCTGGAGGGGAATAAGGTCCAGAGCACTGGCACAGGCTGCCCAGGGAGGTTGTGGAGTTCCCTTCTCTGGAGATTTTCAAGACCCGCCTGGATGCAGTCCTGAGTAATGTGCTCTAGGCAATCCTGCTTTAGTAGGGGAGTTGGACTAGATGATCTCTAGAGGTCCCTTCCAACTCTGAAAACTCCGTGATTCCGTGAAGGTCCAGCAGCGGCATCAGACAGCTTTTAACTTCTGTTCCATCTTTGGCACAGCACAGGTCACTTTGGTGTATGTGCACAACAGAGACTGTACGGATGGAGAGATTATGTTCCTAATGCCATGCAACAAATATTCTTCCTTTCATCCAGAAGATGTTTCCGACTGCTCCCAAGACATTTTGAGCTGAGTGTGCAGGTGACAGACAAGTGGAGCACTCTGGGTGAACTTCCCTGGTGCCGAGGAGCAGCACAAAGCTTTTATTCCACCGAAGTCCCACTTTAACATGCAAAATAGGATTTACACAGTGCTCAAGAGCTATCTGCAATTAACACTTTTTTTCCTATTCGCTGTCTCAGTACTGACTGGTGTACCCAGTTCTCCTCTTTTTAACTGAGAATAAAGACAATAGCATTAACAATACAGGTAGAAAATGAATGCCATGGCTCCCACAGAAGCAAGAGCTAGCAGTCTCGGTGAGGTACACCAGACCAAAATTTCAGCTGATGTTGGGCTCACAGGCCCCCTAAGGTCAGATCCAGGGGCTCTGACGTAGGCAGAGCTCTGGGGAATGGCAAAGACAGACCCTGGGAGAGTGGAGAAGCTCCACAGAAAACAGCTGAGGCCTGGACAAAACCCCATAGTGTGGTTTTCTTTAGTCTGGTCCCAAGTGCAGCAGCATAAGGCTGAGTGCCCTCTCTGTTTTCTCAGCCTGTCAGGAAAATTGGGGTAAGATCAGATAGCCAAATCCTTCTTTCAGAATTGGGTGAGACAGTTCTAGGAAAGCAGCTCTGGAGTACCTTTCTTTCCCAGGCTGAAGGGAATGAGCTGGGATCATTCCAGCTTTGACTCAAAATTCCCGAAGGGCACTGGCAAATAAACATCCCATAGAGACCCCTGAGAAGTAAAACGTGTATTTCTTGTGGGCGTATTTCTTTCAAACTAAACTTATAATTAGATGACAGAATTCTGTGGATCCATATGAAGAGTTTGTTTGGGAGAAACAAACTTATTCAGGAACAATGACCATATTACTAAAAGCACAGTATAGACATCTAATAGTTGGTGTGACAAATTAGTTAGTCTAAATCATTATTTCTGTATTCTATGTTTACTCATTGTGCTTTTCCAGAAGCTGTTTATTTCTACTAAATCTTTCTAATAATGTTCTGAGCTTTTCTGATTCAGAACCTTTTCTGGGAAGTTTTTTATTTCCTAAGTCAACAATATCTAAAAAATATGACATGCATCTCTTTTTTAAAATGGCGCTGTAACCCCATCGCTCAGAATACCTAAAAAGCTTCTGATGTGTTACACTGGGAACACTTTGTGCTTGCATAAATTGCTAGTTTTATGCAGAGAGCTTCCTTGGAGAATCTCACAAGCAAGGATTAGTCTGGCTGTAATTTTGCATTGTACTTGCACAATATGCTCTCTCCTTTCTCTTGAAAATATTTCCACTCTTGCTTCTTGTTATATCGATATGCGTTAACAATAACAGATGATAAATTACTGCTTTATTGACTGGCAAGCATATAATCCAATGAAGCACTACAATGCCAAGATTATGTGAAAGTCAGCATTCCTGGACCAGCCACGGTAGCTAACCTGAGTATGCTAAGGCATCCATAGCAGTTGAATCACCGCTTTAATAAGGAAAGACAGTGCTTCAGAGAGATGGGTTCTTTGAGAAAGGAGGATTTCAGGGTATGTTCCACACACCCTGAAACTGCGTCCTGGTAAGGCAGACTTGAGGGAAGAATCAGATTAGCAGCATGAATAAAGGCTGGAATAAGGCCTCCAGCTTCATTTTATAAGCGCTCTTCCTCAACAATAACCTCAATTTCCCCCAAATCCTTTATCAGACCCAGCGCAATAGATCTTGTCATTCTCATCTTTCCAACTTCCAGCCAGCCCCTACAATACTTCTATATTCTCACCCCCTCTTATTGCACTTTCGTCTCCTTTCCATTTTTCCTTTCTCTCCCTGCTTCAGCACTCCCAAACCCACCTGTATTTCTTCCAGTCCCCACTTCATTCACCCCATACAATTCTTCAATTTTTCCTGTTCCAGGATGAGTCGAGGCGAGTAAAAAGTCAATGACTGCTGTGATGGTGCTGGAGGTACCATGCGCTGGTGGGTTGGTTGGTTCCAGGCAGAAGGGGTCACATGTGAATTCTACATCTGAGAGTGGACATTACTAAATGGTGACCCTCACTTATCCAGCCTTCGTTGTCCATGAAGATCTGAAAAACTTTATACTGTTGACATGTCAAATTTGCTGTCAAATTAGGTAGAAATTGGGCAGTGGGTTCACTAAGTGTGAATTGAAGCAGAGAAACAAGGTATGCATATACACTTTTATCATCAGGAAATTGGGGCAAAAAAGATGTAAAAGAGTCCATCTTTAAGAGCACTACTTTCCTTATGAAAATGATCAGCTGCATCCACAGTAGCGTGAAGGAGTGGACATCAGATAGTCTAACTTTCAGAAGTAGTACCCTAATACCAGTCACAAAACTGACAGTCATAAAATGTCCATAAAGTAAATTAGACAACTATTAAGGTGAAAATCACTGCCTACAAAATAAACATGACTGTTATTAATGTAGAAACACCACATCAAAATATATATACCTTTTTTGACTATCTTCTTGGTCCTTTAGAACATTGTTGTTTTAAATACAGATTAGGAATATCAGACATTTATTTGGAGTATCATCACCGAGTTCAGTGGTCGCTTGTAAGTTTTATTGTTCAGATCTCTTCTATTATATTTTATGGCTATATCTGCTGTGTGTCAGAAAACACTTCTGCAAATGCAGAGCAGCAGATCTGCTTTTACTTGGGCAAAGCTCGTGTTGAAAAGAAAGTAAGTCACTTCTTCACGTGGCTTCTCTGCCTGAAAAACTGCATGGAAATGGAGGAAGTAATGTATTGCAGGGGAGAAGCCATAAACTGTGGATGTGAGTTATATTAAGAGCTCACAGACAACCCTTAATCATTTTACATCACACATTCTCCATTAAAGCCAGGGCCATAAGGAGGCCCGAGCATACCCTCCTTTCAAGATATATAATGCCATGACTTCACATGAATTAGCCCCAGCAGGTATCTACCAAAGTGATGGAGAATCAAGTCTCAAGGCAGCAACTTTATTTCATGTATAATGACAGAAAAGCACAAAGAAAAGTACTTAGTAGAAAATTTGTGCCGGTCTTCAGCGTCATCCTGGCTTTATTTTGGACGGGCTGCTTTGTGCCTGAGGGATGAGTCAGGCACCTAGCAGTAACATTTATGGAAACTGTTTGTATGCGTTAGGATCAGAATATCCACCTGGAGGTCAGTTGTGCTGTTCGGAGTGGAGAATTGTGCATGTCAGGGACATGTTTCCTCCTAAATGCATGCATGTATTTCTCAGCTTTGTCATGGGAATTGCAAGAAACATTTGTAGATGCAGGAACATTGAGCGAGAGCTAAAAAGTAGGTATAATGCCTACAGACAGTAGGGAAAAATGGCACAGATGCACTGAAATCATTAAAGCTACACTGGTTTATTCTAGCTGAAGACCTTACTTGGAGATGAACAACACATATAAACATCATTGAAAGAGCAAAATTCTAGCCTCAGCTAAACTAAGGACTGAAACTTTGGCCTGCTCATGTTGCACGAATTTCAAGGAATTAATAGTTAGTAATATTCAACGCTACTGAAGCATAGTATACTTGCAATTGTCAAAATGTTGATGGTAATAAAATATTTGGTTAGGAAGATAGGAAAAGCTCCCTGGCCACCTCCTCACCTCTCAATATCTTTCACTTCCTAAATGAAGCTCAGAATTATTTAAAATTAAACGAATATAAATATGAAGTGTATTTTGCAGGGAATCTGACTCTGCTTGCTCTGTTAACAATGAATAGAAGAGGGCTTGTGGAAGAATCACAGAATGGTCAGGGTTGGAAGGGACCTCTGGAGATCATCTAGTCCAACCCTCCCAACCAACAGGTTGCACAGGACAGCATCCAGGAGGGTTTTGAATGTCTCCAGAGAAGGAGACTCCACAACCTCTCTGGGCAGCCTGTGCCAGTGCTCTGCCACCCTCAAAGTAAAGAAGTTCCTCCTCATGTTAAGATGGAACTTCCTATGTTCAAGTTTGTGCCTGTTACCTTCTTGTCCTATCACTGGGCACCACTGAAAAAAGACTGTTCCCATCCACCTGGCACCCTCCCTTTAAGTATTTATAAGCATTTATAAGGAACTATTATGTCCTGCTACTTCCTTTAGGAACATCAGGTGCTGCTTATAGCTGTAACAATACCCATTCCAGGCAGGCCATGAGGAGCCATGAAAAGCATTTTCTGCGCTCCACCTCCAGGGCCGAGCAGCAACTGAGGTCCTCTGTGTATTCTGCTCCGAGAATGTAAAAGAAACTTTGGGTGGCTGCCTGTGATGCTGCAAGGGGTGGCATTAGCCCCACTTACTTGTTACTATGGAGATCCATTCTGTCATCCCACTATAATCATTTTGTCAATGACATTTTGTTGTTTGCTTATGAGCCTGCTGTTAGGAGAAAGCATTTTTGTCAGAGATTAAGAAGAGCTGTTTGAGACTCCTGCTTGCACGTCATGCAGGAGAGGATTGAACTATTAACTGCAGGAGAAGTGCATCAGCAGTGATCTTCCTCCACTAGAGCTGAGCAGGGCTGCGGTGTGGCTGACCTGGAAGATCCCATACAGAAGGTGTGGGTACATTTACAAGTGATGACGACAGCACTCATGGTATTAACCAAGGGCAAATTATCTAAATAGCAGTACCCACATTAAAATCAAATAATGTGTTGTATGGGATTCTCTTTTGTATTCTGCTTATGTTTGATATTTTTACAATTCTTGAACAAAAAAAAGCAGTGGCTTCCTGCTCCATTCCTACCACATGAGGGGTAGGGGGTTCCTGGGGGTTCTGTAATGAGTTGTCCATTCTAATGTCCCAAGTTAGGAGTGACCTCACTAGCACTGCAGAAATTTGTCATAGAAGTATGAAGATTGGTATGAATGGAATAAGAATGGAAACATGTGCAAAAGCACCAGAGGAAGCAACAGAACAAAGGTTAAAAGGGTAGACATATATTAATTGCCACAGAGCTCAGTATCTGTGATATCATTGTAATAAAAAAGGAGAAAAAAATGAGCTGAAGTTAAAGTTGTCAATTGGATGAAGAACAGGACTAGAGCGTATCAGGCAAGGAAAATAAAAGTTGTGAAATTCAGGAATTTTGCCTCACATTTACAAGGGGTGAGTCAAAATCACGAGGCTAGCAATCCAAAACTGCATCCACTCCTAAAAGGTACAAAAGGCCAAGTCCAAAACCCAAGATACCTGTTGGGCCCTTGGCTGCTGATGTTCTTTGTTCTCCATGTTGTGTACAAGCAGTCCAAGACTGCTTGGGCACATGCGTCTTGGTACTCGTGAATACCAAGAGTCAGAGGAAAGTGTGTGAATGAAACCTATGAGAAGGAGGGGGTACAAGTGACTCGCTTAGAGATTTTTGTATTGTGAAATCACCTTTATTTCCATAAGATCCCTTGCAGAGTTCTGTTACAGTAATTTCTTACAAAGCCCATAGAGTAATATGAGCACAAAGGTCTGAAACAAGCTTAAAGATTTTCTAAAGATTAGGATTCCTGGGATGTTTTCATAATTCTGTCACTTTTCTACTGAGCTGGAGAATCTTTTATTAGACTAAGCAGTGTAATTGGGAAGAAATATGCAAGCTTTTTTGCAGAGTATGTCTTTTCTTAGGATTGGAAAAGGAAAAAAGAAAGTTAAGCTCTTTGCAGGTACGGAACTACTGCTCTGAATTTATCTTAATTATGTTAATTGCTTAGTCAACTTCAAGGTACAGTTACATGAATATTTGCCCACTGGCAAATTTATTTAATGTAGGTCCAACCCCAAACCCTTCACAGCAGTATTGTGTGAGGGCTGTGCTGTAAACCAGATCAGCAAAACGAGCTGGGGTTAAAATAGCAAAAAAAAAAAACAACCTTCTTCTTTTTTAATCTTTTTACCTGCCAGAACATTTCCTTGGTTTGATTTAGACCACCCAGGCCCTCAGAGAAACAGTGGGGGCAATGGAGGAGACAGGAAAGAGGACCGTGAGGAAGAACGATGGGGTCTTCGAAGGGCACCGAGAACTACCCCGCTTTCCCTTGCTGTCTTTGAAGCAGAGCCATCCTGCTTAAAAGTCTGTGCCTTGCTTCTCTTTCCGTTGGGCTTGTCTTTACTTAGGGGCGCTAGAGAAATTAAAGGAGAGGTCAGAGGTCAGGAACAGCTAATCTGGGGCGTGATGCTGGTGGATTTGCTGCCCATGGTCTACCAGTCACAGATAAGCTCCAAGCACTGCAGGCAGAAATCAAGCACAGCTGAACTGCTTTGGAGACCAAATGGTCAGACACTGGCTCAAGGGCGACCTTAAAGCTGTCATAAGTACTGCCATGATGGAGCTGTGTTTGCCACGTGGAAAATTACAGACCTACTGGAGGTACAGTCTTCCACAGTGGACCTTCTTCACAGGGGTATTAGCAGGCCTAATAATCAGTGATTGTGACTTATCCTCATAGACTTTGATGAAAAAGTAGCAAGTATCATATTCCTTCTGAATTTGGCATAGCTTTTTGAAAATCCTCAGAATGGCAAAGAAGGCATTGGAACGCATTACCCAGGGCAGTGGTAGAGTCCCCATCCCTGGAGGTATTTAAGGGTGGTGTAGATATAGTGCTCAGGGACATGGTTTAGTGGTGGACTTGTCAGTGTTAGGTTAACGATGTGACTAGGTGGTCTTACAAGTCTTTTCCAATCTAGGAGATTCTGTGATTCTGTGATTCTGTGATCAAAGAGCAGCCTAGGAAACTGCACACCCAGCCACTGGGCGAGAGCGAGGGAAACCAGGGCTGTGCACATTCTGCCACGTGGCATGCTCTTGATACTGTTTTTTACGATGGCCACAAGTTTTTCCTTGGAGTAATTAATCACAGAATCACAGAATTGTCAGAGTTGGAAGGGACCTCTAGTGATCATCTAGTCCAACTCCCCTGCTAAAGCAGGATTGCCTACAGCACATTACTCAGGACTGCATCCAGGCGGGTCTTGGAAATCTCCAGAGAAGGGGACTCCACAACCTCCCTGGGCAGCCTGTGCCAGTGCTCTGGCACCCTCACTGTAAAGAAGTTTTTCCGTGTATTTGAACGGAACTTCCTGTGTTCTAACTTGTGCCCATTGCCCCTCATCCTGTCACTGGGAACCATTGAAAAGAGCCTGGCTCCATCCTCCTTCAACCCACCCTTTAGATACTTGTATGCCGTAATAAGGTCTCCCCTCAGCCTTCTCTTCTCCAGGCTAAAGAGTCCCAGCTCTCTCAGCCTTTCCTCATAAGGCAGATGCTCCAGTCCCTTAATCATCTTAGTTGCCCTTCGCTGGACTCGCTCCAGCAGTTCCCTGTCCCTCTTGAAGTGGGGAGCCCAAAACTGGACACAGTATTCCAGTTGTGGCCTCACCAGTGCAGAGTAGAGGGGGAGAATGACCTCCCTCAACCTACTGGCCACACTCTTCCCTATGCAGCCCAGGATTCCATTGGCCTTTTTGACAACAAGGGCACATTGCTGGGCCATGGATAATTTACTGTCTACCATAACCCCCAGATCCTTCTCCTCCGAGCTACTTCCCAGCCCCTAACCTGTACTGGTGCCCAGCATTCTTCCTCCCCAGGTGCAGGACCTTGCACTTGCAAAATCAATTGATTTTTTAAATGATAGTCTAGTACTGAGGGGCTTTAACAGGACTGGCATTATTTCCCTGTACAATCACTGACAACGACACAAGGACGTTTTAACAGCTGCAAAGTGAAAGCAGACAGGCTGCGAGAAGGACTGCAGGGTATGACAAAGGCATGACTTTTGCTCTGACTGTTTTCTAGATGACAGCTAAGTCAAATTTCTCTTTTCTGGTCACTGAAGATCCTCTAAGATTTATTGGTAGGATAAAAGGTCTGGCCAGTCTCAGCTCTCCCTTTACATTTATGTATTCTCGTTTCTTTTGTCAAACTAAGCGTGCCAGACTTTTTCAGACTTAGAAACACTGCTTGAAGTACAGCTAACACAAGGTGTGTTCCTTGCCCTAAGCTTTGCACGTTCACTGTGACTATGTAGGATGTATGTAGATCCGCTTCATACAAAACCTGTAGCACCTCATGGCTGGTAAGATAAGCACCTTCTGGGAAGGACCCCATTGACTTAAGTACCTGATGTCAGGCATGAAATGATTGATCAGTCTCTTCTGCAGGTTTGGACACAGTGAGGTCTAAGTCCAGCACTCATCCTACATGAACTATAGCTAGTATAAACCCCACATGTGTATGGATGTGATGATACAGATGCTTTAATTGTAAAGTACCTTTAGCACCGTCCCAGCCTGCCACTTCCCCTGAAAAGACTGTAGGTGGACAATTTCCAGCATCTGCTCTGCTTTTGTTGTCTTAAGCATGGATGTTCTGCTTACATACAAGATGCAAGAGGGGTGTCACTGTTGCCTAAAACTGTGGAAGCGATGCTTCCCTATCCTTTTCTGCTGATGTCTCACTTGAATCCAGCTTAGTTGAAATTGTCTTTCAGTGGTTGTCTCACAAGGGGCCTGAGAGTCACCCTGGGCTGGGCACTGTGCTCTCATCACTCTGTTATTTCTGGCTGGTTCTTGAGGATCTCCGCCAGTAACCCCATCCAGTCAAAATTTCCTCTTGCAGTATCCCTCCCACCATGTCTCACGTAGCTCTTTCCTGTTAATCCATGAATTAATCTGCAGTCTCCAGTTTATCTACAGTATCCAATGCTTTGCAGAAGTTCAGATGAGATGTATTTTCACAGGAAAAGTTTTCATTTAGAGTGCCTTTTTTACATCAGCAGCTTCTAATGTTTTACTGCCTAAATTTACAACTAAACAGTGATTGCCAAAGCTTTACATTGGAAAATTAGTTTTAGTGTAAACGAATTTTAGAAAACCCAGATGCCTACACTTAATGATTCTTGAAAGACTTTAATTTCCCACAATGTTTCTTTGCCCACACTTTGCATCAGGCTCATTAACTTTCAGCCCAAATACAGAAATTTCTTCCCTCTGATTGTAGCCTCTGGTTTGTTGAAAACATTTTTTTTTTTTTTCATGTCAGCTTTTTCATACAAATCATGTGATTTTCTGTTATTAGTATACCATTTGCACGGTTTGTAACCAGGTGTGATTTTCTGACTTCATTGCACTCCCGTTAGTTCCATGAGCATATGTAACTCAGGAAGAGACTGCGCAGCCAACTAAAAGAGAACTGCTGGTGTATTTTGTAGCTATTCAGAGTGTGATCCACTGCTGTACCTGTCCAGCTTTATGACACTGTACCACAGCAGAGTAACAGACTTACACCAGTAAACATCTGCAGGAATGCAGTGCTAACAAGTGCCTGCAGGGAAGGAGCAATCACCTGTGTCGCGGTTTAGGCCAAATCCACCACTGGGGACCCGAGGGACCCCAGACGGGACCGACAGATGCTCCCCTCTACCCCTCTACAAAGAGAGAGGCAGAGGAGGAAAAAGAGACTTACGAGTTTAGAAGAAACTAAACTACTTGAATGAAATATTAATAATAAAATAAAAAGAAATAACGAAAAATATATACAAAACCGTATCAAGCTCCCGAGATGACAATCACGTCACCGGCTGGCACTGGGGCAGTCCCAGGCTGGACTCAGTGACAGACGGGAACTGGATTCCAGATCTGGATTCAGGATGGGGATCACAGGCAGACAAACAGAGTCCTCCTCAGACGTCGGCCGTTGAAGGAAGAGAGCTGACCCTTTGATCCCTCAGCTTTTATACTGAGCATGAGGCAGATGGGATGGAATCCCCTGTTGGTCAGTTTTGGGTCACCTGTCCTGTCCGCTCCTCCCTGCAGGTGGGACCCCACTATGCTTTTCCACTTCCGACCCTCCAACGTGGCAAATAACAAAGTTGGTTGGCCTTGGCTGTTATGACAATAAGTGTAAGCAGGAGCCTCTCTGCATCCCATGCCTGGGCATCAGCTATAAACAATTGGCCTTATCACTCTGAGAGAGTGAACACTGTCTGCACAATATGCAGTTAATTTCAGTTGTTAGAAGAGGCCCAGCTAAGAAGCGGTTACTGAACAAAATTGGTTCTGTTTTACCTCAAACCAGGACAACCTGTAACTCCAGGATGCCAGAGAGGACTCTCATCTCCATGAAAGTTTTCAGGTGAGACTCAGTGAAGTTACTGAGATCTGGATTCACAGAGAGACACGTGCAACATCTGCATTCAGGTGCCTCTCTGCCAGTGGGACGGCTGCTGGTTTGATTTCGAACCTTCTGCTCCCTATCCAAGGATGGGAGAGCTGAGCCCCTTGGGACTGGAACTGCAGCCACCTACAAGCCCAAACCTGCCAGCAGCACGGAATCAGCCCTGCCTGGCTGGTGTGCCATGCAGGAAGGCTGGACCTGGGTCCTCCCCAGGGTTAAAGACAACCTTGACCATGAGGTTCCTGCATGGAAGTGGGAGGCAGCATGCTGCTTCCTTCTGAGCTAATTCCCCAAAGAAAGCATGGCCAAGCCTTGCACCCTCGGGGTACGCAGCACCAGTGGTGATGTCCTGAAGGCCAGGGCATGGGAAGGTCCCTGCAAGCCCCCACCCTGGGCATGACTTTTCAAGGGGAAAAGCAAAGATCATGTGCTTGGGCCTTTAACGCCTTCAGATTCTTCTCAATTTGTTTTTAATCTGAGCTTCAGTCTCACCTCCTCTACCCTGAAGTCTAAAGAAATTAGCCTTTTATAAAACAGAAAACAGTTTGGAAACTCAGATGTAGAAAATCATTTTAGGTCCAGACTTGCAAGTTGCAGGGTGTCGCTCACCGGCAAGTGACAACCCTGACTGGAGAGTCCTTAACACCGTGGATGTCACTTTTAAAGAAGAATCTCATACACTTTGCTGTGCTGTGTAGCGTGTTGCAGAGCCAATGCCTCTTGTAGGCAGTTTGGTACCCCCCCTAGACACCACAGCTTTGAACAGGAACGGTAGCTGCACAGTATATTTTTATTCAAATATGAAAAATAAGGGAGAGAGCAGGAGTCTGTCAACAGGCAAAGTTGCCTTCTCTGTCATGCTGCTCACACTCTCTCTGTGTCTTTCTAAGAATAACCCTGTCTCTAAGTTATGAATTTTTCATGTAGAGAAGATATTCCATGTGCTTCAAAAGTCACGGTGTGGACCAATGTTCATGAGAGGTTGCCAAAAAATTTCAATAAAAAAGAAATATTTTTAAGCTTAATATTTTTGCAAAATATTGTTTGCATAGTCAGCACTGCGGTCCTGCCAAAAAAAGCAGACAAACTTTGTTCACTGTTATTAATATTGTTTACTTGCTAGAGATAGAGCTTTGATCACTTCGCAACTCTTTTTATGAAATTTTGGATACTGATTTAATCAAGAATTGTGAAATTACTTATGTAAACACCCTTAGCTCTTAGAAGCAAACAAACAAAAAACTTCCAGAAAAATACATGCAATTATTGTTATGTTTTGGTTGGCTCATCACTGTAATATTTGTGAAGTTATGGCTATTATCCTTTTTTATTGAAGATCCCAGATTATTTTCCAATCACCTTTATCCCTTTGATCATTTCACAGCTTATTCGGTTCCCATGTCCTGATATGTGTAATAAATACTCCATGCAGACGACTTAAATAGATTTCATAGTTGGGTAAAACAAGTCTTTAGGAAACAATAACTTTCCCAAAGTCACAAAACAAGGTCAGAGTAAAGCAGCAGAAGTGTGATGGCTTGTCTCTATGGAGGAGATTGTCACAGTAATTGTTTGAAAGATTAATCTTTGTCACAAATGATTGTCACACAAATTAATCTAGAGCAGAAAGAATTAATCAGAGATCTGCTCCTTGTGACAAGAATTGTCACTCAAGAGCCTCAACATGTACTTCTTGCAATAGTAAAATTAGTAAAAATGAGTCTAGGAAACACAACATAAAATTAATTATTGATGATTTGATGGCAACTTCGTGTCAAACTTTCTGCTGAGAAGCTGGGAGGAGGGCCATGGCACCTGTAGGAAAAGTTTGATAGCACAAACCTTCCTTGAGCTAGGAAAAGCTGCTCTGATAGCTCCAGACCCCAGTTTGTCCCTGCTGCTGGCTGATGGAAGAGTATTTGTTTAGGTTGAACCAGGTCATATAAGAGAAGTGTTTATTCCTTGCCTGGTGTGCACTGCGGCACTGTGTGTGTTTTACTTGGCCAGGGGCCTACTGAGGGTGTGGGATTTCTGCTGCTGGTCAGACGCACAGACCTGTGTGCAGGTCTCACCACATCTCTGTCTCCGACTGGGATATATGGCTCTATGGTTCTTCCCACCCATCAGCTGCTATGCATGGTAGAGGGAGGAGGGTCTGTAGGCCCCTTCTGAGCCCACTGTGGTATATCCCATGTCCTTCCTGATACCTCCTCCTCTCAAGCATAAGCAAGAAGGGAGATACCTGGCTTTCTCAGAGTAAGAACTAAAAATTTCAAAACTCTCTCATATGTGACAAAGCCAATTTGAGAGATGATTCTTGATCCCCTCACTTCTAGTGGAGATAAACCTATACTAGGCACCAGTATAGGTTAGGGGCAGACCTGCTGGGAAGTAGCTCAGGAGAAAGATCTGGGGGTTGTGGTAGACAGTAAATTATCCATGGCCCAGCAATGTGCCCTTGTTGCCAAAAAGGCCAATGGAATCCTGGGCTGCATAGGGAAGAGTGTGGCCAGTAGGTCGAGGGAGGTCATTCTCCCCCTCTACTCTGCACTGGTGAGACCACAACTGGAATACTGTGTCCAGTTTTGGGCTCCCCACTTCAAGAGGGACAGGGAACTGCTGGAGCGAGTCCAGCGAAGGGCAACTAAGATGATTAAGGGCTTGGAGCATCTGCCTTATGAGGAAAGGCTGAGAGAGCCGGGACTCTTTAGCCTGGAGAAGAGAAGGCTGAGGGGAGACCTTATTACAGCGTACAAGTATCTAAAGGGTGGGTTGAAGGAGGATGGAGCCAGGCTCTTTTCAATGGTTCCCAGTAACAGGACGAGGGGCAATGGGCACAAGTTAGAACATAGGAAGTTCCGTTCAAATACACGGAAACAGTTCTTTACGGTGAGGGTGACAGAGCACTGGCACAGGCTGCCCAGGGAGGTTGTGGAGTCCCCTTCTCTGGAGATTTTCAAGACCCGCCTGGATGCAGTCCTGAGTAATGTGCTGTAGGCAATCCTGCTTTAGCAGGGGAGTTGGGCTAGATGATCTCTAGAGGTCCCTTCCAACTCTGAAAATTCTGTGATTCTGTGATAAAAAGACTGAATGTATGACTAATGTGCCCTCCTTGAGGAACCTCACAGAAGAGTATCTGAGATGAGAATTAGAGCTTCAAATTCCAGATCCTATCCACCTTTAAGCAAAACCATGCAAATCTTACTCTGGCAACATTTCCTTCCAGCTACCTGTATATTTAGCTGAGTAAAGGCAGATGATTTACTGGAAGAGACTGAAAGATCCTTGAGGTCTCCTGCTACACCAAGTAGCTACGTTACAAGGTCCCCTGGGCATGCATATCATGCTTCTTCATGAAGGGGCTGCGTTGCCTGTGCCTGTGGTACCTGGTCTTCTGCCCCTAGGATTTTCCCTTGCAGCGCATGTCTTTTTTGCCAAGGGCAGCAGGCAGAGATCTTTTGCAAGTCTCTTCAGCACCTTGTAATCTTTGAACTTTACTCATCTCCAGCCTGAATTTCCATGCCCCCTTTTTACCTCTTTCCTCTTTGGCCAACAAGGTCTTTCTGTTTAGATCCTCTTATCCCATTGATATTTATAGTGAGTGACCATATGAGTATAAGTGACTGGGTTTGTGTCATACTCCAGGTATAATCCTCTTTGATTTACCATTCTCGTCTGTCTACAGGAAATATCATTCCTGATACACCCTACAATTGCATCAACCTTTGTGTGGCTGAATCATGTTGATGACTCATGGCCATACTGTGAATGATTATTTCCAGTCTGGGCTTTCTCTTCTCCTTGAGTTATCACAGTTCAACCCCCAGCTTACAGCAAATCTTTTTATTAGGCTCTATGTGCCTGACCTGGCACTTCAGGCTGTTAAATTTAATCTGATTTTTATTGTTTCATTGCTGAAGTTTACCAGGTTCCTCCTGCATGATATTCTAACCTTCCTCTCTATTAAAATTGTCTTCCAAATTTGTGATTAACTACTTTTATTAGTTATTTTTTTGCCCTGGTATTGTGAACTACTGACATAACGGCTGATCCTGGACATACTCCACTTAGAACTTGCCTTTTCCTAGCTTCATCTTCCTTCAGTGTTAGCTGTTGTTGCCTAGCCTGGAGACAGATCTTTTCCTAAAACTAATTGTAATAATCCCTCTCGTCTTTGCCTTAAGCACTAATAATTTGTCCTTGGAATGTACGTGAGTTTTAGCAGAAGGTCAGGAGGGTTGTGTTTATCACATTCTTTTGTCTAAACATAGACCAATATCTCACAGAAAGATATCAAGTTTATCTGTCAAAATCCTTTGCTGTAAATTCAGGTTGTGCAGGTCTTGTAACTGCACAGGTCATTTTTCTCTTTTCAAAATACAAGTGCTGTGTTTGCTAATTTCAGATGCTAATGCACTAGCCACAGATGAATAGGTTCATTTGGAAGAGCTTTGCTGCAGGACTTGCGATTTCACATACTAGTACTTCCTGGCTGAAGATTAACCTGCTCCAGAAGTTTCAGCACACAGAACTTAGGTATTTTTTTTCATCTTTGCCTGCTAGAGTTTTCCTTTTTGAATATTCATTCTTGTCAAGCCTTCTCTGATCTTTCCCATTATTAAAGAGAAAGGTAAATAAGCCATATAAATAAGCCTCATTATCTTCTGTCTCAATCATGTGCTTTCTATATGGATCCTTCCAGCTTTAGTCTTTTCCTTTTCCCATAGGCTGATTTCGCAGTAGATTTTTATTCCTACAATTTTAGATTTATAGCCGTAGAAATCTAGGTATTTATCTCAGACTTTAGCAAAATTTTCATGTAGAACTTAAGTCCTCCATTTCTATGACCTAGTTCACAAAGCTTTAGGCAAATATCGCAGTGTCATCAAGATCTATCAGGGTGCATCCATACCGATCCACCTTGCAACAGACCAGTAAAGCCTATTCCTTCATTCACCTCATATTTCTCCTAAATCCTGTATGTTGATGTATTTGCATTTTTGTTCTGATCAGATCACAGTTTTTAATCAACTGTTCAGGAGGAAAACCCATTATCTCCCATTTAATTAAGTCTGTAATCTTAAATTGTTCCTTAGCACTTAGTTCAGCTTAATTTTTGTCTTACCCATTAACAGATACAGATCTAGGTTTGTAATACTGGTTTGCATAACAGATGTCATTATACAGTCAAGTGTATCTCTGCATCTGGACACTTTCCCCCTAAGGTGAACTACATTTTGACAGTTTTCAGTGCCAGATGTTGTGTCCGATCTGGTTAAACTGGAGGCCTCTTGTCTGTATAGTGTTGCTATTCCTTTAAAAGTTCCTTGAAAACATGATTGGGAAAATTTTCAACGAGCAATTTTTGTCAGAAAATTCTGATTTGGCAAAAGCAACTTTGTTCATCAAAGAAGGTCAATATTTATTAATTTGCCCTTTCAAAGAAGATTTTACATAGTCCCAATGTCAGCTATTTCTGACATGAAAGAGAAAAAAAAATCCAGAAGACTTATTTTTGTCAGAAGTTCAACTGATTGCAATAACGATATAAGTAATAATTATAAAGTCAATTTTATCTGAAAAATAATGTCATGAATTCTCGGATTTTTGTCAGGGCTCTTCTTCTTTATTTTGACTTATTTTTTAATGTCAGTTTCTGACAGAAGGGAGAAAACGTTTCCAACCCAATCCTGTTTCCTAAAAAAAACATATCTTTGCGTTCATGCAAAAACCTCCTCAAGTTCCCTTTGCTCAAGCTCGTACAAGGAGTCAGAAGCACTTTGGACAAGCAACATGCAATACTCTGTGTGGATCCCGAACTGCATCAGTGCTGCCTTGCTGATGATACTAAGGTAGTCTGCTGTTGTAGGCTGCCATGGAAAGTGGCCTGGATGTTGTGACCCATCATTTCTGTATATGCCGGACATCTGCTGAGCCCCTCCCAAAGGCCATTTTGTAACCAAAGCTGTAAGAAATCTGCATTTTATGATTAACTCTTCCCAGAATTTACTCCGTTTCAACCAATAGTAGCAGGTAGCTTCTCTCTGAGATGGTTTTTGGTGCCACCGCTTTAGTCCTACTACTGAAGGGCAAATTGAAGTAGTCCTTTGATTGGGTCTGCTTAGAAAACGTAAACAAATAGAAAGAATAAACTTCAAGATTCTGAAGTGGAGTGGATACAGGTACACATTAAGGCATGAAAGAATAATCTGCAGTTTTGGTGGAGAGACTAAAATGATTTTTTTTAATTCCTGTATGATACAAATGTATAGGAGGGAAAATTCTTTCAAGCTCAATCTCTCCACCAGAGCTCGATGACTTTTTCTTGTCCTTTTCATTGCTTTTGTACAGCTCAGTGCCCAGCTCTCTAAGCAGATGGCATATGCCATATGACAGTTGTGAACTGGATGTTTCTGACAGATGCCATCACAGGGACATACTGCGCAGCCTCATGACATACATCAGAGCACTGTGGATAACTAGGCGTGATCAATATATAATGAAATAATGAAAACATAGTGGCTTTCAGCAGGATCTTTATCCCAAAGGAGCCTTGATGGGCTGTAGGCATGTAGAGACAAATGCGGGAGTTTCATCCCTATTTCTGAATGAGGACTGCTAAAGTGGTGAGTGGCACAATGAAATATAAAAAAGCTACATAGGCTAGGAATTCATGCAGTTACTGCATCTGCTTGAAACTGCAGAATTACTTGACACTGGGCAGAGTGTTATTGCCATTATAAAAATTTACTGAGAGCACTGGAGTTGTCTTGGGCAGACAGCCTCCAAGGAGTGGAGATGACACCAAACACTCAGGATGGGAGCTTCCTGCTTCACATCAACAAATCTACCTTTAGCACCCAGTGTTTTCCTGATGGCCAATATGCCAACCAGTCCAATCCAGGTTCTGAGGGAAACGTGCATTTTGTTTTTGCCAAACCTCCTTGCTTCTTCTTTATATCCTTTATTCATTTTGACTCTGCTGGTGATGGGAGAAATCTGAGTTGCTGGCATTTTCTTCCACCAGGCTACATACTGGTCCCTCCACCCTCAACTCTCTCAAAAATGCATGGTTGGAGCAACAAAAAAGCAATTTTATGTTGTACAATGCAAGGATCTCATGCTTGATCTGCACTCAAGTCTGTACTAATGTCCTCATTTCAAGAGGAAGGAGCATATTGTAGCCATTAAGTAAACTGGCAGGTAGGTGCATGTTAAAGACAGCAAATTCCCAAAGGTGGTCCATAGACACCACAGAGAGGAGTTCTGGCTGGACTGTGTCCCATTAGGGCACCAGTTCAGTTACTGAATTAGAGACAGTGTATTTATTTGGTTAGTCAGTTCTCAGTGGCTCCCTTCCAAGTGGAGACCAGCAGGGCTGCATTTGATTAGTTCAGGGTGATGGTGAGATAACAGCCCAGAGTAGTACATCAGTAGTAATACAAACAGAATGGTTACAAAAAATGAGTAATTATGGCACATACGCTCTTGAGAATCATAGCAGAGGAACTATAAAACTCATTACTACCTCCTATTTGGGTGTGAAGTTGTCCCCCACAGGTTGGCTGATGGTATGGTTTGATGGGGGAAGAAAAGGTTTCAGAGCCCAAATGAGTACAACTGTAATTTCACTGACTTGCTGCCGGCATCTCTGTCACACACAGTCCCTCAGCTCCAATTCTGCTCCTGACAACAGAATCCTCAGAGCATTTAATGTAATTAATGGAGAAATAGCTTGATCTTTTCCAGCCCAATTGTCCCTTTCTTTATACTTTGATCTTAGTGCCTTGTCTCCGTGTTTGCCTGTGCAATTGAAAGCAAGACTGTTTTCCCGTATGTTTAACTCATTGGGTGAGGTGCTTTCTTTGGCTAGTAGCTTGGGCTAAATGAAGGAATTCAAAGGCTAAAGGCGGTTGTGGAGCTGAGGATGTGGTTTGCCATGGTTGCACACATACTCTGTGCAGTTTCTGGCATTCACACTGCTGCCCTCAATCTCTGCATTACCATATGCAGAGGAATTCATCTCACTCAACTTCAGACATCCAAACCCCATCTAAACCGATCACTTAGACTCCCTCTCCAGCTGGTGAGACAATAGGCACCTTCTGGCAGCAACTCATCCCATTCCTGTCTGGTTACAATTCAGTTCTTTAGACACAGGGGTCTGGTGCAGTTTGAGATTTCCCAGAGTACCTCCAAGTATCTGGTTCACACTCCAGTAGGATACTGGTCTTATGTGCTACCTGCCAGCCCTGTGAGGAAGTAGGCTTACTCTGGGTCATCTCAAGTAGCATTGGATGTCTGTGTTCATGCACCCGACTCATGCCTCAGACACCCTTTCTATCAAGGGATTACTCCCACATCAGAGATGTCTTTCTGCTTTCATTGACATGAGGATGGGATGCACCATACCTGCACAGGGCTGGCAGGTCTGATGTTACGGATTAATCACATTCCCTAGAATTGGCTGCAGGACATCAGGCAAGATACCTTGGGATGTCTAACATAGCATTTATGTCTATATGTAGGCAAATGATCAAGCCACAGATGATTAACTGAGCCTGGGTAAAGCCAACGCTAAAATCCCCTTGCCTTCGACTTTGGGAGTTTTGTCCTTTCCAGCTCAGGTTGGTTGGCCAATGTTTCAAGCCCTGTGGTTCATACCTGCCAGGAACCATATTGGTTCTGCTGCAATGCCTTCTAGAGAGACCACAGTGGCTTTATACTACCACTTGGATCTTGTTTCCACTGCTTTGAACTTAACTTACACTTCAGAGAGGGAAGCTGGGTTATTAATGACTTCTTGTTTGCACTGAGCTATTTGCAGTGATGCTGGACTGCTACCTGAACTGGATTGTATGACTTGAGCTCAAGTACCTCCACGCTCCACAGTAGTTGCCTGCATTGCAGACACATCCACTGTGATTTCCTATGACATGAGAATGAATGTAAATGTGCTTGACTGACATTAGTAATCATTTTTACAATGCCAGCTTTGTACAGTGAAATGTTTAGAAGTGCTTATTATTGACGTGCTGAAACAAAAACACAATTACCCTGCACTTGTTGCTATCAAACACAGTTTATGTATTCCTGGAAAATGCAGATGGGATGTGGAAATGGGATATTTCCCAGCTGACGAATGAAGGGAAACATGCTCAAAGATCTCTCTCACTGCCCCCCCCCCGCCAACTCACTGCCCACATGTTCTCCCTCTCCTATTAATTTTGTCTCTTGCCAGTAATCTTCTAAGATTTTATTTTCCACTGGACTGATTACAACTCATTGAGTCATGCTCACTGTCTCTCACCAACTCTTTTTGCCACATGTTGGCCTAATATATGTACTAGCAAGATCACATCTAGGTTAAGCATACTACCGCACACACAATATGAAACACATTACTAATAGGGAATGGCATCATCACTGAAACATAATAAAACAGGTTTGAACTTTACTCCAAACATTCATTGAACTTCTGTGAAGACTCCTATTTGTGTGTTTAAAGACAAAGGAGAAGACCCAAAAGATGTAACTTAGAATACAGGACCCAAAATACCGTTGTTTAAACCCACACAGGTCTTTAGTGTGGACGTGAGAGTCTTACTGGTTTTCTTTGCCCTATATAGTAATGACGGTTTCTAAGGGGAGGAGTTAGCTTCTTGTTACTGGATATGATTGAGAAGTTTATTCCTGGAATAAACTCTTGGAAGTCTATGTTCTTAGAATAAATTCTCAGCCAGTTCCTAGAAGAAAGAATTTCACTAAATTACCCCAATAATATTTTAGCTCCCAGAGATTTATGAAACTAAGTGCACTCCAGCCAGGCCTTTTCGTATGTTGTGGGGCTTTTTACTATCAGAAATCTTCCACACAGAAAGAATCACTACCGATATTCAAAAGTAAGCATATGCCGGTTCTTTCATTTCTACATCACTAGCCATTCATAAGCTATATGGGAGCGTAAAACCATGCAGGGCACTGTAAAGACCAGATGAGTCATACTAACTGCAATCAAGTGTGGGGAAGGTCAGTGTACAGGTTTCACACTTGCTGTGCAGGATAAGAGCAAGAGCGTGTTCTCCATGGGCAATACAAAGAGAGTAGGTGTGAACAGTGGCACAGATCTATGAGGTGGATAAGGGGCTTAGAGAGGTGGTGTAGTCCCTCCGTGAGCACTGCCTCTTGGGGGGGACACACACACAGATGCTCCAAAGCTATAGTATCAAGTTTTTGAAAAACTTGCACACCCCTTTGCACACCCTTGTCTCTGGGCAAGAGGAGAACTTTGAAACATCACGGGCCAGATTTCCTATAGGAGAATGTCCAAACGCCGCAAAGAGCAATTTATTTTTAGCCCAATTTCCTTGGAAAGCGTGGTGTACATGCCTTTTCGTGGGTAATATGTTTTGAAGGGATTGGCTAATTTCAGGCACATGGGAAAGAGGAGTGGTGTTCCTAAGGATATTAAATTTGCACATATCCCATGGAAACAGGCATCTAAGTGAAGGGTACTTTTAAGGATTTCAGAAAGAGAAGGAGTGCTGGGTTGAGTTCAGCTCTGATTAGAAACCAGAGCATCCACCCAGGAATACTTTCCTCAAAATGTAAATCCTCAATAAGCTCAGTTTTAATTTGTTCTGCTGCTCACAGGACTGCCTGTTTTGCTCTACTTGTGCAAGCCTTATCTCACTTCCCTCAGCTTCTTCCTTTCTTTACCTATCTGCCCTTCCTCTGCAAGGGAGTCGGGTCCTGTTCTTTATTTTGCTCAGGCTCCACATCGGAAATATGGTATGTGAATAGGAACCACACACACCCTGGGGCAGGACTGCGACTGCCGATGATGAGGGAGAGTGTCAGGAGCTGCTGGAGAGCTTTAAGTTTGGGAATTTCATAGTGATGGACCTCAGGGAGATGGGATGTGGGTATCTCCAGACATGGACAAGCAGCAGCAGGGAACAAAGGCAGGTGGTATTGACGTAGCATGGCATGTGCATGGAGACAATCCATAAGTAGCGAAGCGATCAAGGGGTAGCATGAAAGAAATGGTGCTTCCTCAGTATTAACAAAAAACAGCAGAGTGTGTGTAAGCCCAGAGAGCAGAGGTGAGCGTTTCAGAAAGCAGCTCTGCAGGGCCAAGGTGCTGTAACTCTGCAGCTGCAGCAGTACTCGTACAGCTATAAGTTAACACCAACATTGCAAAAGACCAACGTGCAATGACTTATTTGTTGAACAAACCCAATGAAGCTGTAACTGCAAGGATAAGAATGACATTTCTATCAGTTCGTAGCAGTCCCTTTTCCAACCCACGGTTTTGGTGATCACAATGACTAGACCTGTATTTAAATTGCTGTACCTGCTGGGGAATCAGGAGAGATTAACATACTGTAGGAGTTCATTTTCTAGGTCTTTTTCTTCCAATATTCTTTAAAAGTTGCTGCTTTCTCCAGAGGTTAGAAAAGTACAAATGAACAATTTCGAAGTTTGTACTTTGTTATTTTTTATGGCCTTATAATTGTTTTATTTACATGTTCATCAGTCACAGAAAACAGAGTTGTACCAAATTTGTTGTAGCAGAGTTTTACCTGCTGAGTTTCAAAAACAGGTAACACCTGGCCTGAGGCCTCTATGGCTTTGAGCACCCCTGAGTACCAGCTCACAACAATGATCATGTTGAAAAAAAAGCAAATCTTACAGCATGTTTTGTCTACAGCTTTCCAAGCATCCAGTTATTTGTACTCTTCTTTTCATTTGAATGGCTCTACAGTGAATATCCTGCGGCTCTCCTCAACTTCAGCCCAAACTTCAGTCTCTCCTGAACTTACCCATTTCCCATTAACTTTTGATGCTATCCCTTCTGTGGGCTTCTCATTCTCACAGGAGGAACTCCCGCTCTTCCAGCTTGGATGAGAAAAAACGAACTTGGCTTGTCCTGCAGATGCCTCAAGGCACCACATGCCTTTGGCTCTTGTGGGATGTTGGTTATCCATCAAACCCGAAAGCCTGCAAGGGCAAGGTGGAGGAGAAGAGGAGCTCTACTTCCTCAAGAGTATTACTGGTACTCTCAAGAGTACCTCTCCCTGGTGCTCATATTAATCTTCCCACCTTGATAAAAAAGTTTTTAAATGGAACTATTTGAAGGTTATGTTTTATTGGTTCCCTGGCCCAGGTATCACCTTTGTTCCTGAAGAAAATGACCCTAAGTACTTTTATGTCTGCATGCCTTCCAGAAATGCTGCTGGTTCTTCTTTTATTCCTTGGTTGGTAAAGTGTGATAATATCTCAGACTGATCAATACCAGCTGCAAAAACCAGAAACGCTTTTGGGCATATGAGTTTTGCACAGCTTGCTTGAATAAAAGCCTGTACACCTGAGAGACTGTCCTTTCCAACCTGCTTAGCTGATGTAATATAAAGCATTGCCTCTTCTTAAATTTTTTTACCTGTTGTATTTGGAAGCCGTGATGGCTACAGTGTTGCAATCTCTTTAATTTTAAGTGTAAATACATAGAAATAACCTAAGTCCTGGCAAACACTGGTAATCTGAATGAATTAGGTTCTGCCTTTCTTTAAGACACCCCACCCCACCTCCCCCCCAAATATGGGTAGAGCTTAATAAATGGGCAATTACCTTGTTTTATGGTGTCACTTATCTATCTATACCTTGTGTAGCATCTGGTGCAGTGCTACAAAGCAGAGCCTTTTTTCTTTAGTTGACCTCACTTTACTAAATCATGAATAGTTAAGCGAAGCAGATATTATACACCCTTTAAAAACCTGTGATGAGAAGATGTTTACCAGGCAATTTGCCTTCAGGACCAGAGATTGCAAAGATAAACTACATAATCAAACTCTTTCTTTAATTCAATTACACAAACTCAGGAGCTTTTTGGTTTATATAGTCCAGTGATTCGATACGGATGTAGGAAAGAGAGGTTAGATTTGCAATGAATGCACATTAGGATATAGTCATTAAAAAGGGATATGTTGAAAGGTCTTCGTCTACACTGCAGCTTTAGCCAAGCGCCCTGTGCTCTGCGGGAACGTACCACCATTGTGCTAAAGGTACCCACTGCCTCGTTTGTTTACAACTTCACTAATGAAAGCAATGAAAGGAGCCTACAAGAACATTTTATTGAAATCCCTGAAAATAGTCTTCCACCAGGGAGAGTGGAAATGCTCCTTGTTAATAAAAGAGAGCAGGAAGGCTTATGTATACCTGCCTGGGCAATACTCTTAATCCTGTTCATTGTACCGTTCATTTTTCTGGCACACAGCTTTTCCTGTTAGGTCACTTACATGTCCCCAGAAGCCCCACCAACTGCTTGTGCACCAATAACCACTTTCAGATGAGCTTATTCTAAAAAAGGTCTACTTGGATCCTTAATTTCATGCATATTGAAAGCTAAAAAAAAAATAAATTCTGCTAAAATGGAATGATGTTGCTGAGGGACAAGGGTATAGGGATAACTTATGTGGGTTGTTTTGAGTTCTTTTCCTTCAGCATCATACTCCCTGGTGACAGGGGAGTCATCTGTCATCTCTTCTTTTCCCATGGTAACCCTTAGGCTTTTCTTTCTCTCTTCCATGTTCTTTGGGAACTAAAATGAGCCAAAAGTCATGTTTATCTTCTCCAAAGCAGCCACTGAACTGGAAAAGCCCCTTTCTCTCTGAGTTTCCTCCTAATGTAATGAACCAAGGGCTCAGGGAAGCCAGTTGCAAAATCCTCTGAGCCTCTCATCCCAGGCAGTTTCTGAAAAATTTCAGAGCTCTACCTACGGGCTCTTCCTGCCACCTTCCTCTCCCTCACTCCCAAAACTCTTTGAAGGATAAATAAAAGTTAGCATCATTAATTAAAATTATTAACAGCAGACTGCAACAGTGTGGATGTTATTTCACCAGTGAGAACAGTTTGTCCTCTGCAGTGCAGTCACACTATCTCCGGTACTTGACCTAACTAATCCAGGTCTGCAAGGGTACCCTGATACACCACGACAGTCTGCAGTGCACATAAATCCCCTGTGCACATAAACCACCAGGGTGACCTGGGGAAGATTCACAGTGAAGTCAAAGGCAAACCTGGTCATTTTTACATTTTTCCACAGAGAAATTTCCTCAGAGAGAAAGCTTCCCACCCAAAACCTCAGAGCTGGAGACAAACAAACAAACAAAAAAGCAAAAATCTCAGAATAAAGCTCTTCTGCATCTTGGTAATATTTTCCCATCCTGTCTCCAAATCAGAGCACAACCCTTGGACTACCCAGACACACACTTCCACTGCATTTTAACCATTTTAGCTGGAGTTTCCATAGTGTAGTGGTTATCACATTCACCTAAATACGCAAAAGGTCCCTTATTTGAAACTGGGTGCAAACACCATGTTTAATGGTTGGACTCAATAATCTTAAGGGTCTTTTCCAACCTAAATGATTCTATGACTCTAGGTTACTGTCCACCCGTTTGCCAGCCTTTACCTTTGCTCCCTGTCCCCATTGTCTCCCACGCACCAGGACTGGTACTCCTGCAGTTCATAGTGTAACGAGGAGTTTTGGGGAGGCATGCTTACAGCAGGGTGGCAGGGGCTGTGGAGGTGTCCTGGTCTGAGCGACACAGGATTAATTTCTTTTTCAGTAATTTTACTTTTCAGTAAGGTTTCTTCTAATGCTAGGGAAAACGGTATTTTTAGAAGACTTTAGTGTTCAAATTTGTGAAAATATTTACTTTATCGCCAGCTATGGTATGCAGGTTTCAAGGCCTCAGTGTTTTCGAGCTAGTCAAGTATGGCAATGAGGAGCGAGCGAGACCCAAGCTGGCCAACAGGATTATTTCATACCATGGATGTCACATTCAATATAAATTAGAAAGTTTGCTGAAGAGTTCTCCCTCTTCCTTGATGGCTGCAATCCAGAGAACTTCTTGCCCTGGTGCCAGACCCCTGAGCCCTTTTCTTCCCCCTGAAGCTGTAGTGCTCGCGGTGTCGAACATTTGCTGTCCACTGCTGGGAGTGCACAGCTTCCTACCGATATAAGTGGCTGAGTATGATCCTTGTATATTTCGTATTGGTATTGGGATCAATATTGGTTCCTTATTATTATTGATGTTACTTATTTATCATAGAATCATAGAATAGTTTAGGTTGAAGGGACCTTAAAGATCATCGAGTTCCAATCCCCCTGCCATGGGCAAGGACACCTCCCACTAGAGGTGTCCTTGTATTATTCTATTAGAGGTTCTATTAAAGGTTAAAGTATTGTTCTATTAAAATTTCTATTAAAAAGGTGTTCTTAGTATTATTCTGTTAAATCTGTTTATATTTCAGCCCCTGGGTTTCCTTGTTTTGTCCCGATTCCCCTTCACGGGTGGGGAGGGGTCATTGGATGATAGAATGACTGTCTAAATGACAATAAATTGTCGTGGCTTCTTCCAACCATAACAGGAGGGCAGCCCAGATTGAGGCTGGCCATGAGATCACCCCATAAAGGTGCAGTTTAATTAACACTGTCAATTAGCAGTTGCCAAAAAGAAACTGGCTCCCCTTCACAGCTGAAACATAGCACTAGTTCTTGCCTTGATCCCAAGCACGGACAGTGACCTGGTATAGGGGACTGATGCAGCTGGAAACAAAGAAGGCTTTCTTGTGAGTGTGAATTTGAGAAAATTAATCTGAAATCTCTGGTTGCTAGATATAGGTAATGGCATGTAACAACATTACACAGAAATAGTGAGAAGCAGCAAAAGCTTTTCTGTATTGGCTTGGCTTATCTCAAAATGAAAAGAGCTTGATGGTGGTGGGGTTTTCTCATAGTTTATGACTAAGCACATGTGCTTAAAGCACATTTCCACTAAATCCAGCAGCAAAAATTATAAAGTAATTAAGTAGGAGTCACTTACTAAAATTTAACTATACAGACATACCACTAAGAACATGCACTTTGCTTCCATTTACTTCAATTAATGAACTGTTCCCTGGACAGTTCCATGACAAATGCTACCCTTCCACTCTCTAAAATCTCTGCTTTTCCCAAAGCGCTTCCTTATGTTCCAGACAAGTCCTTTCATACAAGGCTGCTCTTGCTTTCTGACTGAGAAGGCCTATAATAAAATAAGGACCAAATACACAGAAAGGAGACACAGATCAATACCCATCTCCCATGTGAGGCACAGATCTCCTAAGTTTGGCTTAAATTCTCTGTTTCAGGTTTAGGTCTTAAAAGTTTAATGTGTTCATCACTTTCTCCAGCTTGCCTTCACTGGCAGCTGGAGTTGTTAATTTTGCCTTGTAGGCACAAATGATAATTGATTTAAGAAAAAACAGCGAAGGATGATCACTGACTGCTGCTGCCGTGCTGGAGGTTTCTGCCCCTCAGCAGCTACACAAACAACGGAGCCAGGATGGCTGAAAAGGCGGCACCTCCAGCGCAGCCGGTGGGAGGGGAAGGAAGAGGGGACAGACCAAGAGTCTCCTGGAGTGGGTCTGTCGCAGCCGGCAGATCTGCATTAGGAAATGACTGTTTCCTTTCTCCTCTCTCCCAAGCCAGAGACCTTCCACTACCCCACTGTCCCAGGCACGCTAAATGTCACCCACGGGGGGACAGCACTTCCCGTTCAGCTAGTAAGAACTATTGGCAGGGCTGCGGGAGTAAACAGTGCGTATCCAGAAAATGTTAATGAAACCCTTTGTGATCAGGGACGTGGTTACCATTTACCATCCTGCAGCAGCTGTCCCTGGCTGTGGACACTGTGCCCACCAGTCTCCCCTCTTCCGAGCCAGACCTGCCGCAGGGAGGCATGGAGGGAAGCCTGAGAAGTTAGTTACGCCCAAAGCCAGCCCACAGTGAGGGACCTATATGTGATCACTGTTGCCCTTTAGACCATACCGGCTGTGGGGAGTAAAGCAGATCTTTCCAAAGACCTAATGAATCTCCGAAATCTGACTACAGGGTAGATTTATTTACGCGTTTGAAGGGTTGCACTTTAAGATATCCAGAATTTACATGTGAGCTTGTCACCATAAGTTCCATTAATAGGACACAATTTATCTTATTCAAATGAGATTAAACCAAAATAGGTCAAATGAACTGTCCTTATTTCTCCCCACTGAGCACAAAGGGAGTCTAATGCAATTAATTCAGAAATAAAGATCTCTGCCATAGATATCTATGGACAGAAAAAAGGAACCCCACCCTTGGGCTAAATTCTTCTGCTCCAACATAAGCAACTATAAGATGAGTGTTTATGTATGCTCCTCTTACGATCAAAGGACAGGAATAGGCACTGGCAGAGAGCTACCTGGTGAATGGGCCTGCCTGAGGATGAGATAACACACACAGTTCAGAAGTGCCAATTAGATGTCTAAACTTTGAGAAGAAGAAGAATCCTGTGCTGAAACAACAAGCATCATATTCTGTTTAAGTCCTTAGCTCTGTAGCCTGATGACCATTTTATTTCGGGGTAAACCAGCACAGTCCATGAAAGGAGAAATCTCCAATTTCTTTCTAGCAAAGGACAGAGAAAATGAATAGAGAAAAAAAAATACTAATTTCAAAATGTGGATTTTTTTCCAAAATGAAAGATCCAGATTCCCCTCCTTTTGCAGATAGAAGAGGGTCTGCTCAGTTGCCCACACATAGGACCTAGAGACTTTTGAGACTCAGAGATCTCTATGAGGACTGGCAGATGTGACACCTAACCTAAGGGAGCCCCATGCCCTGACTACCAATAGCTAAGTGACAGAGTGATACCTTAGGACATCTCAAACAGCAACACATATCCATAAGGGACTCACACCCACGATGTAGGATATATCAGCTTTAATTCAGACATTTAGAAGTTTGACCTTTGCTAGCATTTCCTCTTGCAATTCCCCTTTGGAAGTGCCTGTTTCTCTCCATTGACTATAAAGGAAGAGTCAGGGTGGCAGGTTTAGGCTTAGATATGGACGTATAATTTAGATGCTCTGGAGCTTGGCAAGAGAAATCCCACCCCCAAAAATTAATGTGTTCTGTTATCTGCCTGGTTCCAGCTCCTCATGTGTCATGCCTTACATCTTGCAATTTGACTGCACCCACCCCCTTCCCAAAATACCACTTTCTTTCAGGCACTAGTTGCTTCTCTCTCAAAGTCCTCCCAGCTGCATTTACAAAGCAGCTCCAGTGAATCCTTATACATATCTCTGCTTTCTCTATTCAGCACTTAGCAAACAAAATATGCCTCCAGTATGCGTTTGTCTCATTATTCTACTCATCCTTCCTTCTGTGCTTGGATTTCTTTCCCTCCAATTCATCCAAGAAACCACCATTTTTTTCAAATCCTGCATCAACACTTACATTGCTTAGGTAATTTCTCCCTCCCTTTTCCTCGTGTCGTGATTTAGGCTCCTTGTTCCCTATAGTTTCTTACAGACACTGTTCTTTCTTTCCCATGAAGGAATAATCAAAGAAAGCTAAATGGAAAAACTTCATTGCTATAGAAAAGAACTTTCTTCTGGGAACCCTGAGCGTTTGCAGTGTCCAGCTCTTTACTCTCAGTATCTCAAGAGAAGGCAGAGTTGTCATACATATTATCACACATATTATATGGATGCAGTATTGTCCTGGTTTGAGGTAAAACAGAACCAATTTTGTTCAGTAACTTCGCTTCTTAGCTGGGCCTCTTCTAACAACTGAAATTAACTGCATATTGTGCAGACAGTGTTCACTCTCTCAGAGTGATAAGACCTATGTTTATAGCTGATGCCCAGGCGTGGTATGCAGAGAAGCTCCTGCTTACACTTATTGTCATAACAGCCAAGGCCAACCAACTTTGTTATTTGCCACGTTGGAGGGTCGGAAGCGGAAAAGCATAGTGGGGTCCCACCTGGAGGGAGGAGCGGACAGGACAGGTGACCCAAAACTGACCAACAGGGTATTCCATCCCATCTGCCTCATGCTCAGTATAAAAGCTGAGGGACCAAAGGGTCAGGGGCTCTTCCTTCAATGGCCGACGTCTGAGGAGGACTCTCTCTGCCTGTGATCCCAATCCTGACTCCAGATCCGGAATCCAGTTCCCGTCCGTTACTGAGTCCAGCCTGGGACTGCCCCAGTGCCAGCCGGTGATGTGATTGTCATCTCGGGAGCTTGATACGGTTTTGTATATATTTTTTCATTATTTCTTTTTATTTTATTATTAATATTTCATTAAAGTAGTTTAGTTTCTTCTAAACTCTTAAGTCTCTTTTTCCTCCTCTGCCTCTCTCTTTGTAGAGGGGTAGAGGGGAGCATCTGTCGGTCCCGTCTGGGGTCCTTCGGGTCCCCAGTGGTGGATTTGGCCTAAACCACGACAAGTATATATTATCTGTAAAAAAATGTGGTTCAATAGCAATGAAGATTAAACATATAAGTGGATAACAAAGGGAAATTTGTTCCTGGACTTCTCTTCCTGAACTGTTTCTTCACAGCTACTCCCCCATGGCCTGTTCTCCATGCCCCTCCACAAACACGACTGTCTCCTGTCTCTAATCACCTTTGCTTCTACCTCTGATGCTCTGTGGGTTATCTGATGCAGCACGTCACTTCCTAAGGTATCTTTCAAAAATGTTACTTTTAAAAATTTGGAAGTTATCTGAGGTCAAAAACCTTGGTAGATTCTAGCAATGCAGAGAAGATGCCATTGGTCCTGTTCTTGTTGACATTGATGGGAAAAGCTGTGTTGGCTTCAGCACCCTGACTTATTCTAGATGATGACTGGAAGACCTTCAGGGGTCCCTTCAAACCTGAATTATGGCATGCTCCTATGATTCTGTGCCTTAGAGGTTCCTTCAAATCTGAATTACAGCATGATCCTATGAATCTGTGA
Source organism: Vanellus vanellus (assembly GCF_965231255.1). Classification (NCBI taxonomy): domain Eukaryota; kingdom Metazoa; phylum Chordata; class Aves; order Charadriiformes; family Charadriidae; genus Vanellus; species Vanellus vanellus. The sequence goes on from NC_138905.1 coordinate 190,764,228, forward strand.
CTTACTGTGTGTCTTTCCCAGAGCTGAGTCTATGGACAATGCTTCATAATCAGTAACAGTAATGCAAGCAAACACCTCCATAACCTTTTTGAAATTAGATCTGGTATTTCAAATTTTCCTGTATCTTATGTTGAAGCATAGTAGAGAGATTTCCTGGCTACAGACCAGTTAAAAAGATGCAAGGGACTACTTTGGCAGCCTCCCAGTTAGTCAAGGACCCAGAGCTGGTGACACAGAGATCAGCATGGAGAGGAATCTCACCCCAGCTTGAAAGAGATTGATCAGTATTGTTGTTTGGATCTCTCTATCTACCAGCTCATCTGGTAAAACGCAGACATTACCTTAGACCATGGGGAAGAAATATTTTTGGAAATCAGTGGTAAATCACCCACTGACTTTATTATAGCACCACTAGGTCTTCAAGAGCAAGAGAGCTATGCCTTTATATAATTTGGGAGCCACAGTCATTGATCCAAGCCCTCATAATTTCTCCAAATACTTTATTTTTATAAAGGAAACAGCAGAGTGATGGTACTCTGCTCCCAGAAGATACTGTCATTTCCACCATGTGCTGTTAAAAGTGTCACTTTAACATTTCAGTTCCTCCAGTATAGGAGCTAATCTGGCAATCCAGTGTCATGGATGACCTTTAAATTGTGACATGCAAGCAAATCTACTCATTCTGCCATCCTCTACAATCTTCTTCCATCACTGCTCCTTCTCTTTGAATCAGAATGAAGAGTTAGAAGAACAGTCCATTCACTTTTCTGTTAAACTTTTACAATTCTTTCTGCTCTGCAAGGGGAAAACTGGATAACAGTCAAGTTAATCAATTCACAGACCCATGAGTAATAAATTACTGAGACAGAATAGAGTACCTAAGACAATGGTAAGAGGATTCACTTCTCCTGGTAAGCCCTTGCTTGTCCCCAGAACTCTTCTTATCCTTTTACTTAGACTTCTGCTTTTTTCTCAGTCTTCCCTGGACCTCTTTCCTCACTGTGCAGAAAACTTTCCACCTTGTCCATCTTAAAACATTCCTTGCCCTGCCCCTTGGCAAGAACTTCACTCCTCCAGTTTGATTGCATCTTGTTGTGAAGGTGGCTTCAATATTTTACACTGTTTCCTTGAGCCCTCGCTCACATCTAAACCTTCAGTGACTCCTCACAGAGAGGCTCAGCACTGGTGCTACAGGAATATCCTTCCTGACCTATGGTCTACTTTGACATCATTGATCATGTTATTCTTTGGAAAACCGTATCTTCCTCTGGTTGCAGTGACTGTCCTCCCTTGGATCTTCTTCCAGTCCCCAGCAAGACAGCCTGTGTCTCTAACCAGCCTTTCTCTATTGATACACACTAAGATGTCAGCCTGTTTCTCTGACACATCCTCACGGATGTCCAGCTATCACCTATACTTATCAGAGTGTTTTATCACCCCCTCTCATCTACCTTGACTTTAGCAAGGCTTTTGACACTGTCTCCCATAACATCCTCATTAGGAAGCTGAGGAAGTAGGGGCTAGATGAGGTGACAGCGAGGTGGATTGAGACTTGGCTGCATGACAGAACTCAGAGGGTTGTGATCAGTGGCTCAGAGTCTAGTTGGAGGCCTGTAACCAGTGGTGTCCCCCAGGGGTCAATACTTGGTCCAATTTTGTATAATATATTCATTAATGACCTGGATGAGGGGACAGAGTGTATCCTCAGGAAGTTCGCTGATGATACCAAACTGGGTCGGGTGGCTGACGCCCCAGAGGGCCGTGCTGCCATCCAGCGTGACCTGGACAGGCTGGAGAGCTGGGCAGAGAAGAACCTAATGAGGTTCAACAAAAGCAAGTGCAAGGTCCTGCACCTGGGGAGGAAGAATGCAAAGCACCAGTATAGGTTAGGGGTGGACCTGCTGGGAAGTAGTTCTGAGGAGAAGGATCTGGAGGTCCTAGTAGACAGTAAATTATCCATGAGCCAGCAATGTGCCCTTGTCGCCAAAAAGGCCAATGGAATCCTGGGCTGCATAGGGAAGAGTGTGGCCAGTAGGTCAAGGGAGGTCATTCTCCCCCTCTACTCTGCACTGGTGTGGCCACAACTGGAATACTGTGTCCAGTTTTGGGCTCCCCAGTTCAAGAGGGACAGGGAACTGCTGGAGCGAGTCCAGCAAAGGGCCACTAAGATGATTAAGGGACTGGAGCATCTCCCTTCTGAGGAAAGGCTGAGAGAGCTGGGACTCTTTAGCCTGGAGAAGAGAAGGCTGAGGGGAGACCTTATTAAGCTTACAAGTATCTAAAGGGTGGGTTGAAGGAGGATGGAGCCAGGCTCTTTTCAATGGTTCCCAGTGACAGGACAAGGGGCAATGGGCACAAATTAGAACATAGGAAGTTCCGTTCAAATACATGGGAAAACTTCTTTATGGTGAGGGTGCCAGAGCACTGGCACAGGCTGCCCAGGGAGGTTGTGGAGTCCCCTTCTCTGGAGATTTTCAAGACCCACCTGGATGCAGTCCTGAGTAATGTGCTCTAGGCAATCCTGCTTTAGCAGGGGAGTTGGACTAGATGATCTCTAGAGGTCCCTTCCAACTCTGAAAATTCCGTGATTCCGTGATTCTCCTTTCGGTATTAGTTCCTTTGGGTAGTACCCATTCCTGGGTCCTTAGCCTGATCATCAACTTCTCTGTAGCTACTCTGCGTCTCCTGACATCCTGAAGTTCACCCTGAACAGCGTTGCATAAATGTCATGCTTGCAGTCCATCCACACAGCTAAATCTCTTTTACAGCTCTCATCATCAGCTCGTCTTAGTTGTTGCAACATATTTTCCTCTGGCTTTGACAAATACATTTTCCCCCTTATCTGTTCAGAGTGCTACCACTTACCTGTTATTTTCTATGTCTTTGCATCCTGCTTCTCTATCTCACCAAATTTAAGTGACACCTCTATTTTCAAAGTCTTTCATGGCCAGTCCCTACTCTGCCTGTCACCTGTCATTCAGTTCTTCAAAGACCATTGCTGTCTTTGATTGCTCTATGGTTTCCAACCTCCTGCTTGCTAAATTCCAAACACATTTGTGATGACTATTCCATTCTCACCCATGCTGGCAAGATAATGCCATGAACATTGTGTAGACGTGGTGCTCAGGGCCATGGTTTAGTGGTAACTTGGCAGTGCTACGTTAATGGTTGGACTCGGTGATCTTAAAGGTCTTTTCCAATCTAAACCATTCTATGATTCTGTGATTTTGTACTCTGCTTTGCAGTCATTCAGAATACTCCTTCTAACTTTCTTTTATATAACATTTACCAAAAAAAATGGAAAAGCTTGTCCTTTTTGGCAATCTGATATCCCTTCCCATCTTGCCAATTAGCACTCGTTTCCTTGAAGATCCCTTTTCACCTCTCTGGTGTTATTAATAGTTTCATGTTTCAAATTTAAACAATGACCGTCCATGGGCCATGGGACATCTTTTATTCTGTGACAACCTCTATATGTCACAGTCATAAAGATAATGGTAATAATAACAATGATAATGAGAAGAAATCTATTCTAAATTCAAACTCACCAGAAAAGATTTAGTGGCTTTAAAACCATCATTCACCTGTTGCTTTGGCACACGTTTTACAGCTTCATCACTGCTGTAGTTGGCCACAGAACATTGTTTATGAGGCCGTGTCAGCTGTGCTGTATAAGCACACAGATAAATGACAACAAAGCACCACTAGTAAAGAAGGTTTATTCTTATTTTATCACACAAATAAATGTGAAGGCATACTTCAAAAAAACCTTGTAAATTCTCCTCCCGTGACACACCTGATGACTGGATGGCATTGCCTTCACACTGCCTGAGCCATCTGCTCTGCTCTCAGCAACTCTGGTCCTCCATCCCCTCCTCCTCTTCGGCTGTATTTTCCTGGAAGATAATATGTGTCTGTGGTGACTGACTGGTGTTCCCTCCTACCTCCAATCCATTTGTTGTCAGCCAGATTTATGTGAAAATTGCCTTTTAGCCGCTCCATTGTTTGCCATTTCTCTCTTGTCTGAAGTGGCATATGACAAGACGTCCTCAGCTCCTCCAGCCTGCCAGGTCTGATAGCACACTCCCCTGCCTGCCGTTTTGTGTCCCAGACTGATAAGAAATTTCCGTCTGCAGAAAGAGGAAATTATGGAGTGCAATAGCCACTGACATTCAATTTTCCTGGGCAGTCGAATTTTATAAACTGCATGTATAGCAAGAGAATGGCAAAGAGCCAAGTACTCTGTGGCTCAAGGCAGGAAGGGGTGCCCTGGGGACACCTTGCCTTACACCAGCCCCTTCCCATCCCTGCAGAGGAAGAGGGTCTACCTTGGGATGCACCAGAGCTCAACGGGACTGGAGCACAGAGAGTCTCGCTCAGCTTTGACAAAGAAGTGATTGTGAAACCACCTCATCAACATTATATTTAGGCTGCTCTAAAATTTGTGTTTGGCCTATTTTGACCTCTTTCTTGGAGATCCAAGGTCAGAAGGGTGGAAAATTGGCAGAGTTTTATGCCCCAGGTTTCCTTTTCAAGAACAATTCAGCTGCTATTTCACTGATGTTCGATGTTTTACCAAACAGCACGAGGCAGAGGCCAGCTCACTCTGAGATAGCTAAGCCGGGCACTTGTGCAATCTGATGTGACCCGCTGACTGCTGTTGGGATACAGGGCCACATGCGGCTCCCATTTCCACTTGAGCACTGCAATTATTGGGGGCATAAAGATGTACGTAAGGAGAAAAAATTAACTCATTATACTTACAAATTATATTCACAAGTACTTAGATGGCTGATTAAGCTCTTAGTTTATAATTCTTCAAGTTGTGGTATCATCTTCCACCAACGAGATACACCTACTAATAGATGTGTAATTGAATACATATATCAAAAAAGTAATGGGGATAACTCAGGCAATTAATTTATTTAATAGAGAACATTTTCTGGTGCTCATCTCTGTTGTATTCCAGCCAGAATCAAGATGAAAAACATTTTCAAAACTCCCTGAAAGGGATATTACAATGTGAGACCTCCTTTTGCTGGTCTTCGTTTTGTTTATTTTTCACATTTAGAAGTCCAAAGTTCATGGGAAGCCATCTGGCTGTCAGCCTGTGGATGGTTTCTTTCCTAATGCCCATACATAATCACACCAGAATCAGTTCATCGCAATGTGTCCTGCAGATGTGTAGAGCTGAATGTGATTTACAAGAAAAATCAGTTTTTTTAGTTTGAAAATTCCAAGTTGCCAAGCTAGACTTTTTTTTTTTTTATGACAAGGGATTTCTTTCAGTATGTTTTTCCAAGTCAGAAAGATTTCACATTTGTTTAATATCTTGTTCCAGTATCTTCAAAATAAAATGCTCAGCTTTTTAGTTTCAGAAATCCTTTTCTTCTGAAATATAACTACAGTGAAAAGTAAGATTTTTAATGAAAAAGATCAGCATCTAAAAGTAAACATTTCCACTGCTGTAAAGCTATATTTGTTGGGGACGGAGGTCATTTGTTTGTTTCATTCGAGGTTCTTGGGTTTTGTTCTAGTTTGGTAGAGGAATTTAAAATATTCTGAAACCGAGAAAATAACAAAATAGCTTCTTGCCCTATTTTAACATGAAGTCCATGTCTGCATTCAAATAGGGTGACAAGTGAGTGTTGTGTGATGAGCTGCCTCACTTGGTGATCTCCTGGCCTCTCTGAAATTGTATTCTTGGGATTTACGTCTGGACAGCTTCATGTGAAATCTGGTTACATTACTGGTCTTTTTTCCTTACCCACTACATCACAAATACTTGATTAATTAACTTGACTGTAATTTTTCTTCTTAAAATACATCTGTAAAATGGTATTAAGTCTCAACCAAGAACCGTCTCAGGCCTGCAAGTCCACTGGTTATTTTTTGATTGAAGAGTCAATGTAAGGACTCAGCAGAGACACACACAAAACTGATATGCTTTGTAGCTCAGATCATTATTTTTTGTCAGTCCATTTCTGTAGATTTCCAATCCTAGAATTTCATTTCCTGAAAAACTTCAGGGGAAATACTGTTTATAAATAACAGGAGATTAGATTTAAGGTGTGTGAACAAGTTGATTCAAAACAGGTGACCACATTTATTAAGAGCACTGAGAGAATTTAATGAATAATCAAGAATGTGTTTAATATGTGTTTTTTTCGTTCATGTACCAATTCACCTTAAATAATACATTCAGAATTTAAAAGGTCGGTGTACTTTAAATGTTAATCATGTGTGGAATTCCCTTGCAGAACCTAAACCCACGTATAATTATTAATGCCACTTTGACCTTCGGGAATTTTTCTTTTTAGGTAAACATTGCCAATGTTGAAAAAACAGTTTTTGGATCCAATTTGTCTTTTCACAATAGTGCATAAGTAAATAATTCTAAAGTTGAAGAACATATTGTCTTTAGTCATATTAGAATACTTAACTGCAATTATTATTCAATTCAGCCTCTCTCAGTCATTTATTTTTAAGTCAGTTTTCTAGTAGAAGAAAGCTTTTCTCCGCCTCTTTGACATTTTCGTTGTTGCTACAATTCGGAATTGTAAGAACTGATTCTTCTTGAGCTACCTGCTGTATTTGAGGTTATTCATCATAAATTTCTTGTTCAACACTTGCCTTGATATTTGCATACAAGGAAGTTTGATTTTTATCACTTAATTTCACACTTTCTCCTGTTTTGGGCACTGGATAATAAGAACTGTAATTGCGCAACTGCATGGCATCAGTTCTTTTTGCCTCTTGTTAATAAACTACTTGCATAGATCAGATCTTACGGTTGACAAAGTCCAGATTTAGCAAGTGTGAAAATGTGTGCTTAGACTCAGAATTCAGAAGATTGTGGATTTGGGATTTATCACATTTGGGACTTCAGGCCAATTTTCCGTTTGGTTTTTGGTTTTTGTTTTTTTTTTTCCAACTCCATCTTTTTGTTCTTCCCGACGACATAATGGAGTGCAGAGGTTTTTGAGGAGTCTGTTGTCTTCAGCATTAGCCTGTCTCATGTCCTTTGGAATAAGACCAGAGAGTCAACCTCCTTTCCCTTTGGGGAAGAGGGTCTGTACTGTTGTGGAGAGTCTGAGCCTAGTGAGTGAAGGTAAACGTTCATTTTTCCCCTAATGTGTAAGAGAGCAAAGTTGTGGGTTTTTAGCAATAGCAGCATATTTTTTTTCCATATTAAACCAGGTAGAACTAAAATTCCTTTAGAAGGGGTTTTATCTTCTTAGTGCCGATATTTGAACTTCATTTCTGTTAAAACTTCTGCTGATGAGCATATTAAACTGTTTTCCATGCAGATTCACTATTCACTTGGATGCCTTTCTGAGAGTTAGGTAAGGCAGAACTCTTGCTGTAAGACTTCATCTAGCCAAACTACAAAAACAATATCATAAAATGGTGAAGTGTAATGGCAAGCACACCACGGTTAGAAAATGCCAGACTTATGGCTGTCTATGCAACCTTGCATGTGTGTATTGTGACGCAGACTTTAAGTCTCTAGTGACTACTCCCCTACTGTACTGCAATGCAAATGCACAAATTGTTGAACTAAGGTTATGTGAAGCTATGCAGGGAGAAAATTAGAAGGATCAAAGCACAACTAGAACTCCATCTGACTATTGCTGTAAAAGACAATACAAAAAGCTTCTATAAATACTTTAACAACAAAAGGAGGACTAGGGAAAATCTTCCTCCTTTATTGGATGCAGGGGGAAACACAGGGACTAACAACGGGGAAAAGGCTGAGGTACTTAACATCTTCTTTTCCTCAGTCTTCAATAGCAGGACTAGTTGTTTGTCGGGTACCCAGCCCCTTGAGCTGGAAGACAGGGATGGGGACAGAATGAGATCTCCATAATCCAAGAGGAAATGGTCAGTGACCTGCTGCACCACCTAGACATACACAAGTCTATGGGGCCAGACATGTTACACTCAAGAGTGCTGAAGGAGTTGGCAGATGTGCTCACTAGACCACTCTTTGTAATTTATCAGCAGTCCTGGCTAATTGGGGAGGTCCCAATGGACTGGAGATTAGCAGATGTGATGCCCATCCACAAGAAGGGTCAGAAGGAGGATCCAGAGAACTACAGACCTGTCAGTCTGACCTCAGTGCTAGGGAAGCTTAGGGAACAGATCATCTCGAGTGCCATTGCATATTATTTACAGGGCAACCAGACGATCAGGCCCAGTCAACACAGGTTCATGAAGGACAGGTCCTACTTAATGAACCTAATCTCCTTCTATGACAAAGTGACCTGCTTGGTGGATGAGGGAAAGGCTGTGGATGTTATTTACCTAGACTTCAGTAAAGCCTTCAATACTGTTCCCCACAGCATTCTCATGAAAAAACTGGCTACCCAAGGCTTGGACAGGCGTACACTCTGCTGGGTCAAACACTGGCTGGATGGCTGGGACCAGAGAGTGGTGGTGAATGGAGTTAAATCTAGTTGGCGGCCAGTCACAAGTGGTGTTCCACAGGGCTCAGTGTTGGGGCCACTTCTGTTTAATATCTTTATTAATGATCTTGACAAGGGGATTGAGAGCACCCTCAGTAAGTTTGCAGGTGACACCAAGTTAGGTGGGGGTGTTGATCTGCTTGAGGGTAGGATAGCTCTTCAGAAGGACCTGGATCGATGGGCTGAGGCCAATAGTATGACCTTCAACAAGGCCAAGTGCAGAGTCCTGCACTTAGGCCACAACAACCCCATGCAGCACTACAGGCTTGGGGAGGAGTGGCTGGAAAGCTGCCCAGCTGAAAAGGACCTGAGAGTGTTGATTGACAGCTGGCTGAACATGAGCCGGCAGTGTGCCCAGGTGACTGAGAAGGCCAACAACATCCTGGCCTGCACCAGGAATAGTGTAGCCAGCAGGGCTAGAGAAGTGATTGTCTTACTGTATTTTACATTGGTGAGGCAGCACCTTGAGTAGTGAGTTCAATTTGGGGTGCTGCAGTATAAGGACATTGAGGTGGTGGAAAGGATCCAGAGAAGGGCAACAAAACTGGTGAAGGATCTTGAGAATAAGCCTTATGAGGAGCAGCTGAGGGACTTGGGGTTTTTTAGTCTGAAGAAAAGTATAAGGGAGACCTTATTGCTCTCTACAACTACCTGAAAGGAGGTTGTAGAGAGGTGGGTGTTGGTCTCTTCTCACAAGTTATAACCAGTAGGACAAGAGGAAATGGCGTCAAGTTGCACCAGGGGATGTTTAGGTTAGACATGAGGAAAAACTTCTACACTGAAAGGATTATCAAAGACTGGAACAGACTGCCCAGGGCAGTGGTTGAATCACCATCCTTGGATGTATTTAAAAGCCATCTAGATATGGTGCTCAGGGACATGGTTTAGAAGTGGGCCTGGTAGAGTTAGGTAACAGTTGGACTTGATGATCTTAAAGGTCTTTTCCAGCCATAATGATTCTATGATTTTATGCTTCTATGATCCTATCACTGGATCCCAGGGAGAAGAGCTCAGCACCTCCCTCTCTACTTCCCCTCCTCAGGTAGCTGCAGAGAGCAATTAGGTTTCCCCTCAGTCTCCTTTTCTTCAAGCTAGACAAGCCCAAAGTCCTTAGCCACTCCTCATAGAACATTCCTTCCAGCTCTTTCATCAGCCTTGTTGACCTCCTCTGGACACATTCAAGGACCTTCACATCCTCCTTAAGTTGCGGGGCTCAGAACTGCACACAGTATTCAAGGTGAGGCCACACCAACACTAAATACAGCAGTATAATCACCTCTTTGACTGGCTGGTTATGCTGTGTTTAATGCACAAACACAAACAGTCCTTTTGGAGTGTTGCAGTGAAAGTTCTAGTGTGCAACATGTACATTTGATCCATGAGGGACTGCCCATGTGGTCAGGCCCAATTTGTGTCAGTAAAGGTGGTATTCAGTTCAAGATTAACAAACCAATATTTAGGTGTCTCAGGTAGACATCTACATGGCTGCTAGGAGCCTTTTAAGTTCCCATTATAGTCAGTAGAGTTCTTGCCAATACAGCTGGTGGAGTCTTTGGGTGACGAAGCGGACTGAATGCCAGTGTCTACTTTAGAGTGATCACAGAACAGGATCACAGGATAATTCAGGTTGGGAAGGACCTGAGGAGGTCTCGAGCTCAACTTCCTGTTCACAGCAGGGCCAGCTCTGGGGTCAAAACAGATTGCTGAGGGCTTTATCCAGCCAGGTCTTTAAAACCTCCAAGGCTGGAGATGATACCATCTGGGATATCTGTGCCCCAGCTGGATTGTCCTGGTCAGGAAAAAAAATTTCCTTATATCCCATCTGAGCCTCTCTTGTTTCAACTTATACACATCATATCTTATCCTCCTGCCATGCACCTCAGTGAAGAGCCTGGCTCTGTCTCCTCAGTAACCTCCCCATAGGAACTGGGAAGCTACTGTGAGGTGCACCTGAAGCCACCTCTGCTCCAGGCTTAAAAGTCCTGCTCCCTCAACCTCTCTTCATAGGGCAAGTGCTTGAACCTCTGACCAGCTTGGTGGCCTCCTCTGAACTCATTCCAGTTTCCTTTCTTGTCCTGAGTGGACTAGGCTAAATGCAATACCCTGATGTGGTCCAAGAGGTGATTAAAGGGGGATGATCTATTCCCTTAACCTACCGTCTCTGCTCCTGTTAAGACATCTCAGGAGGCTGTTGCCCATCTTTGCTGCCAGGGCACACTGTTGGCTCCTGTGCAACTCACTGCCTAGCCTGGCCCCCAGGTCCCTTCTGCAGACTCAGGCAGCCCCCAGCCTGCATCATTGCAGGGGCTTCTTCCTTCATAGGCGCAGGACTTGGCATTTGTCTTCTTTGCTTCTCATAAGTTTCCTGTTGACTTATTCCTGCAGCCTGTCTAGGCCCCTCTGAATGGCAGCCCTGTTTCTGAGCATATCAGTTGGTCTCCCCAATTTGCTGTCATCTTGCTGCAAATTTGATGAGGGTGCACTCGGTTGCCTTCTCCAGGTCACTGATAAATATGTTAGATAGATAGGACAGATCCCAAGAGGACAGGCCGCCTGCAGTAGCTCACTTGTCACAGGATCCAGGTGGAGTACAACCCATTAATTGGGGCCCTCTGATCCTGATCATCCAACCATTTTTATACCCATCTATCTACCCACTCATCCAAAACACGTCTCAACTGGATACAAAAATATTGTGGGAGACTGCCAAAAGCCTTGTTAAAATCAAGGTAAATTATATCCATTCCTCTCCTCTAATCCACAAATCCAGTCATCTTATCACAGAAAGCTATCAGGTGGGTCAGGAGTGATTATGCATGATTTACGGATAGTAAATCCATGCTGACTATATTCCCTAGCACTTTTTTCTCACTCTTGTGACCAGAAATGTGCTCCAAGAGGCTTTGCTCCATGATTTTCCCATGGACTGCAGTAAGTCTAATCAGCTTCTATTTCCTTTTGGCCATTTTTGGAGTTGGCTGCCATTCTTCAGGTGTCAGAGATCTCCCCCAGTTTGCAGAATCTTTCAAATACAACAGAGAAAAACCTTGCAAGGATTAGACAACCCTCTCATCATCCTCACATGCAGCTCATCAGCCACAGGGACTTCTATTGCTATTCTCTCAAGTAGACCCTGACTCATCTGCACTGCTGTTCCTTCTCCTCCTTCAACCCTTTCACAAAGCAGAGGTCTGGGGGACATACCTAGTGAAGACTGAGGCAAAAAAGGCATTGAACTTCAGATGAAACTGAAGCTGAGATGGCAACAAGGTTGCACAAGGATTGCAGAAAGAACGCCTTTGGCACCAAGTCTAGATAGAGGAATGTCATCTTGGCAGTGTTATGCGGAGGTGCTAGAACTTTTTAATTAAAAAGCGTTGTAAGACTTGTGATGAGCAAAAGACAACATATCTTTCCTTAATCCCTCCTTCAGAAAAGGCTGAACAGCATTAGACAGAGCTTAAACAAACAAACTCAAACTAAGGCACTCGCTTCTTGTGAAAACTGTTGGCCAAAACATTCAAGTTTGGCAAAGAACTGAAAGTAGCAGGAGTCATCAGCTGTGACATGAAGAGTTTATTTGCATCCTAATAAAGAAGTGTCTGTCAGCTTGATGGTGTTTAATAATAATGTTGTCCTTTTATTTTTAGCTACCACTTTTGAAACCGCTCTCTCTAGAAACCAGTAGAGAAAATTACTTGTACCTCCAGGCTCAAAAATATCTCCATTACAGTCTATCGGCAACCCCCCACCCAGCCACCCACACAACTTCAACTATTTGTAATTATTTTTTGCAGTGCCAGGATAATGGCCTTGTTTATTTGCGAGGGTTACTCAGTGTAAAAGTCATTCTTCTACTTGTACTTCTACTGCATGCTGAGCAATGCCAGGAATAAATGATTGCTCAGCTCTCATGTTTTATCATATAGGAATGTTGTACAATTTGTAATGCATAAATTTAACGTACTGATCACATAAAATATTTGTGTAATTTAATTTGTTGGGCTGTTTTTGTATTGGCCTTACATTTCTATACAGTTTTTAGTATTTTTAACATTCTGCTCTTTTTGGTTTTTCTTGTTAAGGATCTTTGTACAGAGGAGTTCTCCTGATTGCAAACACAGTTAAAATTCTAAATTATTCTTCTTTCTCTGTTAAACAAAAGGAGAGGAAATGAAAGGAACATATTTCCTCATTTCCTTCCCATTAGCCATGGAGCTGAAGAAGCTTCAGCTATTTTTAAGGTATTTATGAGACAAAAAGGTGTGTTGTTGCTGGTTCCAAAGCTGTAACAGCTGCTTCAACATGTTTTGCTCCAAAACATAAGATTATCAAGCAGAAAGGACTGAGATCTTACACAATAACATAGAATTGTTGCTAGAAAAACTTGGTCTTCAATTCATTGCTTAAATACTAATTGGCATTAATACTGCTATGTCCACATTTTTGTCAAGCATATCAGGAACTGCACAAAATAAAATTGTATCAAAATGTTTCAAAATAATAATTGCATTTCTCATTCATTTCAATTAAAATTTCAAATTAAAAATTTATTAAATATTAGCTGCTGAAAATGGGTCTGTTTTGAACACTGCCGAGTGTTTGCAATTTTAAAAACAATTTCAGTATTATTTTCTCAGTACCAAAAGATTTTATTCTTCCTGTAATCTGTGGCTGATGCTGTAGACCTAGAACAGTTTTCCTATAAGATGCTTTCTGCAGATTAACATCTTATTGCCTTTTTATTCTCTTTGAATTGGATGAGGAACGCTCATATCTGCTTCTCTACTGAAAAAGGAGTATTCTCTGAAGAGAGGTTTTAGCATGGGGTCCTTCAGAATTTATTTTTTCTGGCAGGTTGATTTTTATGGAGTCAGACTGGAAAATAATGGCTTTTACTGAGGGGATATTTTTCAGGAGTGTTTGGCACCTACCATAACCCAAGGAGGTGTCTGGGTAATTGACTTGGTATTAAAAAGAGACCAATAAGAAGAGCAAGGAACTCTCCACCTTTGGAAATGTGGTTCAACAGAGGTGCTACTACCCAGTGCGTACTCACTCAAAAGTGCAAACAACAGAGCTTGATATTTGATTTTACCTCTTTTTTACCCTATCCATCTACAGGGCACCTGGTGCAAATGCTGAACTGTTGTTTTTAAATCAAATGTTAACATTTCCAATTTAAGGTTAACTGAACACCCAGTCCAAGGCACGCTACATGACTTTTTTCTGGTTTAATTTCCTATGGCTTAGCATTGCGGATGGTAGGAACATTAGCCAACTGAGCTCCCTCTGTTTATATGTCTTGTCATTAGTTTAATGAGAAGCTATTGGAGTGACTCATTCCCTCTTTCGCTCTAAGGCTCTTGCCTTTAAAAACCTGGCAAAAAAAAAAAAAAAAAAAGGTGAGGATCTAATAAAAGCAGAATTGAACTGTGTCTCTCCTTTCTTTTTCTCTATGCTGGTAATCATGGAGTGAGAGCAAGTTCTTAGAGTCATTTAGCCCTCTGGTCCTACTGAAGTGCAACTTTTCTGGGAGAGGGGTGCCCAGGTATCTCTGGGAAATTGTTCATCCTTTTGGGGATTTCTCTGGGAGGATGGTTAGTTAGACATGAATGCCCTGTGAGCAGGAATGGTGTGAGAGAGCTGGGGAGCCACGCTTTGCTCTCCCTTTTCCCTGGCAGGGGTGACTAGCCCACACCCACCACACAGTGAAGGAGCCCATTGCCCACCTCAGGAGGTCAGACTGCAGGTGGCCTGTAGCCTTTCTGGGAATGCAGAGCAGCTGAGTGGTGTACACAGAAGCCTGTGCCAGGGCCATGACCATGATATTAGTCTTTTCCATTCTAGCTCACTTGTCCCTTCGAAACTTTTGCAGATGAAAAACTCACTCCTCATGTGCTGCTGCCACTGGGCAGAACTCAGAGCAGATCAGCTCCAAGAGCTCAGATATCTCAGATGTAGGACTCATCTGGAGGAGGGAGCTACTCTAGGCTGTCTCATTTAGATCCATGTAGTTAAGGAAGAGATGTTTGTATTCTGGAACAAGCAGGTCCACATGTAGGATTAATTGAGCATATTTAGTGCGCTCTGTTTCACAGAATCAAAGAAAGCTTGAGGCGGGCAAGCACCTCTGGAGATCATACAGTCCAACCCCCCAGCTCAGAGGTGGGACAGCTAGAGAAAGTTGCCCATGACTGTGTCCAGTTGCGATTTGAATATCTCCAATGATGGGAACTCCATAGCCTCTCTGGGCAACCTAATCCTGTACTTGATCACCCACACAGTAAAAAGTTTTTTCCTATATTTAAACAGAATTTCCTGTATTTTAATTTGTGCCCATTGCCTCTTAGCCTTTCACAGGATACCACTGAGAAGAGTTTGGCTCCATCTTCTTTACTTCCCCGTCAGGTATTTATACACATGAACCTTCTCTCCTCTACTCTAGACAGTCACAGCCGCTTATTTTATGAGGAATGCTACAGTCCCTTCACCATCTTTGTGGCCCTTTTCTGGACTTGCTCCAGTACGTCCATGTCCTTCTTGCACTTGGGAGCCCAGGACTGCACCCAGCTCTCCATGCATTACTTTGGAGGAAGATTTCTGGGCAGGCACGACCTTCATTTGCACTTCTAGTCGTACTCCTGTGTGTGGTTGGGCAATGCCCTGGCCTCCCCTCTAAGACACCTCTACCCTTCCTCATCCAGACACAAGACATGACAGAGCTGGAGCTTTCCTTCATTTCTCCTGTCAGAAACATTTTATTCTTCCAGCAGAAGCAGCTGCTGTTGCCAGTTTGGGCGAGTGGCTGTAAGTAGGGATGGATGTGTTTAATTGATTGGCTTGAACTGGTGAAGATTTGTTAGCTGAAAGAGTATGAACTGAACCAGTAAGGAAAGCCAAGGCTGCCTAGCTTCTAAACTGAGACTAAAGGCTTCAAAACATGTGAAATATTTGACAGGAAATAAATAGTTTGGATAGTTTCACTTGATCCATATCATAAGATCAGAAAAGACTGAGTTGACAAAAAGCAGTCCCTTCTCTTGAGGCTTGTTTGCAGCAGCCACAGCATATCCTTGTATATTTGATACCACTCAGCATCCAAGCTATATGTCAGTTCAGATATCAGTGTAAAGCTTGGATTATAACCACTGTCAGCTGTAATGCCATTAGTAGCTTTTTTTCAGTCGGTTTCCCCTAAGATTCCCTCATTGCCCCGGGTGATAGCTAACTGACAGCCCTCACATGGTATTTATTCCACTGGGACAAAAATTTTTGTTGGGTTTGATGCAGAATGTGCAGCTGAAGTAGAGTATTTGTTGGAGTCCTGTATCCCTACTGCAAGTACCTTTCACTTCCTTGTGTGAATATTCTTTCACCAGCCTAAGACAAGGGCATCAGAAACCATGTTCTCAGCTTAGAATCAAACCCAGGGTAAACCTCTGCCCTCAACTGGCCTCATGTAGCTCCATTAGCCCTCATGACACAATGTATGTAAATAAAAGTAGTATTTCATTGCACTGTTTTGGAGTCTCACTTGGTCACTTTCTAATTTTTTTTCTCTGTCTTTTCCTCTATGTGAGATTTTCCTGAGGTAGCTGAGAGTTACACAGGACAGGGTTAACAAAAGCTAGTTAAACAATGAAGAATATATATTTTTCTGAAATAGAGGATAAAAGATAGTAAAATAATAAAATATCTAAACAGGAAGGATCCCAGGAGGTCTATATCTCAACGTGTTCCTTGCAGTAACACAATTATTGTCCCATAGAGCTTCCTTCTTTAAAAATGTAATAGATTGCAAGCATGGTGACAACTGAACTCCTCCTTCCTCTCCTGCATAATAGTTTAGCCAGGATGTTGCTCTGGTAAACAAGAAAGACGCAGGACTATTGCGGTGGTAACAGCTGCATGGATCCTGTTGTCAGAGATCCCAACAAGAAATGTCTTCCAGAACATTTTTCTCCTTAATCCACCTTAAACTTCTTACACAGAGTAGAAATGAGCACTACTGCTCAGCATTTATAATGCCATCACTGCACTCTGTGACACCAGGCCTTGTCTACAGGGACTTTTGTGGTTTTAATAATTGACCTTGTTTGTCAGGCTGTCTGGCACCTGTGACCGCACAGGCAGGCATTTCACTCCAGCTGTATTCCCGCAACTGAGCCAACACCGGGCTTATGTGCTGTTTATTGAAACACAGCTGAAAACCTGGAAGTCCAAGTGACACCACCAGGTGATAGCTCAGCCAGGGAGAAGAAGCCTTTAATGATCCAAAGAGGAACATACATGAAGGGAAAGCAAGGTAAATTCACTCAGTCCATAACAAGGGTGGCTTTGATCCCACAAGCATACACATGAAAATCCTCATTTTCACACAACAGGACCCCTCGTTAGATTGCAATCATTGTTTCAAAAGGGATTTATGGAAACAGATTGGCATTTACAGGGATTGGTTTGGGGGGAAGGCATCTCCATACAGCTGTCCTATTCACTGTGTGACCACACGAGTGACAATGCACCTCGCTGAAGTGCTGGCGTGATGTATCAGCAATGGCAAGCCAACTCCTACCACCGCTTCCAGCTGTCGATGTGTTGCACACTTCCACAACGGGGTTTAGGTTTAAATGAATGCATTACATAGGTAAAAACAAGTAAGACTATTTGACAAATAAGATTGCAAATATTCTAGCTTGTACTGAGGCTGTCTTCCACTCTCCTTTCCTTTGTAGCAAAGAGATTTTCTGACAGGAGCATTCTCTGAAACAATTACTTTGTCACTGCACCTGGTACCAGCAAAGACTCGTTTATTTTCTTTTATTTCTATGTTCTCTTTTTTTTAATATACTTCTCCTTCTTGTCATTGATTTGTCATTCATTTTCACCTTCTTCTTCCTAAAGCTGCAATCATAAATGTGGAGAAGGCATAGTGAAAAAGGAGCAGCATGTACTGAGGCAATGAAACTCCTGCCATCCTTTTGGGGGGCTTTTTTCTCAAGATCTCCCCAGTGTGTTGGAGATGCACGTATCTCTTCTTTCTCCAGAGTACATTGTTAGGAAGTATTTCAAACAGGCAATAGCCCTCATATTCTTTTGTTCTAAAATTAAAAAGTTATTTCATGGGCCACTTAATAAAGAATACTTTTAGTTGATTGGATTTTAATGAGAGAAAAGGACATTAGGAAGTTTATGCCGAGGGGTGCTGTATAAAAATAAATGACTGGTGTGAACTATATTTTCCCTCTAATTAGTACTCTTGATGGGTGGGTAATGTCAAAGCAGTGGGAAATGTAAAGACTTCAGGAGCTCAGTATGAATTCAATATTACTATTCAAGCAAACATCTGACATAGCACTATGTAATCAAACCACCCTCCACCTCTGCAACGTAATGAACAAGACACGGAAAAGTCTGAATAACACATAAACATCACTGACGTAACATTTATACTATTTCTGGGATGTAGAATTCCTCCTTTTCGGAAATTACAACAAATCTTCCTAAGGACACCCTGGAATGGCTGCAGTTCCCCAGCTCCTGGCTCCCCACCAGCCCCCAGCGCTGCCACATTTTGCATCCTTTTCTCTGAGGAGCCCTCTGCAGTTCATAGCGCCCAGGCGGGGCATTCTGGCTTTGATTTTCACTGAAGGGAAAAAAATTGCTGGGTGATGGTGACCAGGAAAGGACAGGATACCTTTCTGGCTCCTTTTTGGCACACTCTTTGGTCTTGGCTCCAGCTGTTACTGCAGAATGACATGGGTATACAATGGCATTTGTCATATGTGCCAGACTCATCTGAATGTCTTGCTCACCCTGGAGTATCTCAAATGACACCTTCTCTGGGTTTAGGGAACCTCAGTGCTTCTTTTGTGTTCAAATGACTAAACAGAAGTTTGTCTTAAAAGAGGGGTTTTTTTCCTCTTCTTGTACATTAAATACAATACATGACAATATAAGCATAAGTTTGCAGGAGGCTGCAGTTTTGCTACATCTTCCTTTCCTCATCCAAGAAGAAATATTCCTAAAATCTGTGCTGCTCTTCTTTTAGGTCCTAAGATAAACAAATATTGAGGGAGCACACAGGAACCACTGCTCACAGCATTCTTGAGAGAGTATCACAGGCCAGTCTAACGTTTGTCTTCCACCCACTCTAGAAAGAAAAAGAAGGCCCACCACATGCAATACTGGTAGTTGTACATTACAGGCCAAATTTTCAGCCTTCCAGGCTGTCACCACAATCTTCATTGGTGTCTGTGTTGCAATGAATAAAATGAATATTTCAAAGTTATCAAAAGCCTTCCTATACTTATTTTTAACTCCCCCTGTTGAAGAGCAAAACTGAAATGAACAATTATTTTATGTTGGCATTGTTGTACCTCAGAAGTCTCAAACCAAGCTCAGACCCCTGCTGAATTTGACAGCCTCAAAAACTGAACTGGGACTTATTTCTGTAAGAAGAGATTCTGATACAAGCTGCCCACAACTGCTGCACCGGCGCTGAGCACACCTGAATTAGGGGATGCCATTTACTCCTTCTGACTTAGGACCTTAGTGCATATCCAAAATACAAGGAAGCTTTTTTTTCCTTGAAGTAAATACCGACTTTATCAGTTGCCGGGAGGGCTTACGTATCCATATTAGACATACCTTCGGAGGGCCACAAAAGTGCTACGTCTGTCTTTTGTCTATACAAACAACACCAGCTGTTTCTTAAATGCTCTCCACTGCGTAGCTGAATTTTAGAGACAGGTTAAGTGCCTAAATTTTGCAGCCTACGTGCCACACAGTGGTGCTTAAAAATATGCCTGCAAATGGTCCTTGGGAACACTGGAACCTAGAAAGGCACAACGCACGTTTCATTAAAGAAGTAATGTTTTGGTTTTACAGAGGGGAAATGAGGATCCTGGGTTGAAACACACATTTGAGTTGTCAGCAGCTTAGTCAAGGCAAGATGCTTCTCATTTGTGAAGAAAGAAATTGGCAAACAGCTACCGTTAACTAGCTTTAACCAAAAGCAGAGGAAGGTCAAACCACCCTCAGGATCCATCTCTGTTTTGGGCAAAGTGTACCAACAGTATGCCGGAGTCTGAAGGAATTGCATCCAGCTTTTCTGGATCTTAACCCTGTATCTTCAAACAGTCTGGATATCTGTTAGAAGGTCCAGGAATGCTTTTTTCTGATGTCTGCAGACATCATCATGAACATTCAGCTTTGGAGTCTCAGCTCATACCTTCATTTTGCTATATAAAAATAAGAATATGCTAGAATATTAAATGCAAATTGCACAAAAATAAAATTATCTGTAAGCAGGCTGTAACATTCACAAAATTCAACGTGCAGAAGGTAATTGCAGGACACCAGCTGCTACTATGTTAAGAAGCAGGTTTCTTAATTTTTGTTTTCTCTTTAAAACATCTGTTCTGTTTATAGAACTCTTCACTTTGGAGATTTTGCATTCCTTTCAAATATATAAAATAATTACACCTGTCAGTTTCTATTTGATTTACTTGCAAAATTTTGGATACTTTTCTTTTTGATCATTTCAAGTCCCAATAATAAGAGTAATCAGTCATTTGCAGCACTGTGTAAGAAGCAATTTTGCCATGTTGTTCCCCACTACTGTAATGATGCAGTGTTTCATCAGATTGAACATAGCGTATCGTGTTGAAAATTGTATGAAAATGATAATGGCAACTCCAGATTTCTTTGAAAACTCTGAATCTGAATAGACCCTGGAGAACAGGACAGATTCTTTTATAATTATATCAAGCTGAAATAAGAGCAATTCCTTTGAACAGAAAGGAGATATTAGTATTAAAAACAGTGACAATGAAATTTGGCTAGCTGTCCAACAGGGAGCAAACGTGCTGTGTTTCTGCAGTTTTTTGTTTATTCTAATTTACTCTCATTTATTGTTATGTCTACAGTAGCATAACTTCACCAGCAAAATGTGCAAAGGCTCTAGATCTGCTTGCAAGCCTCTGGTTATCTGTTTTAGTGACACAGCATACTGCCGCAGGATTCTGTTTGGAGCAGCTAGCACCATGGGCACCTAATGTCTAAATTCTCTCCTCTAATGTAAGACACCTAACTGAAGGCACAAGATGGAGCGCGGGGTCCTGCACCTGGGTCAGGGCAACCTATGGTGTGAATACAGGCTAGGGGGTGAAGGGACTGAGAGCAGCCTTGCCGAGAAGAACTTAGGGGTACTGGTGGATGAAAAGCTGGACATGTGCCAACAATGTGTGCTCACAGCCCAGAAAGCCAACCGTATCCTGGGCTGCATCAAAAGAAGCGTGGCCAGCAGGTCAAAGGAGGTGATTCTGCCCTTCTACTCCACTCCAGTGAGACCCTACCTGGAGTACTGCGTCCAGCTCTGGAGGTGTCAGCGCAGGAAAGACATGGACCTGTTGGAGCGGGTCCACAGGAGGGCCACAAAAATGATCAGAGGGATGGACCACTGCTCCTATGAGGACAGGCTGAGAGAGTTGGGGTTGTTCAGCCTGGAGAAGTTGTGATAGAAGAAGGGATAATGGCATTAAACTAAAATTTAAAGTTTAAAGTTCCTTTCCAACCTAAACTATTCTATGTTTCTATGATCCTATCATCCCAGATGTTGATGCTGCCCGTGGTCAATTGTGGACATCTCCAAGAGTAAGTCAGATTTTAGGAGGAGATCAGTCACTCTGGGAAGATACCTATCATGTTCCAATGCCTACAGAGAGAGTTGAGGAGAAATATGCTTTAGGTAAGGAGATGCTAGAGCTTGAAGCAATAGAACTGAGCCTATACTGTTTTCCGTACATTCCCTGTTTTAACTAAATAACTTGTGGCATCTTTATTTTACACTGTGTTAAAAATATATGTAGTCTATAAAGAACAATCCATCATGTAGTAGTGGAATCTATAAGATTTCCTATATATAAGGAGGAAAAACAGTATTTCTAATTTTAAGCTGTTGTAGAGGGAAGATTAAGGCAAGAAAAAATCAAGCAGAAAGAACAGCATGAAAGTAGCAGTGAAGTAAATCTGTGCAGTATCTCCCCACAGCAGTCTCCAATGTTTTGGGAACAAAATAACAGCTGTCTTTGCATCTCCTGCATGTACAGATCTTAAACAGAACAACCAAAGATGTAAAGAGAGAGATAAGATTTCATGGGTCACAGTTAGTAGATTTCTGGTACCCAGAAACAGAGAGACTTGAGGGAGGATTTGAAATGGGAGGATGAAACTTTCAGGGTGCCAAGAAAAAAAAAAAAGATATATATAATGCTTTATATATACACATCTTTAAAAAAAAATAAAATGGAGAAATGCCAACTGTCATTATATTTAGGATACCAGATTCACAAAAGGACTTAGGAACATGGAATATGCCTAATCTGGATGCTAATTATATTCCTAACGTTCCTGTTTCCCTGGCTATTATGCAGAATTTCTCAGCTATTTGTAAAAGTCTTATGACATGTAGACACCTCTCCTTGGGCATGACCAGAATACTCCCCACCATACCAGTGCTAAGCAGCTACATGATTAAGTCTCCAGTAAAGGTATACACATATTCCACCTTGAGGACTTAAACCAGTTGGTGTCTTCAGAGTGCAGCTATGAGGACCTTTGCTCTACAGGAAGTGAGGCTTTCTCCTTCTCACTTGATGCTATTCATCTCCTGGTCAACACACCTTCTGAGGTGTGCTAGTCTTGGGTTCATTTCTCCCCTCCATCTGAAAATACCTGAACTTGCTTCAAAGGCGAGACTGTATTTGGTGGATGCTGCCTGGCTCTCCTGTGTGTGCTCAGAATGATTATTCCCCATTTCTGGGCTGAGGAGCAGGAGGAAAGCGAAGAAAGTCCTCTTTAGCCTTGTTTCTAGGGCCACTGTGTGAGATGGCTGATTTGGTCGGGGGTTCAGTTGGGAATTTAGATGGTATTTAGAAGCTCACTCTTGTGCTTTATGAAGCTATGAATTCAGTGCTTAGAAGAATGAAAGAGACAACCACCTTTTACCAGCAGGAACATTAGCACCTCTGTTCTTGAGTAGCAGTAGTGAAGTTACTCCCATAGCATTTCTTGCCAGCTTAGATGTCCTCTCTGCACGGCTCCTATGCACTGTACAGGCAACCAACACCCCTAATTCAGGAGCGTGGATGTCACTAGGCAGATCACTTCTTTCACCGTCACCAAGGGAAATCTCAGAGTTATAATGTTGAATGACTTTTAAAGAGAGAGCTTTTACTAGTAACAAGCTTTACTTTTCTTTTTATTGCAAGAGATAGACTTACATTTACTTATCAGCTATCAGATAGTTGATAATGGAAATAGCGTAGGCAAGACACAGTGAGTTTTGGAGACACCAGGGGAAGACCATAGGAAAATATAATTATCCCTTTTTTTTTTTTTTAACACAGCACTTTTCTGTACAGGACAAGAATACAAAAATAAGGCAGAGGAACCTCGCTCAGCTCCAGGTAGGATTTCATCCCATGCTTTACTGGAGAACTTAGGAAAATAGCAACATCATTTCATACTTGACAACAGCACTGCTTTTCATTACAAATCTGTACAGGGGAGTATGCATTCAATATTTTTTTTTATTGCCATCCTTTCTACCACTTGTTAACTACTCAAAATGACAGTGTCATTACTGTTACTGTTGTTCAGTTATCTCACACAGTTTTCGTACTCCTTTGCCTGGGTGGGCAGTAGGAATAGGAGTGTTTAAAACCAAAAATGCTGGTGGAGAATCTCCTCACTGCTGAGTACTTCATGTGAATTGCTGCATAGAGGAAGCTGAATGCAGTACAAGGCATTTTACTGAACCTACTAAAGATGAAAATAGCCTATGGATTCTTAAATAGCTATTAAATTATCATTTGTCTTTGTATTGATATTGAGTACTCTAGTGACAAAAAATTTTACACACTGCCAAAGAATATTCAGATTAACTTAATTCCACAACCAGTCAACTTTACTATTTTTGTTCTGTCTTGCAGATTACAGTCAAGGTACTCAATGCTAATACAATTGTATCCTATTAAGAAAAAAAAAAAAAAGGGCAGAACAAGAAAAGCATTCTACATTCTAGTGCAGTAATATAATCTGCCAATGTTACCTTGTGTTATCACCAGATTTTTTTAAAACTCAAGGCAATCGGAGTTGGAGATGTCACTCTGTTCCAATTGCCCCTTGTATAGATTGGTCTTAGTTTGGAGGAAGCAGACTGGGAAGAAAGAGAAGAGATTTGTTCTCAGCAGCAAAGGACCAAGGACTCTATATTTTTGCTTACACCTAGAAGAGTCTGGACACCCACAGCATCCAGATGGCTCAGTCTGTGAAGATGTCTATACTTCCGCTGAGTGTAAAGGCAACCTATGGTGACTTCATGTCCCTGTCTGCAAATAAAATCCCTGAAGCTAGTCCCTCCAGTCTCTATTACCAGCGCAGGACTGTGCTGCCATTCGTCTGTATTCTTGACACTGAGAGCCCTTTTGCAATCCATTCTCGGTAAAAGTGCCAGTCGTGTCCCAGCTGTTTAGCAGAGTGAGCTTTGGTTTCCCTGGAAAGGGAAGTTGAGTACACATCCCAGTCAGAAATTGCAGTGTGGTGCAACTGTCCCTGCATCTCTACAGGCCCCACCTCTAGATGACAGGATGACTTCCAAGTCCACCATCTTCTATGGCATTTCCTGATCTGCACGCTAACTGCTGGGAAAGGCATTCTAAAAACCTAATTTTCCGCATGCACTGGAAAGGAAGAATCTACACGTAGCTCATGTTGGTGAATGGTCAATATTCTTCATACAGTAAAACCACCCCAAGATCCAAACTGAGTTGGAAAAACTATTGGAGCATTGTCATTTTAAAATATGGAAACAAACTAATACCTAATGTGTTCTCAATTGAATTCTTTAGGGATAGGTTTGGACTGGATTCTGGGGTTTTGGCCAAATACATTCCATTAGCCTATGTCAGTCTCAGAAATAAATATTGTTGTAGGCTTTGTAAATGTAGTGATGATGACTGCAATTTTCTTGTAAGTTCCTATGTAGGCAATATTTCTTGATAGACACAGTAGAAGGGCTAACGTAGAGAAGGTTCTGAATGAAATTCATCCTCTTATGTTGTAGTACCACAGTTGTGGATAAAATCCACTGAAAGATGAGCAATGATAGACTCAAAAATAATTATTGCATCAAGTACTTTGAGGTATATACCACAGGGAAATGGCTAATGTGTGTCAGAGTTTGTCACAATTTTACATACATCCTGATGCTTTGGGTAAAAATCATCATAATTCCCCTGATTTGTCATCACTAGAGCTTTGCTGATCTACAACAGTTGAGAATTAGATCCACAGCACAGTAATATTAACTGCAATTATTGTCTTTTATGTGCCTAAGTGATTTTGTATGCAGTTTGCCAGCCCAATTGGAATATATCTTGAAGACTAGGAAACGTATCATGGACACAATGGATCCATACAGGCATCTGACTGTATGGGGCACCGAATACAATGATCCCACATATTCGTGGCTACAATTTGCTTTCTCCAGGTTCTGCTGCTTTTTGCAAGCTTAGGGCTGATTTACAGGAGATGATTTACACAAGTATAAATATGGGTGTGTTGTTAACTAAAGATCTACAGCCCCAAACTGATGAAACTCCTCACATTACTGCAACTAGCAAAATCCTCGATTAGATCCACTCATCTATGGAGATCCTTACTTCCAGAAAAGAGTCTTTCATTTCTAGATATTCTGATGTTTGAAAGACAGCAGTAACTTTTTAAATGTGTTTTTTTTTATCATCAAGGCAACCCAACAGTAGATAATGTTGATCTGGTCCCTTTCTCAGTTTAAAAGTTTGAGACCGCTTGTATTCAGCTGTGGGGTTTTAAACAGCACCCAACATGTGGTAAACTGTAAAGTAAAAGCAGCCCCTAAAACCTACACCACGAGGGATTTCAGACTGATAAACTGCAGAAAAATTATAGAAAAACACATTTTCTTCATTCTGAACCCAAACTTCTGGTGGGTTGATGGGGACCTCACAACAGGGATCTGGCCCCAGTGTAGCACAGAGGACTCAGAATACGGAGACCTCAGATCATCTAGGGAGCCCTGGGAGCCCACACTGCCAAATGGGGAGCCCAAGAGGAGACTGAGGAGACTGCTGTGGGTGATTTGGCTGCTCCCACGTTCTGGCACCTCACACACTAGCATGGTCTGGGACAGGGAGGCAGGACAGCAGGTAGGAGGCAGCCCAGAGGGCAATCTGCTGGCATCCCTGCTGCTCAGCAGTAATACCAGGGAAATTCCAGCAGAAAACTGTCCCACCGGGAAATTTTTTGCTGCTCTACAAATGTCAGAGCAAAGTTTATTTTGGGCCTACGAGGTTTAGGGTGTCTGTGTTGAACTAGGAATTGAAAAATAAAATCAGAAGGAAAAAGAAAAGATCAAGAAATCAGAAACAGCACTTGTCTTTATGGCAGGAAAGAGACATCTTAATGAAAAGAGCTTGTAATTTAGTAAAGGTAGTTTGTCCAGCTAACAAATAACGTGAAATGTCAACTCCGAACCACACTGTACTTGTTGACTTCAACAACACTTCTGAGAACAGGGTATAGTGATGCTTCTCACTGCTCCATTTCTCAGGACCTGGCTGAATATGAGTCCTGTCTTCGCAGCATCCTTCCTGTGTAAGCAAACAAAAAAGACTGATTGGTATTTAATTGTTTTGAAGAAGCTTGTAGCTGAGTGCTACTTCCTTCACACACTCTGGCTGACTCCTCACAAAGCTTTTTGCCTCACCTCCTGCCTTTTTCGTGGGGATCTGAAGGCTACCACAAGTAAAACACATACAGCACACATTAGAAATAACAAGATGAGCATTCTCTACTCTGCTATTTCCATTGTTCTGTGTAATTGCTGTTATTAACCCAGCTCCTCTGTGCAGCCTGAGAACTACGCTCTCCCCTGCTGAAAACAAGAGGATGGCGTAAAGAATAGCAGAACACTTTAGAAGCACCTCAAAAAAGGTTTCACTTGGTCAAACCTCTTTTTTTCAAAGCCTCTCCATTTTACTTTTTGCATCATGTTTAGCCATACAATATACTTTTTCAGGGACATTTTAAACGCTTAGGATTCTCTTGGACTCCTTGGGATATTGTTGACTTTAACTTCTTCCATTTTTTAAAGAGACTTTTGGTCTTGCTTTTGCAGGTATGTGATACATCAAGATGCACATTAAAATTTAAGCCTGTTTTAAAGTTTTTCAAAGCAAAAAGATCTGCAGTTTTGTTTCCATGCACCTTTTTAGAAAGGTAGCATGTATTTCTGGGCTGTTATTGAAGCCTCTATATTCAATAAAGGATTAAAACATCTTCTTCAGTGTCTCTAGGTTTAAAGGGTTTCTTAGAGTTTCAGTTCTACCTTGCCAGATGGAAGTTGTTTTTCTGTCCTGCATTTCAAATGAATTCTGTAAGAAATGAACTTGGAAATTGCAGCTCTGGAATAAATATCAAAATATCTCATATTCCAGTTCTGGTACATTTCCTCTGACATTTTCTCAAACATTAAGCTGCTTTTAATCACATTTAGAAGAATCCAGTAGAACGCTGCATGCAGTATTTGCTCTGTTCTTGGCAGAACGTATGCTGCCCATCTACCCCTCTTTCTGGAAAGGATGACCTCCAGACCCACTCCTCTTTTTGCTGTGCTTCTGTTGTCTTTTATTGTGGGAACCAAACACTGAATTGTTGGCAGTGCCTAGCGTTTAACATGGACCTGCTTCCAAAAGCAAGGAAAAACTCTCAATTTATTGTTTTAGGGGAATAGGTCATTTTTGGCAAGTTGGCAAAAGAATTCTGTCAAGAGGTTCTAGATTTGCAGCACTAGAGACTTTAATGTCACTGGTGTCAAGTTAACAAAATTAAATAGCTGTTTATCCAAACTCATCTACAAAAAGTAATAGATCCTCCTCTAGTGGAAACTCCAGCAACCTCAGACTCATCTGTCTTGGCTACAAATTTGGTGCAAGATTCTTCCAATTGTCTGAGCAACTTTTTATTCCCAGTATTTTTTGTAATGTTTTTTTCTGATGTCGCTGTCCAGGTGAAATTTCCCATCCCTTGTGTCACTCCTAATTTTGGAACATAAACCTCTTCACATAAAGCGTTATGAAAGCCAAGAAAAATCCAAACAAAAACCCCACGCTTACCACAAATAAATAATCACTGTTATTTTTGCACAGAACAGAAAAGGTAGTGAGTTTTAAAGGTAGGCTAGTAAGATAGTCTAAGAAGAAAGAACTAAAGAAAGAAGAGTTATCTTTCATGACAAGTCAAAGGTTGGTCAGCTCCCAGGAGCTCTGTATGACCTTATTCTTTCAGACTGTCTAATATTTATGACCTGATAACTTTGTGGGTATAAGTTGCTCCCAACACTGTGTTCTCATGGATAAGCCTATGCTAATGCTACCCAGGTTTTGCAGATAAATCCAACTATAATATTATGCGTGTTTCCAAGCCAGCTAGATCTAGTCGCTGTATCTATTTATGGTCACACATGCGCCCACACCTTTAATCCTAGCCCTTTGTTGGAAGTTCAGATTTCCCAAGATCCTACAGTACCTTGTAGGGAGCCAGAAGCTATTTGCATGTTCTCACCTTCACCCTTAGGTTATGTCCACACTCAGGATCCAAGTTAATCCCATTAATGGACCTAGATATTAGCAGTGCAGCATCTTAATGTCAGTCATTTTATTCTAAAACTACTAGAAAGCTGAAAATGCCTCCTCTAGCTTCATCCCTTCACTACGTCTGGGATTTCTCCAGCTTATAAGCTACAGAAAGCATCCCTCCCTTTTCTCTACACTATGTAAATACAGTGATATTCTGACCTCTTGCTCTTTAAACAGTTTGCCTCCTTGTGCACTGCTCCCAAGCTGTTGACCTCACACAGAAAAAAAACAGAAGCTGTCCCTGGAGGTGAGGCACCAAGTTTGGGCAGCTGACATAGGAACACAGCACCCCTGGTTTCCCTGCAGGGTCTTTAGAGAGATATAGAAATCTGTGGAGGACAACACCAAGTCTGTATGTTACAATTCTGCTCTGAAGCACTCTCTAGATGTGCCAGGCACTTTGCATTACTTTTTCAAGGTGTTTATTGAAACCTCCTGAATTACCTAACTTACAAGTTTCAATTAGTTTCTGTCAATACCTTCCAAGATTTCCATCACAAAATTATCATTTGGTAGAGCCTGAAATTCAGAACATATCAGGTTAGATGGACTTTGGAAGACAGACGCAAAATTTCAGTATCTGTGATTCTGCACCACCCAAGCATCCAGGAGCTTTGAAGCTGCCTACTGTGAAGAGAGCAGCTCACTCAGTCTCCCCTCTTCAACCACCTCAACCAATACCAACCTCATAGCTTCAGTGTGTTCACTGTGAATTTGCTTTTTTTTCAAGAATTCTCGGCAGTCATATGGTCAGGAAGGAATTTTTCCCTTAGAAATTTAAATGAGTTGTTGTTTTATCTGAATTTCCAGGTTGCAAAACAAAAAATTTTAATGGTCCTTGTAATTATTCAGATCAAGGAAGGAAGGAAGGAAGGAAGAACTCAATCTTCAACCAGTTCTTCATCACAGGAGAGGTGTATCAGAAAAGATCAGATCTGGTTCAGCACTCAGCACCAGTGTAAGTACAAACACTATATAAAGAAAACACTTTAACTTCTTAGCATATTGACACTGGGAAAACACTGGGAAAAAATCTGCCTTGCTTGTTTAGTCAAGCCATTGGCAGCTGTTGGTCCAAACAGTTTTGGAAAGTGATCTAGTACTTAGCAAGGATGTTCTTTTGTGTGTACAATTTGAATTCAGTAAACAAACTTAATAACCAAGTTGTCTTTTTCTAATGGGCCTCTGGACTCTTTCTTCTAGAAAGCACAGCACGCTTACAGCTCAACAAATCTGAAACCCCTGAGTGACTATGGTGAGATTATTGATTAAAAAGGAAAGGAAAAAAAAAAGAAGAAAAAGAAAAAGTTAGAGCTACAGTGTAATTCCTGACAGTGGAGTTTCTTGCTCTATAGATCTCACATTTTCACCACCACAAGGATAAAAGCAGCTAAATTCATTGTAGTTTCAAAAATGCTTAAAGAACTCAGCAAGCAGCGGTGTGATCTAACATGGGAGTGCTTCATGCAAAATCCCCAGGGCTTGGTCATCATGACTTACCAAGTTTTCAGTTCAGCTGGATGACAATAATCTTCCAAAAGTAACTCTCAAACAGGTATTAGGGGTGTGGACAGAGGACTGCAAAAAAATTGAGTTAATCTTTTTGAAGATGACACTTCCCTCTCCTCTTCCCCAGCTTGAGATGTCATTGCTGACTGTGCACGCTCGTAGTTCATAACTTGTGAGTTAACAGAGCTTAGTGTAACTCACCACTAAGGACATATTCCAAAAATTAACCCCCAAAGCCCCCACACTTCCTGCCTGTTTGGCAAATGGAGGATTCACTGATAAGTACTAAATGAGGACATCATGTGGAGTTAGTGTCTAATACCAGAACTTTTGGGTTTCACACTTCTCTTCACATTAAGACATACTTAGTTCTTGTCTTCTCAAACAGAGCAGCAGAAAAACTACTTGCCTCTGCTCTGTGCAGATCTTTTCCTTGAATAATACTGCCAGATCTTCTGGGAAGAATGAGTTAATGATAGGACAAACAGGAAGAACAACATAAGGAGAGGTAAAAGGACAAGTGCTGTGGCAGATGGGTAAATGAGAGGCAGAGGGCAGAAGAACAGCATAGAGAGGAAAAGAAGAAGTACATGCAGAGATGAAGGAAGTTCAGGAATGAGATATGGGGGAAGCAGTAAGACATTTCGTAAAACTGAGCTGAAGAAAAGTAAGAGGAAGAGAAATGGTGAGAGAACAAGAGGATAGAAGAATGGGAGAACATGGGGACTGTATCTTGATGGACATTGAAGTACCTCCTGCAAGGGCAGAACCTGGGCACGAGCAACTGATTGATTATCAAAACATATTTTTGTGTGCCAGATGACCTAAACATGCCTAAAACATCAAGAGAGTTTTACAATAGAAGTTAAACTCAATTCTTGCACAAGCTTTGCAATGAAATCTGGGGGATAGTAGTGAGCTACCCCATACCAACGCTGCACAGGTACACACACATCAGATGGATGTACAGTTCATCCTCCAAAACCGTTAGCACTTGTTCATTATATTGGGAAAACTGGGCTGTTTCCCGTGTCTTGATAATTTGGCCTGTGGCTGATGTTTGCTAATTCTTTTTTTCTTAAAATATTGTAATTTGATAGTTCTTTCTCTGCCAGCATCTTGTCATAAGTTAAAACCATTTTAATATGACTTGTGGTTGAATGAACAACATGAATATTGCAAAATAACTCATGTTTAGGATATTTAGAGGGCTGTAATGATCTCAGGACTGAGATGGTTATTGGAACTTGAACAATGAATAAAAATGTGAGATTAGGAGCAAGATGCAGATGTAGTGAGATTTTTCATCACTTTTTTGAGTCATTTTCACATGTGTCTGTTATGTGGGTGCTCTAGAAGCTGAGAAAGAGCCCAGAACAAAACTTCCTCTTCATTATCACTAGGTTGTGAAGAGGAGTAGGAGGCATTAGGAAATGCAAGCCTTAATGTTATTTCAACTATGGTTTTCATAATAAGGATTGAGTAGGAGGAACAAAAAGTTCCTACAGAGCACACAAGATGGATATGTGTAAAAAGGAGAAATAATTTCTGCAGCTACATTTAGACTAGTGTTTATGATTGTCCTGTAAATTAATTTGGTATATTGTTAACTAATTCTATTTAACATTCAACTTGGAAAACTATGATACAGATATTTCATAAAGCCGTGTGTTTAAATCTTAAGGCTTTGAAGGCATGGGACACATAGGAGAAGCTCTCACTGACCCTTGCCCCAAAGCACAGGCTTAATTTAAGCTGAAGACTCAGAAGGATCCCATCACAGTCTGCATGCCCATAAGCATGGGTGTAGCTAAGAAAATTGTGGACCGTGACCAAACCAGCCTTTTTGTCATCCAAGCTCCTATTACCTTCTCTTGCAAAAAAAAAGTCTACAGTAATGAACGTGTCCAGAGTGTGAAACTAGGACGACTAAAATAACCACAATTCTTCTTGTTATACCACTTAAGAGCTCAAAGTCTTTCTGGGTGAATTCTTTCAGTGATTAGTCAACGGAATTTTGGGGCACATCCATGGTGAAATTTAGCATTAAAAAATAAAAAATCAAAGAACAAAACATTTCTGCACATTTTATTTGCTGTAGTGAACAAATGTGAAATGGGATATTATGGACCATTTTATACGGTTGTCCTGGTTTGAGGTAAAACAGAACCAATTTTGTTCAGTAACTTCATTTCTTAGCTGGGCCTCTTCTAACTACTGAAATTAACTGCATATTGTGCAGACAGTGTTCACTCTCTCAGAGTGATAAGGCCAATTGTTTATAGCTGATGCCCAGGCATGGTATGCAGAGAGGCTCTTGCTTATACTTATTGCTATACCACCCAAGGCCAACCAACTTTGATATTTGCCCCGCTGGAGGGTCGGAAGCAGGAAAGCATAGTGGGGTCCCACCTGTGGGGAGGAGTGGACAGGACAGGTGACCCAAAACTGACCAACAGGGGATTCCATCCCATCTGCCTCATGCTTGGTATAAAAGCTGAGGGATCAAAGGGTCAGCTCTCTTCCTTCAACGGCTGACATCTGAGGAGGACTCTGTTCATCTGCCTGTGATCCCGATCCTGAATCCAGATCTGGAATCCAGTTCCCATCCGTCACTGAGTCCAGCCTGAGACTGCTCCAGTGCCAGATGGTGTCGTGATTGTCACCCTGGGAGCTTGATACAGTTTTGTATATATTTCATTATTTCTTTTTTATTTTATTATTAATATTTCATTAAATTAGTTTGAAGTAGTTCCTTCTAAACTCTTAAGTCTCTTTTTCCTCCTCTGCCCCTCTCTTTGAAGAGGGGTTGAGGGGAGCATCTGTCGGTCTCATCTGGTGTCCCTCAGGTCCCCAGTAGTGGATTTTGGCCTAGACCACGACAATGTTAATCGTTACATTTACAGAAGAGGGTTCAGTTTGGGCTCAAAACATTGAGAAGGGAGAGAAGTGTGATTTGGCTGGTGCTGCCTCTCTCCTACTGCCTTGGCCCTGGAGGATTCAGGTGAACAATATGCTTTGACTTCAGCCAAAGCACACATTTTTCTTCACCGTTGACAAGTTGTTCCCCAACTTAAAAAGAATTGATGTTTTCACATATTGCTCTGTGTTCTCATGAAAGGCTTGAAGGAGAAGCAGTCTGAGGCTTTGCTGGGAGCAAAAAAACATCATTGTGTCTCCTGAAGTGTGAAGATTCCTGAGGACGGAGCCCAGCTTAGCCATCAGCTACAGGCCATTCAGAGCCACAGAGTGGGTACTGTTTGACATCCTAGCAACTTCCAACCTTTGTTAAAGTGCTCGTTGTATTAGTATAAGGGATATTTTCCTTGTTATTTACACACCCTCAAGGGATGCCCTGAACACCGGCAACCCGGTGTGCCAATATTTACAGTTCTGGCAAGGCACCCCTTGAAAATGTCTGTTCTTGTGACGTGACAGCCTGGAAATCCCACTCCTAACCCTGGCAACCAAACTAACTTCTGTCCAGTTAAGATCGTTTTCAACTTTGCTCTGACTGTTGTCTTACTCCCAGCTGAAAAGCTCTGCCTGACATACAGAACAAGCCAACGTGGCTGTTACCTGCAGTAACACTTCAGCCATCAGGGGAATGAATCCATGCCGCAGGGCCATGACATCCTGGGAAGCCGGGGCGGATTTGCTCATTCATCCCCAGCATCATCGAGCACTTTCATTTTGAAAGGTTTTGGCTTAGTATTCTATAAAACAAACAGGGAAAATAAAACTCATCAGAGAGTCCACGCTGCTCCTATGTAATGCTGATCAATGCCACCCTGAACCCAGCACAGGACGACAACTGGTACTGGGGGCAGCCAGCTAGGGAAGGGCTCTGGGGTGTTACTGCTCATGTAAGTAAAAGGGTGCATACCTATGATTTTGGGTCATCGCCTAAATGTGGATATACCCTAGTCTGGTGGGAATTCATTGTAAGTGAACATCCATGGGCAGTTCTTTGTAGTGTAATGACTCAGCGGAAGAGCAAATAAGCCCCTGAAATTGGTAGCTCTTTTCTTCCAACAAATAAAGTCAGCTGGCTTAAACAGAAAGCAAAGAAACCTCTCAGCTTGGCCTTCAGCCCATGAAAATAGAAAAAAGATTAATTCCCTTTAACTTCAACTGCCCAGCTGGGGTTCCTGCATAGGCACCTTGAAAAGGTGCTGGAGATCTGAAGAGAGTTCAAATGCAGCTGGTAACCCATGAGGGCCAAGGACAGAGACTCAAGTCCACCCCCAGCTCCTACCCAACACTTCCCAGAGAGCCTGTATGGTGGAAGAAGGAAAGCAGAATCAAAGTGGAGGCCACTCCTTTTTTGAGCTGAACTCTTGGTTCCGTATAAAGTTGCACAAGTGGCAAAAGGGATATCTTGCTCAGGTTTTTATAGGACTTTGTCTTGTTAAGGGAAAAACGGGACTCAGTTACTGCACAACAAACCTGTCATGACATCTGCAGAAACCAGCTCAAAGATATCTGCAGAGCGTATTAAGCTTTTGAAGATATTCTGGAAAAAAAAAAAATTAAAACTGAATTCCATCAGTAGTTATGCAATCCTAAGATGTTTAAGAATATTAGTTGACTTTTAAGTCAGAAGTTCTTACTTTGTGAATACCTGAAAAACTCATTACAGGATAGAGTTCAAGTTAGGTTTTACCCAAAGATCATATTATAGACCCTCAAAGAAACTTGTTATGAGAGGCCACGTTGCAAAAGCAGCTACTCCGTTCTTCCAACGAGTAGAGTGCACACAGAAGGTTCATGTGTTGGTTCTGGATGTCCAAGCTGAATTTTAAACAACTTCTCATAATGCCCTCCAGGAGTCTGTACACTCTGGTAATGATCTTAGTGCAAATATATATGTTAACTTTAATATAATCACTGATGTTCATGCATAATGTATTTCCCTTTTTACTTTCCAGAGAAGTCAGAGAGAGGTCGCAGAAAATCTTGTATATGTAACAGAATAAGGTAGTTTGGAAGGTGCCTCTAAAGTCATCTAGTCTGCTCCATGGCTCAAAGCAGGGCAAACTGCAAAGATAAACCAGGCTGCTCAGGACCTTGTACAGTAAAGTTTTGGAAACTACCAAAGATGCAGATTTCCACATCCTCCTTGAGTCCGTCTTCCAGTGCTTCATCTTTCTCACTGTGAGGGATGTTGTCCCTGTGCCCAGCCGAAATAAACATTTCACAGTAAGGAAAACAGTGTAGGCTTTATCAGAGATCTGTTAAGTCACCCACAGATTACTAATTCAGTCTCTGAACTGCACCTAAGTAAGGCAATGTTGATTTGAAGGGAAAATGAACATTGCATGGCATCAGACATTGTTTTAAGGCATGTTCTAAGAAAAACTAAAATTAGATTAAAACATTAAAAGAAAGCAGTTCTGGGCAATTTTAACAATCATTACGTAGATCTAAATTGAAAATGCTTTGCAAACAATATTGAGGTGACAGGAAAAAAGGTGGATAATATTGTCATGTATCTTTTTGGAAATAGCTTTCAGATAACATTTCTCAAAACATATTTTGGTCTGTCAGATCATGTAATCAAAACAGCCCAAATGCAAGAAATGATATTTTAAACAAGAGTAGTCTTACCTTCTATTTCTTGACTCCTGAGTAGTTCTTGGAAAGGAGGTATCCATATGGAATTACAAGTGCAATATTTCAACGAACTATGTGTGATAGATTCATTAGGAAATGGCTCTGCAACCAATTTGTATTTCCTTTATTGTAGTGCTATAGTAGTGCATTGTAGAGGTACACAGGGAAAATCTTTGCAGTGGAAGCTGATGTTTATCCCATGACCATGATGCTAAGGCTTGACTTTGCGGGACCATAGAGAAGCCATCACCATTTATGTTAATCCTTATATCTCAGAGAGGCAAATAGTACAGTTCAGTCTGTTTGTCACATCCCATCATTTGTGGTAGCAAAACTGTCATGAGGAAGAGAGTAGAAATCGCATAGGACCTAACAACAGAAAGATGACATGAATTTCTATCCCCTCAATATTCTGCAGCTCTCCAACTCATGTTTTCTCTGGGAGATGTGAATGAAGTCAATGTGTCCCAAAAATGACCAGTGATTTTCAGTTTCTGCATTTTGTGGTGACTTCATGAGGGCTGTCAGGAAAGCCTCCACTGCAAGGGGCCACACAGGCAAAAGGCCATTTTTCACCATGGCAATCCTCCTGATCCTTTTGCCCCTTGCAACAAAGCCTTGGACAGTTACCTTACGCTTAGCCACGTACCGTGGCCTGGGCTCTGGCTCCTCACATGGCATCCAGGTGGCATGGATGAGAGCCTGGGCTGTTCCATGCTAGCAGTCAGGCTTGGGTGACTTTTAGGTATGATCCTGAGAGTTTGTAATGAAGTTTTCACTTGTGCTTCCCCAGCAATGGAAATATATTTCTAATGGTGTGAGTTTCAAAATCTGCACACTCCAACACTTTTGAAAACAAGCATCTCTTAAGGGGCCTGAGGTTAGTCACCCCATGGCATTAGTCATGTTAATCACCTGATCAAGCCAAGAACAACTTGTTTTCTACCTGTTCTAATATTCCCTCCTTCCTCCCCACACGGCTCTCTATGGCAAATGCATACATTGCAATGGCCTCCTTGTGCCACACTCAAACACACTCAACCCCTCGCTGAGTTAAATGGCCAACACAATGTCAATTCCTCAGTTTTGCAACTTTATATTTTAAAAAGTGGCGCACCTACAGTTCTGAGATTTGGCTCAAAACCTATGCTTTTCCAGACCCTGAACTCTGGAGCTGAATATTTCGATCCAAGTAAGTGTCAGTTTCCCACATCTTTTATTTCTATTGTTTGCATTCATTTTGACTGTTGGCAGTCTGATTGCATTGGCAAAGTGCATTACATTCAGGTCATATCTTAGAATTAAATAAAAAACATCCAGACAAAAATAATAACAAAATTCATTATCTTCCTGATCCTGGAAAAACATACATAACTGCAGCTTTCAGCCTTAATAACAGACTATTTGTGGTTGGTTTTTTTTAAGTACCAACTACTTAATGAGTTTTCAGTTTTGCCCAAGTTATTTGTAACCAGTGCGCATTACACACAGTGTATTCGAGCAGTGGCTAAGACCTTTGCCTCCAACATTTCTGTTGAACTGTAATAAGGGCTTCAGCAAAGCACTAAGTTGCTGTAAGTAAGTGGATAAGCAAAATCTATTCTGATTCCCAGTGCTGTTTCCAAGTGGTAAAGAGAAATGAAGTTTCTTCCTTTATTTTTCCACTCAAATAACCTGGTCAGGCAAACTAAGGAAGGCAAGGGTATTTTTCCTTGCACATGACTATATTTGGCCACTATTTGCACTATTTACAAGCCAAGCAAATTCAAGATAGATGGAACTCCTTCTGTGGTTTATGTTCCTGTCACTTTTGTTTCTACCAGCATTAAGCATATTGCAAACAATTTTTGAAATTAAAGAGGAATCACAGAATCACAAAATCACAGAATGGTCAGGGTTGGAAGGGACCTCTGGAGATCATCTAGCCCAACACCCCCACCAGAGCAGGGTCACCTACAGCAGGTTGCACAGGACGGCATCCAGGCGGGTTTTGAATGTCTCCAGAGTGGGAGACTCAACAACCTCTCTGGGCAGCCTGTTCCAGTGCTCTGCCACCCTCAAAGTAAAGAAGTTCCTCCTCACATTAAGATGGAATCACAATCTCCAAAGTAGAGTGAACCACAGACATGGAGTTGTTCATCTTCATTACAACCAGAGAAACACCTCTGGCTATAGAGAAGGGCAAACAGGGTAAAAACATGTTCTTCTATTGGCAACTTCCTTTCAAATTGTCACACATGCTCTGACATTGTCATTCCTGGATAATACAGGATGGCCTATATTATTGATAGAATGCGGCACTGTGTTGTCTTGTACAAAAAAAAATATTTGTGAGATTTTTTTGGTCTCCTATCTGGACAGACCTTCAGCTAATGTAGGTTTATAACCACATTGAGATTTATTGTCTCCATTGGACTATAGCATTAGAGACCACAGTAGTTAGAGGCATCCCAGGTGGATCATGGCTTGGTTGCTCATCCTGAGAGACAGATGTGGAGACTGGTCAGACCCTGTCCAGTCCCACTGGCTGCACCCTGGGCTGCAGCATTGACCATGCCCAGAGCACGCCAGTGCAGTGGTAGGGGCAGGGCAAAGCCTTCACCTGGAGTTTACTTCACGAAGTCCCACCTCTTCACTAAAGTAAATATCTCATCTCTGATGGCAGATGGCCCTTCAAAGCCCTAGGGTAAAAGGAATTGTCTTTTCATCCTTAATCTCCTCACTGTCTCATTCAGAAATAATTGACTGGCATCTGATGTTCCTAAATAAATCACCCTAATATTCTAAATTTTTTTTTTTAAGTTTAATAAATAACACAATAAGCTTGATTTAAAACCAAAACACTTAAGAACACTCTGAAATACTGAGAACAATTTCTTACCCTGGGATCCTTTTCCTCTGGAACCCTTTCACCATCTGATTTATTTTAACATCCCTGATATTTGAATTTCATGAGGAAGAACCCCCTTGTTTGACAACTACAGCTAACTCCTCAGTCTGCAGTGCTGGGATTTGCTTGTTGCCTGCTGGTCAAAGCTGTACAGCTCATCCTTCATTAGCATTTCTTGTAACATCAGCAGAGTGGGATTAGTAGAGCATAAGGCTGCACTGGGTGCATGTCTGCTCTTCGAATCCTGTGGTTTTTCAAAATGCCTGCTCAGCAGCTACCAGTGCTGAAGTAGTTTAAATTCTGGTGGGTTGGCATATGTAAAACCTGCAAAATCTTTACATCCTTTCCCCATCTCACAGGAAAATGAAATACATGCCCTTTATTCTCTTAATATTTAATGACTAGACAAAAGATGGCACAGCTTCAGAAGAAGAGCTTGAGAAAGGCTAAGCCTGGAATACCCTAGACCTTTATCATTACTACCCTCTGACAGGGTGCCAGCTGGATTTGGGACCTTACTTTAGACTACCACCCATAGTGGAATTTCTGAACATGTTCCGAGAGTGCCGCTGCCACCAGATTGCCAGCTTTAATGCCCCTGGTTTCTGCAAGACAAAGTTGACTATGTTTACTTGCAGACTCAAAGAGGCAGTTCCCAGTTGTGAAGCCCAAAGGTGACAAGCTCCTGTCTTTATATGAGATGCAAGTGACCAGTTGACTGTGAGAGCTGGGGATAAGGCAGGATCCTTGTAGTTGGTGTGTTTCCCAGGCTACCTTGAAGGCTTCTTAGTCATCTGTGCTGATTTTAGGAGTCCTAGGCAAGGGTGTCCAAGTCTTTGGATAGATACCTTAGCGTACAATGAACCGCAAGCAGCAGGGCAGCCTGTTGTTGAATAGGAAATGCTCAGTGTGAAGCCAAGGTTCCCTCGTGGACCCAGCCTGAAGGACCTGGTTCAAGAGATACTCTTTGTCTCTGCAGAATGGCTGTGCCTTTTCTATGCCAAATGACAGATGACATGTTCAGTTCAGCACTGCTGAGTCATCTTATTAACACTGGCTTGGGTGTTTGCAGTCCTGACTGCTTGAAACCAGCTGGCGGAAACCATGCTCATATTTGGGAACAAAAGGTTGAGTGAGAGTGATGGGTTTAGGGGGAAAAATTGCGTATTTTGTAGGCACCTCTCTCTCATGCTGAGGCTCACAAGTCCAAATACCCTATTACAAGGTATAGAGAGACGGAGGGTCCTTAAACTGGACTACATAATACCCAGTCCAGTTCTTCTGGGGATGTCTATGGAGACAAGCAAGCAGAGCACAGCACAGCCCAAAGGTACAGACAAAAAAAAATAAATGTGTATTTAATGCCTAAGGTGTTGCTAGTTTCAATCCAGATCGGCATCGCTCCTTCCTACTATGACAAGCAAGCCTC
The DNA here is from genome assembly GCF_965231255.1 of Vanellus vanellus. NCBI lineage: Eukaryota > Metazoa > Chordata > Aves > Charadriiformes > Charadriidae > Vanellus > Vanellus vanellus. Next base: position 190,803,882 of record NC_138905.1, read on the forward strand.
GGAGCCCAAAACCACCCTTGTGATTTAAGTACCCTTAAAGGAAATCTGCTAGATTTGAGTGCTTTGAAGTGGTGAGTAGGTTTAACTAAAATGATCAGAAGAGCACACAGATGGTTAACTTTGTAAACGTCCTCTTTACTGTCATTAAAATATAGGCAGCAGAGTAGACATAAAGATCCATGAACTACAGGAAACTTCTGCATCCATTTTCTTACTGTTTTTGAACAAGCAGTATCATTTCAAAAGGTCGTTTAAGAGGCTTGTACTAAATTGTAACATTCTGCCTGGAATGACCTTGCCCAGATCAACCTGGATTCACCCCACTCGCGTTACAGCCAGTGCTGGAAAGGCAGGTTCCCTCTATAGTCCATGTAGATAAAGAGCTGTCTCCAGAGAACAATTCATCCCATTTTCCTCGGACACAAGATTTAGAATGGAATGTATTAGGCATGAGAGGCACCTGCCTCCACTGTGTGAAGAGGTTATGGTTGTCTTAGACTAGATGTGAAATTTTTAGACACTTGAATTTAATATAATCCCACCCTTAGTGTTAGCAGTGAGACAGATTCTTCTTCCCCCAAAAGGAAGTACTTTTCATAAAATCATAGAATCATAGAATAGTTTGGGTTGGAAGGGACCTTTAAAGGTCATCTAGTCCAACCCCCCTGCAATGAGCAGGGACATCTTCAACTAGATCAGGTTGCTCAGAGCCCTCTCCAACCTGACCTTGAATGTTTCCAGGGATGGCACATTTACCACCTCTCTGGGCAACCTGTTCCAATGTTTCACCACTTTTGTTCTTAAGTATCTGTTAACCAGTCAGAGAGTACCTGTGTCCTCCAAAGCCTCCATCTATTCTTCCTTCCAGTCTTCCCAGTCCACATGACAGCGCAGGTGAGTAGGGCTAGGATATGGTAGCACAGTGAAGTTCTTCAGTGGTAAGATGAAGCTGCTTCTTCCTTTGGTCTGCTGTTGCAGGATTGACTCAGGTGTTCATAGCACTTAACTAATGACTTTTTATTAAATGGATGCACAAGTGAAGAAGGGAGGTGAGAACAGAGTAAAAGACAACTATTAGACTTGGGGTAGCTCTGCACTACTCAATTCCACGAAGATATTTGAGCTTGCTCCAAACCCGGCAACGCCTTAATGCTGGTTCAGCACTAAAGCTGTTTATTTCAGTTATGTCTTCTACGCTATTTCCACAACCCAAGCAGTACCTTCACAGTATAGTGCAAATCTGTTCGATTAGAAGAACAAGGAACTACATGATGAAGTTGTATCCAAATATACAGACAACTCACGACAGTTAAGTGTAATGCAGAAGTTGTACACAGATGACTCCCTAAATGGTCCCCATCCTCCAGAACCCACATCCAAATCATCTACAATGTAATTTCACTCAAGTCCATGAAGACCCCGTTGAAGTCAATGGAGTTACAACAGAGATTAATTTGTCCCTTAAAGCTTTAATAACAGGAAATAACCATCTGGCTCTACACGCCTGCTTTATTTAATTTTTATAAAACACAGAGTGACAGTCTTTATAGAAAGATAGATTATTATTTTGCACTATCGAAGCATCTTTTCTCAAAACCAGGCTTTATTCAGTAGGAAGAACGCATGCACGCTTGTTTCACTTACTGATGTCTTTCTTCTTTCATAAATGTGGATGGTTAATATTATTGTGGTTGATGTCGGTAAAATCTCAGCTCCCATAATCCCTGTTCCAAGCAAGTGATGCAATGCCTGAAGCCTACAACTCTATTAAAAATAAATAAATAAAATAAATAAGTATTCATTCAAGGATCATATGCCCAGAGCACCGGACTTAGCTTATTGTCTTTCTGCGTCATTGCCTTCTCCATTTTGTGGAAATGAAATTTATTTGCTAAGTCTTGGCTTATGAAAGAGGCATTTTTGCTCACAGGTGTTTACCTACATGGTCTTATCCCGATATTAGTAGGAGTTGTATGGCCAGATCCCCACAGAAAACATAGGAAATTTACCCTTTCCCAGAAAATGTGAATTTTTACTAGCAACATAAAGTGTGAAAGCAATAGTTTTAAGTCAAGAAAAGTGATTGTATCAAATAAATTCATAGTAGTGGTCTGCTGTCCCCCTCCCCCCCCCCAACAGAAGGCAAAATATACGCAAACAGCTTAAAGTAGGCACTCTTTTATGCAGCCATGTTCAGACTCTTGAAGGAGCCCCTTTTTCATCTGTTTCACATCAATGGGCATAAAATTGCAGCAGGCTTTATTGCCTCTAAAGAGAAGACTATAGATTGCCAAGTCTGACACCCCATCTTCCTCCTAACCCTCTTTAAAACTGTGTAAAACTTGCAACTTTCCCATCCATTGTGAAGATGTCTTGGGTCTCAGTGGGGATAAGTCTGTGTGCATCTAAGGCCAAAAGCATAAGTTGAAGACATCTTAAACTTCTTTAAGAGAAATTACAAAGGCTGTTTCTTATGGTTAATACAAATGTTTTTCACGGGAAAACTAATGGCAGAGCTGGTTTCCTCTGTGTCTTTGTATATAAACCCCATTTGAGAGCATTATTCTGTAGGCAGGAAACTGAGCCACTAAAATAAAACCCTTGGAAAATACAAACTGTAGTAGAAAGGCTAACAATTGCTATTTTCCTTTTAATGGTCTAACTTTGTAACATGATTATGATGGGATTTACCAGAATGAATTCCACACATACAGGAAGCAGCCCATTCCCCATTTCACCATCTGCAGTGTCATGCTGGGTTTTTAATAGAATTCTGTGGGCATGATATAATTACAAATCTAGTAAGGAGTTTGTGTCTGCAATATTTGTCATAATACAATGTGTAAAGTTTTACTAGTGTCTCTTCAGAAAGCTCTAAGATACAAGCAGCCAGAAGCCAGAAATGTGCTAATTAAGGTATACAACAAAACATTAATCAAGAGATCTGGAGGAGGAGGAGGGAAAGAAACAACTCCAATTAGTCACACCATTATGTGGCATCCAGCATAGCCTGAAAGAAAAAGCTAGCTGAACTGATGAAACAGTGAAGGAAAATAGCTAAGAGACCTGTCTGGCATGCAGTATGAGGATGGGGACCATGCATGGACTCTGTAGATCCACATGAGCTTCTGACAAAGAGCATTTGCAGAACAAAACAGTCAGCGCTGAGGGCACTGTGCATGAACGTTTCCAAGAGCACTTCCCCACATTTGCCTTCCCAAGCCTCATGTTTGAATAATAATCATAATAGGGAAGTTAAATATACCACACTGAAGAAAGCAATGGTTGATTATAAGCCTCCCTTCACCGTTGGGTAAGCCAGCATGCTTCCCTCTAGGGGTACCACCACCACTGTTAAAGGCAGCGCTGGAAATGTCCCTGGCTGTGCCGTGTACTAGGGCTCAGTTTCATCAGCCCTTCTGTGCATATTGTTTGTCTGAGACTCTCAAACAAACCAATAAATTATTGGTTCTTATCTCCATTACCTGTACAGTTTGATGATGGGACCCACCTACATGTTGTGATGTGTTCCCCCCTGGAATTTGTCTTGTGACCCCAGTTAGACCTCCTTTGCCATCCTGTTTGCAACCACTATCTACCAACAGACATAGGTGCAACATCATTTTCATAAATGAAAATGACCACACAGAGTTTTTTAGGTTTGCTTTATCTGATACTTGCCACTTTCAAGGTGCTGTGGTTCTCTCCCTGCCAGGCCAGTTATATTTTGGCTTAGTTTTCTACTGAGCAAGTCACAGCCATATAACCTACGTGGTCCTTGTTCAGCTTAACATTGGTGTGGATCAGGCACTGCCTCTGCAGTCTTTGTAGTCACTTGGCATTGTTTTAATGACCCTTTCTACCATTTCCAATCAGACCAAGAATGATCTTGTAATGTGGTTCAACATCCAAATCCATCGTATTCCTCAAAGTGCAATGGAAGTATATCAAAGACAATCTATAGAGCAGAACTAACGTAGATAGAACATGATAGAAGAACATGATAGATGGGACAACAGTTACGAAACCTTTCTTGAAGACAGACTGTAGGGATCAGAGAAACTGTTCAGCTACAGTAATCCTTGCACAAAAGAAGCTGGAAGCTGACAGCTGCTCAAGGCTGATGGGATCAAGATTTATAGGTAAAGAAGGCACAAATTAGCCCCTTGGAGGGTGAGGGAACACCCAGACTCAGCACACGTTCACCAAGATGCTTGCAGAAAGGCCAAATGTGACATTAGACAGAACTTGCATTGATTTCCTACTGCAGATTCATCTCTCCGCATTCCTCTTGACAAATAAACTGTGCTTGGTTTTGAGTAAACCTGGTGCCATTTATGGTTGACAGATTCCTAGAGTGCAGACAGGCTCCCGGCTTCTTCAGCCTGGTATGCAACATGGTTGCAACCTGAGATCTTGTCAAAAAGGGAGGATTGCAGAGCCCCAGTCCAGACACCACGGGCAGCATTGTCAGTCATTTGAAAACATTCTACTTTGGATGTTGGAAGAAGATCTGGAAGAGGGAGCCCAGCCACGTCCTGTGACAGCACCACTGGGAAAGTGCATTCCTGCTTGTGACCAAAGCTGCCAGTGACCATCACTGTACTTCGAGGCCCTGAAAGGGCTCCTCCCTGTTAACAGGAGCTGAGGCAGTTTTCAGCAACGTTTCCTTAAGTGCGAGGATCTTCCTCATCTTTGGTGACTCAGAAATCTACTATTTTGCTTCAAGGGGAATCCTTGTCGACTTTCAGATTTTAATTACAGGATGTGGACTGTTGGTGTTCATGTTTTATAAGTGAAAACTTCTCAGCCTTGTCTTCTGCATTTCCTCATAGCTGGAAATTCTCACCCTATTTCTTTGCTGTTTCAGCTCCGCCAGGCAGAGGATGGACAGCTCTAGTGGCTCAAGCTGTGGTTTCTCTTTCAATTTGGGAGGAGGTTTAAACAGTAGCAGAGCAAAAGCACAGGGCTGGCTTCTGCAGTCCAGCAGAGCCTGAGAATACACTGGGAATCCTGACCCAGGACATCTGTGTAACAGGTCAAGACCTCAGCAGCATCTTCTCCCTCAACCTTGCAGGCATATGCTTTGATTTACAACAATTTACAATTGTTGGACATTTACTACATCACCAAGGGGAGGAGAAGCCAGAGTTGAACTTCATATTGCAAAGAGCATCATGAAAATAACATGAAGTTACCAGTTAATTTGTGAATGACTGTTACAAGCAATATTTTGGGTGCTTTTAACTCCTTTACCTACCTTTTCACAACTATTTTAATTTCTTTGTGCTGGGGTGGGTACAGAGGGGTGTGCAACAACAGGGGAAAAGCAATGTCCTGTAGCTTTCACCCACCTAGTCTGCACTGTATATGCATTTACCTTGCCCTTTGCCACAGAAATGTCTTGATCATTAGGACAACTGTGTTCAGAAGATATGTTCCTGAAGTGTTTTCTGTCAACCACACTACAAGCATTTTGCATATTTTGTTTTGTTGTCCTGGAAATTCTAACGCGTACGCATTTTATAGCAAACAACTCTGCTTTGCTGAGGAGCCAAATTCCTCTATCCTTTCATTGTGAATTCTGGAACATGACTACTTCGTGTTCTGGTATTTGAGAATGGAAGCCAATGACCCCCACTAGAACATCAGCATTTGCACACAGTATTGCAGTTACACCACCAATTTCATGCAGAGAGGCTCTTGCTTGTACTTATTGCTGTACCAACCAAGGCCAGATAACTTTGTTATTTGCCCCGTTGGAGGGTTGGAAGCTGAAGAGCATAGAGCTGTCACACCTGTAGGGAGGAGTGGACAGGACAGGTGACTCAAAACTGACCAACAGGGGATTCCATCCCATCTGCCTCATGCTCAGTATAAAAGCTGAGGGATCAAAGGGTCATCCCCCTTTCTTCAAGGGCTGGTGTCCAAGGACTCTGTCTGTTCATCTGCCTTTGATTCCGATTCCTGTATTCCCAAATCCAGATCTTGAATCCAGTTCACTCCATTGTTGAGTTGAGTCTGGGACTTTCCCAGTGCCTGCCAGTGACATGATCATGATCCTGGGAGCTCAATATGGTTTTGTACACATTGTATATATTTCATTATTTTCTTATTAATATTGTTATCTTTTTCTTTTTATTATTTTATTATTAATATTTCATTAAAGTAGTTTAGTTTCTTTTCAACTAATAAGTCTCTCTCTCTTCCCTCCTCATTCTTCTTTCACTTGGGAGAGAAGTTAGAGAGCATCTGTTGTTTGCTTTAGCTGCCAGCCCAACCCAAACCATAAAAAGACAGCATACTGAAGGAGGGAAATCTGCTTAGAAGTTTTCTTGGTTTTTTGTGATGTGGGATGATCATGTCTGAAGAAGTGACCCCACATGCTCAAGTGCACCAGTTAAAGTGCGTGGGTTTGTAATGATTTCACATCACACTTTGCTCACAGTTCAATCTAGATAACATGGCATTTACCTTGGGCTTTTTGATCAGTACAAGTCAACAGGGTATTAACTGCCTCATGAGGACTAACACAACCCCTGTGTCATCACCAAAATCCTGTTTTGTTTCTAATTTACGCCTTCTGGAAGCTTTCTCATCAACATGTTGATCTATGAGGGCAGTGAAGCACTGGAACAGGTTGCCCAGGGAAGTTGTGGATGCCCCATCCCTGGAAGTGTTCAAGGCCAGGTTGGATGGGACTTTGAGCAACCTGGTCTAGTGGAAGGTGTCCCTGCCCATGGCAGGGGGGTTGGAACTAGATGATCTTTAAAGTCCCTTCCAACACAAACCATTATAATATTACATGATTATATAAATTTATGATTCTATGATCATGATATTGATTCTTTGAAAGGCATAAACTGCACACAAAAATTGCAGGACTACTATTAAGAAAAAAACCTCTCTAAAAATAGTTTGGAGTCCTAATAAAAACATCAAATATCAGGGAGGCTCATGACAGAATTACACAAGTCAGCAGGACCTTGATCACATAACTCTACGTCTAGTTAAATTTCAGATACACAGTTTGACAGCTGCAGAATGACATGCCTGCATAGCTGGAGGAGCTGCTTCATACTCATGTTGCCAGAAAAACAGATTAGAAGTTCTGAAATCTTTAGGAAAGGAAGAGATGACTGTTTCCCTGATGTCCTAAACAAAAACCGGTCCTTAAGGATGAGACTCTAATTCTGCAATGTGAGCCTTGAGTGGGTTTGCTTTGAGGTCTTCTATAGGCATGAGCAAATAAATGCTACTCAGTGTGAGTTAGTTTCACTAAGGCAGTTGATCAGTGTAGGAACAGATACTGGCCTTGCCCTTTATTTTCGGGGGTGCATGAAAGAGGGCCTGAGCCAAAATGTTGTATCTAAATGCAGTCTGGGGATGTCTCACATAGGAGAGGAGAAAGACAAGATCTCTGTAGCCCCCCAGGTCACCATTGCTTGTCACCACTTTGAAGAGAAAGTGGAAAGAATACTGAGCTTCAAAAGATTTGTTCTCAACATGAAGTTATCTGACCCATCCAGACTTTGGAATTAATTGCTTCCCCCTTTACTCACTTTTTATGTTCTTTTTTTAAAAAAAAAATACTTCATAATTTTGCTTTTCCAGAAAAACCCACCCCTCTTTTTAACCACCCCATCTGTCATTGCCTTTGTAAGGCATCCAAGCAGCTTCTCTTGCTCAGATCCTTTAAAGCCTGGTGCCTGCCATCTGCTCTTTTCCAGATCTTTAGCCAATGATCTTTATTGTTTTTTACCCTAGCACAGGTTCTCTAAAGGCCTTGTATTTCGAAGGATTCTTTCCAAATTTAAGATATTGGCTGTCACTCAATCCATGCTCCTCAGACATGGTTCTTTGATGCATCGAGGCACATCCCTCCAGAGACTGTGGCACGGTGAAGGGTAGAACTGGGGCTGAGTTACAGCTGTGACATATCCCTTCACACAGTTGCCTGCCGGGGGGATTCTGAGAGTTTCCTTCCTTTTGTTAAATTATGGCACAGGGATGGTGAAGGTTAGCTTCTGTAAACTTCTTTGAAGCTTTAATTCCACTTCTGCCTGCCTGTCCTTGTGAAAGCTTGGATTTACATCAGATGATCTGGGAAGCCAGAGCTGTGGACAAATCTCACTCACAAACAGCGTATCGTTACCACAGCATCATTACCACAGTATCTCACGACAAAGACACTGTTAGCAGTTGGTAAGTGTTCTCCACTGTCATTCAGAGCTAAATATCACACAAACTCTTCTTACTTTACTACACAATAGCTGGAGCTACACTGAGTCTGAGATGTTTTCAGGGTGCTATGGTGGTCAGTATCAGGTGTCCCCATGTAACATCAAACGACATACCTATTCAAACATGAGAAACTGATGAATATTTCTTTTAACTTCACTGCATTATCATTAGGTTTCACTGATTTACTGAACATGAAGTAGGGTATTTCTGCAACTGCAGATGTCCAACTATAATATGAAAAAAATCCTGCTCTTTGCTACCGTTGCTTGCTGATTTGGTTGCAGTAGGTAAAATTTCAAAAAGACAGAGTTTCTGTAATTATGGAAGAGACACTGGATGAAGAATACAAGTTTGTGTTCAATGCTCTTGTCCAATATCTTGAAATGTTAATAGAGTGTGAAGCTCTACACCATGTGATTTGATTATTCTACGACAGTTGTACCACCTGGGATTATTAGTCATTATTGATAAATAACTGGGTCATCAGGTCAAAACCAGTTTATTAAAACATTTCTAACAATGAATGAGGGAAAAAGAGTATGGAGAAGAAACAGGCTGGATTACACCAACATGAAGGACTTGTAGTGCAGCTTGTGAACTGTGTAAGGGCACTAGAAGGTTGAAAAATCATGGTCAGACCCAGAACCATTATAAACAACGATGCTCAGGAAAGACCTTCATTAGCAGCTGCCTGATGTTATGTTGGTGTCCAGAATTACTCTTGATGATGAGGATCGCATTGTATTACGTGCTGACCGAACACACTGGAAGACATTGTTCTGCTTTCAAAGATCTTATAGTAGAAAAAGCGCACGAGGCAAAGGCAAAAGCTGACACAGTTTGGCAGATTAGCACTTAGCCTTGTTCTTGCTTCGGTTTTAGGGGTTTTTTTACTAAGGGAATTTCAAAATCTATGTAGGGGTGGGAAAGGGTAATGGAGGACCGTTGCTTTCTTTTATGTAAGTGGCAGAAGAAATTAGGGGGTAACAGGAGAAGACGCAGAAACTGAGAATAGATCTCTTAAAATATAGAGCATTTATTTTTATAGGCTCAAAGGACTGATTGGTGCTAAACAAAATTTAAAGATTATGACTCTGTTTGCACTTTTGAGGAAAAGGGTTGAAAAATACTGTGCAACATCTCTCTGGTTTCCTAAAAGGCCACCAGTGGTACAAAAAAAACCCAAATAGTGGTTTAATATTTGTTACATTTTTCAGTGATGTCGTGGTTTGGCCTCAGCCAGCAACAGAGAACCACGCAGCCGCTCGCACGACTCCCACAGCCGTGGGAAAAATCAGCAGAAAAGGGCAAAACTCGTGGGTTGAAATATTATAATTTAGCAGAACAGACAAAGGGAAAAAGAAAGAAAAGAAAGAAAGAAAAACAATAACACCGGTAAAGGAATACAAGAACGCGATTACAGTACCGCCGCGAAGCGCACCGACCGGACCCTCACCGCCGCGACCCGCCCCCGAGTGGCGACTGACTCCCCCGCCCCGGCTAGCTCCTTTTATAGCGGGGCATGGGTCACGTGGTATGGAATACGTGCCTCCCCTGCCGGCTCCTTGGAAATTAACCCCATCCTTGCCGGAACCAGGACATTATCCACCCCTTATTCCATACCATCTATGTCATGCCCAGATCTTTCAGTTCCCATAGTCTATGAGCCATCCCTTAAAAATGTCCATTAAGCTCACGTAGTCCATGACGGTAGGCTCCAGCAGTGAGAACAGTCTCTCAGGGCACATAAGATGATGTGTAGTGCTGAACTGGTGGGTGCTGTATTTGAAGCTCGTGACTGGGGAATGCAATACAGTCCATGCCCACGGTCCACAGGTTGAAGATGTCGATCTCAAGGAAAATTGCTAGGCGCCAGATACTGAGATCAGTTTTTATTACATCATAAAATTATTCACTGGCTATTCTCACCCAAAATCAAATCCCCATAAGGTACACATCGGACCTCCCCATCCTCTCGCATCACCCACCAAGTGCACCCGGGTCCTTGTGCAAAAGCAATCCCACGGATGGGTTTGCCTTTGCCTGAGGCAGGGCTAACCCAGACTGTCTTTCCTAACATATTCTTCATATGCACTACAGGGACTTTATCCCCTTCTACTGTACGTGGAAGTTTTGATTGGGCAGGGCCAGCTCGATTGGCAGATCCCCTAGTGTTAACTAACCAGGTGGCTTTTGCTAAATGAGTATCCCAATGTTTGAAGGTCCCACCCCCCATGGCTCTCAGGGTAGTCTTTAGCAGTCCATTATATCGTTCTATCTTACCCGAGGCTGGTGCGTGATAAGGAATGTGATATACCCACTCAATGCCATGCTCTTTGGCCCAGGTGTCTATGAGGCTGTTTCGGAAGTGAGTCCCGTTGTCCGACTCAATTCTTTCTGGGGTGCCATGTCGCCATAGGATTTGCTTTTCAAGGCCCAGGATAGTGTTACGGGCGGTGGCATGGGGCACAGGGTATGTTTCCAGCCATCCAGTGGTTGCTTCCACCATTGTGAGCACGTGGCGCTTGCCTTGGCGAGTTTGTGGGAGTGTGATATAATCAATCTGCCAGGCCTCCCCATATTTATATTTTAGCCATCGTCCTCCGTACCAAAGAGGCTTTAACCGCTTGGCTTGCTTAATGGCAGCACACGTTTCACATTCGTGGATAACCTGTGCAATAGTGTCCATGGTCAAGTCCACCCCTCGGTCACGAGCCCATCTATATGTTGCATCTCTTCCTTGATGGCCTGAGGCATCGTGGGCCCACCGAGCTATGAATAGTTCACCCTTACGTTGCCAGTCCAGATCCACCTCAGCCACTTCAATTTTAGCAGCCTGATCTACCTGCTGGTTGTTTTGATGTTCCTCAGTGGCCCGATTCTTGGGGATGTGGGCATCTACATGACGTACTTTCACAACCAGATTCTCAATCCGGGCAGCTATATCTTGCCACAGTTCAGCAGCCCAGATGGGCTTACCTCTGCGCTGCCAGTTGTTCTGCTTCCACTGCTGTAACCACCCCCACAGAGCATTTGCCACCATCCATGAATCAGTATAGAGGTAAAGTACCGGCCATTTCTCTCGCTCAGCAATGTCCAAAGCCAGCTGGATGGCTTTTACCTCTGCAAACTGACTCGACTCACCTTGTCCTTCGGTGGCTTCTGCAACTCGTCGTGTCGGACTCCACACAGCAGCCTTCCACTTTCGATGCTTTCCCACAATTCGGCAGGACCCATCAGTGAACAGGGCATGTTTCTTCTCATTTTCTGGCAGTTCATTATATGGTGGGGCCTCTTCTGCACGCGTCACCTCTTCCTCTGGTGATATTCCGAAATCTTTGCCTTCTGGCCAGTCCATGATCACTTCCAGTATGCCTGGACGACTGGGGTTTCCCATTCGAGTTCGCTGGGTGATCAGTGCAATCCACTTACTCCACGTAGCATCAGTTGCATGATGTGTGGCAGGGACCCTTTCTTTGAACATCCAGCCCAGCACTGGCAGTCGAGGTGCTAAGAGGAGCTGTGCTTCAGTGCCAACCACCTCCGAAGCAGCTCGAACCCCCTCGTATGCTGCCAATATCTCCTTTTCTGTTGGGGTATAGCGGGCTTCGGATCCTCTGTATCCCCGACTCCAGAACCCCAGGGGTCGACCTCGAGTCTCCCCTGGTGCTTTTTGCCAGAGGCTCCAGGTAGGGCCATTCTCCCCGGCTGCAGTGTAGAGCACATTTTTAACGTCTTGTCCTGCCCTGACTGGCCCCAGCGCTACTGCATGTACTATTTCCTGCTTAATTTGTTCGAAAGCTTGTCGTTGCTCAGGACCCCACTTAAAATCATTCTTTTTCCGCGTCACTTGATATAGAGGGCTCACAATCAGACTGTAATTTGGAATATGCATCCTCCAAAAACCCACAACACCTAAGAAAGCTTGTGTTTCCTTTTTACTAGTCGGTGGGGACATAGCTGCTATTTTGTTGATCACATCCATTGGGATCTGACGGCGTCCATCTTGCCACTTTATTCCTAAAAATTGGATCTCCTGTGCAGGTCCCTTAACCTTACTCCGTTTTATGGCAAAGCCAGCTTTCAGAAGGATTTGAACTATTTTATTCCCTTTCTCAAAAACTTCTTCTGCTGTGTCGCCCCATACAATGATGTCATCAATGTACTGCAAATGTTCTGGAGCTTCACCCTGTTCCAGTGTGGTCTGGATTAGTCCATGACAAATGGTGGGGCTGTGTTTCCACCCCTGGGGCAGTCGATTCCAGGTGTACTGGATGCCCTTCCAAGTGAAAGCAAACTGTGGCCTGCACTCTGCCACCAAAGGGATTGAGAAGAATGCATTGGCGATATCAATCGTTGCATACCACTTGGCTGCCTTCGACTCCAGTTCGTATTGAAGCTCTAGCATGTCTGGCACAGCAGCGCTCAGCGGTGGTGTGACTTCATTCAGGCCACGATAATCCACTGTTAGCCTCCACTCTCCATTAGATTTTCGCACTGGCCATATGGGACTATTAAAGGGTGAGCGAGTCTTGCTAATCACTCCTTGAGTCTCTAGTTGACGAATCAACTTATGGATGGGAATCACAGAGTCTCGGTTAGTACGATATTGCCGTCGATGCACCGTTGTAGTAGCAATCGGCACCTGTTGTTCTTTGACCCTCAACAACCCTACCACAGAGGGGTCCTCTGAGAGACCAGGCAAGGTGGATAACTGTTCAATTTCTTCCGTCTCCAAGGCAGCTATGCCAAAAGCCCACCGGTATCCTTTTGGGTCCTTAAAGTATCCTCTCCTGAGATAGTCTATGCCAAGGATGCATGGAGCCTCTGGGCCAGTCACAATGGGATGCTTTTGCCACTCATTTCCAGTTAGGCTTACTTCAGCTTCCAGTACAGTCAACTCTTGTGATCCCCCTGTTACTCCAGAAATACAAATGGGTTCTGCTCCTCTGTAATTTGATGGTATTAAGGTGCATTGTGCACCAGTGTCCACCAGAGCCTTATACTCCTGTGGCTCAGATGTGCCAGGCCATCGAATCCACACAGTCCAATAAACCCGGTTGTCCCTTTCCCCCACCTGGCTGGAGGCAGGGCCCCTCTAATCCTGATCATAGTATACGTTACTTACCTGTTGCAAAAATGATTTGGAAGTCCCTTCAAGAGGATCGGAGGTTAGATCAGGCCTTCCATTCTGTCTGGGGAACTGTCTGCTGGAAACAGGAGCTGCACTTTTTCTGGAGGGATCCCCTTTTGTGTTTGTTCTTCCTTGCAGCTCACGTACCCGTGTCCGTAGTGCTGAGGTAGGTTGTCCATCCCACCTCCTCATGTCCTCTCCGTGGTCACGCAGGTAAAACCACAGGGTGCCTCGTTGTGTATACCCCCTGTACTCTTCCTCTTGAGTAGGGAAACGCCTGCTCCTAATAGCTGAGATGCTGGCCTGTACAGGTGGGGAGTAGGACATACTCTCTTCAAGTTGCTGGACCTTCTGGGACAGTTTCTCCACAGCTGAAACGAGGGGGGAAGATAGGCTTTCTTCATATTGACGGAGTCGTCCAGCCACCTCATCCACCGTTGGTCCCTCTTCACCTCTCCATTCCATCACTGCCAAGGAGTTGGCATATGATGATGGTGCGCTCCGTACAAACTTCCGCCATATGGGCCTTGTGCACTGGACTTCATCAGGATCTGTGGGTAACTGCGCATTATCTGGGTCAAAGTAAATCATCTCTCGTACGGCTAATTCCCTTAGGTACTGGATACCTTTTTCCATGGTGGTCCACTTGCTTGGACGACATACAACATCTTCACTGAAAGGATACCTTTCCCTTACACCTGCCAGGAGTCGTCTCCAGAGGCTGAGGGCTTGTGTCTTTTTCCCAATTGCCTTGTCAATGCCTGCCTCCCTAGACAAGGATCCCAGCTGCTTAGCTTCCCTGCCCTCTAATTCCAAGCTACTGGCCCCGTTATCCCAGCATCGGAGCAGCCAGGTGACAATGTGCTCACCAGGAAGTCGACTGAAATCTTTTCGCATATCTCGCAGCTCACTCAGGGATAGGGATCGGGTTATTACCTCTGGTTCTGTCTCTTCCTCCTGTTCCTTTGATGGCCCTGGTTCATCATCATCCTTTACTATGCGAACTGATTTCTTGGTGTATTTCTTCTTCTGTATAGGAGCAACTGATACTGGCACAGGTTGGTTGTCCGGTTCAGCTGCAGTGCCTGCCACTGGGGTTTGAGTGGCTGCATTGCCTGTCACCAGGGTTTGAGTAGCCACAGTGCCTGCCACTGGAGTTAGAGTAGCCTCATTGTCTGCCACCGGAGTTGGAGTAGGCATAGTGCCTGCCACTGGAGTTGGAGTAGGCTCCTTGTCTGCCACCGGGGTTGGAGTAGCCTCCTTGTCTGCTGGTTTGGCTTTCCCCTGAGGGTCCTGCATAGTACTGAGCAGTGTTTGGTAGATACTGGCCAGGGCCCAACACAGTGCCATAAGTTGTGCCTCTCTGGAATAGCCACAGCATTTTCCTTTGAAATATTCTATTACTTTATCAGGGTCCTGTAGTTGTTCAAGGGTGAAGTCCCAAACCATTGGAGGTGAAAAGTTCTCTAGATATCTGCCCATGTTCTCCCACATCCCATGCCACCCCTGACTATCTGGCCTTGGGACAGATTTCTGAGTGGTAGTCTTAAATAGCTTTTTTACCCTAAAAAAGACTTGAAAAACATTCAGGAGACATAGCAATAGGAACACGCTGGTTTGAGCATCCCAAGGATATTCAAAATTCTCAAGAGGTGTTACACCTGGCCCAAAGGAGAAAAAGGAGGCAAAAGAGCTGGGGAAAGTATCTCCCCCTGTTTCTCCCATAGATTGGGTGTGATTATTGATAACTTCTGAGAGACGGGAACCAAGGTATGGACAGGACAGCAATACTACATAGAAACCCCAACAAAGCCACTTGAATAGTGATGTTACCATATCATAAGCTGATATTGCACAGGACAGCAAAATTATAGTCCTGATCCCTCTCCCTGAGATAACAAACAGCATCACAGGGAGTACATACAGCATATAAGAATTTACATAACACAGCCATGTAAACAAACGAAGCAACATTGTAACCGGCTACTATTTAACTAATAGGAGAAATACATATAAGAAATCCGTTTTAACAAGCTCTGGTCAGATCTGTTGTTATTACAACCCTTCGAGCCCCACGTTGGGCGCCAAAAAGGACTGTCGTGGTTTGGCCTCAGCCAGCAACAGAGAACCACGCAGCCGCTCGCACGACTCCCACAGCCGTGGGAAAAATCAGCAGAAAAGGGCAAAACTCGTGGGTTGAAATATTATAATTTAGCAGAACAGACAAAGGGAAAAAGAAAGAAAAGAAAGAAAGAAAAACAATAACACCGGTAAAGGAATACAAGAACGCGATTACAGTACCGCCGCGAAGCGCACCGACCGGACCCTCACCGCCGCGACCCGCCCCCGAGTGGCGACTGACTCCCCCGCCCCGGCTAGCTCCTTTTATAGCGGGGCATGGGTCACGTGGTATGGAATACGTGCCTCCCCTGCCGGCTCCTTGGAAATTAACCCCATCCTTGCCGGAACCAGGACAAGTGATCAGGACGCAAACATTTTGGATTTTGGGCACCTCTGCAGATAAAAAGAGCTTGGAAAAAAAAGTGAAAAAGACATTTTCAGAAAGTTAGATCACAACATCACAATATATTTTCTTTCTGGAAACAGATGATTGGAAGATATGCTTAAACCATTTTAAAATAAAGGATAGTAGCAATCAGTAGGGTAGCACAGATGTAGCTGAAATTGGGTAGTGAGTTTTCTGGAAGCTTTTTCAGTCTCTATGAGGTTTTACATTCAGTACAGGTGGAGTTTCCAGCAGGGTTATCTTTCAAAGCATCTGCAGCACTTAAGAAAATCTCTCCTGTGCGCACACAAATCATTTAATAAAACACCCAGAGAAAATACAACTCACTAGATTTTGGCAGATAGGTAACTGGCCAGAAGGAAACTTCCCTCTCTAAAACTGATTCACCTGCAAAGAGAAATATATCTCTACAAATACATAAAGTAGAGCAATTTATGCTAATAAAGTCTGTCTTTCCCCATTTTTTCCTACGTGGAACAGGGTCATTTATTAGTAAGGAGGGTTCACAGCTGTTCTAAGATGTACACATATTTTGCTCTGAAGGTGTACCTTTTAATCCAGCATTGAACAGCCAGCCTGGGCTGCAGTGCCCATTGGATTGTTCCTCAGAGACATCATAATTCCTGTCTGAAGTTACACATTACGCCTCACCAATAAGATGGCATTAATTAGCAAATACCGTGAATCACATGAGCCGCAGTTGCTCCCAAGTGCCTTTTGTTATCTTGTTTTAATGCTTTTTTATTGACAAACAGAAAAGTTTAATGGCCTCGAATTGAGCAAGGGCTTACTCTGGGTTTGCTCTTGGCTGTCTTGCAGGACACCGTGAGTACCTCTATGGAGAGCCAGCTCCAGCTTCAGGAGGAACATGAATTCATCTGTGAGTATTTCCTCATCAGGCATGAGTTCTGGCCGATCAGGAGGCATTGGCTAATCCCTCTCCCCAGTCAGCTGCAAATCCAGGAGAGCTCAGGCATCACCATGCGTGCAAAGGCCAGATCTCAGCACATTTCACCCGGCTCCCTTCCCACAGGGAAGTCACAACCTGAGCACCATGGGTGCAAACACAATTTAGTGACAGAGGAAAAGTACACAGGACTCCCCCACCTTTCTTCACATGACCCAGAGGCATGGTGAGGCGTTGAGCTTGTTTCACACACTCCAACAGGAGCAGCCCTTCCAGCAAATAATGCTGGGTCACAGCGATGGTGGTATTTGGTGGTTTATACACTTCTACATAGCATCCTCGTGGTGAAAAAGCTCACAGACAAGACAAACATCCAAGTTCAAAGCCTGCAAATATTAAAATCCACATCTCTGTGTCACTGCGTTTTGCAACTAAAAGGTGACACATTTTTAAATCAGCTAGATTAAATACTTTCAAATAATTAAAAAGGGCAACACATTCCCACAAATTACCCAAAGACCAAGACTTGCATAAAATTATAAACAGGATTATCAGTTTATGAGATAACAATGACTGCAATTATATAGAGAAGGTTTTATGTATAGCCATTATCTATTTGACAGAACACTGATCTATTTTTATATATTGTGCATATGTATGACATACACAGATTTGAAAAGGACAGTTTTCTTATGACTGTATTATTCAGTATTTTTTCTCTATTCTTCTGAAGCATCTGGTACTGAACTCTGTGAAAGTCCTTACCAGAACCAGACAGATCTTTAGTTTGAGTTTGGATACCAAACCCCATTTTCTAGCTGTATAGAAAAGTGTGGAGGGCCGTGTAATGAAAGTCTGGAAGGAGAATTATGCCTAACATAAGAAGAAATCTACCTGGTGAATTTTCTTAGAAAATGGTAGAAGTAAAACATAAATAGCACTTTTTAGTAGAAAATGCTGAAACAAATCTGTGTTGTTGCCTTGGAATCAGCATTCTGCACTGCACAACAAGAATTCCCTTGTCTGTTACAAGAATACCAGTCTACAAGGACGGGTAAATGGACCAACAGAGCAAGACCAGTTCCTTTAAATTCTTTATCAATGATGCCACTGGCTAATGAGCACTTGATTGTTGCTGGGTAATATGTATCATTGCAAATTAAGCCAGTACCCTTCAGGATGAAAAGGGAAAGTTTGTTGTAAAACTGTACCCACTGGTAATGGCATTAGCCAGAGCTAATGATGCCAGCTGCACTATAACTGATTGGCTCACTGTTCAAACTTCTATGGAGGAAGCATTTGGGAGAACTTTGCTAATTTGCAGCTCTCTGAGGGTGATGTCATGGTTTACTAGCATGGAAATATTCACCATGAAACATGGACTTGGCTTTAAGCTGCAAGGGAGTTCGGGACTTGTGGGTTTTGCATTGTTGGCTCTTTTAATTATACAAAATATTTCCCACGTATAAGTACCTTTTCAATGGCTCACAACAATAGTTCTGAGCAGAGCTAAATTAAATACAGCATAAATTTAAACACATGTAATCTTATTAGACATTTGCAAGATAATTTTCCCATTATGGCTAAGTGCATTTGTGAGGGTAACAGCCATTCCACAAAAAATAAAATAAAATAAAATAAAATAAAATAAAATAAAATAAAATAAAATAAAATAAAATAAAACGTTGCATTTGGGTGGACCATCTGTTTATTGTTCAAGCTTTTGGTCCGCAAAGTTTAATTATAAGTGACTGTCTATAATGGTGAATTTTCTCCTCTAAACAAGTATAATGCTACAAGGCCCTTAAAACCACAGGGCGCGAAGAGATCACAGATACTGGTACACCAGTGTGCCCGGAGCCCGCAAGTTCAGTGGTGTGTATTGATTCTCTTGCTGGACTGAAAGACTCTCGACAATACTAATTTTAACCTAAACACAGGTAAAAGGGATCGTTATACTGCTGTGCATGGGAAATAACCCGTACTCCATACGTTTGCTCTGTCCTCACACTGACTTAGGAAGTTGTTTTAGGTTCAGGGGAACGCAATGCTGCATTTGGATTACCATCACAAATTGCTTTTTGGTTTTCACAGCAATCGTAAACTCGTTCTCAGTCACACAAGCACATTAGTGCTGCAAGCAAACTGGGCTGTACTAGTTGCGTGTCCACAGACAGGACAAATAGATATTGCTCAACCCTCCTCTGCTTTTAGACTCACCCTGAAGTCAGTTCTTAGGGTAGTTCCTCAGCTGCTATGACAAACGCTTCATGCACTCAGTATGCACGTCAAAAGCCTGTGCAAATAGTGAACACAGTGTTTAAATACTTTGAAATATGATCCAATCCATGAGTGAATTTCCTTCTTATTTCCTGGCATGAATGAACCACCACGTCTGCAGGGAAAGAACTCTCAGTGCAGCAAAGTCCTGACACATCGGTTTGTTCTGTGGGAGGTGTAGGATCGGGCTCATTCCTTACTGCTAAGCAGCAAATTGAGGTGCCGAAGCCAGGTGTTCTTAGTCCTGCCGTGTTATAAGAGCAAAACATCTCCTCTGCAGGGGGATTTGGTTCAGCTAAGATTTGAGCTCCTCTCTGGCGATGCCCCTCTTTCTCCTTTGACTATGAGGCAACCTGGATAAGCCTGCGGCCCCAGGTTGGGCACCTGGGTGCGATGAAGCGGAGTTCCACCTTGATTAGGTTATTTTGACCTGTGTTAGCAGTTGTAAATCATCAGTGGCACCCAGGAGCCCTGTGGCACTGAAGGCTGTACCCACACAAAAGACAGCTCCTGACCTAAAGAGCAAGTAACAAATGTGTCTAGAGACGGCTATTTTAAAGAGGTGATGTGGTAACACTACTAAACTTTTGCAGACTCTTAAGGGGCTCAGAGAATGCGTAAGCTATGGTTTTACAAGGTGAGGCGTAGGCCGCAGACACGGAGCTGTGGAGAACAGCTTTTCACCTTCTCAGAAAGGACTCACTACTGAATATCATCACCACTGGGTACAAAATGGAGGTTAAAAGTTAGATCCAGCCTGTCTGGAGACAAGGTTAAGCATTTCTAGTTTCTGTATTTGCAAGGTAATTTTATAGAGCATGTACTACCACAGTTATATTGGCGATTACATAAAAGAAGGTCTTTGCCCTCGAGTAATGCTCTTTTGGCCTTGTACTCGGGCTCAGGCTGAAGTTCTTACTTGCGGGTAAAATGAAACCTTTCTACTTTGTGCTTAAAATCTAATGCCTGGGCAAGATTTATCCCTGATAGGCTCGCCTATGTTTTAAGAACTTAAAATGTATATGAATATTACTATGAAGACTTTTTTTATTCTGTAAAACTACACTGCATGTGCATTCTTTGATGCAATATTTGCTTCTTTTTTATTTGCCTATTGTTTTCAACAATAAAAATGTTCAGCAAAGTTTTTTTTTAAATTTAGGGTTTTGGAGTATTTGGGGAGTTTGGGGAACTGATTCCTTGGCCTCTCTTGCCTCTCAGTTGACAATACTCAATATGGTGCAATTTGGTACATACAGAGCCAAGCAGTATAGAGAAATTTCCTCCAGCTAAAGTATCATTACAGGCAGAAGAAAGGAGAAAATAAAGCAGAAATGGGTCACTTTCACATTAGGAAGGAAGGGAGAAGTAGTGTTATTTGATTAAAAGACTTCTGGAAAAGATTTCACAGCAGCTTAGGAAACTTCACACCATATAAACAAAGAACTTTGCATGTTACACATCCCTTCAGGCTATGCTACAGTCTGTCTAGGTATAACATGGACGGGGTAAGTTAAAAGAGCAGAGAACACTTTGACTTGGAGAATTATTATCCTGGTGCTTGAATCAGTTGAAGAATATCAAATACCATTACAAAAATACACAAAGGTCCAAGTCGGGAGACTGGTTCTGGCTAAATCAGTGTCTGGAGCACTTCCTGCCAAGTGCCTGCTGACCTTTATGAACTCTGAGAACTTCAGCTAAGGCAGCTCAACTGATTGACGTAAAGGTTATACACTTTTAAGTGTTTAATTTTTCACGTGTGCTGCCCACTGAAGGCCACACAATATGGGTTTGTACTGCATATATTCTGCACAAGTGGACACTGAAGAGGTAGTTACATGAAAATACCCTTCTGCACTTGCAGATTTTCCAAAAGCTCTATCTTTCTGTGCAGTCTGAGCAAGATAATTCCCCCTTGGGTTTTCTTGAAAATAGATATTTTGAGTCATCTTCCCTGTAAGAGGTTCTGGAAGCTGTAAGAAGATGAGAAGGATGATGCCTTTATCAGCTGTCTTAATTCAATCCAGTCCTTAATTTTCTGTATGACATATTCCAGCTCCATATTCACAGCTGGCTCCTCCATCAAGCTCCTCATCCTTGCATAGTGTAAACTGTGTGGGATCCCATCTTCTTGAAGAATAATGAGCTTTTCCATCTGCTTTTCACGTACTCAGTCATTCTTCACAAGGAAGTCTCACTCTAAAGCTCTCAAGCCACACACTGCTAGATGATTGCTCTGAATCTTTATATGGTTAATCCCATTTCCAACGGCAATCTAGTCTGTGTGTTAGACCAAACAGCCCATAGTTGCCAAGTAGTTGACAAATGCTGGTAACCTATGACTTATCTCCCAAAATAACAAGGAGAGTCGCTCCCGCCACATGATTTTAGATTCTCTGGGCAAAGCAGAAGAAGATGTGAGCAGCTAAGGAAAGTGTGTTTGGAAAGGTAATGACGGGAATGAAACAGTTTGGGAAGGAAATGCAACTACCAAAGTAAGCAGAGGCATTACCAGCCTCAGAGAACTGAGAAATCTGGAAATGGTGTATGAAGAGGCTGACAGTGCTTGGCACGTGGCTGAGGGGGTACACAGCTCTGGCAGACAGGGCTTCTGGGTCCCTGAGGGCACTTATCCATCCACTGGGGTTAGGGGACCACTTTTCACTGCTGAGCTTGGCACCCTTGTGTTTTTATCTAATGAAGCCCATCTCTTAAAGGAGAGACAGTCTTTCCTCGGTCAGGACTGGTCTGGGTCCCACTGCCCAGAGCAATTATTTTGCCAACAGTGACCATGGCAAAAATAAGGAACTTTTTGCAAGATAAAAATCTAATCGGCGTGTTGTGTGGTGACGTCCCATGAATTCATTAGCTCTGCACAGTTAGCATTTCAGGCTGGCTGGCTCAAGCTCATCAAACTGAGTTCTCAAAAAAATGTAACAGTTAAAATACCATCTTCTAAATAAAGCATGAAGTTCTGCAAAGGGGGGATGGTCAGGGCTCTCCGCTGCCCAGCAGAAACAGGAGGAAGGTCCCTGCTCCTGCAACACAGAAACCCTAGACATTCATGCTACAGAAGTGACGGTCTACCAAAAGGACACTGGAGGGTTTGGGTTATTCAGACCTCCCTATAATGATTCAGCTGGTGGCAGGGGTTTCTGAGAATACCAACAAACTGAAAGCGGAGAATGAGCTGGCAAATCTGATGGCATAAAAATAGCTGTCTAGTACAAATTCTGGGGAGTCTGGAGGAAAAAATGCTCAGTGCTATTTTAAAGCATGAGCATTTCAACTCCCAAAATTCAAGATGTTCCTATCAAGACAGCAATAAGGTCCCTGTGGGTCAGGTATGAAGAATAAAGAGCTGGTGAAAAACTCAGAACAAGCCCTTTTTATGAGTTTTTTACAAATGACAGTATTTTAACCCTCCACTTTATTTTAAATTCTGATTTCTTTTGAGACATTTATGTTTCTGAAGGCAACAAACAAGATTTTTAACTGTATCTTTGAATCTGGGCAATGGTGTAAGACTTATCCTTTCCACTAAAATCTTTTTTGCCCTGAAACTATACACATTTGTTGTACTAATGTAAAAGCAGGCAAACAAACAGCAAGAACACACATACAAAGAAGACAAAGTATTTCAGTTTTACTGTGCTGTAGTTTTGCTACAGGTTACTCTGACAAAATATGTCTGACAAATTTGGTGACCTGCTATGACGGGGTTACAGCATTGGTGAATAAGGGAAGAGCAACTAACGCCTTCTACCTGGATTTGTGCAAAGCATTTGACACTGTCCCATTCAACAGCCTTGTCTCTTAGTTGGAGAAACGCAGATTTGACTGATGGACCTCTCTGTGGATAAGGAACTGGCTGGATGGCCACACTCAAAAGGTTGCAGTCAACGGCTTGATGTCCAAGTGGCAATCTGTGATGAGTGGTGTTCCTCAGGGGTCACTATTGGGACCAGTGCTGTTTAACATCTTTGTCAGCAACATGGACGGTGGGATGGAGTGCACCCTCAGCAAGTTTGCCAACAACACCAAGCTGTGTGATGTGGTCAATTTGCTGGAGGGAAGGGTTGCCATCCAGAGGGACCTGGACAGGCTTGAGAGGTGGGCCCATGCCAACCTCATGAAATTCAATGAGGCTAAGTGCAGGGTCCTGCACATGGGTCACAGAAATTCCAAGCACAAATACAGGCTGGGTGGAAAATGGATTGAGAGCAGCCATGAGAAGGACTTCAGGGTGTTGGTAGATGAGAAGCGAAGTTGATGCAGCAACGTGCTCTTGCAGCCCATAAAGCCAACCGTATCCTGGACTGCATCAAAAGCAGTGTGGTCAGCAGGTCGAGGGAAGTGATTCTGCCCCTCTACTCTGCTCTTGTGAGATCCCACCTGGAGTACTGTGTCCAGCTGCGGCCCCCAACATAAGAAGGACAGGGACCTGTTGGAGTGGGTCCAGAGGAGGGCCACGAAGATGATCAGAGGGATGGAGTGCTGCTCCTATGAGGATGGGCTGAGAGAATTGGGCTTGTTCAGCCTGGAGAAGAGAAGGCTCCAGGGAGACCTTATAGCAGGCTTCTAGTACTTAAAGGGGACCTACAGGAAAGATGGGGAGGGACTCTTGATCAGGGGGGATAGCGATAGGATGAGGGGGGTAATGGTTTTAAACTGAAAGAAGGTAGATTTAGATTAGATATTAGGAAGGAATTCTTTACTCTGAGGGTGGTCAGGCACTGGAACAGGTTGCCCAGGGAAGTTGTGGAGGCTCCATCCCTGGAAGTTTTCAAGGCCGGACTGGACAGGCTTTGAGCAACCCACTGGTCTAGTGGGAGATGTCCGTGCCCATGGCAGGGGGGGTGGAACTAGATGATCTTTAAGGTCCCTTCTGACCCAAATCATTCTATGATCTGGTGAAGGTGAAAGGGCATTACATGGGAGAAAAGGGAACTGAGGGGCATGAGGATTCAGAAATTTCATTTCAACAAAATCTTAACTCTGTTTCATTTCATTGTTTCCGAGAAGAAAAACCCACTGCTGTCCCAGGTGGAATGTCTTTAGCAATTCATATAACCAATTCAGTAGCAGATGAGGTAGAAAAATGAATCTATATTTCTTGCAGGCCGGGCAAGTTTCCTGCCTGGTAGATTACAGACCTAGCTAAACAATCCTTCTCTCTTAGCACTATGGGAAAGGGAGACTATTATTGGCCTTTTTTTTATTATTTTTTTGTGCGGAGCAGAACAGCTAATAAGATGGGCAGAATGGACAAATTTGCTTCCTCTTGAGAAGAATCAATAAACCAGTGGGTCGGCACTCACTTCAAAAGTGGAGTACAGCTTCATTTGCTACTTATGCAAGCACAGCAAACTTCAATACCTTTATCTATAGTCTTAGAGTTGCTGTAACCACTAGGCTGTTATCTGTTTAGCATGACCTGATCTCTCGCGCTCTCTCTGCCTTTTCCGAAGACCTTGTGAAAGACGTTAAGTTTCTCCTATGGCTGGAAGGGAGCACCTTTAACATCTTGAATGTGCATGTGGAATGGAAAATCCAGCTGTGCTCCAGACAACTGTGCACATTCACTAACCCAAGTCAAGAAGAGCTGTATCTTTATTGGGCCCAAAGGCAGTTCTTTAAAAAATATGACATATAATATTGCCAGCCAACCTGAAAATCACCTTTCAGGTGTTTGACTGCTCTTGAGAAAGCCAAACGCTTCTAGTGATCTTTTGTGCTAAATTTCTTTAGTATCAAACCAAGTGTTTCTAGGCCTGAGTGAATATCTACTGAAATCAATATCCTCAATCGACATTGGGTCCTCTTTTTGTCTGGCTAATATACTGCAAAAGGTCTGAATTTGTCTTATTGTCTTTGTCAATACTACCATATATATTAAAAACTATTGATTTTCCTTTATGTTTTTATTTGCATTTTCACACAAGCATAAACATTTACATTCCAGACATACAGTAACTGAAAAATGAAAGTGAACAAAAAAACAAATATATTTCACAGAAACTGCAAGTGATCAATAGTATTTCCAAACTGATTAATTTTTTATCCATTTTCATAGGATCTTAAAATAGTTGTGTCTGTTTCTCATGACTAAAGAATGCAAGGGGATATTGACATTTGACACATACTAAAACTGTAATATTTTTCCACATATTTAAACCTGAAAAATTCCCTTAAACCTTTACGTTCCCTAACCAAGTCAGACTTGGGCTCAAAGGACTGCCACTGGGAGCCTGTGCTGGAGAAGAGTGATCTCCAACAGTACCTTGAGAACGAAAGAAGTGTACATGGCCTGTAGCTTCACGGGGTGATAGAGTTGAAGACCTACAGATGAAGACCTACACTTTGAGATGAAGACCTACAGGGTCACATAAAATCTCAAAAAACCTTAAAGTACACCTTGTAAGGGTCATAATAAACTTTGACCAGACTTCAGCAGGGTTCAACCTCTAGAGCAGATGTTACTGCAGAGGCTGCAGAGAAGAGAAATATGTGCCCTGTGTCAGCAGTATCACCGTAAGTCACAACCAGACCACACAGCCATCGTTCCTCATGTTTCTTATTCTCACAGTCTTTTGAGGAGCATAGAAAGAAGCCTGAAGAAACAGACCCTCTCCCAACATGTTTCCAATTATAGTTTTCTTCTCAGGAAATAATCTAGAAAATTAGAAATGGCTGTCCTGGGTCCTATTACAGATAGCTCCCACTAGATGGTTGGTTACAGTCTTGATAAGAACATCTGCAATCTGCCAATAGTGGCTGTAACAGGAATAAGAAGAGCTCGTTTTTCATCTTCATCCTTTGGCTGACTGCCATGTGCCATGGGACTCTACAGGGCAAGGACATCCACCAGAGGAGTTCCTGCAGGAAAGACCCTACTCAGTGAGACCCTCTGCTTCTCTGCACACATCCATGAAGGAGCAAAGGGTGTTGTAGCATATGCACTGATATTCTGATTCATTCAACGCAGGGGAGGGGCCTGAAAGGAGGCAAAGAAATAAGAAAGATATTTTTGACCCAATCATCCATTACACAGTAATATAAATTAAGGAAAAATACATTTAGAGCTATTCACTCTGAGTCCAGTACAGTGTCTTCTACTTTTGCTTTTCTATTATTCTTCATGACACATTCTTCTTTTTCACTGAAGAACCGTTATTTTATTCCCAAAACCTTATTAAAAACATTTTTATTCCCAAAACCTTACTAAAAATACTGTCTGTATTGATTCCTTCATGACGCTTGTCATCAGTTCCTGTAGTTTGTAACATGAATTAATGGTGTGTTTTGATTTATATAATATGGCACAGAACTTCAAGTCAGGCTGCTCATCCTCTTCTGTTGTTTTTCTCACCAAGTTAATAAAAAATGTTTTATGTCTATAAAAACAATGTAAATAAAATCTTGCCTATTTTCTTGTCACTTCTTATCATAGTTCAAATGATATGTTTTCTAATCTAGCAGATTGCCAAACACCTCACAAAGTGTTGCTTGTGCCATATGAGGATAAGCTACTTGATGGGACATTTATAAAAGGTATAAACTTGTCGTGGTTTAGGCCAAATCCACCACTGGGGACCCGAGGGACCCCAGATGGGACCGACAGATGCTCCCCTCTACCCCTCTACAAAGAGAGAGGCAGAGGAGGAAAAAGAGACTTAAGAGTTTAGAAGAAACTAAACTACTTTAATGAAATATTAATAATAAAATAAAAAGAAATAATGAAAAATATATACAAAACCGTATCAAGCTCCCGAGATGACAATCACGTCACCGGCTGGCACTGGGGCAGTCCCAGGCTGGACTCAGTGGCGGACGGGAACTGGATTCCGGATCTGGAGTCAGGATTGGGATCACAGGCAGAGAGAGTCCTCCTCAGACGTCGGCCATTGAAGGAAGAGCCCGTGACCCTTTGGTCCCTCAGCTTTTATACTGAGCATGAGGCAGATGGGATGGAATACCCTGTTGGTCAGTTTTGGGTCACCTGTCCTGTCCGCTCCTCCCTCCAGGTGGGACCCCACTATGCTTTTCCGCTTCCGACCCTCCAACGTGGCAAATAACAAAGTTGGTTGGCCTTGGCTGTTATGGCAATAAGTGTAAGCAGGAGCCTCTCTGCATCCCATGCCTGGGCATCAGCTATAAACAATTGGTCTTATCACTCTGAGAGAGTGAACACTGTCTGCACAATATGCAGTTAATTTCAGTTGTTAGAAGAGGCCCAGCTAAGAAGCGAAGTTACTGAACAAAATTGGTTCTGTTTTACCTCAAACCAGGACAAAACTGAAGACAAGAGCTCCGTGAAAAAGGAGTATCATTTGTCTGTCGTGTTCTTGAGAGAAGTCGGGGCTTAAGTCCTCCACCAATATAAATGCCAGCTGAGAATCCACTCCTGAGCTGGTAACAAGCCCTTCCCCAGGTCTGAGCAGACTTGTTCATCAAGCCCTCTCTAAAGAGCTGTCAGCTGGAATTACATGTGGAAAACATGCCTTCCTCCCACCAAACTCCTTCTGGCTTCCTTTCCCTTTGCAAACTTAACCACACAAAATGTTGTCTCTGCAGGTCAACTCTTGGCAATTCTTCCTCTCAGGCAAATTTCAGCAGAGGAGCCCTTGTTTTTGCATTTTGTCTTCTGTTATTCCATTGTTTTGCTTGGATTGTTGGAATTTAACTGTTACAAACTCCTTCAGGGCTTTTGGGATATCCACATGTTCAGCCCACCACCCTCATATACGCCACCGAGATTTTCTCTGCTTGCTAGAAAATGCTTTGGCTCTTGTGACACCAACTCTGAAGTGGGCCCATGCAATTCCCATGGATACACACACTCTCAGATTTTGCATACCATGATACTGACAGTGCCTTCTCTGCACATTTGTGCGGTGCAAAAGGAAAGGCCCCACTGCTCTGCCATGCCAATCTATTGCTTTCTTGATTGCCTGCACCATAAGGCTTTTTTTTTTTGAACATTGTAAGGTGCATGGTATTCATTGTGTCTCACCTCACCATTGATTTCTGTAGAGTTAGTCATCCAGACTTCTTTTACCAAGTGAAACGAGCATTTATAAGGAGAAAGCTATGTTAGCAAAATATGAAATACAAAATCTTCTAACTAGATATATAATTTTGTTACCTGTTACCACGTGAGCATGACATGAGGAGTATG
Organism: Vanellus vanellus; assembly: GCF_965231255.1. NCBI lineage: Eukaryota > Metazoa > Chordata > Aves > Charadriiformes > Charadriidae > Vanellus > Vanellus vanellus. The sequence continues at coordinate 190,832,158 of NC_138905.1, forward strand.
GTACCACAGATGGTAAAACTGGAAATGAGAAGTAGGGTAACACAACACTACTCACACATGTATAGAGTGAGCACTGAGTTTTATACGGTCTCTTCTGGGGATCTTCAGAGTATTTAACAGAAGCTAGCAAATACCTGAAAAGCCGTCTGTGTTCATTTCATTCCTCAGCTTTCATACTATTTAATTGCTTTGGTATCTGGGTTTCATATTCCCCCTGCTCCTCGTTTCTTTCAAACCTATTTTCCAGACAGCAGTATTGTTCTTTCTCTCTGTTGCCTCCTTTCTTGGCTTCCTGCCTCCTGTACTTCCCCATTTCCACTCAATCCCCTCCAAGCTATGTCCCCTCCCTCGGGCTGTCTCATTATCTTTTCCTCCGCACACTCTTCTGTTTGCTGTTTTCTCTCCTGCTCATCCCTTCTATGTTGGTTTCTTTTCTTTTCCCACAACTTTCTATTCCTCAAATAATTTTTCCCTGTCTCTCTTAACACATAGTGATTTGCACACATTGACATGCCACCATTTTTGTCCCCAGCCTTACATTCATCCATACCCTTGGTACCACACTCCCTAGCACAGGGAGAGGGCAAGGAGAATGACTAAGAGATGTGTTGGCAGAGGAGGATGTTGGGGGGCACAGAAGACAGGGAGAGAAGAGGGAAATCACTCTGCCAAACTGCAACCGCACTGCACCCCACTGCAACCGGTACTTTCCCTCTCTTGCCATTCTGAACTCTTCAGCAAGCCTGCTTTTGTCCCTTGGGTTTCACTCATGATGTTCAGTGCAACGATTTCTTCCTCCATTTCCCCTGCAAGTCCTTCCTGAAGAAGTAATACCTTTCCACACCAGCGCTCCAGGCTTAGGATTTATTCCAGCTAGTCTTTATGACTGTCCACAGGCAGCCCTCCTGGCACACCCAGAGTCCTATCCACCAGTCAAGCGCATTACTATATACTAAAACACACATTGATCCTGTTCATTAGTGATGATTTTAGCCAAATATGCCTAATTTTTAGTACTTCACCAATTTTAGATTTAGTCATGGTGGTGGACTCCTATTTTTTTAAGGTTCTGGCCTTGCTTATGTTTCTACCCAGATCCAGACATAATTTGAAGTCTTTTTCATGGCCACCTTCTGCTCCTCTGTCGGAGTTTTTTCATTCACCCCAGCTGTACCCTGGTGAAACGTTATTTATTGAGCAGCACCCCACATTGAGCTTTGGCAGTCCTCTTGCTGATTCCCAGAGCTATCACTCAGGTCAGAAGGAAACCTTTACAGAATAATCTTTGCCTCTTCTTTTTTAGTCTTCGCGCCATATGGTTCTACTTCCATGGCTGCTCTTGACCTAATCAGACAGGGGACATTGCCACCAAGCATTACTGGCAGCCCTTGCACTTCTAACTTACCACGCAACAGCTCAGTAAGCTCCTTCTGAATTCAGTCCCAGTGTCTTTTGTTGATCTGCACCTGGACCAGATTACCCTACCACTGCACAGAGGAGCTCCCCAGGCTTTTGCACCATGATGCACACCCTACACATCTTCCTCCAATGGGACTGCACTGGCCATGGTCTCAGTAAACCAAGACCAGGGCTTTAGCAGATGCTCCCAGTCTAGGTATCCTCCTCTGGACTGGTTCCCCACAGCTGCAGGCAGGCAGGGAGGAAGCTGATGGCAGCGGTAGCACCATGACATTTTCCAGGGTCTCTAGATTCTTCTCTCTGAAGTCTTTCCTAGCCGCAGGCACACTTTCCGTCCCTCTGTTTTCCTCCGTTAATGAGCTTGGCTGATTAGCCCCCTTGCTGCTTCAGTTTCTCCAAGCCACAGTAACCCAAGCACTGGCCCCACACGCTTTCTTGATACCTAAACAACGATTGCCCTTTTCTCTGTCTTGACCTTTTCTCTGTCCTCCTTCAGCTGTCTTTTATCAGTAAGCCACAAGAGGATCTGACTGCTTTGATTTCAAAGCATGATAGTAGTTCTCATCCTTCCAATTAATTCACGTTTAGAGAATCAATCTGCAGGGTCCTCTCAGCAAAGAGCCTAGCAGCCAAACAACCCCCAAAATCCCCATCTGCAGATATCTTTTATCACCTAAAATACACAATGACGGAGTAGAAAAACTTTTAGTGCTTTGTGTTTTGACCCTCTGGTAAGCCAGAGGGACCCAAGAATGGAGTTAAAGGCTAAGTCATGGGTCTTGACAGATTGCAAACATGCCAGAGAAATTGGAGAGAACACACTGGAGCTTTAAAATCTTCAGATTAACTTCACGGGGTTTGAACACAGCAGCCTGAGCAGTGTCACCATGCTTGCTGCTTATGGCAGGCCCACTTTTACTATTAGTACAATTCACAGAGGTGATGAGAGACTTATTGAAGGCCACAAAAAAGGTCTGTCACATCCTACTGACCCTGCATGACTCACACCTTAGCACCTCTCTTTGCCCCTAGGCAGTATTTTCAGGTCTCAAGAAACAGAAAGAACTTCTTTGAGCTTGTTCTGGGAGCCTGATGGAGCATAAGCTTGCTCTTCTACCAAAATTTCTTTTCTGACTGAATACCTGTAGTTATATTTTTCCTCATGCAGACATTGCCTGTTCTTTCAGTTCTTTGGCTGTTTTGGGGTTTGTTTTTTTTTTTTTTTTCCAATCTGTTTCTTGTTTGTCTGTCCTTTATTTCTTTGTCCATATTCCATATCCTACTTACCCAATATAAACCAGAATATTATGCTGTCTGTTGTTGACTTTGTGGCCTGTTTGGGTGTAACAGAAACAGGTACAGGGGTTTTCCGTGGGTCAGAAACTCAGAAAGGTAGAAAGCAGTCCTTTGGCCATAACATTAACGCCTCTGCTATTCCCAGTGTCTCTTCAAGCCTGAAAAGCACAGAAGAAAAATTTCTGAGATCGCTGGGAGATCTCGTTTGCTCATGCAGTGACAGTAAACAAGAGTGATGTGACTGGTTAGAGAAAGGGGAGCCAGTTCAGCAGGGACGCACATCACGCATCTCACGTCTTACAGAACAAGATGAATGAAACCATCGATACAGATGAGGGGAACAAATCAAGAACACAATGTTATGCAAGTAAAGCCTGAAACTCAGAACTAGAAAATGCCTCCCTGAACACAACTTTCTTGTTGTTCTAATTTTTTACAGGTCAAAGGTGTATTGGAAGCTTTTAAAAAAAAAAGTGTGTGTAACTTCCAAAACCAGTAGTGCAATTATATGTATTAAAAAGCATGGGTAGATTTGAAAAGACAACAGTTTAGAGATAAGTCAATTTCTAACACATTCTCTGCTTTATGAGACTCTTCCTCCCCAGAAACATTTGATTTCTGCTGTCTTTATTTATTTATGATTTAAAATAATGACTTGGAGATTGAAAATATGACCCTGGTTCGGGAAAGCCTTAAAACTGTGCTCCAGCAAACTTCAAGCTGTTCTTCAGTATTGACCTGAATGCCCTCAACAAATTATACAAGACTATATTCTAGGGTGTTATCTGATGTGCTACATTCATCTAATAAGTCAAACAATTCTTCAATGCTTGTAGGGACAGATGTGAGATTTATGCAACATGAAAATCTTTAATAATGTGTAGGATATGGGGAAAAAAATTGATAAACAAGAGATACTGAGATGAGAGAAACAGGACACTATGAAGTCATGAATAGGGGCACCTGGCACAGCCAGGATAATACAGAATTACAAATGCATTTATTTAATAGAACTAGATTGCTCCTTGGCATGCAGGGCTGCCTTCCTGCCTCCGTGACAAGCATGCTGAATGGGAATGCAATCTTTCCGGAGAAACTGTGAGACTTTTAATTTGCTGGCTTAGCAAAGGGACTGAAGGATGAAAATTCAAATTGTACGTGATGTGGCTATTGCAAAGGTTTATTTATTATGTTTAGCCCTGGGTCAGGAGACTGGGTGCTGCTGGAGGAGCTGAAAATCCCTTATTATGTTAATTCAGTTTTCATTCAGGGTGATCTCCCTGAAGTTTGAAGAAGTGAAATTTTACGTCCTGAGCTTTAAAGAGAGTTTGGAGATACAACTTCAGATCTGGGAATAATCCTGTTCCTTTTGCCTATTGAACTCACTGAGCCATGCAGCTGACTTTGCAAAGTCCAAAAAATAAACCCTGTTTCGATGCTCATCAATTCTGCCCTTACTGCCAAACGTTTGCATTTTTCCTGTTCACTGAGTTTGCTGATCTTTCTTTCTTCTCCTCCGTTCCCCCCTGTCCCCAGTTTGCTCCAGTGCTGAGGCTCCACAGCCTCCATCAGCCCCCTTTCAAACTGAGGCCCCTTTTTTGTTCCATTTGTTTTCACATATTTCAACCTGTGACTCTGTTCCTTGGTATTTCACTGGGTACCAGCACAACAGACTTTCGAGGTTGCTTGTTTACTAAACTTGAAGTCCCACTGCTGACTTCCTCAGTTAGGAGGTGGTCAAGACCATATCCAACTTTTTCATTCAACCGATTTCTCATTGCCATCCTCATCCACCATTTTCTCCTCACTCCATCTGAGACTCAAAGGATGTCTCTCTCCAGGTGCTTCTTTTATTTTCTGGCACTAAATCTATGCACTGTTCTAATCCTGAGCCTAAATCTTATTTTATTTTTGATGGTTAATTTCCAGCTTGTCAGATACCTCTGATCTTGAATGCTGGGAAAAACTGGAAGGATTCTTTGATATGAAGTCCACAAAGCTGTTAAGTCTTTTCCTGTGAGTGTCAGTTTGAGGGTAACTTTGCTCTCACAACCTGTGCTGTCTGCGTCTGAGGTCATCACCCCAAATTGCCTTCATAGCCATCACCAGCATCTTAAAGGTGGGATTTCTCTGATCCATTGTAGATGTTTTTAATAGGATGATGTGTTTGGCAGCCTAAATTAAACTACTTCTTTCTCACTAGTTATAATGGAACTTTAGAGTGGCTACTCCATGTGAATCCTACCATTAGAAACAGAAATGTTGGGCAAGTTTAGCATAGCACCAGCACGTCCTCACATCAAAGATCTCATATATTCTGATGTGGATTTTCCATCTCCGGCTTAATTTACAATATGTAAAAACGTGATTCCTTCAGAGATGGCAAAGCTGCAGCTCAGAAAGGTGGACTGAATTCCTGAAGTTTGCCAAGCAGCCTTTATTCAGCACTGAATTACTGCAGTGGTAGTCACTGATACTCAGATTGGGAGAGCTGGAAGCAAAGCATCTGGACCTTGTATCTGTCACTTATTCATTTAAATGGCAGTACCTGCAGAGAGATCACAAAAAGAATGACCCCATTTTCTTTTCCTTTGCACCCCAAATTTGCCCAAACATCCCAGCTACAGAGATGTTTGGGGGACTTGTGTGGCCAGTAACATCATTACAAATTGCTTCATGTGATGGGAGAAAAAAACACTTGGTTTTGCAACTAATATTTCAACCTGTAAATGCAAACCTGTGGGTGTAATTTACTGTTGCAAAAAGCGGGCGCTAGGATCTTGGGCCCTCTAAAACATTTACTCCTTGACAATTCCTGTGTCTCCAATTTCCCTCTCGAGAGAAAACAAATGCTCCATTTTTTTCTGTAGGCATGCCCATGCGATAGATGAACATCAAATGATGGCATTGTCATTCAAGCAAAAATTCTAATATTATGGCTGCCCCTCATGCATTCCAGGAGCCAGAGCTGTCCATTTTCTGCAACACCTGGTAAAGCTGGACAACCTTCACCTGACAGCTGGAATAAGATAAAGTAGACATAGTTTGACAAACGAGCTAAATTTCCTATTGTATACGAAAAATGAAGGAGAAGGACAAAGAAAATCCTGAAGTGCTTGGTCCAGAGTCCTAAATCAGACGCTACATAAAATACAAAAGCTCAGGCTTGAAAAGATGAGGAAGCCAGCAACAAAAAACATTTTAGAAGTGGCATGTATTTTCCCCCATATGATTTGATCGTATTGTCGGGTGAAAGACTTTTATGAAATTAAGTGACATCAGACCTTGGAGCAGAGTTACAATAGACTCTAAATGTACACTGCATTTCCTTCATTTTGTTTTATCTTCTCCTCATGCTTCTATGGACTATTTTTCGTATGCTTATGTGGCAGGTGCAGGAACACCACTCTCAATGCTGACAAGAAAGCACTTGTTAAAGCTCCACATGCTCAATTTTGGACGCTATTTCTGACCTCCCCACAGAGGATAACTGTGGGGTATGCCAGGGGCTTTTGTCTTGGAGGTTTAATCCATCAGTGCCTTTGGAGACTCATTCAAGTCTGACTGCTAATAAACAATCTTAAAACTCTAATGTCATTTGGACAAATTGTGTTTTAAACACCTTAGCTGGCTGGGATGAACTCTAGATTGAGACTTGCTACCTTGATTAGATATAGTCATTAAGCTGAATTTGCCCTATAATCATTAAAAGATTAAATGTCACAGCAAGTGTCTTTTTTTTTTCCTCCTATCCATCAGTTCCAGATTTAGATTAGTCTAGGTAACCTTTCAAACCACATACTCCAAGAACAGATGCTCCTTTTCCTTCATTTTTTTTGTTCAGAGCCAACCAAGAACTTGATAAAAGACATCACATAGGCATCTGTCTTATTAGCTTTTCCCAGATTCTCCTCATCTGACCTTTGTTACTGTCTGAATCATCTTCTATTGCATTGAAGTGTAACTTCCTTCCTTGTCATTGGATATTTTGCATCGCATTAAAAATAATAGTCCCACAAACATATCCTCCAGCTCTATTTGCTCCAGCTCACATACCTCACCCTGTCACAGTGTAGCTAATATCTCTGCAACTACCATTTTGCCCCTTTCGCCTAGCTCTTTGTGTGCTCCATTATTTCAGGGCTCAACTGCCTTTTGTCACTGGGCAAGTAACATATTTCTGCAGTCAGTGGGCAGGCCACCTCATTTACTGTCATGCTGGGTAATTGGCAATTTCTTTTAAATATCCACTTAAAAAACAACAAAAAAAAAGTAGAAAAATTGTCTTACAAATAAGAGCGTGCATCAACTTACATGTCTGTGTTTATTCCCTTTATTGTGTTCCCCTGAGGACATAAGCCTTTCTCTGGTGAAGTCAGAGGGAACCTTGCCCTAGGCTAAAGCCTGAACTTCACTCCGATTTTCATTGCTGCAAGTGATGCCAAGAATGGCATGGGTCTGAGTTGCAAAATGCTGATTTGCCTCTTTTAGTGCATGGATGCCATCAGTCCCCCAAACACTCAAGTTTCGGGTTCAGAAGAGCAATGATATGGGTTTAACATTCTGCATTTGCATTAAAACACTATCTGCAGTGTGAGCGGCCTTCCCAAGGGATTCTCTAGGTGCCTTCCCACCAAGGAAAGCATCTGTCAGGAAGCACCACCAAACAACTTGCTCCTTCCTCTGAAAATGTAGAGAGGAGCAGCAGGTTGAGAATGTCCTCAGCTTCTGCAAACAGCTCTCCCAAGTGAAATGAAGGCGAAGGGGAAGAGCACTGCCGCACCAAAGTGTCTCCATGCCATACTGCAGCCAGGGGAAGAGGGAGGTAGCGTGCAGAACGTTGATGGCAGCGAGTTCTGCTGAAAATGACTGACTGGTTTAATTAGAGGGAGCACTGTCAGGCTTCCGCCTGACAGCCTCTGTGAGGCTTCCGATTGCCAGGCTTGGACGGATTTTATCAAGATTCTGAATGCAGCAGCTGAAGAACTTCTAGCAATGGCTTCTTCTGCCTTGCCCAGCATTAGGCAGCCCAGCACACCGCCTTTGCTGGATGAGACCAAACACTAGCGTTCACAGGTGCTCTCTCACATGACAGAAATGCAAAAGCAGCAGCATCTGGAAGCTATTTGTCCAAAAATTTTGCTTCTACACACCTGGTCCTCTCCAAAAACTACTTGCTACCACCTGCAAACTTCCTTTGCTATTCATTATTTAACTAATTGCTATTTCCAGAGCTATGTTCATTTAACTAAGTATGTAGAGTCCCTGATTTGAGAGTCATTTCCGCTGAGGCAGCGGCAGAAAACCCTCTGTCTACCCCAGTGTGGTCTGGCAAAGAGAAGTCCCAAGCACAACAGCCAGCAATTCTAGCTGCCCTTTCACCTAGGACTGCATTGATCCAGCAACTTTCAGTCTTGAGGTATACTTTATATAGGTTTTTCTACAACACCAGGAAAGTTTACTGTGTTACCAGTCTTCCCACAAGGTCATTTTTCCTGACCTTTTCAGCAAGGATGAGAAAATATGAGCAAATTCTTCCTCCGGAAATTATCCAGTGTGCACCCCTAGGCTTCCTGCATGTGTTCTTGTAGTGGAGAGCATCAACAAAGAGTAACAGATCAGGGTAAGGGGAAAGATACTGAGAAAGTCTTCAAAAGACTTTGAGAAGTCTGGCAGATATCTAAATGCAGTAGGGTTTGTCCATTGCATCCACCTATTGTATATTATTTAGCGTGTGCCACCTTTTCCTGAAACCCCTAGATACCACTGGAATCTTTCACCACCAGCTACCATGCAGCACAACTTCACTTGCCGTTTTCTCACCAGTACCTTTAACGAGCTATTATCTCCTTCTTTGCATTCCTTGCTTTTCATTACTGCTTCTGTATTTTATCATCTAGTCTATCGCCAGTAAATGAAGTCTATTGCTCTCAGGAGTTTCAACGTTGTTTCACGTTATCAATTTTGATTGCAGTATTCCCCATGTTGGGTGTATATCTCTCAGTAAAGTATTCAGGCAGCATTTCTGCATAGGGACAAGCTATGCTAGCCCTGGACACCAAGAAATGCAGAGAGCAACTCAGAATAGCCAAGAGTAGCTTCATGTCTAGGCAATTGCTTAGGGTGGCAGACGTCTGGGGACGAAGGGTGGCATCCATTCTGCCACTGCAGCTGCAAAGTAGGCAGTTGGGCTTTGCAAGGTGAAGGTTACCGCTGAGTGAATTAAGGAGAAAAGCCAGTATGCGGAGGTGTATTTTAGAAGGTGTAGTACTGTCTACTACCACAGCAAAGGGGTCTCTCCCTCTCAGGCAGGCTGTGTAATAGTATAGTGCGGCAGCTGTAGTTAAACCCGTCTGGTTCAAGATGTTACAAATACAAATGTCTGCTCTGCTCCTCCACCCACAGGCATTTCCCACCAGCTGCAGGGGCAGAGGGAGTGGTGCACGTCCGATCCTCCATGGTCCCGCAACCACTGCACATCTGATCCTTCATATTCCCACAGCCACTGGTGAGGATGGAGTCACTGCCGCACGGGCTGCTGTCTTTCACAATCATGGATGGGGCAGGGAGAATAAACTTCGCAGCAGTCCAGACTGCAAGTTCCCCTGCATGCTGGCTGCTGGCAAGCTTCCTTTTCGCTTGGATTGAATAGAGTGGAGAGCAAAAATCCACAAAATTAATGTGGTGACATTTCATTCCCTGTGGAAATCTGCAGGCATCAAAATAAACGCTACCTCTGTCAGTTCAATATTTGCAGCATTTCCTGCTATATTGTGGTACCAATGCTGAAAGTGGGTCCGTCTGCAATCCAGCTGAAGTGTCAGCATCTTACTGTTGTTGGAATTACAGACTTGGAATCCAACAGAAATGTAATGACTGATATCAACTCCTCCTGTGCACCCCTTGCATACTCACATCTGTGTATGTAATTTTTCCATGGGTTCGGTGTCATTAAAAGCTCACATCCAGAGAAGATGTAAAACATCATAACTCCATTGATCCACTCAGTTGCCCTCCATTCTGTATTCACTTAAATATTTCTACCTGTATGGTATCTTGCACTTGTCCTTATTAAATTACATCTTCTTTTTTTTTTTTTTTCACAGACCACTTTTTTAATTTGTCAAGTTTATCTTGAAGTCTGAGCCTGTCTCACAGTCTCTTAGAACTTGTTTTATAGGCCAGCTTAATATCTGTGTTCTCCTTTACCATCCAAGCAAGAGGCAACAGAAACAGCACTGAGGTTATCTCAGACTTCATGAAAGTCTTCAAAGAACCTCTTCCTTTCTGACAATGAACCACCAACAGTCTCTATTTTTAGAAATGTTGCCTACCCAGTGTTATACCAATGTTTCCTTAGTTCATTAAATGCAGTGGTTTCAAATACTTTGCTCCTGACTAATATACACTGAGGGTCACTCAGTCTCTCCTTAGAGGCTTACAATTTCTTTTTTGCTGCTTTTTTTCCAGAGTTTTTCCAAGAATTGAGTTAAGCTAACTGGGTTCCTTTGCCCTTCTTTTTCAAGATAGGCCCCACATATGTCCTTTTCCAGTTTTCTGGTCCCTCACCCACTCTACAGGAGTTGTCACTGATGATGGACTCATTCAGGCACTGCTTCAGCCTGTTTGCTAAGCTAACCCAGAGACAAACTCCATCAGACCTAGCTCACCACAAAACATCTTTCTCAGCTAGCTATATCCCAGACTGTCCCTTCCTTAGGTGAAGGTTGCTATGAAGACATTATGTTGCTAACTGCGCTAGCCATGCTCCCTGGCATCCTCCCTCTCCCAAACAGGGGTTAGGACATGCTTAGAGGGCAAAACAAGGAGATCCAGATATTCATACTACGGAGAGAACCACAGCCTTGTGTGATGGGCTTCTGGCAACCCTGAAGACAACAGGCAACTTTGCGAGGGGAGAGGAAAGAAGCATTTCTATACTCTGAAAACTCAACTAGGGCAAAAGGATAAGGGGGGACATAGCTATTTGCACACAGGCATAAATTTCAGCAAGTAGTTTCATTCCCAGGAGGGAAAGAAACAGATAAAAACATTAAAAAAATAATTTTAAAGCTTTTCCAACAAATTAAAATCCTCAAACCAGAGGAAAACATTGCATTTTGGATTGGAAAAAGTTTTGAAATGGATTTTACTCTGCAATTATTTTGTCTATTTTTTAAATGAGAGGAAAAAAAAAGAACGGTAGCCATTTGACAGAGACTGCAACTCATTTCAATTTTTCAGGTTAGCTGAAGAGCTGAAAAAATCAATTGTTTGCACACCTCCTGTCCTGGAGCCTTGGAAAATTACCCTCTAGAGACAACAATTATGGGAGTTATGGTGCAGAACACCATCACGGAAGTTTAAATCTGAACAGACTGAGTTTTAGATCATTTTGGAAGATGCCATCAGACCTGTGTTTTGAAATGGGCCTAAAAGCAGTTTCTGAAGCAGTAATGAATATGGTTTGGCCTTCCCTATGTCTTTTCATCTGGCACTGTTAAGTATAGTTACCTCTAGCGCTCTTCATGTTGACAGCATCAAATGATAAGTAGTTTTCTTGTTGTAGATGAAATCTCCGAGATGCATTGTTGTGCGACTGTGCTGCTGGGAAAGATGAGTTGATTTTACCTTCATTCACCTTATTTGCATGCACGGAGACCAGGATGTAATTGCCTTTCACAGGGAATTCAACTCTTCCTCAGTCACAGCAGTTCTGAGTTTGACCACTGGGGCTCAGCAAATGGCTTGTTGCTTCCTTCCAACCTTGCCTAATAAGGGGAGATTATTCAGGTGATGAGTGAAAAGGTTGATGGGTCTGATTTTTTTTTTTTCCAGTTATATATCATTAGTGAATGGAATTAATTACAAAACTGTTTGCTTTAAAATTCTTTTTTTATCACCCAGGGTATGGTCCACAGATACATATATATACACACTAAAAAAGTAGATGCAACACGTAATTCATCAAAAGGACTGGTTGGTGTGTTTTGTCATTGCTGCTAAGACAGCACTGTTTTAAATTGTATTCCCTGTAAATACTATGTTTTTATTGAAATGTATGACATCATGTGATTTTCCCCTTGATTTTCCCCAACTTCCCGAAAAATAAACCCCTGTTTCTACAGCTCTTTTGTGTACTCTTGTCTGAAAGATTTGTGCTAAACCAATATATTAGTGGGGAAATTACGTAGGCCTTTTTTTTTTTTTTCCTCTTTCAAGCATGAGTGTTTCCTTTTACTAACTGAAAATACTGTTTTTTGACAGATGGGTATGAGCCATTAAACTGTTGAGTAAGGTCGGGTAGGACCCGTCCTTAAATTTGGACCCGAGGTACGCAGAACAGGATGCAGGTGAGTTTACTTTTCCGACGGGGCCCAAAAAATATTGGGGCAGGCTTGAGCTGGCCTTCTACCATTGGAGCTACTATTGGAGGATATTAAAAAACAGGGATAGCATTTTGTTCCCTTAGTGCTTTGCACCTTAGCTTGAAGGAGATGCAGAGTATGGTGTGGTCAAAACCTAGGGGTGTACAAATGCCAAATATGTGACAAAACAAGGGGTGTTACAGGGTAACACTCGGGGATCTCTGGATCTGCTCTGTAGTGCACTTGGAGTCATCACTGAGGAAACACAAGGTGTAGAAGATGATCCAAACACCACGGCTGCTGGAACTGGGGCAGGAAAGCCATACAACAGCACGGGTAGGGTGTGTGGGACAGCACCAGGTGGTACCAGGGACCGGGCGCTTACTGGTCTCTCTGCTCCCCATACCAGCTGGGAACACGTGAAGGGCTCCACAGCCCAACACAGTGGGACCAGGCAGGGACCAAATGGAAGAAACACAGCTGAAAGCAGGTCCCGCAGGATGGGGATCAGTCCTGACCACGGTCCCCCTCCCCCTGCACGTTTGGAAGACTTTCCTCATGGCCACCAGTGAGAAGTGGAGAGCCCTGCTCTGGGCTGTCTCTGGGCTGGCCCTGAGGATCAGCAGCTAAATCGGCAGGAGAGGGGTGCTCAGCACCCTGGCGCTGAACAGGATTTTATCTGCAAGTGGTGGTCTGGAGTTCAGGGGAGAGCAGCGTTAACACACATCGCTCACTCAGCTGCACTAGAAACTGAAACAATTCCCCAAAAATGTGCTGCTGCGGACGCTAATTGACTGACTTCAGCAATCACTCAGTAAGACAGTGCTGTTGGTGGGGTTTTATGAGACAGATCAAGAATTTATGGCTGCCCGTCACAGACCTCAGGCACCCCAGTGGGCTGCTGCTCCTGGTTCGTCCCGTGCTGGGTCAGGGGCTGGGCAGGGAGGGCTGACTGTTTCGTCCCAGCCACAGAGATCACAAGGGAATTTGTGATCGTCACTGTGAGGTCTCGGTGAAGGGAAGGTAGGACCTTCAGAGGTACCCTGCTATGGCTCTCCCTTTTCCCTTGTCCATCAGTGGATTAACTCATCTGTGAATACTATTCATGGAGTTCACCCAGTTTATTAGTAACATAAGGCCATGGAGACCAGAAGGAACCCTCACAGGTTACCAATTTCACTCGAGTTCAGCCTGGTAAAGAACTCATGACAATGGTACCTGGAGTGTCTTCTTCAGGTGTTGGCCATTCAGGGCCCTTTGTTGCCTCAGCTGCAATTAATCCACATGGTTTGCAGAAACTTGACTGGCTATGGAAAAGATCTGTACAATAGCTGTCTTAATCATTTGTTTTTCATCCCAACTGCAGAATGAAAAAAATAATCTGTGTGTGTGTGCGCACGCACGCATTAGCTCACAACCAAACCTTCCTGGAGTTTTAAATGAAACTGAAGATAAAAAGAGTTGTAAGTGGTGTGTTGTATTCATCTTCCCGAGCATTTTAGTGAAAGCAGTGTACAAGGCTAGGGATGGGACATGAGTTCAGTTCACAAAACTACAGAAGAGACGATCTGCCCCTCATCTAGTGCTGAGCGCACCTCCTCAGGGTGGGAAGGATCTACTTTTGTCTCCTTTCTCTGTTTAATAAAAGCTTTGACAGCAACCAAGGGCTCCCTCACCCCAGAGAGGTGAGGTGTCTGATCCCTGCCTTCAGCATCCTCTGAGGGGCTTTTTCCAGTCTCTGGTTTGGGGGGTCTTTTCTTTGTAAACAAGTCTTAACCAGTCACAGAAGTAGCCTTGAAGGCTAACATCAGTCACAGAGGTTGCTCTCATTAGGATCCCTTTACAATCAGTGGACTACCTGTATCCGGAGCAGACATTTTGTTTTGGTTTGCGTTCATTTTCAAATGTGAGACGTGCTGTCAAGACCATCCCCACAGGAGTGCTGCGATTTTGAAATCCATTCCCTTTGACCTAGAAATGTGCCAGTTTTAGTATTACACAATGTCTGGTTCACCCCGACTGCTTTCCCTCAGCTTTGCTCAGAGGTGCACTGAATATCTGTATTATTAATATAAGACAAAGCTCATCAGGTTTCTGGGTGTTTTAATGTTTCTTGTAAACCACATAAAGGTAAAAAGAAGCAAACGTTGGAATGTCTCAGTAGCCGATATATTGCATACAGACAGTGGAAAAAAAATGTTCTGAATCTCACTGCTTGCAGTATTGTTTCTTCCGTTCTCAGTAACGAAGAACGGAAGGTTAGTAGCTCATACTTGTGGGTGCCCAGCACTTTCCCTTAGCAGGCACCCTGAGTAGTCAGGAACATGACTTTTTAAGCTTTATCAGATGACTGCTTTTGAGGGACAGATTCTTAATGCAGAAAGATCCTTCTGGGTTTTGCTTCTATTAATTTTACATAAGGCATTTTTGTTAGCAAGAATTAGATAGCACCACTTATTTATGAATAACCCATGAAGGAATGCATGAGTCAATATGAGACACTTTCCCAGTCCCTGGTGCTGGGTATTCACAAATCAAGAATGGCATCTATGCAGAACAATCACCAACAGAGATATTTCTGTGGTATGCCTGGATTAACTTGGCATGAATTATCTTCCCAGCTATGTGAGCTGTTTTCCCCGAAGCATGTTTTTCCCATCCTTCCCCTATAGGGAATAAGTAATGATTATGATGGAGTTTTTTAGCCGTGCACTTTGAGTGGTCTCCATTTACTTCTGCCCCTTTATTAAATGGTTCTAATGACTGCTCCTGAAAAAAGAAACATCTGGCACATGTCATGACGGAGAAGTGCAAAGTGATAACGGTGAAATCCTTGCCACTCACAAGACTTTCTGAGCTCAGCCAGTCCTGCCTAATGTGAGGCACAGGCTCTTCAACAGTCCTTCAACGTGGCACTATTCATTCAACTCAAAAGAAATGGGCACAACGGATAAAGGCCTGGACAAAAAGTGAATCACAACACAGTGAAAGGAAAAGTATGACAACATCATGAAGAAGGTTGTTGCAACCACACTGTGTATGTATGGAAGTATGTATGCATGTGTGCGTGCACTCACATATCCCTGGGTTGACAGCTCCTCACACCTGCGCTGTGTCTCCTGAAACAACCTACTTAAAGTTGTAGGACTGTCATTCAGTAGCTGTAGGTTGAAAAAAAACTAGTTTCCCCTAAGCAGTATCTGCAGAAAGAAAAAGAACATACTACGGCCTTCCAAACCAAGACTAGATTTCCACAGGTTGTTCCTTCTGCCTTTATGAATTTCCCCTTCGTTCTCACTGAAAGGAAAAAGAAAAAAAAAAAAAAAAAAAAGGCAGTTTTGTGTTCTTCCTATCTCCCATCCTGCCTGAAATTTCTGCAGAAAAAGAGAACCTTCTGGCCCTCTAGGCTCAGCTTTTCCAACCCACCACACATGGGACCTGCATCAAAGGAGGGAAACAAGCATTTATAAGTTGTACCCCAGGAAAATGCAAGTCTGGAAACTGGAGTGTAGCACAGGACACTGCTTAGCTTAGTGAGGAGCAATAATGCCCTTTTCTTTCTTTCAGACCATGCTTGAAACCTTGCATGCCTCTCAGTCCAAACAAGCTCACAATACATTCACAAAGCATTGAGGGCAGTTCCTGGGCAACTCAAAGGTAGACCGGAGGCAGTTTCTGATTGACACAAAAGCCTGATGGACTTGGGTATGGGATCAGACTGTGATTTTCCCCTGAGATTTTGGATTCCTTTCAAACGAGGGATCAAGCTGAAATTCATAGGCTACATTGTCAAAGTTCAACTTGTGTTTTCCTAACAGTAAGAAATAACATTAAACACGGCTCGAGGTACGGATGAGCACAGTTTAGGGTTGCTCAAACGGGAAGGTGGCAGCTTCCCTGGGAGGATAAGGTACAGAAGCAGGTCACAGGCAGCTCAGAGATGTAATGAGGTTTGACAATGATCCCGTACCAGGTGATGCCATCAGAAACTAAGCAAAAACAAAGCAATAATATCCCTGGCCCATTCGCTGCTAGAGTTTGGTCACTTTTGCAGGTGTTCAGAGGGAGAATTCACAGGGGAATCAAGCACACTGAAACACGGGGGATTGGACATGAAAATCCTTGTGACTGTGAGTCACACTGTCTAAGAACTTGTCCAAACAGCATTTTCTTTTCTCTAGCACCAAGAAGTTGGGAACGATTTTCACCCTGTCCCCTGCAGTGCCCAAAACAACTGGGAGGAACTGCTTGTAGAGGGAATACATCATCCTTTACAGAGAGGCAGCAATTTGAGCGTGCTATAACCCCCATAAAATCCCCAGAGAAAATTTCTTTCTAATGTGTTTGCTGGAGCACACTGCTGCTCCATACAGCCATCAGGCTTCTCATTTTGTGGGTAAGTGATATATAGCCCGTAGCAATGCAGATCCTAAAGCACGAGTGTTTATATCTGACTTGGGTTAATTTTTTTGTAGTATAATACAGAAGGAGAATGCACACTCATAATTTGCTAGAAGGTTTCCATGACCGGTAAAATATCAGGTGAAATTAGAAAGCAGATTAAATACATTCAGAGTATGTGTTTAGGTTCTGGAATGCATCCAGTCTAAATCAGTGTATGTAGATAGTAAAACGTGACAGTGATTTGTTTTGAATTGACATTTAAATTGCAAAGCAACAGTTGAAATGATCAGGGAGTCTAGATTTAAAGCACATTTTGGTAACTGGTAGATATAATTATTCAGAAAAATGGACACAGGCTGAATTGACTTTAACAGGATCACTACCGAAATTCATGTCCAGAAAAATCTTACTTTCCCTGAATAGTAGGATAAAGTTCGCTACTATGACTACTTCATAGTGATTCTTGGATAACTATGTGAGTTTTGCTACATACATCTATCTCCCCTAACCAGATCTCTCAGCTCTCATTCGGCATCCCTGTAAGACTGTCTGCCTTAGATATTTGCAGGTTTGTTTTAGTATTTCTGCAGCGCTCATGGGCAGCACAGGTAGTCACTTGGAATACATGGAATTTGCACTGGTCCCCTGGATAGAGATGAAGTTCATACACAGCCGAGAACAAGCACTGTTAGTTCAACTTGTTCAATGGGTCTACTCACGGCAGTGAGTCTTAACCCCGTGAGAAAGAGCTGAAGACTCTAAGAATTAAGATCTTAAATTTTTCAAGCCACAAAATTAAGCTCAGGCACATTGGTCCTTTGGGGGAAGGGGTGAGGGAGAGTGTTCAGCCTGCATAATAAAAACAGCTTAATTCAGGCACAGAAGTTTATACAAACAAAACTGAAACCCCTTGTATCAGAACAATAAGTAGGTTGCTCAGGACCTTCTCCTGTCAAGTTTTCGGTATCCCCGAGGATGGATATGTTATAACACCATTCATTTGGCTCCTGTATCAGATTGTTAATATGAAGTGATGCTTACAATAGAAACGATTCCCACTTCATGTGATACAAACCATATAGTCACATTTACAATCAAAGAAACAGTCAGAAGAATATTAACTTTCTAGTTGAAGCAGATTTCCTAGAGTTTTAAGGCCAGAGGGACAGCTGTGATCATGCAGTCCAAACTCCTGAGTAATATAAGCTGGAAAGTTGTCTTCAGACAGGCTGGAAAGTAATGTTCAGGCATCCATATATCTAGTGGCTCACTGCTGTGAGACTCTGAGATCCATTGAGGAAGCAAGCTTTATACTGTGAATCACAAAGGGCAGGTTTTTAGCTGAAATCCTGCAACTATGCTCCACTTGCACAATCTTCTACTCATTTGTGGAGGCTCCTTCATTTCTGTCCAGCGGGCAAAGAAGCTTCAAGGGCTCTCTACCCTGAGCAATCATTTCAGGTTAAATTTTAGCCCCTGTGGATTGGTTTTGAACTTGTTATTCAAACTCAGTTGCAGCAAAAGGATTACGTGCACGATTAAAGGCTGTGAGATTGGCCCCTTTGTACTGCAACTGTAAATCAGGATGCAGAAACAGGCTGTGTCTGCATTTGAATGAGCTAAAAGCCAGGAATTTCCAAATCTCAGCAGGTGCTGTTATCAGGAAGATTTTCAGAAAAGATCTAATCCTTTATAGTTTCTGGGGAGCTGAGGTAAGGAGCCTGTTAACATCTTATTTTATCTCCTGCTGTGTTGAAAGACATAGTTTTCTTCTCAAACAACATTTTTGTCTCCGCATGGGCTGAAACACATCTGCCGTGGATGATGTAGTGATAAGGCACCTTGTCCCGCTTCCAGAGTGCTGGTTTGCTGCGAGGGTACAGGAGAAGCGTGAGCTGCTTGATGACTGTACGGCTGTGCTGCCCCCGTACGGCTCAAGGCATCGGTTCAGCGCTTGCCTTGGAGACATGTAGGCGTGTTCCAGGCGCATATTTGCTCAGCTTCACATGACAGAGGTCCTACAGCGGTCCTGCATGTCCCCTGCATTGCCTCTGCTAAAGCACTTGGCTGCAAACAAATGAAAATCAGTTCTTGGCTCCTTTGCGTGCTGGATGTTAAGCTGTCTTTTATCCTTGGCTATATTCGTAGCTGAAGGAGAAGCATTTGGAGTTCTGGACAGTAATGGCTCTGGATTTTCAACATAGTCCACATTCAATTTTCTATGAGTCTGAGGTATTCAGCTCCGTTGCATACCTCTAATTTCTGATTTCTGGTTGATGACCCTGCAAAGACAGAAATCCTAAACTTCAGCTGGTGCATACACATCTTTAAGAAGTAGCAAGGGCCTTGTTTCTGTGATACCCATATTTGCCAACATATCTCTTCACAAAGTTTCCATTTGCGTCCCACTGGTGCTGCTCTGTTGCCTCTTAGGGCTTTCCATCACCCTGCCAGGAATGGGCTAGGAAGGAAGCGTCAGGGCAACACTCTGCAGTACTGATGCTCATCCCACTGCAGTCCTCTGCTTCTGGTTCAAGCTAGCGCTGAGCAAGGGCTGCTTGAAGAAAGCAACTGCTTAAAGGTTTAAAGGTATCTGGTGCAGTCTTCATATCTGGTCCTGGTTTGGAATGATCTACCTGATGCATTTCCACTGTCTCCCAATGGCCTGTTTTCCTTAAATAGATTTCTAGTTCAAATCTAGCGAGTGCTTGCTCTTCCAGTCACCAAACGTTTTTGCTGCGCTAGATGGAAGTTTGCTGCTACTGTGAGGTGAATCACAGCTGCCGTGCTACATGTTTCCACCTCATCACACTAATTCAGGACTTTTAGGACAGCACAAAATAACTCCAAAGCTGGGCGAAGAGACTCCTGGCTGAAGAAGACTACAAGATATTGATATCCTTTGCATCTGTGAAAGGTACAGGGGTGGGAACATGCTGTATTTTAATATGCTGGTTAAATTGAGGCTAACCAGGGACAAAACACATTTGGCTGATATCCCACTCTTCATCAGAAGTGGAAGAAAGGCCTGTTTCAAAGGTCAGCGTTAAATTATAGAGATTGGCCAGGTCTCCTTTTCCCTTCAGGACCCTGTTCCAGTTTACCCTGTGGCTGACAGAGGAGGAATTATTGCCTGCACTGCCCCATGCAAGGCAGTCTCATATCCCGCTGAGGAATGGCATCTTTAAAGAATAGTTCAAGTGTATTTAAAGAATAATTCAAGAGACTTCTTGAACAAGACACAGAAACTATTTCACAGTTACCTTTGCTTACAAGAGAATTAAAAAGCCCTTCATGTTACTGTAAGGTGAGTCTTTTTACATGTGTTCTGGCAAGTGAACACATTTTGCATGCCTGTCCAAAAACTGTATCAAACCGCCTGTAGAAAGTTCCTGACTACAGGGGAGAAAGGTTAATAAACTTTCTTGAATTTAATTAGTGACATACCAACAGCAGATAAATGCTAAACCTTTGTGAATGAAATATTAGAAAATAAAACCTAATTATTTTTTTAAAGAATCTGAGAGAAAAGGCTGTTTTTTCTACTATGTTATAGCTCACTTTGGAAATATATGATTCACCTGCCTGGACTACATTTTCCCAAATACCATCGGTATTAGAGAGTATGGCACCGCTGTGGCATTCAGCATTTCATGGAGCTACACAGCCAGAAATTCTGCAGCATGTACCCACACTCCCAAGCTTGTAAAACCGGTTGGAAATCTCAGGAAAGTGAACTTGCACATAACATTGACTATTGGTCTTCTGGAAAATACCATACGCTTGCTAAGTTCGCTCTAGATCCCCACTAGCACACAGAGATTAAAAGTAACAGCTCAGTTATTTAATATTTTATCATCTCAGAGGAGGTTTGTTTGGGGCAAAGGATTAAAGGGTTGTTATTTGTATAAGGAACTTGTCTACCTGCAATTAATGAGCCATAAAATATCATGGTTTGTTAATCAACACTGCCAACTTAAAGGTAAGACTTACATTTTAAATACACTATGACAACTATACTCGCTTGTTCACTGCAAACCTCTTCTCACTGTTAAACGTAATTGTGACTGGAGTCAAAATTGCAAACCCCATTTCTGAAAAACTTTTCAAACACCTGAGTAATCTTCAGCATGCTCTTCGGTCTGTACATTTTCCCTATATTTTGCTGAACTAGGGCAAATCCGAAACTTAGCATTGTATAGTGTCTATTGACAAGTCTTGTGGGCTACTACTGGACACACAGATAAGACTTATCAGGCTGTGCTGCTTCCATCCTCATTTCAGGTACACAATATCTACCCCATCCTAAAATGCATTTAGGAATAAGGAAGGAGCTGAAGATTTTGGGGATGCCCTAGTGCAACACTCGCACAGCCAAATTATCCCAGCTGGGTGATCTATGGTAGCTCTGAGCAGTTCCATGTACTGTGTAACTCAAAAACAAACTTCACCGTCTTCAGAGTGACGAAGTGGCTCATTATTACAGAAGGCTTCATGGCTTTGCATGAGACTGGAACATTATAAAGTCTGATAAGCAAGACTTTCAGAACTGGATATATCCTTCTAGGCCTCTGAGCATAGATTTGGTGCCTATAAAAGTGGTTTCACTTTCAAATGTACCTAAAACCCCGATGAAAGTCATATAGTTTCAGATCTGATGAATGTTACATAGTTTCAGAAAATATAGTTTGTATTTTTAATATACTTTGTCTGGAATTTTTTCTCCCAAGTGAGTTTCAAATTCCTGCATTTTTTGTAGGGTCAATAGAAACATCAAAATTTTCATCCTGTGGGAAATTCAGATATTTAAGCAGTTGTTTTTGACATTGAAGCATTACACTGAATTATACAGCATTTATTTTTCTCAGAGTGCACTATTTCTGTATAGTTTTCTGTGTGAAAACAGTGTGTTTCAAGTCAGTATCAGCTATATGTCCATTTTAAGCTATAGCAAACTCCCTGAAGACTGTAATTCAAGCATCCTGGTCTCCTAGTCTTCTTAAAGGTTTCAAGTCATCTTTAAACCAGACCATTAATGGTGTTGTACTAAGGGTGGTCAAATAATGTGTACAAAATGCTTTGTCCTGGAGGAATAGCCCAGCCAAAAAGAAAAATCACTAAGGGTCTCAGAGAACACGGAATTATCTGCTCTATTAGTTTTGTGAGGCACTGCAGGATCTCATGCAAATACAAATAAACACTCTATTGACTAAAATGGAATGAGCTGATTGATTCAGATGTGTGGATTTGGGATGATCTTTCAAAAAAAATTCCTGGTTTGTTTTGGTTTGGTTTTGGTTGTTTTTTTTTTTTTTTTTTTTTTTAAATTCCCACATAAAACATAAACCCTAATCAACAACATTTAAATTTTGATATAAAAATGTCACCGTTGAAAAAAATCACTTTCCATGAAATAAAATAGTTGGGAGACTCCTGGTTCTCACTATTCTTTTATGTAAGAAAAAAAGGTGAAGTTGCACACGCTCATGGAAATAACTTAAAGAAGAACAGCTGGAGGCAAATGCTGCATAGACAAGGGGGAGTTTGGAAGCATACCACTTATCTCGCCAAAAGAGAGGTGATTTAAAAGTATTTTTCTTCCAGGTCAAACAGAACTAGCATGCTCGTTACCCGGTCTTTCTGAAAACTTGTAAAAGTTGCTGAAATTTAATATTGTGGATGAGCTGACCTAATTAATCTTTTATTAGAGCAAAAGGGCTTCCCAACTGCAAGATGACATTAACCTGTCTTTATTATTAGGCCCTGTCAACTTGGAGCTGAGTATGGTGGTAATTACAAGGAACAAAGAACTTTCTGCTGGTTGTTACTTTAAGTCGTTAGGGCTTTTTTTGTGAGGAGGAACGCTTTGGATGATGCTTTTCTTGAACTGCAATGCAATTAGGAACAGCTTTTAAGCTTTATACAAGTCTTTTCAATAACTGACTCAGTTTTGCATACGAGATCTACGGTTATTGTGCTTGTCTCCATTCCTGAAATGAACGAGCGATCAACATAGAACTAAAATGCTTTGGACAATGATGGTATGCCAAGAAACACCGGAGCCAGCAGAAAATTATCAAGAAACACCAGAGGAAAATGCGAAATTTAGCAGAACACTCTATAAAGCCTGATTTGTACTATCAAGTGAAAGAATTCAGTCCCACCCATGTTCACTGAGTCCTTCTCTCTCTTTGCAAAAAAAAAAAAAAAAAAAAAAAAATAGCCTGTGTATTAAGCTTCTACCTCTCTGCACAGAATTGAAAGGAGAAGACACTGAGAGGAAAATGAGATATGTCGGTAATTGTGCAGGCTGTGTCACCCCTGGTGAAGGAACCACGGCTTTCTCCTAGTCACGGAATAAACCCATAACTAGCAAAAACAAATCGTTAGAGAAAAACAAAGCCCAGGATATGAGACAGAAGATGGTTTGTACACGTGTCTGGCTGGGACCTGATGGAGGCAACAGAGCCGGTCTCAGCTGTAAGGCAGCAGCTGCCTGCTGTGGGAACAACAACCACTTATTTCTTAGGACTCTGAGTCCGAACGTGTATCCTCCAGCCTTAAGTATAGGCGCGTGTTTTCACAGGGGAGTTCCTGTGAACTGGCTGCATACAAGACAAATAATGTTTGCTTTTTTTTTTTTTTCGCCTTGAAACTCGAGTGAAGAAACACGTTCTTTAAACAACAGACGTGATGTTTTGCCAGCATTTTATTTAACTTGCTGAGCACAAGCAAAATCTACCAAAAACATACATACCGTCACAAAACTGGAGAATACGGACAGCAAGAGACCTTCTGAGACTGTAGAGATAATCCCTGTGCTTCCTTTCTAGAAAACAGCTTTGTCTCAAGTGTGCAACTACAGTGTTTTTTTCACTTCATGGAAGGAATTAACAAAAAAACAATGTGCAAAAATACAACAGAGACATCTAGGGTGGAAAAAAAGTGGTCCCAGTGAATGTGGTACACAGGGAAATCCATTGGCTATTTGCAGGCAATTGCTTGTGAGTTTCTCCTAATGAGTTTATCAAAGTTAGACAGAGTCTATATAGACTTTACAAATAATTACCTGAATTCACTGATCACCCTTTCTAATGTGATATGTCACATATATATGACAACATTTTTTCTGTTACGTACTTGGAAAACTCCTTTTTCTAAAAGAGAGGAATAATGAACGATAATTGGAAAAACATCCAAAAAACCCAACATAGCTAACAGAACATGTTTGTTGGTACAGCTACAGATAAACAGTTTCAAACAAGGATTGAGTAACACTTGCAAAAATGACATCTTTGTCTGTCTAAGTGAAAAGTTACAACGGTTGTTATTCTCAGAGTGGCAATCATAACAAATCTGCAGTCAGAGCTGTATTGGTATATTTGTTTATGTAGGTTTTGGAACTGCCTGTGCACTCTGAAAATGCTTTTCTTTTTCCTGAATCACCTGCAGAAGCAATAAAAATGCTGAATGATACCCATGCAGTCAGTGAATACACTTCACCCTGATATCCTTGTTCACACAGATGAACCCAAACCGTACACCAGAATATTTATTGAGAATCTGGCTGAATTTCGATGACACAGAAAATAGCTCTGGTTAAAAATGCTAAATACTGAAACGTATATCTTCTAACTTGATTTTAGTAAACATTTCACATTGGGAAAACAAGTGGAGCCCCAAAACATTTAGTTGTTTGGTTGACATGGAGCAACTTGACTGACAAAGCTGTACGCACATCCTGACACCTGTCAATCATAAATAGCCCATGTGGCCCCTGTTCTTTTTATTCCTATTCAATAAAGAGATATTGCACAGGAGGCAACTGCCGGGCTGTGGAGAACGCTTCCTCCTCCCTTCATTTTCGTGCCTCTGCCTGCAAAAAGCAGGATCCAGCCATAAGGACCCCATTTTTCTTTTATGTGAGACTAGGAAATAGCTGAGCCAGTTTTGGCATAATGGTGTCACACACAGCTGGATGGGGCTACATCGAAGCATCATGCAGGTAGCACCGTAGCAGGCAATGTCAACCAGGAGATGGAGATGTGTCTCCCTTTGTGTCTTTTCCCCAGGCAACTCCACCACGCAATCCCCATAATCAGAACAGAGAGCAAAGGCAGCGTGGTGCCCAGCACCGCTCACTGCTGAGAACCACCAAGGAAAAAAAAACCTATATAATAGAGAGGACCTGGGTATTAATATGAACATTATATGGTAGTTCACATGTAGTCTTTAGTGTATGGAAGGACACCATCTTTAGAATGGGGAAACATACCTAAGCACATCTACCGTCTTACTGGACCCAGAACCACAGGTCACATAGTCAAGCTGCTATTAGAAGAATTATGTTATTACACACAGAAAATGAGAAAGATGACCTGGGCAAGCCTCCAGGCTACCAGATTTTTGTCCTCGTTACCATGAGTTGAACCACTTCGCATGTGGGCTTAGAAACTGGAATCAGAGAGCCTGGACTGTCCAAGGGAGGTACCTGGGGATGTTCAAATTGTTCCGGGGCTGCAAAGCAAAACCTTGTGGGAGTGTGGATCCTGCCACTGTGGTGCCCAGAGCACACTACCGTGACAGAGATGGCAGTACATTCAGAAACAGTAGAGGCTGTGCCTTTTTTTTTTTTTCATTGACTTTTCAGCTCTTCACAGATATGCACACTGCCTTTGAAGAACTTTGTCACAGAGATAAAAATTCAATCCTCTGTGAAGAGATGAGGAACCATTTTTCTTTCTTTCTTTCCAAGATGCTTATTGTCCTCTTTCCAGAATCTAGTTTTTCCAGTACAGAATGATAGACAATGAAAAACTGGGGTTTCCTCACCTTTTTTCTTACTTAAATTAAATTCATCTGAAAACAGTACTTCTTTTTCTATCCATTGAAGCCCAGAACTGCCAGAAGCAATGAGTCTACAGGTTAAACAAGCTGACCTAGAGCTGCTGCAATAACTACATTCCCCACGGTGACAGCCTGGGGAGTTACAGAACCTCATCTGAAAAGGATGCAAGTCTGACAAGGCGAGCTTCTCCCCTGGCACAATTTGTCACTCCAAACGGCCCAGGGACACACAGCCTGGGAACCTGAACAGCAGCCTCAAAATAATGTCCGTTGTCTGAACTCAAAGACATGTTCCAAACATCTAGGGTATTTGTCAGGGAACGTACCAATCACATGGTGTAGAGAGGAGGAATAAAAGTTCCATAGTTTTGTATCACTGAAGAATGACGAATGCAATTCCTCTGGTTTAACTTTCAGTGAACGTTACTCCTGTGACTTTTCTTCAATATCTGTCCTTGGACAAGAAAAATATTCCTCTGGAAGTACCTTCTGCTTTCTACTGATCATATGGGGGATGCCAGAGTGACAGGTTCAGATATAGACGTATCAAAGCAAGAGCTGACACACACAGAGCATGTGCACACACAGGACAGTGTAAGGGGACAGGAATTTTGTTGTCAAAGAATGATTTTTTTCATATCGACCAAACTGTAACTTCAGGAGATGTTACTTTTCATGCTGCCGCCTCTACAGTCTCACCCTTCCCTTCCGCATGGTCTGATCTCCTGGGAAAAAGCAGAGCTGACATGGGGGAGAGTTGCCCCAGGGACAGGATGGACTTCCAGAGTGGATGAGGCGGCTGCACCCCATGTGCAAATGCCCTTCCTTCCAATCGTCATTTGATTTCAGCACACCCAGGTGAAACCTTCAAACCTTATGTCCTGATTCTTCCTCTCCTGAGACAGCCTCCTTTTCTACTCCCTAAGAAGGGCGCTAGGCCCTTCTCAAATAATTTCCATGCTGTGTAAAGATTAACGCATCATGTGAAGAACATCTCTGAACCAGAACTGATCTACAAAATATTTTTGAAGACTGTGAATTCCTACAGGCTAGCACAAGTCTCCAGGCCAATCACAGGTATGCGATGAAAATCACTGCTCTGAATGACAACCTGCTGCTGCCTGTCCCACTCTGCCACTTCGGTCCCAGCAAGAATATTTGGGTTTCAGCATACACTTCGAAGTCATTGTTCCTTCTGTTTTGTTTTGGAACTGCAAATCTCATTTTCAGAGGAAAAAAAAAAAAAAAAAGGCAAGAGAATAGCTGTAGAAACACACAGCCTGGTGACACCCACGGCACAGCAATATGCTGATGGTGAGCCCCCGGGCGTTTGGGTGAGCAGGTCCCACTGGCAGCAGCACGGCCAAGTCCCACCAGCCCCGTTCAGCAGCCACGAAGTCGCATGCCGCAAGTCAGAGGGTGTTCTGGTTATTTGTCTCACAACTCATTTAAACTGTAAAAGCACAAATGTGAGTGATTTTTATTATTACTCTTGCCTTCAGCAGATGTCTTGTCGGCAGTAACTGTCTCCTTAATATTCCTGTGGAACAGCTTTCTGCTATACTGTACTGGGGGAAAAGATAATTGCATCAGAGGCAGTCCTTTTCCTTCACAGAACAATTTCCCCACCCTGAATCATGTTTATGTTTAATTATGGCATATATTTGGGGTATTTCAGAACTGATAGTTCATTAAAATAGCATCCTAGCCATCAGCCGTGACATTCCATCTGGGAAATAAAGGAAGTATACATTTTAAGCCAGCCAATAAATCAATCCAAGTTCTAAACCTTTAAACCTGTAAAACAAATGAAAAAAAAAAAAAAAGAGCAACACATTAGCCAAAATTATCCTTTTCTCAGGCTCAAAATGAGGCAGCACAAACCATAGTCCCTTTATTTCCCCTTTTATTGGGAAATGGGACAAATCATCAGGTGAAGGAGAAGCAGTTCTGCCAGAGAGCTCAGAGGAGCTTAGTGTCTCTGCTTTCCACCTACCTGTCATCTGTAATTTGGAGCAAGTGGAATTTTCTGTACAGATTCAGCTTCTGTACTCTTACCTGGTTACTATCTGTTGCACTACAGAAACAATTGCAGCAAGGATGATGGATACTCGCTGCTGGATTTTAAACATTAGCTGGACAGTCAACTCACAGCTCCCATTTGGCACCAGGACGCAGATTCCAGTCACTGTCAGACACGCTGCTCCAGCTGAAACTTGGCGTATGCGGCGTATCAAAATTTATTGAGTAGCACCATGTATTCAGGTCTTTCATCCATCCTTTCCCCCCAAAATCCCTCGTATGTAGCAAGATGAAGGATGTGTGCAGCGTTAGGAGAGGCCATGAAAGGACAAACATTCCATGCTCTGGGGAAATGGTTAGTGGTACTTAGGCACCCCTTTCAATTTAAGAGGATTTAGGCTACATATGGGTGCTAGGAACCTCATCATCAGAGCCTTTCCCAGAGTTTCAAATACCTAACAAGCCTGCAATGTGAGCAAGCCTGCCTGAAAAGGCTGGTGATGCTGGAAGCTCCATCTGTTGCTCATTCACAGCACATATTGTTAGGAGACCGGGAATGCCACTCTCCCACCTTGTCATACTCTCGCACTGCTTTGCGTCGATAAGATTTCAGAAGCACATTTGTGGCTCTGCTCGGAGGGTGATGTGACAAAACACTTGTCATGCTTTCCCTCTGCCAACATGCCTTCTCTGCAGACAGCAAACTGGGCTGCTCCTGACCTTACTGTCTGGAAAGACAAAATCCCATGGAATTATTCTCTTTCTGTTGTTTTCAGAGGCAGGCGTTTCTTCCTTCTGCTGCTTCTTCATCGGTGCTTAAGTCCCATGCCTTTAATCAGTATTGTGCCTTGACTTTCCTGACTGTGCCATAATTAACCCTTCCTTTCAATTTTAGCTTTATGTCATTTCTCCCTGCTCTGCTTGGACATGATCCTGTCAAGCAGGGCGCGTGAAGCACTGAGTCCCATTGGCTGAGTCGGATTACGGTGAAAGTGGGGAAGGCAGAGCTTAAATCCAGAGACATTTGAGACAAAAAGTTTGGAAGCGCTCAAGGACTTTCAACATTTCCACTTCAGAGTGGCCAGCCTGCGATGATCGGGGCTGGCTGTTCACAGTACAAAACCCCTACTATTTTTTTAAAGCCTTGATTATCCTTTAGGGCATAACGAGGGGCGTCACTTACTGCAGGGTGAAGTTGCACTGTGGAGTGATGTCAGTGTGAACACACTTGTGATTTGCACTCTCCAAGGTGGCTGGGTGACTTTCATCTAATTTGGGATTTGTGGACAAATTGGCATCAATTCATGGTATCAATTCATGGTCCAGAGCACCAAAACTCACAAGTTCAAGTGGAGTAAAATGGACCACTATTCTTGCTCCCGTGCTCTGCCGGACATGGATTTCTGAATTTCACCCCAACATACACACACATGAGTGGATGCCACGATGTAAACAAGAGGAGCAGACTGAGTTCCCCTGTGGCCTTCAGACACGGTGAGAGTAGGAGGCAGACTGAAACACATTTAAGCCATCATCCCATACAGCATTCATCTTCCCAGCTCTGAGTCACGTCTTTTCTCCACCCTGATCCATTTGATACTTAGGGACATTGAGCAAGAGACGAGTCACGGCTCTGAGAGAGAGATGGCACAGAAACTTTGCAAGACCATGGCAGAGGAAGGCGCTAACAGGAATGTTAAAATCTGATACTAGATTGAGCTGATACTAGACATTATTCCAAGGTATTTTCATAGAAAGCAGTTGCCAACGGTTGAAGGGCTCATACAAATTAAATGACTAGTGAAAGGAAATCCAAACCATTGAGCGAGCATCACTGCTGAGTATTTGTTTAATTGAATTAAGGTAAAAGAAAGTTCAAAATATGAAGCAAACTTTAGTCCTGAATACCAGAAGCTCAACAAAGAAAAAGACAACTAAAGTTATTCAAAGACAGCATCTGTAGGCAAAGGATGCAGATTTGTTCTCATAACGGCTGCAAATAATTGTTAAAGAGAACTAAATTCCTGTTTGGCTTATTAACTGTTTTGCATAAATATTCTGGAAGGGCTCTAGGGCATTACCAGTTTATCACAAAATAAAAAATAGACTTATAGACAAACTTCTGAAGTTTATTTAAAAGGACAATGTGACTTTTCAAGTGTTGTGTGTTTGCTTTTGCATGTGCAAAAGTAACAAGAAACAGTCTTTGCAACTACATCCTTTCTTGACAGAGAAATCCATGGTGATGACATTCTTAATAAATTCAGTTCACGTTACTGTAATGATGTTTGTCTAGCAATACATTGGGAATTA
Organism: Vanellus vanellus; assembly: GCF_965231255.1. Lineage (NCBI taxonomy): Eukaryota > Metazoa > Chordata > Aves > Charadriiformes > Charadriidae > Vanellus > Vanellus vanellus. Next base: position 190,861,827 of record NC_138905.1, read on the forward strand.
CAGTTAGCTTTAGCGTGAATTAATTTAGTGCAATTTTCATGTGTTATCAACATGTTTTACATCCTTTGCTGCATCCGAATTACCCCAGGATAATGGAAAATTTTTCTATGCATGAGTTTTCAAAATGCCTTTCAAATACAACAAAGCATACAACAAAGAAAAGCAATCTCTTGCGACCATCAGAATGCAAGATCGAATTTCTGGTTCATGATCTGCACCTATGTTTCCTGACTAGTAATGTGAAATCTTAAAATAAACTGAATGCCACAGTAGCCAGATCCTTGTCTCACGGTTGTAGCAAATCATTAAGTAGGTTTTAAGGTTCGTATCCTAGAAAAAAGAACGTCTGGGAGAGAAAATGAAGGTCGTGATCATTTTTAAATAACTCACAGAGAAACTTCTGATCGACTTTGCTAGTACAATGAACAGCCCAAGTACCTCGGGTTTAGCTATCAGAGAGGGAAAAGCATTGCTTCAGCTGCACAGGAGGTAAAAGTTAGAAGTTAAGAGAAGAAATTAAGCAATGGAAAATAAAAAATATAAGTATCAGTGATAAAGCGGCTGACTGTGAAGTCTCTAAGAATAAGCTGCCAAAATCGCCACAAACAAAGTACGAGCAGAGACAAAATCTCACAGGCGACTATGCTGCACTGCTCAGCAGCAGAGGTGGTTTATTTCTCTTTTCTAATTTGGCATATTCCAGACCTGAGTCTGCAGCAATTTATCTGTCCATACTTAAACCACGTTTCCTTTACTGCTGGAAGTCCCTATAGCTCGGGAAAGCAATGACAGCAAGCGGGACAAAGAGGAATTTCATGCAGGAGGCGAGGTGTCAGTGTCCACGGTGCAGAGCACCTGGAGGAAGGGCTGCTGTTTTTGGGTTTCACCACACCAGGGTTGCTGGAGCCCCTGGCTGACCCTACCCTGGGTGAGACAGAAGGACAATTTGGCAGAGGTAGCCTCCACTAAGATGGGTGGAAATACCCTGTGACAAAACAGGTAGTGGAGTCAGCTATTGTTATAGAGTTGTGGTTGTTTAAAACAAACGTCCTTTTCACAGTTGTCCACAGAAAGGGGGGAAAAAAGAAGAGACGGTGAAGTTGAGCAAATACCTGGTTAGACATGCCCATGTGGAAGGTGTTTAATAAGGGCAGTTACATTTAATAACCAGAGGCACACCATCACTTAATCTGGATAACAAACAGGCAGGACTTGAAAGAAAATCTCGCTGTCCCTTTGTTGCCATGACAGCCTTATGAAAAATATAAAAGAAGATAACACAACCATCAAACTCAGGATGTGAAATTTCAATGAAGTCAGGATATTGTCTGATAGACTAGCTCAGCGATTTAATAAGAGCCACTGTCTTCAAAAATCATACATACGTGGACCAATGCTGGTGCGAAGGAAATGCGGTGGAGAGAACTGCCACGCGCTCCTGTTCAGTCCTCCTGGAAAACAGAGAGACAGAGGGATTAGCAGCAGGGCTTTTTGATGTAGTCTTCTTTTCCATGACCACAGAACCATTCAGAGTTCATCTTGAATGTGTCATTCTGTCACCTTAGCTAGATTTCGGTCTCATCCCTCATAGTTTAACACCCTTAGTGCTGAACAGACTTTACCCTCACTCAAAATGACCAGGTATTAAGCACCGATTTTCCAGTGCAAGCAGGCAGTCCGAGATGTGCTCAGGACAACAACCCGGTGAAAGGTAAGCCCATAGGTCAAACACTTTTCTCTCTACAGAAAATCAGTACAGACAAGTGGCTACTTAGGAGCAGGACCCAAGGGGACTTCTGGGCTTAAAGTACTTACACGGAGACAGAGTATCCCACTGCCACTGAACTTCCAACTGTGTCTTGTTTTTAATAAAGTTCATAGCACCTACAGCTTTAATTCATGTTTGGAGCGAGCCTAGGCTCCCACAGCCCAGAAACCGAGCCACATCAAGAGCCCCTCCCATGGCATATGTCCCACAAGGGCCACCACTCTCAAAACCTGCCAGACAGCCAGCATCAGGTTTGTTATGAAATGAATTAGCTGCTACTTTCCCTCTATCAAAAAGGTAGTGGGAATGGTTTGGGCAATTTCTACCTGTTATCTACCCACCATTTAGCATTAGAGCATCAGGCCAGCCTTAAAAAGCTGAGGTGGTTTGAAGCTATATCTTGTAGAAGGTTATCACTTGAATACCAGATTACAGGCTAATGGGGTAGGGACAGTGTGCACTCTCACACCCTCCCTCTATAAGGCTAAAGGTAGAAAGAGCCCATGCGTGTGCAGTGCAGGGGTGGCTCACCTGCAGATTGAAATTCGTGGTCCCAGCTTTCCAGTTTGCTTACAGACTTTGACATACAGCACAGGACTTTTTCCTGTCCTGTTAGAGACCACTTTGGCTTAGGATAGGTCTAAGGAAAAGTTCCAAACCTCAAGCATGTCTTTGCTGCACAGCAGAATAGCTTCAGGAGGCAAGGTAGAGAACACTCCTTCCCTTCCCAGGACTCTCTTTGAACCCTACCAGGCCAAGGCTGGAACTCAACCTGGGACTTCAGCTATAGCCTAGAGGCTTGATATATCACCGTGCTAGTCAAAAGAAGCAGCACCAGCTTGTCTCATCCTCTTGAGGGAAGAGCATGAGCATCACATCACCTTATAACGAAATATACTGTCACCTACCAGACCTGTGGCCACCGGTTTGGCAGAAGTGCTTCCTTGAAGCTTTAGGTCAGATATCCAAGCTCCAGACAGATGTACAATTTCAAGCCAGGTCCTATCTCAGCATTTCCTGAGATGTCCTCTAAATCCATCCCAGGCATTCTGCAATGACAGACAATGACAGAGTTTCTGCTGAACATGCTGCTATTTTGGCTCTTATTCTGACACATCTTTGTCTGTGTCTATAAAACTTATTTAGAAGGACCAGAGAAGGATCCTTGCTCCATGTAGTCCTCTGTAGAGCAGAATGACCACAATGACCCAAAACAGCACTTAGCTGGTCTTCATGTCCCACCCCAGGGACACTCAGACAAAATTGTTCTTATTTGTGTGTGTTTTAGCAGTGCAAAGTATCTGAAATGTTGAAAATGCAGCCCAGCTGAGTTGTGTTGCTACAGCATGAAGCTAAAGGTGTGTGTAGCAGGTCACGTGTGGCACAAAGGTAGCTGTGAGTGCTGAGGGGAGGGTCAAGCTGTTGGAGATACTTTGAAAGGGCTATATCTCATATCTGCTGCATGCATAAAGGGGTGCTTGGAGCGAATAATTCCCAGCAGCAATGTCCCCTTGAAGAGGACTCACTGGCATTGTCCAAAACAGAGCCACGAGGTAATGTAATATCGATGTGCCCTCAGCCTCTTCATGTGCGGCACATAACCCGTGAACACACATAGCTGGATTTCACTCCTAGGATGTGGCACAGTAAAGTTAGACAACACAGCATCCTCACTCTCAGCCAAAGCAATCTTTCACATCCTTTACAGCCCTACAGCCACTCTGAATCCTAGTGAGAGAACACTCAGTAACTTTGAGAAACATGACACTTTTGGTAGCATACTTTTATAGGCCGATTTTGCAACTGAAGTTTTGGCAGCTAGCTTTTACTGCTTTGGCCAAAGCCCGTAAATAATTGAGACAAGAGCTATTACTTTTGCAACTGTATGAGCTTCTAGCTGCTGTGAACACCTGAACTTTTCTTCAGTTCCCATAAATCTGCTAATTATAAGAGACAAGAACTCTAGAGCACATGGAGGACTGTGGGATTTCTCTTTCCAGTTTGATCTCTACTGGTAGCCATCCAGGAGTGTAAGTCTTAAAGGAAAATTAGAGGAAAGACTAGGAAACATAAAAGGAAAATGATACCAAAATGAAAGTGCCTATACCATCCAAACAAAAAAAATAAGAACATGAAGGAACATCACCGTGTAGATGTTCATAGAATCATAGAATCATAGAATGGTTTGGGTTGGAAGGGACCTTGAAGATCATCTGCTTCCAACCCCCCTGCCATGGGCAGGGACACCTCCCACTAGACCAGGTTGCCCAAGGCCACGTCCAGCCTGGCCTTGAACACCTCCAGGGATGGGGCCTCAACAACTTCTCTGGGCAACCTCTTCCAATGTCTTACCACCCTCAAAGTGAAAAATTTCTTCCTAATGTTTAATCTAAACCTGCCCTCTTCCAGTTTGAAACCATTACCCCTCCACCTATCAGTACATGCCCTAGTAAAAAGTCCTTCCCCAGCTCTCCTGTAGGCCCCCTTTAGGGACTGGAAGACCGCAATAAGATCTCCCCGGAGCCTTCTCTTCTCCAGGCTGAACAGCCCCAACTCTTTTAGCCTCTCCTCATAGGAGAGGTGCTCCAGCCCCCGGATCATCCTCATGGTCCTCCTCTGGACACACTCCAACAGGTCCATGTCCTTGTTATGTTGGGGATTCCAGAGCTGGATGCAATACTCCAGGTGGGGTCTCACGAGAGTGGAGTAGAGGGGCAGAATCACCTCCTTTCACCTGCTGGCCACACTTCTGATGCAGCCCAGGATACGGTTGCCCTTCTGTGCTGCGATCGCACATTGCTGGCTCATGTTGAGCTTCTCTTCAATCAGAACACCCAGGTCCTTCTCCTTAGGGCTGCTCTCCAGCCATTCCCCGCTGAGCCTGTATTTGTGCTTGGGATTGCCCCGACCCAGTTGTAAGGCCTTGCACTTGGCCTTGTTGAACTGCATGAGGTTGGCTTGGGCCCACCTCTCCAGCCTGTCCAGGTCCCTCTGGATGGTATCCCTCCCCTCCAGCGTGTCAACCTCACCAAACAGCTTGGTATCATTGGCAAACTGCTGCTGAGGTGCGCTTGACCCCACTGTCCATGTCACCGACAAAGTTGTTGAACAGTACAGGCCCCAGTACTGACCCCTGAGGAACACCACTCATCACTTGTCTCCACTTGAACATCAAGCTGTTGACTGCAACTCTTTGAGTGCGACCGTCCAGCCAGTTCTTTATCCACCAAGTGGTCCATTTGTCAAATCCATATCTCTTCAATTTAGGGACCAGGATATCATGTGGGACAGTGTCAAACGCTTTGCATAAGTCCAGGTAGATGACATCAGTTGGTCTTCCCTTGTCCACTGCCACTGTATCCCCTTCATAGAAGGCCACCAAATTTTTCAGGCATGACTTGCCCTTAGTGAAGCCATGTTGGCTGTCACCAGTCACCTCCTTGTTTTCTACGTGCCTCAGCAGAGTTTCCAGGAGGATCTGATCCATGATTTTGCTGGGCAGAAGTGAGACTGACTGGCCTGTAGTTCCCCGGGTCTTCCTTATTTCCCTTTTTGAAAATAGGGCTTATGTTTCCCCTTTTCCAGTCAGCAGGAACCTCACCAGACCACCACAACTTCTCAAATACGATGGCTAGTGGCTTAGCAACTTCATCTGCCAGTTCCCTCAGGACCCCCAGATGTATCTCATCAGGTCCCATGGACTTGTGCACCTTCAGGTTCCTCAGGTGGTCTCGTATTTGATCTTCACCTACAGTGGGCGGTTCTTCATTTTCCCAATCCTCGCCTTTGCATTCTGCGTCATGGGCAGTGTGGCTGCAGTCCTTGCCAGTGAAGACTGAGGTGAAAAAGTCATTGAGTACCTCAGCTCTGTCTCTGTCCCGGGTAACCAGTTCTTGCATTTCCTTCTAGAGAGGGCCCAGAGTTTCCCCAGTCGTTCCTTTCTTGCTGACATACTTAAAGAAGGATTTTTTGTTTGTCTTAATGTCCCTGGCCAGATTTAGTTCTATCTGGGCTTTAGCTTGTCTAACCTGATCCCTGTCTGCTCGAACAGTTCCTCTGTATTCTTCCCAGGCTACCCACCCCTGTTGTCCCTCTGCAGTTCAGTGAGGCCTGATCCAAACCTTGATTAACATATGAATTTGTTTTACTGCCACAGATGAAATATGGCCCTTTCCAGGACAGAAAACAACAGGTGATTGCAATGGTCCTAAAAAACAGATTCTAGACAAAAACACCTACCAGGATATGGCCCGCGTGAATAACAAATTCAGAGACATAAACAATCCATGCCAATGAAATCAAATATGTGCTACTTGTAGACCCTACACACAAGCATGTACAAAAGCATATTCACAATTTATTTCAAATTTACTGAACATTTCAAAGCTGAAAAAAAATCGCAGGTGATTACATTTCCCAGTTGCTAGGAACCGAAAATGATGAATTTGATCTTCCTAGCCACCTTCCTCCTCACACACACTCTGCCACATCGTTTTTCTCCCATGCAAAACATATGCTGATTTTGCAGAAAGACTCCTATTTTCTAAAGCCAGCCCCGCCGTGAAAATACACGGCTTCAGTGCTCAATCAGTGCTGTGCCAATGGTCTCTGTCAAAGGCAGGCACCAAGCCAGCAGCATGGAACCTTCTCAGCTTCAGATGACTGGGCGAGGCTGACAAGTCAGAGGTGGCCCTTGTCCTTTCTCCTGAGCCAGTCTTTTCTGTTCCTAGGGACTTTATTCTAGTGCATGTCAGACAAATGAACTAAAAAGATTGTCTTTTCGTGTAGTCATTCTTCTATCATATGCCATCTAATTTAACTCAGTTACCCTTGTACTGAACCCAGTAACTTGTTTTTGGCTACAGCGTGTCTTTCAGAAAGACCTCCAGCGCTAATTTGCAAACACAAATGAAAAATTCTCTGCTTCCAAGGCTAGTTCTTTCCCAATGATGAATCACTGTCCCTGTTAAAAGTGTGTATCTTACATCTCTTCTGATTTTTAATTGAAATTCTCATGGGAATGTTGCTTCTGGTTCCGGTAGCATTAAGGCAATGAATCACCACAGCTCTGATTCAGCATGACAGCTCCTACATGTAACAAAGAAATCCATAGCCTTATGAAACACAGACAGCTAAATGGACAAATGCTTCTTATATATTGAATCTACTGGCACATGAACCCCTGAATGCTGCACTGAAATAACAGCATTCCAAGTACAAGCAAGAATCGATTAACATTTTTTTTTAATCTAGCATCACAAACAAATATTCAGGAGGCCAAATGCTGGTAGAGATCAATCCCAAATAGAGAACTTTCAGTAAGAGTTCAAAATCAACGGGCTAAAGAAAAAGAGACAAAGACAATATCACATAAATATCTGAGCTTCAGGCTAAAGATATGAGGACAAAATGATAGCAACAACTGTCTCTTTATCTCAGAGGGTTTGAAAACTATATTGGAAACTGCCCAGTGCTTTCAGAGAGTACTAGACTTGAACACTGCAGTTCATCTTCCTCACCTTCCTGCTCATCAATTTATTCTGCAAACTTCAAGAGAGTCGAATATTAATCCCTCAGCGGGCTAGACTGGTTTCTTGGTTAGTTATGCTAACTCCTTTTGTGGAGGCAAAAGTTGTTAAAAACATGTTGTGATGGTTTAACCCTAGTCAGCAACTAGGCCCAAGCAGCCGCTCGCTCACTTCACCTCCCCCACCAGAAGGGCCGGGAGAAGAGGAAGAAAAGGAGGGGAAAGAGAAAAACCTTGTGGGTTGAGATAAAGACAGTTTAACAGAACCACAATGGAAAGGGAAAATAACAACAATAATAATAATGGTAAAAGAATATACAAAATAGTGTAATACATCCCAAGTTGCTCTCACCACCTGGTGACTGGTTGCCAGCACGTCCCGAGCAGTGATCGTGATCCCTGCCCCCGAGCCAACCCCTGTTTATATACTTAGCGTGACATGTAGGATGTGGAATATTCCATTAGGCAGCTTGTCCTGTCTATGCTCCCTTTCAGCTTCTATGGGAAGCTGAAAAAAGTCCTTGACTAGTATAAACATCACAACTAAAACAATATGCATTACCGACATTCCTTTCATACCAAATCTGAAACACAGCAGCCACTAGAAAGAAAATTAACTTTATGCCAGCTGTTTTCCCACAAAGCTTTGACTCATAAGGGCTCTGCTTTCCTCACTCTGAGGTCTGCCTGCCTGGCTCAGCCTGCAGAAAACCAGAGTCCAGGTGGTTTCCAGCGGTGTGAATGTAGAGAAGAAGCTCTACATTCCACAGAAAATAAACGCACACAAAATTGGTGTCTGCAACCTCTCAAAACACTGAGTGGGGGATTGTAAACCTTCCCTACAACGAAGTCTTGCATTGCTCCAGCAAAGAGTCACCTCCGCACTGGTTTTCTTCAGGATGCTTTGAATGCCCTGAAATGTCCTTGCGAATTCCTTTTGTTCATGGTGAGGCCCCGCACTTTTAGAACAGTTTACATGTAAGTGTCTGCTTAGGCCTCACTGAGACCAAATAGCAGTTAAGCATATATTGTAAAAAACAGGGCTGTATTGCACAAACAGCTGTAAACAGTGTCATTAATAGAAAATACTAATATTAGTAAAGTGATAAGCTTAGGCACTTTCATTAATGAACCTCATCAGTTCACATATTCAAAGCACAATGCAATTAGCTTTTTTCTGAACAGCTTTGTGTGCAATGCCAGCAAGCAACGCCAACTCCGCTTAATGCAGAACTGAGTTTTTCAGAAATATACGTGCATGTTTTGTGATGACTTCCTAATTGGAAGTACCCATGCACACATGCACTCATGTCCCCGGAGCAATGTCTGATTAGATATTAGTACTCACAAGTAACCATGAATGAATTCCAGGTAATATTTCATGCACTAATTATTCACGTATTTGTTCTGTTGCATTTCTGAGAACCAGGTCTATCAAAATAATCCAACATATCAGCCATGGGATATACTCACGGCAGTAATCAGAATTTCTTTGCTCTTAAACCAGTACTTGCTACACTGAAATCTGTTATGTGATGCCTCTCTTTGCAGGGACCATGGTGCCAACAGGAAATCTGTAGAGATTGTAAAACCTGGTGAGTGTATCTGAGTCACTGAAAGAGCATAAAATGATGAAATTATGCTGCCAGTGTAAAGACTGGGGAAGGAACCCATGGGACTGCTGTGCAGCAGGGCACCAGGCTGCTCCCCATCTGCTGGGAAAAGCTTGAGCCCCATCAACTAATACCTGCTATAAACTCAGATTCAATCCCAAGTGCTTAGGGAAACTTAAGATTCGTGCATGTATCGTAACATTTTGGAGATGCACATAGTAATCGGTTTAGGACGCAGTTGATGTGCTGTCATGTAGTTTAGTCATGTATCTGTGTTAGGATTTTCTCCTTCACAGCTCCAGGTAACACCTTGTTACCATCTGACATACTGTTACTGTTGAAATGTAGAGTGATAGACTCTAAGATGCTTGGAAATCTCCCATCTCCCCACTTAACAGTGAAGCAAGAGCTGCAAATAAAACTTTCTTCACTTCTTAAACCAGTTGGAAAAGAAACTTAATGACAGGTTGACATATTTACTATTTATTAGTTATCAAGGTAATGAAGAAGATAAGGACAGTTTGCTGTTATACACTGGAAAACACAAAAAATCCCCTTCACCTTGTAATGTTCTCCTAGACTCCAATTTTCATGTTTGGCCTGAGGAGTTGCCACATGCCAGTCTCTGCAAGCTTGGGGAGTAGGCACTGAAATCCCCACCAAAGTCTACCCTAGAGAGGTGCAAATTCATAAGTACCCTGTAATAAATTTAAACATTAGTATACAAATTTACAAAAAAAAAAAAACAAAACAAAACAAAACAAAACTAAATAACAACAAAAACAAAGCAAAACCAAACAACAACATAAAAAAAAAACCCAAAAATAACAAAACAAAAAAACAACAACAACCAAAAAAACCCACCAAACTATGGAAATTTGTCTATTGTTACATGCTGCCATACCATATTTGTCTGTGCTGGAGCAAGCTTGTGCGAGGTTGGTAGTTACTCCCCTTGCATTACGTCACCACTAAATTATGTTATTAAGAGAGAATGACAAATATTTTAGGGAGGTTAATAGGATTCTAGTGAGTATAGATCCCACCATTACCCAGAAAAGAGCTGTCTGTAACAGTCTCATTGGAAGACCATCATCTCTAGCAGTAAGACAAACTACATCCAGATGTGCCCCCTCTCTGCATCAGAAACAAAGGATGTCCATGGCACTAATTCAAACTCTGATATCTAAGTTTTCAGCACCTGAAGTTAAGGTAGCTGAATGACGCTAAGAGTATTTCCACTCATGAAGAGAGACCTGAATAATAGATATTTTTATATCAAGCATAAACTTCCCTTTTTTTCCCACTTAGCCAGAGAAAGAAAGACCTTTGTGATGGCAGAAAAATATAGTGCGATCTTGTAAGTATGGGGAACAAAGCAGCACCATAGTAGCCTGAGTTTATGACCGGTAGAGAATAATCCACTGCTCTTCCCACGCCTGACCTGGATGGTTCAGGATGGTCTGACTACATCCTCCTGGCCCAGTACAGTGCACTGGAAACAGAAGTAGCTTGTCTGAAGCTTTTTAGTTTCCAACCAGCTGAAATATTGCCTTGAATCAACTTCGATGATTTGTTCACTGTACCCCGAGCAGCATCTAAGGCACTTATTCTTCCAAAAAGCTAGTTGAGTACAAGTGCTCCCCAGGGACTCTGGCCTGAATCTCAGGGCTGGATGACATATATTCTTTTATAGAGGACTTGTAGGACGAAACAGCTTTAAGAGTCTACACGGACCCTGTTCCATTGCCTCCACTGTTGTTACCTGCACCTGAAAGTTCGGCTGTGTTTGGTGAGCTGAGCAAGTGAGAAGTGCAAACAACTCACATTACCCCTCTCTTGTTCTGACATCAGTCTGGTGTGTACCTCCACTGGCTCCCCAAACACACAATGTTACTGGTGCACCTAAATAACACCTCTCACCCAGCTACAGTGGGTAATAATGCCTAAAATGGGGAAGAAAACATCAATACATCACTTCAATATTCTGCAGGAGTGCTATCTTTTGAGAGTTATTTGTGAGTTTCTCGTTCATGATTCCATCTCCAGGTCTGAAAACTCATCTTCATGTCTTCTGCTCATAATGTCTCCCCATCCCCTGCTGCTTTAGGGTGGGTATTTGCTGCAGGGTTAGTCTGGATTCTTGCTCAAGCCTGGTTTCCTCTCCCATGCACATAGGAGAGAAATCCCGTATCAGGTGGCTGAAGCAAAAACAGCTGAAGATTCAAGATTTTCTTTTGATATGGCCTGGACTGGCAGATTTCTGACTTGCAAATGAATTCAACAACTGCCACCCTGTCCTGCAGATTCGCAGAAGGGCCCTGTTTTCTTGCCCCCTTAACTCCTCCTTTCAGCACTGGAAGTTACCAAAGAAAGTAGCTTGGCACTTGACAGATCAGTAGTGTCTGTCTGATACTGCTTCTGTTGAATTACTGATGATTATCCATGAGCCAGCAATGTGCCCTTGTTGCCAAAAAGGCCAATGGAATCCTGGGCTGCATAGGGAAGAGTGTGGCCAGTAGGTAGAAGGAGGTCATTCTCCCCCTCTACTCTGAACTGGTGAGACCGCAACTGGAATATTGTGTCCAGTTTGGGGCTCCCCAGTTCAAGAGGGACAGGGAACTGCTGGAGTGAGTCCAGCGAAGGGCAGCTAAGATGGTTAAGGGATTGGAGCATCTCCCTTATGAGGAAAGGCTGAGAGAGCTGGGAATCTTTAGCCTGGAGAAGAGAAGGCTGAGGGGAGACCTTATTAATGCATACAAGTATCTAAAGGGTGGGTTGAAGGAGGATGGAGCCAGGCTCTTTTCAATGGTTCCAAGTGACAGGATGAGGGGCAATGGGCACAAGTTGGAACATAGGAAGTTCTGTTCAAATACATGGAAACACTTCTTTACGGTGAGGGTGCCAGAGCACTGGCACAGGCTGCCCAGGGAGGTTGTGGAGTCCCCTTCTCTGGAGATTTTCAAGACCCGCCTGGATGCAGTCCTGAGTAATGTGCTCTGGGCAATCCTGCTTTGGCAGGGGAGTTGGACTAGATGATCTCTAGAGGTCCCTTCCAACTCTGAAACTCCGTGATTCCGTGATTCTGTGATTCTTCTCGATTTACTGTGTGGTAATGCCAGTCTGGGCTCACAGCTGCCTTGTAAAATAACAGCTGACCAGCTCAGGGAGATTTTGTTGATTGTCTTCACTGCCTGCATTTCTATAACAAGACATGCTTCTGCATCAATGCAAAACGCCATCAGCATCCTTTTTTCCCTGAGCATGACTTTCATTCACTGCCCCAACAGCACATCCCAGTTGTTGGCTTAGTTTACTAAACTGGAAGAGTAATAGCACTTCCAAACAGTTTTGTTTTGTTTTTGTTTTTTTTTCACAATTCTAGTGTAACCTTGCATTGGCACAGCTTGTGAGCAGAGCCAAGAGTTCAACCTAAGACTCAGGTTTATGCAGCACTGAAGTGAACAAAGCAGCACAACTAGAATTTCACGGGTGCTCGCTCTTCAGTGAAGACATGTCCTTAGTATAAATGACTGTCATTTTATAACCAAAAATTTTCAACAGTACAAAGAGAAGCCAAATTTGTGTTGAATGTTGGTAGGTTGGGGACTAAAATAAATAATCTGGATAAAAGACATTTCTGGAAAAATGAACTTCCACTGATGTGGCTGTTGCACAAAAGGGATTTTGCTATAGTTTGTTACATGGTGTTTAAGACAGTCATATCATTTTTTGTTAACATTTCCATACTGGACTCCAAACTGTTACTGCATTACCTGCAAAGTGGGATACCTTTAGGTTCAGTCTACCGGGTTTCTTGGTTTTGTTGCAAAGCAAAGACTGAGAAAAACACATTTGGGAGAATCTAGCTGCAGGGAGTCATGGAAAGAGGATGCAGCTTGTTGAATGAAATCCTGAATTCCTACAAAACAGGGCTGGCAAGGCTCATAGAAAGGACTTTAGACTAGAAAAAAAATGAAGAGGGAAACTGGGCATGAATTTAGTTGTCAGGAATAACAAATGAGGTAGCAAAATATCTGGCAACAGCTGAGGGAGCATGAGGAAGGAAACTTGTACTGATAGGAACCGAAGTCAAGTAGCTGATAGTGCTTCTGAGGGACTGTTTCTCTCCCAGTTGGGTTACTGAGTGTTGCTGGTAAGAAACTGCTTCCCCGTCGCGCACTAATGCAGGAGGGCTGGCAAACAGACTGGGCAAGGTCAAACTATTGGAACAGGATGTGAAATCAGACACTATAAGGGATAACAGCATGTGGTAAAATAACAGCCACATTTAGAGCAGATGTATCGAGGAAAAGCAGTCTGCAGAAAGACAGAGATGAAGATAAAGGCAGTGGGGTGCATCGACAAAGGAACTGAGCATAAAAGTGTAAAGGTAGAAACAATGGCATGGACAAAACAATATCTGTCTCAATCTCACTGGGAAAAAAAAAGAAAAATATACTTTACTCAGCTGAGAAATCGCTGTATAATTTCATTATAAGCTCTGGCTGTTATAGATATTTAGGTAATGTTATTAGAAAGAGAGCTTTTCTAATAATCACATTGTTAAGGGAGACTTCAATGACCTAGATTAAGTGTGAGGAGTAATAGCAGGGTAAGTTACTTGTAGATGGGATGGGTGGCAGATTCCTCCACCAAATAGCCAAAAAAACCAACAGACTGTATGCTATTTTTATTGGTCTTGTAATTGCTGAAACCATTTTTGAAGATTTGATCATTAAAAATAAAATCCCAAAGACTAAGAAGTTGAATTTATATTAAATGGAAGAGCATGGGAAAGTAGCTCTGCAAGTTCTTCACTGAAGAAAGAACATTATTAGAAATGAAGGAAACTAATTAAATCACCTCTTGCTGAAAAGATCTATATAGTCACTAATTGCAAATATTTCTGCTGTTCACCTGGAGCTAACTACTTCTTAACAGAGAAGGACATAAAAAGATGCTAGGAGGATTGTACAAAAGACTGGAGAACTGGGCAAAATTCTGGTCATCAATATTCAAGAATTTGAGTTGAGATTTAAATAGATATAAAGCAGCACTGTTCAGGTGGCCAAAGCAATAGGTAGTTTGCCACGGGGGGAAAAAAGGAAAACAACTTGATTCGTGTATCATTTAAGAGAGAGTGTTGCGGTTTGGGCCAAACCAGCCACTGGGAGAATGACAGATGCTCCCCCCAACCTCTCTTCAAAGAGAGAGGTAAGAGAGAGAGAGAGAGACTTATGAGTTTAGAAGGAACTGAAGTACTTTAATGAAATGTTAATAATCAAATAAAAAGAAAATAAGGAAATATATACAAAACCATTTCAAGCTCCCAGGATGACGATCACATCACTGGCTGGCACTGGGGAAGCCCCAGACTGGGCTTAGCGATGGATGGGAACATGTATTCCAGATCCGGATTCAGGATCAGGATCAGGATCAAGGGCAGGCAAACAGACAGAGTCCTCCTTGGATGCTGGCCATTGAAAAAAACAAATGCTGACTCTTTGATCCCTCAGCTTTTATACTGAGCATGAGGCAGATGGGATGCAATCCCCTGTTGGTCAGTTTTGGGTCACCTGTCCTGTCCGCTCCTCCCCACAGGTGCAACCCCTCTACGCTTTTCCGCTTCCGACCGTCCAACGGGGCAAATGAGAAAGTTGGTTGGCCTTGGGTGGTATAGCAATAAGTATAAGCAAGAACCTCTCTGCATACCATGCCTGGGCATCAGCTATAAACATTGGTCTTATCACTCTGAGGGCGAACAGTTTCTGCACAATATGCTGTTAACTTCAGTAGTTAGAAGAGGCCCAGGGAAGAAGCAAAGTTACTGAACCAAATCGGTCCTGGTGGAGAAAAGATCTGTACACATATATATATAAATATAATATAATAATATGTAAGACATTGGTTTAACAGCAAGTAGGTTAATCAATATATTAAAATGACTGACCATGCACGTATTTAGCATGGAAATGGGAAGGTCTCTTGCCTTTCGAGGAGGGAGGTTGTGGAACACTGCTTTGGTCAAAGCAGGGGCACAAAACCCAAGGAGAGCTCAGATGGAGCTAAACCAGTTGGTACATTGCGGTTACAGCATGAGAGAGAGGCTCTGAGGCTCGGGAGGATCCTTCCTGCCTGTTGCCTGCTCCAGCTATTGCAATGCCACTGTCAGAAGTGCAGTGCTGCTTATTAAGAACTGCTGAAAAGTAGGGCAAACTGGACACCCTCCTTGTTGTCTCCTTACTAAAACAAACAATAAAGGAAATAATAACAGAGGAAACTAAAGACAACATAACTTCAAAGGTGCAATATTCAGCTGGCACTAATGTTCCAATATTGGACTCCATGATTTTGCTTTTGATGCAGTGACGGATGCTGGCTATTGGGATGGAACTGCTGATAATTACATGGCATTGATTTTTTTTTTCTGTCTTTCATAGTACCAGTGTCGATTTCCCTTTTTGCTGATGCACAGCGCTTTCCAAAGAGCATGGGCTGAAGGAGAAGAGCTTGGACTTGATAAAATATCCTCTCCATTGCTGGCAGTGTCTTTAATGCTGAGAAAATAAGCAGAAGGCATCCTGTGTTACTGTCCACAGTGCCAGTGACTGCCACTGGCATCAAAGAATTTGGCTGCAAGGACCCCTGTTGCCCGAAGCATTTACCCTTAGAGTATAACTACATGCAGTCACCCTCCAACAACCACCCTGCACACCTAATCCAACTGGCCTTCTGTTTGCAGGGTGGGATACTCATAAAACACCTCTGTGGCAGCTGAGAATTTGGGAGCCGCTTAGAAATCTTGCTGGGAAGGTGGGTAAATATTCGAGCAGACGACTGCTGCTGAGGTGTGCCGCAGCTACGCCTGCTGTTCTGAGGGAAGCTCAGGTTTAAGACAAATTCTCCCAAACACAGCACAAGGAAACATGCTGTAATCATGTCTGGTAAACAAGACGAGCAGTAAACTGAAAAATAATGAATCAAAACAGCTGTGGCAGAAACTAGACCTAGACAGTGAGCAAAACAATGAGGGAATACTCTAATGTGATCCCTCTCCTCTCCTGAGGGACTTAAAAATAGTTCAAACAAGGGAAAATCGGGGACTGAAGCAATGATTTACACTATCCTCATTACTGCTAGCCCATAGTCTCCTGGGGCCATCCTCCTCAGATATTTCCTACCTATAACACAGAGAGGGAACCCATTATATAGCCACAGCCTTCGGCTTCACCTATATACTGAAGAGCACCTAGATACAAGACTTCAATTCTTCGTATGTGATTTTCTTTCTTTGTCCTCTTGGTTTTCCTTTCTGTTTTGCTGTCTGCTTAAGA
This sequence comes from Vanellus vanellus, assembly GCF_965231255.1. Lineage (NCBI taxonomy): Eukaryota > Metazoa > Chordata > Aves > Charadriiformes > Charadriidae > Vanellus > Vanellus vanellus. The sequence goes on from NC_138905.1 coordinate 190,878,072, forward strand.
ATAATCTGGGTTAAAGAACTGCGAGAGTGTCAGCACATGCTCTGAGCCTCTGACCAAAGAGGCAACTCACAGCAGCACCATAAGCAGCCCAATGCTTGGAGGAGCTTGCCAGCTCTTGGAGTGGTTGAAAGAGCATTTGCCATGCCCGACTAACTGCAAATAACAAGTACATTCACTTCTTACTTTTCACTCTAAGTTGAGGGAGGCACAGCCTCAAGTCTGGAGCACCACATATCTGTTACTTTTTACCACTTCCAAACTACGTTCAATTATTTAAATCTTCTATAGTTATCAGAGTAACTCATTTTTCTCAATATGACAGTATCAGGGCTATTTGTGGGAAAGGAGAACAAAGGGTACTTACTGCATGCTTTGTGAGCTAGCAGTTGATTCTTATATGTCCTCTAATAAGTCCCTCTCATTTTCACCTGCTTTATATACAGCAGTGGTTTTTTGCTCCTCTCTGGCACAGAATCACAGAGTCACGGAATGGTAGGAGTTGGAAGGGATCTTTGGAGATCATCTAGTCCAACCCCCCTGCCAAAGCAGGTTCACCTGGAGCAGGTTGGACAGGAACGCATCCAGGCGGGTTTTGAATATCTCCAGAGGAAACTCCGCAGCCTCTCTGGGCAGCCTGTGCCAGTGCTCTGCCACCTTCAAAGTAAAGAAGTTTTTCCTCATGTTGAGGTGGAATTTCCTGTGTTCCAGTTTGTGCCCGTTGCCCCTTGTCCTGTCACTGGGCACCACTGAAAAGAGCCTGGCCACATCCTCTTGACACCCACCCTTTAGATATTTATAAGCATTGATGAGATCCCCTCTCAGTCTTCTCTTCTCCACGCTAAACAGACCCAGGTCTCTCAGCCTTTCCTCATAAGAAAGGTGCTCCAGTCCCTCAGTTATCTTCATAGCCCTCAGCTGGACTCTCTCCAACAGTTCTTTGTCTTTCTTGAATTGAGAATCGCAGAACTGGAAACAGTACTCCAAATGAGGCCTTACCAGGGCAGAGTAGAGTGGGAGGATAACTATTGAAGATAGGTAGTTTTGCCCAACTAACACAGCACCATTTAACATTCCTTGTATTTAAAGACTCAGCAGGCAAACCCAGAAAGTGGAAAATAGTAGCAGAACCTATAAGGAGGATGCCTTGGGTTGGCCACAGCAAGACCAGCTCTGCAACAAGGGGGGAGTCCCCATCCCATTCTTTGAGGGACCTAGGATGCTGACACTCAAAATTCTACCTGCTTCACACCTCTCTGTGTTCAAGATTTTACCTAAATTTGAGCCTAAGCATGGCAGAAAATTGTTTTAGGCAAATCTGCACTGTGTGCTGCAGCCCCAGTGTTCCCCAGAGGAGCCATGAAGCCCTCTACAATGACTCATGTGCCAAAAGCATGTTGTTAACAATAACATCTGGCACCAGTGAGTGACTGATGTCACTTCCACGGCAGTGGAAAACCAAGAGGTTATTCATCTTGATTATTATTTTTTAAGCTCTGACAGTCTAAAACCAGATTTGTTTTGTTTTGTTTTGTTTTTTTTAAAAAACTGAAATAGAGGACAGTTCGTGACAGCTAGAACAGCAGGTGGCCGGCGATCGATTCATTTTAAAGGAAGATGACTAATTCTCTCCTGTCACACATGAAAGCTATTTCAATATCAAACAAAGAGTCTAATTTTGAGAGACTGCATTATCCTCCAAGCGCTTGAACCCTGAGATCTTCCTTCTCTATCTCAGGCAAAGTTCTCTTTGCATCTCATGCGTAATTTCTGTAACATGCTTCTTAGGAGATTTTGAAACAAACTGCTCCTTTGTACCAGGGAGTGTCATCTGGCTGCAAAAAACCTCATTAATTGTACTGAGGAAAATATAGTGGTGATCACAGTTTGACCTTCAGTTAGAGATGGGTAAGATAAATGTGTCAGAGACAGAGAGGGGGGAAAAGGAGACATTTATAATTTTGTTCATTTTGTAGAAGTGGAAGATTTCAAATAAAGGTTTGTAATATTTGAAGGAAAATTAATAGATGGGTTGGGGTATTTTCTCCTAATAAGGATAGATCACAGTGCTATTCAGAGATAGCTCAACACTGATGTAGTGACAGAAAGCAATCCTAAAGCCTCTTGCATTGACTTTTGAAGGATTTTGGCAGTTAAACTCCTCCTACATTTCCCACCTTTTCTCAGAAAAAAAAAGAAATGGGCCACGTACCTAAAAGCTTCTTCCACCCAGCTACTCTGACCACCAGAAAGACACCAAAGAGATTGTGAAAGACCCTATTACTTAGAACAGCCCATAGATTTGCAACAGGAACTAAGTTCATTGAAGCCTTGGAAGTGAGACTACATTGCTGCCCCATCCTTTAGCCTTTCGTGAAGCAGGGGAAGCTCAGCAGATTTGGCTAAGATTGCTTCAGTGATTCAGAAGGAGCAATCAAGACAAAACTTCTGATCCCATCTACACCGTGCTAGAGGTGCTTGATCACTTTACGCATCATTTAAGTCCATTTAAAAGCAGTGACGGCACAGGGTCTGCCTTAGAGACTCTAAGTGCCTACTCTTGAAAACAGCAAGACAGGGAAAATTGAACTGCAACAAGTGCCTCTTGAGCGCATACAAGCTTGTTTTTCAACAAGCTGTGAGTGGGAAGACTTGAACGAATTGTCACCAGAAGAATAAATGGCATGCTCTCAACACAAATTGTAAGCCAATCAAGAGGAGAAACGAAACTTCTTTGTGATTCCACCTGATTCGACATGATAGGCAAAGCTTCACTTCAGATGGTTAAATTCTGGCAACATAAGAAACAACTGAAAATGGGGTCTAAGTATGAGACACATCAGATACTTTTATTAACCTGCACAGCAATCAGCCCTGCCTGAAATTATGCATTTAGTGCATGCCCAGTTTGACTGCAACCATTCAAATCATACAGAAGGAACATCACTTCTAATCCTTCTCCCTCCAACAGACAAATTATAAAGCACCTGTGTGTTTCATCCATAGTTCGTTCTGAATGCTTTTTAATACCTTTTTATCTAATCCCACATAGGCCGGGCCGCAGTCCTTGATAAGCAATTTAGAGAGTGCTGAATGTTAAAACTTAACGAACTCTCACCAGGACCCTGCTTGGCTTGCTGGCTTCCCAGGTTGCTTTGGTGGTCAGCAGCACACAGGGAACTCTAAAGAGTGAAACTGCACTTGGAGGAAATTCAAGGACATTATATATACTCAGAGCCACATCATTCATTATATCTCTTAAAAAAGAAAGGAGGAAATAGAACAATAAATGTTTGACAGAAACCAAGCAATAGCCTCACCTCAGGGGAAAAACTATTTCTGCAAATTATTAGTGTGATGCTTGAACTGAGACAGGAGCAATAGAAGAGTCAGGGGTGCCTGCAAGTTCAAGAGAAGATGATCATTGTTCCAGTGGCTTAAAAGCATAATCTTTGTGCCATAAAGATCCATGAGCAGAACACAACCCAAAACCATTGTGAGATGAAGTGCTTTCAAAAGAGAAGGCAACATCCTTCAAGCCCGAAAGTGGTTCCTTTTAGAAAAGTTACTACACTGATGCTCATATCTTGAAGCTAGTCGTTACCTGAATATAAAAAATAAGAGCTAAGAAAAGAGAGGTCAAGTGTTTACCCTCCTGCTTCATTGTCTCTTGCTAAAGTTTCCCTCACTGCAGCAGAATTTCAGAGCTGAGGGGTACATGATTGTGCACTTGGTGCTTCAGGTTGTGAAGTGAGTAAAGTATAAAAGGGTAACTTAGACTGGAAGTCTACTGTTACTGTGAAAGTATCTCACATTTCCATGTTCTTTTAGATTTGATAACAGCAGCAGGCTTTTGAATAAAGAAGAGCACTAGATGGTATTTAAATAGCAGATCTAATGTAATTATGTGTAAGTTGGAACAATTACATAAAAATCATGCAATAAAGAAAGGAGGCAAAGCACTCAGCCATCTCAAACGAATGAAAATGCCAGAAGGGACCTAAGTCTTCATTATAGACTGATGACCTGCTGAATTACATTGCCAGAGCACACGCAAGCCCGTCATTGACAGTCTAATTCCAGTCGGCCTCTGTGGAGAGATGAGAAATCCTTCTCTCAAGCCCGTATCCAGAAAGCAGATGCAAAGAGCAATGAAAATGAAAAGCTTCATAGGGATCTGCTGGACCTTACTGATACAGCACCAGAACTTGATTAAAGAGGTTACAGAGGGCTTCATATTTCTCCAGTTGTCTGAGCAGAGAGACTCTAATAAGAAATGTAATGGAAAGGTTGAGAGTGCGTAAATGAGGACACTCACTGACCCATTAACCTGGTAAGCCGGTTATGCTTATAAATGTACTCTTTCAAGTTGTAAGTGCAAAGCGGTACAAGCTTCCTTCGCAGGAATGCGGGTGACGGTGAGGCTGGACTGTCACTTTGGGTACAGAGGAGGGTGGTAGCGGGAAGTGCTGCTGGAGAACATCTGCAGCACACAGGGGACCGCAGGAGAGAGACCCGTTACTTAGAAATGGCTTTGGGACAATGTGAGGCATCAAATCCAAGCTGGTTAGCTCTGCTGTGGGTCAGCGATCAGATTAATAGAGCGGTGCTGAGGTTAAGTGGTTATCTGCTTTTTAGGACAGGAGCAACACCATGCTGTGCTGTAGCTGTAGATGTGCACTCAAAACTTTCTTGGAGTGTGCCATATATGCAGTACAGCTGTTTTCCTGCTCTGGTTCCTTCTATGGATTTGGAGCAAATCTTTTAACTTCAGTATTCACACATAGGAGAAATAGGGCAATTAGGCCTACCCACCTTTCCAGGCACTGATGGGGTTGGTTGTGGCAGTTTTAACAGCAGACCAAGCAGGGTTATCACAAAACTTCACTGGACTAGGAAAAAGTCTAGACCACGCTGTTCCTTAGGAGAAGAGGGAAGGGTATTTTTCATCTCCTCAAACAAATGAACTGCTTGTGTGCCTGGTCTTCAGCAAAGAGGGGTGGTACAGTATTTTGCCCGCCTATACTGGCTTCTGCTCTGGCTGCAGGGCTAATCAACCACCCCAAGATGCTACCAAGAAGGCAGGGAGCAAGCCCAAAGCAATGACATGCAAAGGATGCTGAGAACAGTTTGAAAAAGGCAGGTTCCCTAAGCAGAGAGGACACAAGGAACAGATACAACCTCTAATTTTTGTGAGACGTCGCTGCTCTTCATGGGTCTTTAGTAAAGGGAGCACAGCATCATGTCCCAGAGACAGACAGGAGGGAGCTGCACCCTGGTCTGCGACCATGTGGGATAGATGGAGACCTTCATACTCCCCTTCATAGTTTCTCTGGGGAAATCCTTTATGCACAAAGAGCACTTTAAAAATAAAGAGAAAGCTTTTACGGCTTCATATACGTGGCCAGGGAGAACTCAAAGTGTCATCTGCCTTGCAAAGGGCAACGTAAGACTCTGCAGACTCCTTCAGTTTTCCCTCAGGGTAGATACCCTGCTAGCTGTTCTTCTTATGCCATCAAACTAGTCATTAAACCCAGACCACACCACAGAAAATGGAAAACAGAAAGCTTTCATGACGAAAGCTTTTCTTGTAAATATATATATACTGCATGATGTATATTTATAGAACACGATATTTTTCATGGGGAAGTTATTTTAGGCATGCAACCTGCTGCCGCACAGGAGAGCTCAAAAGGCTCTTGGACTGTTCACTATTTATTGGGGTAAAATGATTGACCTATAGTCATATTTGCATATTGACCACAGTACCAGCATCGCTCAAGTCAGCTCTCGGCTATTGTGTTGTTATCTGTCTCCGTGAAACCATGTTGAGCCATCGTGACCAGATGCACCTATTATGACCACCACAGGTGGTTATCATTTGGGCAGGGTTATGGCAGAAAAAGGTGAGGTTGGCACCCCAGGGGCAGGGAGGGGGCAGGAAACAGTGTCGCACATGGGCAGCAAAGACTTCAAAGGGGATAGATCTGCAAATCGCCACCTACCATGCCGGCTAAATGGCAGATCTGAAACAAGACATCCAGATGCTGGAGTCAGGACTCAGGAACATTACAAGCTAGACAGGAGTACTGCTGGAAGCTGCCATCCTGAGGGAAATGCCTGGCTGATGAGGACAAAGCGACCGGATCACATAAAGAACAGGCCTACAAGGCAGTTTGACAAGAGAAACAGGGAAAATGGGATAGCACTGGACAAACAGTTGTATAGCAGTTCTTTCCCACGAGTAGTGGCCAAGAGCTTTGGTTCACTAGCCTCAAACAACCACTGCCAACTATGTGATCCACACAGACAACACCCACTGTGGGGTAAGCATATGTGCTGCTATACTCAGAAGGGCACCTCCATACACTGCTTTCCTAGGGACAGAGCAGTGCCAAAGACACCTTGTTGCATCAGTACAAGCCATCCAGCTCTGTGGGATAGTATCAAACAGATTTTGAGCCATCCACATTGAAATGTCATTATTTTTCACAAGTGGCTTATCAATATGTGGGTAGCATCTCATGTCAACACAACAGCAGAACTTCATTTGCAAAACTCCCAGAAGCACATGTGGTAAAATAATCTAATCTCATACACTCATCGAGACATCCTTTGCATGTTAAAGCAGAGCTGGGCCCTGGGCTTAGCCCTTAGCTTCTTCCTTTTTCAAAATGTAAAACTCTTGACAAACAGTCCCAATTCTGTGTTGTTCACCCTGGGGGCCCTGCGCTCAGAGCTCGATGCCACAAGCTCCCCAGGTTCTCCTGCAGTTCAAATGGGACAGGATCACTCCTGAGAGATAATATAGGAAACTACTTTTGTCTCTCAGCCTTTCATTTGCATTTGACCCCCAAACCCAGAAATGGGGAGCACAGAGAGTGCAAAGTCTCTGGGCTACTGCCCTTGGGCCAAGGGATGCTGATGTTTGTCCTTGGAATCTCTTCTCAACTTGTTAAATGCAAGGTTATGTGAGTTGCGCTGGGGAGTGGATGCTCAGGAGAAGCCTCCTGGGACAGTGTGTTTCACCCAGCATCCTACGCTGTTGGTTTTTCTCTTAACATCCTGCCTTCATATTCATCCAAACATGGGACACACACTGGACCCTGCTGCATGTACTGATTTCTCCGAGGAAAATTGAGGCAAGCGGGTTGGAGGGAAGCTGGGGTACACTCCAGGCAGGTCCCAGGCAGGTAGCTAAGGGACATACACATCTTGCACTCCATCTAGAAGTGCTTCAAAGGTGCAATTTTTTTTATTCTCTTCAGTCTGGTTTTTCATCCTAAGATTCTTCACATAAAATAAGATAGTGTCTTTAAGCATCCAAAACCATTTGATTTATCTGCTGTATGGAAAAAATCAGAAATTATACTAGAGAAGGACCTGTGTATGATCAGTCCACAGCCTTGTTATAACTTCTCTTGGAGACACTTTGAGAGCACTGAACAAGGCAAAAGTGGAAGCTATCAGTGAGTGTCCTTTGATTAAGACCTGGGGGGCGAAAATCAACCCAGTTCCCAGACTTCCAGCAGTGGAAAAGTGCATCTTTCCATGATCATTTGGTACCTAATAGCTAACTGCATGTTGATTATGGTTCTGATCTCTTCTCCCAAGTAACAGGCAATGGGACAAGAGGAAATGGTTTCAAGTTGCACCAGGGGGGTTTAGATTGGATATTAGGAAAAATTTCTTTACTGAAAGGTTTGTCAAGCACTGGAACAGGCTGCCCAGGGAAGTGGTTGAGTCATTGTCCCTGGAGGTATTTAAAAGACGTGTAGATGTGGTGCTTAGGGATACGGTTTGGTGGTAACTTGGCAGTGCTAGGTTAACGGTTGGACTTGATGATCTTAAAGGTCTCTTCCAGCCAAAATGATTCTATGATTCTGTGGTGTGTCCGCAGTCAGCAGTGGATTTAGACTACCCAACTAAGACATGTGCCTGATTTTGGCACCACTTTATCTCTCCTCCAAACTTGAATTTCCTGTCAGCCTTGAAGGCTCAGGATCACAAGAGAACTCCTCTTCCTTTCCCCCCAGACCAATTCAAAACTGGTCTGAGAATTTCCACTTTCTTTGTGGCCTCTTAGGCAGCAGAACCATCTGTGGTTTTTGTTCTGATTTGGGGAAAAATCACTTTATAGTCATTGAGGTAAATTCTTTGAATTTATGCTACAGACTTGCACAGTTACCTGTGCACTAAACTACTGAGATCATCAACTGTATCATTAGAAAAGGTAACTGAAATTAGTACAGTTTAGACAACTCCTTAGGAACGTGATCCAAAGCCTATCAATAAATTGCTTCAGCGAATGACTTTCTAGTAAGAGGGATGTGGAAGCAAGACACAGCCTGGTTATGTCCACAGCTATTGCAAGGCCCAGTCAACCCCAAATTCTGAGGTACCCAACCCCTCTGTTATCACAGGGGAAGCTAGGATAGCAAAAGGGAGAACATTTTCTATGGCAAGAAGTAGGATTTAACCATCCATTTATCCTTATCCATCTGAAGATAAACATCCTAACCCTTAGCTGAATGTGTATGGAGTCATAAAAGAAAAGGATCTGTTCAGATTTTTGTCCTGTGATCCAGCTGTTGGGTGTTATGAAGTGGGGGGTGGTTTGTGCATGCAAACTCACTGCAGCATTTCCCCCTGGTTGGGTAGCAGGCGGGCAGACAGACGTGAAGAGGTGCTCTGTCAAGGCAATACACAAGCTATTGCAGAGGAGCAGCCTTAGTCCAGCTCTGAGATTCAGACAGGAAGAGCTCGTCTTTGCTAGACTGTAAAGAAGTACAATCAATATTGACTGTTCAGAGTTAACCTGATGAAAACCCCTTTGCAGAGAAATGACAGGACAAACACAGGGCCCCTGCCACAGACCCTGGGAGGAGGATGCCATGCTCTCATCGCTCTGGGCCTGAGCAACCTGGGCTGTTGGCCTCCAGGTCGGAGGAGAGCAGAGATATCTGGATGGCTTTGCATGGCATCAGCCTGCATCCAGCAGGACTAATGAGCTCTGCATCAGTGCTAGCCAATGACTTTGCCTTCCTGCACTTCTTCACTGTGCTCCTGGGCACTCCAGAGTCCAAACTGTGCTCAGACACAGCTCTGGGTTAATGGGTTAGCTTTGGGCTTCAAACCCACCCAGACATAGCTATGGGCTAATTATTTAGGTATCTAGGGCTCAAAAGTAAATGCATGTTTGTAATGTAGAGGCCCTGCTTCTCAAAGCTGATGGTATTTTTGAAAGAGTTTAAAAGAGAAGGGTTTTCCTTATACAATCTTTGACACAGTCAGTCTTCAAAGCGCACACCAATAAAATGCATTTTGTCAGCTCCGTGACAGTGAGGGTAGCAGCCCCACCACAGCATTTGGGTCATACTCAAGGGCGATGCTGTTTCTTGTGCTGGGACTGATGCGGAGCTGTGGTACCCCATGCAGACAGGTGTATCTACATAGAGCTGTGGTTTATGGGAATAAAATTGCCTCTATGGGAATGCAAAGGTCAAAGATGGGGAAAGCAGGAGTGAGCACTAGCAGTTCAATCAGTCCCTTTTACTCCACAAGATGATATATGCCCAAGTGCCATCCACCATGGCAATGGTATCATCAGCACAGCATCTGTCACAGAGGAACAAGGGATCTTTATAATGGCCAGGAGAGAAACAAGGGCCCTAATAGCAAGGTGTGCTAAATGACAAATACATGAGAAATCCAATTTTGAAGGGTTATGGGCGTCCAGAAGAGGACTACAAAGATGATCAGAGGGCTGGAGCACCTCTTCTATGAAGACAGCCTGAGAGAGTTGGAGTTGTTCAGCCTGGAGAAGAGAAGGCTTCAGGGAGACCTTATAGTGGCTTTCCAGTATGTAAAGGGGGCCTACAAGACAGCTGGAGAGGGACTTTTTACAAGGGCATGTAGCAATAGGACAAGGGGGAATGGCTTCAAACTAGAAGAGGGGAGATTTAGAATAGAAATTTTTCACTGGGAGGGTGGTGAGGCACTGGAACAGATTGCCCAGGGAAGTTGTGGAGGCCCCATCCCTGGAAGTGTTCAAGGCCAGGCTGGATGGGGCTTTGAGCAACCTGGTCTACTGGGAGGTGTCCTTGCCCACAGCAGGGGGATTGGAACTAAATGATCTTTATGGTCCCTTCCAACCTAAAGCATTCTATAATTCTATGAAATCAGATTTGTGCTAGGATGTTTCCCTGGATCCAGGCACCACGCAGACTGCTGGGCAGGAAGAAGAAGGGTCTGACAAGGGCAGGCTCAGGTGGATTTTGGGCTGTTATTGTTCCTAGAGATTAATATCTTCTTTTAAGTTAGTGATGCAGAAATAATGAAGATGTTTTCTTAACCATCACTCCTGCCTTGATACACAAGGCTTGATCCAGACAACCCTCAAAAAGCTAAAAAAGAAATCAGATTTTTTCTGACAATGCAATGGACTTTGTTTCATGTCTTTGGATTCACGCATTGGGATCGAAATTTTCTAGCCAGTGACTATCAAACAGCAGAGAAGCATGTTACTGTGGTTCATATACTATTAAGATTTTTTTTTTTTAACTGGAGACAAAACAGCAGTATTTTCAGATGGAGTTAATTCCTCATTAAACACAATTAATTCTTTTTATGTGCCTCCAAAAATGATGAGATGAGTTTTCATTTCCATAATACACCCTCACTTCAGAAGTACTAGAATGTGTGCCAGCTCTGTGTCTTTTGAATAATGAAATCACCATGTTTGGTATGAAAACATAGATTACAGCAGTTTAATTAAGACAGTTCTGGAAAAGTGAACAAATATCAGAGCAAATGTTCACCATTAAATGAAAGACAAATTGCTACATTTTGTTTGGGTAGTTTATATATTTGGCAGAGGAAGACATGTCCTAGACAAAGACAGCTTTCCTTCTACTATTCCTAGAGTGGAGCTGTATTTAAAGGTGCAGGCAAGATGGGTTTTAATCACAGTAGTGGATTAATCAAGTGCAGCCTGAAGCAGGACAGACAGTATGTGGTACCTACTTAGAAATGGCCCCTCTTCCTTCTCTATATGTTAGGAAGTCTGGCTCTCATTTGCTTTCCAGCACAGATGAGGAAGCCAAGCTGCTTGTGTAGGAAGGGATATTAGTATTATAATTCAAGTTGGTGAAATTCAGATTTCTTATCCTGGGGGAACTTCAAGGCACTGGCATTCGGTTTCATCCTACATCACAAAGGAAAAACAAAAAAATACTTCACTTTGACTGTTTTTACATATTTTGTTTCAGCTGTCTCACTCTGAAACAAATGAGTGCGATACTAAAGTCAAACTGACATGTTACTATTTTTATCTAACAAATATTTTGATAATTTTCCACAAATACTTTGACACAGCCACCACACGCAACCATGAATTAATTTTATTTCTTTCAAATAGCATTTTCTGACAGAAAGCTGTTACATTTACAATTGTTGACAAGCTCTGATTAGAAATTAACTGATCCGTTAGTGGTGAATGAACAGGTGTATTTCTTCACCAGTGACACGTGGCCAGGCCTAGGAATGCTTAAACCTCACCTAGACATTGAAGCAATCTGGTAATAGAGTGAAGATTCCACACACAGGAGATTAGACTCTCCCTGGACCAACCCATCCCTGAAGAGTGGACTTCTTCAGAAGGGACAAATATCCACATCATCATCTGCCTCAACAATGACCCCTCCACCCTTGACTACCCATCTTCTGCTAATGCAACTATGAAAGGAGGAATAAAGAAAACGAAGGAAAACCATATTTATTCTCCCCCAAATGTCTTTAATATCCTTTATTTAATGTTCTTCAAGCTTCTTACTGCCTCAGCAAAATCTTTCAAAGGCCCATATTCTACAAAGCGTACTGACTGCAATCACTCCTCCCTTAACTGTGGTTGTTCTTGTTTTCTCCTCTGTTTGTTTGTTTGGGTTTAGATTACTTTTACACCTTAAGGCCCTCAGGATACACACCCTATTTACCACCAATCTTTGCGGCCATCAATGGTACTACATAAATAACAAAGATGACAATAATAGCAAAGTCAACTGAAGAGAAAAGGAGCCCCCAGACATCCAGAGAATGAGTGGGGACGAAGAAAGAGTGAGGAATGAAGCAGGGGCTGAGGATATTGGGCAGCAAAAAACTACCTAATCCTGGCCTGCCAGGTGGGATATTGGTCCCTTGGGGTTGAACTGGGGCACTCAGATCCAGCCAAGGCATGGAAATACAAAGGGCTGTTGTACAACTGGATCTTTCATCGGGGGACACAGGAGCTTCAGACTTTCTACCTGGAGACATTGTTCCCTATTCACCCCTGTCTTCAGTATGGGCACTTAATAGAGGTGGCCAGGCTGGGGGCGTGATCTGCACAAGCTGCTTAAGTGGAGGGAAGGAGACATCTTCCAGTCGGGCACCCCAAACTGGAAGAGTTGAAATGGAACCAGCCTGCTAAGTGGGCAGCACCCACCTCCCATGACACAGGCACCAATGGCCACAGCCATGGGTAGCACTGCCCAATGCAGAAAGCAGAAGCTTTCACTGAAATTTCATCCACAGCTGGAGAAAAAAAGAGGGAAGCTTTCAGAAAGGAGGATTTTCTCTTGCTCTGGCAGGAGCTAGCAAAGCCAGGCCCTAATCTCTATCAGTGCCCTTGGGTATATTAAATGAACACAATCAATCAGTAATGCAAAGTAATAGGATGAAATGAAGCATTGCTCGAGTTTAAGTACTGTCACCAAACTTTTGAGAAAACAAGTGAAAGATTATCTCAAACAAACCTTTTAAATGCAAAGTCACCATTTCTCTTTCCGTCTGCAGGGTTGGTAGGCCATGTGTGTGTAATGTCAGGCTCAGATGAGATCTGATTGCTCCCGTGTTATCATGGGATAATTGGTATTCCACCATAAAAAAAAAAGCAAAGGATGGGAAAAGCCCTTTAAGAGAAAGGAGTTAAAAGACTTAAAAAGAAAAAAAAAAAAAAAAAAAGAAACCTTCAAACCCCAAAGATCATAATGAGCAGACACCAAAGAGCAGCAGAAGTGCAGAAATGGACATGGTCCTTCCACTGGGAGAGAGCATATCTGTCCTGACCTATTGTCTATTGTATCACTGTGAAACACAGTGGGAGAGAATACAGTTCTGGTTAAATCAGCATTTAAGACCAGAGAGATACACCCTAATTAACCCATTCTGAATGGTAATAAGCAGGGATAATCAAGACTGGAAGCTGCACTGAAAACAGCTGCTCAGAAATGACTAGGACAAATATCAAAATGAGGAAACCTGTGGAAAAACTGAGAATGATGAGAAAAAAATGGTAATGAGGATATAATAGCTTGTATGTATCTAATGCTTCTCAGCTCAAGGGAACCCACAATGTTTTGCAGCATAACAGGGAAACTAATTAAGAGAGGTCACTTTACCCAGCATTGAAATGGAGCTGCCTCTTGTGTAAGTATCTGGTTGATAACAATTATTAACAGCACAACAACAATAGTACAAAACTGCTTAGGTCTGGAAGTATAAAATAATACCAAAGCCATCTGAAGCATCTGGTAGGCAGGTCGCTCAGCCTGTTCTCAGGTTTGATTAGGAAGGCAATTTGAGTTTATCCCTTGAAAAGTTGTGTTGGTAGGAACCAAACTCTCTGAAGTCTGCAATGCAGAGATGTCTGTGGCTGAACTATTCTCCCTGGCTTCTTTTACGCATAGCAAAGGTAAACAGGTACTTCTGGGACACAATTCACGTGATCAATGACAGACGTTTATTTTAAAATGAGATGAATCACATCCTAAAATTATAATCATATCCTGGTTATAAAGGGAGCCTAGACAAGTAGTTTGAATATGAACAGCTATGTTGTAAATTTATTTCTGTCAGATGAAGGCCACTTGATGTATATAGACACTAGATGCTGTGTTCAACACACCAGACTTCGCTGAGTTGATTCATTCTCAAAATTAAAGTGTCCACAAGATAGCAAATTGTATGCTTTTCTGGTCACCATTTACACTTAAGATGATGCCCATGTTTTTCTGCTCTCCTCACCTTCATATTTCTTGCCATTTTAACATTCTCTCCTCTGTTTTCTGTGCAAGTTCATGCTTTATAGGTAGTAGTGGCTCTCTAAGTGCCAAATCACCATATCATGGGAGGAAGAAGAGTTCTGGACAGTTGGAGAAACACCATAAAATTCACAACCCCCTTCCGCACATATCCCTCTCCCCTTTTTTTTTCTTTTAATTTGAGTTTAAGATCAAGGTAGTGACTGCTTGGGACGGCAGAGCCAAGAGCAAGGACTGCCAAAGCAAATCTGAGCAGACATCCAGGAAATAAGGATAAATCTGGTAGGCAAAGTCTCTGGAAGAAGAAATAGCTTCAGCAGAAAGATGAGCTTTCTAGAACAAACTTCAAAGTGGTTCAGGAGTAAACTGTGATTTTAACAGGCTGTGTTACAGAACTGGAAAAACTATGCCTAGCACAGACCTGCTTTGATGCCTTTGCTTTTATTCTTCCAAAAATGAAGTATTATGTGTAAAAAGCCATATTGATTCTGTGAATATGGTGACCTGGATAAATAATAAAAATTACAATGCTAACTACGCAGAGATAGCATGAGAAATAGTGGCTTTAGTGACTAGCATGATACTTGGCAACATGGAAAAATTACTCTTTTCTTAAAACTATTTCTAAGACTTACTATTTTCTTTGAGATTTATCTTTTTCAAGAATCCTAAAGAGGATTTGTAACTGAACATAAATGAACAATTATGCTCAACATTCAGAAGAGGCAAAAATGAATACTTAAGTATTCAACTAGCTGATTCTGAAGATGCAACCAGAAGTACTACAGAAAGAATCTTCTGCAAGCTCTTTTCAACAGCTACAATGACATTTAAACCTTGATATTCTTTTACAGTTAGAAGAAAAACTTTCATAGTCGATGGACATAGAAGATCTCTGCTAACTATATAGCTGTATATATTGTTCAACAGTTAAATCTTCCTCTTGGAAGTCTTGCTGCAAATGAATGAAATTCATTATATATAAAGACATAATAAAACCGAACCATATTCTGTAAGGTTGGGTGCAATGAGAAAGCAGATACAATGCAATGTGGAAGTCTGTCAAGAAGCAGTGTTATGAAGATCCAGCAGGATTTTTTAAGGTGTATTCAGAACAGATGGTATGGCAGGTCCACGTTCTCTATGCAAGAGAGATCAGAAGCTGGAA
The DNA here is from genome assembly GCF_965231255.1 of Vanellus vanellus. NCBI lineage: Eukaryota > Metazoa > Chordata > Aves > Charadriiformes > Charadriidae > Vanellus > Vanellus vanellus. The sequence goes on from NC_138905.1 coordinate 190,893,315, forward strand.
GAATAGTGTGTTTGCAGATCATTAGGTTTGGACCATCTGGCTGTGGTGGGAGATTTTGAACTGAGCAAACCCAGGTCCTCACAGAGCCCTCATGAGTCAAAGCATCTCAGTCCTCTCTTTTTTGCAATGAATCCATGCAAATGCCACAAGTTCACCTTTGCCTTATTCTGCCAGTCAATCCTATCTGCCCACACTCTGCTTTTTCTCCTCATTCTTGAAGCTCTGTGAAATTAGCATCATCATTAAATAGCAATTTACCGGTCGGATCCTGCTTTACAGTTTTTAAGTGCTCTTACAGGCTTTCTTTAATCACTTCTTTCCTGGAAAAACCCTTGGGACAGTTGCCATCACCATTTTTACAGATGCTGCTACCAACCTCTGACATATGTAGAGATTAAGTTACCTGTTCAATGCTACAGGAGAAACCAATATCATAGGTGGGACTGAAATTCAGGAGTGCCTCTCACTCTTCTTCCAGGATGATGATCACAGGTTTTCCTTTTCCTGTTTGAAAATCAAATATGAGGAAAAGAAATTAAAACCACAGTCAGCTTTGAGGACTAATTTACTAACAATATGAGAACTGTAAAGGTATGAGGAGATAAGGATGGTGTTACACATAGAAAATGGAAGAGCTGCCATGTGGCCCTTGGGCTGGGTGAGTTTTATCTCATCTAGTTTCAGAGCTGAGATTCAACAGTAGGTTGTTGACAGCAATTGCAGAAAGTAGCTGAACAAACCTGGCTGCCTAGCACCATTTGGGATGCCCTGGGTTTTCTGAGGTATCTGCGTGAAGGTGACCTGCTCTGCAACATCAGCTTCAGTACAGCACCAACATACTCTGAAAGAAGCCCCTGTTGTCCCACTCATTAGGAATAGCTGCAGTCCTGGAGCCACTGGAGAGGAGGAGCAGTCCTCTAGGCTTTCTGGGGGATGTGGAGGACCCTGTGGTGATAGGAAGGGTGACAAAATCCTGAGCAACAGTCAAGTACAGAACACGGTGGATGGGAAGAGGAAGCCTGCAGTCCATGAGTTAGAGGGGTGGCCACGTGTTGGGACATGTGCATCTCCCTCTCGCATGCATCGTGTGAGACTCTGGAGAGTCACCTTGGGCCAAACCCATGAAAGGGATTTTGGCACCTAAAACACTGGAATTCAGTGCCTCAAAAGAGGATTCACGGCAGTCAGAACACCAAGTTTTGGGGCAGGGTACAAAACCACCTAGTAGGAAACTCCAGAGGGGAGGGAACATCCTCCTTCAGACACAGGCACCTACATGAAGTCAGGATCCCCATCAGCCACCCGCACAAAGTGATTCCTTTGGGGCAGGGGCTGACAACTGCCTTGGTCTTTTAGAAGAGGCTGGAGGGAGAGTCCTTGCCGTTTCCATAAAGGACAGGAATTAATTCCTCCTTGCCTGGGAAGAAATGGGCCATGGCACCACCATCAAACAGTGCAGATTCCTGTATTTCTCTTTCCAAAACAGTGCCTTAGGCACGGAGCAGGAAGTAAGCAGGGGAGGAAGATGGCATCCTTAAGTTTTGCCTGTGGTATAGAAACGTGAGCTCTCAAGTGCAGGAAGGTGAGAGCACGTCAGAGTCTCACCCTGTGGCCCAACAATTTCAGTGTCCCTGTGCAGAAGGGATGTCTGGGGCTCCAGCTCCAGCTGTGCACCTTGTGTGAAATTATCCCTGGACAAAATTGTACATTGGATGAGACAAGAGGACTAAAACCGGGAATGTTACTGAGGTAAGTCATAGCTTTGCCTTGTCTGCACAAAGTCCCCATGGAACTGGAGGTTAGAATATCAAATCCTGTCGTCCCCCCCAACCCAGAATCATCACTGCAGCTGTGACCCGTCACACAGATCCATCCATCCCAGATGTGGTTCTCCTCACAGGCCTACCCAAAACCAGTGACACATGCCCTGTTTGCCACTCATAGGAGATGCACAAGCAGCCTCACTCAGCCACTGTCCAGCAGACAGAGACGTTCTCAGCCTGAACCCATATCCAGGGTCTTAACCCAGCCCTCAGCAATGGGGGGGATTTCCCTTACAATCTGTGCGTATCTGGGAATAGCAAGTGCATTGCTGTAACCATAGTGGTCTAAATATCTTAAAGGGTTAGGAAGTGACTTCATCTATTAGACCAGTTGCTGCATGCGGGAACATAAAACCTTCATCAGGTCTTTTTAAGTCCCTCTCTTCTTCTCTGTTGCTGTACACAAATCTCAAGCCAAAGTGTGCTGTCATCTTTAGAGTATATTAATTCAGGCCAAAATTGAGATTAATAATCCTTTTTCAAGAAATTACATATTCTAGCATCGCACTTGGTCTGAAGGCCAGTTTACCTATGTTGTAGTGTTATGGGACCTCTGGAAAATTATCTCACATAATCACTGCATCGCAGCCCAGGAGAATTTTGATTTTGGCTGGGGTTGCTAATACTTATCTCTGAATGATGGATCAGCTACATTATACAGTTCATATTTCTCATAAAACTTTTGCTCATAAATCAAGAGGGATAAAGCCTCTATGTACTTCATCTAATGAAATATAGATTAGTCTGCAGGAAGATTTTTGGAAGTCAGTTAGATGAAAGTCAGTCTGTGTTTCTTCTCACCAGCCCTTTTTGTTAAAAAAAAAAAAAAAAAAAAAAAAAGGGAGCAGGATATATCCATTAAAAAGGTATTAGCACAGGTATATTTCTTGGAGTCAAAGTGAGAGATTGTTTTTCACGTATAAGGAGACGAGTACCCGGTCCAGATTATAACCTGCTACTGAGGTGCAAAGTAATGTCCTAAACATCCTACTTATTGAAACCCTACAAACACATTAAGTATGTTTGCTTCCCTTGAGTTTGTCCAGTATGGAGGGTAACCTTGTAACGCTGTCAGTACATGCTGACACTGCACAGCTTACACATACCTCGCGAAACCAGTGAGTTATAATGAGGATAATGAGGATACCCAGCTCAGCACACAGGGCGGCCGTGAGAAACTGGAGATTAATACAGTTTCACTTCTGTTCAGTGTAAAGCCCCCCCAGCCCTCACTTTAAGGCGTTTGAGTCTCACTTTCACGTGCATACTGGCTTCAACTTGGTGTAAATCAGGACCAAAGCAGGGGCAAGTGAGGTCTCTCAGGAGTGGTTGTCTCTGCAGGAAAGCAGCGTACAGCCCAGCTGTCAAGTGGCAGTGGTGGAAACCTCACAGGAACAGGGAGCGGAGTCAGCTCTGCTCTCTTACAGGCACTCTGAGAAGCTTGCTCTCAACCAATTCCCAGGTGTCATGAACTCCCAGCTCCCAACCATCGATGCTTTTCATTCACAGATGAGACAGGGAGCGAGGTAACCTCTGCTCAGTCAGCTGGGTTGGGCTATGCCAGTTTCCATGGACTTTTCACAGGCACCCCCAAATCAAAGAGCTGGCCAGAGGGCAGGCTAAAAGGTACAGACAGTGGTCCAGGGTGGGAGAGTATGGGAAAGAGGGGATGGCAACCTCTGGGAAAGACAACAGCAAAGTAGGAAGGGAAGTGTATTGGAGGAAAGCAGATAAAGGACCCCCAAGGGAACAGTGATCCAGAGCATGGTGGAGGATGTACACCGAGGCTAGGCCGGACTGATGCCAACCACTGCAGGTCCATTTCACAGTGGAGTCGGTGGAGTGGCGTTAATTTACAAGAGCTGTCATGGGTCCCAGGAAAATATTATGGGGCAGACTATAAAACCACTGCTCATACAGAGCAGCCCCTTACTCTGCCAGCAGCTCCAAGGACTGAAGCAGAGGTTATCCACGCAGTAAAGCAGCACGGAGTAAGTAGCTCATAACAGCAGCTGGAAGTTGGAAAGGGCATATTAAAGAAGCAGCTCCATTCTCCCTAAAGGACATAATAGAGAGATAATAGAGATTTCCTGAGAGACCCAGCCAGAAATGATAGAAGAGCACATTTCCAATTATCTGCTCATCTGAAAGGTGACTAGTGGGTGTCACTCAGAATCAGGCTTATAGAAACAATGCACCGTACCTTTGAGCATGACATTTCTTGTCAAATTCAGATAACAGAAGTATAATCACAGTGTTCATTCCTCCCAGGAACCATACTCTTATAATTTTTTAGATGCAAAAGATGTCCAAGTACAGTAGCTCATACCACCCAGGCCCATGGCAATTTCTTTGTAAGGAAGCTTGGGAAAAAATAATCCTGTGAGACTCCCCATATCTTTTCTACCGCAATTTGCTACTACAGGGAACAGCTCAAATTTGTTCCCCTTATGTCCATGGATCTTGAGGGATCTATGTCTATCACATGACCACCAATCTCTGTTATGGCTCTCTGAAAAAGCGGCAAAATGATCTGAGGACACCCCCTGCCCAGGTACTGTGAATAGCCATACTGAGCATTCAGTAGTCCCTGTACAGCTTTTCAGTGCAATCAGAGGCTCTCTTGGAAAGAGGAAAGGGCAATTTTTAGTAACTTTCTCTCCCTGGCATTCTCTCTCACCATTGCCAGTCCCCTGGTCAATTTGAAAATAGTGTGTACTCCAGTGTTAATATATAAACCTCTCCAGCCTTATCATATTAAATTCAAGCCCTGACTGCATGTGTTCCTAAAGACTCTCTTTTAGAAGGAAAGAAAGGTCCAAGCTCATTTCGTTGTCTTCTGCTGTCCTCCTCATCCTGGAGATGGTAAGAACTTGACCCAGTATTTATTTTTAATTATTTGCTGTGTGGTGCTGTAGCTATTTACACACACAAAACTGCATAGAGTCAAACACTACATGCAGCACAGGACCATATGTAAACCTCTCATAAGAGAGTCCAAATTTCAGGACTGAATGCAAATAGAAACGTTCACCAGAGCACAACTGCTACCAAGAATAAAGAACAGCATTAATGAACAAAGTTTTCCTCAAAGAATTAAGTAAATGGCAAAAGGAATAAATGACAAGGCTGACATTTTAATAGAGAATTTTCCTTCTGAGTCACAGCTGTGGGTTGTGAATTGTGCTGGGCTTATACTCAAAGGGTGTTGATTAACTTTTTTCAGTTTGCGCAGCAACATGTGCTATTTGACACACTTAGTTCATGCATCCATAAGCTATTTCTTTCTCATTTTTTAAAGATGTGAATTTTTAGATTTCTTTGCAGTTTTTCATTTTCATTAGATAGCAGATGCCCCTGAAAATCACTAGAATTAAAAAAAAAAAAAAAAAAAAAAAAGGAAGAAGAGGAAGGCAAAATTGACAGTCATCCTGAAAATTTTGAGGTTTTCCACTAAGGTGGAGAGGCCTTCATCTGTCATTTCTACATATAATTTATTACCTGGTTTTGATATACAGTGTGTAAATGCACTAGAATTCCCATGTGCCCTTTCCACCACTGGCAATTTACACTCGTACCAAAGCTTTTTTTTTTTTGTAAGTTGTTTTCCACCATCCACTAAATACAGCTGGATGCTAATTATAAGTACCTAGGTCCCAGTCATTGCCATTTGTCCTGCCCAATGACCTATTGTCGTTGCACCTAAAGTTGAGTGTTTATTCCAAATGGAAAAGAATCACTCAGTTTTAAGTTTATTTTGTTACAAACTTTGTGAGATCAGGGATAAAAAACTTCATGAAAATCCACTTATGTGACTGAAAAACTGCTGGGTGACCTTCACTACTGGATCTTCCTACTGAAAAAAAATTAAAAGGGAAAGGGAGAAATGCAGATGTTGTTAAGCGTGATTCTTGATACACTGCTTTGGTCAACTCTGCGTTGCTTTGCACAGAACTGGACCACAAACATACCACATACCACTACACTAACAGGGAATAAAAGACAGCTGTTAAATATTGCTAAAGCTTTCTCACAGGTTGAGGAGACCACGTGGTGGAGAAACAGCCTTGGAAAATGTTCTGTTAACAAGTGTCTGGCGCTAAATTCTAACCCACCCTGGAGAGTCAATCACACTGAAATTAGTCATAGTGTAGCCTGTATCTCACATCATTACTAAAATGAGCAGCTGACTCCCATTATAGTATGTATGTATTCCCAAATAGTATGGGAATGGCACTGGTAGGTTCATTTGCAATCTCTTCTCCAAAACACAGAATTGCAGTAATCAATATATGTTTGAAAAGTCCAACACAATCAGCTGCGTGTTGTAGGTGGTCAGAAGCTGACACTGAACATCACAAAGAGAAAGGAGGACTACCAAATAGCAAACATTGATAGCAACTTCTCAGAAACCTTTTCAATTACTAACACACTGACTAACAGCTATAGTTAATAAAAAGCTTAAGAGAAAATGGTAAATACACAAATAAATAATAGTGGAGAAATTGGGACCCAACCGACAAACATTTCTAAAATGAGATAATTCTAGGAAGATTTATAACAAATGTAATACATCTCCTTAGCAGTGAAGTACACGCACGTGTCACCTGGTGAGCTAAGAGGGCCGAGAGCAGACAAGGATAAATACAGTGCCCTGCATCTTGATACTAAGCATGATTTCAGCACTCCTTTAACGTTTAAGCAGGCCAAGGACCTAAACAGGATAACTGAATAAATAAGGTCATGTCGGAGATGTTATCCCCACTGCCTTACAGGAGAGCAAAAATCGTATTTCTGAATCTCGTGACATTTTGACATGTTGCAACAATGCAGATTTCAGATCTACTGAGAAACTGCAAGTTATTCCATCCATTCCTCCTACTTTTAGTCACTTTAACACCAAGCTATGTGTTGGTCCTTCACAGCCCAAATGTTACCTATTGTCTGCCTAGTCATCCGCTTGAGACGCACGCTGTCACAGAAAGAATGTCTCCACCAAAATCCAACATGTGTTTAGCACGCAAGGAATCAGTGTCATGATGAAGAGTTTTGCATAGCTCGCCAGATCTTGGGTTTTTGCTGGAGAGTGGGTGTGGCAGATAATAAGAAAAGTTCACTGCTATTTCCTAAGAAGTCGAATCAGTGCCATTTTGGGGGGGGGTCTTTATTCCTCCCACACTTTATCCGGTCTGAGCAATGCACAGGATTTAGCTATGTTTCACTTACTCAGCGATCAGGGAATATATTGTACTAACACTGTTTGCCCAGTGATTTTCTGGCATGAATAATGAAGTTGCAGGAAGCCATATGCTTTTTCTAATTATCTGTTATCGTCATTATTCAGCCACTCTCTAATTATTGATTCCAAAAAAATCCAGCTCAGCATTGAGGTTTAGATTCAGCAAATGAATTTTTCAAGCCACTTTCGGTTAACCTAAAAAGAAAAACGAAATCTCACTGGCAGATTATTTGTTTATTAAGATAAATTACTGAGACCCCTCAGGGACACGAAATTAAAAGTAATGTGTAGTGTGAAAGGTTACAACATGAGGCTGGGAGATTCTTTCATCAATTTTTGCAGTTTCCCCTGATGCTTTGTATCTATCTGGGACACAATCACTCCAAAAGTTCCAGTAACGAAGAAAGGAAGAATGCAGGGGCTTTACTAGCAGAGATAAAGATGTGATCATCTCACTCTATTCAGCTCTTGTCAGGCCACACCTGGAGTACTGCATCCAGTTCTGTCCCCACAGTTCAAGAAGATGCAGGTAGACCGGAGGGGGTCCAAAGGAGGACCATGAAGGTGATTGAAGGGCTGGAGAACCTGCCCTATGAAAAAAGATTGAAGGAGTTGGCTGTCTTCTCCCTGGAGAGGAGAAGGTTCGGGGGGACCTCATAACTCATCACAGTGTTCCAGCACTTAAAGGGCAACTACAAAGAGGGGGGAGGCTCTCTCGGCACAAGGAGCCTCATGGAGAAGACAAGGGGCAATGGGTACAAGTTGCACGAGAGGCTTCATCTCAGTATAAGAAAGAAATTTTTTACAGTGAGAACCATCAGTTACTGGAACAACCTTCCCAGGGACATGGTAAAGTCCCTGTCACTGGAGGTTTTCAAGGTGCGATTGAACAGTGTTATATAACTCATCTAGACTCCCTTTCCCACGACAGGTTGGACCAGGTGATCTTTCAGGTCCCTTCCAACCTGGGCTATTCTATAATTCTATGAAGAAATACATAATAAAAGGCACTAATTTTTTTAATTTATTTTGCTTAAAATGTTTTAGGGTAGGATGGCCACAATTTTACAAGCAGTGGATACAATCATCAGTTAGTCCTGAAGGCTTGAGATGTGCATTTGGCATAAAGCCAACCTCTTAACCCAGCCTCTGCAAGGTCTCCCTTACACTGAGGCTTTGCTGGTGCTGCTGAGTCACTCTGGTGTCTCCTCCGTATTCCCATACCAGGGTATTCACATTGTCTGATTTGAGGTCCTTACATACAGCATGATTCAGAGCCCGTAAGCAAGGACCCCGCCGCTATCTCTCATCAGGCAGCCTCTAGAAAAGACTCTCCATCCCCTCCAGCAGACCTGCAGAATTTGCTCATCTATCTCTCCCTCCACTGTAGGTCTCACAGGAGTCATGTCCGTGAAGTCAAACAACACTTGTCACCAGTCTGCATGGGTTCACGAACCTTCCCCCTGCCCTGAGCACTCCTCTGCCACACTGCAAAATCTGGTTCAGCGTGTCTAATGATGACTGATGGATTGATTTTTTACTAACATGTGAGATGAAAGATGTGACGTGCTGCCCCATAACAAACTGAGTGTGAAAGACTTGAAGATGTTAGAATGCATCTTGGAAATAATTTATAAAAAAGTACAACTTGTAAACACTGCCACCATCAATGCAGAATACAGAGTGCTTTCTGGATACATGACATGCTTCATCTCCTACACATGAAAGGATTTAACAAAGAGCCAAGCAAGACAGATGAGAGGTGCTGGAATTGAGCTAAATGTAATTGCACATGTCATTCTGTTTTTGTGAAAGCAATAACCGACCCCAATCTATTCCTCTGTCCTCATTGCTGAACCTCTAATGCTGAGATGCACCCAAAATGAAGAAGGGATACAAAAACAATTGTCAGGACATAACAGGTTGTATCCAAGCAATTGCAGAAATTATGGAACTGGCAACACATCTCCTGTCTCCAGCCAAGAAGGCTGGCCAGAATTATACAGCTGGTGAGCTGGATCCATACTCCAGCTACATTCACCAAGATGACAGAAATCCTCACGTCTGGCTAACCAGGACTGATCTCCGACCAGTCTGGAGATGGATAATCTCTATATCATTCGCTCTTCTCTGTGAGTTATGAACAATGTGTATGGCAGGTAGCTTCATCCCAATTCACATTTATATCCCAGTTCTCCAAGCTGAGCAATACCACTATCTTAAAACAACCAAGGAAAAATATTACTGAGAATAAGGTGGAAAAATGTGAGCAACATGCAGTACAAAAATTTTGCCTCATCTGCTCTCTATGACCTCACAAGCTGTCACATCTCATTTCTTTCTTATAAACTAGGATTTCTGGTTTTTTAGCTTTTTACAGGTATTTTGACATCCTTGCTGGAGACTTCATAATAATGTACAATGGGGTGAGCCAAACCTGACAGGGAGGAGGTGGGGAATGCTGGAAGGCAAGATACGAGCTAAAATCTAGGAAAGGAGTTTTTCTATGACCTCCCACTAATTTCTGACATCACTAGGCAATATTTAGTGAGGTTATGCACGGGAGTTTGCAGATAAGCCATGCGGTATTATCCCAGCATATGCCATTCATGCTATGTGATGAGAAATAGAGTCATACCTGTGACTACTAGAACATTCTCCCTGTCCTTACTTAGTGCGGACTCCTGGATTCTTCCTATAACCTTCCTGGTTCTCTTAAACAACCACAAAACTTTTGCTCATCTTTCGGAACTCAGGAGTTGTACTAAGTTTTGATTCAGAAGAGAAGGAAAGACATTTTCTCAAGATTTCACGCAATGAAGATGGGGCCAAATGTAGTGCCAGCAGTTAGAGCAATTGAACACTTGTTTGCTCCTCTAAGTTGTTTACCCCCTTTACCTTTACAGTTTGGTGGCAGCTTGCCGCCTCTTGAAAACTAAAAAGTATATCTTCCAGTGCACAGTTTCTGCAGCATGGAGTTAACAAAACATTCAGATGTTTAACTCCTTCTTGTCACTTTTCAGCCATCTTGCTTCATTAAGCATTTCCTTTGATCTCCCACTTGTCTCTTCTGGCTCCTGAAACAACATTATTTCTCATGGAGAATTAGCCTAAGCTGATAAAAGCCATTTGCCTTTCATTAAAATATTTCATGGGTTGAACATTTCAATAGCGTTGCTGAGAGAGGGCTCACCAGAAGTGTTTGTCATTCTGTGCGCTTTATTGACTTTAAGGTTACAAACATATGAAGGGCTGACAGTAAAAACATTTGCTGGAGTAGGCCAGAATGACTTCCTACCTTGTAAAGTTCATTTCGATTGTATCTTATTTTACATAATCACTTTTTCCATTTGGAACAATCTTTTTTTTTTTTTTTAACATGAAGCCAGATTTTGCTTGACCTGGTTTATTTTTTAGAATTAATGGTATTTGCTTTAGACAGTAGAAATTCTGCAAAACTTTGACATTTCTTTGCCTTGCTTTGAAAGGGGCTGACATTTTGGAGAGATTTTGATTTCTGCCACAGCGGTGTAGTAATGGACTGACAGCTAGCCCTCCAGTTAATGCTTTGCAATGAACCATACGAGCATTCATAGCCAGGGTCTAGAAATATCATTTGTGGACCTCAGACCTATCATGACATGTGCATAGAAGGTAAGTATCTATCTCATTCAATCAACTGTGAAACATGTTGAACATGCTTCATGTGAACATGTTGAACAGAACATGCTTTTCTGAAAGTGTGGCACTCTCACTCCATTTGCTTTATAATACTCTCACTTACCATTGGCAGCTCCAAACCAACCAGAGACACGTCCTTCTGTGGCACTAAGAACATGGGAAGTTCTGCAGACCCCAGGGAGACATAGTAGGGGGGGGAGGCAGGGGGAGAGGAGTCAAAACTTTTAACTGAGATTAATCACAGTTCTAAAAACATGCCTTTGCGGTACTTCAAACTCTCACCCATGCATTCTGTTCAAACTAGGGCAGCAGCCCTTGAAGAGCAATTGAATTTAATTGGAGATCCATTTGCTATTGTCTGTCCCCTACATGACACTGAGTCACCGTGTATTGTGTGCCTTGGAGATACATCTTCCAAATTGAAGGAAAGGAGCAGGTAAATAAAGCAAAATATTTAACACTGCGAGTGGCATTGGCATTTACTAGTGGAAAAAGTTTTTCTCAAAAATTGGACTTGATGTTACATTGTTTTTATGGTGGTGGTTTTTAGGGTGGAAACACGGACTGAGACAATATCTATGTGATTCTTAAATGGAATAGATATGAGCTTTGAAATTAAACATAGGCCACATTCATTTTTCCTAAAAATTGTAGAAAGCTCTTCAGGGATCATAGGCCAGCTTTCAAGCCAAAAAAAAGAAAGCCCACAGCCAATTTTCCTAACAGAAGAGGCTTTTTATCTCTCTCTAGGAAACTCAAACTCTCAACTCAGTTTAAAGAAGCCTTTAAACTGATTTGGTCTTTAATAGTATTTAAATCCTATCATTTTGGTGACAACCCAAACTCAAGAGCAAAAGCCATCTTTGTTCAGTGTGCCTGCTGGTGAGGCACTCAAGCCTTTTCTGGCTTTACTTGTTGGCAAGAAAAGAAACCCATGGGAAAAATAAAGAAATCTCATTCATCTCCGGGCAGTTGTATAGATGTCTGCACTGCTAATCTCTCAATAGGAAGGTAACTCAAGGAATAACTGCTTGAAGTGAAAGAGCTCATTTAACTTCCTTTTGACACTTTGAGTGTTTTGGTTTCTTTAGTGTAGTTCTTCGCATGTGAAACATTACACACAACCCTCATGCGTGCTGCAGAACAGCCTCTGATGTCAATCTGTGCCTGTGTCTCCAAGCTGTAGGAGCACAGGCTCAGCAGGCAGCTGAACAGACAACTGCTGCCCCAACTGACTAAGAGGACTAAACTTTCTTCATTTCATGGAGTTCAGCATCATTATCTGAGCCCAATCCATCCTATCTTTTTCAGGATCCCCTTATTCTTTCCAGTACCAAAACCTGCAGGCATTTCCTTAAGAAGTGGGAAGAGCCACAGGTGAAGTAGTGTTTAACATCTGTACTGACCTTGTCATGTAAGAGGAATGCAATCAGTGGAGTCTGGTGAGACAATGACCACATGTGTGTCTACTTTAGATTGAGCTGAATTGTCCCGAAAGCTGTCCTACAAGCTCAGACTTGTTCCCCACACTTAAGAGTATAGCACCGTTTGAGATGTCCTTGGGGATCCCACTTCCAGCAGTTCCCATGTCATATCTCCTAGATCCTTGAAGAAGTATCAGATATCCAAGGACATTTCAAAGAGCACCAGGTGGCTGTGTGTAGGGTATCGAACCTCCACTGACTATAACAGGACACATTTACATTTAGACACCTGAACTGACGTGCCCATACAGTGGAGTTGAATCCCAGGCCATCTGTGCCGGTAGCACCACCTGGGACTTCATCAGTTGTCTTGACCTGTGGAAAAATGCAAGGTAATGTATCTTAAGCTACTATCAAGGGGCAGATCGCAGAAATCATGTGTCCTGTGCATTTATCTTACATTTGCTACATGGTACACAGCCTTTAGGGCTACAGATACAGCTTTAGAGCCTGCCAGATACAGCTCAGAGGTGTCTGTGATCCACGTAGTGCTGGGAGAACGAATTTGCCCCCAAAAAATTGCCCATACACAGACACATAAGTTATTTGATGTGCCCAAGGATATCTTTTCTTGTCACCAGCTGCAAGCCCAGAAGGTCAGAGGTCTCTCATAGCTCCTGCATCCTATTCACCAGACCCCTTCCAGGCTATTCCGGGATGCCTCAAATGACATTTAGATAACTGAATTGAGTTCCTGGTGTTTACAGACCATAGCTTGAGATTTCAAAACCAAATAATTTCTCCCATGAGCCTTCTTATCATTCCTAGCAATCAGGTTGCATTAAGAGAAATTGTAGCTCTGTATTACAGCGTGCCATGTCATCATTACCCCTCAAGATCTGCAGTCTCACACTATGCCATGATTTCACTGCATTTATGACAGTGTGCCCAGATATCGGCATTGTGACTTTTTAATGGTAACTCTTTTAAAACTTGAGCAGTTTTTCAGAGTGCAGATCTTTATTTGTTTTCTAATGTTCACAAACACTGATGGAAAATAATCACTTTTTCTTTCATGGTTGAGCTTCATGGCTGGGCAGGAAAGTTAAGTGCCTTCTTCCAAACGTGTGTCTTTGACAAGGGAACTAAACACAGATGATAATTAAAATAGTTGCGGTACTCTACTTTTCTAACTGCAGGCCCATTTTCCCAGTAGGAAAAAAAAAAAAGAAAGTAAATGCTCACCTTATTAGCAGTATAATTGGGCCGTTAAGCATAGAGTCAAATTTGTAGGAGTGATCTCTATGACACAAAGGAATGCTTTTACAAAGGGATGACAGTTTTTCTTGTCTGACCTTTGCATCCTTCTTGTGACAGCAATTGATGCAAATGTAGATGAATGCATGTAGACAACTCTTTAAAATTTACAGTTATTTTTTCCGTTCTGTAATGAATGCACCCTTGAAGACCCAATTTGTAAAATGCCTGTAAGGTATGTGCTCTTTGGAAAAAAATATGCTAATGCTTTTCAAAACATATGTGACGTGGTATGACTTTTTAAAAAGACTTAAATTAGTCTTCAGGACAATAAGCTTTCTTTACCATAATAACAAAACACATTGAGTGTTCTTTTTTATCCTTATGGGAAACCATGCAACCACAGTAATTTTACATCAAGCTAAGAAATCGTAAGCACTTTCTCCTTTCACTACAAGAGAGGCAAGGTTGAACTGCTGTGTTTAAGTTGATTTTCCATATGGTTGCTCCAGACACAAGCCTTTTTTGATGATTGGTCTGTAACTAATGAATGCTCAAGACCCAAGTTCTCCGTTCACCTGCTGCCCACCTGACCTTCCTGCCTCACTGGGGCTCACTCCAGTAAGAAGATGTGATGCACAAGCAAGGACAGGACAGACTGCCTAAACCAGAAGCAAAAGATGGTGACACACTCTCTAGGAGCATCTGGTTTGCACCTATTTACACTTACAATTCAACAGTGATTTCTCATAATTTATCATTTGTTTCCAAGGAACAGTGCATCACAGAAAGATCAGCACTGAAGAAAGCCTCATGGGTATCAGGTTCTCACTAAATACCTCCTATTCCTGAGCACAGCAGAAGAGAAATCAGCCAAAGACAGCTGGCACATACACCTAACCAAAGCTAGTCCTCTAGTCCCAACATAATCCGGATTCAAGCCAGCTCTGGGAGATGAAATCATCTCACAGTGACTGATAGAGGAACTTCCTCCATGAAGAAAAGAAGGCTGGTATCTATTCTCATCCTCTTGAGCCATTTGACACGGGTAAAGTCTCAAGAGAAGTGATGGGAATCTAGCGTAATAAGGTACAACAGGCTGAATAGTTCTTCTGATGGAGAGTCATATAATAGGTGCTCACAGAAGACTGAACCTGAACCTCCCTTGCAGAAATGTGAAGGGCTGCCTGACTCTGTGATCCTTCTTAGCAGCCATCTGTAGCCCCTGAGTAAACTGGTTAGACCAAGTGAGTCCAACACCAGCAACAAGCAGGGGAGATACAGCTTTACCCACCATAAGATACAGACATTTCCTGTCACCAAATCGACCAAAAGCTGTGGCAAGGTCAGGTAAGATGAAGAAGAGTTAGCAGGATTCAAACCTGAGCATTGTCTCTGTGCCAGTGGCGGGCAGAGGAAAGACCACGTGATGAGTCTAACACCGGAGAGTAGTGTTATTTCTGTGATAGGTTCCCACCCAGTGATCAGTTCATCCTGCACATTAGGAGAGCTTGGCTTGCCCTCACTTATGCTGAGCCCTTCCAGCTTGGTGTGGAAAGCTACAGGAGCCCCGGCAGACCCCTCCAGATCTTCCTCCAGGCTGGCTGGAAAGTTTGTTAAACCAGAATGTGACTAAAATAAACAAATAAAATAACCCCAGATTTCCACGTAAAGTCCAGTCTTCCCAGGCATCATCTTCTTTTATTATGCCCAGGCAAAAGGGGACCAACATTTTTCAATCCTGTCTGTTGAGATAGGAAAGAAAGAAAGGCAAGATATCCTTCATTCCTGGCAGATTCAGTCCAGTGTTATAAATTGTCTGTGTTGCAAGATCTTGTTTTGACTGGCTGAGAAGCAGAGGAGGTGGTAAGTCAGCTGGCAGACCATGTCACCCCATGTTGGGTAAAAATAACCTATTTTTTTCCCCAAAAGGAAGACTTAATTGAGGTAATAATACATCGAGACCAACAGCACATTACACTTCAGCAGCATTGATCAGCAAATCAATTTCTGTCCACTCAGAGTAGCACTTTTGATTTCTCTGCTGAGGCTTCAATGGCCTGAAAAAAATGCTTTCCAAAATTCTTAGGATGAATGCTGTGGCTGGTAATTATATTCAAAGGGGCAACGCAATTATCTAGAAAAGGGATCCAGCTTGTCTGTGCAGGATCTTTCAGTGTCTTTTGGGGCTGAGTCAGGTAATGAAATGAAGTACCTCAGTAGGGACCATTGCAACCTGGCACGTGCTTCTTCCAGACAAAGCAAGTTGCTTTGACTCTGTCATCTCTATATGTATAAATACATGTTTATTTTCCTTTAAAATCCCTTCTGGAACAAGACATGTCACTGCATTCGTTTCCATTCCCCAAGTGTGGAAAGGAAGAGAGAACAAACAGCACATGACAGATGTTATTCATATTGCATAAAGTGCTGTTGGAAGACATTCAGATACTAAGTGATAATATCTATAAAAATCTGAATAGAATAGACTTCACAGTAGATCTCACATATAAGACACAGCCTAACAAGAAAGGTTGGTCAAGGATTCCTTTGCATGCAGTGCCTGCTCCACCTGACTCGGGGTGGTGGTCACATGCATCAAGGATCGCATAGGAACATCCCTGTTCCAGGAATGCACCATGTGCGCACGAGGATGCACATGGCACGGGAGCCGTGGGTGGTGTTAGGAGTCTGTTATCTGGAGATGGTCAGGTTTCTCACATCCACCTGAAGCACGCTGACTTTGGGGGAAATGAGTTCCACAAGGCTCCAGAGAATCAGATTCAACTGGTGGCCCTACAAGACCTTAGTCAAAAAGCAGCTTCCTTTCAGCCTCTGTTGAACACTTCTGTCCACCATATATTACAAACAAAATAGGATTTGTAGAGAGAGAGAAGTCCTCTTATCAGGCAGCTGGGAAATAGAGCGGAGATTTCAGGCACACAGGCTGTTCCTATCCCAGACGGGAGCCATAACCTTCAAGCAAAGCACAGGCTGGAACCAACCACTGTAAGTTTAACATGCTAATGTTAATCAAGCAGATAATTTCAGAGTAAAGATGGCTGGTATCTGCAGAGCCAAGGAAGAGTGTTAGCAAAAGATAGTAAGGTTAACAGAGTGAAAGCCAAGTAATTATCACCTGAGGAACACTGAGACTTTGTAGGAGGAAAACCATAATATGACATAGGACCCAAATATTTTTAGTATCCAGCCAGATTTTGAATGTTATTATTGTGACTTGTCTTTTGAAGATATCTTGTCATTGCTATAAAGAGAAATGCATTTAATGATTTTACTTTGTCGAGATGAAATAAATGCTTATGATGAAATAAAACCTTCAAACAAGTGATGCTGATTTTGTTTAATCTTCTTGCCAACCTCCACATAAAACAAATAGGGCTGATCCTCTTTCCATTGAAATCAACAGCAAAAACCTGTAACAGCTTCAGTAGGATTAGGATCAGACCATGAGCACTGTTCACTCCCCTGTCCCAAACACCACTCCTTCTGAAAAATCAAATCCAATATCATCTAGAACATCTGAATTTTTCTTAAGCGATCTTTTATAACGTTAATGGACACCCCTTCAAACAGCTATTGTGGATACAATGTAGTGCCGGTAGATACACAGCAGCAGTTTGGAAGCAGTAGATTAATATTCTTGCTGTGCTATTTGACTTTCTTGTTTGGGTTTTTTTCTTTATTAGAATTTACTTTTTAACAAGGAGATGTTTACAACTGAGTCAAGTGAGAACGGATGTACACAAAAGCACAACCATAATTCTCTCCAGCTAGTCTGGTCCTTTGGAACAATCAATAAAATCACCTTTTCCCATCAATCCCCGTGTTGCCTCAGAGCCATGCTCAAGAGCTGGGAACCATCCCTGAGCACTGAGTTGGCACTTTTCCTCCTGCCTGGTATCTCATCAAATTATTTTTCTTTCCAAAACTCTGTCTTTCTATCCTGAAAGAAACTATGTGAGCTTTCATAAGTTTCATACTATAGGTGTGGAGTGCTGAGGCTAGCAGCCTGCCTTGGCAAAAGCCTTGGAGTGATGCGGCCAAGTCCTGAAAAGACAGGCTGGGTTTTTGCGGCTGGTTGTGGAAACAGAGTTGAAAGGAGTGAGTAGTTACCAACCAGGGGTAATTTTATCCTGAGAATGATGAAATGTGGGGGTGCCCAGATGTCAGGGGAGACATACCAACCCTGACCTGATTTTATGGGCGCTCAGTCCGTTGCTGGTTGTGTTTTTAAAATTTGCAAGCGCAAATCTATCCTGAAATCTCCCAGTCCAGGCTGAATGGATGTTAGAAGCCAGGACATTGGAAGCAGAGAAACTTTTCAGGACAGAGGGAAGAAATTTAAACCAATGTAAGAAGTCCGTTCAAGACTTAGGCTATCTAAAAGTCTTTTTAAATTACAAGAGAAAAAAGTCGAATTGTCCTTTCCTTTCAGATGAGGTCAGCAGATTTTCTCAGATCGCCTCTTTTCCCAGACGAATTTATTTGTCCTCAAGTAAAAGATTTTAACTGAATATTGGCAATGTTTCTAAGTACATCACTGTCATTGCCAAAACTGAAATATCTGAGCTTCAGCTTGGATATGTCCTTTATGAGTTTTGCATATTCTGCTTCAGAATATCTAGCATCCACAAATTTCAAGAAATGTAATGACCTAAAAAGGGACAAGTAGAAGGGAGGAGCCAAAACTGCATTTGATTATTTTCTGAATCCTTCATAAGACTCAATATTATTTATGATAGTATACTGCTTGGATATGTTTAGAGTATATAAAATACCATACTGGATGCCAGACAATTTTCCTAATACTATGAATGATAGAACTTGTTTGGAACACAAGCAAAAGCAGTGTCTATCTACTTCAGTATTTTATTTGGGAAAGGAACATGCATGCTTTGAACTGAATCTCATGCTGATCTACATCACACAACAGCCTCGGGATGTGTGAACTAGATTCCTTATAGATGAGACAAAGCCAGTGGCACCTAATGATATGCAATTCACTCTCTACAGGGTGGCCAGGTTGTAGAAGCAGATTAGAGATGGGTCTTCTCAATTGAAAAAAAAAACCCAAACTTCATATACCACTGTCTCATCAGGTTCAACAATTTATTGTATATCCCCCACTTATTGTCTGATAAGCACGTGTAAATCATAGAATCATAGAATGGTTTAGGTTGGAAAGGACCTTGAAGATCATCGAGTTCCAACCCCCCTGCCATAGGCAGGGACACCTCCCACTAGACCAGGTCCCCCAAGGCCATGTCCAGCCTGACCTTGAACACCACCAGGGATGGGGCCTCAACAACCTCTCTGGGCAACCTGTTCCAGTGCCTTGCCACCCTTAAAGTGAAAAACTTCTTCCTAATATTCAATCTGAAGCTGCCCTCTTCCAATTTAAAGCCATTCCCCCTCGTCCTATCGCCACATGCCCTAGTAAAAAGTCCTTCCCCAGCCATTGGGAATGACCACCAAGAGAGAATTCCTGACCCTTGAAGAGTAAGGGGAAATCTTTCTATGAACAGCACAAAATGTAGAATTTCTTCCCAAGTATATTTTGATAATGATGCTTGTATTCTTCAGACCTACACAACACAGTTATGTTCTTAGTCTTGCTCATGAGACCACTTCATGGAAAGCAGAGCTGGCTTAGGGTCACATTTTGAGTCACAAATGGTTGGAGGTTGGGAGAGTCCTCAGGGGAGGCCATATGTGTTGCGCTGTCCATACGGGCTCCTCCAAGCATCTGCTTTTGTCTTCTGTCAGAAATGGGATACTGAGCTAGGTGGACCTTGGATCTGACTCAGCTTGACCGCTCATGTTGCAGGAGTTCTCAGTGAACTCTGGACAACACGTCACCAAGGGCGCGTTGTTCCACTCCTGGTAGCATCGTCACTGCCTCTTTCACCATGCAAATGTCATTAAAAAGCCTGATACCCTCAGGCTATCAAGTTTTGACATGTCTGGTGAAAAATGCCTTGAACCTGGGGCTGTCATTTCATTGCTGATTTTGAAAGTTCATGAACCAAATCACTCTGTTTATTGTCCGTTTTATTTTTATTTTAAAGGACCTGCCACCTTCAAGATCCTGAGCTTTTGCCTTCCATTAGTAGAAAGAGAGCAAGTAAACAAAATTATCCACCATGTTTCTTTTTTACACCCCAGGCATGTTTCTGAGTACTTTCACCTCATTTGCCGCTTCAGCTGATCAATCTCAGCCTGCAGAAGTGACCATTCACTCTATAAAATGAATGGATGAAAATGAGGCATGGCTAATATGCATTTTGTCAGAGGTGTTTGCCCACAGACACTTTCCCTTTCGATCTCAAATAAATAAAGTTCCTTGTCCTCCTTTTCTTAAAAGCACAATTTGTCACCTCAGAAACATCTCTTCCCTGCTGTATTCGAGCAAGATCTATGCTACCTTACAGAGGCTGAGAATCGGGCCAGTCTCCAAAATTTTACACCTATAGTTTAGCACCAGGCACTTCAATGAATCAAAAGAATTGGAACTTTCAGAGAGAAAATAGCAATTTGCTCAGTAAGTTCATTTTAGCAGGTGAATAAGAAAAGTTGTGTCTTTTCAAGAAGATGGGGGGTTAGTTTTGCTAAGTCTATTTTACTGTAAACCTGCATGTTTCTTAAATGTGTATTTTATTATTTTGCTCTTCGTATGATTGTAAGACTAATGTTTAATTCCTGGCAAAAGGCCCCATATTAATTGTAAGGCAAATCATGTATTTATTGTAGGAAGAAGAGGTAAGGAGTCACTCTAAATCAAAGAAAGTGTGTTTGTTAAACCAAAAATGTGTTAATTGTGGTCTTATCCAAATATTTGTGTGACTGATCTTCAAGACAGTTTGTATGAATTGTTGTGCATCTTCAGAAATGCTCTTTTTTTTAAGTATGAGATATTTCTAAACTCAGTCATAAAAATGTTTTAAATATATTATAAATATATTCTTTCTGAAAATAATTACTTCACTGAGGTCAAGTTTTCCCCAAACCTAATGGCAAGGTCTTAATTTACTAGTCATAATTAGTCCAGAAGCTGCTAAAGGGTAAAACATATTTGCACACACAGTCATCCAGACTTACAAGGAACAGACCTATTAATATTACAATTTGTGCAAAGACAACTCGCAAGCAGAAGACAGACAGAAATATAACACAAGAATTGTTCTCTGACAATTATTTCTCCTTCTGCTCATTTTAGTGTGAAAAAGGTCAAACTTGTTCAAGAGCACACAAGGCTGAACACTAAAAAAGAAACAAACCAAAAACTAATGTTTTGTGAGGAAATTCTCTCCTGGAGATTTGGAAAAGAAACTTCCTGGACTTACATACAGGAAATTCTTTTTTTTTTTTCCGTTTAGACACCTGACCTTTAAGATTGAGGTATGTTATAATTAACACAGCCCTGCAAAAATCTTGTGGGGCTGCAGCAGGATGGGTTTGTCTGTATACTCCTTTCAGACCCAAAGTCATCCCACACCCCTGCTCTCTGCATGCCAGAGGACCCCTTCTCACTGCCCAGGGCTTTCTTGGAAACCCACTGCTGACAGGAGCTTTGTTACATACAGCAGTCCACAGCAGAGACCTTCGTTCCAGCCCACACAGCCTCTCCTGACAAACCATGGAGAGAAGTTCAATGTGCTCAACATCTCCCCTTTGCCTATGTCCCCAAACCAGCCTGCAATTTCCAAGAACCCACAGGAGTTGCTAGGAGTTGCAGAAAAGGAGTTCCCCTCCTTGTACCACCATGGGGTACGGTCTGCCCCCACCTCACTGAAACCACCGTTTTCATTTGCTTTAGTAAACTCTTATTAATCAATACCAGGAGGCTCTGACTAGAGGCAGAACGAGCACAGAAAGCTGACTTGGAAAGAGCCTTCAGGTTTCTGAGATAATCAATAGAAATAAACAGCTTTGGGCCATAAAGATAAGATTAAAGTTGCACAGTATAGTGAACAGGATGCAAGGGCAAAGTGATTTATGGAGCTTCCCAACCATAGCTCGCTCCATCTGCATGTGGAAGTGCAAGTCAAGACTTTTCTTTCCAAAGCAGTTTGCTGCTTTTTGCCATTCCCACTGACCTCAGTATCCAAACTTCCCATGACTGTTCTCTGTCTCAGTGGTGATAACCAACACAACTGAGTAACTCAGTGAAGTTGCTCTGTATTTGCAGTGGCAGAGGACCCCAGCCCCTCCGTGCACTGATGTATGAACTTCGATTATTAGACCTACATCGTGCCAATGTTTCTGATGGGACTTTCAGGTGCTTAAACACAAGTGTGCAAGTAAACGATTAACTGGACTGTCACCTTTCAGCTTTGACACTGTAGGGCAGGGATGCACCCAAAATTCCTGCAACAAAGGTGTTTCACATCCTGGAAGAGGGCAGGTTTAGATTAAACATTAGGAAGAAATTTTTCACTCTGAGGGTGGTGAGGCACTGGAACAGGCTGCCCAGAGAAGTTGTGGAGGCCCCATCCCTGGAGGTGTTCAAGGCCAGGCTGTGTGGGGCTTTGAGCAACCTGGTCTAGTGGGAGGTGTCCCTGCTCATGGCAGGGGGGTTCGAACTCGATGATCTTCAAGTTCCCTTCCAACCTAAACCATTCTATGATTCTATGATCCTCAACACCTATGTGAAATGTTCCTACAGCTATATTTCTGACTGTAATTATGATGAGGACTATATCTAAATAACTAGTTGGGGGTCCAAGTGTGCACATATTTACACATATATACAAAACACCTTGACGACATGAAAGAATGAGGAGGGGAGAGCAGAAACCAGGGAGGAAAGAAATGTCACCATGCACAGAGGTGTAGGTATTTCTAGGACTGTGACAAAAGAGGTGGGATGGGAAATGGTATGCAAAACAATTGCATTTCTGCCTTGCCCAAAGCTATTTCTGTCACTATATTCAAGGCAGATTCATTTCCCATTCTGCAGCATTTTCTATTTTGTTGTGGCATTTCCTGTTCTGAGGTATTTTTACCTGTTTTCATCAACATCTTTTCAAGGAGAATGGTAAACAAAAGTTATCACTGAGCTCTACAGCATTCGGTGTTTCACTCAAAGACTTTTTATGAGGGGAATATCTTTTCATGCTAAAAATATAAGATCAGTTCTGAAAATAAGTTTAATAAAAGGACCGCATGGAATATATTGCCTACCCGTTTGTTCTGAAAGTGCAAAAAAAGGAAGATGCAGCAAAGAAGAGAATCTTATTGTAAGGCTGCCTTTTATCAGCAAGAAAGAAATAAACAGACATTGAAATACTTATCATCTAGCTCGTGGTAGCTAAAAATGAGATGTCTAAACCTCATCTAGTCACTCTTGGCTCCCTGGAACTGATGGAGAAAAATAGATGTTTCCACAAGAATGAGCCACCTCATCCCATGGGTAGGGTATATCCCCAGCCAAATGGTTTCTCTCCCATATAAACCTTAGCTCACCCTGGGGATTGCTTACCTCTTTCCATTGGAAATAGGGAGAGATTACAAGGCTATTTAAGAGAAATTTTCATGCTTTTGAAATCAGTTCTTTTCTTTTGTTCCATTTGCGATACCAAATTCCATTCTCTTGTGGATCAACCCAATCTCATTTGACTTCATCTGAGCCACATGATTGTTGTAGAATACCCCTAAAAAAAATCAGTCCCTATTTGGGAGTCACAATTTCTGAAGCACTTGCACAAAGGTCACAGGTGTAGCGAAGACCCATAACTCTCTACCTGCTGCCAGAGAACTACAGGGAGCACCAAAAAACCAAGGAGGAGGCAGGTAGATGTGTCCTTGCACTGCGGCTGTACGCTCTTCTGGGGTACAATTGGATAACGTCTTGCTTTCTCTAGACAGCACTGACAAACTGCAGAGAAGCGTCCCAGTTACTTCCAGTAGCTTCGGTTGGTAATGTGGATAGGTGCCCATACCTGCTTCTGAAACCTGGATGAGCTATTTGGGTATTTAAATACGCAGTTAGGATCCTAACTGAAATCACTTGTCTTAGAAAAATCTGTCTATGGATTTTAGCATTTTATTTGTACATAGTTGGCAAGGATTTTCCTGGTGGTTTGTGGAGGTTAGAAGCTCAATGCAAGAGTATGTCTTCAGTACACAGGCGTTTCAGGCTGACTCCCTCATCTGTAACACCAAAGCAGAAAATGTGCAAATGTAGAGATAAGCAACAAACAACAGAGATAAGAGCATCCTCTGAGATTTCAGGGTCAGTAAAATAAAGCAAATGTAAATATTGAAAAGGATGTTCAAATATTAATATACGGCATTATCTCATTTGTAACTATTATATGTAAAGCGATAAGGGTGATATTTAAACCAGCACAAAGAATGAAAGGTTCTCGAACGCCAACCCATTTGAATATGTTTTGCTAAATTTAAATTACTTCAGTATTAACAACTGTCTTTTAAAAGGATGTGAAATGCGTTTAACCTGAATGTAGAAACTCTTTCATTTAATTCATTTTAATTGTGTTTTTTGCTACCGAAGGAAATAGGATTATGGAAATTGGCAATACACGGAGAAAATTCTTAAAACCATATACAGTTACCAAAAGGATTTAACCTAGAAAATGCAACATTAGTCCTGAAAATTTCTCTGTGAAAGGAGAAAATCTCTTTTGCTGTTTAATTTTTTAAAAAATGCAGTCCCAGAAATACATAAAATTAGACATAAACATTATGTAGCAATTTTTGTACTTACTACTCTAAAAGGTTTTGCTGCAGTTCATCCAGAAACTACAGAATTGCTCCATAAAACTGAATGCTTGTGTTATGCTGGAGGGCTTAACATGTATTAGTTTTATATATCTTCTGATTTACTAGATTACAAGGTGCCAGTCTCACCACAGGCACTGCTAAACAGTCCCTAAACATCAGATGTACTTGAACATTGTTGTGAGTCTCCACAGTGTCAAATTTTCACCAATATACTCTGCAAAAAATTCTGACTGTAGACCAGAAAAAAATGCTTATTTCTCTAGGACTACCAACAGCCACTTGTAATAACCATCAAAAGAGAGGGTGATGATGGTTTCCCCACCTGTGCTTTTTTTCCTGTGTTTTTTTTTTTTTTTTATTGCATTGAAATATCACTTTGCACTATCTTACACTTTGTCGCCAAAAATGTGAATCCATAACTGTTTTCATGTTTGACAGCTCTGGCCGGCAAGGAAAAGACACTGGCTGAACTAAATGCTGCTTTTGTCTATGAATGCCAGAGTTATCTTTAAAGGAGCAAAAAAACATTGAATTTGTGATCTGAACAACAAAAATCATAGAAGTCTTCTGAGAATCTGCAGAATCACAGAAGTCTGAGGGAAAGAGATTGCAGTTTCCTGCTTATCCCAGTGCTGATATGGATTTCCCCTCCTATTTCAACCATGATTCACACCATCACCTGTTCAAGTTTTTGGGGGACCAGCTTTCATCAGCTGCAATTTTCACAATTCAGGATTCACAACTCTACACCTGCTCTTCCCACATTAAACCCAGAGGATGAGGTAAGTGGCCTTGTTCAACCCAGCAGTTTGTGGGTTTACTCACTTATTGTAATTAAATTATGAAGCACTTTGACTGGAATCATTCCAATTTCCACTGAACCAGGAAGGAGAGATTTGCTGGCTTGACTTGCACTTGACAAAGTGAAATATGGGTTGCACTCCGTTTACCAGTAAGTTTTTTTAGTATTTTTTTGTCCTGAGGTGCCTGTGGAAGAGGGATGGGCACACCCAGGATCCATCCTCCCCAGACAGAGACAAAGAACCTGTCCCCTTCTCACAGTTTTCTCAGGGCTGTGCAAACCCCAATGACTCTGAGATGTCCCACTACACCTTTGCTTGATGCTTGGCATGGGGCTGGTGCACAGGGAGCAGAGAGGACTCAGGACTCTTCAGGCAGGGTGGGAGACCATTCTCCCCAGTGAGTTTTGTAAACCCTGAGCTGTGGAGTTAAGTGGGGAGGAAAAGGACATCACTTGATGGACCTGCTGCTTTGTGTGGAACTGACCTGGCCAGAAGTAGACAAGCAGGTACCTAGAGAAAATTACATGCGGATAAAAGGAATATTTAGAGTTACAGAACTGAATAGGGGCTTTGATAGTACAAGTAATCAATTAAGGATTTTAGATGCTTTTTTTTTTTTATTTAAGCCCTACATACTTGAGTGGGATTCTTCTCATTCCACTGAAGCTGTCTACAGTTCACGCACAAAGCCTAACACACATCTAACACACACACGTAAAGTGTGAAGGAGAATGGAGAAATAAAGGCAA
Organism: Vanellus vanellus; assembly: GCF_965231255.1. Classification (NCBI taxonomy): domain Eukaryota; kingdom Metazoa; phylum Chordata; class Aves; order Charadriiformes; family Charadriidae; genus Vanellus; species Vanellus vanellus. The sequence goes on from NC_138905.1 coordinate 190,919,058, forward strand.
GTAGCTAGGCGAAAAGTTGGCAAATTTTAAGAAAAATAATAAACTGTATGCAATTAAAGCTCATCTCAGAGTCCATGTCCATCCAGTGTCACTGACCACAGTTACTGTCTCTTCCTCCCACTTTCCCACCCCTTTTGCCCAGGAAAAAAAAAAAAAGACTACCTGGCTCTCACCTCAGCCAATGGAGGCCGTGTGTCTGTAGCCTCTACATGTAGGCTTTACATGTAGAGCCTCATATCGCTACCAGCAGGATCTGGCCTCACACTGGCTCTCCGTTTATGTCCTCCCTTTGCAGCAGGTCCCTGGGTCATTATCTTTCCAGTCACAAGTTGCTCCGTGCCACGAGCTCTCAACTTGTTATCCCCACTCTGAAAGACACACTTGAACATTTCTCCCACACAGTGGAAGAGTAGCAGGCCAAATCTGACCTCTATCAGATTTCAAACAAGTGCTGAGCACAACCACCGTCAGAGCTAATCCTGGGTGCGGGCTGCAAATTGTGTGTCAATGCAGTGTAAATAACTACTATTTGGGTGAGCCGTCTGTACAAACAGAGCCACCGAGGAGGAAAAGGACATGGTATTTCTATTGTCAAAGGAGCCCAAATATTTCCAGAGAGGACCTGGAAATCTTTTGGCCAATTAGTTTCATGAAAAGTTCTTCCCTTTTACAACTTCTCCGAAATCCCCATGGATGAATGCAACCAGCCTGGGAGAGCAGCCACTGTACTGAAACCTCCAATTAATCCAAACCTAAGTTAACTCCAGCCCTTTCTTCAGAAAGGGCTCTCAGAGGTTCAGAGCATGCACCATCCCCACAGCACATGCAGGCATCTCAAGGAGACTGCGTGCCTCTAAAAGGCAGTGGGGACCAGCACCATCCCTTCAGAGCAAGAGAGCACAGTTTGGTTCCACGTTAGTGGGCAGATGACATGATATCCATATTTTTTCACTGAAAAAGTGAAATGCAGGACCTCCAACATATTTGACTCTTTTCTGTGTACAGCCATGTTGATGTTAAGGGACGAATGTCATTTGCTTTTGTATCTGGGAGGAAACCAGAGCTTGCTGTGTGTCCTCAGAAGCTCTCACATTTTTCTTTGAAAACTGTGCAATCTTTTTTTTCTCACCAGAGGAAGGTATTGTCACATCCGATCCAGAAAAACACATGAGATTTCCTCCTCCAATGTAGCCAACAGCAAGTTTGAGAAACACAGCAGTTTCATGCCCAGCAGAGGAGAGAGCCTCCAGCTCAGGTTTCCCAGAGCCTTGCATCATCTTTGGAGCTACCCCAGCTTCCTCCCTTGTCCCCTGCATGGCACTGCTCCAGCGGAACTCTTCTGTCAGGATGGTGTTTTGCAGAATCTGACCCAGATTAGGAGCAAAAGTTTAGATAAAATAATGGAAGCCTGGGAAGCCATGGACTTGCCTTAGTGTTAATTTACTGGTGCCATATTGGATCACAGCCATAGCTACCTGATAAGACAAAACAGAGAAGCAGGGTTTTTTACAGTCATAAAGCTGTTACCATTTATTTTCCATATAATTATCAGACGAAATTCACAGATGGCGTCCCTACATTTGAATTCCTAGAGGTCCTGGGGATTCCCAGATTGTAGGAGATCTGTTCATGTCAAATCGTTATCAGCACCGTGCTGTGGACTCTGCTGGGATCCGGCTTTGACGGTTTATCAATATTGTGAAACTAAGGAAAGATGCCCTGCTGTCTAGCATCCTTCCACCAGGGAAGCTCCGGGAGTGAATGATTTCAATTAGCTGCTGGCTGCTTTCTCTTTCTAGTGCCTGCATCTTTCAGAGGCCACTACTTGCTCTACAGGGATCGCCACCAGGTCCCTCTCTGTCCGAAGATGAATATTTGTAGTGACTGTTCCAGGCTCTGCCTCTCCCACCACGCCAGCTCTCTCCAATATTCTCAGTCAAAGTGTGGCTTCAAAACAGGCTGTCATGTATGGTCTTCTATTCCAACAGGGTGTCAAGACCAAAGAGCATGTCACAGCACGCCACTGCATATTGGTGACAAAAAAGTCCCAGCAGGATCTACTTGACTGAATCCAAAAGGCCCAAACCACAGCTTCCCTTTGTGTGTTCTCTAATAAGCTCCTTAGACAGAAGCTGATAATCCATAGGGTGCAACTATCACACATTTCCCTATGGGTTATCACCTTCTGTCATATCTCTAGGCACTAGCAACCTCAGCATACATCCCAGTTCATGCAAAACATCTTTGAATGTCATATTCGGACATTTTCTGGCATGTTTTCTTACTGCACAATAGCAATGTGCAAAGCACAAAAGCTTGGATACGCTTTTGTAAGTCCTTTGAAAGACTGCAGACCTCCTGCCTGCTAGTCTGTTCTCTGAATGCTTTTCCACAAGACTTACAAGCTTCCCTCTAGTCCATTTCCATGGCTACTGATATTCTGCTGAATATTTTTCAGACCTGTCTGAGCCAGGTATCCGACTTTGGAACCTCTTCATCCTATTTACTACAAAATACGTGAAAAAGGAGCCAGTGCAGAATGCCTTCTGTATCACCCTGTTTTTGACAGACCTAAAATGGGTATGGGAATTCACATCACAACCACTCTGTTTTGCAAAATAGCATCTGGCTTTTAGAAAAAAAAAACACACTTCTTTGCTTCAGATGGCAAGTGATGTAAAAATGTTTCTATGGGCATGCACCGCTCATGCCCTTTAGACTAACTCTTATTTTGGCTGTGCTGCTTCCACTTCATGCCGTTCTTTCCAGTCTGTCACGTTGGTCAGAGTCGCTGACAGATGAATTGATGTGTGTGTTCCCAAAATACCAGGAAGATTTCTCTGCGACTTTTTCTTGGGGAAAGGGTGGAAAGTAGATGCAGACCAGTGTATTTTGGAAAAAGCAGATGTAAAGTTGTGATGCACTTTAGCTGTACATTCTGGCTGACAGTGTTCTCTTTAGTAAGGGGAAATTGCTTTGAATAAGCCACTTTTCAGGTTTCAGCTAAACTTGAACTTGCCATGGTGAACATCATCAGAGCTGGCAGCAGCCTATGTCACTGTCTACTAAGCTGACTGAACTGCCTGGAAGGAGAAGAACAGGTTCATTTAGCTGGTCCTGCTCTTCCCTTCCCAAGTGATGTCAAAGGGAAGAACCAGATAGTGATTCATAACCCCTAAGCATGGAGGGATTTGGGAGCATCCCATAGAGCTCAGGGCTGCCACTATTCATACCTAACATATGTGGGCAGCTTCTGGGCAAGGGACTGATGATGAAGACCTGTATGGTGAAGACCTGAAGCTCCATCTCTTGCACTCAGTATACTGTGTCTTACCCCATATAGCTCACTGGCTGAGCAAACCAAAAGCATATGTAACACTGCAGACACACAGATCCACCTCAATTCATGCAGAAATCACATCTGAACAACAAACAGCAAAGATGCTTCTGATTTCCTAAATAGAGAAAGCGTTATGGGATATAGGGTAATCATTCTGCTCTCTTCTAAGCTCCTGAACTGTCAGAAACAACACACGATAAACTCTGACACCTGTGATAAACCACAGCATTAATAATAAGCAAGGGCCAAGCAAACTGCCTTCAGGTTAAAATACTGGAAGCCTCCCAGTGGATGTGTGATGAAGACCTTCCTGAAACACGTGACATAGACATACGTTGCTGCTCAGCAAAAATAATAAATTAAAGATGTACTTCATGTTCTCCACTGGCTGCCTAATAAGCTAAATCACTTCAAAGGTCTTTATTTGCAAATCCCATGACTGGACTGACAACTTTATCCTGCCTCTTTCCACTGGCAGCTGCACCAGGCTTGAAAGTTCAGCTTTGGCAGAGAGGTGCCAGCTCAGGCTTGGTGGCTGCTGAACAACAATGAAAACCTCTGCCAGGAAACTGTGTCACTTATACTCATTGTTGGGAGGATGTTGAACTGCTGATTGAAAAGAAAATCTTCAGACTTCCAGAGTTATTTCTGAAATTAGAAGGCAAAGAAAAAACAGTTCATCGGTAAAAAGTGAATTTTTCACCTTCATACTTTTTCTTTCTTACTACATTCTGAAACTCAGCATTTCTCCTTGATCTATAGATTCATAGTGAAAAACTGGCGCAAGGTAAACTTTTCCCATGTGCATTTCAGAATGATTATAGTTTTCCACAAATACTTTATTAAAGTAAGGAGGATGCTAAGAAGAGTGACAACTTGTTGTTTGTATTCAAAACAACAGCAACAACTATAGTTATAATACTTCATGCGTGCTGTGTATCTGCAAAGCGCTGCAAAATAATCCATCATTATTACTTTTATTGCCTCAATAGTAGTAAGAAATAACTTGCATTGTCATTGTTTTAGCAAGTGCGGGGGGTTTACCCCTAGATTTCACTGGCTTCTGCATAATTTCAATTAAATGTTAATTTAGGTATTACAGAAAGTACAGAAGGTACTGAGTACAATATTAAATTTTTGTAAAGAAAAAATCTGTCTTTTGCTTCCAGATATATTACCCAGTTGTCCCTCGTGTAAACTGTACAAGGCAGAGACAAGCACGAACAGAAATTATAGAGGAGGACACATTTAGATGAATTACTGTTTGGAAACCTTCCTCCATCTTAGATTCAGATGTTTTAGAAGTGAATACAACAATCATGAGATTCCAAAGGGAAGGGAGAATGATGGAAGAGTTTGAAACAGATTCATTTGAGCTTCATTATAGAATCTTCAGACAGTTTCTGAAGAAAAACAAATCAATCAGCAAGCTGGAAGGGTTCAGAAATTATTATTTTTTAAAAGGATGGAAAAGATAGAGAAGAGAATGAAGGTAAATGTAAGGAAAAGACATTCCAAACGTATTTTGAAGGATGAATTTCAAAGCTGCCTTAGCAGATTTTTCAAAGATGAGGTAAAGAGAGAGATATGAAACACTGCAAATGGAAATGTAGGCGTTTACAACCCCACAAACAAACAGTTAAGAGACGCTGAGTAAGTATTTGCTAAAGGTTGTTGGAAATTACCGGTATTTCAGCTGAGAGGGAGGGAAATAGAAAAAATGTTTTACAGAATGCTTTCTCCAGCTTCTCTAAGGCCCAAATCCTGACAACTCAGACAACGGTGTCATTATCTGTTGTGCCATTGATGAAACAGCCTAAGCACTGAAACTGAGTTTAGCTAGGAAAATGGTTCCACTTGGTGACTCGGTAGTAGATGCCCCAAAGCACCACCGCACAAACCAAAATTCAGAGTCATGCAAACTGACATCAGTAAATCAACACTAAGGCAAGAAAGAATGACACAAATTACATCAAATGGCTGAACAAAAGGAAAGAAAGGCAAAGGGGTGAAGGTAAAGGAAGACAATGCAACATTTGAAGATCATCTATAAGAGCTTTTTAGAACTTAAGTTGTTCTGAATGCTAAAACATTTTCATTAATGTCAGAGATTCACTTAAAAGGACAATATTTTCATTAACGTTCCTCATCTTTAGTTATTAAAAATACAGCAATTCACTATTTAATTAACCAGTTTCGGGTTTAATCTCTTTCTTACTTGTCGGTTTTAACAGTCTAATTAAAACATTCCATATTATCTCTCTATGGGATAATTTCCTGTTGCTGCTGTATGCTTCCTGGTGTTCGTCCACATTTTTGTCCAAGGAAGAGACGTGGCAATGTTTGTCAGCACCTGTTTGTTTCATCTAAATTTGTTAATATCCTTCTAATGACTTCAATTTCATTCCTTATACTCAGCAACTCATTCTTCAGCGGAGTTCAAATACCAGTCGTCAACTTTGCAGGCGGACAGGACAAATTTTCATGTAGACTCGGGGTTTGCGCAGTTACCAGGAGTGAAAAACCCCTGTCCTTCTCGTGGAGTTGTTCCTTCTTTCCTCTGTCTGCTGTTGATCCCTTTCTTATTTCCTTGCGTAACCATTTTGTAGATGCTTTATCTTCCATATTCTTGTACAGGACTGTAAGAAATGTCAGATTTCTCTTTTGTAGAATGAAGCAAAACATTTCAGTTCAGAAGTGCTTTGTCCTAAAAAATTGTAACCTGACAGATCCCCATTAAGTCTCCAGGACTTTGCGACAGTCCTGCTGTTATTTCACAGAAGCCCACAGGAGTGGATTTATGGTGGGACGAGAGTTAAAAGGCACTCTCATGCTCTCATACTCTACCTTGATTGTGTAGATACAGCAGTTGACCTGTCCACCACTACTACAAATAAATAGGATACAGCCCTGTGGACTTCTCAGTTGCTCTGGTCTTAGTAGGCTATGCCCACACTCAGATGAATATTACTGGCACTCCAAGCTGTCTAGAAGCTGTACAGCAACATTTAGCAAAGGCACAGAGCCCAGACTAGTAGGACCTACTGAGAGCTTGTGCCTTTCAAACTGGTCTCAGTACCACTTTAATACAGCAACACAGCTTGTGGGCATGTTGGCCAACTGACATGTGCAGGCAAGGGACCACGCAAACACAGCGTAGCCTAGAAGCATTGTAGGCTCATCGTGTTTAGTGCCATTTTACGGCCTACTTCTAAAAGCTTGTAATTAGGTCACTGGCACTGAAAAACAATCAGCCAGTAATACCAGCCTTGAGGAAGTCAAACTGATGACCCGTTTCCTATGAAGTTGGGAGCTTGGTTTGAGAAGCATAAGATTTTCCAAAAAAATGAACTTCTGGTTTCCAGCCTTTTCATTAACTGCCAGGCTGTGTTACTGAACCTCCTGGGACTTTATTGCTGTTGCTTCCTAATATCTCGGCCCTGAGACGTGGCAACACAGTGGGCTGCAAGAGGTGGCAGATATTTGATTTTCTTGATTGAAGGCTCTTCTGTGAGGATCTGCCGTGTTGTGCTGTCCTTTAAACCAGCACAAACGTTGACCATTCACTAGGTGTGATTTGACTTCTGCTACAAAGAGTGAGATTCAGCCACCCAACTTTGTGAGAGTTAGACCCTCTGAAGGGAGAGTCAGCTCTCGAATGGACACCACCACTGCTGACTAGGAAGGTCCCAAGGGGGACCAACCTCTTGTGTTAGCCCTCAATACGGTGCCTCAGGCTCAGCAGGATGGACTTGAGCTTTCGTGTTTGCAAACATGTTTAAAAAAGAGGAGAGGCACTTCCCAGCTCTCCCAAAATGACAGGCTTCACATGAAACCAAATCCTGAAGTCCTTCCATAAGTCCCACATAAAAACAGATGTATTGAACACGTGCTTATGTCATTTCCTTAACATCAAACATAATCCGATGTCCCACTGAAGCAGGGATTACCAATACATCTACTTAACCTAAAGTAGACACTTCAGTACTCTCCTGAGTAGGGATATGTTTCTGCACATGCTGAAGAGTTTTCCTGGATGGAATCTTCTTATTTCAAAAAATCTCTTTGACCCTAGTACAACTGCAAGCAAGAACTTAAGGACAGTCTCAAAGAGCCTGCTGCACAGATTACATGGTTTTCTAGGAGATCACAGGATTTCCCATTCAGCAGAAGCTGGAAAATTTGTAGTAAACTTGTGTGTCCTCACAACCTAAAGGCAAACCTGTACTAAAAAGACTTGTCTGAAATCAAGGCGTATAGACAGCATAGATAATTTTAAGCGGCTCCTTGGAAAAGTATTTTTATCTGATGCTTTATCTGGTGATTTTGACACTGTCTAAATCAAGCATTTACTAGAGTTCAACTACAGAGATCCTCTACCTCTTCCAGAATTTGGGACATGTATAACTACGTTTGTTCAACACAAACCCATAAAAATCTATATTAAAGAAGCAATCTTTTTTTTTTTCCAGTATGCCCTCAGGTCTTACTTTGTTTTGCTGTACTCTCTGAGCTCACTTGTATTCAATATTATCGTTATATATATTCACATAGCAGCTTGTACATCAAATTGATTCACAATACAGAAAACAGTAAATAATCAAGTGACAATTTTCAATTAAAAAATTCCCCGTCAAGGAGACAAGCCAAAGTCTCAGTATTGGCATATACTACTACTTTCATCAGTGGACATTAAACTGAACTCTTAGTATATTGGTCTGGAGAGAAACCTATGGCTAATGTGAAAAAGTACAGGTCTAGCCCTGAAAGTGACTTTATTTTAAGACATGTTCATATATGAAGTTTACAGAAACTTTTCCTCCAGAAATGGTCTGTTGATTAAAACATACCAAACCAACCTTCAGCCCCTTAGTCCTAGTCCTGTATAGCAGAAAAGGGCACAAAGTTTTCACCAACCGATCATAGGATTGCAACCTTATTGCAGAAAGCACCCTACGATGATAAGGATGAAAGGGAATACCCGTTGACTTGGCTGGCTAAATCTCCTCCTGCCCTCAAACGAAATACAGTAGAAGCTGAAACAGGGCAATATTCTCCGCACATAAATCCAGGATGCATGCTAAGAGATTTTATGGCTATTCACAGAACTTCTCAAAGAAAAGGAATTGTAAGACAACTTGCATCTACTCAATTTTACCTTGCAGGCAACAATGTTAAGACATCTCAGATTTATGAGCTTGCAACATTTCAGCCCCAAAACTGATTTTCTCTGATGCCTGCCAACAACATTCACAAGTCATCTCTGACTAACGTGTAAGGCAGCTATACCCCAGGGTACTGAACTTTGGCTTGATCTCAAGGTTAATGAGCCCAAGTTCTGGAATCATTTTGGACAAGAATTTGTCACGCTCCCAGGCAGCAGAAAAGACCACTGCATCAAGGCAGGACTGCAGTCTCAGGTAAGTCATTATCATCAAATACTAGCCTCAGGCCTTGACAACATTGAACCCAACTGTCTACCACTATTACCCGTGAATTATTACTTTCTTTCCCGATTATTAGGTGTCTGGGGTATCCCTATGTGTCTGGCATTACCTATCCGGTAAGAAAACCTCCCCAAAGGAAATAAAAACTGTTCTACATTTTCACAGATGCAAAAGGTAGGAGGAGATGCAGTTCAGCACAGGTTGTAAAAGCATACCAGGTAAAGAATATATTTCTCCTTGCAGGCATTCCTGCTAGCAACTGACAATGCCAGTCTGCTGACGGAACTTTTTATTTTATTTCTGAGTATCTTTAGCTGAGGAGATTCACACAGATTACTTTCTGTGATAAAAAATTGCTTCCTTCCACACAGCCCAATTCTAGTCACTTAATTTAAAACCCGAGCAAGAACACTGTCCCAGTTAAAATATAGAATTTACAGAGACAAAGCAATTTCTCTCTTCTCGGAGGTAGCGCCAGTCTTGAGAGGGACAGACAAGAACAGTGCACACTGGTGCCTTTGTGCAGCTAGTTGTTCCAAACAGCAGGTACCATGCGACATTGTGCACCTGTCTTCACCTGCCAGCACCTTCTCCTGCTCAGTCCATCAGTCCTTGTGTGATAAGAAAGCTGTTAATATATCTTTAAAAATCTCCTTCTCACCAGAGTATCCCCATGAGCTGACATTAATCAAGAAAATCATTCAAAAACGGGACTGGATGATGCTCTGTAAGTCATGTTACTCAACACCTTCCTCTGATCCCTCATAGGTATAACCAATCACCAGGAAAATGTCTCCATTAGGCACTGTCCTGAACTATCTATAATACTGTCCAAAGACAATGATCCAACAAATTCCCAAAGTGGTCTCTTCCAGTTCACATCTGAACCTCTTTTTTGCTGGTTAAACTGATTAGTTCCTATCCTACCACCCACTTACAGAGAATAATGATCACCGCTTTAGTTGTATCAGTTTAAACAGTGAAAATTACTGTCATGTCTGCTCACTGACTTTTTCTAGAATAAGAAAGACAATTCCTTCAGGCTTTTCTTATACAATCCAAAGGTTTTATCGTTCTTATTTTCTGTATATCTCCTACATATTCTCGTTCCACTTTACACATTGGTACCAGTACTCCAAGTGAGGTCTCACCAGCACTGTGGAGAAACATTTATTTCCATGTGCTCTGTACATTACCCTTTTGCTAATACCTCCCCAGAAAGGATCGAGCTTGTACTCTACTCTGACTCTCAAATGCTTTTTCACAGTACAGCTGCACTGGCAGATATTTCTCATTTTATAGCTGCCGTTTACATTTTTCTTTCTTAGACACAGTTCTTTGCTCTTGCCTTGGTTGAACTCTATCTTGTTGATTTTGGATCACTTCTCCAATATATCTAGATTATTTTGAGTTAAAATCCTGACCACCAAAGTGCTTTCAATTCTTACCAATTTTGTTTCATTTGAAAAGATTATATGCATTAGTCACATTCCATCCTCTAAGTCATTAATGCCTATACTGAGTAAAACGGACAGACCTCTGCAGGACTCCACTTAAAATGTCCTGTTAATTTAAGATGGAATCATTCTTTACAGTTTCTAGAGCAATTTTAATGTAATTATTCAACCAACTCATCATCGTTTCATTTGGAACATATTTCCCTAACTTGCTTATGCAAGACAGTGCCAAAAATCATACTCAGGTCAAGATGTATCACACCTTTTACTTCCCGTTAATCAGCCAAATAGATGGTTTAACAAGACTCGTTCTTCACTAATCCGTGTTAGTTGGCATATATCACCAAATTGTTCTCTGTGTGGACCTGTAGATTGCTCTAGTCAACAGGTCTTCTTTTTTCTCCTTCTTAGAGATCTGTGCAATGTCCTTCAGATGCCCTCTGGAGCCCTCTTTGCCAGGATATCTGGGAGGTCCTTGCAGGTGTGTCAGAGACTGCTACTGTTCCTCCCTAAGTACTCGTGGTAGGGCTGTACCCTAAAGTACCCTAAAATGCCTCCACTTTCCTTGAATATAATTATTCTTTACCACGACCTTTTCTTTTTCTGGTATAAACTTGTATCCCTATGTTACAACTCATTACATTAAGTGTTTGCTCACAGTTAACCTTTCGGCAAAAACTAAAGCCAAAAAAAAAAGGAACTGAAGGCATTAGCCTGCCCTGTCTCACCTGCTGTGCTTGCCTCTTTCCTTCTCCTGCCTTCCTACAGCCTTTTCTCCATGCCTTTCACAAGCCTCACCAGTTAGAACACATTTTGTACAACAGCCTCTCTCTCCCCGTGTACTTTACCTGAATCCAATAACAAGGCAGGGAAGAGCAATCAATTTCTCGGTAAGAAAATGGTCGTATTGGAGAACTTCATCTCAAACGGACATTCATGTAAGTACCTGCTTTTCTTCAACACCTTTTCCTGTGTTTTGCATCCGTACAAAGGTGATGCTCCTTTCAGCAGCTCTCTGGATACAGCCCACTGCAGCTGAAGCTGTGGCAGATAGCTGTCAAAGCACAGTTAAAGCACACCAAAAAAAATGCCCAAAATGCTGCTTTCCGTGCGAATTCATAGGGGCACAAACGGAGCCGATAAGGCTTCTTTTTGATAAATTAACCCATATCATAAGGTAGCAGAAATGAAAGCAATAGAGCCATTCCTTCTGGTTGGTCAGAAACAGGCATCTAAAATAGCAAAGGAAAGACATTACTGGCATACGGCATGTTAATAGAATTAGCATTTTCAGGTGAAGCCTATTATCTCTGCAGTTCATTCTGTTAGTCTTAAAAAATTGCAAAATCTTATCTTCTTTAAATCATGCATTATGCAGGGGTTATATAAGATTTAAGCACCTAAAGTTTTGCTGATCAACCAGTCTTGAGGACTAGCACCAGTCAAACATTTTCCTGCAGAATGTTTTTTCCACTGAAAAAAATGCTTTGACCAAATCGAACCTTTCTGTAGGAACATATCACTTGCAGTGAAGTCTCATTTGGAAAAAAAAAAAAAAGAAAGAAAATTCATTCCTCTCAGTTCATTCTGCCAATCCAGTTCTTTCAATCCTTTTCAAAACACAAGATTTGAGTTTTCAGATCGAAATGACATTTGATTTTGCCATGTCATGGTATTAAAAAGCAAAAGTTACTGAAAAAAAATTCTTGCTATTACCAAACGGAAACACTCAAGCATATTTCCAAATATTTCTTAATTAATTTTGTGGGAAGTGTCAAAACCCAATGGATTTAGTTTATAACAAATTCTAACATTTTGAAATCTCCTGCAAAAAGGACAAGCTGGTTCTCTCCTACTTTTCAGTGGGACTACCATTTCAGTGGAAATACATTAAAAAGACATTAATGAACTCCAAAATTTCAATGTCCTCAGCTGAACAGTAGCTTCTCATTTCTGACACACTCATTGTGTCACGCACTACTTGAAATTTTACCAGTTACAACAAAAACTGACTCTGGGAGTCAGCCCTCGGACAATCATTATTTTCAATTGGGAATCTCAGGTAACAAAATCCGTTTTCCTTCATTTGTTCTGGGCTAGACTCCATCTTCACACACCTGGGACAATTAATTGTTAAAGATATTTTAGTTCTTAAAATTATTTAATTATTCTAATCTTATGCTGTCGTTGATTTATCCTAGTTATCCTTTGTCCTTTGAGTTAAATTCCATCTTCAAACATCTTTTGCTTCTTGCAAAGAGGACAGGGTTATCAGCCACCAATGAAGAGAAGAGCTCTGCAGAAAATTACACAGGGATGGATTTACACTGGGTTTGCAACACACAAAGGAGTGGAATATCGTATGACACCAAGTCCAGATTTGTAGACACAGGAAAAACATTAATTTATTGTAATAAGGGAACAGTTAAACCCGTAATTTCACATTAGGAAATGGAATTACAAGTGTAAGGGCACAAAATAGAAAGTGGTTCTCTAGATTTCATTTAACGATGATATATTTCTTAACCACTTCAGTATCTTAAGAAATTTACAAAACAAATAATGCAGGTCCTATTCCCCAGTCCACCTCATAGCCGGGTTCCGGTAGAATCTTCCCAGCATGACATCAGGACCAACATGGAGCCAAAGACATGGATTTATTTTCTCTCCCACGTGTCAAAGTGGCCTTGACTAATCTCTCTTAGCAGCTCTTCACCTTTGTGGCACTTGGTTGTCTGCAACTAGGCTTCAAGATGCCGCATGCAAACCGTAAGAAACACGGCATTACGCCATCCGCCCCATTGCCTTGTTCTTGGGCTCTTCTCTTTCATTCTAACATTTTTCATTTGCATTCTCATCATGACTTTACCTTTCAAGATATTTTTTTCTTTCTAGTCATAATATGTTTAAGAAACTATGGTACATATAACTTGTTATATCCAAAGCATTTCTCTCCCAATGAACACTACAGACAGCCTATTCGTGACTTGCTAATTAAGTTGGGATCTGGCATTAAGAGTGTTTTTATCGAGTCATTTCCCTCATTATTTTTAGGAGTTCTGCTATTACATCTTTCCAAATCCATATTCTTAACATGTTTTTTTTCAGCAGGCGGTTGTCCTGACTGGCAGCTGAACAAGGTGTATATGAATATATGAACATACGTATCCTCTTGTTTCTTCACACGTGCATACATAGCTGGACCCTTCAGCACTCAAATGACAACTTGCAGCTGCAATTACCTGTCTTTCTCATGAAGTTGGAAGACGTGCACAATCATGAGGCTTGGACAACAGCACAAGATACCTTCCGGGTACTTCATTTGCCATTTGTTTGCTTGAGAAATTCCTTTCAGGTACATTCACCAAATAAATATATTTACCAGTGCTTTGCAGTTCAAGCTAAGTTTTCCTGAAGTATGGTATTAAATACTTCCAACACAGACCTTGTTCTTGTTTCTTTAAATAATTCCATTTTAAAGAACAGTGGCTTTCATTTTCACAGAAAAGCTGAAATGTAAAATAAAAAGGAAATAAAAAATGCTGACTGGCAGCTATTTTTAAAGGGCAAAGACTGAAGCACAACTTTTGATTTCCTGTTTCAAGTGGGTGGAATTAATTTTTCATCTGAAATGTTTTCCATTCAGACATTAGCAAAATATATTTAATGCTATTGCAATTACAAATTGATTCATTTCCATGCTGCTACTATTGACACTCTTTTATGCTGCCTGCACAGGAAGAACAGTAAATGCAGTTTTAAATAAGCTGTTACAGTTTAAGTCTGAATAAAAAACAGGCAGGTAACAAACACACTGAGCTGTTAAAGATAAAATATCCAATTACTACAAATAATATTTCAGCAAGAAAGTATTTCACCATATTTATTTGAGATTCCAATGACTGTTTAAACAACCTTTGCTGAGTACCAGGCTTTTTTCATTCCTACTCCAATGCAGTTATGGTGCTGGCTGCCAGACGTTAGTGAATCACTAGCACCAGGTTCAGAAGTTCAGACTTTCCCAGTCAAGCAGATTGCCCGAGTTGTTCATAACACCCATGGCCTCAGGGCTCCACCAAAGTGCATAGTAAGACTGAATCATCACTTCTTGGACTAGATGATCTTGGACTTCTTGGATTAGATGATCTTTAAAGGTCCTTTCCAATTCAAACCATCCTATGATTCTTGAAGAAAACAGCCAGTACACAAGGTTTCCAGTGTTGGGAAGTGTTGGCAAGACTTTCAAGACTGACTTTGCTAACAATTCCAGATTTTTCCACAAGTCCTTTGTAATGCATTGTACTGAATAAAATGGGTGGAAAACAGGGACATTTTCATGGTTTTTATTTGGCAAATGTCTTTCAGAAGAGTGTTTCCATTGTGGGTTAACCCCAGTAGGCAGCTCAGCCCCGTGCAGCTGCTCGCTCCCTCCGCCCCGGTGGGATGGGGGAGAGAATCAGAAGGATAAAAGTGTGAAAATTCACGGGTTGAGATAAAGACAGTTTATAAGATAAAGTAAAGCGGCTTTCCTGAATATGGCTAAACATCAGCAGGCAGATGTTTAGCCAGATCCAGGAAAGCAGGACTTCATCATACCTAATCGTTACTTGGGAAGACAAACACCACAACTGCCAACATCCCCCTTCCTCTTTCTTCCCCATAGCTTTTGTTGCTGAGCACAACATCATATGATGGGGGATATCCCTTTGGTCAGCTGGGGTCTGCTGGCCCAGCTGTGTCTCCTCCCAGCTTTGCGTGCACCCCAGCTGACTCGCTGGCAGGGTAGAGTGAGAAACAGAAGTCCTTGGCTCTATGCTAGCACTGTTCAGCAGTAATTAAAACATCTGTGTGTTACCAACACTGTTTTGGTCACAAATCCAAAACATGGCACCATAAGAGCTATTATGAAGAAAATTAACTTTATCCCAGCCAAAACCAGTACAGTTACAGAAGGGCCACGATCCATCTCCTACTGGTGTCATTGTCTTCTGTGGAGACCAGGACAGACTTCCTCCTCTTCTTCATGAAGGAGGGGGGAACCAATTAGGAAGTTTTTAATTTCTGAAGTTACCCTGGTTATGTGTCAGAGTTAAGGCACTACTCTAGTTTCTACCAGCTGAGGTTGAGCAGACCCTAGGTGTAAGGGGGTTTGAGTGATGAAACGTTCATGGTGCCAGCCAGATTAAATCCCTAGGAAGGTCTGCTTAAGAGCACGTGGCCTCTGCCCTTCACCCAATATCATCCTGCCTCTAATCCTTACTTGTAAGGAATACGAAATGGTTTGTGTCTACACAGGACCCAGCATATAAAGCTGTGGCCAATAACATGGCTATGGGGCAGTCAAAGGTTTACACCGTGCCTCTCCTAGCTTTGTTTATTTATGAGGACGAAGGTTCACAGCAAGCATTGCCTCCCTTAGGTGTTCTTGTGGCTCTGAACTGGGGAGGAGTGTACAAAGGGCAATGCAGATGCCCCAGTGCTCATCAGCAAGAGGTGGCCTCTCCATGGTTGTGTCACTGTGTCAGTACAAAAGCAGGTGAGAGCCTGTGTAAGCGTCTACAATCATGTCCTTCCAGATGTTTCTCCATTTGGGACTTCAACATCTGCTCATGATTCTTTTAGATTTCTGTAATTCCTTTTTGTTAGTATTTAAAGCTCAGCTGCAGTGTTAATATGAAATTTCTCAGATACTTTTAGTTTATTTCTCTTTTGGAGAAAATTTATGGCGAAATGACAATTCACAACCAATTTTAGAGAACAGATACTTTCCAAGCTGTCTATAAACCTACTCCTACACACCTCTCAGAAGTTATGTCATGCAGCATTTGGTGCAATAGCTGTTTGTCTGTGGATTGTGCAGCACAGCACTACCATCTTGACCTGTTTTTTAAGAATTAGCATACACAATGCATGGATTGCTGTGTGCTTAATTTACATCCACAGCGAACTTTTTCACCAGCCCTGACAGAGAAAATTCTATTTATTGCAACTTATAAGAAATGGAGGCTGGTGAAATGTGTTTCTACAACAGAAAATGCAGTCAATTGAGTCTAAAGCAATAAATTTGCACAGGTAACCAGACTAAATAATGAAGAATCTATTGCTGGAAGTGCAAGTATCTGACAAATTTTGTAAGTGCTCTTACGTGCTCTCTACAAACATGAAAAAGCTGAGTGTGAAAGATAACAGTTTTCACTGAAGTTCAACTTCTTCAGTTAGCAACTATATACTCAGGGTCTTCTTGTAGCTTTTCTATTCATATTGTGGAAGGGAACAAAATTTCTTCTCATTTAAACCAGACAAACAAAATGTGACAAATCAGATAAAGAAAGCACTTGAGACTCCATGTGAATGGAAATTTTACTGATGGCATTCAGGGCCCTCTGGAAATGTTTGAGAGCTTACTGCCCTAGGAAATGTCCACTCCTCCACCCACACACTTGCTCAAGCACCTTTCTGCCCCACCCGTTCTGCTGCTTTGACAGTACCTAAATGACTTTCTGAAGATAATAACCCTTCTCTGCTTAAATAAAGTACCTCAAAAGAGAATTCAATTATTATGCCAGTGTTGCAAGAAGGCTCAAGAGCCTTGAAGGTTCAACAAGCTGACTGCACGTGGGCTTGGAATGAATTGTCCATATAAGTTGTTTTGATGGATTTAATGTGTGGAAACATTATTAGAAGCAAACGTTATACAGACAAGTGCCCATTCCTGAAATTTGTTTAAACAAAAGAATGCTTCAGCCTGCTGAGCTGACATTTCTCATTTCATGTCATCGCTCTTGCTGAGCAGAGGTATCATCATCCATTCGTTGCTTATATTTTAGGTAGGACTGATGGGTATAACATGGGCCTGGAGGGTATCACTGAACAACACAAACTGTTGCAACTGAGTGATGAGTTCTGTCCTCTTCCCTTGTTTTGATATAATAATAACCATCTTATACAATCTTGCAAACAGTGTCTGGTTTTTACGTAGTTTACCTGGAGGTGCTTCAAACATTGTAAATTTCAGAAACCTTGAACTGTAGGAAAGTGTGAACAGCCATTGATTTTTGCACACTGGCTGTCTTTTGACTACCGTGGCATAATCACTACTGATTAAAATCAAACAGATAGACTCTTAAAGTCATTGAAGTCCTTCAGTGTTTATTTGCTTGTATGACTGCCTCTATTCACTAGTAAAGTGTTAATCTCCCTCCACCACTTCTCTCCCAAAATAGAGCAGAATTTCAAGTCTCTCTAAACTACTTCAGAACTGAAGAAGTCTTTCTTCCCTCTGTCTCTGCAAGGATTGTGCTTATCACATCAATTATCAATGCTGTTCCCCTCTTGAGTTTCCTGAGCGTTTTACAGGCTCCTTGGAAGAATAGGCAGGTGCAGACATTTTCTGATACTATAAAACAGAGCAACATTGTCAGAAGATTCCCAAGTATCAAGGGACAAGACAAGAGGAGATGGCCTTAAGTTGCACCAGGAGAGGTTTGGGATGGATATTAGGAAAATTTTCTTCATCGAAAGCATTATCAAGCATTGGAACAGGCTGCCCAGGGAAGTGGTTGAGTCATCGTCCCTCAAGGTATTTAAAAGATATGTAGATGTGGCACTTAGGGACGTGGTTTAGTAGTGGACTTGGCAGTTATAGGTTTATGGTTGGACTCGATGATCTTAAAGGTCTTTTCCAGTCTAAATGACTCTATGGCTCTGTGATTCTAAGGTGGTAGCAAATTCCCCTACTAGCTTGTTGTATGCCACAGTAGCATCACAATGGAAACTGGGGAATTTTTAGGCTGCTTAGAAATATATCAAGATATACACTGACAAATATATCCAAAAAGAATCTTAAGACCTGGCAATGAAAATTTATCCTCATAAGAGTACTTCTCACATTACAATCCACTTTACCATTCATTTAATTTTACACCACTGCGAATGTGCAAGGAGGTGAGAACTCACACATACATTTTGAGCCTGGGCCTCCAGCTGCAGATAGATGCAAATCTTCTACAGGTTTTTTACTGCGTGTCTTAGGTGCATCTAAAAAAGCATTAGATACCAATGTCTGGGCACCTGATGTACTTGTCTTGCATGTAGATTTTCTATGATGTGCAGCGCCTCGTCACAAGATTTGGTATTGTGGTATTTAAGCTTACAACTCCTGACTTTAATGTTCCAGTGACTTTCTAAAGCATGGTGGATTTCAAAACATCTGGAAATGCCTGGCTAAACAAAGCCCTGTGAGAACCCCTTTATCATCAACAATAAGTTTGTTGAACTGTTCCACCAAAACCTGGCCATTAAAAATCCCATAGGCAAGTCAGGAGCCCAGAGAGCTCACAATTCACTTTTGCATGTCCACGCACACACTTCTTTCCACTCCTCCGGGGATGTCTGGAGCTGCAGGTCTGCAGAAAGTCTACAGCTCACAAAAAATCACTTCCAGGCTAGACCTAAATAACCGGCTACTTCCACAGGCAATGGCCTGGCAGCAGCTGCCGTCCCAGCACGCACAAGCTGCCAAGCACTCACCCAGGGTCACAGGCAGAGGTGGCAGCCGGCCCCCAGCTACAGCGCTGTGACTGCTTGAGTGAGCTGCTACGAGGCGAGACTGAGTCTTTCTTCAGGATCTGCCATTTTATCCCGGGATAACAGAGAGCATTTTCCCTCATTGCATTTGTCTATGTGACACAAGGCTCTGAGAAATGCCAGCATTAGGCACAATTTCTTTCCAGTAAAGGTCTGTTCTCTTCCATTTATGCTCCTGCTATTCCTTTGCAGGTCATTTCCATTTACTAAATGCCATAAGATTATTTTGCAGTGCTGAGCGTTTGAAACCTTTGGCTTTGAGCTTACGTGCTACCATAGCGTATCAGAGCACACGGCTTCAGCAACAGCAAAGCTGTAGAATTACCTTTACAAATGTTGCTCGGCTGCCTGAGTGCTGGCCCTGTCCCTTATTGCCGTGTTTTATTGCCATGCTGCTGACAGCAACACGCCATCATATATTGGCCATCCCATCATCAGTCAATTCAGCTGCACAGCAAAAATTAATTCTGTTCTGGGAAGACATCATGCAGCCAGCCAGTACTGTCTGGGATTTTTTTTTTTTCCCTTATAGCCGATCAAGAATCTGACATGTCATGCGCTACATTTATCACACCTCCCAGTAAGTGGAAAAGAGGGATGTCTTCTTGTTCTGTGATTTTTGTGCAGTACATCTATGCTACAAACGCACTTCAGAGATGCAACGGTTTATAATCCAAGGACTTTAAATGACAGTAGTTTGTTTTTTTCAGGGAAGCAATGCTGAGAGCAGGGTTTATTTCACCCACCTGGAGCTTCATGGACATGCAGAGGAAGGGACTCATTCAGAAACCCACAGACTTCCATAAGAAAGTGGTGGCTACCAGCACGCTCCATACCAGCTCGTTGAAACCAAATATTAGGCAACGTTTCAGGGCACACAAAGAGAGGTTGAAAGCCCTGCTCACAGGCCAAGGGTTTATGAGAACAGCTCCTGGGGAATGCTTGAGTGGTCTCATGAAGGAGTAGCAGTCTAAGGGGCTGAATGTCAAAACCACTGGGGCACACACTGGGAGAAGCCAAGAGAAGGGATGTATCAAGGGAAGCTTGAGGTACTGTCAGGTGGGGGGAGACATCAGGCTGTTATCTGAAGAGACAGCAAGTGAAATGGTGTAGACAGAGGAAAAGTGAGGTACCTGCAGACTTGAAGAGCAAAAGCTCATTGCTCACCAAGACAACGTGCACGCTGCATATTCATTTTCTAGTCCAAATGTGAACTGGTCTAAACTAACACCTGGGGGCTAGAAAGGTCATGTTAAGACAGCCAACAAAAAGACATTTGCCCTGTTGGCAGCTTGTCCTTTTTCAAATCCACCCTCAACATTAGAAGTCATAATCTACAATTTAGAGTACATAACCTACAAATCAGGGCCTCTGAATCCGGTCCTGTGCGACCTGGGCAGACAGCACAGCTTGATCAGATAGTCTGAAACCTAAACCAAGAGAAACTTGCAAATGGCTTCCCACACCAGCAACTTCATTTTGCACAGGGCTGGCTGAATGACACAATCTCTGTCCCTCTGCATGCAGAGGCACATGAGTTTTCAAGGCCTGAGAAGGAAAACCAAGAGTTTAGATGGCCTCCTACCTTATACAGTGTATTAAAAACCAGGTTGTTTCTCCAGTACAGGGGCTGACGTACCTGAAGGCATTTGTTATAACACTGTGATGCATTATTAAGGCATTCTGACAAATATAAAAATAAATAACATACTCGTCGTGGTTTAGGCCAAATCCACCACCGGGGACCCGAGGGACCCCAAACGGGACCGACAGATGCTCTGCTCTACCCTTCTTCAAAGAGAGAGGCAGAGGAGGAAAAAGAGACTTATGAGTTTAGAAGGAACTAAACTACTTTAATGAAATATTAATAATAAAATAAAAAGAAATAATGAAATATATACAAAACCGTGTCAAGCTCCCGAGATGACAATCACGTCACCGGCTGGCACTGGGGCAGTCCCATGATGGACTCAGTGACGGACGGGAACTGGATTCCAGATCTGCATTCAGGATCGGGATCACAGGCAGATGAACAGAGTCCTCCTCAGACGTCGGCCATTGAAGGAAGAGCCCGTGACCCTTTGATCCCTCAGCTTTTATACTGAGCATGAGGCAGATGGGATGGAATCCCCTGTTGGTCAGTTTTGGGTCACCTGTCCTGTCCGCTCCTCCCTCCAGGTGGGACCCCACTATGCTTTTCCGCTTCCGACCCTCCAACGTGGCAAATAACAAAGTTGGTTGGCCTTGGCTGTTATGACAATAAGTGTAAGCAGGAGCCTCTCTGCATACCGTGCCTGGGCATCAGCTATAAACAATTGGTCTTAGCACTCTGAGAGAGTGAACATTGTCTGCACAATATGCAGTTAATTTCAGTTGTTAGAAGAGGCCCAGCTAAGAAGCGAAGTTACTGAACAAAATTGGTTCTGTTTTACCTCAAACCAGGACAATACTCCTCCAAAAGAGGGTTTTACTAGTTTTAGAAGGGAAAGTGTGGGGAAGATTCAGAAATTTAAAAATACAATGTGCCTTTAAGGATAAAAATGAAGTAGCTGGAACAGAAATGCAAAACCACAGCTCTAAAATAGATGGATAGGAAAAAATATCCTGCAGAAAAAGACCCACGAAACTCTTTAGAGAATGTTAAATTAAATTCACTATGATCTAATGTATAAATTCTGAAGGTTTAGCTATACTAACAGAGTTGATCTCTTCCTTTTGTTAGTTATACTTACATTGTGATACTTGCAAAATTCTCAAGCACTGTTAAAGCTGATTTGAGATAATAATTTCATTAATTAACGATACAAATGCTCCCTGGTGAGATAATGAAAGGAACTTGAAATATGTAATTTTGACTTCATTGTTAATAAAATCCTTTCACCTAGATCTTGGCTAATATAAGGAATCATGGACTTCAGTTAAGCAAGATATTTGAACGTGTATGTCTAATCTGGAGATATGAATAGCCCTATTAGCTTCAAAGAAGCAACTTGATTGAAGTTATTTATTGGCCTAAAGTTAGGCATGTGATTACATATCTTACTGGATGATGGCCATGGCAGATCAGATGCATCTCTGGGGTAATTCCACCTATAGTAGTAGACTTAAGCATGGTTTAGCTCCAAACTAACCAGCTTATTTTTGAAGCTCCCAATATGAAACCACCACCTCCATTTCAGCACATAAAAATAAGCTGCTCCTCCAAGATCCAGGAAGCCCTGAGAAACTGATTCAGATTCTGCATTTCTTGTGCCATCTAAAATACTACTTGAATTTCTAAAACTCATATGACACAAAGCATGTGGCAGTTGTGCCCAATGCTCGTAGGTACAGTTGACAGACAATTGCATCCCATTACGGTGGAGTGAGCGGCCTGAAGAGAGAAGGCAAAGGGAAGCAGGCTTGTACAAGTACACACCTTCGGCAAAGGGAAGCAGGCTTGTACAAGTACACACCTTCTCTCCAAGCTTAGCTAGATTTAGAGGCAGCATCCACTCTACGGTTTTAAACACCTCTTTTCCAGCTGGGGGCAAAACTATCAAATTCCGCCTCTGAAAAACCTTCTGTAGTAGAGAAGATTTAGACCTGTGGCCAGTGTGGGGAAAAGAATAAAACAAACACACACCCATTGGCATCAGTGAAAACAAGCCAATTTGTTGCCCTTCATGATCTGACCTCTACTTTCCAACAGTGCTACCAAGCAGGGCTAGCTGAGCAAATGACACACATCTTTTGCCACAAGCAATCTCTCTGCTTGGATTCCTGTCTGAGAATGATGCCTTCATCTTTAACAAATTGCTTTATTTTTATGTAGACGCATTTGCTTGTATGACAGAAGTACATGTAAGTGGTATAACTGCATCTAATTGTCTCAAAAAAGGTCGTTTAGGTCCATTTTATCTTCTAGTTAATGGCATAAGACTTTAGATGTCACTTTCCTAACAGAAAACATCAGCAGCTGTTTTGCAGTGCTAATCAGCCCTAGAAGGCCTTACCCTTGACCCAGCACAATGACATACCAAACAGGGCAACCCTTCTGTCAGCGTAGAAAATCAGATTGGGTCTTGAAATATTTCATCATCCACAGATTATAGCAAAGTTGGTTTCATTGCTCACTGAGGTTTCAGGAAAGGAGACCAAGGTAAAAGTATGAGCAGGTCTGACTTGAGCTCAGACTCCATGTTCTTCTAGCTTTGGCTTGAGTGGGGAGATAGACCACATGTTTCTACCTTGACTAAATCTTGCACAACTGCTTTTGTGCCTTCTTCCCCATGATGTATGATCTCTGGCTGTTTTGGTCCACAAATAAAACCATTCATTTCTATTTCTTCTTCATACTCTGTGCTTCTCTGATGCCTGAAGAGAAGGTAATGTCTATCAGGAGAAAAGCTAGCAGTGGTGGGAGAAGAGCAATGATAGACAACAGTCAGAAATCAAAACCAAACTCTGACATTTAACCTCAGCAACCCAAAGGGAAGGGAACATCTTCAGTGTCCACAAATAACAGCCCTCCCATCTTCCCCCGGTTTTAAAGAGAAGGAAGAAATAGTCATCTGTTGCCAATGTTAAAGATAATCTTAGCTATGCCATGTTTCAACAAGAAAATAAACCCAACTGTCATTCCTTTGTCATAACTGAGTGGTAAAAACAACTTTCAACAAAAGTATGTTAAGTAAGCTTCCATCAAAATAAAACAGATATTTAGCAGCACGAGCAAACCGCAGGTAATAACAGGACATCACACACTCCTGCAATGATTTTCAGTAAATCTACAGCGTGATAAGAAACAGGGTTCCCAGATCTGCCTCCCCCGCCTGCATTTTAATCCAAATTGAAATGGGGGCACAAGCAGGAGGTCTCTGGGACATTGGTTCTCCAGCTTCTAAACAGTCATGTATCCTTCCTGTTCATTTTATTTTTGATCCTTTCAAATGTGACCCTTTCACATGTGATGCAAATCAAGCGCAAGGAGGGATACCCAGAAAGCAGGGAGAAAGAAGGAGGCAATAGAAGGTTACAAAGGGGAAAAGAGTAGTGAAAACTGGAGAAAGAGAAGCAAAGGGTGGGAATCTGAGTGGTACTGGAGAGAAAATGTTTTCTAATTGGGTGTGGAAAGAAGTCATAAGTAATCATAACGAGGGAGATTTTCATATGTCCGTTGGCAGCTTGCATTGGCTATTATGTCAGTGATTCAGCAATGGGAGAGGGAGGAGGTCGCCTGACTGAGAGAAGAAGAGCATCCCTATGCTCTAGGTGGACACAGCAGCAGCCCATTGCTCCAAGTGAGTTTGGTAATGCTGCGGATGGCTGTACTAATGAAAGGCTTGGCTGAGAATAGGAAGAGGAGCGATGCTTTAAGCCTCCAGGGCAGAGGAAGGTGGTAATTACTAGAGCTAATGAGTCCTGGCTCTGATTTCAATGACATGTCATTATGCTGGCATATACCCCAAAAATGAGATACAAACAGGGGAGAAAAACATGAAGCAGGAAGAACAGATGCAGGATAATGGCCACTGAATATGAAAACTAAGAAACGTAAGACTACATTACCACTAACATAATTAACAGCAGCACAGTCATAACCTAAGATAAATCCACTAATCTAAACCCTCAACCTTACAAGTGTGTCATGTAAGCAGGAACAGTTAAGAGGAGTGAAGAGCAAAGAGAGTTTTCTAATGGAACTAACTGTGCAATTCACTTGAAGAGTTCATCACTTCACATGGGATTATCTTCTCTGCTGGATCTAAAGCATCAATTTATCCAGAACTCATCTTTAAAGGGAAATACAGCTTATTCCCGCAAACTGAGAGGGAAGAGTGGTGATTTAGTTAATCAGCTAATCAGCCAAGCACGAAAGGTTTGTAGACAGGTATGAAAAGCCAAACAAGCAGCAATACATGCCACAGCAGGTCATAGAATCACAGAAGCATAGAATGGTTTATGTTGGAAGGGACCTTGAAGATCATTGAGTTCCACACCCCCTGCCATGGGCAGGGATACCTCCCAGTAGACCAGGTTGCTCAAAGTCCCATCCAGCCTGGCCTTAAACACCTCCAGGGATGGAGCTTCCACAACTTCTCTGGGCAACCTGTTCCAGTGCCTCACCACACTCCCAGTGAAAAATTTGTTCCTAATATCTAATCTAAATCTCCCCTCTTCCAGTTTGAAGCCATTACCCCTCATCCTATCACTACATGCCCTTGTAAAAAGTCCTTCCCCAGCTCTCCTGTAGTCCTTTCAGGTCAGTACCCTTCAGGTACTGTAAGGCCGCAATAAGGTCTCTCTGCAGCCTTCTCTTCTCCAGGCTGAACAACCCCAACTATCTCAGCCTGTCCCCATAGGAGAGGTGCTCCAGCCCTCTGATCATCTTTGTGGTCCTCCTTTGCAGGATTTGCTCACCTCGTGTGCTGTACAGAGATGGAAACAACATGCTATCCTCCACTACTTGCTCACATGAAGACTTCCCCAACTATTTGTAATAAAATCAGGCTCTAAGTCAGAATTTGTTCTTTGCGTGCATCTTGGGTTTGATTCAAGCTGATGTGTGACTTTTCAAGTATATGTGCTTGCAGAAGTATTTGGGCTGGAGGTCTTAAGAAAAGGAAATATGGAAAATATCACTATCTGTAATCCATACAGCCATCTTTCTTAAAGTAATTTGAAAGAGACGAATACTTTGGAGATGCTAGTGCTCCACCCAAAAAGACATTCCCTTCACAACGGATATGTCTAGAAATGCTCCAGGCGATGCTGTGGTTCAGTCAGACAATTCTGCCAATCCTGTACAATCGGCCCTTGTGCTTAATGCAATTTTGATTTCAATGCATAATTCTGAATTGAAGCAAAATGGGTCTTCACAATATCTCAGGTTAGCAAGAATATTTTAGCTGAATTTTTGTTGTGATTTGAAATCCACAACAGCTTTACTTACTTAAGTTTACATTTGAAATTTTTTTAGTTAGGGGGTTTTTTTACATTTGAAAAAAAAAAAAAACTGAGTGCTTGTTCTTCTGTTTATGACCAACTGCAGGAAAAAAAAGCACATGTTAAGGAAAACAATCTTTTTTTTCCAGCTGTACAATAAATAATCAGCTGAGTTTACTGCCAGCCTATTGTGAAGAGACTCTCAGTCCCATACTGATCATTGTTACTTCCTTCATCTGCCAGAGGATGGTAGAAATCCACAGGGTTAATGCTCATGAAAACCAAATAGACACATTCAGTCCAGTGCTTTACACTCCAAGCTTTCATTTAGCTATTTATCAGCTGCTCTTAAAGCTACTAAGAAAGACTCATTTTTGGACAGAATCTTGCTTGAAGAGCTGTCCCCTTCAAAGGCCCTTCTACGGGGCTGCTACAAAGGGTCCAGTGAGGATGGATCTCCATCTTTCACTTCTTTTTTAGATTCAGAGGAGGTTGTTCAAATGGTGCTTACCAACACCCTTAGGATGTTCGGCCAAATGCTGTGTATTTCATAGGCACAGAGGGGGAGCTGCACTCAGAGCACTACTCAACGGTAAAACTTTGAAGCCTCCTTGCAGCCGTCAGTGAGCCATTTTACAGCAGGATTTGGGTATTTCTGCAGGACAAAACCAAGTCTTACAAAAGCAGCCCCCTTATTTTGAAGCCAGCTAGAGCAGGTCCGTCAGCAGCACAGCCTCTGGGACTGGGGTACTTGGGGCAGCTGGGCTCCCCCTGTGGTTTTTTTGGAGTCCCCCCCTAGCCCTGTGCCACGATCGCAGGGATGTGAGCTGGTTAGTTTAAGGTTATCTACAGCAGACATGGCCACAGGTTTTGTTCATAAAGTCTCAGAGAGAACAGGGCAATTCTGAGGTAAAACTTTGTACACTTTTCCCTAATGTAGCCAGGCTTATTCTTACTGGGGAGTGCGCACTCAGACATGGAGCTACTCCTGAAACTCCCCTCCAAAAGACATGTGCAGGGAAGCAAGCAAATTAATTTATTCTTTATCAATCAGGTGCTTTTTAGGAGTAAGAAATTACTCATGGGGATGTAAATCTGAGACAGAGGAAGACAGAGAATGGAAATAAAGAAGCTCTTATGATATATAGTACGCTTTTGCCCAGCGTCTTGAGTAGAATACGTACTTCAGCTTTGTAACTTCTCTTCAGAGCTTGTTCATGGTTTGCTTCTGTTTTATTGTTGCTCTGTGTTTAAAAGTCCCTGCTGAGAGGAGAGACCCCTGCGAAACATACTGAAGTGCAAACATGAGGGAAAATTCAGATATATGAAACAGACAGGACAACAGTGAAAGGACATCTCACGTATAATAGAGGACAGGGACCCAAACATTTGGTGACGTTCCCGATGACATAAATAAAGCCTCCAGCAAAACTGAAATAGAGTCCAAGGTCTTAAGCCATAGCTTACCAGTTTAATCACAACAGCGCCTTCTCTTTCACTGACAAATCCGTCTTTTGCCGCAGAGAAAAATTGGTGGTGTTACAATGGCAGATCCTGGGGCTTTATCCTCAGATCCCTTTCCAAAATGACTGATGAAGCTGAAATATCATGTCTAAAGTGTAATGAAGTAACCTAGGCAGTTAATCAAATATTCAAAGCATCTACTGAGAGCCGAAGTTACATGTTTTCTCTGTTTTAATCTCCCACTTCAAGGAAAATTCAGATGTAGGTTAAGTATTTTTAACCTACACATGCAAGCCGAGCTCGTACATTGTCTGATAAATTTTTTAAAACACATTTTCATTGTAGAACTGGAGATAGAAAAGGGAATAAAAGAGTTATTCCTGTTTCTGCTGTGGTTTCCCTAAGTGTCTTGGCTGATTATATACCAAAAGCACTGAACCTTCTCTTCAGACTGCAGTCAGTTGTCTTGATGCACCTGTATTTTGGGCACACAGGGAAGAAGCTTCATTGGTTATAAAGTGCCATGTGTATCTCAGTCAGGTACATGGAAATAAATGTTAGCCTCAGTCCAGCAAGGATTTTGGGAAGCTGACAAAGGAAACATGGGTAATTTCCTTGTGATCTGACAAACCAGCAGTGTTGGCTGTTAGGAATCTTAGAAGGTCTTTTGAAAGGGGGTTGATAGGAGCAGTTGGATGGCTGAGAACTGCAATGAGGAGGCCCTTAGCTACCGGAGTATTGGCATTCTCATGTCACTAGTTTAAGCTACCCCAGCTACTGTAGAAGAATAAAAAACAGCTTTGGAAATGTGCACTTGAGGCTGATAACTCTGCTTCTGTATTTGGGACAAGGTGGAAGAAAGTTCAAATCTTTCTCTACTTGGCAATCAGCCTGCTGCAAGTTTCAGCAACACTTAGCATAAGTGATTGTCATGGTTTGGGACAGACTGACCACTAAGGCGGAACAACAGATGCTCTCCCCTACCAAAAATTAGCAACAGGAAAAGCTGCTCCCTCTATGTAATTTAGGGCAGAGCAAAGGACAACAAAAAAGATAAGTTGAGGAAAGCATGTGTAGAAAGATAAAGTGAGAAATGTGACAGTTTGGGAAAGAATTGCAACCCCAACAAACCTCAAGGAACTGGAAGCACTGTAAACTGTGGACAAAAATCATAGAATCATAGAATTGCTGTGGTTGGAAGGGACCTTTAAGATCATCAAGTCCAACCTTTAGAACCATTAGGTTCACAAATCTGTGAACCCTTGCCACAAAAAGCATCTGAATGTGCACATGGCTCTGGAGTACAGGGATCCCCAGTATCCAAGGTGCCAGGACACTGGCAAGCAGGCTGGTGAGATCCTGTGCCTGGGGACTGAGCCCAGGACAGCTCTGGACATATTTGTATTCTCCTGTATATCAGATTAAAAGCACATTAAATAGAGAGGATACTCTGCCCTTTGTAATGAAACTACTTGCAGTTGCTGCTATCTTTAGTTATCACTATTAGTCATTAAGACACACAAAAGTGTCTGGGATGCCTTCCTTGAGGATTTAAACTTGCTAATGAGACTTCTCAACAATTAAAGAAAAGTTGCATTCAAACGATCGTGCCTCGGTTAGTACTAGGTTAATTAGTTTGTATTCTGAAACATGAGCTGTCAGCCAACACCAAACATTCTGCAAGTGGATTTCATGGCCTCAAATCTGTTCAATTAGGACCATTTACGACATAGTCAATAGCAGTCATTCTCCTCCTCTATCAGAAGGATCACATTAGGTTACTCCAAGCTTAGCTCACCCTTCTCTCTAACTGGTAGCAACACTGCCCCGAATGTGGGGCTACAGCTACCAAAGCAAGGTTTCCAGCACTGAAGTACTGTTTAAATGATGTGTTCAGCTAGAGTAGCTCTGTGCAAGGTCTGCCGTGGTTTTGGGGGGTGTTCATTGCACTTACAGCTCCAGGAGAGAGGTTGGGACTGCTTAGCTGGGCGGGAGGGAGATTTCTCTGGATTTCCCACAGTGGATGAGCAGCTCCATGCCAGGTTGTGGCTGGCCTGGGCACCAGCCAGTACCACACACAGCCCCATCCCATGGGCTCAGGGACCACCGGGGAGCCTCAGCAGCATCCACAGACACTGTCAGCAAAGGGCTGCTGCAGTCCAGGCACTGGGGACACGTGGGTTTGGATTCAGGCACGAAAACGTCACCCAAGTCCCACTTGGGGTGTCTACGATCTTCGGTGGCTTTTGTGTTTGGGAGGTTTGGTGACGGGGTGAAGAGGCACGGTCTTTCACCTGCTGTTTGATCAGCTTGTCACAGTACTGGGAAGGGGGACCGTTCACTAACCATGCAAGATTACTGTAGTCTAAGCACTTTGTCTTTGGGGACACAGGACAGGGCAACTCACAGACTCTACTTCTTTGATAACAGCAGTACCTAATTTTGTTTTTTACTGTTCTTACCCTTCCATCCCTTTTACGTCATTCGGAGCCCCAGGTGTTACGTCACCTCAGCCACATACATGAAGGAGACGGCCATGTGTGCTGATGGCTCGGGTATGGTTGATCCTCACAGCTGAATGATGCTGCCCACGCGTGGCAGCCAGCACAGCAGTAGCCTAGCAACACTGCCTGCGCTGAGCTGTGGACACATAGTCCTGCTTGTTTGTAAAAAAGACAAAGGGCAGATAGAAACTATCATGGTGTAATTGTCATCCTCTACTATGTGGAGTTATTAATATCAGCCCTTTCAATCAAGAAACGACGGGAAGCGATTAAAACTGATATTTACGATTAAATAGGAAAAGCCACCATGGCTTAGCTGGGTCGAAAGAAATCCATAAACCATGTAGACGCTGCTGACAACGGTGCAATTTTATTTAATCAATAACAAGAAGATGTAGGGAAGGAGGCCTTTTATTGTAACCTTTCACAGAACATTTGTAACTGTTCATAGGAGATCTTGCATTCCCAGCTCAAAAACCCTCTACAGTACCTAACAGCATTTTACTACGAGAAGTTGTTTATCTTGCAAGGCACTTGAAACAACGTACGTTGCCAAAAAGCAGGCTGGGGAAATTACAGAGATAGAAAATTGCTTTACTGCATTAACACCCCCCTGAACATTTCCCTTATTAAAATAATTAGACATTTAAGACAAAGAGGTGTGCAAATTTGAAATGTGGTTGACATCTTTTTGGTACACGATAGGATTTGATTAGTAGTTGCAACACACAGACCCACTACAGAGCACGAACAACATTCACAATTACAAAACCTATAGAAGGCAAACTTTTTACTTTAGTAGTGTTTTAAAATTCATAAGAAAAAGAAGTGGACTGGGAAATAGTGTTCAGCAAGCTGACCAGGCTCCGGGAGTTTAAGCTGGAGTTATGAAATGTAATATTAATGTTGGGTGGTGCTTGGCGTGTTGTAGTTCAGTGAATGCTGTCGGTGTAGCTACAGCTGGAGAAGTGACCTACTTTGGAAATGTTTTCACCTGGAAATTCTCTGTCTGAAATCGCACCCGAAGGGCACATCAAAAATAGCAATCAGCACCTTTGTCAACTTTCTTGTTTGCCTTGGATAAAGTTACAGCGTCTCCTAGGTACTAAGTGCAGGGAACAGACCTGGAATTGGCCTAACTCTTGACAACATCACTTAAAATATTCAAATGTTTACTGTAATTTTCCCTTGCTACGCAGCTAGTTATAAAGTGTGTAATTATATCCCTTGATTCAGTGAAGTGAAAGATAGTAATTTCAGTAAGACATTAAAACAATTCACCCAGACGGCTGCACGGAAAACTGCTCCATTACCCAGAGTGGAGCAGCAGCTGGGAATTGCTACAAATTGTTCAGAAAATGACCAGACTCGGACTAAAATTTAGCTCCAGTCCCTGTCAGCAAAGTGAAAGGCAAGTGCATTTCCAACTCACACGCCGCTCCAACAGTTTGCTTTTTCCTTTAACATCCTTTATTGTGCTATGACTTCTTGTGCACAAGTAATCAGGTTTTAGCGGTAATTAAAATCTAGGGGAGCAAGGGAAGAGAATATTTTCTGCTTTAGTTGTATTTCTGAAGGACGTAAAAGTACTACGTTTCTTCTTTAGAAGGTATAATAAACTTATAGTAATTGCTTACTGTATCATTTAACTATCCTAATTTTGCAATAAAAAATAACCCTTTTTTCACAAGAAAATAATTAGGTAAATTTAAAATGCCAGGAAAGAGTTGGTATTTTGATCTACACTGAGGAATCAGTCACAGCTGGAGTTTTGAGATTCAGGTGTGTTCCCATTGAGAGAGTTGGGCATCTCCAAACTCCATTTTGGGAAGACAACCTATAATGATGTATATACAGTGACATATGCTAGCTATAACTACACAGGGCTTTCCAAAAATATGTATACATATTAAGGGGTCTAGAATGATCTCTGTTAACCTCACATTGAGGCTGCTGGAGACTTCAATTCAGGAAAGCACTTATGCTGAAGTTTTGATTCAGCCATGTAACTAACCAGGACCTGAATTCAATACTGTTCAGGAACATACTTGAAGTTTAACCCACATCTAGTCTTGCCACAGCCATATTTTCCACGGCTGCCATCATAGTGATAGAGTATCTGGGCTCTGGCAGTGAACAGATGAATTGTGAAGCACAAACTGATCTCCAAATGCTGACAACCAGTTTGCTTGGACAAGGAGTGTGGAAGTGGCTGCTGGATGTGCATTTCAGAACTGGAGCTAACCCACTAAAGGTATAGAAAAAGCTGATGTATGTTTTTCTGTGTATCTTTTAAAAATAAGATGTATTTTTTAAAGTTAGTTGTATACATATAAAATAAAGAAATAGAAATGTATATGTTTCAATGGGATGAAGAGACACTGCATTCTATTACAGCTTGAAGGGTTATCCTATAAAAAGGATGATTAGTATTTTGTTGAACATCAAGTAATAAACATCCATTTATTATTCAGAGTATTAAAAATAAAAATCAATAGAGTTCAAAACTAAAACCCTGAAAATTTGGCTTCTTTTTGTTCAGAATACATTTTTTCAGTCCTATATGACAAGCTGCAATTTTCCAGCAACTTGTGAGAATTGTTGTTCGTCTCACATCGGCTGTGACCTGAGCTCAGACAAAGCCCCTAGTACCCACGACTCTCCATGTTGTGGTCTATGTTGCAGCAACAAAAAACCCAATTTCCTTCACATACAGATGAGTTTGTCAAAGTCAGCCCTGTTGCCTACCCCACTCTGCTTGTAGTCACACTTCGCTGCTTTCTACATCAAATTATTCCCCCTTTACAAAGTTATAAATCATTATAGCACTTTATCTGCTAACTGAGGGCTGGGTGAATCACACTTCCCCTTAAAGAGGGTGCTTCCCTCAAAGCATACTTTGAAGAAGGAGTCTATCATAGAAGAAAACTATCAAAGACCTTGTAAGAGGTGCACACATAAAGACAAAAATTGGTTGTATTATTACCTTTGCTTTCCCCCCTCTGCAAGGTTTCTTAAGACTGCTGCTGAATCCTTTCTTTGGAGAGAGGAAGAGGCAGTTCTACTCATCTATGACTGAAATGATGTCATTGCATTGAGCTGGGTTTTTTAATACCCTCCCTCCTGGTCCTTTTCCATTGTTTTCTTTTCCTCTGTCTATAAAGAAACAAGTCAACTATCCTGTCTTTCAGGCCGTTCATCTGGTTTATCCTGATCTTCTCATCCTTCAAGTCGATGCTGCCTCCACATTCCTAGGGAAGGCAGGGCTGGGTTTGGAAAGATAAATTTAAATGAAGAAAGAGACAAATACAGCTGTTATTTTCTAAAGTGCTTCCTCCTCTTTTTCCTTTGAAAATTTATGAACACAGCCTCCACTAAGAATTACATTCATTGCTGCCTAACTGAAACCTGCAACGTGTTATTTTTAACACAACTAGCACTTTGTTTCTGATCTAGCTTTGAAGCTAGCCCTCCTTTGAGCAGGAGGTTGGACTAGATCCTTCCCAAGGTGCCTTCTGTCTTGAATTACTCTCCAGCTCTGCCTTTAATGTGCAGCCCTAAATGCGATGATTTGCAGAACAGGTAATGATGCACAAGCTATATCACAAGCAATATGGTTACCCACCTACTCTGAGACTCTTGTTAACAGGGGAATGAGTCTTCTGCAGGGCAAGCTGGCCGGAGTCATCCTGTAGGCACTGAATTCTTACAAAGAGCAGGAAGACTGGGTCCAAAAAGCACTCACCAAGTACAAAGTCAACATGTTGGAACCATCCGTGAAGACACAAGGCATTAAAGAAAAGTTGAAAGTATGAACACCAATGTTATGGATGATAATTTTGAGAAATTGGCTTTGCCTCTTCATGGGCATAAATGTGACCTACTCCATAATACTGGAAATGGAAGGGAAGACCGAAATGTCTGGAATCTTAAAAGCCTAATAGTACTGTTGACATATTGATAGATGAAGTGATAACACTGTCAATAGTATGCAGCAAAGGCAGAGATGGTTAATAGATGTTTTTGTTCTGTGCCAGGGAATCTAAAAGAGAAAATCAGACAGTCCAGGGTTTTCAGACAGCCATTGATCTTGAGAAAAATAGTAGGGGGCAAAGTTAATAATAAATTCAAATAATACAGGAAAAAAAATATATTTATTACCAATCATCATGAGTTTAAAAAAAAAGAACCCTTTGAATAAACTGATGCTATTTTACATGAGATTAAAAGGTTAATTGTTGCAGCAGAATTAGTGCCAGAGGTTTCAGTGAGGTATTTGGCTTGGATCAACATTCGGTTTACAAAGTACTATTAGAGATACTTTATGTGGCATACAAGGTCAACAGACACAGCAGTCTGTGTAGCAGTCTCTGGTCTCAGCTTCGAGATCTTCTAGACTTTCTGATAATTTCTGGGATCATCAGGGGGATTCCCAGAAACCCTCCAAGGAACATGAGGGTGCCTGCTGCCAGGGGATGATAACTTCAGGGGCCTCACACTGAGGCTGGGGCCAAGAGTGATCGGTTCCTCACCTGCAGGAGCTGTGAGCTGATGGAAGGTCTATGTCACCAGGTAACAGATGCAAAGAAGAGGTCAACAGCCTGCACAGAATTAGAGAAGATGAGAAAGGGACTGACTGCTTGTTCTCCAAGAGCCTGCTGATACAAGAGCACAAACTCCCATGAATGGAGGCAGCACAGGCAGAGTCTGTGCCTGTTGGGTTGGGAACTAGAGACTCACAGGATAGCGAAGACTGGAAGCTCATGTTTGCTGTCACTGAGGTGGCTTCTGCTCCACCTGCAGATCAGGCACTGCAGAATAGGTTCAGTGTTCTGGCGGCAGAGGAGTGTACTGGGAACTATGTCCACCTAAAAACTTGAGCCATCTGGGCCTGAGCTGTGCAAAAGCACCAGGAGGAAACAACAAGTGATAGCGATAGCAAACTCACCGCTGCAAGGGATAGCGGCACCCATCTGCTAAGGATCGAGGACTGCTACAAAGAGATGGGATCCACCTGAATAAGTGGGGCAAAAGCATCTTTGCCAGCTGGCTGGCCAACATGGTGAGGAGCTTCAAACTTAGGAATAACAGGGGAGAGACATGATGACCAATGTCAATTGAGGAAGTGGTGGACTGGGATAGCAAGCAAGGAGTACAGGGTGATGTGGACAAGAGGCCTTCTAACTAACAAAACAGGGCTGAAGGGGACCCACCCCAAGTGTACACACACAGATAAGGAAGTGCCTAGAAGACAGCATTATGTGGAAGGCTGTCATACCTCATCTAGGAGATTGCAATCACCGAGTGCCTCTGTGAAGTGCCTGTACACTAATGCACACAGCATGGGGAACAAGGAGGAATTGGAAATCTGGGTGCGATTACAGGGCTATGATCTCTTTGGGATCACAGAGAAGTGGTGGGATAGATCACACGACTGGAGTGTTTCAGTAGGTGGATAGGCTCTTTATGAAGTATGCAATGTTGAGGAAGGGGAGTTGCCCTTTATGTGGGAACACAGTAGGAATGTGTGGAACTCTACCTAAGGATGGAAGATGAGTTGAGCATATAAAGGTTGGGATTAGACAGCAGCCCAATATGGGCAATGTTGTCATAAGCATATGCTACAGATGGTCTAACCAAGAAGATGTAAATGAGGCTTTCTTCAGACAGCTGGAGGAATCTTCAGTTTTGCAGGCCCAGGTACACACAGGGGACTTGAGCCATTGCAATACCTACTGGAGCGACAACACAGCAAGGCACGAGCAATCCAGGAGGTCTCTGGAATGCATTGACGATGAATTCCAAACACATAATTGAAGAGCCAACGAGGTAAGGTGCTTTGCTTGACCTAACACTTACAAACAAGAAAGAACTGACTGAGGATGTGAATATTGGCAGCAGCCTTGGCTTCAGTGACCATGAGATGATGGAATTTAATTTCCTGAAATGAGAGAACAAGGTAAATAGCAGGACCACAACACTGACCTTCAGAGGAGCAGAGTTTTGCCTGTTCAGAGACCTACTTGGGTGAATTGCATGGGAGATGATCCTGGAGAGAAAAGGGGTGCATAAGAGCTGATTGAATTTCAAGAATCACCTCCTACAGGTTCAAGAATGGTCCACCGCATCTACATGAACTCAAGCAAAAGTGGCAGGAGGCCTACACGGATGAACAAGAAGCTCCTGGCAAAACTCAAAGATAAAAGGAAGTGTACAAGAGATGGAAGCAGGATCAGGTCACCCAGGAGGGATATAGAGACACTGACCAATATGCAGGAATGTGATTAGGAAAGCCAAAGCCCACTTGGAGGTGAATCTGGCAAGGAATGTGAAAGGCAATGAGAAGTGCTTCTACAAGTGCATAAGCAGCACAAGGAAGACGAGGAAAAAGGTGGGCCTGCTGCTGAAAGTGACAGAGGACCTGGTGACAAAGGGCATGGAAAAGACTGAGATACTCAAT
This sequence comes from Vanellus vanellus, assembly GCF_965231255.1. NCBI lineage: Eukaryota > Metazoa > Chordata > Aves > Charadriiformes > Charadriidae > Vanellus > Vanellus vanellus. The sequence goes on from NC_138905.1 coordinate 190,955,243, forward strand.
GCCTTCTTTGCCTCAGTCTTTACTGGTAAAACCTGCCCCAGGAATTGCAGGCCCCAAGATGAGTGGGAAAGTCTGGAGGAAGGAGGACTTACCCTCAGTGGAGGAGGATAAGGTATGGGAACTTTTGAACAAACTGGACATGTACAAGTTCGTGGGACCCGATGGGATGCACCTACAAGTGCTGGTTGATGTCATTGCGAGGACACTCTTAATCATCTTTGAAAGGGTCAAGGTTACTGGGGAAGGTTCCTGAAGACTGAAAGAAAGCAAATGTCACTCCCATACTGAAGAAGGGCAAGGAGGATCCAGGGAAATACAGATCTGTCAGCCTCACCTTGATTCCTAGGAAGGCAGTGGTGCAAACCCTCCTGGAAGACATTTTCAAACATAGGAAGAACAAGACGGTGACTGGAAGTGGTCAGCATGGATATGTGAAGGAAAAGTAGTGCCTGAGCAGCCTGATCACCTTTTATGATGAGGTGAGGGTGGGTGAGGGGAGAGCAGTAGACGGAAGCATTCCTGCCATCATAGTGCAACCACGAAGGTTGTCTATTTGCTGTAAATTATATTTTCTCTTACAGGGCATCAAGTCAGGAGACAGAACACAACTGATATTTACTAAAAACCTCTCATGACTCAAGGTGTTATTAATAGCAACTACCTATTAATTCAGTACATTCTCTTATTTCCCCACAAAGTTCACTCATTCATAAATACACACGCACAATAGTACCTCATTTGGAGCACCATTTGGGAGGCCCACATGGGTGATTCACTCGGAAGCTGATAGCCATATTGATATGCCAGTGGCTTCTTGGTAGGTGTTCAAAAATCCCCAGGTGTCCTTTCCTTCCTCAGGTATGTATGTGTAATCCTGTATTCTGCATATAGCAGCCACTGTCGTCTTGGATGTAGTCCAAGCTACAAACTGGAATTGCACTGGTGGCCTTGTATATATTTGGCCAACTCTTGCTGTCCTGAATTAGTCAGTTCTCACAGATCCCATGGCATCACAAGTCTCCAGAGCTTATTTGTCCTTGGCAGACTTTCACGCACTACCTCTCTGCATGTGCACTGCCTCTCTTTGGTCTGCTGTTTTCTGCTCACTATTTCTCCATCCACACATATAGGGAACCCACAGATGTCATTCCCTCAACTTGTACAGAAAGTGCCTTTATGATCTCTTCACTCCTTAGAGGAGTAAAATTTAGTCAAAAACAGCTTTTCTTCATCTCAACACAGGCCTTGACAACATCAGCCTTTTTGTGTATTATGCACACTTCCCAAGTTTCGTCTGACAGGCAGGGAGCTGTGATGCTTCCGGCTTTTCTGTGTCTACTAACAGAGGCAGTCCCTTCTTCTCCCCAAAACCATGGGTAAGGGGCACTCTTAAATATTTTCTGCGAGGTTTCACTATAAGAGAAAGCAAAGTGGAACAGGATAATAGGTGAAGGTTAATCTCTGGTTTGATCATTATAGTCAAGGTATATATTTTGGAGCAGAAGAAAACAGTCCAACAGCACTGCTGAAATCCAAACCAGAACAAATACTAGCTCAGCAATGCAATAAGGATGGATGGGCGGTGGGACATTGTACAGAGCTGGGGAGCAAAAATCTCTCCTGCTTATGGACTGGCCATGTCAGAGCCTTGGGTTAGTGCTGGTCTTGCTGGAGCCACTGATAGGATTGCACCTGTATCTCAAATATGACTTTTTGGTGGATCAGATAGATGAAAAGAGCTGCTTATTCTAAGCAGGTCTGCACTGTGAAGAGCTGGGACAAAGACAGCTTTGAACAGCTGCAGCAACTTGCAACTATTTGTGCTAGACCAGTCTCAAGAAGGACAACATGCAATGTCCAAAGTGGGACTGGTATGAAATCTTTTCCAACCGAGTTAGCCTCTGGTTTAAATTCTTTTTCTTATAACACAGTTACATTTCATCCCTGGTGCTGCTTTCCTGCTGTGCTCTTTTGTCTTCAGGAAAAATTAGAGACCAAGCTCAGGCATAAACTTTCTGAGGAAGCAAAGCACTTTCGTCTCAATTTTTTCCCACTAATATAACAACACAGATGCTGCAGCATTTAATGAAATGGGAAACAACACGGTATGTGTCCCCCGTGTCTGGTCTCAGCCATTTTTAATAACTCTTTGCTGGGATGCATGGGTGATGATAGAAAGCACCATCCTGCCAGCTGGTGATTTGCACTCAATTCCCAGGCCCGGACTCTCCTGTTAAACCGATACTGTTCCCTCATCTTCTTCATCCTCTCTGTCCCTCCGCTTTCATCCCTGCTCTAATTCTTCAGGCAGTGCAATGCCCAGCACGCTTTGGCATGACTGTCGTATGGCAAAGAGAGAGGCGCTTAGTTATGTGTGCGGGCAGCACTGAGAGAAATGTGACACAGCTCATCCTCCTCCTCTCAGACATCATCTGTCATTCAGCTAGAAAAAGCACCAGCAGTAGCTGGGAGGCAGAAAGAGAGCTGACGGGCTGCATGTGTTAGCAAGAGCACGCACCTCATGGATCCTGCATCGAGCCCTTTCTCAGCCTGGGAAGTTCTCCACTTCTGTGGCAGGGAGCTGAGTGGACCCTGAAAATAGTGGACTGGCAGCTTTTGAAAAGTCTTTTGTGCATGCTGTTTCTTTCCTGATGTGCCTGAGTTCTTTTAATCTCTCACTTAAACTAAAAATGCCGTGGCGTGGGAGACCCCAGATATGACAGTGGGAAAGGGAAAGGTCATCAGTGCCTCTCCCCTCCCTGCCTTCAGCTGCGCCCTTGACTGCAAATGTTTGCAGAGGCTCCCAGGGTCTCAAAAGCGAAGAGTTTCAAGTGCAATTCTGCTTCTTTTTTACCCTGTGACTCTGTCAAAATACGGGATGGGAAGTGAGCCAGGAAATTGCCTTCCCACTGCAAGTACAAGGAAGAGGGGAGAGCTTCTTGACAGCAACCACCACCATTTGTGTCATCAAACAAACTCTGCACAAGACGCGGCCTTCACACCTGCTCCCAACCCCGACCATTCAGAATTTATCCTGATTAGGAGATTCACAATTATTTTGTGGTGCAAAAAGCAGTTCAGTGGATGGTAACTAGTGACTTCAGGGTAATTAAGACTTGCCCTCATTCTCCCGGGTGTCATCTCCAGCAGCACTGCATGCTCTGCACTTCCACAGTGCAGAGGCTGAGGTTGGCTGAAGCCAGGGAGCTGCCGCTGTGCCCCTGGAGGGGCGGACAGGGCTGTGAGACATCTTAAAGCATCATGTGTCTTATGTTTTGTTTCCTCAAACCCCACTTTTGAATGAAGATAGGAAGAATAAGCCAAATTATCCTCTCCTATGAGGAAGTAAGCACTACTGAAAAAAAGACCTGAACTTTTGCATCTTAAAACTTTTCCCACACACAACTTTTCAGACAAATTCCCACAAACTTTTCAGACAAATCTAGCTGTTCACCCCAAAAATTTATGATAAATTTTGAGTGAAAGCATCAAATACTGGGTATCTAGCTGTGCTAAACCATTTTCTTCAGTCCTCTGCCCCTCCCTGAGGAAGCTTGTGGCCTATTCTAGTATGGCATACGCTGTGCTATGGTGTTTCTGCTTTTCCCTTGCAAGTCCCCAAGGAATAACCTACAGTCTTAGTACACCTGAAAAACAGTTTTGGAGATGGCAAAAAAAGATGGCGTGAGATTAGGACTGTTTATGAAATGAAGTGCTCAAAGATGAACCCTTGGCAGGACAGAGCAATTTATTCTATTTATTGGGTGAATAAACTTGGAATAAAATGCTCTCTGCCCCACAGTCCGCAGAATGGTCTTTTATAAAAATGTCAGCAAACCTTTTCATGTCAGGTTTTTAACAATCTCTTTGAGCTACACCTTAGAGCAAGGGACATATTAACAGTTATTCTGAGTAAAGTCATGCTTCTCATCTGCACGCTTTTGCCTAAGCGGTTTTACTTGTGAGTTGATGACATGAGATAATAGAGAGTGCGTGTATAAATCTTGCACGGTGTGCACTTGATGTCTGCTGAATGTCAATGCTACTGAGATTTGGAAAATAGACAACTTTTTTAAATAAAAGTGTGAAAGACAGAAAAGGTCAGAGAAGCAGAGGAACAACTTCAGTTGCTCCCTAATACCAGAGATAGAAATGGGTAAGGTGGTGAAAACGCATTTTCAGTTACTGCTGAAAATTATAAAGCAGGAGAAACAATCAGAAGAGTCTCAGTTTGTGTCAATAAAAAAGCGTCTCTTAATGGTAGGTCAGATCCTTGTGCTATTTCCAACCCTGTATATTGCTGGGTCATCTTCTCCACTGTCCTGTCCTCCTCATTTGCTCCTTATGAGCTCCTAATTGCTTTGCAGAACCCATTTCTTTCATAGAGTCAGAGGCTCTGCCATGTTCACCTTGGCATCAGAATTTGCTTCTCACTTCTGGTGGTTTAGCAATCCTGTCACCTGCATTTTCCTCCTGCTTTCAAACTGCCTCGCTCCAGCCCGTGGTGGCATGGGGCTAGGCTGAACACAAGTCAGATGTGCTTCATTAGACTGCCAGCCCTCCTTCTTTGCTCCGTGTCTGGCAGCTATCTGTCTCTATTACTTTAGGGCTTACACTCTAGATTTTATTCCCTTCTGTGATGTCTAGATAACAACACTTCACATTTATTCTCAATGGCATTTGAGTCAAAAACCCTTCATCTCAAGCACAGCTGACGTTAGTTGCCTGTGCTATGCAACAGCCTCAAACTATTTCGGTGAACGGGGGGAAATAAATGAAGCTATCTAATCAATATAGCAGGCTGAACTTGAAGTACCCATCCTTTATTTAAGCTTCTTTGCTGAGAGTTGGTGTTTTATTAATCTTAATCCTGAGAACTGTGGTAAAATGAAAGAAAGTAATTACTGACATTCACTACAGTTAGCCAGGAAAGAATTTCTCTATTAGGAGCTCTGCAGGAATACAGACACACTTTCAGGAATGAGAGGTCAACAGCAAAAGGTTTTTTTTCATGAAAAAAGTAAACTGTCAACAATGAAAACCAGCATCAGGCTGCAAACAACCATGGAGAGGTACAGGGGAACACACACCATGCTCGGTGACTGTGTGCAGCCACGCCACTGCTTCCAGCCGTACGCAGCTCCCCGGCTGGGGAATGTGGCTCTTGGGATTCCACAGGGATCAGACCCTGCTTTGGGTCCAAGTAAAAACAGAGACAATTGTCAGGTTCTCGGGTGCTACATCAGCTGCGACTCAGGGTACAAGTTCCTCTGGAAAGGTATGAAACCACCACCCCAGAGGTGTAATCACTTGATCTTTCCCTGAGCAAAGCTAGGAGTGAGCATCTGGGCAGCAGCAAGTCTTTGTATCACTTTCCTTCATCTTCTCAACAGTACAAAAGCAGAATAAGAGCCTCTTCTAGACATTTCAGCCCATGGAAACACACATTTCAGCCCACTCTGTTATGGCTCAGCCTTGAACACGGTGTGTCTCATAACACAAGTGGAGGGGTTGCTGTGCGTGGGTACAGAACATAATAATTCCGCTAAATATCAGTTCACAGAGGAGATGTTCGAGATTGTGATGCGTTCCAGAATATAAATCTAGTACGGGGTAGCAGAGATGATGCCAAAATACATAGTTACCTACCATCCAGTAGTCATTTCCACAGGTACCTCAGACCCAGTGTTAGAAAAAAGCTGAAGCCGGGCTTATGGGTGGCACCACTACCATAAAGAAATGAGATTAGGTTGTTTATGAAATAATGTAACATTGTCAACACACTGCCTCCTCTGCTATAGCCCTCTGCCTCTGGCACTGTCTGTTTGGGATACTTAGATTTTTTCCTAGCGTTTCAAGGCACTGGTGCCAGACATTTCCTTTCCCAACAGAACACTGGCTGAGCCAACACTCCAGCACGGGTTATTAAAGTACAGGGGTGGAATCTACACCAAATGCCTCAAAAACTGCTTGGAGCACCTTCAGTTGTGTTTCTCTCATGCCTTCACAAGTGATCTTTTGTCCTTTCATATTGCTGATTTTCCAGAGAAGCTGGAAGTCAGGGAGGGGATGTCTTTACTTGTCTATAAGCACAAGGAAGCATTGGTGCCCATTCCTCTTCATAGCACAGCCTCTGTTACACCTGCTAAACTGTGACTGGTGACAATCTGAACAGAAAAGGCACTGGATGATTCATATGCCAAAAGGATCTTGAAAGCTTCCTTTTGGTGAGGACGTGTAGCAGCTCCTCTGCTGTTATCCAAGTGCTCATTTCTCTGAAAGTTCTGAAGGGCACAACTTGATGATCAAAAAAAAATCCTGCGGGCACCGAGCAAACGGGGATGGAAAAGGTCATCTCCTGTGTGAAGTCTGTCAGATGACTTCACCCCACGCATGAAAGCCGGACTTCTGAACTGCTGGAGCCTTCATCCATGTAGAGCTGAAAGCCTACGTGGCTGAAGCCTGCTGCACTTTGCATTCTTTCTATGCTGTGATCATGAAATACAAAGATTTGTTATTGACTCAATATATGGAATAAAGTCAGATCCCTCTGACAGAAAATGTAAAGCCAAATGGCTTGTTTCCTACAATATAGAGCAGGTAGGCAAAAAGGAGTCCTTCCCTCTCTAATTGCCATGAAAAACTGAGAAATCCTTTCCTCCTTTCCTGGTTGGAAGTCCTGAGTAAGGATGTGTGCTTCAAGTGGCAGAGCCCCACAGAAAGCCCCCCCTCACCTCCCCTTTTTTTTTTTCGTTGCTTGTGGAAATACATTCCCAGTGCCTGGATATCTGGGACTGGGAACCAGCTGGTTTCACAGAATTTGGTCCTAGTACCATGACTGTCTCTGCAGCAGAGACAAGGCTGGGAAGTGGGGAACAAGATCACCAAAACTCAGCCAAGCTCACCTTTATTTGTTTAATTTCACTGGGGAGTTCATGCTTATGTGTTTGAATCTAAGGTATCACCTGCCCCAGCCCCTTGGGATCATGCAGCACCTTGAATGACTAAGACACTGGAAAGGTTTCCACCACACTGACTGCAGCCAGCAGGATTCAGAGGAGAAAAAGTGCCAGTGGCTCAGGTGTCCTCCTGCCTGTCAAGGAAAAGCCATCCCAGACACAGTGACGGCTGAATCCCATAGAGACAGAACACAGCCCTACAGCAATGTTCATTCTCCTACCTGCAGTGTCAGCTACACTCATCCAGGTACTAACAGCCCTCGCGCCCAGATCCTGTTGCCCTGAGGGATGCGCTCACGTGAAGGACAGTCCCAGGTCATATAGCTGAGCAGAGGGTTGCATTTGTATTGGAGAAGAAAGTCGCACAGTGACTGGCACAAACTTGCCCAGCCATTGAACGGGGTTCATTTCAGATGATATATCCGAAGCGTTGCTTGTTATTACATCTGCTCGACTTGTTTATGTATTAACCAATTCGGCAAGTCAAAACACGGTATAAGTAAAAAGCCTCCAAGGAGTCCTCTAAGGAAGCAAGATTTTGCTAACAGTTACAGTTTGGAATCTTTTGGGGGGAAACTGGAAAAAAAATCTGAACCCTGAACAAGGCATTTGTAAAGGCCAGTCCAGCTACAGACAGTCTGCAAACAAAAAAGTAAAGTCAGGGGAGATCATTTCCCCATATCTTTATCCACCTGGAAAGCATGTGTTCAGTCTACATCAATCATCTACGTTTATGTAGACAGCAATTCCTCATCTCATGTCCCAAGGCAGGTGGAATGACCTCTTTCTAGAACTGTTTATCTGTGACGTGGATTATGGAGAAAACTGAGGGAACTGGTGTAACGCGGATGCCTGACTCTTAGGTAAAGCTGGGTGAGCTGATTCCTGTCTTTACTGGTCATCAGCTCTTTCCTGCACGCGAGCAAAACTTCACAACTTGCAGAACTCATGGTACCTTAGTCTGACCACAGCCATGGTCACGGCCACACATGACGACGCAAAGGCCTGTTTGCAGCTCCAGCGCTGAAGAGCACCTTATGCCCCATCCCAAGCAGACTAGGGAGAACACAGTGTGAAGAGCTTTGGTACCGTTAACTTGTGCCTCTTGACTCAGGTGCACTGGTCAGTAAGGGACTACGGGGCCATGTGCCAGCTGCGCCTCCATTTTCAATACTGCATCTACCTGTCGAAGCCGTGCTGTTCCAGCAATGCATAACACAGCATCCCAGCCAGAGTCTGCTGTGAATGGCAGCATCTTGTTTTTAAAGTAGTTGCGTGTTTCCCCTCTTCCTGCCATGCGATATATGCCAGCTGTGTACTGAGGAACACAGCTCAAACAGCTGCAAACTGAGAAATACGCGTTCCTGCTGTGACGGTGGGTCAGGGAGGGGAAAGGCTTGATGTTGTAGTGGAAATACAGTCATAAGCATTGATAAATGCAACTTTAACATTTTTGAACGTTATCTTGGGGGAAAAAAAAGGTCTTTTTCATTGTCCTAACCTACTGACCCTGCCAAAGGCTGCTAAATAAACACGGGGGCTGTGTTGCAGGCAGATCCACAAAGCCATACCCACAAGGAGCTCACTGCTGCAATACAGTGCGGTACAGCTCTGTCTGTGGGATGCCCAATTCCCCCTTGCCTCTCTGCATGCAGCTTGCAGGGCAAGGGAAATCCTTCTTCCCTGGGATGCTGAAGACACCATTTTCCCCCTCTCCCTGCTCTGTTTCTCCATGTGCTCCCACTCATATTTCTCACACTCCGCTCACCACCACCTCTTCTCCATCTCACCACTGCTGGCTTTTTCTTAGACCATTTCTAGTTTGCTGCCTGGTCACACCTGTAGGAAGAAATAGTTAGGTTCTTCATTAGCACTTTCTGAAGCTAGATCTACGTATTACTGTGGCTGTGAAGTACCTCATGCCATTCTGCGATGAGTTAGGATAGCACATCTGTGATCCTGGAAGAAGGATCAGAGCAGCAGCAAAGAGAATTGCTATGCCCACAACCACATCCATATGTCTACAGGTTTCTGGACTGCAGAAACCCAGCCCTGGAGTCGATCGGTATTCACTTCACCCATTGCCTAATCCTGCAAGCTTCGAAGAGTAACAAACCTTTCTCTCACTTTCACTGTGCTAATAATTCTGCTTCTCCATATGCTGAATGTTTCACACCCATTCTGGGATCCAGGAACTAAGAAATGTTACACATATATAAAATTTTACCCCAAAAAAGTTGGTGTGCCACAAAAGCCACACAGGAGTGCCCTGCTGTGACTGCTGTGGGAGCCAGGAAAGAAGTGAAACTAATATTAAACTTTCCGAAATCCCACACTACACAAGGTACTCCGATTGCCCTACTGGGCAGCAAAGCTAAATTTAGTTGCAAATTACACCACTTCCAAGAGGAGAACGTAACGATGGTTTGCAGCATCCAGTGAATAAAACTGCCTGAAACACCCAACCTGATGTTTTAGAGCAACCCATCAGTGATGCTTCATTCCAGTTACGAAACATCCTAAATCCTAAGTCAGGGAATTCACCAACTTCAATCTTATTTTCCTCCTTTAATGAGAAGCATCACTACAGTGCAAATTCATTCTACCTGGCTGAAGTCTCCTTAATTAGGAGGCTAATGGAAAGGGATGGGGTTCTTTAGAGGACAATCCAGATCTTCACTGGAGAGAACTGCAGTCTCTAGAGGGGCAGAAATAGCACAAGGTTTCATAAAAACTCTGCCGACACATTAGCAGCTATTCTCTGGAAACAATCCAACAAATTGACTACAAAGTATTGCTGTCAGCATGAAATAGAAATGTAATAATAAAAAAAGCTACATTAGCCCTCGGCATATTTATGTTTAATATTTTCTACATCCCTACATTCTCTTTCTGATTTTGTGTTTGTTTGTAAGTTCTTCTCCCTTCTTCTTTCCCTCCCCCTTTTCCCTCCCTTCCTTCCTGACAGTCATTTATTTCTGTCACCAGATGCCTCACCAATTTCCTACGTTATCAGACTTGCTGCTCTCCTCCTCTCCTTCCTTTCGCTGTGAAAGCCAAGGGCCTCGGCCCAAACACCCATCTTAGTTGTGAACAAGGCTTTTTGGAGCAAATTTTGGGCATGTGCACTAGGGAATACACACTCCCCTTCCATAAAGCGCAGATGTAGAGAAGGAACATGAGTTACAGGTAGAGGTGCAGAATGCAGTGCTGAGACATGGGGAAAGTATCTGCACAGCCATTGCCCCTAATGCCCAGAAATCCCAGAACTGATGTCTACTACAGTTATTTTCATACACAAAAGGAATAAGGAACCTACATGGGGACTATCAGAAGAAGTTTAGAGAAATTTGCCTTTTTCTGTCATCCCATGAGGTCTGAGGTTGGGAACAAATCTCTTAGCATTTTCCCCCACATCCCTGCCACCCCGTTGAAACCAAAAGCTCTCCTCGTGCACAGCAACAGGGGTTGGTGTCCTCTCCACTCACTGTCATTCGCCCCCAAGCATGACCTCTTCATGCTGCAAGACGAGTCAGCTTCTCCATTTTTCTCTCATTCATGCCCTGTTTTTCCCACCTTCCTGCCCAGTCCTTCTCACACAAAGACTTTCTGCCATGATGTTACAGACATGCATTTGTGCAGGATCCTTACAGAGCACCAGTACACAACAAATCTGATTCAACTATACATCATCAACATCTGGTCACTCTGTGGGGATAGCCTCATCCTGGCAGGTCTTGGACTTGTGTCAATACCTTCAGCTCCTGTTTCTCTACAGCCTACAAAAATTAAATCAGACAGAAAAGATCATCTACTTCGAGGAGTAGAAGGTGAAACAAAGTACCTGAGGGACAGAGCAGCAATGCTGCAGAAGACAACATATGTCAGTTCATAAATAAGTGGGTTTTGATACACATGGACATCCTGCCAGCAGTAGATCACACCAAAGGAGCTGAGACAAGAAAGTGCTCTCACCATTGTAAACAGATGAGCTCACTCACACAGAAATAAAGGAAGAATGGCAGAAAGGCTGATTATATCGATGGTAACAATGGACAGGAGTTAGAAGGAATGGGAAGAGGTTGGAGAAGATAGAGACAGACATGCTGGTGGTGAAGATCTCAAAACTGTTGCTTTCAAAAAGGCAGGCAAGGAAGGGAAAGTCTAGACCAGGTTTATCCCACAGGAAAAAGGGTTCATCCACAACATCACCATGGCCTGTATGGCTCTGTTAATAGTTACTGCATTACCTCACACAAAGTGGTGATGGTGTGACACCTTCTGTTGTCTTAATTACTAACCAGGTGCTACAGGTTCCAATGCCACAGCAGGAAGAGACAAAGGCTTGTGATTGGGGGAGTAAAGATGTCCATGTTCGTTTGCCTCACCATGAGATAGCCACTGCGTTTGCCAGAAGGACGTACACTTCTCCCTGCCCCCTCAGCTTATTACAAGACCATAACACCTCTCCCAACAATGTCCATGAACTTACCGAGAGATCCTATAGTTCCCATCAGCTTTATGCCCTACACTCCTCAGGAAACTCCCTAACCCAAGAAGCCACACCAGCAGAAAGCAAATTTATCCCACCTTGGAAGAGGACAGGAGGCAGCACGTCCCACACACTGCTCAGCACACCCACAGGTGAGCCTTTTGCGAGGAAAACCGTTTGTCTGAGGATGCATTGGGTGAACTGAGCCTTCACTACCTCCACTGCAAAGCCTTACCACAGCTCAGGCTACAAGTCATAATGGAAACGATTAAAATGGAAAAGGTGGCGGAGCAGCAGAACTAGCAGGGAATTATCCATCAGTACACATTAAAATTGAATGATCGAAAAAAAAAAGCTTCCCTCTTCCAATTAGAAAATAATGACGGACAGTCAGATGAAAAATGAGTAAGAAGACAGGAAAGAAATTTTCAGCCCCTTCTGCAGCTCAGCAGTCATAAGCCTTCCATTCATTTTAGTTATAGAGAGATGATGTATTAATTAGGTTTTGCCCAAGGCATGTCACTTTAATTAAGTATCTATTCAAACTAGGAAAACAGGAAAATGGTTTATTTTCTTTCCTAATTCCTCAGCAAGAGCTGAATATTTTCTTACATCACTTCAAAGAATAACAAACAGTTCTTATTAGGACTGAAGTTTGAAATCCTTAATGAGGCACGGAAATTAAATCAAAGCACAGACTTGTATAATACACAATTTACAAAAATTAGTCACATATTAGATTGAGAAACTATCAGCTTGTTTAAATAGCTGTACATTTTATATTTGACATGAGACGAAATTCCCCACAGTAGTTGAAATACCACAGTGCTTTCTGCGAGCCTTCGCTTGCAGAACTGCGTGATGATTGGTGCCATATAAATGCTTCCATGAGGATCCGACCTGCTTCAAAATAGCAACAAGACAGCCTGCCAGGTAGAAGCAGAGTTCAAATTGCCGGGATATGACTCAGCTGGTTTGTTCCTACTCCCTTGGCTATAAATACAAAAGCAGTGGAGGGATCCATCTCACATCCAGATCTAAGGTGCCTGAACTAGCCCCCTAAAATAAGTGCCAGAGCTCCCCACCTAGAGCCCAGAGTATGAGGCAGGTGTCCTCAAAGGCCTTCAGAGGAAGAGGAGTCTTCCTATCCACGTCTGACTTACCCAGCACTGACATCAGGCAGAGGTAATATCGCTCTGGAGATCCTCAAATTAAAATATTGCTTTGACTTCGGGGCTTTTCCAATCCCTTTGCAAGAGTACTTTGGTACAATCTCTGTTTTGCATACAGAGACCAGAGTGTCTCCGCACAAGTGGCCTGCCTGAAAAGTCTTCCTGCCTCCACTGCTCTGTCCTACCTTGAGCTACTGTGAAACATCCAGAAGTTACCTGTGGGGAGGGGAGGGGAGAGGAAGGCACCTGTTTAGAGGAATGTAATTACAACTACGTGAATATGTGCACAGGGTACCCAAAAGCCAGACTGCTTCACGAGGTGCTCACAAGTTTTTATTGTGTAAACTAGGAAGACTACTTTGTCCCCCTTCGATTTTACATAGCACCTCGTGTATTGGAGCCAGGAATCCTATAGGGACATCCACATGAGGTAAGTGATGAAGTCCTGAACCTGAACTTTCCCAGAAGTCTTCAATTCACTTTTAACAGATTCCCACTGGCAGGAATATGCAAAAACTTTAAATAGAAAATAAATGTGTTTTATGCGTGTTCTGTTCTCAGGGAAAAAGAGGAGGGGGGTAAAGGAAAAAACGGAGCCTAAATGCAGAAAAATTACAGTCCCTGGTTAGAATAAAGCTCTTCACGATGAAAGCTGAAGAGAGCCTATCCAAGGAGGCTGGTTACAATGCTTGTGATAAATTGCATCTTTTCATTCTTTTTTTTTCATTCTTGTAGTCTGACATCACTCATTTGGCCCTAGCCTTTCATGCCTTTCAAAAGGCAGTTTGACTATTTTTGTTTATTCCTGAGCAGGGGGACTTCAGTAAAGTTCATGAAAAAGAAATTAATATAGTGGCTCAAGCCTTTTGGATCACTTAATCAAATCTGTTCTTGCAAGCTGTGCGTGAAAAAGACTGGCAGCTCAAGGCTTATGAAGAAGATGAATACATTTTGCCACAACACATCAACCACTGACATTTTTCTCATGCATTTATCAGTGGGGAAGTTGCATAAAATCTTGTGGTTTGTCAGTCTTATTAAACCAGCTAACAAAGAAGGTCACTTGTTAGCAATGCAGATGAGCTCTGAAACACTCCCATCTCTTTCTCCAGCCATTACAATATTGTGAATTTGTGCAGGAAGTTTCCTCCTGAAGAATTTCATATATAAAAATGTTTGTTCTCAGCAGTGCTAACCATACGCTATTGTGCAAAGAGAAAAACAAGCAATACCTTTTCTCTCATTAATTTATTGTATAAAGACATTATATGTGTGTATGATGCATATAATGCTTCAAGGTCACACCTGTACTGTTAATTATGTTCGGCTCCATAGAGGTAGAGCACAGGAGCCCAGCCTGCGCCTAACTAGCAAGTTAACCAGGGCTGCCCCTGTTCCTTCTAGTTTTTGGCTTTCTCCACTTTCTCTGGCCTTCTGGCTTCCCAGATTGGTAAGCAAGAAATCAACCTCGTCCCCTCACCACTGCTCTCATCTCTCTGATTCCAGGACTAACTGGTCTGACAGCAAGACCCTTCTGCCATTCTTCGCCCTCATTCTCTCAACTACATCCCACAAAGCGTCAATAATGAAGACTAATACAATGAGACCTCAGTATCATAGAATCATAGAATTGCTAAGGTTGGAAGGGACCTTTAAGATCATCAAGTCCAACCATTAACCTACCCTGACAAAAACCACTTCTAAACCATGTCCCTAAGTACCACATCTACCCTTTTTTTAAACACCTCCAGGGATGGCGAATCCATCACCTCCCTGGGCAGCCTGTTCTAATGTTTAATAACCCTTTCAGTGAAAAAAATTTTCCTAATATCCAATCTAAACCTCATCTGACATAACTTGAACCCATTTCCTCTTGTCCTATCATTGCATACATCTTCAGTTAAATGAAGGAGAACAATGTGTAGGACATGTTGAGCTCTGACTAGGCAGGGACAGGCTGGAGGTTTCTCAGGGAAAGTTTGGATCCTGCTGGATGGTCCCTGAGAGAAGCATGGGGACTTCCTTGGGGGCACCTAAGAGAGTGGGGGCTTGCGACCTGTCCTTCGGGCAGCAAATCAGGGAGGATGCACAGGTCGGCAGAGGCATCAGGGATATTCCAAAGCAGAAAAGGTTAGAAACCAGTAAAAGGACCTGCAGATTCCTCAGGGAAAATTGGTGAAGGGCTCTTGTGGGGTGGGGTGAGATGGTTGTGCAACAAGCAGAAAATGAGGAGAGTTCTCAAATGGTCAAAGATGGCAGAACAGGAGATATCTCAGCTGCTGTATGGTGCCTGGCACAAACGGCTGGGAGGCAAAACATAGTCACCTACTAGCATAAAAACAGGTACAAGTTGTAGACGTGAGAAAAGACTAATTAGTATCACAGAATCACAGAATCACAGAATTATCAGAGTTGGAAGGGACCTCTAGAGATCATCTAGTCCAACTCTCCTGCTAAAGCAGGATTGCCTAGAGCACATTACTCAGGACTGCATCCAGGCGGGTCTTGAAAATCTCCAGGGAAGGGGACTCCACAACCTCCCTGGGCAGCCTGTGCCAGTGCTCTGTCACCCTCACCGTAAAGAACTGTTTCCGTGTATTTGAACGGAACTTCCTGTGTTCTAACTTGTGCCCATTGCCCCTCGTCCTGTCACTTGGAACCAATGAAAAGAGCCTGGCTCCATCCTTCTTCAACCCACCCTTTAGATACTTGTATGCCATAATAAGGTCTCCCCTCAGCCTTCTCTTCTCCAGGCTAAAGAGTCCCAGCTCTCTCAGCCTTTCCTCATAAGGCAGATGCTCCAAGCCCTTAATCATCTTAGTTGCCCTTCGCTGGACTCGCTCCAGCAGTTCCCTGTCCCTCTTGAACTGGGGAGCCCAAAATTGGACACAGTATTCCAGTTGTGGCCTCACCAGTGCCGAGTAGAGGGGGAGAATGACCTCCTTCGACCTACTGGCCACACTCTTCCCTATGCAGCCCAGGATTCCATTGGCCTTTTTGGCAACAAGGGCACATTGCTGGGCCATGGATAATTTACTGTCTACCACAACCCCCAGATCCTTCTCCTCCAAGCTATCTCCCAGCAGGTCAGCCCCTAACCTGTACTGGTGCCTAGCATTCTTCCTCCCCAGGTGCAGGACCTTGCACTTGGTTTTGTTGAACCTCATTAGGTTCTTCTCTGCCCAGCTCTCCAGCCTGTCCAGGTCACGCTGGATGGCAGCACAGCCCTCTGGGGTGTCAGCCACCCCACCCAGTTTGGTATCATCAGCAAACTTGCTGAGGATACACTGTGTCCCCTCATCCAGGTCATTAATGAATATATTGAACAAAATTGGACCAAGTATTGACCCCTGGGGGACACCACTGGTTACAGGCCTCCAACTAGACTCTGTGCCGCTGATCACAACCCTCTGAGTTCTGTCCCGCAGCCAACTCTCAATCCACCTCACTGTCACCTCATCTAGCCCATACTTCCTCAGCTTCCTAATGAGGATGTCATGGGAGACAGTGTCAAAAGCCTTGCTAAAGTCAAGGTAGATGACATCCACAACTTTCCCCTCATCCAGCCAACCAGTTATAACATCATAGAAAGCTATCAGATTGGTCAAGCATGATTTACCCTTGGTAAATCCATGTTGACCACTTCCAATAACTTCCTGTTCCTCGACGTGTTTGGAGATGACATCCAGAATGAGTCGCTCCAATACCTTCCCAGGGACAGAGGTTAGACTAACCGGTCTGTAGTTCCCTGGGTCCTCCTTCTTGCCTTTTTTGAACATCGGAGTGATGTCGGCCTTCCTCCAGTCCTCAGGCTGTTCTTCCCGACGACATAATGGAGTGCAGAGGTTTTTGAGGAGTCTGTTGTCTTCAGCATTAGCCTGTCTCATGTCCTTTGGAATAAGACCAGAGAGTCAACCTCCTTTCCCTTTGGGGAAGAGGGTCTGTACTGTTGTGGAGAGTCTGAACCTAGTGAGTGAAGGTAAACGTTCATTTTTCCCCTAATGTGTAAGAGAGCAAAGTTGTGGGTTTTTAGCAATAGCAGCATATTTTTTTTCCATATTAAACCAGGTAGAACTAAAATTCCTAAGATTGGAGTGATGTCGGCCTTCCTCCAGTCCTCAGGCACCTCTCCTGTTCTCCATGACCGTTCAAAGACGATGGAGAGTGGTCTAGCAATAACATCCGCCAGCTCTCTCAGCACTCGCGGATGCATGCCATCAGGGCCCATGGACTTGTGAATGTCCAGCTTGGCCAAGTGGTCTCTGACCCGGTCCTCCTCAACTGAGGGAAAATCTTCCACTCTCCAGACCTCCCCCTTTGCCTTCAGAGGGTGGGATTCATGAGGGACAGCTTTAGCAGTGAAGACCGAAGAAAAGAAGGCATTCAGTAACTCTGCCTTCTCTGCGTCCTCCACCACTAGGGCACCTGTCTCATTCACCAGCGGGCCTACATTTTCCCTAGTCTTCCTTTTTCTATTGATATATTCAAAGAACCTTTTCTTATTGTCTTTGACTGCAGTGGCCAAGTATTTATATATACATCCTGAAGAGTTGCTTTCTAAAATCTCTTGGTAGCATACAAGCACGCAGATGCAATACCTAGAGTTGCAAGAGATATTGCACCTACCTGGGACCACAGTGGGAACTCATACCTATGTGGCTTTGCCCAAAACACCTCAATTGCCATTTCCAGTGTTTCACAAAGTGCCATGAGACTACCATGGCTTTGCTACAAGAGTGTTGTTTTGATGTGTCATTTTTGCAGAAGCAGAAAGGACCTGGCCAGCATGACAGGACATCAGTTCAATGCAAACCCAGAAGAGCTGTTCTGCACAGAAAGGTGAACTCATAGAGTAATATTCAGCGCCAACAGCTGCAGTAAGCTTCAAAGAGGATTTAGCCACCTACTCAAAAAATCACTGTATTTGTCCTCTGGTATAATTTGGTAGGTGATCAATGTCAGTGAAAACCCGACAAGATACCACGAGAAGGGGCATGTGAGCACTTGATATGGAGCCAGTTCTGAATCAAAAAAGATAAAGCATCTTCATTTGAATCACCTTAATTATTGAACCTCAACAGATGTGGAGAGAAAAGGGTGAATTGCATGTTGGAAGGTCTTCTTTTTCCAAGCTGATAGATCAAAAAGTGTGGAATTGTCTTGCATGGAGTATCTTGAATTCTTTTTTGTTCTAAAAACAACATCCTTTGGCAAGGTCTCTCTTGGTGATGATTCAATGCAAGGAACTGTATAGTTAGGATGTAATTGTGCTCTCTGAAAAAGTTACAGGGGGAGAGGAAGAAAGAAAACTTTTATTTTTTGCTTAGAATATCTATTTTTTAAATTACCTACTACCAATAATGAAAAATCCCTAATAAACTACAGCACAATAGTCTCAGAGATAATAGTGCTTACATCTTAGGTTGATCAAACCAGGAACACTCCCTACTGAGCGAGATATAGCAGAAGCGTGCACGGGATTTTGTCAGTTATTTGCAGAATTGACAATGTCATATACTCAAAGACGGTCTCATTACATAGATGTCTTAGGGTTGTGTTGCCATCCAGCGTGACATGGACAGGCTGGAGAGCTAGGCAAAGAACCTAATGAGGTTCAACAAAAGCAAGTGCAAGGTCCTGCACCTGGGGAGGAAGAATGCAAAGCACCAGTATAGGTTAGGGGCGGACCTGCTGGGAAGTAGCTCGGAGGAGAAGGATCTGGGGGTCCTAGTGAACAGTAAATTATCCACGACCCGGCAATGTGCCCTTGTTGCCAAAAAGGCCAATGGAATCCTGGGCTGCATAGGGAAGAGTGTGGCCAGTAGGTCGAGGGAGGTCATTCTCCCCCTCTACTCTGCACTGGTG
The DNA here is from genome assembly GCF_965231255.1 of Vanellus vanellus. NCBI lineage: Eukaryota > Metazoa > Chordata > Aves > Charadriiformes > Charadriidae > Vanellus > Vanellus vanellus. Next base: position 190,973,731 of record NC_138905.1, read on the forward strand.
AGGCCACAACTGGAATACTGTATCCAGTTTTGGGCTCCCCAGTTCAAGAGGGAAAGGGAACTGCTGGAGTGAGTCCAGCGAAGGGCAGCTAAGATGATTAAGGGATTGGAGCATCTCCCTTATGAGGAATGGCTGAGAGAGCTGGGACTCTTTAGCCTGGAGAAGAGAAGGCTGAGGGGAGACCTTATTATGGCATACAAGTACCTAAAGGGCGGGTTGAAGGAGGATGGAGCCAGGCTCTTTTCAATGGTTCCCAGTGACAGGACGAGGGGTAATGGGCACAAGTTGGAACATAGGAAGTTCCGTTCAAATACATGGAAAAACTTCTTTACGGTGAGGGTGACGGAGCACTGGAACAGGCTGCCCAGGGAGGTTGTGGAGTCCCCTTCTCTGGAGATTTTCCAGACCCGCCTGGATGCAGTCCTGAGTAATGTGCTCTGGGCAATCCTGCTTTAGCAGGGGAGTTGGACTAGATGATCTCTAGAGGTCCCTTCCAACTCTGAAAACTCCATGATTCCATGATTCCATTATGATAAGAGACAGATTGCCTGCTAGAAACAACATAATACAACGAAACCGCTTTTTTTACTCGGCACTGTCCGTGACTATATACAATCAAAGCTGCTTCTTCCCACCAGATTTGCAAGAGTCCTTTACTTCAGATGCACAATTTGTGGAGCATTCGGGCTGCCAAATCAAATCAGCTATCTGTTCTCAGAACAGTTACCATCTATACCTGTACCTGGTAAGACACAGTTCTCTCTCCATTTACCATCCACCTCTGAGCACTCTGTGTGGGAGTAAAACAAATAAAAGACCTGACACAACCTGCAGCATTTTTTCTCTAGTAACTCGGAGGATAGGCGTTTTATTGTAGAGATGCGCAAAATTTTCAAGAGCAAGTAATTATCGCAGCTGTCTCAGTACTTTATGGCCAACTTGAGACATTTCTTACAGCTCTGATGTGAACAATTTGCTTTAAAAGTCAACCCCTCCAGCAAGTCACAGGTAGGAAACCTGACCCGTGCAATGGAATTAGCTGCTGAATGACAATTGCTGCTGTTCTGCATTGTCCACAGTTATGCAGAGGAGATGACCGGTCTCAACAGTAACAAGAAATTCTTTTTGAAGAATAATCAGTGAAGGAAAAGATTAAAAATAAGCTACACCATGTCTGATATGAATTCGATGTTGACCATGCTTTGAGAATGAGGTTGGACCAAAGACCTCCTGAAGTCCCTTGCAGCCTGCAACATCTGTGATGCTGTGCATAGTTCCTAGTGATACCTCTGCTCAACTCACATGGCTACGAGGCACAGGATGAAGGAAATTCACCTCAGATCAACTCAGAGCAGCAACTCTTGCCAGGCACTGGGCTTGCCACTGCGCTTCTCCTGTGCAAATGGAGAACTAGAGGGAAATTGATGAGCCTAATTAAGCCAGGCTAAGGGAGAGGACCTGGAGCTCTCAGCAATTGGAACATATCTCCAAGGGTTAGGTCAACTTGCAGCATAAGTCCCCTGCCAGATAAAAGGGTTAGGGGAGAGAAGGCAGACTGCACTAGACAGTGCTTCAAACTCTGACATTGGTTGACACCTACCTCTATGTTTCCCTGTGAAGGGCAAGTGTTTTGTTATAATATGGTACTGTTTAGGGGTCTTCCGGAAAAGAAGAGTGAATTGCATTTCAGTAAGAACCAGCTTTTAAAAGAGAAAATAATAAAGATGCCCTTGTTTGAACACAAACCATCTCCCTGAACCGAAAACAAAGACAATTCCACAAAATCGGTATGGCTTTACTGTGGGCTTCATGCTGCTCTTTTACTTCAAGCTGCATTATACTTGTTTAAGGTTGATCCACTGGAGAGCACATATATGTTTTAAGTGAGATGGAAATTAAATAATTATTCCTAAACAACAAAGTAGCTTCTGAATTGGCTTCAAGCAATCTGAGAAGGATGAACGCCTCTGTGAATACTGCTGGTGAGAAACCTTTCAAAATGAAATAACTGAAAAAAACCTAGCTGGGCTGCCTCATATATGCCACAGGTGGTCTGAGGAAATATTTCTATAGAGATCTTTTGGAGCAGCCAGAATACTTTAAAAAATCAAACTTTGAATGACTTCTCTTATTTTACTAAATCTGTCTCTGCTTTGGCTATAAGAGATGGATGCACTGTGCTCTGCTATGGCAAAGAAAGCAGAAAGGACACCATGAGCAGGTTTCAGGAAGGATGGAAACAAACATCTGAGGCTGGGGCCCACCAAGGAATGCAGGTGCCCTGCGTGTGCAAAGTGAAGCACTGATTTGTAATCCTGAAGGTTTCCACAAAAGAAGTTCAAAGGGAATCATGAGAAAAAATTCTGAGATGTCATCAAAATTTATGCACGTCAGTTATTAAAGTATTATTTCTCCTTTAAGTTATTAAAACCTTGAGAAGAAAACCAGGGAAATCTGCCCTTGGTGGTCTGGTGGCAATCAGAGTTCACTGGTTGTTAGTGAAGTGGACACCCCACGAGAAGACTCTTTTCTGATACCTTTTTTCAGCATCTTTTTGAAAAGATTTTGTTTCCAGAACGGCACCTGGGATTCGAGTGTGGGTCGGGTCTGCCTTGTCTCAGCAGCAATAGTGACATGTCCCGATTTGCTGGTGACATCAAGGGGTGACTCCATTTCTCAGCCCTCCACTTGCCCAGGGAGCACGATGGCTTAAAGCCAGGTTGTTTCTTTCCTAGAACAAAATGAAACATTCTTAAAAGTGTTCCTTCTTTTTTTTTTTTTTTATTAGTATTCACTATGTAACTCCGGTAACCTTAAAAAAAAAAAGCATTAAAATAGAAAGAAAACTTGTAATTTCTAAAGTAAACTACGTCAGCGTGTACTGCAGAGCAACAATTTCAAAATGACAGCAGTCTTCAAGGGCTGAGGCATAGGACTTTGTGGACTCTTCCACCCCATCCTTAATCAGGCTCAAATCTTTACATCTGTGTTTTTTCCCCTTTACTTTAAAGACGCTCTGTAAAAGTAGTCCATTTCCACCTCCTCTCTTAAGCAGTGTTTCAGAGCAAGTTGTAGCACGGTGCAGCTTTATAGGGCAGCAATTTTTGTGAAAAGTTTTACAACAAATGGAAACCATGAGCTCTTTTCCCTTTTCATCTCCTTATTTGGAGGGTCAAGAATCTTGCTGTAAAATACAAAGAAACAATAATTCAGTAGGCTTTACCCTTGTGCTGTCGTGGTGACTGGGAAAAGGAAAGAATAATAAAAGTCATCAACGTGAAGAAATATACAGTGTTAAAAAACAAACAAACAAAACAACAACAACAAAAAACCACAACGTACCTCTAGACAGTTTTAAGAGGAAAAAACTTTCAGATGTGGATGGGTCCAAAAAAACCAAAGATAGATATGCAGTCAGATGCCAGTCTATTTGTAGCCATAAGAACAAGATGAAGTCAACACAAAGTAAATAAACCCAGAAACTAATTTTCAGGATACACTCCATTTCCTCAAGCGCCTGTTGCTGCCCTGAGGCAGAACAGTCAGGGAACAGGCAGCAGCGTCCTGGTGAAGCTGTGGCAAATAACACAGCAAAGGCAGCCTTGTGAAGGCTCCATTTTACCTCTTCTGTTTACCTATATTGTGCTAGTACGTAATCACATAATTTTATGGATGTTTTTTTTGCCTTAGGACACGTGCCTCTTTCACTGCACACCCTGGACGGCACTCAGCTCATGAGCAGCAAGTCAACGTGTTGTTCTCTTCTTGTTGCTCCGAGTTCATCCCTTGAGGCAGAGTGCGGTATTTAAGAGTCTCTCTGGCCACCAAAATGTTTGTATGGACCCGTCATTATCACATTGATTTCTTCGCACGAAGCCCCTTTGAGTCAAGGGAGCATTTTCCATTTCACAGGTGGGAGGAGAAGCGACAAGACAAGATGCTGAGGGACACCTGCAAATCCCAAGTCCTCCGGTTGGGAGACCCTGAGTCGGATCTTTGAGTAGTTGGTATTAAATAGCACTTTACATGCACAGTCCAAAAAAAACCATCTCCCACTGACCAAAGTTTCAGCTCTTAGCATGCAGGCTCTGAGTCACAGTTCAGCTATGCAGAAAATAAGGAGCGTGCGAGCAGGGAAATGCTCGACAGAAAAACATTCGTGTGCTGCATCTATGGCAGAGGCAGGGAGAGGATCCAGCTCTCCAAGGAAGCGCTGGGGCTCTTTCTGCACGCTCCCTGCTTTGCCCATTGCACACCAGCCAATATCTGCCACAAAATGCAGTTTACACTCCTGGCTCTATGGGCTTTTCAGAAAGCATCGCAGAGAACTCGTCTTCAAGCTCTTATACATTAAATCCTAGAAAATATGTAAAAATCATTCCCAACTGACTTTCGGTGAATGCAAATATATAGTTTTCTGGTTGAATAAACATTTAAAAATATAAATTAGGAAACATCTAGCATAATATTTTGAAAACATGTAAATAATTGAGAATACTTCTACCTGGGTTCCTCATATAGCATTAGCCTCAAGACCACTGTTACACAAACAGATGGTTTTGGCATAACACCTGTGTTTCTTTTCTTCAGCACACAAATATAAGCATCCTCTCTCTTTCAGTGGTGACTGCCCAGTCCTTACAGTGAGCCTGTGTCCCCTGAACTGTTTAGAGATGGAAAGGACTTTAATGTCCACCCTGAAGACATTTCAAAGGGCTCTCGGCACACAGACATGTGGCACCTCTGTGTCCAACAGTCTCCTAGCGCTTGAGTTAAAAAGAACATGGCAAGTGGCTACACTTCTCCAGTAATCCAAAATTTTAGCCTTGCCTAGTGGCCAGTGGAGGCTTTGCCTGGACCTCAGTGTATTTTTAAGTTGTGCAGATATCCTGGGATTTGCATGCTGTAGTAGACCATTTATTTGTTCATCCATTTGTGTGAATAATACATGAGCGAAAGACACTTGAGGCTCCTTGTGCCATAATGAAAATACATCCATTATAGCCTGCTGATTGATTCTTGAATTTCAGCCTGGCAACCCAAGCAAACAAGGTAAACATTACAAAAACTAAACCAGAGCTTATCAATTGGCACTCGTCCACTGCCCGCCTCCCCAAAACAGCGCTGACATTTATGATTATGGCTGCAAGACTCTCTCAAAGCCCTTATCCAGAGTTACTATGTGGACTTCTGAATGCTTTCAGCGATGCTTTATTATTCACAGAATTAATTACTAAATAGCATCCTCAAATGCCATTGTATGAACTTTACATCTAAAAGCATCTATTTATTCAGTTCAACAGCCCATTCGAGTACATAACATCGCCTCTCTTGCCATGTTTGCAACAAAAGAGACACAGGAGGGTTGATTTGAACTGTCAGCCTTGGATTTCCATGGCTGCTGTAGAGTCCTAATGTGAAGGCAGGGAATTGTATAATTCATGACCACGAGCTGTCTCCATTTGGAATTTTCTCCCGAGGACACTACTCAGACTACAGTGCAAAAGGCAAAGCAGTTGTTACAAGAGCCTTCCCTCCAGGCTGGATGCAGAAGGTGCAGATCTCCCTCACCCCCACAACGAAGTCATGTGGAGGAATGAACATGCAGAAGCTGAAAGTGCTCGGGTCTTCCAATGAGCCACCTGCACTGCTGGGCCGTCGTCCAAAGAAAAAGACCCACTTTCTAGCCATGCGATGTGGCTTTTCTGACCACTCCACACTGATTGCGTTCTTTGGCAGGGTTGCTGTCTGAAGCTGCACCTTGTAAATCAAGCCATGCTACATGGCCAGTAAATGAAAAATACCACTCTGAGTAACGGGTCAGTGAACCCACACAGCACGCTGTAAACTAAACATGGTTTCATAATCCTTTTGAGTTGTAATTGCGTAATATGTCTCTGTTTTGAAGGCACGGTCATGGAAATTTTCAGCACAAGACACTGAGAAGCCCTGGACACTACATCAGTATGTCATTAGCTACATTCATCTTACCTTTCAATGGCAAATTTTCTGTCTGTGTAAGTGCTCAAAGCAGGACAGGGGATGGCCACATGCTGTGCCACCACTTCTTTGGATTATCCACAGCCACATTGCTACTTTTCAGGCAAATATTCTTGCCACAGGATGTTGGCTGGAACTCTGCTCAGAGGGAGCTCAGTACGAAGCTGGTGAGGGGTCTAGAGAACAAGTCTTATGAGGAGCGGCTGAGGGAAAAGGGGTTGTTTAGTCTGGAGAAAAGGCAGCTCAGGGGAGACCTTACCGGTCTACAACCTGAAAGGAGGTTATAGTGAGGTGGGGGTCCATCTCTTCTCCCAAGTAACAAGCGTAGGACAAGAGGAAATGGCCTCAAGTTACGCCAGGGGAGGCTTAGATTAAATATTAGGAAAAATTCCTTCACTGAAAGGGTTATCAAATATTGGAACAGGCTGCCAAGGGAAGTGGTGGAATCGCCATCCCTGGAGGTATTTAAAAGGCGGGTAGATGTAGTGCTTAATGACATGGCTTAGTGGTGGTTTTGGCAGTGTTAGGTTGATGGTTGGACTCAATGATCTTAAAGGTCCCTTCCAACCTAGACAATTCTATGATTCTACTTGGGGAAGACAAGAGTTACCCTATACATGGGACCCTTGCAAAACTGAGCAACCAGCAAAGGACACAGGAGCTGCAAAATGTGGGAGAACCTCCTAGGTCCTGCTCCTACCTGAACCCACCAGGTACCTGCATCAGGGTCAATGCCTCCAAGCAGCTGTCAGCAGTATCTTCCTTCTGTGCAAGGGTCCAGCTTGTAATTGTGCATGGCAACAGCTCCTGCTCAGACCCCCAGCAGCTCCTGAGCCAAACCCTCATTACAGCACTGTACTTTGTACCATATTCTATGGCTTAGTCATCCTGTCCTATCCCCTTAGGACTGAGAGCCCTCAGGTCTTGGGTTAAACATCCTGATGGAGGCAGATGTTGAAGAAGGTCTGAACTTTGCTGAGAACATAGGACAAGAGAGACCACTTGAAGGCACCTCCTAGTTTGCTGGGTCTGTCTCCTGAAATCACGGTTTCCACCTCCTGAAATCTCTTTATAGTTGCAACATTATCATAATGAAGCCTTTGGATCCAGCTTTTTCCATGGGGTAAATGGCTAGCCTCAAGTGGAAATTTTTTTTCAGTTATTATTGTCTACAAATTTTAGCAAAAATAAGAAAGGGGCAACATAAGTTCAAGCCTTTTCAGGTTAAAGAGGACTTAGAAATCAAGTTTCTTATTTCCTAAGCAACAAACTGAATAAGTTACCAAAAAGAATTCAATCTTTTCTCACACCCTCTCTTCCAAAAAGAAGCAGAGAAGGCCCCAGCTGATGTGTATCAAGGAACAGGTATAAATACCAGGGTAGCAAGTAGACAGTTATTTCAGGAATACCCTTGGTTCTTCCTCATTTCCCCACACAGACTGATGCTAATCCTGCTTTGAGGCACCCAACTCCTCCTCTTTCACTGGTTAGGTGTCACTCAGCCTTGTGAATTCCCTTCCTGGAGACAGCAGCTCTGTTCTGGGCACTGCAGCACTTGAATATCACACTACGAAAGTCCGCTTTTCGCACCTTTCTTCAAACAGCCACAGGAATGGAGTTTTACTTTTGATGCTAAAGATGCTCCCCAGGCTTCTGGCTTGAAGCATGTTGGCAAGGTCTATCAACCTTCACGCTACAGGGATGCCAGTACAGAAGATAAAAATTCGTGAAGTGGCTGAGAACGAGAAAAGATTCTGCTTTAAAAGGAAATAAAGAAGCCGGTCTGGAAGCAACCCCTTAGCAATCCTGGGTGGTTGAGTTCATGTTGCACTTTTTTAAAAATGAAGATTTTAAACATTATTTCCAGCTGTCAGGAAAATAATACTGTAAATGTAAATACTTTGCTGAACATGAATGGGGGCAGGTGGGAGAAGGAGGTAGAGGAGGCAAGAAAGGGAGAAAAAGTTGAAGAGTAGAGGTAAACATGATATCTTCTTGTCCCGGATCCAGAAGACTCCATGCATGAGCACTCACATGGATATGTATTGTAGGAAAAAGCCCTTATCCAGCTCTGGCAAACCCAACACCTGATGCAGTGTCACTCCTAAAACCATCCAACCCTGCTGGACTGTCCACAGCACCTTTGCTCTTCTCCACAGACAAAATGGCCCACAATCGGGGAGCTCTAGCCCCCGTGGAGTGAGTAGACTGAAGGCAGAAGAACAGTATTGCAAGAGCCCTTCTTCACTTTGCAGCTTGAACAGGATGTAGGGAAGGGTTTGAACTAAGTTTGAACCTCAACATTGTCATCCAGCAGCAGCTTTTCCTTGAAGGTCTACCCATTCCTGTATCAACAACAATCTTTAATAAAAGTAGCAATTAAGCAAGGAAGCACCTAATACGCTCATTTGGTCTCTCTTTCTCCCTTGTGCTCTGTTGCACCAATAGCTGCATGTTTCCTAATGATTCCTTCCTTGTGCCTTCCTTCTTAATAATGCTGTCTCTGCACCATGGTTTCAGTTTTCATTAATTTCCTTCCTTTCTCCAAGGGAAGTTACATTCCCACTGCCCCTTTCCAGAGCATACATTGGATTATTGTGCCCATAATTTCACTTTGCGCTAGAAATTTTGGACCATAATCCAAAATCCCCTTGGAATGGAAGAGCTGTAGCTCTTGGAACCATGTTCTTCAGCTATTGCTTGGCTGCACTTAAAGAAAAAAATCAACCTGAAGGAGCACACAGCCTTGCAGTCCTAACCCCATACCATGTAGTATTACATTGCATTATTCATAATGACCTCCTGCAGCGTGGTCAGGAGCAGAGCTGAGGTAACGCTGGGATCTGCAACGATGGTGCAGCAAGGCTTCAGCACAGAGATCTTTGGAAAAACCTTTAAGAGGTGAACTGGCACTTTGTCAGTGGATAAAACTGGTGGTGGAGATAATAATAGGAGTTCTAGGAAATGAGACAACAGGAAACGTGATGAATTACAATTAATTCATTTAACCATACAGGGATTTGATCCCCCGTGTTTGACTATTTTTTTCTTTCTCAGAAACTAGAGATTTCTCATTTCTTTTATTAATTGTGAATCTTCTACCACTTGAGTGAAAATTACATTGACTTATATACAGGACCCCAGGAACCCTGTGTGCCAAAGGTTTCCATGAAACTCTAGCAGAGCAGGGTAGAAATCTTCCAGTAACAACACTAAGTGCATTAAAAATGGAGTTTTTACTGAATAAAACATGAAAAGTTGGCATAGTATTCCTTGTGTTATTAATTTGATGGTAAGTTTAATTAACTTAATGCTGCCCTAAATTTTAATTTTCCTTCTGCTGCAGAATCTCAGGCAAGAAATGCCAAAGGGCATTACAGAAGTTTTAGAGAAATCACTGGGTATTGGTATGGGTGAAGAGGAGACAGCTGGAGTTGTTGGGGATGTAAGGCACAGGCAACTGTGCAGGAGAGTGGCGTGCAAGTTTTGGTCGTCTGAATCTTCAAAATCAGCAATAATTAAACAACACGCATAGCTAATTCTGGGGCAGAGGGGGGGAACCCACAGATTTTATTTCTTCCACCAGCTGGGGTAAACTGAGGTAGATTGGGAGGATACAGAGTGCCCCGTGAGCTTGTGCTTAAGGAGGGTTGCCGACCGAGATGTATGCCATTGGAGTCATATAGTGATTATCGTTCCAATTAAAATTTACATTTCTGAGCCCAGTTCAACGGCTGACTCATTGCAAAGTCCATAAAGCTGACAGGTGTCAGCAGGCAACATGAAGGGCGTTTTTTATGAGGAAAACCTCCAAAAGAAAGCAGCAAGGACCATCATTAATAAAATGGTCTCTTCTGGTTGCTTGGATGTGAGTGTCACGCTGATGCGGCCTCTGACCTGTCAGTAATGCCGTGATCTGACAGGTTTTATCTCCCAGACAATTTGCCCACAGGGCTGCAATCATCATCCTGCAGCTGGCACCGGTGTCTTTGTGTACTTACATCCAGCCACTAAAGATCCGCTGTAGGAAAGATTTTTTTCACTCGCTCTCCAGGCAACGAGATGCATCCCAGGAGGAGACATTCAGGAAACTACCTTTTATCCATATATTTATTTGGCAGGGCTCCAGGTATAGTGGGCTGGAACCAGTCTACCCTCACACAAAGGGCAAAAGCCTGACTGCCTTGGACCAAGGAGGTCCAAGGTGGTCCAAGGGCTGTCAGTCACGGGCAAAGGCACTCAGGATAGGAGGGACCAAGGTAAATGCAGAGTTACTCCGCGTACTCTAGTGACTCTAGCGACTCTAGCAGCTACATCTTGTGTGGCTCAGTAAATCACAGAATCACAGAATCACAGAATTATCAGAGTTGGAAGGGACCTCTAGAGATCATCTAGTCCAACTCCCCTGCTAAAGCAGGATTGCCTAGAGCACATTACTCAGGACTGCATCCAGGCGGGTAAAATCTGGGTACACAAAATATATTTCTGTGACCCGTCAAATTTTCCTTGGATTTTCTGTCACATGAAGGAGAAGCACAGTCTGCTGTATTGCAGACCTGCTTTCTAGCAAACTTTCCCCATTTCCTCTAAGTTTTCATTGGTAAAATTCAGTAGCTGTGCTGCTGGCCGGCTGCCAAGTGGCCTTTTTTCATTTGCAGCTACAAAACAGGATCCTCCTAGATGGGAGCTATCATTGACAGCCAATAAATTTTGTCTAGAAAACAGCACATTTGGCTTTTGAAGAACCAACCTTTTTGCCCTGGTTTTCAAGGCCAGTGGAGAATTCCAGCATCCTCATGCACATCTGCCTCAGTGGGTTTTGATTTCCAGCTTTCATCCTTCCAGTAACACAACAAACATGCTTGGTCCTTCATCTGCAGTCAGACAGTAGTTCCCTGTCTCCCAGGTCTTCCCAAGACTGGGGCTGCACTGTGAAGGAGAAAAGCCACCGCAGTCCTCTCTCTGTTCCCCTCTGGCATGATGTATATCCCTCTGAGACAGAGACGGCCTGAGAAGAAGTCACTTACTTCCAGCTGGTTGCTACTTCTATAAGGCAAGAGAGTACCAACAGCCAGAAACTAGTAATAAACCACTCACATTAATTGCTTGAATCAGGTATGACTGATAGCTTGTATAGTAAAAGGAAACATAGGGTTGAGAGCTTACAGATGTTTCACTTCGCTATTTCCACCTTGCCTTCTCAGGGACAGAAGAACCTTCCAGCTCTTGGTGGATTAATGATTTGTTCGTGATCTCATCGAAAACCTAAGAGGACACCTGATCTGCTCCAGGAGTATGAGTGTTTCCCATGTGGAGAAGGCATGACCTTCACTATGGGTTAAAGATCCATCAGAAGCGGAGGCAAAAGAAGGACCCGGGCAAAATTTAAATCCAAAGGGCATCCCATGAAGACCTCAAAGAAGGGTTTAAATACTAGCATATTTCATCAGTCTTGGAATGCAAAGTGTGAGCTGGGCAAGCAAGCATGGCGAAGTGCAGAGCAAGAAGATCTTAGAATAAATCAGCAAAATGTAGTTTTATTTTGTTTTCCTAACGTATCTTTATCAACCTGTATGACAGACTTCTTTAGTTTATGTCCATTAACTAGCTACTTTTATTTGCTTTTACTAGAACCTGGCTTGACTTTGCGGGGATTTCATTCAGTTTCCACCAGCAAAGGGGCTGGCATTTTGAGGGTGTTCATGCAAAGACCCCGAGATCTCTCCTAGGCATCCAAGGGCACCACGTTACATCTCCACCTGGCTAGACGATCTGCAGGGCCTCCCTCTGCTCCTGGTATTTGGTGTTCCCCACTCCCAGTAAGTACCAGACATTTCTTCAGTAATTGAATGGCATTCACAGCAAAACCAAGAAAGAGGGCCTGCCTATTAAAGACACTTAGCTACCCAAATAAGCTGCCAGGCACTCGTAGCTTCTGAAATCAGAGAGGCGTTCACTATGCCTAATGCTGACAGTCTCTCTTATCATCAATAGAGACAGGCTCCTCTTAAGCACAGACTTGGGACAGGCACCTGACTTGGGATATCTCAGGCACCTTTGGAAAACCTGGAGTGAGGCTGCTGCTCCCCTTGATTAAGCTCAATTTTCCCCTCTGATTATCAAGAGAACCAGACACTGGCCTCCTGCCACTGACGTTAGCTTTTTATCCCTTCCTCCTGCCAGTACGGCATCTACTTTTAGGTATAGGCAGCTATATGCACTGTGGTGGTTCTGGACAAAAAGGCCTCACATCTCGGAAGCAGGCTTTCAAAATCTATAACGAATATACTTTAACTCAGTAACATTTAGGCTGACTTCACTATTAATTCCAGCATAAGCAAGAGATGATCTACCCATTGCACAGCTTTGCTTTATGTATTTCAAACAATTCTATTTGCAGAGTTATAATAGCACCAGTTTTCCTTAAAACAAACGATTGTCACTCCTTTTAAAATTGATTCTTTTCATTTAGTTCCCTTTTCTAGAGGCTGATGGATATTCCTCCTCACCACTTCCATGGGAAGGTGAATAGCTCCCTCAAGTGCCCCATTCAGTCCCTCAGCTGATGGGAAAGTAGAGCTGACACCTCCCTTGGAAATCCCTCTGCCTGTTCTGCAGTTCAGACTGCTCCTTATCACCCAGCAGCTGGAATATGAATCAAAAGCATAGCCCAGGAGAGCAATTACCACCCAAGCTGCAGCCTTTCCCTCCCTCCTGTTTAAATGTAATGGGGAAGATGCTCATCCAAAAATCTAGAAGTTTGGACCAGGTGAGTAGGTCTCTAAGTAGGCAAAAACCCCCTAAGGATACGTTTAAAACAATTGTTTCATCACAAGTGATTTTCCCATGTCTCATTTTGGGAGCTTTCGTTCTGTGAAAAGTGACATTACAGACATCAGTGGTGTGAGAATCCCTCACTTCAAGCTAACCTTTCTTGGTCCAGTAGGAAATACTGGTAAAATAGATATGACAAATAATAAATACTGCTTAAAAAGAAAGAAAAAAAAAAAAAGCCATTTGTCTCATTGGAAAAGTATTCTTCATTTCAAGCTGAATTTACCAGCATGCCAGTAACTCTTTTTCATGAAGACCTCTTTCACTCAACAACCCCAGAGATTGCTCAGGGCCTTGTCCTGGCAGGTTTTGAATAACTCCAAGGCTGGAGACTCCACAACATCCTTGGGCAACCTGCACCAGTGTTTGACCACCTTCGCAGTAAAATAGTCATAGAATCATAGAGTCATAGAATGGTTTAGGTTGGAAAGGACCTTGAAGATCATCGAATTCCAACCCCCCCTGCCATGGGCAGGGCCACCTCCCACTAGACCAGGTTGCCCAAGGCCACATCCAGCCTGGCCTTGAACACCTCCAGGGATGGGGCCTCAACAACCTCTCTGGGCAACCTGTTCCAGCGCCTTACCACCCTCAGAGTGAAAAACTTCTTCCTAATGTTTAATCTGAACCTGCCCTCTTCCAGTTTAAAGCCATCCCCCCTTGTCCTATCACTACATGCCCTAGTAAAAAGTCCTTCCCCAGCTCTCCTGTAGGCCCCCTTTAGGTATTGGAAGACCACAAAAAGATCTCCCCAGCGCCTTCTCTTCTCCAGGCTGAAGTTCTATGTTTAAACAGAATTTGCGATGTTTCAGTTTGTGTCCACTGTCTTTTGCCCTGTGCTTAGGCACCAATGAGAAGAGCCTGCCTCCATCTTCTTTACTCCTCCCATCAGGCATTCATCCACATGGATAAGGTCCCCTGAGCCTTTTCTTCTCTAGGATGAACAGTCCCAGCTCTCTAAGCCCCTCCTTAAATGAGAGGTGCCTCCAGTCCCTTCATCATCTTCATGGACCTGCACTGGACTCCCTATAGTAAGCCCACGTCTCTCTTGTACTGTGGAGTCCAGCACTGGACCCAGCACTCCAGATGTGCTTCACCAGTGCAGAACTGAGGAAGCATCACCTCCCTTGACCTGCTGGTGACCCTCTGCCTAATGCAGCCCAGAGGATGTTGGTCTTCTTTGCCACAAAGGCGCAGCACTGGCATGTGACCAGCTTGTTGTCCAACAGGAGACCCAGGGCCTTTTCTGCAGGGCTGCTTTCCAGTCCCAGTGTGTACTGGTGAATGGGGCTGCACCTCCCCAATGCAGGACTTTGCATTTCCCACCACTGAACTTCAAGAGGTTCCTGTCAGCCCATTTCTCCAGCCTGTTGAGGTCCCTCTGGATGGCAGAGCAAACATCTGGTCAATCAACTGCTCCTCCGAGCTTTGTGTCTTCAGAAAACTTGCTAAGGGTGCACTCCGTCATCCAGCTCATTAACGAAGATGTTAAACAGTATTGGCCACAGTGTGGACCCCTGGGGTACACTGCTAGCGACTGGCCTCCAGCTGGACTTTGTGCCACTGATCACAACCCCTTGCGCCCAGCTGTTCAGCCAGTTTTGGATCCATCTCACTGTTCATTTACCTAGCCTGCACTTCATCCCTTTCTCTATATGAGGATGTTATGGGAGATGGTGTTGAAAGCCTTGCTAAAGTCAAGATAAACAATAGCCACTGCTCTCCCCTCTGAGCTAGCAATTTCATCATTTCATTGCAGAAGGCAACATTTGGTCAGGCATGATCTTGACCGCGTCCCCTCCATTTTGGAGGGTAAGGGGGTCAAAGAGCATGGGCACAGGCCACTCCATGTCAGTCAGCCTCAGAGCTGGAGAGAGGTCCCATGCACATCTCATTGGCCGGAGTGTATGTGGTCACAGCGGTTTAGGTGTGCAGCAGGGGAGTGTTCCTGGAGCAGGCACAGCCGTGTGCTGCACCTGAGTGATGCTCAGATACCTCAAACAAGGGGACAAGATATGTCTCTGCTTGTTCAGTTGCTGCGTAGCAGCTGTGTGAACTTCGGGGCATGTTGTTTATTTTCATTATCACTCCCAAAGATGGTCCGTTTGCTCAGCATGTGCATATCCACATCTCTATGCATGAGACAAACATATAATACCAAGAATAAGCAGTTGCTGACAAAAGTCTGACTTTGGAATGTGACCAGAAGCTCAGTCTTGAATTCAGTCAGGGTCTCAGATATTTGAATAAGACAAAAAGATGCAAAGGCGGCAGAAAGTGTCAAAACTTTACTGCTTCTGGCCTTTATCAGTTTGAACACTTATATTTGCTAACAGATTAAAAATTCATCTGGGCAGCACTGTCTTTTGAGTCACTTGGCATCATCTCATCTCAACTCTAGTCTTGAGGCCACAGATTCTCCCTTCACAGCCTACCCCACTCCCCCCAGGATGAAGTTCCAACTCCTGAAGGTGCCCAGGAGAGCACCACGCAGGCACAATGTTGCTCAGCCACTTCACCCTGGCGTGCAGGGCATGTGTGACCTTCTGGTGCAGGAGGTGTGGGACCCAGACATGCAGGACCCGCAGGACGGCCACCTTCCCAGCAGGCTGGTGCTGCAAACAGCTGTGGGTCAATGGCACAGACCTCCTGCAAGGTGTAGACTGTGACTGTCAAAAGTCTTCTCCACAGCCTGGTTTCCTCTGTCAAATACTTTGTTAACTTTCCAGGATGCATCCAGACAAGGTGGTCCCACTTATTCCAAGGAACCGCTGTCATATACTTGGTGTCAGCTCATGCAGGAGGCATCACCTGAAGGCACTAGAAAGCTCCAGACTTGGCTGACTCCCTACTAATCAGCCACCGCCAAGTCCTGCATGCCCTGCCCCTCTTGAAATGGGTAACATTCCTCAGAATGGTGAAATACAGACTTGTCCAAATTAAAAGAAGACATTAAAAGGTGGTGAAGGAAAATGAACTATGAAAATAGATAAAAGCCTCAAATAAAGTTGTGTCTGTGTATTAATTTAACAGGTGAGATAATTATAAGGTACTTCTCAACATTAAACACAAAGTCACACCACTCCAGCAGGTTTGGGCTGATTCAACTTCTTCAGCGTGCATGTCAACCGGTGAGAATCCTTAAATGCAGAAAACTACAGATCTGGTACGAGAAGCTGTGCTAACATTGATCATACTGATTAAATTGTGTAATTACTGGCTGGGGCTAGTAAAACCAGGACACTCCCAACTGACTTGCACTTTCAGAGCAACGTAAACGGGTAGACGTGTAGCCTGTGTGAAGTACGCGAATCAACGAGACAGCAAATGGATAACACAGGGCAATGCAATGCAGACTGTATAAAAGGGGAGGAAAACCTCTCTGCTTTTGGACTGTTAGCTGATAGAAAACGATGTCATGTTCTCCCGGCTCTTGCTTGCACGCAAAAAGCCCATACGCTGCTGCCAGACGCGCTACTCGAACGAGAGAAACCTGAGCCCAGCAGCTCTGCTGCCCGAGGGTTATCTGGCCAGAGGGAGCTGGCAGGAGAGGCGGAGGGCTTGGGCAGAGCCAGCAGCCCTTTGACCAAGGTCACAGCTTCCCACAGTGAAGGACAGCAGAGCAACGTGAGCTGGGAAAGCAGGAAAGACTTCAGTAAAACGTTTAGATAACGCAACCCAAGTATGATGCAGCTAAACCCAAGCGTCATCCAGCTGTAGTTCCAGCCCGCTCTCCTTCAGGGTTCCTGCATCGTTTTCTTTTTACATCAAAACGGTTCTCTCTCCCTTTAAATCCTCTGTAATTAAGGAGTGCAGACTGTGTTTTTGAGAGCAGCAATCTCAGGGGAAATGAGGGAATTTAATTTCTGCTGTCAGAGAGGCTGAAAATTTGAGAAAGTCAATGGGCTTCCCTGCCAGCTAGGAGCAAGGAAGCATTTTCGAACAACGAGGGATGCGCTTCAGGAGAGAAGCGAGATCTAACGTATGTCTGCTCTGCTAAACCAAATCAGGTGGAGAACCCCTTATTGCCCACCCTGACTACTTTTTAGGTTACTGCATTTCTGTTTTGGACTGCTCCAACCAACTTTCTCCAAGACATATCTGCGCTAGAGGAACTTCACCCAAAGAAGGGTCAATGTGAACCTATCTCTGGCTTTTAATTATGAGCATAGACAATAACCATGGAGATCGAGGTGTCTTCAGCAATGCCAGTCCAGGAAAACAAAGCTAGTCCAGGATGCAATCATCAGGAAGTTTCTCAGGAGTCTCTCGGCCCCAGGAGCATAGAACCATAGAATCATTTAGGTTAAGATCATCGAGTCCAACCGTAAACCTAGCACTGCCAAGTCCACCACTAAACCATGTCCCTAAGCATCTATACATCTTTTAAATACCTCCAGGGACAATGACTCAACCACTTCCCTGGGCAGCCTGTTCCAATGCTGGATAACCCTTTCAGTGAATTAAATTTTTCCTCCTCCTTTACTGGGCAGGAACTGTATATTCTCACCTGTGTGTTATGGTTTAAGTAATACAGAACCCTGATTGCAACTTGGAACCCCAAGCAATTTCATCACAAAGATACCAAAGAAATGAGTATGTGATGGCGAGGTCAAGCATGTGAAAAAGGAGAGAGGAAACACTCCACTGACACCACGCCATCTCGATTTGCAAAACTCAGGCGCACACTGAGATGGGCAGGTAATGTTCAAGTGTGGGGCAGTTGCTATAAAAATAAGCAATTCAGATCTCAATGGCCCTGTGTGTGCCAAATCCGAGGTGAGGGGAGTTAGGTGATCATTTCCCCATTTTTTTTTCTGCGGGGAAAACAAAAAGAAAGGAGGAAAAAAGAGAAAGGAAAGGAGAAGAAAAAAGAAGCTAGGCAGGAATCAGGCATCTTTCTCCTGACCTCAGGATCACTCCAGCACCCACCACAATAACCTCACGCTTATTTAACTGGGAAACTTTGCTATAAGGCATAGCCATGCAGATCTAGGAGAAAGCATCTTTTAACTTAGACTTAATTGGCTCTTCACAAGACATCTACTCCATGTGATCTTTGAAAGACCAGTCTTACTGATGGGTGGAGAAACACATTTCAAGAAGGCCCTTACCAAAACTGCAAGCACCCCAAACACCTCCACAGCCACTCACTCAACACCTCCTTCCACAGCAGGATGGGGGAGCACGTAAAAGCAAGAAAACTTGATGGGTCAACGTAGAGACAGTGTAATAAATGGTGCAAAGAGGGAAAAGAAAACAAGTGACGGAAATACAGTCACTCACCAGCTCCCACAAGCAAACCTATGCCCGGCCAGTCTCAGAGCAATGGCCAGTTTGGCAGACAAAACCCCCCCAGCTTTATTGCTGAACATGACAATATATGGCACAGAATACCCCTTTGGTCAGCTGTGCCAACTGTGTCCCCTCCCAACCTCTTGTCACTGGAGTGAGAGACAGAGAAAGCCTCAACACTGTGCAAGCACTGCTCAGCAATAGCTGTTTTAATCACAAATTCAAAGCACAGCATCGTACGGGCTACTCTGGAGAAAGGTAACTTCATCCCACCCAGACCGAGTATATCTTGATAGTGGGAATTTTAGATTAAAAAACCCCTTTGCATAAGGCATTAACAAATTGGGTACTACCTAAGAATATGTATATGAAGATTCCCTAAATGGCAAATGATGCATTGATTAGGAAAGGGGGGTTATGACATTACTTGTACTAGACTCAGCGTATCACAGCATTACTTGACAGACAGCTGTGGGGGGAAAACAATCAACCAGCAAAGCAACACAGCGGATGCGTATAGGCAAGCTCCCAAGCAGCAGTGGAGGAGAAGTCAAAAGAAAAGGACAAATAAAGGAGAACAATTGGCTTTAAACGCACAGAACATGCAGCTAGGCTGCTCTAAATGCAAGGAACTAACACCAGAAAACAGTAATATGTAGTGAAAAAGTCTGGTTTCTTTTATGGATTGGGGTTTCTTGGTTTTCTTTAAAGAAGGGTAGTATCAAGCTGCCAGGGAGAGTATCTGACAGAACTGTGCCATACTGGGATTAGTTTCCTTCAAAGAGCACCAAGCACAGGAGCTGCTTTGCATCCATTTTCTTTGAAACAGATTTGCTCCAAGTGATTTGGTGTTTCAAGGACCCTGTCTGACAAGAGGCCATGGCCACCATTGCTCTCAGAGGAAAGGAAATGGCAGGTGTCAGAGGTAACCATGTCTGATCACTACGGACACCAGTCACGGGGCTGCTCCAAACTGCAACAGACCTGCCATGGCAAGGACAGGTTGAGGGCATGCTGGGGAGACCAGGAGGGCAAAGGATACCTCAGTCTTGTGACAGCAATGAGGGCACCATCCAGTATCCCACAGCTGCAATTTTCACTAGATTTACCTTCTTTTCTTCTTTTGTTTTTTGTCCCTTCTAGAGTGAGGACAATGCTGCAAGCTGTTTAGGATCATAAATAGGAACGCTGCAGCTTACTTGCCTTTGGGATCACAGTAAATTAAAAAGTGAATATAAGGAAAACAGTAGAAGCACACTTGCTATTCACCTGAACAAGTTAAATGATTAGTTCAGATAAAAGGGGAAAGCAGCTAGCAAAGACTGAAAATTGCTGCTGAAGATTGTCGGCCAAGAAGCAGCTTTGGACCTTCCATCATCAGCCAACTTTGCAAGGACCACAAATGCTCCTCACCGGCTCAGCTGGTCACATCCAATACCCAGTATGGCTCTTTTCAGTGAAAAGATTTGACGTTACCTAGTGCAGGAAAGGTCAAAAGTGTGGAAAAAGAAGGAAGAGCTTTCATACTGCTAAGTCACAGAACTGAGGACACCCCAAGTTCTGGTGTTGTCCCTCAGGTATGGTGTTATTTTTCAATGAACACAACTCCATTCTCTCTACAACCTGAACTTCCCAAGTGCCGAGTGCACAGCTCGCTCACAAAGCTGCCAACAGCTCTGCTGACCCAGACCTTCCACGAGCAGCACTTAAACGGTTAACAAAGTTAGTAGTGGCAGAGAGATGTGTAGTACAGCAACAGTACATCACCTCTCTCTCTTAGCTGATGCTCAAAACGCAAAGCAATACTGGCTCTTTCCCCCAGCTACTACTTCTTTTCTGTTTAAATGGGCCATGAATAATGAGAACGCTTAATATTAATACAATGTACTTTGTACTGTAGTAAACTGATGAAGACTGTTTCCAAATTCATATATAGTAATCTCACTCTCAATATGTCTATACATACACATGCACAGACACACGTGCACGTATATACACACGGATAAACATATAAAACTACTGGCATACTTGCCCTCAGAATCTGGGTGAAGTACAGTAAATAGTTTCATGTTATTTGCAGGGAAGTCTTTTACTCAGGTTGTACCCATTCAGATCCCTTCTCATTTCCCTCCATGCGTCGCCCCTCAACACTTGCAGAAACCCACCATCATTGCGAAGGAAAGGGCAGACTGGTGAAGATTTCAAGCATGAGCAGGAGCCACAGCAGGAGACACAAACTGTAGGAAACAGGAGCACAGATAAGGCCCCTCACAGTGTTTTTGAACTTCAGTGCAGATAGAGACCAGAGCACGATACAAGTTCAGAAGAAGGGGGGGGGGGGGGGGGGGGGGGGGGAATTAAACAACCTTACTGAATTTCCCTTAAGGAAACTGAATTACCAGAAATGGTGGAAAGTCTAATACACAGCACCTCGGGCTTTCTTCGTGCACTTTGAATGTCTGCTTTCCTAGAACCAAGGAGCTAATTACTGCCTGTGAAACCAAAGACAGCATTCCAGAAATTCTCTGCCCTGCAGACTCAAAAGACCACAACTCTGTATTAGGAATAAACTATCCCCATCACACACCATTCCCTCCGTCTCTGTAGACATCTCTAGTTTCTTGTATTTTAAACACATGAAATTTGAAGTCTCTTTGCCAAGAAATCAATCCTCAGTAAGGCCTGTCTTCTAAACTTTATTCTTTTGAGCAAAAATGTTTACTGGCCTCATATAGTCCAACACATCGGAGCGACTTTACTCCTCTGTTCCCGGTTCTTCACAGGGAACAAACACCTGACTGCCTTGTCATTCCCTGCTTATGGGAGTAGGTTGCCACTGGTTGTAAATGGGAGAGGAAAAAAGACGACAAACCAAGCAGTTGAACACCTGTGTGTATAAGCCCTTCATTAGGCTTCTTGCACTTTAACACACACTTGAAGAAAATCTTTCATTACATTTTAAGGGCTGCTTAATTATGACATACCATCTCACAAAACTAATTATTTCAATTGACTAAAAAAAAAAAAGTGTAGCTTAGTTTGCAGGGTGTTTCAGCTATTCACCTCAAATGAAAACAAATGCACTAGATGTACTAAAGCTCACCTGCAGAACAGGAACTCCAGGGCGCAGCCACTGCCAGTTTTGAATGATTTTGCCTTAGTTGTGTCTGCCTCTGATTCACAATACTCCAAACCTCAAATTGCTGCTGACTGGGAGAGTATATTCACGAGGCATCATTATTGCTTATCCTGATCCAATACCTTTCCCAGAAATCCCCTACTAGGAGAACATTTTGCCTGACCCATGCAGTCAGTCCCTGCCATGTAGAACAGCAGTAACTGAATTCAGCAGTGTTTACAGTTCATATTAAAAGTTTTGCACACCAAGGCTGCCAATGTCTACCCAGACTGCCTAGAACAGCAAGGCTTCAAATTAAATCTAGTAATGACGTCTTCTCCTCTTTCTTCCTCAGGTGCTTGGTACTTCAACTGACTGCCAGGTAACCTGCTGGGAAGAATAGATAGCTGAAGTCTCCTCCTTTCCCTTGGCCCCAGTCTCTGTGCACTATGTCGAGCTGCACTTTTTTCTCTTCCTTACCTCCTCTCACAAGATGAAAACCTTACAACACATCTTTCATGAAACACTGGTCAGTTTGCTTACACTGCAGCTTCCCACGACTGGGATATAGCAGATATTTAAGATACCACCTGTGGTGACAGTCTCTGTCAGGCAAAGAGGTTAATCAGGCAGACCGATATCATGATTTAGAAGCAACCCTTGGTATGCCAAGGCACGGGTTCCCCACTACAAAACAGTGACATTTCACTCCCTTCTGCCTACAGTCCCTGCACAGCTCAAAGGCGAGCTACTGCTTCATGCACATCCTACATACACCTTCTCTTTTGTTCACGTCAGCTCGATATTTGAATTTAAATATTTGTTTTAAAATAGTACTATTAGCTTGCAATTCAGCCTCCGTTAAAACCAGGGCTACTTCTTTCATCTGCACAAGGTAAGAAGCTAGCTGGCTACTTGAAGTTTAGCAGTTTCACCTTCATGAAACAGGAGTTTTTCTCCTTGCTGCAGAGAGTTCTTCAAGGGGTTACTATATAGGCCTTCCCCACATTAAATGCATTTAGACCTATTAGTAATACAGTTTTATTCCTAGCTCCTTCAGAGCTTCATTTTTTACTTTTCTTTCAAACTGTTCAACACTGGAATTCTAGCATACAAATTGTTTTAACCAAATCTGAATATGTTCACCAACTATATCTATATTAACACTACTTAGAATCCTACTGTCCATTTTTCCTATATAAAGGTCAACCATTTCACTGAATTACCACAGTAGAAAGTGGTTTAATACATTAAACAGAAACTGATTCAGTAGATAACACATTAAAAAAAATATGAGACAACCTTTTTGAGTACTTCTGGAATAAGATTCACCCTTAATGTCCACCAGAGCTGTTTTCAAGCATGTTGGCCACAATGTGCCACAAGTCTAACACTTGAAGTAGCTGTGGAACACAAGAACAGTTAATTTCAGAATTTCAAGGTTAGTAGTGGTTACACTATTCTTACAAAAAGGCATTTGTTTTCATGTTATCTCAAAACAGTTACAAAACTCTGCATTGATAACAACTGCATCAAAAGGCAGCAAGTCATCTAGTATAAACTCCTTTTACTGCCATTAGAATTCCAGCTCCTTTGAAGCTCTTATCTGTAAGAAGTTGTTTACGCATTTTGTTTACTTTGTTAGAAATTTTGCTTTGGGCTGTATAGACTAATTTTAGTAAGTTTCCATTCTTACACATCTTTGATTATTAATACTGCAATATAGTACAGGGTAAGGAGTTTGTTTATAAGGCTTTAAGTAGATTGAGATAGTTCCTACACCAGCTTTGGGCCTTTAAATTATCAACTACACACCAAATGGATTAACATTCCTTGGTTGCAACATACTTTGATCTAGGCAAAACAATCCAAAGAACGATTAAAACATACACATAATTAAAAGATCCCATAGCACTCTAGTACCCTGTTAAGCAATCTCCATATGCCTACTTAGCTTCAAGCTACTTAACACAAATCAATCACTAATTCTGTTTCTTCATCAAGTGAAATAACAAGAAATAATATGTCCAGACCCCTATCTTCGGAAAAGGGCCTGCCACCTATATACACGACCTATGCATGCCACCCTGGTCAGAGTCCTTCACATTACTGTTCACACTTCTTCCGTGCCTCCCACCCTACCTGTGACACCATATTCAACACCTTACACACTGCTGTTTCCAAAGGGAAATTCAAAATTTCCCAATTAGGAAGTTATTTGGATTACAAAGCCATAAGCATTGCTGAAGTAACTTAAAGCAACTACCTTCCCCTCTACAGGTTGTTATTTTAGCATTAAGAGCTACTTGGTACATTCTGAACAATCTGGTCAGGAAATTGTACGCAGCCACCTTCCTGTCCCCCACCTATTACTCATCTTTCATTAAAGGAATACTATGGGCTTTAGAAATTACCCTGACAGCAAAACATTGCTTTCTGTAAAGCCTGTTACTTGTGAATATGTCACTGAGAATGTCTGTATTTTACATTCCTCTCAAAGATGGAAATTACTTTGCCTTGGCTCTCTCCCCTACTCAACCACATTTAGCAGTTCGAACAGCATATAAGGAAAACCTGGACTAACAGTAGGATCTAGTTTTGCCTCCATTGTAGTCCAGTATTTGTACCAAAAGACTGTTTCTATTTGTCACTTTTGGCAACGTCAAGTCACTTTTGTCTTATTGTTCCTCCCTCTGATTTAGAAAGAATTAGGCTGGTATGTTTAGGTACATTTAAAAAAAATACCTCCTTATGAGGGAGGGAGTGGAGCATCTCCCTTATGAGGAAAGACTGAGGGAGCTGGGTCTCTTTAGTTTGGAGAAGAGGAGACTGAGGGGTGATCTTATTAGCGTTTATAAATATATAAAGGGGGAATGTCATGAGGATGGAGCCAGGCTCTTCTCAGTAGCAACCAATGATAGGACAAGGGGTAATGGATTCAAGCTGGAACACAAGAGGTTCCACTTAAATTTGAGAAGAAACTTCTTCTCAGTGAGGGTGACAGAGCACTGGAACAGGCTGCCCAGGGAGGTTGTGGAGTCTCCTTCTCCGGAGACATTCAAAACTCGCCTGGACGCCTTCCTGTGCAACCTCATCTAGGTGTTCCTGCTCCGACAGGGGGATTGGACTAGATGATCTTTTGAGGTCCCTTCCAATCCCTAGCATACTGTGATACTGTGTGATACTGTGATGAACCTGGAACATTATCACTCCACACAGATTTTAAAAGTAAAACAATAAGACAAAAAGCAAACCCACGTGCTAGAAATGAATTATATTCTCTAAAATACTCAATGCTTAACAAATCTATTCAAACTAGTTATCTCTGCAAATCCATTCAAGGCCATTGAATAAAAACAATTCCAAGCACACCCATAAGCCCAATTTAGCATGCTGGATCAACAGCTCATAGTTGTCAGTTGTGAGAGACCAACTAGGATTGAAAATAATCCAGTTTAAATTCAGACTGAGTTTAATTTCTGATTTTCTTCAGTAATGCCAAAAAACTACTGAAATACACCACACTGGTTTAAAGTTTCTTCATTTATCACCATACCTACCTCATATATTATTTCACATTTCATATAATCCTTTGAAGTCCTTAGTTCATGATTATGTGATTTCCCACTTTGAAATCCCACCGTAGACAAGTCGTCTTTATTTCCTAATAAAACTACGCTATCGTTAGCTAAGCAAATAGCATTTTAAACAAAAACCCTACAAAACACAAACAAAAAATGAGTAACAGTAATGTAACATGATTTGGAAACTAAGTGGTAAATGGATCATCATCCAAGTTCCAAGTTCTATGTAATGCCAAAATGAAGAGCATTGTAAGGTGACAAAAATTAATGGTTAATACTAGATTTGTTAGTAGAAGCAACATTTCCCCAAAAAGCAACATTTTCATGCATATTTGTTTGTGCAGAGATCAGTTATGGCCACTTTAGTAAGATGTTATATGTATGATATCTGTCCAAGCTTTTCAACACAGAGTGAGTTTTCATGTTTTTAATCACACAGTGCAATTCAAGTAGGAAAAAAAATAACATATGTGCTATTGTAAATTTACTCCTTTTAGAGCTTTTAGATTGCTATCTTAAATTATGGTTTAGTCCATGAATATATGCAATTTATCAAAATGGTGACATATAAAGAACCAGGCAGTAGAAGTTTTGGGAGACATTTTATTAATATACAATTTTATTAGCGATGTACAATAGACATTTTAATTCTCTATGTATTCTGTCTCCTTGAAGTTTGGTAAATGCTTGTTCATATATAAAACTGCATGATGCTTTTTTTATAAGGACCAGAAATTGTGAAAATCTAAGTGCTACAGTATATTTTGTAGTGATTAAACACGTTGTCCAGAAGAGTTACCAGCCACTTCAGTGAAGCACTTCAATAAAAATGTTTCTGATCAAGTTCAAATGCACCTGTTCATAAATAATGATTGGTTTGCTCATGTCCATTATACTGCTAAGTACAACTGTCTCTAATATAAAATACCGTTTCAATACATTTCTCCACATGGACAACTAGATAATCTAGTCATATTTACTTTTAACCAAGGCTAATACAAATTTACAAGTAAAGTAACTTCAGAATTTATTCAGAATAATTATTTTTCAACCAGAAGCTTTACTTTGGACAACGCAGAAGTATATTGCAAGTGACATTCTGCAGCAGAAGCTGGAGGCTTGAGAACAACTAAGAAAGACTAAAGATCAGCAATACACGCTTTTACAAGAACTCTGACCATTCTGAATGTTAACATTAAAGACCAGGTACTTCAGTTTGTGCGCCTGTCAAACAATCAAAACCTCCACACGAAAAAATGAAAAATATCCCACAGAACACAGTATTTCAGAGAACATGTTAGACACTGGCATGACATTTCTCAGATCAAATTGGCAATTGAAATTTAACATCCACCTGAGCTTGTTTTGCTAAGCTTACTATTTCAGAGAGTTTCACCACCTGAAAAACAGAAAATAAAGACTTAATACCAAGACAACCCTAATTTGGTGAGCTGGACCAATTTTTTTAAGCAAAGTAATGCCAGAGAATCATCAGCAAGATCTTAGGGGCAGGGGGGGAGGGGAGGATTGTTAATAATCAAATATTATAACTAAGTGAAAAAAAAAGCTTCAGAACTATAAGTCTCCCCATGATAGAAAATCCACCAGAAGCTCTCTAATTTTTTGCAGATCAAAAATTTTCATCTTCGCTGTTGCTATACATTTGTAGGATGGTTTTCTTATGCACATTATCTAACTTCAAAAGCACCTAAAATACTAGTTAGCTAGAATAATTTACAGACATCTGTTGACTGTTTAGGTAGAAAAAAAATACTTTAAACATCACTAGTTATAATCACTCCTTCAAATGCTCAGCTTATTACTCTGATCTATGCTTATCCATTTGTTTATCCCTCTCATGGTATCATCTTACCTAAATCTGTTTAAGGAATTACCTATGGGCAACATACAAAAACAACTATACTCCTTTTAAAAAGTGCTTCTACAGATACACTTTTTACAATTACAATTAATTTTACAATTTAAGATTACAAAACCAATTTTAACTCCATTTCATGGCTCCATGATTCAGCTAAGAACTTCAGATTTAGACCATTAGAAGATATATTACACAGATGCAGTATAGTTTAAAGACCCATATGTACTGCTAGGGAAGATTTCCATTGACCTAACCAAATCTTGATCAGCCTAGCAGGATTTAATACTATTCCTTAAAACAGAGGGCTGTATTCTCAAGCTAAGCAAGTTCACCCTCCAAGCAATCCAGAGCTTTAAATCCAGGAAACAAAGCAAAACAAAACAAAAAAACCTCCAACCCACAAAAAACCTGTCTGAAAGTCTGAGTATCTGACTACCTTATGAGGCAACAGGACATGCAACTATGTTTGGTTTTAATCATGCACAGAGAAATATAGTGCTCTATCAAAGGAAGTGTTACATTGCATTTTTCAGCTATCTCAATTTAAGTTTTTTCTTTCAATTAATAAAGCTAAGCTCTTAGCCATCCCCCTACCAAGGGGCATAACTGATCTGGTCATTTACATATTTGTGGTTTTCTTAAAACCTGTTTTTTAACCTGCTTTACAGATGGGAGTGTGGGGGGAAGGAAAAAAGTCTCAAACAGAAATTTCTGGGGTATAATAGCTTCTGACTGCATAGTTCTTCTATTTACAAAATATGTACTTACTGATATGTAAAACATTTGCTTCAGGCCCTGATAATAACTGGCACTGCAATTTATCCTAAGCTACTTTTAGTTGATTTAATGGAGTTTCAACTTTTCAATATTCTGCAAAAAACACTATGTTCTGAAAGGAATATTCATAACCACCTATCTTACCATTTTTGCAGCTTCATCCAAGTCATCACACGCGAGGATTTTGAGGCCACTAGCTGTTATTAAAGCTTTGGCATCATCAACTCGTGTACCTTAAGAAACAGATAAAATGCCACTCTTATTCAACAGGAGATTACTACTACCAGAGTATTCTCATATTTTCTAGGAAGCCTGTTCCAAAAGTAAGTTAGTGAATAAAGCTAGAAAACAACAGCTCTAGTAGTTATAAAAGCAGGAAATCTCTTTTTATTAACTTGCCAATCCTCACCATCTAAATTCAAGGTTTTCCTTATATTTCCATAGTCATCAGCTTACAGACAACTTGCTACATAATATATTAAACTCAAGAAAATTTGACAATATGGACAGAGAGATATTAACTTGTACTGAAGCACACTCACCTTGCAACCGTACCACAATAGGTATTTTTAGGTCCAAATCCTTTACTGCCATAACGATGCCTTGGGCTATCACATCACATCGCATAATGCCACCAAAAATATTTACCAGAATAGCCAGTACCTACAGAAACAATGACAATATTCACGTTAAAAATGGCCAGTGGCACATCAGAGAAAAGCACCGCTCAGCCTTTCAGCCTAAGGAAAATTCAAGTTCCATAAGTGTAATAAGGGACGGGGAACACTTCTGTTCTAGAGAACATCAGCAACAATGGTACAGTTCTAAAGTCACATGCAGCAGAACAGTTATTTTAGGAAAACCCTACTGCAAAAATGCCTGTCCCAGGAAACTTCCACATTGTCCTTCAACCCAGCATAAGTTGCAAGCAACAGCCATTACTTTTACTCAGTATGTATTCTGTATAGCTACTTGAAAAGACACTCATTTTCCGTACAAACCCAACACCGTACATTACTTCAGAGTATTCTGAGCATGATTAATAAAGAGATCTGGTTGATTTTCTTTAAGCAAATCAAACAGATGAAACTTCAGTAAAGCGATTTAACAACTTAATTTGTCAACTGTTTATCTTTCCATTTCTAACATTACTCCAGCAGAGGTACCTTCCACACTAGTACCTCCACATACTGAAGAAGCCATGCTAAAGAACACAGAAAATTTACAAAACTCATACACAAGACACTTTATTCAGTTTACTTGAAAGCTAGCATGCTTGGAGGTAAGCTACCTGAAATATGTTTTATTCAGGAGGACTAAGTCTGAGGTTAAGGTACTATCTTTTCCTACTCAAGTGGTGAAAATAAGTGGTAAAAAGATCACAGTCAAGGGTGAAAGACAGAATGAAGTAGGAGCAAAAACGGGAAGACAGCCCTGGAGGACAGAATAAACTTAACAAGACAAAGACACTAATGTGCAACTGGTTAATACACAGTAGCTTGGTTCTCCTTATCTGGGAATTAGATTAGCTCAGCTGTTCTCGCTCCTACTACTAATGGGCAGAAGCAACTTAGACTGGCACCTCAGAAGGCTGTTCCATACAACCCCTGAACTGAACCCAGAGTGCCAGCCAGAGTGCAGACCATGACACCAGTGGGTTGGTGCTGTTTGACTTTCAGCACCAGGAATCCCAGATACAATCACCTTTGATAAAATACCGATTAGCTGAAGGAAGGCACAAAGAGAAAGATATATTAAGAAGTCTGTTTGGACACCCCGTCTCATGCATTAGCAGACAACTGGCATTGCAAGAACTTGTCCCAAATCAATAACTCCCAGCTTCTCCCCTGTTTCTTCTCCTCTTCTCTCTGTAATTCAGGTGGTTTGTGCCTGTGTCACTCACTTTTCCTGCAGTTTGCTGAAAAAATGTGAAGAAAGAACAAGTCTTATGAGGAGCGGCTGGGGGAACTGGGGTTGTTTAGCCTGGAAAAAAGGAGACTCAGAGGAGACTCTATCATCCTCTACAACTACCTGAAAGGAGGTTGTAGAGAGGTGGGGGTTAGTCTCTTTTCCCAAGCAACAAGTGATAGGAGAAGAAGAAATAGCCTCAAGTTGGGCGAGGGGAGATTTAGATTGTATATTAGGAAAATTTTCTTCATCAAAAAGGTTATCAAGCATTGGAACAGGCTGCCCAGGGAAGTGGTTGAGTCACCATCCCTGGAGGTATTTAAAAGATGGGTAGATGTAGTGCTTAGGGACATGGTTTAGTGGTGGACTTGGCAGTGTTAGGTCGATGGTTGGACTTTATGATCTTAAAGGTCTTTTCCAACCTAAATGATTCTATGATTCCATAATACTCTTGGAAAGTATGTCAGACCCTGCATTTGTTAACAGAAATCTTTCCAATGGGGAAGAGACCAAACTCCCCTATAACATCACTTGCTATTCGTTTCTGGCCCTTTCCAAAGATGAGCAAGTAGTACATGAAATTCTGGTGCAAAGGTAGCATACCATCACCAGGTCCTGTAAGTCACTCCTACCTTTTCACCTTTTTTGGTTACCTCTTTTTCATATTTTTCTTTCTTTTAAAAGTCCCAAACTGCCATCCAGTGCCCACTGGGGTAAGCATCTCTAGGTAGGCCATTAATCCAGTCCTTGAATTATCTTTCTGGGATGGTTCTTCCTCCAATTTCAACCAATTTATGAATTTAATAATATTCAAACACTTTTGATAAACTTTTGATAGGATAAATCATTAATGCCCTTCCAAGCCCATTACAAAGTTATTTTATCTTATATTATGTATAATTAGTACCTTAGAAACTTGTTTGTGCACAGCACAGTGAATATTCATCTCTACAACTCTATGTACAAAATAGACCCAGCTGCAAAACAGGCCCAAGAGGAAAAAAAAAAAAAAAAAAAATCAGTTTAGACAGCAGGCAGCGGGGAGGAGTTCCTGACTCAAAGGATTTCTGGAAAGGTTGAAATACAGCTGTAACTTCAACTGGAGGACACAAAGCTGTCTACTCAGTACACAGCCAAAGATCCTATTTTTAGAAAAGGGAAAAAAAATTCAACAGGTTTTCAGGTCTTCTTCATTTGCACCAAGTTATTATCTCCATTTCTTCCCCTTTTTAATTCTATGCTTATAAACACATGTTTTCTGGAGAACACACACTAAATATTGTCTTTCAAATCATAGCCTGTTTTACCACTGTGCAGGATCTTGACATGCCAACTCTTCCCTCACCTTTTTATCAGAGGTAATAAGCTTAAAGGCTTCTGTCACTTGCTGCACTGTAGCACCACCACCAACATCGAGGAAGTTTGCTGGAGTTCCGCCGTGAAGTTTAATTATATCCATTGTGGCCATAGCTAAACCAGCACCATTGACTATATGAGAATAAAGACAACATTTAGGAATTCAGTTTATAAATCCATTGGGTTATTTAAAATTAATTAAATAGAACATACCTAAACAGCCTATATTTCCATCCAATCCTATATAGTTGAGATCTGCTTTTGCAGCGTCCCTGTCTCTTTGATCCTCCTGTGTCCAATCCTGCATATCAAAGATCTTCTTCTGACGATATGCTGAATTACTGTCAAAGTTTATCTTTGCATCCATACACATCACTGAAAGGAAAAAAAAAAAAACACCATCATTTAATGCTAGTATAACAGCTCAATTGCTACATGAACATGTTAAAGTATGTCAAGGCAAACTTGGCAGCTAGCTCATGCAGTCCAAACTTGAAACAGTTTACTGAAAAGACACACTTAGCACCGCATGTAAATATAAGATTCTCTCCAGTTTACCCACACAATGAGTTACGTCCCTTTAACTGCACAAAAAGGGAAGACAACTGTATTTCTTGAGATAATCTAAAAACAAAGCATCTTACAAATAGCTGTTAGATAAATCTGGGCAAATTATGCTTCAGTAATTAGCATGAAATTAATTCCCACAGAAGGTCTTTGTTTTGTTTGCACTGCAACTTAAAAAAAAATTAAAATTATTTAAAAAAATCCCTCTTAGTTTTCTGCTTTTAGATTACATATATAGTGTATGTACATGCATGTAAGCACACAGAAACACAATGAAAAAAACATCTGAGTTGGAAGACAGTGTCAGAATACATACAAAAGTAAGTTAGGCATAGCATGTGAGGTGGAAAATGTATTCTTTACATCAGAACTAAGTTTCTGTCTGTACGAATGTAAGACTTCATTTCTACACCTCACTACAGATGATATAAAAATGACAAGGCACAAGAAACAGACAGAAGAGACTGCTCCATACTGCTCATTTAAGCAATATTATTTAAAAAAAAAATAAAATCAATTACTAGAGTAATTGTAAGCTTCGATGAAGGAGCTACATTCATGTTTAAATTTAAGACTCTTGTACCTGAGTTCAAGTACAAATATTCTCCACAGATTTATGTTTTGGTGAGAGGAGAATTGGCTGTGATTGAACATTAACCAACTATTGTGCAACTGGATATGATAAAAACCTAGTATCAAGATATCACTTAAACACCTATAGTCTTTCAATACATCAAACATTAAACTCAATCAGCCATTCTGATGCTCAAGTAGTGAAAGCAGGAGATTTCTAGAACATTTTATTATTATGGTTACCTTTTCAGTACCAAATTTGAATACACAAGATGGCTCAAATTTCAATTCGTGAATTTTGAAGAGACCCACTAATATGCTTTATTAAATTCGTTTTTCAACATACTATGTTAATGCTAAGTCCTCTTGCTGTATACAGCTGAAGTTTTAGCAGTGCAAAGCAACTAACTTAGATTTACAAAAATGTCAAGCTGTTACATGAAGAATATGAAGAAGAAACATTACCAACTCCTGATGCATCTTCCACCATAGGATTTATTTCTATCATGGTAGCATCATATTTCAGAAACAGATTATATAACTTGATCATATTTTCAGCTGCTTCATCCACCAGATTAGGGGGAAATCCCATTTTTTGAGCAAGCTGAAAGTAAAAGATTGGTTATTGGTCAACTGACGTTCGGGGTTTGATTTAGTTGCAAATTAGGAATGTCCCAGTTTAGCTATTATTTGAGTGTCAACTGAATTTATAGATGTAGAACCTATCCTGTCTTTCTGGAAAAGAAATAACTCTTTGGTTTGAAAAGATTGTTTTCAATACAAAACACTACACTTATCCTAAAAAAGAACTAGTTAGAAGTCATCATCATATGCCTCTACAAAGCTATATAATAGCTAGATAAAGCACTGCCATGCAGAGTTAGATTTACATTGACTATCACCTGAAAATTCTTAAATATCTAGTTCATACCTGTTTCAAAATGTCAAAAGGGTTTAAGACACCTTTAGCAGGTTGAATGCATGCACACTTCACAAAATTTAGAAGCAACCCTCCCATCCTCGCTAATGTGTACTTTTCCACATTAACAATTACCCTAACAGCTTGCTCCTTTTTTATGCCTTCTACTATATCAATGGGTTCCTTAATTATCGCATCAGGATTCTCTGCAGCAACATCTTCAATATTAACACCACCCTGAGAACTGCCTATCAGCACAGGACCCTAGAACAAAAAGGGGAAAAAAAAAAAAAAGCGTAAGTAATTTTACACCACACAATTGTTCTTCCCATAAGATACATCACAGCAATAAAACCTTGTTGTTAGTTGGAAGCTTTTTGATTTGGGCATTTCACTTGTATACTCTGAGGAGAACGATACTATCTATTGAATACATCTACATAAAGCCATTTAATAATACTTTCTAAACTTCAAGGTGTGTGTTGGGTGCAATTTCTTTTAACAAGGAAAACTTTACTTTGTATACATTGTAGCAACAGAGCAATTAACACAGACATACTAGTTTTAAATTTTGATAGGAAGATTCAACTTAGTAATCACATTCATTTTATCCTCTAGGTTGTCAACAGAAAAAGAACAGCCTTCTCATCTCCCTCTTCTCCACTCACCCCTACACAAACACACATCAAATGCAAGGCACTCATTTATTCATCCGCCTTGCTCCAACTCCAAGGACAAATCTAGGTCTGCAGAACGTAGTGAAAAATTACTGCAAACTGTTCCTGTTCAGTAGCATCACAAAGCTCAATTAACTATAGCAATCACTGAATGTAAGTCACAGAGTTCTGACAAAATAGCACTCAATTATTCAATAATGAAAGAAATTAAGAAACCAGAACCAGTAACATTTGCAGCAGAGATTTTTTTAAAAAAGCTATCTAAGTCTCAACAAAAGCATCAAGGACTCACTACTGTGGAACTTAAAAATCCCATGCGTGGATTATGACAGCTAGCATACTAAGGCAGCATTTCATATCCCCATAGGTCATAAACATTAAATAGCCTTATAACTGTTGACAATTAAATACAGAAAGTGTGACACTAGTTCAGAGAATATGCTTAACAACCACACCACTCCCCTCCCATTACAATCCTTCTGAATGTAAACATGTAGATGGTGAATTATCCTACATCTAATAGCAAGGTTCAACACAATGCACATTTCTGGATACTGACATCCTGAACAGGCAGGAAGCTATAAACACACTATAAAAATAATTCATCATTCCACAGAATTGACCGAAGCGAACAGTTTCGCTCAAAACATAAGAAGTCTTGCCCCTACTGGTGAATAACACCCGAGACACCAAGCTCCACTTTCAAGTGACTCTTTTACAGACTTTTCCCCTCCCCTTAAAGGAAGAGGTTTGCAACAACATCAGGAATACACAGTGTGCTGTTCAATCTTCACACTTCCTTCTTTTGAAAGGCATTTCCTCATCATAAGCATCCCAGATAAGTTACAGCACATTACAAGCACATCTAGAAACATGACTTATAAAGTCAGCAGTAAAAACAAAGCACATCCCTATCAAAAGACAATAACCCACAGTTATGCTCAATATACACAAATAGATTTGTTTATATGAGAGCAAGAACAAGCCAGGAAAATATGCTTCCCTTCTTTATCTAATTTGCTTAAATCAGTTACAGTAAATTTTATTTCCATAAGGATGCTTGCTCATTGCTTAGAGAATATGAAGATTATAAAATCCAGCCATTTGCAGTATTTTAATGCCACCTTGTGGTAAATCTGGGGCATATACTGTAAAGTTTGCATCTTCCTTGCTCTCTAATGAGTACAACTGAATGTAGGTCACATAATTGGACTAAAACCCTACACAACTGATACTTTCCTATCAGAAAGAACACCAGAGAGGAAGGAACAAATACAACATTTAACTACTAATTTTGCAACAAAAAAATAAAACAGTAAGACTAGTTTCCCAATTCCTCCACAGAAAATTATTTCATACTCATGCCAGAGATACTCCTCTAATTACCAAAAGCAGTGCCTCTGCAAACTCTTTAGCATCTGGATAGATCAAACTCTGTTTTTGTTGAGTTTCAGAAAATAAAGTTCCAAGATCTGCTTTACCCTAGCTTTGTTGAAGTTATTTAGGAATTCATGCTCTATGCTCCATAATAGAACACTAACTAGCCTGTCAAAAAATACACTGACACATTTCAGTAACTGGATTTGAATTAAAGCCTAAAAAACTACACACCCACACATTCAGAACATACAAGCAGCAGAGACTGTGGCTTTCACCTTCATGAAAGCTCTGAATACAGACCACTAGGCCAAAATCTTCCTACCAGTTGATGAAGAGTATTGGCATAAGAAAGCTACCAGCACACTCAAAATTGAGATACACACTTGTGCACCTCTAACAACCTCCACACACTGGAGAAAAAGGATGTTTGATTTATCCAGGACCATTGGCTCTTCCAAAAGACTTTTACTTATCTTGTCCTTGACATACTTAAATACTGTGTACATGCACATGCACACGCATAGCTGTATTTTTAAACTACACTCTAGTATGAGCATCTGGTAGATACATGCAAACTAAAATCAAAATGAATATAACCCCCTCATTCCACCCATCGGCCATAATGACTCTGAACTTCAGTTGGGGCTACCGATACTCATTTGGTATTCCTTAAATTTAAATTGTAGCATTACATTTTTAAAGCATTTAAACACTAAGGCAATCATATAGTCAGAGATACTAGGAAACGAAATTTAGCTCATGTATATTTCTGATTTTCAAAAGCAAGTGACCCGTACAGTAAACAGTTTTGTCATTTTTTTTAATTCAGCTATAACAAGTTAATTAGTTTACTTCTATTTCTAATATTACTCACTTGAAAAGACCTTTCCATTGTTATTGCAAAATAGTATTCTCTCCTGGGATATCTGCGCTCACAGATAAATACTTGATTGCATATCCTGCCCTTTTCTCCTGTCTGCTTGGTAAACAACTTCTTTCCAATCATTTGGGAGGAGATATCTTTTGCTTCTTCTGGACTAGAATAAAAGAAGCTCAGAATGTGACAAAGAAACTGCTGGAAAAACAAAGGTAGCATAAAAAAAAAACTTACCTAATTTTTGTTATTTTAAGGTTAATAATTAAAAAACTGATTTTAAAATAAGCAATAGGTTTAATTCATAATGTGAAACTTTTAAGTTTTTCCAGTTGGTTGGATAACTTAGAAACAACTTACGAAAAAACTATTTTCACTCCTCCTTTGAGGCCACCTTCAAATGTTCCTTTTCCTCTACCACCAGCTAAAACCTGTGCTTTTACCACAAGATCCTTTGAACCTAGAATGAAAGAAAACCCAAAAATTTGTCATCTGTGACTACTAAAACAAATTGTCCCAAGTAGAATAATAAAGGCTGTTTTCATTTTACCCACCCCTCTCCACCCACACCCCCCCGATTCAAAAGACAAATATGTGAATCAAAGACTGTATTGTAACTCACACAGGTTATTTGAAAAGTCTTGAACCATCCACAAATTGCAGCTTTACGCTGTTCTGTGAACAAACCTTGGCGAGTTAGTATCCAAAAGTGTTGATACTTGAGTGTTCTGATCTATCTTTAACACGTGTTTGAATCACAAATGATTAAGCACCCAGTAAGAAATGGTTAGTATCTCACAGACTATGAACAAGATCAAAGTGAGTATCTGACACACTGTAATCCAAGATTTTCCTCAATCAAGTACAAATACCATATATCTGTAATCACTATCTTCTGAGCAATGATATGTAACTACGGCACTTACCCAAGTGAACTTTCAGGTCCACCATGGCTTCCATTCAGCAGAGCACTGATGTATAAGCTTGAGTGCTTTGCAGAAGTCAGAGGCCTAAGTAAATCCACTACCTTTCCCAGAGTAGGCAGAATAAGCCCTTCAGTTGGCTTTAACTGTTTAAAAAAACCTTTGCAAAATATTCTTCTAGGTAGGGGGGGCAGTGCATTTGGGTTTAAAAACTGAAGTTTGAGAATATAATCAAAATCAAACGATATTCTGAGGTGTCATTGATGAACTCTTTTCTTTGCTTTTTGTCTTTCAAGTCATTCAAGGTGATAAAGGAAGAAAAACAAAGCCCCAAGTTGTTATTCAAGTTCAATTACACTGAATACACTGCAGAGAGCAGCTAGACTGCAAGATGTTAAGAGCTGCCCTATTCACATTTGTGCAGCACATCCCATCTCAAGCCACCGTTAACTGAGTCACTCTGGTCTTTCCAAGTAAAGAAAGAACCTGCTGTTCTCTTGGATGTGAAAAAGCAACCATGGAAAAGCCTAAGAAAAATTACAGTACTTGAGCAAAACTAGCTGCAATGCGTACCGAAAAAGATTATGGCAGACAAAAAAAGTTGTGTTGATTCCTATTATGACCTGCATCTTGCCTGGCCAGATAAAATTAACCTTACATAATATTGCAAGCTAGGGTGGCTATAAGTGAAGGGAATGCTCAAGTTACTACTCCCAACTAGCTACTTGTAGATTTTACTTCTTGGCTGTCTACCTAACAACAGATCTCTGAAATCACAACTGATATGAAATTCTTTGGCACAAGAAGCACGACAGTTATAAACACACAAGTACATGTTGATTTACTATAATCTATTATCTAATATTTAATTCAGTTCCTGAAGATAACTAGTTTTTGTAGCTACCGAGTTCTGGCAATTACATTAAGTTAACATGCTTTATAGAAGCCATGCAAAATAAGACTTAACTTTTATACAATTTCCTTAAGTACAAAGCTTGCTTTAAGAAACACTAACCCTCATGTATGAATAAGATTATAAATAGTAGCTTCATGGATAAATGAAGCCACATACGAGCTTAAAAATAAAGTTCCATCCATTTGAAAACAATTTACCTTGTACGTACAAACAATCACAAAATTTGGAGGAGTATGACTTTTAGCATTAGTATAAAAGAGAGAGGAAAACACTCTCTTTTCTGTGAATAGATTTGAAAAAAAAAAAAAAAACAAACAAACACACTTGCTCCCTTGCTCACAGAGAATCCACCTGGGCTCCTTCACAAGGCTCTGAAGTGACTCAGGTATTTAAGATTTAAAATATTCACAACATTATTATACTATTTTGAGCTTTCTATGGAAGTTTTATATCTGGCAGAGATTCAGAATTGATATACTTAGTAATCAAGACTGAGAGATTTATCTTACAGTCCACTAGGAGGTTAAGAAGAGAGGGTCCTATTTCTGCACCCTACTTTTCATCTCCTACAAGTCAAAACCAGATGCCAACTAAACCTCTGGTAAGATCTCAGCTGGAACATTACATTTAGCTCTGGATGTGTTCATAAAAGTAATTTTCAATGGGAAAGACTGGTTACTAGGATGATCATTGAAATTAAGAGCTTCCCTTAGAAGAAGAGACTAAAAGATCCTGGCACTTTAAATCTATCAAAGGAAAACAAAGCAAGAACATGATTACAGTCTTTAGCCATACCTGGTGAGGGACAGAGCCAGAACACACAACTACATGTACATCACAGAATCCATTTCCTGCTCTAAACCAGGCAAAACCAAAGCCACCTACCAAGGGAAGTCGGTTTTAAAAAGGTGCAAGAAAAAAAGACCCTTCTTTACACAGAAGATGGTGAAGCCTGCCAACAGGCATGAAAGAAGAACAGGAGATTCAAAAGGAACTGGGCAGAGATGTTCCCTCTGATATTCCTAAGAAAACAATTATGAATGCTGGGAGGAAATGAGGGGTATGAACTGCAAAAAATAGCCAGGCTAACAATCTCCTTTGCATGTTCTTTTGCCACCATGAGAGGTACAGTATTAAGCTAGATGCACCACTGCCCTGATCCCGTAGGATATTTCTTAAGAATTTAATTATTATGCATGATTACACTTTGGCAACGTGTAAAGACATTCGAAAAAAGTGTGTAAGAAACAACTTTAAACTTTTCGCAATCAGTTTTGGCCATAACAAAGATGTTATTGGACTATCACTTATGCAAAAGTATATCCTAATTGTGACATTAAATGAGGATGATATTAATAATTTGTAATTTGTTTTCCTACAGCACTACAAGCAAACTAGCTATTTAATTGCATAAATCCATAACACTTCAAGGGTTATTTGATCAGTTATGTTTACAAGCAATTAACCTGCATAGATGTACCTGAAACAAAATTTAAGATAACATATCCCAAGAAAACCTTAACTTAACCCATGCAGAAAATCTATTATTCAATAAACATTTTTACCTACAGCTCCTATTTAAGGTGACCCTGAAACTAGAGGACAGAAATGTTTGGTCACACACCTCATCTGCAGCGTTACAGCTGCAGCACTATCACAAAATCTGACACAGCAGAGAACTGCTGATATGCAGTAACACAAGAAAAAAATTAGAAACCAGCAGCTAACATAAGTTTTCTACTCAGTATTAACAGTTCTACACTTTTGTTTTGTTTACACTGCTTTGAAATACTGCTAGGCTTTTGTTTCAATAAAAAAATAGCAGTTTCTGCCCTAGAGCAGGTATTCACACACAAAGGTAGGACAGTTTATGCCAGCCAACACTACACCACAGCAGCAGTCCTATCCTGCCTCCTGTCCTCAGCTTTTCACTCCAGTCTCCTTTTCTTGTGCCAGCACAAGCATTTGTGCAACCATGCCTTGAAGGATATCAGAAGAGTGGCTCCACTGAAGGGAAAAGCTAATCCAAGCAGACAGTACTTTTGCAAGCCTGTGTGCACCGTGTGACAAAGCACATGCACAGGGACACTGAAGTGAGCAGGACAGAATGCAGGACATCTGCTTTCAGCAGCAGTAACAAACTGTAAAGCCTTAACACAGGGCATTAGAATAAAACAACAAGCCTTTAGAACAGCTAACAAGCTACAGACCAATGCACAAAACTCAGAACAAGCATTTGTTAAGAGCTACATTTCCATATTAATGGCAGTTAGCACTAAAAAGGACCTAAGTAAAACAGCTTGAAAAGAATCAGGAAATGTTTAGGAAATAAAGAGTAGATATCAATGAGAACAGGTGCCTGAAATCGGCAGAACGCTAAGTTATCACCTGTCTCTGTTCAGGACAAAAAATGTCTATACAGTACTACCACTACAGGCTTCACCTTCAGCAATGGTTTATTACCTAGACAGTGAAAGAGTAATACAGCCAGGAAACAGCCCTATCTTTATTTCTAGCATTACTAATATTTATTTATTGGAAGGAATAATTTCTGATTCCATAACCTAAGCTTTCAAACTGGGAGAAAGGTCTCTTTCTCCTTGCATGCATGAGTTGATCTATGCAAAATACAATCTTATGACAAGCTTATTAAAAGGCAAGAAGGCTTGTTCTGTTGTATCTCTGAAGTTTTCCGTGCAAGTAGAAAATCTGATGATTAGGGCAGACAAACTTTAAAATGTTCTGCTTTACAAGTTTCCATTCCAACTTTTGTCAAATCTCTTTAATTGCCACGTTTCTGCTCAATATTGACTGTAGTAGCAGTTCTGGTTTCCACATATTATAAACATCTTCATGATAACTACGTAAGTCTAATGTGTTCTGACAAAACAGTCAATAGTAAAAGGTAGTGATAGGTTAATAACACAAGTGCCAACCAAGTTCTCAACTACCATTCAACTGCAAGCTTACCCTGGGAGAGAGACAGAGACCCACAACTTTTGCTTCAGTTACTCGGCATTTAAAAGTTTTTAGTTCCAGAAAGAGTACCCCCCATTTATAATGCAAATCAGTTTTTTTCTTGTTGCACAGATATAATAAAAACTCTAAGTACAACCAATATAGTTGTATTTACTGGAATTAGGAAGGGAAAAGAAGGGCTTGTAACTAACCATGTATTATCAACAGAATTCTCAACATAAAGAGTATGCTGACCCTAACTCTGCCAACACAGGCAGAGAATGACTTCAGAGTATACTGTCTGCATTTTGTTAATAAGTATAGTTATTTAGAATTTAACTTCAAAATTACATTTTTTGAGCATCTGAAACTTTGGAGTGTTAGAAGAAGTATTGTATGTAAATCAAAAGTATGACTACTGAAACAATTACGTGCCAGGAATGTTCATACTTTCACTGAATGGACCATATCAGTCAAGAAAGCAAACAGGTATTTTGCTATTACAAAATATTATTTTCTACACATATACTTCCTGACATTAATCAACTGCATCAAGTTTTTCATAAACTCACAAGACAGATTTGGTTTTGGCAATAGGTTAAGTTAATCGATTAAAATACAGTGGTCAAAATTTGAAACTGCTGGTTAGACAAGTTACTGGAATTAGTGAATTATTGTCAACAGCATGCTTTGATATTAGAACTTCAAAGGAGTGAAGTGTTATAGAAGAAAGCAAAGGCTGAAGCAAAACGTAAGCTTCAGAGGCCAAAAAAGTAATGTCTGCCAGAATTCAAGTAAATGTTTGGTTTCTAGACTACTACTGCTGGTTATCTACAGATTTTGACCAGGTAAGCAGGAACATAATTGGAAAAAAAACCTACTTAACACTGACCACTACAGCAGGCATTTTTTAACACCTGGAGGATTTCTGCACAAGTTTGCCACCTTAGATCATCATCCACGTCCTACAG
Organism: Vanellus vanellus; assembly: GCF_965231255.1. Classification (NCBI taxonomy): domain Eukaryota; kingdom Metazoa; phylum Chordata; class Aves; order Charadriiformes; family Charadriidae; genus Vanellus; species Vanellus vanellus. The sequence continues at coordinate 191,015,240 of NC_138905.1, forward strand.
CATCTGAATAAACACTCTGGAGCTCCAGACTCTACAGACAACCTAAAAGACATCAGTTAACATAGTCCAGCAGATAATTCACAAACAGGGAAAACTGACAATGGCAAAACAACAAGTATTAGAAACAAAAACAACACGTGGGTTTTCAGTGTAACACAGAACAAAGAAAAAAAAAAAACCAAACAAAAAACCAAACAACTTAATCACAGACTACCAGGGAAGGTGAGATATACACTAAGGAGAAAACCACCCCAGCTTTTGTGCCACAGTGTCTGGAATACCTATTCTTTTGAAGAGCTAATAAAGTAAAAGCTAGTACTTTACTAGTACTAGAAAATCATTAGAAATTATACTAGAAAATCTACTTTACTAGAAAATCATTGCACATGTTGTACTAAACTTTGGTTTCTTGCTAAATCAAAGCTGAGATGAATAAATCTATTTATAATTTTAACCAGGTTTACAGAATCACAGAGTTTCAGAGTTGGAAGGGACCTCTAGAGATCATCTAGTCCAACTCCCCTGCTAAAGCAGGATTGCCTAGAGCACGTTACTCAGGACTGCATCCAGGCAGGTCTTGAAAATCTCCAGAACCACTGAAAAGAGCCTGGCTCCATCCTCCTTCAACCCACCCTTTAGACACTTGTACGCCATAATAAAGTCTCCCCTCAGCCTTCTCTTCTCCAGGCTAAAGAGTCCCAGCTCTTTCAGCCTTTCCTCAGAAGGGAGATGCTCCAAGCCCTTAATCATCTTAGTTGCCCTTCGCTAGACTCACTCCAGCAGTTCCCTGTCCCTCTTGAACTGGGGAGCCCAAAACTGGACACAGTATTCCAGTTGTGGCCTCACCAGTGCAGAGTAGAGGGGGAGAATGACCTCCTTCGACCTACTGGCCACACTCTTCCCTATGCAGCCCTACTGGCCACACTCTTCCCTATGCAGCCCTACTGGCCACACTCTTCCCTATGCAGCCCAGGATTCCATTGGCCTTATGCATTACTTTTTTTTTTAAAAAAGACATGCCGGTTGTATGTTTAAGCAACAGACAGAAAAATGAAATAACAACATTGAAAAGAACTTAAAAAGTCTGAAAAGAAACATCTATTAATCACAGAACTGTCTGCAGGAATACAGCCAAGCTGATTACTGGAGTCATTCTGTAGAAAGCATACCAAAAAAGATCATTCCTTATAAACCACAGAAATAAGGAGATGGACCAGATCTCTTAAACTGCAATAGCAAAAGTAGCCGCATACTCCATTACTTTCAGTCTCCTTTCAAGAACTGGTGCAGAAAGGTAAAAAGTTATGCACTCAGTTTTCTCAATACCTCCTATTCCGTACAGCTTTTTATTTTACTAAAATGAGCATAAAGCCATAGGATTCACCATCTTAAAATCCTACAAAACTACTGGAATACAAAAGCTGCTTAAAGATATTAATCACTTCAGAAGTCTTACCTCTCAAATCATCATGAATAGAAACATATGCTATAAAACAAAAGCAGGCTTTTCTACAGGCATACAATACGACACTCCGTTCCACACAACTGTTAACAGAGGAAAGTGTCAGAAAGCATCAAAACTTCAGTTGCTGCAATATGTACACTTTCATAGATGCTGTCTTAACACACAGCAGTGCTATACATTTCAAAGAGTGTGTTCTGCTGAGCTATCTGCTATCACACTGATGAAGCACCTGTTCCTCAAGAAACAGTCTTTAGGTTCATTAGTCATGTGCTTGGTAACAAATGCGTATCAGCTTCTGAATCAGCACGAGTCACAGTGCTAGCTGGAATGTACGCGTAGGCTGAAAGTAAACCATAAACTTAGAGGCAATCACCAAGACATACTGCAACCCCTTATCAACACTCTGGAACAGAACTTACTCAGCTCACTATTTCAAAATTTAAGTGAGACACTCATGTAACATATTAAAAGCCACGTATTGCAAAGCCCACGTCACTAAAAATACTTTTCTTTTTTTATTTTTTTAAATCAATAAAATCTTTAAAGACCTCATCAGACACAAGTCCTCTCAGCTTTGAGTAGAATGCATTCTTTCAGCGGGGCATAAATGGTATCTGGAGGTCTTGAATGGAGACGGTGAACTACTGGAGGAAAAGTGAGTAGTGACATTTACAGGAGGCCCAAATCTACTCCCAGGGACTGAATTACTCAGTAGCAGTTATTTTAAAAGCATAACAGTTCCATGAACCAGTATATGATAACAAATTACTTGATATGAGAGGGAGGGCTCTTTATAGGGGAAAAGTTGCTTGTGGTAAGTAACAAATGCTAACGATGACTCTCAACAGCCAGACAAACATGAAAAGAAAAAGCTTTATGCAAACCAATGCTGTAATAATTACAATGGCCAACCTTCCCATGACACAACATTAAAGTTTTTCAAAAAATAGAAGCAAAACAATAATCGTTTGCAGAATCCAGCTAGAACAGAAATCTGAGGTGAGAATAGCACTTTAAGAAATCTGATAGCTGCAGCAGAAATCAAATTATTTAAAAAGGCAAAAAAAATTCAGTTTTTTCTTTCTTAAGACTCAAACTGTAATTGATCTGTCATAATTGCTCAAAAGTTGCTCACAGCATCTAATTACATCTCAATTTCCTTTAAAAATATAAGAAAAACATTGTAGGGAAGAAAAAATGCAAGCTCAAATACTGTATTTTACTTCACATACATTTCAAAATTACTTCACATATAGGTAAACAAGTTGGTCTCTTTAGGACACTTTGGTCTTTAGCAGAAAAAATATTTAGTACAAGAAAGACTGGGAGGGTAGAGACGAAGCAACCTTTCTGGCTTCCAGACTATTTCATCTAACTTCAGACCTCAAGATAACTAGGCTCTAAAACGAACTGCAACATTCGTATACCTCAGCTTGATTCTACCACACACTAGCTACCTTGCAGTGACAAAAATCCTTGGTATGATTAAGCTTTGGCTTTGTTCATACAACAGGGTTGCACTGATTTAGCTACAGCCACAGCTAAACTATGATAATCTCTGTTAATGAGAAGGTTTTATTTGTTATACATTGGGATAAAACGTTACCCATTTCTAACTGAAGGGAGGTATTTGCAAAAGAAAAGAAATCCAATGACAAACTCAAGTTTACAGAGAGCAGGTTTCTGACTGAAGGTTATCAGGGTCATGTGGATCAGTCCTAGGGAGACAGAACAAGCAGCATTACCAGCTATCTTTGTAATGGTTTAGACAAACATTTGAAACACCAGTTTCACACATAAAAAGAAGCAAAAGATAATCTCTTATCTACCAGCAACAACTCTTACACAACAAAAATAAACAATGAGCAGGTCGACAAAAAAAAGTGAGATTTTTTTTTTTTCATTCTGCTCAAGATTTGATTTGTTTGGCTTTTTTTAAGTACATACTAAATTAAAACTAGTGGAAAAATAGCTACAATAACAAAGAAATTCAAAACACTGGAGAAAAGGATAATCTGTCATCATTCAGAATAAGTTCTGGACAATGTTTGTGCAATACCTCAAAAACTCAAGTTTCTTCAGTGTGTTCTCCTTTTGGAAAGTCTTCCCTTCTTCATCTCAAGTACCAAAGAAAGCCATACGGTCAAATACACACCAACTTAAAGTATATCGCTGACAATCAGAAGCCCTGAATTCCTTTTTTCTAGCTAACTAAAGGATGCTAACTCATACACTTCACAAGTTCTTTTTTCTGACCCCCAAGATATTGCACAGGGTCACATACTCCAGATAAAAGGCATACTTATGACGTCACAGAGCTATAAACCAGCAGTCAGACACACCTACTTTGCTGCAGGACTCCTCTCTGAACAAGGAACAAAAAGGAATCCTGACCTTCGAGTTTCTCTGTCTATTAAACAGCCATAGGCAAAGGTTGTCTCATTTGCCACTAGCCAGAGATCTGTACAGATATTAATGTAAGCAAAAGGATATGCCCAACTTGTGGAGTTTAGATCACGCTACAAGCTCACCCATAAGAGAAGGTGAGGTTCTGAATTTTAAACCACTGTCAGAACAGAAGTAGTTTAACACCTTTCTTTCATACTAATGAAGTCAGTTTTGTATCATTTGCTCTCTAATGGGAACAAGCCAAAGAAGGCAGGCAGACAATACCTGAATTGCTGGGACATCAGATCTGAAGGAAAAGCAGTTTTTCAATTCCTTTCTACATTACAAAGCAGTATAAGTTGCTCTAGAAAAAAATTACCTTTTTCAGATCTCATTTCTTGCATTAAATCTACACATGAAATTGAAATAAATCCAACAAAACCTATAACCCCAGTAATTACTACAAATATATCCATTTGGAGGTGAACAGAGATTTAGGCATTTGCGTAAGAGTGGAATAAGAAAAGCAATGTCCTTCATTAAAAATGTGTGACAAGCCTACTACATTTTTTCCAGGGGGAGAAAAAGCTTTAAACTAAAAAAAAAAAAAAAGTCAGTATTAATGCCTCAAACGATAGAAGATGAGTTCTGTATTACATCCAAATTAAACCAAAAAATTTTACTAAGACTCATAGTAGGTGAAGTGGCAAATTAATATGCAGGATCAAGTCCAAAATTAAAGCCCAACTCTAAACAAAGCATTTAAGCACCAGAGAAAGGAAATTGGATGCTTTTTCATCAACAAGCCATGAATTTTGCATATAAGTACAAGCCATGAAAGTTCTCCCCTCCTGCATGAAGTAGTTGCATTCTGCCAGAATAGCACATTCACAAAGGAACAGGATTCTACTCTTCTTCTGCAACAGTAAGTATGCTTTGCATCTTCTGTTCTATATAAGATCTTGGACTACAGAAATCTTACATGCCACCACCACTGAAGCTCTTCAAACAAGATTTCCTCCAAGCTTGCTTGACAGCAAAAAGAAATCCAGGATTTTCACAAAGTAGAGTCTATTACTTATCTCAAAGAAGTTTAGGTAGTCTAACTGCCCCATTCCATCTAAACAAGACTCACAAGTTACAGGAAATGTTTCTGCAGCATTTGGGTTATGGGAATGATGGTGCCTGAAATATACGTTCACAGCATTTAATGGAAGTAGGATCAAGTCCTTCTCCGCTGGAATTTCAGGGACATAGTTTAGCTTCATAAACAAGTCTCAATACACAACTGAGAGAGTCTCTAAAACTAGGTCACTTAACTGATTTCACTGTGTGCTTGTGCACTGAGCAATCTTAAGCATTAGAAAACATCAAATTAAGAAAATGTCAGCTCCAAAGTAAATACCCAAATCTACAAGAAAGGTGCTTCACAGGAAAGGCTCTCTTAAAGAGAAGGTATATTCAGAACTCCAAGAAATGTCTTACCAGGAAAGACAGAAAAAGTAGTAACACCTTGTATCAATCCCATGCCTATATTGTATATGTTCCCTTTAATATTATACCTATTTCTTTTGCTATTTTGTAAGCTTCGTCTGGCGTCCTTGCAACTAGTCCATGTGGAACAGAAATGCCAGCCTCCTGCAACAGTCCCATGCTCAAGTATTCATGTAGCGACAGCCTCCTCTGTTGCTGTTGTTGCACCTGAAATCCATGATTATTGAGTATTCCTGGACCTCCACCCAGTACCTGAAGGAAAAGAAAAAAAGAAAAAAAAAAAGAAAAAGAAAACAAAAATAACAAAAAACATGACTGTGTTGCAAAAAACTGCCCTCTCTGTCTAGGTTAAAAAAAAAGTTGACATGTTAAACAAGTGAAGTTTAGTGTACCGATGCAAACACCTTAACACTTAATCCTACACTTGTTGTACATTACCCTTCCGCATTAGTCATTCATGTATTGGGTTTTGTGAGGTCTTGTTGGGGCAGCAGGAAGGAGCTGGTGAAGCTGCTAGCACTGACAAGGACCAGCAGGGTTGAAACACCCTGGAGTATTTAGTTAGTATTTAAGTACTTTAAAGAATATATCTGCAGGGAGAAGATCCTTGAGGAATTTTGGAAGCATAAGAGAACAGAGAAAAGCACATAGAATAGGCTCATTCAAAAGCTTTGGTAGATTGCCTCTGTCTACCAGACTAAGCCCTGGGAAGGAAGGGCAGCAGAAACTAAGTTACACCACCTTCAGTGGTTGTACATGGTGAATTTAATTTGCTACAGAAAAGATTATTCAGCCTTCATATGACTATAGTGAAACAGCTAGAAAAACTAGCTATGACCCATCTCAAACATCTACACTGAATCACAGTGTTGCTAAAAGTGTAAAATAACTTTAACATTTCAAATAACAAGTAAAATATAACATGCGTATCATTCAATCCAAGAAGTTCCAGCGTGGAGTGAGTCTTAATTTCATCTGCAAAACTGATGCACAGAACTCCAAGAATTTCTGATACATATTTTGTATAAAGTAATTCAGGGAGAAACTGATTTTGATTATAAAATATCAGAAGTGGTACTGAGCAATGCCCTTTTAAAAAGAACAGCTATACATGGACTTTTAAGATGACATAGATTTCCAAAGGATACCTTGTAAAGTAAATGTATTTCATAACAAGAAAATTATCAGCAACAAAAGTAAAAAAAAAAAGTTTGGTGCATTTTTTATATTTCATTATATAGGGACAAGACCTTAATTTTATACATACATGAAAGAGTAAACCTACTGAATTCAGCTAGTCCATGAACACAGATTGGCACTGAAAGATTCAAGGTAAAACTACAAAGACTACAAAACAAACCTAGAGACAAGCAAAATTTTGCATTTATTTTTATTTTTTCAGTATGCACCATTGGCACAAGTACCACAAAAATCATTCTGCATTAGATTTCTAATAAGACTGGATTTTTAAGGCTTCGTTTCATTTTAAGTAAAGTAAGCACGCAGACAATGCAAGAGCTTTACTACGGCATTTCAAGCTAGCGAATCCACAGAGCCTATTTAATCTCACAAGGATTCCTTCTGCAAACAGGAGGCCCCTTCCTTGGCGTGAGACCCAACTGAGAGGTGCTGACCGCTGTAGCTGCTGTTTCTGTCACTGACCGACCAGCTGGGCCACGGGAGGCTCTGCGTAACATGAGAGGGGAACTCAAAGCGACCTTCCACCATATGTGGAAGAAGAAGAAAGTCGCAGGGAGAGTTATGCGCTTCAGACTCCCTAGTTCTTCTGTTTGCACTGCTTTCCAGGGGTTCTGCTGCCAAAAACAAGCCCATACCCCGAAAAGCCATTCACAGGAAACAAAAGCAAAGACTGGGCAGATGCGAGCTGCAAGAAGCGTTTACTGGCACAGCCCGACCCCTCGTATGAGTAAGGTGACAACGGAGCTGGAAACATTGGGATTTCCAAGCAAGTTACGTGAGTGGGTCTGCAAAACAAGGAAAAGGGAACCAAGCCGGGAAGATGTGCCGCAAGCGAGAACAGCAGCTGCGGGGGGACGTACGCCAAAGCCGAGCACACGGCTGCCAGCCCCGCCGCCGCGACAGGGCAGGGCAGGACGGCGGCGGTAGTGGGATGAGGCGGCCGCTCCTCCCGCCGTCGCTTCGCAGAGGGGCGACCCCGACCCCAGCCGGCCCAGGCCTGGCCCGGCCCTACCCGCTCCGTCCCGTCTCCGCTCCCGAGCGGCCGCTACCTTCGCCGTGGCGGTGCCCAGCGCGGCACGGAGGCCGTTGCCCCTCAGCCCGGCCGACACCCGGCTGCAGATCATGGAGGCCGCCATGGCTGAGCCCCTTCGCCCTCAGGTGCCCCCTCCCAGCGCGCATGCGCCACCACCGAGACGGGGCGGGGGGGCAGAGGGAACAGGGTGGAGCAGGAAACGCTCGCGCGACACCGCTCCCTCAATGACAAGCGCCCGCGGGGCGGGGGGAGGGGCGACTCTATGGTCTCGGGGGGGCCCGCCCGTCCCCGGGTCGGCGGTGCTGCCCCCTGGCGGGGCGGACTGAGTGTGGGAGGACTGAGGTGGGGTGCGGGCCCTAACCGTCTTCCCGGCCTCTCGGTTTTTCAACGACTTGACTTTGTTTTTTAAAAAAAAAAAAGGTTATTTTCCGTCAGGGATCCCAAAAAGGGTTGTAAATCCCCCCACAATCGTCCAGCCCACCTGGGCCCGGCTGGCGCCATGCCTGTCATGCGGGAGGAGGGGGGCCCTGCTTCCCTCTGCCATCCCGGACCTGCTTCTGCTCCAAAGCGGGGAAAAATGTCAATATTTTTACTCTGAGAATTTTTATTTCTATTTTTATTTCGTATTTCAGCGTGTCTTTGTTGTCTCTCCGTGAGGGTTCTTCACCTGGTGTGGGAGAGCAAATCAACACACTGAGTCGAGATACTTGTTTTTATTTCAATTCTGCAGAATAGGGTGCTACGCATTTAGCAACAGCCCAATACTTATAGCAATAAAATGCAGCTGATTGGTTAATCACGATTCATTCACACCCCCTCCTAACTATAGATATGCATCTCAGCTCATGATTAAAACATTTAGGGAGGTTACCCAGTGAACATGCTCATTATTCACGACATGGGGTGTGTATTTTAGCATTACAATTACCCAAGGTTAGTTTGGGATACACTCTTGCCTCGAGTTTAGTCCAGAAGTTATATTTTTTGCTATCTTATGTCCAAGTCAGCAACTGCAAAAAAACTCACAAGACATACTGTTTTGTTTCACATCCCAGTCAAGGTTAGGTACTAAGTCCCAACCAAAACTTCTTGATAAACTTTTAACTCTGTTCCTTAGACATCATAGAATCATAGAATGGTTTAGGTTGGAAAGGACCTTGAAGATCATCGAGTTCCAACCCCTCTGCCATAGGCAGGGCCACCTCCCACTAGACCAGGTTGCCCAAGGCCACATCCAGCCTGGCCTTGAACACCTCCAGGGATGGGGCCTCAACAACTTCTCTGGGCAACCTGTTCCAGTGCCTCACCACCCTCAAAGTGAAAAATTTCTTCCCAATGTTTAATCTAAACCTGTCCTCTTTCAGTTTGAAGCCATTCCCCCTCATCCTATCCCTACATGCCCTAGTAAAAAGTCCTTCCCCAGCTCTCCTGTAGGCCCCCTTTAGGTACTGGAAGGCCACAATAAGGTGTCCCCAGAGCCTTCTCTTCTCCAGGTCACCTTCGTGCAGTAACTCAAACACATCAATTACCAAACTGAACTGAAGACACAGTATTCCTGGGTGCTTATTTTGCAGCCCACCTTCACTCCCCCCCTACCCAGCGACTCCATCATGACACAAAACCGTCTCCGCCTCACGCAGCTGGAAGCTGCACCTCTGCAGTTTCATATGTGTATACACACTGCGGCCGCCTCCAGTCACTTCACTAACGAACTAAGCAGGGGACAGATGTCTCCGCAGAAACCAGTGAACAGACAGACCTTTTGAGTCACACGGAGGCAAAGCTTTTTCCTTTAAAAGAAAACAGTAATTAGGAAAAGAGTAGTGGCCTGGGAAACCAGAATGAGGAATGTCCTCTACCAATAATAAGGAAAAATGCAGTTATTTCTGTACGTCATGGATGTCAAAGCTCTAGATCTGACCTGAAGGAAAGCCATGCAGGAGCTGTGATTCTCCTGAGTTTTGTAACTGGAATTACCCAATAACCAAACAAGTTAAATATTTTTCTTCTGAAACCGAAAGTGCGTTATCACAGCTTCTCCTTGGGCAAGTATTGCAAAAGGCAGAGTAACCATGGGTTAGTTATTTTGCTTCTGGTCCTCTGCTGTCTGCGTATAGTGTTGTTGTCACCTGTTAGCAATGCAGCAAGCTCAGCACTTAGATCTGCACCTCTCACATTCAGACATTCAAGGTAGGAGCACATGTCACTGAACCTGTAAGCAGCTGCAAAATATTAATAGACCGTCCAAAATTTTCCAGCACAGCTGACAAAAGACTTCCTTCTGCGAAGGGTAGGGGTGGATACGGGGAACCGCTTAAACTTTGTGCTCTTTCTCCACCAAAATACCTCTCCTCTGTACACACAGTGGCTCTTTTCTAGTCACCAGGTCTGCCTGTGGCTCCATCACAGGGCAGTACTTACACGTCATGTCCACATACAAACTTCACCAAATCTCACAACCCTGGAAGCTTCTCCGAAATTACCTCCCCCCTGGAAAGGAGAAGAAAGGGTACGCAACAAAGTGTAAAAAGACAATGTAATGAAGCTTGGCAAAACTTAAAACCTTAAGCTTAAAAGCTCAAAGCTACTGTTCAGAGACCAGTATTGGCTGCAGGTCAGGAAACTAGAGTTATATTCTCACTCAGTTGTTTGCTACTGCAAGAATGTTTGGCACATCTCTCTGGGTTTATAATTCATTCTTGCCTTTGCAAAGAGCTGTAAGATATTCAGAGTACAACTACTTTTGTATCTTCTTATTGTGGGTGATTTTTTCCAGATGTAAGATTAAGAAGGTTTTTAACTTCCACATCAAAAGAAATGTTACACAGTCTTGCAATATTAAAAGACTTCTAGAAAGATTGTGGCAGCTGATGCCACTGTCTATAGTCTGATACACAGCTGTATGGAGAGCTTTAATTATTTGGATGTTACATTGTCTAATTTCCTTCTCAGCTGTGATAACTGGTCTAACTGGGATTCATTGTAAAACTGCGTGAATTTCTGTCTTCTTTCTGTTTGATCACCAGTGCCACCGTCTGGCTCAGACTGTCAGTACAAGGTGGTCGGGGGTTAACGCAACCCAAACCTTAAAAACAATGTCATTTAAAATGTTCTTGGAAATGACATGTTCACCTTTTCTTTGCTTTCTTGGAGAAATAGGAAAACATAATTATCTTGGTTACAACCAGGAAAATTCCTAGTGAGTCCAGTTAAAATCACTCAGGTTTGCGTAGGCTCGGCCTGGTTCAATACCTGACCCATATTCATGGAGACTGTACAAAGAAAGGGGAATGCACTGCAGGTTTCTGATAGATATGCAGATGATGTGCTTAATCTCAGGAAAATTCCAGATATAGGTTCCATTCTATGCAAAGTTTAACATGGTGAGATTTCTTGCTAAAGTCAGAATAAACTTTTTAACCCAGGACCAAGGCCCTCTCTGAAGCTGTTTTTAAAGCTGTAAAGGAGGAAAAAAATGTACATTGCAAATGAAGTAGGAGCAAAGATATTTTAACAGACAGACAGCTGTTTGATGCCAAATAAAGCATCCCAGAAGGCTCAGGCATTATGAAATAGATATGAATTTGCTTTATTATAGATTTATCATATCTACCTAGTGACAATGGTAGAGTCTGATTTGCTTCCCAGAACTTGTAAACTCCACTGATTACCATGAGTTTACAGGGTAGAAAATTCCCCAAACCAAAAGAATAGATTTAGCAGTGGCTTAAAAAGCATCCCAGTACCTGTGGAGAAAACCTCACTGAGCTTTCCAGAAGCTTTTAGTCGAAGACCGGAGGAAGCAGCCCACTTTTTTGGTATGGTAGGTGAGTAAACCAGTTTAACTGTCAAGGTCAGAGGAAAAAAACCTGAATTGAAGCAAAGTGAGAATAATCTTTCAGTGCTTTACATACCACATCTTGCAGCCAGTGAATTGTCTCTGCATTGCTTGTCTGCAGGAGTCCTGTCAGAGTTGACTCGGGACAAACTGCAGGTTGCTAAGGAGACCCCCAGGAGCATCGCATAACATGAAACTGTTCACTGTACCTATCTGCAATGTAATCAGGTTATTCCATCTGTTCTTCAAATGACTGTCATACAGAAAAAGCAATCCAGGGTCTTTCCATGAAGGTGCTCCAGTGTCTCTCCTGCAAGGATTCTGACATCTTCACCTGTCCTTGCAACAGGCATTTGTACACAGTCTCAGGTCTGGATGGGTGCAGTTTCCTACAGGGTACACTATGATCATTAAGCACCAGCTCACCGTCTCTCTGAGTACAAGAACTGGGGAACACCAGGGAAGGCTGGTAGATTCGGTAATAAGCAAAAGGATTTTGCTTGCAAAAGAGATTCTTCATGTAGTGTGTAGTTAAGCTGTGGATCACCTTGCCATGAATGCTGCAAATGAGGGAAGTTTACATGGGCTCAAGAGGAGTCTTGGTAAATTTAAAGAAGATAAACGAGAAGAGGGTTAGTAAATATACAAAAGCCACCTTTGCCTTGAGAAGTCACTGCGCCACAGATGGCTGTAGAAGAGTAGTCGAAAGCCCTGTCATGGTTTCTTGCCCATTACATTCCAGACATCCACTCTGGACCACCTGTACTGTCCTAGATGGATTTTTGTCCTGAGTTAGCAGACACTTTTATATTCTTCTGTCTCAGGCTGCCCTGGGATTGAATACACCCAAAAGTTTCATAGAAGCTGGAGCACAATCCATTTTTGCCAACCTACAAGTTGCCCAAGGTCATTGAAAATGTTAATGGCAGAGCTACAAATAAAACAGAATTGTCTCACCACCTACATTCATTCTGATGACTCAGTCTTGTCTGTACACAGCGGAGCAAAGAAATAGTTAACAGGCAATGGAGACAGTAAAACTCTCTCACCACAGTACAGCTCTAATTTGTCCTTTTGCTCTTGCATATGCACACTATTATTTTCTATGAACTGTGAAGACAGTGACCATTTTTGGGCTGACAGCATATCTCGATAACAAGTAGTACTCTTAACGGAACCAGATACAAATGATAATTCCATCACTGGTATAAAAAAAAGAACATGCTGGTATTAAAAATGTACAAGAGTTCATGATAGTCAGTGAAGGTTATAGGAATCAACCTTTCTTTTGCTCAGCTAGGCCCTTCCAAAGTACAATATTAAAAGCGAGGATTTTCTGTTCTGTGATAAGGAACTATGTAATGGAGGAAATCTAATAGGTCTTATAAATCCTGATATGAAAACGTAAGGAAAAAAAAAAAAAAAAAACAAAACATTTTTAGGAGTTTAATGCGAAGCCAGGACTGTGGAGAATGATGCAGATCATAAATTTATAGTAAAGGAAAGGTCAGAGCATAGGCAAAGGTAAAGTAGGCTAACTTCCGCAAAATTTCCCTTCTGTTATTTGGAAACTCACTCTTAAGTAGAAGGATCATTTGTGGAAATTCCAGTAAATTTCAGCTGCAGGTGAGCTGTCTCTGTTTCTTTTCTTCACTCAGTATTCTCCATAGCTTCATTGTTGACCACTCCATCAAATCACTAATTACTCTGACAGACAGGCCAGCAGCACACTGGGGATAGTGTGAACCCTTGCCTGCTTATGCACGGATTTCCTAACAAAGCAGCTCTCTAGCAGTATACTATTTGACAGCTGTGTAAAAGGAACAGACCAAGTTTAGAGGCAAAGCCTGGAAAGGAAGTCAGGCCACATGGGACCTAACCAGTGACCCCACCACATCAACCCGTCTTTCTCTCCATTTCCCAGGAAGTTCAGGCAGGTAGATCAAGTTCATTTCTTCTCCCGCAGTGAAATTCAGATAAACACTGCAGCACATGAAGCGTTTTTTTATCATCGTAATGCACTGAGTACATCTTTAGGTCTGAATCCTATCTAAGCTTTGGAAATCAGATCAGAGGTAAACGTTCAACAGCTTATTGTTTGTGCTAAAATAAACTGTCTATTTGCAGATAAGACATTATCACAGAGGACCTGCACAAGTTGACAAGCAATTAATATTAATTGCCTCTATGAAAGCATATTTGCAATTGCAAAGAACTAATATAAAGGAAATTAAGTGAAAAAATCTCAAATTATAAAAAGGCAAACTAAAGCAGAAGAGATGCACTGTCAAAAATCTAAAAAGCACATGAGTTTGCCACATGGGTAGAAGGGGAAAAGAAGCATGGATTTAGGGATCAAAAGGCAACACATTTTTACACAGGTTTAATAAATTGCATCTTGGCTTAATAAATTATATGAAAAGCTATTGGATAGGAAATAACTCCTGTCAGCTACTTTGTGATGTTTTACACAAGTAATGATAGGAATATATAAAATAATCAGATATATCTTGCAAGGATCTGAGTTCTTTTAAGTTATCTGAGAGCAAAGAGCAAAGTCTGTTTTCCTGTTGTAGAACCAGACTCTACTGGAGAATCATGTTTTATCTAAAATCTCCAAAGCACTTATTGCACAATATCCTGGTAGAAGATATAGATACAAACTTCATGCAAAACTCAGCTTAGAAGCATGGCAGCATTTATTCCTGTCGAATCGGGATAATTTCGTGATTGAATCTAAAGGGAAAAGGCAACCCAAAAAAATTGCATTTGGTTTCTCTCCTTGTTTTGTCTAAAGCAGCTATCTTTACATTCAGACTGCCATATGAAAAAAAAAAAAAAAAAAAAACAACAAATTAAATGTGTAGGTAAAATTTACATAAGTACTTTCAAGTGTAGATCTTTGTACCCTTATTAGTATATTGTGTATCTTTCGTGGTATTTTAAGATAGCAAGGTTGAGGAGAAAAAAAGGAAAAAACATCAATCATGGAATTATACTATCCCACAGGAGGAAGCTGTAGATTATCAACCTCTCCTAATTCCACCTTTCCTAATGTTAAAAGTGGGATAGTGGTGCTCTAGCTCTATTTACCTGGTCAACACAGACCCACAGCTGCATAAAGCAGGCTGGCCATCCTCATGGAAAAGACTAAACTAAAGCTGAGTATCAATAAAATAGCCCAGCAGAGAAAGGGGACAAGAGCTCCTGTCTTAGAGAAGAGTGTGCAGCATCCTACTGTGGCAAAGAGGCCAGGATTTTCACCTGGGAACGTGGAGACTGTATACTCTCTTTCCATCACCGCATTTCAGAGGCAGCAGATGACAGCTCATTAGATCATGCCTCAGCTTTATTGACTATGTGAGCAGTTTTTGACTGAACACTCGCTTCTGGTGACTTAACTCACTTGCTGATGCTGAACATGACAAGGGCTTGTAGTCCTGATTTCTCAGCTGTGAGGCAAAACTACCTCCCAGTTCTAACTGACAGCATCTCAAGGAAAAGTAAGTCGGTAAATTTAAGCTAAAGGGACTGGAATATGCCACGTGCCATGAAATACTCAGGTAGTAACAGCAAGCCTTTACACAGCTCTGTGCACAAATGGCGCAATGATTTACTGACATTAACTAGAATAGATTTTCATCCTTTGACCATTGAGCATCTTTTTCCTTCTGAAAGGCTTTTGTTTTTACCAAATCCACATTATACTTCCTCAATGTATCTCTTAGAAATAGCTGAACTGGCTTTGCCGAAATTTCCCCCAAAAAATTGATGCACAAAGAAGACATGGCAGAAATTTATTAATATTTGTGGATTAGTAAACTTACAAAAACTAAACTCAAGGAATTAAAAACTACTAAGGAACTTCAACTATGCCTGATATCTTCATAAGAAATAAAAATCACTCACACATGTTCATATTTCTGTAGCACTGTACGTCCCAGGAGACCCCAAAGGACTTAACAGATCCAGGCCTCTGTGATCTTACAGGCTTTGGCTTTAAGGAGGTGGTCTTCAACTTAGTGCAGCTGCTTCTGTCAGAGTTAGGAACTACTTGTTTCCATGAAATTAAAAAGTAAAACCATTGTTTAATTGAAAAGGTGCAGATCTTTTAAAGGATTTATGTATTTTTGCAAATACAGAGTACTTGAGTTTGTCAGAAGAAATCTTAGCTGCTGCCAGAAAAGTAATCATAGAACAGTTTAGGTTGGAAGGGGTCTCTTAAGGCTACCTGCTCCAAACCTTCCTCTTATCCTCATGCCACCCCTTGCTCAAAACAGGGCCAGCTTCCAGCAGGTCACTAGGCTGTGTCCAGTTGGGTTTTCAGCCTCTCCAGGGATGGAGGTTCCCCAGCCTCTCTGAGCAACCTGCTGAAGCGCTCTGCCACTCTCACCCCAACACTCTGCTCTAGCAGAGCAAAGTCAGGCTCCAGGAGACTCACTTCAGCACCCAAATCAAAGGAGTTTTGGCACTGCTTTTTAAGGTGAGGCTCAGCTCTCTGCACAGCAATATATAATGGTAGAAATGTACTTTCCATAAAAACGTTATCATACATTGCCTAATTTCTGGTACTAATTTCTATCAGGTGGTAACATTACAGCAAGGGATGATTTATGGTAAGAGACTTGACGATTTAATGGGAGCATGAAGTGTCACAGAAATATTTCTGCTAAAATACAAGTGAGGAAACAGTTAACAATGTTAGATTTTAAATTTTCAGTATTAGGGTTCAGGATGAAACCAGCCGCTTGAATGCAAGTGAGGGAGAATCCATACATCTTCCAAGCTCACATTTCAGTCAGCCTGCTGGCAGGGCTTTGATTCAATGCACTGCTGTCACATTCCACCCAGCCTCTGAATGCCAGCTTTACAATCTAAAATATTTAAACATAATCCTTACATCTTCCAGTACATACTTCTGCCAAGCGAATGTGAATATGTAGTAAATCCCACAGCCAGGGAACTGCGTGCATAAGATTCTCAGAAAGACGGATGTTTTCTGGTTGCGTAGCTGCTTTTCTAGCAGCTTTAGTACAGTGTGTGCTTTTCTGACATGGTTTCTCTGTGTGCTCTTCTCAAGGAACGGCTGCATAGTCATTTTAATCTGATATAAATCTGGCCTGTCGCTAACACGTTTGTCCCACTATTCTTGTTCCCAGCTGCTCGTACTCGCTGCCTCCCTTGTGCCAATTCAATCACTCATGTACCTGAGCTGTAAATCGTATCAGGGAACCCATTGTGCTGAAAAAAAAAAGGCAATCTTTTTCCCAGCTTGCTGAGTTAGGTTTGACTTCGTGCTATGTTTAATCTGATCTAACTGTCCCATTCCCTCCCTGTGCCCTTCACAGCATGGTAGGAAACAAATTCATGTAAAAAAATATTTTTTTTGGAGCCACATCAGTTCACTCATCCAGTTCGCTGCACAGCCACTTCAATAACAGCACAAAGATGAGGAACAAGTGCTTGGGCCTGAAAAGTAGGTGCCTCTCTTTCAACAGCAGCCTGGACGCATGCTGTTTTAAATATACTGTTTTAGCTGTTTATCTCACAGAGGTACTTCAGATGAAATATTAATAAACAAGTTTACAAGAGCACATAAATCATAACCTTGCACACTTTTCAATATATGCCTATATTAGAAGATGCATTTTTACTTTCTCATTCTTTACTTCTCATCTCTTTTCTTCAGTGGATGCCTGTTCACTATCAAATTCAGAAATACTGGCCTGTATTTACTTAATAATCTGTGCAAAACCTAAGTGCATGTCCACATCCCAAAGAAATCCTAAAGTGAAACCGATTAGAACAGATTCAGTCAACAAAATGTGTTTTATTTTGATACAGTATTCTTTATGTGAATGAGCACAAACAAAAGATGAAAAATGTAAACAACAGAAACATCTCTACAAAAGCATATTTCAAAACCAAAACCTTACCCCCAAAAAAAGGCTATTTTAAAGTTCTGCACAGGAATAATACTTCACATCCTTGTTGTGATCAATAGGGTGGTAGACAGAAAATCTCAGCCTACTGACAATTATTACAGTTGTTTATTAGAAATATGAAATATTTTACATTCTACATATTTATCTTTATATAATATTTGTAAGAAATTGTATCCTGCTACCATTCTAATGAGCCTAACGACTGTATGAATGTTTTTTGTATTTAAAAAGATGAGTAGAATGACAGTGCACCACACTCAGACTTGTTTGTAAACGCTGTTTGGTATGAGGTCCGGAGAAAAAAGTGTACACAGAAAGTACAATGTTTTCATTGTTTGGATAAACAGCCTTGTAGTGTATTAATATATTGGACCAGAATGAGCTTAGTGGGTGAGAAGTCTTTGATAAGACTTTTGTACGGTCCTTGTCATCTTAAAATGTAAATACATAAGTGACATAATTTACTGATGTTTAATCTGGAAATTAGGATACTCCAGCTGTACTGGAAGACAAATATAAATGAATGAGCTTGGTTTACAAAAAGTCGGTTAGCTTGGCAATTTGCCCAAGATTTATTTATTTATTTATTTATTTACTAATGTCGGTAATTCAGGGTGTGCTAAATAGCACAGCCAACTACTATCAAAGGTCAGCCTTGCTTCTACCACACCTAGCCATACGCTCCTGACATTTACTTCATGCCAACACTGAGACTCATCCGATGCCATAAAGAGCCAGTTCAGGCATTTAAACTGCAGAAAACTAATCCCACAAAAAGTAGTAATTAATCTTCAGCCAGTTTGGCCCTCTGAGCTTTGTAAGTAAAATCATCTGTATGCAGTATTTTTAAACCTTACAAAAAAGAACTATTTGACTGTCTTGCAAAGGAATAATACATCATATCTCTGTTGTGATCAATAGGCTGGGGAAGGGGAAAATGCTACAAACTTTACAGTTGTTTATAAGGAATATGAAAGTTAGTATCTTGTATTCTACATATTTCTATAATTTTAAAAATGTGAGAATGAAAGTAAACACTTGTTAGAAGAAATTCCAGTTTCTTCTCTATCAGTCAGGAACTGTTACTCTGCCAATGGAGGTCATCTTAGCTAATTTTGTAGTTTCTTTTTTAACAATTTCAAGGTGATTCTCCAGGGTCAGACTCTTCACCCAGCAGGAACTGTGGGCTAACCCACAGAAGGGACGCTTTTTGAGTTGTGAACTAATCTGCAATCAGAGACCAACCGGCACCCTGTCCTCCTTCCGTCTACTTCGTTTTTAGGTGCCCCTCATTTGCACAAATGTTTTTTGAGTTCTCACTGACCTCACTAGCCCTTTTGCCTTCAGAAGCCAAAACCCTCCCCCCAAACAAACACAAGTACAGGGCAGGAAGCCATTTCGCCACGCAGGCGGGATCTCTCCCCCTCGCGAGCCGGCCAGGGAAAGCTCACCGCCTTCCTCGCGGGTGACAGCCGCTGCCCTCGTCCCGCTGGCAGCCGCGCCGCGCACACTCTGTCACACACCGGGCCCTGCCTCCCTCAGCGCTCCGCCGGTGACCGTTTACCCGCGGGAGGCGAGGGGAAGACAGGCTCCCCTCAGCCGCGCGCCCCACCACCGGCCGCGGCGCGCATGCGCACGTTACGCACCACCTCCAAACGCCCTCCTGATTGGAGGAGCCATCCCCGCCCGCTGCGGGCCAGGGGGCGGGGGGGGGTGGGAGGACCGGGGCCTCCCTCGGCCGTTATGGGTGAGACAGCGCAGCCCCCGCGGCCCGGCATCGGCGTGGGGGTGGTGGTCACCAGCCCCGCGCACCCCAACTGCGTCCTCCTGGGCAAGAGGAAAGGCCCGGTGGGGGCCGGCACCTACCAGCTGCCCGGAGGCCACCTGGAGTTCGGGTAGGAGCCTCGAGTCATCCCCCCACACCACCCCCACGGGGCCGTGCAGGCCGGCGGCGCGGAGAGCTGCCTGCCCGCCCCGGCCCGGCTCGGTCGTCCCCTCTCCTGAGGCGGCCGTACACTTCCCCCGCCCGCAGGGAGAGCCTGGCGGAGTGCGCCGCGCGGGAGACGCTGGAGGAAGCGGCGCTGCGGCTGCGCAACGTGCGCTTCGCCTCCGCCGTCAACTCGGTGTGCGCCGCCGCGCGCTACCACTACGTCACCGTCCTCATGAAGGGGGAGGCGGAGCCGGGGGCGGAGCCGCGCAACCGCGAGCCCGAGAAGAACGAGGGTGAGCGAGAGGAGGGTGGTATAGGGTCACGTCGCTTGGGCCCCTCAGCAGGGGGAGCCGCGGGCAGGGCTGTGCTCTGACTCGGTTACGTCAAAATACGCGTTTATGTTTCCCTTCGTTGCCGCACACTGTGACGTAATGAGGTGGGGAAGTGGCTACAGGTACGTTTATTCTGCAGCTGTGTGAAAACACGCGTTCCCAGTAGGGTCCAGGGTTAGAATCACAGAATCATGGAATGGTTTGGGTTGGAAGGGACCTTTAAAGGCCATCTAGTCCAACCTCCCCTGCAGTGACCAGGGACATCCTCAACTAGACCAGGTTGCTCAGAGTCCTGTCCAACCTGACCTTGAATGTTTCCAGGGATGGGGCATCTCCCACCTCTCTGGGTAACCTCTTCCAGTGTTTCACCACCCTCAGCATAAAAAAAATTCTTCCTTAAGGGGAGGAAAGTCATAAAATAACTGTGTATGCAACAGAGGACTTGAATTTGCATTGGTAATTTCTGCACAATCCACCCTAACTGGCAGAAGCAGAATTGTTATGTGATTAATTTTACACTCTGGCTTTTTCTTTTTTCCTGCAGGTTGGGAATGGGTTAAGTGGGATGAGTTTCCTCCAGCAGACCAACTGTTCTGGGCCTTACGCTGTTTAAGGGAGCAAGGTTACAATCCCTTTACAGAAGAGCTCGATCATCTAAAGGGGTACACGGGAAGTCACCAACTAGGATAAAAACTAATTGCACGTTATGTAACAAACTGAAAGACAGACCTGCTTTTTTTGGAGTAAAAGAGAAAATTAGATATCATGCTTACTCTGCCCATGTGAAAATATTACCCTTCCTAAAGCTAAAAAGATGCAAAATGTTTCAGTGCTTTTACCATATTTCACACAGTTGTCTCTCATTCCAGAGCTATTTCTAAGCTCTAGTGGTTAATAAGTAATGTTTTCTTTTACAGAAAACTCATAGTGTTTTATCTGGTTAATCTTTATATAGATTAATAGCCCTCTGGAAGTCAGAACTAGTCAGAGAAGCTTACTCACTTGGAAACGGTTGTAGCATCAGGCCCAAGAGAAACTGATTTGTTTAAACCAGTGTCCTGCTTTCTGTGTAAAACTACTTTGCGTATCATGCTGCTTTCCTGTAATTTTACATCTTGGACCAATTTTTAAACTTAGCGTTGTCTCACAGCTCCAGTTGAGATACTGTCATGAGCAAAAGTCATGTTTTACAGACTCGTTCTCCTGCTGACAGTAGTACATACTTGAAAATCGGAGTAATTATAAACATGAAAAGGCTGCGGTGGCTTGTTGCAGGGAATTAAAATTCCCTGACCCTTCTTGCCAGCCCCTTTCATTACAGAGTTCTGTTTGTAGGCTCAGTTACATTAGCATTTATCTGCAGAAGTGTTTCAGATCTCTGCAGTTGGTCATAACTCCTGACCATGTTACTAAACTCTTAATAGTTTAATGAAGAGGTGCCTACAGTGTTCTACTAGGCTGACACAAATAACATGGTACAAACCAATGTCATTTGTAAATGTAGCTCCACAGCAGACAGTCATGCTTTTTGACTAAAGAGGGTTGTCAGTATTAAACAGCACAGATTGGCGCAATTCTGCATTGCTACTGGGATTTGATGGAATTGTTAATTCTCAGTTTGATGTGACTAAATGATTGAATTCGTAGTGAATAAAATCACAGTACACAAAGATATATACAAACCCAGTAAGTTTATATTTTTCATTTTTCTAGAATCTAACCAAATTTGATTCTTTTCAGCTGTAGTCATTAGGACATCAGCAATTAATTTTAGGATATGACTTTAAAAAAAAAAATCACTAATTGGCTCATTTTTTTCTCTTCAGGGTTCTTTTAAAATACAGGTTTTGTCTGTTTCCTTTAGAAATACCCATTGTACAAAATGTTCTGAGATACCTTTAATTTCTTTTGAATAAAACATAAGCACAATACTGAAAGATTAAAATTGTCTGAAATTATGAATTGACTTGTGAGTTATTAAATGAGCTTGAAGGGTTTAAAGGTCTTCCTTACTTTGCATGTATATATTCTTAAATGGAGACGGCTCTTTTTGCTGAGAAGCAGAGTGGTATGAGATATAAAGATGCTACCGACAATTGCTTGCCTGCTTAGAATTTGAAGTATTAACTACACGCTTCCCTTAGAACAGATATTCTTTCTCTGAAGTAAAGAAAGAAGTTATAAAGCAGTTTTGAAATGGGAAATACCATTGAAAATTCCTTTACTACTGTATCTTTGTAGAAAGCTTATTTTTTCTATTCAAAAGTGGAGATTTTCTTGCTGAAAGCAACTTTATGTACTCTGAAAATTATTCCATTCAGCTGTCAACAGAGGCTCCAGGAAGAGTTGACAGATGTCCTGCCCATCTGTCTCAAAGAATAATGAAAAAAGAAATAATGATTAAAATGATTTAGTGCCATTTTAAATTTTCTTTACATTTCTAACTCCTGATGGGAAAACAGGGGTCACTGCAAAATGGTTTGTCATGCAATAAATATTTTGTTACCATTAATGCTTATATTCATTCTATCTCTTGTAAATATACAAGTAGTTACTGAAATGAGGACACAAACAGTACCTCCATATGTCAGGATTTCTGCATCCTTTCTAAGTGGACTGATTATATGACTACAGTGCATTACTGCAATCAGTTGTCAGCAATCCCTAACATATAACTTCTTTTGTATGTATCATGCATTTGTACTTTTTTTCCCCCCAGAAAATTTGATTCTTAGTATTTTTTAGCTGCTAAGACTCAGTCCTTTCAACTAAATGTTATATTTACTTTATTTTTGATACTTTTGCTAAATAGGAATATCTATTGTGTACACATCTAAGCCACTGAATAACAGAACACTCAGTTAAAATTTTGTGGTTTGCCAAATTGCTTGTAACAGACAGAATTCACCTAAAATGGCACTGCAGTTATCCAGCACTGAGAAAAATACTCCTGAGCAGTATATAGTTTGGAGCACTGATGTAAAGACACTGATCAGGATGCACCTTATACCCAGACTCTGATTTTATGCTAAGTGAACAGTGGGTAGAGCTGTCTTCGTACCTATTTCTTAGATGTAACACATTGGTCCCATTTAATCCTTTAATAGACTAGCAAACAACCCCCAAAAAGAAGTGGTCATTGCTTCTGTTCACTTATTTATGACTGGAAACAGTCACCCACCTCCCCACTATTTCAGTTAGTAAATCACATGATGTAGCCATCTCAAAATTTGGGGTAGACTGTATATTACACTTTCCACGACCATTAATTAGCTCTATTTGTATTTCATTCCAAGAAAAGAATGTCCTTATACATAAGAAGATGAAAGAGACTAGTGAGCTGTGGCTGTGTCATAAAATATGCTGAGCAGGGCATTTAAGGAAGAAAATACTTATCCCATGGTACAAAGCATGAAGAAACTGCTTTTTGCGATATTGCGTATGATCCTGATCATACATCTTTAAGAACAATGTACAAACAACATGAACTAGAATGGGGCTAGGCAAGGTTAATTAGGATGATTGAGAGAGACCAGGTGTATTGGGATTAACATGAATTAAATAGGAAATACAGTTCTCTATAAAGACATTGGGGGTAAACACCAAAGAGGAAAAGATGAATAAAGGTTAAAATACGTATGTATATGCCTAATTTTAGACTGCAAAATAGAAGTGAAATTTTAATAACTCTGAAAATACTTCCAAAAGGAACAGCTGAGAGAAACACAAATTCCTCATTTCTCTTTTAAAACAAAAAACACTGCCCCATATTATGTGATTGAACCTGACTGAAGAGGTCCTTTCCATTTCAACGTCCTTATAGGATTTGTACATATGTTGGTCATATATGGGAGCATTACTCACAGCAATATTTGAAAGACTGTCTGAACAAATGAGGAATTACCCAATTTATCAGATACTTCCTGTATCTACAAAATGGAAAAATTGAGAGAATTGTGATCTGTGCTTCAGGAAGCCTCGTTGCAGGGCAGAAACCTGGAACTGCCATGAGCAACAGTTCACATAAGTAACCCTCTGATCAAATCAGAGAACTGAAGAGAAAAGTAGCTGTCATAAAATGACTCCTTAAGCAAAACAGAAAGAGGAAAGGAAAGCCAAGGGAAGTGGCTTTGGAAAGATGAAAGAACATTGTAGCTGAGGCTGGAAATGCAACTGCTGAAGTAAACAAATCAGCAGGTTCAAAGAACTGAAAAAAATTATAGAAGACAAGAATAAAGACTCTGTGAGCACTCTGAACTGAAAGGAGCTGAACTTGCAGTGTGCCCCAAAGGGTATCATCTCCAGTGTCCCAGGATGCTTAACCAACGTATTGGTGAGGTGTTAGGCATGGGCACTCTACATCACTGCCTCACAGTCTGCCTAGTTTTGTGCCTACCTGATAAAGCTCAGCTGAAAAGGACAGACTTCCAGTTCCCAACTGCTCAGCTGCTTCTAATACTGACTTCGCGTTTTGCAAAGGGGAAAACAGAGTACAAAATTCTGAAACTCAATCAGAATTCAACCACATACTGGGATAAAATGTGCTGGGTATTGAAGTTACTGTGTAACTCATCTAAGAGTTAAGTTTGCAAAATGAAATGTAAAGTTACATCAAAGCTGAGTTTATTTATGACAAATCATTAACTATATATTACAATAATTACAATTTTTTTCTTTTTTACACCTTATTGCCGTATTTTTGTTCTCGGCACACACAAGATGATTAAGAACATGGATTTAGGCAGTAACAAAAAAAGATATTAAAATTACAAATTTCATGCCTCATTTCTGTGCCATAGAAAAGGCTATCATCAAAAGAGTGAAGCTCATACAAGGGGATTCCCCTTACACCTTTTTTCCCAGGAACTTCTGTCATCTAATGTATAGTAAATATATATACACAGCACATCTCGTGCAAACATACACATTCACACATTTACATAATCACTGGAAATTTGACATCTCTCCTCCAGCAGAAAGCTCCCAGTCATTTTACTTGAACATCTAATGGGAAAAAAAAAAAGATTCTGAAGTCCACAGTTTTAAATTAGCCACCCTATTTCTGAGTCAGCTGTTACGCTGGCGGCCCTCTGTAGGGAGGAGGTAACAGAAGGGTATTGCAGTTTGTGATGAACAGCATCCAACCTACCTTCACCACAGGAAAGGTCTACTAGGGATACTGTCCCTCTCGTACCTAGTCTGAGTCACTGCTGCTGCTTGAGGAGTCTGTTGACATAACTTCCACATCATCTTCATTCTCTTTATTGTGTCCTGGAGGCTCCAACATGAAGTCATTACTATGATTAGGAGGTAGCATGTTCATGGACATATCACTTGACTGCCAAGGATACTGAGGAGCGAGCACATCTGGAAAAAAAGGGCATAATCAATCAAATTATCAGCTTTGTATATCAACAAATTCAACAAGACAGCTCAACCAGAAGTCCAATTCAAAATTAAAACAAATCTTAAAATCCTTCCTGAATTTTGGACAGATGAAACCCTCCAGTAACAGCTGGAAAACATATAATGATTGATAAGCCATTCTATCACTGTAAAAGACTACTTTGCTAGAGAGGCCCATTTATGTAGGTGGCTCTTGATCTCTCATCACTCCACTTCAAAACAGTATATATTCATACAGAGCTTTTCATCTTCAAAGCACAGTTTGAACTGACTTAACATTCACAGCCACTGGCAGTAATGAAAATAGTCACCCTCTGTCAGTATGCAAAAACAGATGAAAACATTAGATCAAAAAAAACCCCAAAACTTAAGGTAGACCATAGAAATTCAGAGTAAAAGGTTTTATCCAAATTTGGCTCAAACACCTTGGTTACTGTTTTTCCAATAGGAAATATGATGCATCAAGTGCAAGGAAGAACAGCATCCTGCTACGAAACCAGGGCACAGAGAGAGATCCTTGAGAGGTGGGAATGCCCCACTGTGCCCCAGCCAGGCCAGCCTCAGTTGCCTCTGACTTCTCTCAGCTCTCACTGTTTTTTCTCTTCTCCTCCCACTTCCAAAGCCACTCCATCCTGTACTCCCTACTAACTTACCCTCCCCCAACACTTCCTAGTGTCTCCCTTCCTTGCCCCCAAAATGGCTCCCATTTCAAAGCTGTAGTACACATCTATATGCCAGTTCTCCTCTCTTCCTTTTAATTTATGCTCTGATTGCTGTACTTCAGTTCTGCTGCACTTATTACTAGGCACTGTAGCTAAATCTATCCCATAGAAGAAACCAGCTATCTCCCACTTACAGCAAGAATTAAAATAATTAGGCAGTCAGAAATGAACAAAAGCCCAACCACATGGGACTCTGAGTACAGAAAGAGAGGGCACTGTCAAAGCAGGGGGTCATGAGAGACTTACTCTCACTCAGGTGCTGCCTAACTCGGAAGCACACAGACTCCACACATAGAGTAGCTTCTGATCTTTAAGTCTACAGATACTTGAGATTCCACATAGGAACTACAGCCACAGTCCCTTAATACCAGATGCATTACCAACTGCACAAACCCAACCCACCAACAGATGCGAGGATGTAACGCAGCCGTTGTGACAGTTCTGTCCCCACTTTAGGAAGACCAACAATAGTACCAGGTGGTCTCATCCCAGCTGTGGTGAAGTTAACCAACTTCATTTGAACCAGCCGAGAATGTCAGCCAGTGTCTTACATCCTGTGGCAATGGTTCAATGCTGGAACCAGTCCACTGTTAAACCAGGTTGAACGCGCGTGCCAAGCAGCATCAAAGTTTTGAGGCTAGCAAGCAGCCCAGTGGCTGGCTTGCAGACTTGTTAAGGGTTCAGTAACTGAACATCTTTCTGCCGAAGTCTCTAAAAGGACTAGATCCCATAGTTAGCATTCTCAGGACATGCCTCCACAGACCAACAGATTCAAGATCACAAAGTGTCAGGGCAGCCTCTACTTTCTTTTAAATAAAGTTTTGATGTTTCCCTCTTACCTGACAGTCCAGTAATTAAGGGATTTCCCCTGACATAGGAGACCAGGTTCAATTAACAACTTTGAGGAGTTTAAATACTACATTTTCCGGCTTCTCAAGTACAAGTCCTAAAGAGTGAGCTTTCAGTTTTTAGAGACAGCACACTCAAAAGTAAAAGGAGCAAATCTGCATCCCCTAAGGCAGAGGAGCCAGCCAAAATGGGGTCTACTGAAACAGCTCCATGAGGAAGACACAGCCTTAACAGATCATCTAACTGTATTTCAAAAGAACAGGAAGATACACGGGCCCATCCTCAGCATTTCCCTGGCAGGTTGCTGTGGTCAGATGTCAGGGTTCCGCTCCTGTTCAGCTCACTGACCCATTTTATCCAAGGCCAAAGGTTTAGAAAGTGAGAGGAAGTGATTTGAAGTTCTGCATCATAAGACGTGACAAGAGGATTAGACAGATGATTGGAAACACAAAATCTAATGTTGCTGTTTCTCCAAGGGAGTCGTGATACAGTTTTTTTTAATAAATTCAGTACAATTTTTGAAAACAAGTTTTCCGTAACACCAGCAAGTGGCTTAACAGACAGGTAAGAACTATTACAGAACTCATATGAATCCAAACTAAGAATTTTTCCACTATTTAGTCTAACCATGGCAGAATAATGCTGCACAGGTACAGAACCACTGAATCCTTGATTCAGGTACAGTAACTTACTGCTAAATTCTATTTAGCATGAATGAAAGAATCCCACTAAAGTCAGTGGAAGTGCCAATTTCACTAAGCAATTAAGGGATTAAAGCTTGATTCCTACACTCAAGGTACTACCCTTCACCAGCTGTCCTTTGCAATGTCTTTTCAATCCAGAAATTCCAAGCAAACAGTCTTGCTATATAGAGCGTAGACTTGAAGGTAGGGGATGACGATACACCCCTTTTCTTCTGAATGCAGCTTTCACAAATCCATACTCTGTCATCACTGCTAAGGAAAATTTGCTTTGAAAATGCTTTTTAATATGATTTGATATCACTCGATTTACAACAATTTTTAATAGGTGAATTGAGGGGTAACTGAGTTGTTTATATTGACTTAATTGTAGTGTCTGCAGTATGATTTAGCATGAAATAAAATTATGCAATTTCTAATTGTTAACTTTATCTACTAGATCTTCGCTGCTAGGGAACAATGTTAGCTATAATTTTCATTATTTTAACTCTGATTTGCCTTTGCTAAGGGAAATGTATAATTGCTATGACTGCACAAAGAATAAAGAAAAGCAAAGCAAAACAAAACCAAGTTTCTCTTACCTGGGAGTCTGCCTGCTGCAAGTGCATCCCCTGGTAAGTGTCCATTAACTCCATTAGTGGATGGGTTGTTCATCTGACCCAAGAGACCACTCCTCATTTCCAGATCTGTAGGATACGGCCTACGTGGATCCCCTTTAAAAAAACAAAAAAAAAAACAACCAAAAAAACCCACAACCATGAAGAAATGTTTTTAAATATTTAACAGTCATCTTGCAGACATTAACTTTTTCTTAGCACCTGTTTCCAGACCAAAACCAACCCATACTGTGATTGTTCGGATCAACAATGACTATCACACCTCTTTTGTTAAAATCCAAGCGTGTGTCTCTCACTTCAACTTTCTTTGTTCATTCAAACTTGGCAGAAAAAAAGGTATCTTTGCTCTCCCTGCTACTTCACAGCTAAACAGCAAGGACAGGAATTGGAAAAAACACGTTCTCATTTTGGACAAGGAGGACAGCCCCCAAAATTGAAACGTCACATAATGAAAAGCCTGCTTCTGACTCCACTGGTTACTAATATCCACTGTAAAGAATATTATAAGGGGCAGGAGGGAACAAAACCAAGCATACATAAAGGTCTTTAACATGCTTGGTTCTAACTTATAACTGGGGCCAACATTCAGGGGAAAAAGCAAACAAAAGAGAGCAGAGGAGGCCAGTCAGTTAATGGAAGCATGCAGTTTCACAGCCTTTCGAAGATGTACTTAGAGTATACAGGACTTTGGATATCCATTTTTGTTGAAAATATTAGATATAACAGCTGAAAACAATGTTACTCTAATAAACCACTATGACTTTCACTATATTTCACTGGATTTTTGCAAGGCTTTTGACACCGTTTCCCATAGCATTCTCCTGGAGAAACTGGCTGCTCATGGCCTGGACAGGTATACTCTTCACTGGGTAAAAAACTGGCTGGATGGCCGTGTCCAGAGAGTGGTGGTAAATGGAGTTAAATCCAGTTGGTGTCCAGTCACGAGTGGTGTCCCCCAGGGATCGGTGCTGGGGCCCGTTCTCTTTAATATCTTTATCAACGATCTGGATGAGGGGATCGAATGCACCCTCAGTAAGTTCGCAGATGACACTAAACTGGGGGGGCGTGTTGATCTGCTTGAGGGTAGATTGGCTCTGCAGAGGGATCTGGACAGGCTGGACAGATGGGCTGAGGCCAATGGTATGAGGTTCAACAAGGCCAAGTGTCGGGTCCTGCACTTGGGTCACAACAACCCCATGCAGCGCTACAGACTGGGGGCGGAGTGGCTCAAAAGCTGCCTGGCAGAAAAGGACCTGGGGGTGTTGGTGGACAACCGGCTGAGCATGAGCCAGCAGTGTGCCCAGGCAGCCAAGAAGGCCAACACCATCCTGGCCTGCATCAGGAATAGTGTGGTGAGCCGGACTAGGGAAGTAATCATCCCCCTGTACTCGGCACTGGTGAGGCCTCACCTCGAGTACTGTGTTCAGTTTTGGGCCCCTCACTACAAGAAGGACATTGAGGTGTTGGAGCGTGTCCAGAGAAGGGCTACAAAGCTGGTGAAGGGTCTGGAGGACAAACCTTATGAGGAACGACTGAGGGATCTGGGGTTGTTTAGCCTGGAGAAGAGGAGGCTAAGGGGAGACCTTATCACCCTCTACAACTACCTGAAAGGAGGTTTTAGAGAGATGGGAGCTGACCTCTTCTCCCTGGCGACAAGTGATAGGACAAGAGGAAACGGGTTCAAGTTATGTCAGGTTATGTTTAGATTGGATATTAGGAAGCATTTTTTCACTGAAAGGGTTATTAAACATTGGAATAAGCTGCCCAGAGAGGTGGTGGATTCACCATCCATGGAGGTGTTTAAGAAAAGGGTAGATGAGGTGCTTAGGGACATGGTTTAGGAGTGGTGGTGTTTTTATCAGGGTAGGTTAATGGTTGGACTTGATGATCTTAAAGGTCCCTTCCAACCTCACTGATTCTATGATTCTATGATTCTATATAAAAGTATTGTAAGACCAGATACTGATCATGATGTATTATTAAAAAAAAAATCTCTTGTCATAAACATGATAGTTACCTGGTACCCATGTCAAAGGGGCACAAACAGCATTGCTAGCACTGATCCTATGGGCATATTTAATTATTTCTTCAGAGGAAATGGCACCTGGAAAAAGGGAAGGAAAGTTACTATATTCTCAAGAGATTGCATCATTCAATTATTCCAGAATATTGGACACTACTATCAAAAAGACTGGCAATGTAATTTTGTCAAACATTAAGAGCATGCTTCAAATGCGATGACTGCTTAGAGGATTCTTAGATTATGCAAGGACGAGCTTCACAGTGAACTGATTTTACAGCCATGCGTTCAGTACACCATCCATGTCAACAGTTCTTCAACCTTATGAAAAACAGAAACAAATCTCTTAAGCAGTGTACTTGACAAGCACAATTCCTAAGAAAATTTCAGCACCTGCTTTATTATGGAATTTTCTGTAGTAAAGAGTTTTCTTTGTTTGCTTAGTAATTGTAGAGCACATATGTTGCAGTCCTTCTAAATATGTGCCTGTATAACATTAATAGAAACATTATGAAATTCCTGGATTTTACAGATGAAAGAAGTATAACAATATGCTAAAAGACACTGCTAAAAAAAAAAAAAAAACAAACACAAACCAAAACACCAAGAAAATACCTCCTACAAAAAAAAGGTCAGTTTAGCTCAGCAAGTGCCACAAAGTGGCAGGAATTGCTACAAATACAAACCAGTATCACCAGGTAGTCAGTCTCTCAAATACAACCCACGTTCTCTCTCTTTCCTCACTAGAACTACTGAGGCAATTTTGTGAGACACTTAGGTAATCAGATATAGTATTATGAATCCAAAAAAGAGACTTGAGCCACTTGAATTTAAGTTTAATATTAAGATACGTTTGCCACAAAAAGTAATTCATTCCTGCCTTTATTCTGAGGAAATGGTTATAGGTTCATAATGAAATGGAAATTTGTTTATACACAAGGCATCCAAAATCTGTGACAGTAAAATAGTAGAATTAAAAAAAAATAAAATAATCCTAACTAGAGCTCACTAGCAACTTTCTTTACAACTGCATTTATATAGTATATACAATCATGGATACTCACCTTTTCTTGCCTTTTCAATTGATTTCAGCTTCTCCTTTGCTTGATAAACAGCTGTTGCCTAGTTGTAAAAAAAAAAACAAAAAAAAACCACCAAACTAAACCAAACCTTCCATGAATCTTTAATTAATTTGTAAACTTCTACATAAAGTCGGGTTTGTGAATAAACGCTTACATTTAATTGCATTTTAAGAGAGAAACTATTCAGTGAACATTTTCAACATATACTGAAGTAAAGTAGGTTTGGAAGAAAATTAGCATTATAAAACAAAACTGAATACCATGATAACTAAACAGTATTTGACTACTGAAAAAACCCCAAACCACAAAGCTCTTATTAAGTTCTAAATATTTAAATATTCTCAAACTAACACAACACCACTTTCTCCAGAACCGCCTTTTTCACAAGTAGATGCTCAAAAGCAAATACATAATTATGAACTTACCAGTATGTGTTCTGCTTCTTTTAGTTGTTTCTGCAGCTGCTGAATATCATTATCCCTCTTTTCTACTACCTTTTCTAAAAGCTGCATTTCATGATGGATTTTCCCCTGATCAACTGCCAACTTCATTAGCTCTTGAAACTCTCCATCTCTCTGAATCAGCAGTTCCAGGATCTATTGAAAGAGAGTTTTGTACAACTTTTAATTTAGCTAGAGTAACAACACACCCTCAATCGTGCTGCAAAAAAAAAAGCAACTGACATTCATAGGAGTATTTGTCTGCATGAAAAATGAAACAAAATTTCTTCTTCTGTTTGCAGAAACAGCCTATGAAGCGTACAAACAAATAACGTGAGGATGAAGAATGCCTTTGTAGTGGGGCCAAAACCTCCTCATCACTGAGCACAGGCAAAGACAAAAGGAGAAAGAAAGAAAAAAAAGAAAAAAAATTAGAAGTAAAGCATTGCACTTCCCCAAAAAAACATAGTTTAGAAAGTCAGCTTACCTGGCTCTCCTCTCCTGGTTGTGGAAGCTTCTGGTTTCTTGAAATTGCCAAAATTTCAATTAGTTCCCTGAAAGGAAAACTCGGTGTTTGAGCAATTTTCTAGGACATTATTTGTACATCACATCAAGTTATCCCAAAATTGTCAGACTACCGATATAATTACAAAAGTATTCATGGAATTTAGCATTTTATAGTTTTATAGTACAGTGTTGGCAGGGGTTTCTCAACTAAGAATAAGTCTGTGAATAGTCTCATGATCACAGCACATTTTCTTCCTTGTTCTTTCAGTTCATGAAGTGCTCGTGTATTTGTACTCATGAAATGTGCTAAGTTCCCACTGAACTACATAAGACATAAGCAGAAGCTGAGAGAAGACACAGCACAATGAAATGCATTCATATCGTACTTCTACTGCTTTTGTTTGTTGCAAGAGGGCATTAAAGTTTTGTTCACTATTTCACTTCTCTACTTTTCCTCCATTTTTTCCCAATCGAGCAATTTGCACGCTTGAGTTTAGAGCAATTAAGTCTACGTTTTCAAACACATGAAGAGTTTTTCATGAAACTACTTTTATAACAACAAGTATTTCCACAATGTATATCAGAAGTATGCCAAACACACACAAACATCAAAAACCTAATAATATTCTGGTGCTAGGTTAGAAGTGCTTCTCAAACCCTTTGATCACACTTCCAGATACCCATTCCCTTTGCCACCATTCTGAAAAGCCATCAAGAACCTCAGAGGGGTGTCGTGGACTCAGTAAACAACAAGACCACTATGCAAAAAGGTATTTTCTGTAAATTCAGCAAACTTATTTATTTGGCTTCTAAGGCTATGGACAACAGTTCAACACTAAGCACGAGTAACACTCTATCTGAAGACATTCTTCGCTTGATCCAGTGCAGGCAGCTCAGTGGGATGTATGACTAATGCAGCAGTGGGGCCAGAACTGAGTAAGAACCTTAAAATGAAAACAGGTATTTTTCAAAACGTCTCAAAAAGCCCCTCAGCAGCAAAGCTCTAAATAGCACCTTGGTCTATGTCTCTTGGACACTCCTGAACCCTAAAATGATTTAAAACAATTAGAGAAATTAAAACAATTAGAGAATAAAGAAACTTGTCATCATCACTAAAGCTTTATGTTACCTGACCAAAACTGAGCAGTAGCAAATAAAATCTGTTTTAAGTAGGTCAACTACTGCCATCAAAGCCGATGTCATGCCAGGTTGTAATTCTATCCTGTGCTAGCAGGATAATGCACTGATGCAGATTCAAAACTATGCCAGGGCTACAGATTAGACTTGTTGCTTTATTTTTGCCTCTACCACCAAACCAGTACAGTGACTGTGAAAGGCCTAGCTCTACAGTGCTGCAACACTTTGCTGATCAAGCAGAAGATTCACTAAACGCTGCTGAGAGTTGCTCTGGATTCGTTATGGTAGAATATTAGTCCCAAGATTTAGAAAAAAAAAAAAAAGTTTAGATAAAGAGCAAGGTTGGGTGGGTTGTTTTGTTGTGTTTTTTTTTTTTTTTTTTAAAAACACATGTTCTCCAGCAACCCATATGTCACAACAAAATTAAAACTGAAAATAAAACCTAACCAGAAACAAGAGCAACTGACCAACGTATTTCCCTTGTCCTACTAATGGTAATCATACAGAGTGAGCCAGCCACATATATAGTATGGGTTATTCCCTCTGAAAAAAGTTTTCCTAAGCTCCTTTTCTCCTCCAGAGGAGGAAAATAATTAGGAACCAGTTTAACTGCACTGCCCACTGAGCCTCCACAACATGGTGGACAACTCGGACGAGGGTTACCAGTCCAGCCTCAAGAGCATGGACTCTGAGCATTTATATCACTCCAAAGGTGAGCTCTGCAGCCTACTTTGAGTGAGTTTAACACTCATACAGGCAACGACCAGAATGGCTTAAGCCATGCAATACCATCCACGGATTTCTGACTTAAGCGTGATTTCTATTGAAGAGTAAAAACCCTAAAATGGGTGTATGTGTGCATTTCACAGGAAACGTAGGTGCCAATCAAGAAAGGAAGGCAAGTGGAAGAATAAGGAAGCTCTCCCGCTGCTCTGAAAATAGGAAATAAGGGGCCGCCGATGCTCTCCCTCCCGGGTGAGAGCTGTGGAGCAGAGGGCAAGGCCGGACCGAGCTCCCCCGGGACAGCACCAACCCGCCCTCCCGCAGGAGCCGGCCTGGGGACGGTGGGAAAGCGGGGAAACGCGCCCACCCGGCCGGGCCGGGCCGGACCGGGCCTTCCTCCCGCCCCGCAGCCCAGCGAGGGCTCGGGTCAGGCCGATCCCCTCCCAGCCCAACCCCAGGGGCCCCCCGCTCCTCTCGCCGCCCACCATCGGACGCTCCGCGCACGTACAGCGCCGAGCACCCTCTCCTCACCCCCGCCGCCCGCTGGAGCCGTCCCATCCGGGCACCGGGAGGAAGGGAGAGAGGACCGAGCGCTGTACCTGGCTAAGAGCTCGAGATCCTCCAGCGCCGCCAGGAGCCGGTCCCGGGTGCTGCTCCGCTCCCCACCTCCCCCGGTCGCAGTCGCCGCCGCCGCCGCCGCCATCACGATCGCGGGGCGCGGGCCCGAGCGAGAACCGCCCCCCGCCAGCGGCGGCGCCAGGCCCAGGCGCGCGGCTGGCAGCGCCCCCGGGCGGCGGAAGCGCGAGCTGCTGAGCCACCCAGCGGGCGCGCCCATGCGCAGGGCGGGCCGGCAGACGGGAGGGCGGTTCCTCCCGCGGCGCGCGCGGGGGGCGGGAAGGGGCGGAGGAGTAACGGCCGCCGTGAGGCGCGCAGGGGCCGGGGAAGGACGGACTGGGCGGTGGCGGGGGCTCGGGGGGTGGGCGGTGCTGGTCGCGGCGAGCGGTGGTGGGTGTGAGGGGAAAGGAGGTCACATCTGTCTCGGCGAGGCCGGACGCGTGTTTGTGAAGGCCCTCTGCGGGAGCTGGGTGGTCACACAGGGGCCTGCGCTTGTTGGGTTTCCAGTCCCCGGGTTTCCGCAGAAGAGCCTTTAAATGAGGCGCGGATGTACGCTTAAGGCAGAGAAAACAAGCTGCGAAGAAAGGGCTTTGTGGCTGAATTACGTTTTAACTTTTGTAACTCGCTGCCTGAGGGTGCTGAAGTCCAAAAATCTCTTGGGTGCTTTTTATCAGATGGAGGATGAAACGTTGCTTTCCCAATGGCTGAAGAAGGTTAAGTGGCTGATGCTGAAGATGTAACAAAACCCCAAGCTTTAAATCAGGCAGAGCCAAGAGCTCCTTTTACCTAGGCTGCCTGTCCCCTAAGCGACAGGAGCGAGCAGTGACCTGCCCGACAGGCCAATGCTGCTGACCTATCTGCGGAGGCTAAAGGCAGCTTTGCATCCATTACAGAGGTCTGCACAGGGTGGTCAGGGCAGGTAACAGCTGCAAATCCTGCCCTTGACCCTGCCAGCAGTTGAGCTATAATTAAGAAATGCCATTGAGGGTTGGGTTGTTTTTTTTTTTTTTTAATGTTGCTCTATGTGGGCCGGTGCTTGTAAACAGGCCTCTAGCTCTGGGTGGGGTGACAGTGAAGCCAGTGGAATTTTTTTATATTCATGAAACTTTCAGTAATGTGAAGAGACTGAGGGAGAAGCGGGGGTGGAGGGCAGATGGGGGAGCACGGAATGAAAGCTCAGCTGGGGCCAGGGTTTATAACCGGGGCGAACACTTCCACAGAAGAGCAGGGAGTCCCCAGACCCCTCGTCCTGCTGCCAGCAAAAAGTGATTCTCTTCTCTCGTGATTAGAGAAGGCACTACATGAATGACAACATCCCTGACTGTTCTGCTGTTTACTCTGATTATCTTTTTACCTTCTGCCATATGTCCCTGCGTAATTTACACTTACTTAAAAAAAAAAAAAGGCAAGAAACTCATTAGTCAGTGATTCTTTGAATTGTGGTTTAAATAAGCGATTCAGCATTATGAGATTTGTGATAAAGCAATGAGATTTGGCAACTCTGAGAAGAAGAAAACTCTGCCAACAGGAGTTATTTGAAATTCATTTACAATATACAACAACCTTCAACATTCTGATCGTAGATAGTTTGGGAATTCTCTTTAAACTACAAAGCAGATAAAATCTCATCAAATAGTTCTGCCCTTTAAATAACTTTTGCTTGCTCCCCCCCCCCCCCCCCCCCAAGTATTTCCCTGGTTTTCTTGAGGGAAGGATGTAATCAGTGATGTGATCTGTTTGTGCATCCAGTTCACTGATTCGTTAGACTGTCTGTATGGGTGCATAAACAGAAAGAAATAACAACTTTGGAAACAAAGCAATCCATCCGCTAAATCATTTTCGTCCTCACATTCTTTTTGACCTCTGAATTATTTAGACCTGAAATACTTCTGATATATTTCAGGGCCATAATACTAGTTTCACTACAGTTAAAAAGCTTGTGGCGTTAATAGGACATCCAAACCCGACAGTCTAAGGAGTGAATGTCAGTTATAGGGGGGGTTCCTGTAGGCTGATCTTTCCCTCTCGTGTCCGGGAGCCTGTTTCCCCTCTTCCTTTTGACAGCAGTGCTTCTCCCACCCAACCAGGCCAATACCACTAGTCTTTCACTGGAGCAGCCGCCCTTCTCTCCTGCCTTCCCAAACTGCTGCCCTTCTTCCAGGCGACGTGGACATCTAGCTGCTTTCTACTGCCCAGTCCTTCCCCTTTCCTTGCCCTGGGGATGCAGCAGTGGCGGGGAAGTATGGATTTGTAGGCTGAGAACTACTTGTGATCCTGCTTTTATGTGGGAGGACAGGGTGGGACCAGAGGTATCAGGGAACGCCTGCCTGTGCCAGGACACAGAAGGTCATTCAGACTATGTCAGAGGGGTCATCTCCTTTGGGACAAAGGGAAAGCCTGGGTAAAATGGGCTCATGCCCCAAACTTGCCCCGTGGTCCCACTGCTTTAAGAATGAGTGGATAATTTGCTGAATAGACTTCTGAAACATTCGCCCATCCAAAACAACAGAGCCTCTGTTTCCCCAGTGTGGGTTCCTCTGTTTCCTCAGTTTTTCAGTGCTTTTGGCCTTCTTTCCCCTGAGTAAACTTTTTTCATAGTTGTGTTGGTTTTGAGCCAGATCTGCTTCTTTAAAGCTCATGCCCCTCCTGAATAACTAAGCGTTGTTCCCAATTTTTTTCCAGTAGTCTGGGAACAGTTTAGGTTGTGCGGCCATGAACGTATCTTTCCACCCACAGTGGGACTATTAGACATTTCAGAGCTCTTTCATTTCAGATTGTCTTCCCAATGGCATACTGAGTGTATTATTAAGAACCTGTTAGCACAAGTAAAAATAGCTTCTTTTATCCGGTTCAGCTGAGTCTTGTCTCTTCCCGACCAGGCCTTTAAGTGATGATCTGCAGAGCAAACTGATTCCTGTAGACAGATCCATGAGCAGCTGAGCTGATCTAATAGTTTACCAACACTGAGAAGCTGAGATGTTGCTGACTCCTCATCTCCCAACTGCAGATTTTCACCCTCCCTTAGCTCCTCCTTGGTGTTTGCCATATGCTTCCATGTGCCACCTCAACTCAATAACAAGACTGAGGAATACTTAATTGGGAGTGGGGGTGTTCATTTCATTCTGGGTTAGTGAGTGAAACCTAACCTCATCATATGGAACCATGCCTTCAGAGTGTGGTTTTATGTTACAACTAATTGAGTATGACTGTGGGCTAATGCTGAAAAGTGCAGTCTTCTCCATCTCTCTCCAGACGTATTCTGTCTCACTCCCCCTTAACCTGAGGCCCAGTGACTGTGAGACTGCAGAATGAATCAGGTGAGCAAACGAGTTCAATGGAAAACCATCGTTTTTCTAGTGATTTGTTTTCTGTTGGATGAGCTCGTTGAAACAGGTGAATTCAGGGCTAACCATTGCTAGGTCACTAGACACAAGGGACTATGTGGCCATGGGAGGGAACGAGGGATGCTACTTATTCCTAGTTAAGTGAAATTCAGGCCTAGGATTCCTCTGGTGCAAAGCCTTTTCTTCCAACATAGTATTGTGATTTCTTAACTCTTGGTGTTACTACCTTACTTTTCATGAACTAGAGGATCACTTTGGAACTTGGAAGTTGAGAACTTCGTGTAAGAAGCCCAAAGCAGACAGGCTTTTCAGTTTCAGTCTGTATCTTTTCCAGGCTACAGTGCTTTTCAGCTGACTTCTTATTTATACGTTCCAGACACTAAAAACCAAGTGTTCAGTTGGTAAGTGTTTGGTATACCACACCTTCAAATATAATGGAAAGTATTGACTACAGAAGATACTTAACTCCTGAAGGCTCTCAAGTGTCTGACCACGTGTAATAAAACATTGCAAAAAGTACAAATAAGAAGGCAGGAGGATAAGCAAGAAGAGCAAGTAGGAAAAAGGACAGAGCAAATACTCATTTCCACTTCCCCGAGATAACACAAAAATAAAATCCTTTCTGTCAAATACCAACTAAAATAGAAATCAAACATCTTGAGCACTGCTTGGAAGGATGCCACAGCTGTACTTCGGCCTGTGGAGATGAGAATAATCATCCCTTACTTGTCAAGCTGTCTTTTACACCATTAATATTTTTAAATGCCTCTGATAAATCACCCATTTCTTATTGCTATTTAAAAAGAAAACTTTATTTTCCTCACTTATGTTAGATGGCAATTTTAGACCAATGAGAGGAGAAAGAAAAAAAAGGTGGTTTTGCTTAGCCGGTGTAATTCTAGAATAGGTTAAAAATGAGGTAAAAATAGATAATACTATGAGCCAAAGCTTTTTTTTTTTTTTGTGGAAGGAGTGTGAAACACTAGTACATATGGCCAAAACCAGAGTTTGGTACACCATTCCAGACTGTTCCAGCACAAAATTAGCTCTGCTTTGAGCTATATTAAACCTGAGTTACACTGATTTCTGCTGGTGTAAATTTGGGCACAGAGCCTCCAAGACAGGAAGTCACCCAGGCAGAAAGCAGTCGCGGCTTTCAGTCTGCTGGAGGGCTTGTTGGGACCGGTGCTGCCTATGAAGTAGGAGGTGCCGAGTGGGAGAGAGAATCAAAACTGGCCCTGGATAGTGAGGGGGAGAAAAAAAAATGTCCTTTGAAAAGGGAAAGCTTGTTTGACAGCTTGGCCACTAGAGAGATTCACAATCCTGCCAAGTGTTCCCAGGAATAAAGGAAAATTTGAGGGCAATTAAATATGAGATCTTTTCCCTCACCAAGCTAAAAGTTAACGCTGACTACTTCATGAAATAAAACATCCAATTAGGGATAATGAGACTCCTGGGGTAGCCCCCCAACACATATTAATTTTGAGTCTTCATTAAGTTAAACTTGTTTATATGGGAAAAAAACTTATTTTCCTTGCGGCTCCCGCTGTAACCTGTTTACCAAATGCTATTGGGACACCCACACAAGCTTCTATAGACGCCAGACTGAAATTTAGAGTTGTTTACTTCCCCTCACAAATAAAAAAAAAAAAATCCAAGGGCAGCAATGACAGCAGCAGTCCCTGCTCTCCCACATGCTGAATTCCAGCTAGGCTGATAGGAGTTGTAATTTACTTGCGATGAAGCTCTTCCTACACCTCCCTCACTCTTTTATTGTGCCCCACTGCCTGCTAAAGATAAAGCTGTCATCTCTTCCCGTTTAGACCAGGTCACCTGTCTTTTACCTGGGTGAGTTCATCTTCTGATCTCCAAGATGCTACTCGAGTTTTTCACCTGCTTCACAACAATGTAACTTCCAGACAGGTTTTCAAATACCTCCAACTGACACCAGCTTCTGCCCATGAGATTCAGAAAGAGCAGAACACAATCCAGAAATAGAGGTCTCTGGCTTAAATTAGCTGTGAGGACTGAGTTCTAGGGTGAAGATAAAAAGGAAGATTTCTTTAGAAACCTACAAGAGCAAAAATGAAAAAAGTGGTTTCTCTCCTAGCAGTTGGAGATGGGTAGAGGTAAAACTCCTTCTGAAAGATGAGTCTTGGGAGAAGTGAGACAAGCTTTTATTGGCAGCTGAGAAAACAGTATGATAAACTATTCCAAAAGCAATTACAGAATGACTTGCACTCAGCAGCCAAGCAGGATCCCATGGGAGAATCTGAAATCTAGCAAACTACTAACAATGCTGGTTCCATGTGAATTGAGGGGAGAGTTCATAGCTATTAAGCCTGGGAAAGGCTATTACGATCAGTAGTAGTCTGTCCTGTGTGAAGCAGGCTGTACAATTACATGCATGGATCTCTACTTCAGGACTATGTCATTTATTTGGACATTAACATACCAGGCAGAAAGGAACTCCACTCTTCATTTAAGTGCTGGCAGATTTATTATATCTGTAGATGAGTCGTTCAGGGATTAGTGGTAGGGCCAGGTGAGGGATTATTTCCATAGTTTTGATCGCCCACAAGTACAGATACCAAAAGCACATTGAACGGTCATTCTTCATTAGTGACTTATGTGGATGCTTTTAGATGGCCAAGGGAGGCCTTCAGAGAGTCAGCTCATCTGTTTCCAAAATGGGTGAAGCCATTCAGCAGCATTCTCAATGCAGAGTTGGGGAGCGCGTCTCAAATTCCCACCAAACCTCCCTCCAGCAGACAAATCCTAACTCCCATTCATGCTTACTAATGTCATGACTCCTTTTCAGCTACAACGGCAACATGGTATTGACATGAGGGCATTAAAAACCATGCAGTCTTACCATGCCACCTTGTGCTAGATAGGTGGCAGTCAATGAAAATAATCTGCCAAGAGTTCATATATAATTTAAATAATTATATCGCTGATATCCAGGGCATTCTGCAGCAATCCTGTGTGTTTTACCTGTTTAATCTAAGCTTCTTGTGCCAGGAAATGTCTCTTGTGCCTTGTAAGGACACAGAATCTTGCTCGTATCCAAGCTGCTTGTCAGAATTTCGTAGGTTATACGGCAATGCTAGCATTGGAAAATGCTTCGTTAAGAGCCACTTTGTAGGCATGAACTTGGGCACATAAAGCATATATGCAAAATGCACTGTGGAATACAAAATATGAAAAGCAACCAGCACAATCTGTCACATTTTTACAGACCTTGAAAAGTGCTGTGACAGGAGAGTAATTTACATGTTGTTGTTTCTCTTAACCTCACCAAATTCCTTTCATCATCCCACACCTGCTCTGCCCCAACCCCAGTAAGAAATATAGTCTTTACAATAGGAGGGAAAGTGGCCAGGCTGAGGTCGCATGTACTTCTTGTCCCCAGGTGCTTCATAAATCACACTTAGATTATCTGATAATAAAGTTGGCAATTAAAAGGATGCCATAGCAGTGAGCTAGAGGCATTTGCAGGTAGTGTGGCAAGAGTTCACCCCAGGGAACCCTCTTACTCAGTAGTCTGTTTCTTCCCCCATGGTATCCCTTGTGCTGCTACTTCTCCCTTGTCTCCGATTTTGTTCTGGTTACTCAATGCCTGAGTCATACACCTTGAAATAACAGTCACCCTCATTTCCAAATTCAAGCCTCAAAGACACATGAACAATTATGGTACTTCAAGAAATTAAGGCTCAGTTTTGCCAAGGGTTGACCTTGTGAAGTGCTGAGTTTTCTTGCCCTCAGTTTAAGAGCATGCCTCTCCCTGTGTTTAGCTTTCAGCTTCAGACTCGTTGCTTGCAATTAAGCACATATTTAAGCTGTTTGGCAGATTGTGGCCTGAGTATACAGTACCTGGCAGATTACAGTCTTGCAGGACAGAGTACTCGGAGACACATTTGTGCTAGGGCTGCGCAAGTACATTTATTCTAGAAGCTGAGAACTCTGCCAAGTGCTTCTATATACCCTGCCTTCCAAGCCGTGACATTTTGTCCTGTGAAATACAGTACAGTTCTACTG
Source organism: Vanellus vanellus (assembly GCF_965231255.1). NCBI lineage: Eukaryota > Metazoa > Chordata > Aves > Charadriiformes > Charadriidae > Vanellus > Vanellus vanellus. Next base: position 191,057,069 of record NC_138905.1, read on the forward strand.
TTCCTGGAGCATTTCCACAAGCATGGAATTGCATCCAGCATGGATGCAGACAGGATGTTTATAGAGTTGTGGGCAGTTGTATGGACTGACTGGGTTGCTCCAGATATGACTCCTCCACTGTCACAGGAGAGTATCCTTCCACATTCACCCAACAGCTCAAACTCCCTACACGACCAGTATAGATTAGATGTTAGTGCTGGAGATGGCACTATACTGTACTCTCTCTGCCATCACTGACTATACCTTTCTGTTACCTGCGGCTGCAAGCAAAATCAAAGAATCTCATGGGTTATGTCTAAACTCCAGAACCCAGGGGTGCCTCCACGATAGTCCCGAGTCCAGATGCATGTCTCTGGTACATCAGGGTGAGCCTTGGGTGTGCACTGACCTATCCTTTTGCCTCACCTACTTCTTCACACCTTCGTTTCATGGGAAATAAACTCAGGTCAAAAGACAACCATGACACATTCTTCCAGACCCCAAAGCAAGGAACACACTGTTGGGTATCGCAGACCTGCATTCTGCATGTAGCCATATACCCTGTGTTGTTTTAGGGACTTAAGGCTTTCTCTTTCTGGTAATTCACACCACCTGCCTTGGAATACAGGTTTTAAAAGTTATTTTTAATGAAACATAGGCATTTCATAAACAAGCTTGCTTTTTTCTCTGTGAAAAGGCTATCCTATCCCTTTGTGATTTCTACATCTCTCAGGCTATCAGATGCCTTGCAAAGGTGTGCCTTGCTCGTTAGGGACCCACATAAAACTCCTGTCTTGTGAGTTCACATGTGCCTTTGGTTCTGTCATCTTCCTAGACAAACAGTTGCCTCTCTCTCACCAAAACACACAATCGAGGTACCAAGGTGCAGCCTCACAAGAGAGGACTCTGCAGAGATAAAATCCTAAGTCCATAACCTTCCTTGTCTCCCATCTCCTCTTCCTGGCATGAACATAGGTGCCAAGAAAACAAGAAATGCGGAATTTGAAGGAGGGAATAGTGTTTTTATGAATAGTAGCCTAATGCTAGAGAGTTTTGTAAATGAGAGGAAGACTCAATACAGGTTTTTAAAATTATTTATGCAAGGAAATAATACAGAAATTCTGTTCTGACATAAGCAGTTAGAAGAAGGTTTCAGACTTTGATAAATTCTGCCCTGAAAACTTAAAAATCTTTAGAACTTAAAATCTTTGCAGAAAGACTTTATTTTAGCTTTCTTACGTGATTTTAGCATCTGTTCGTTGCAGTCCTCATGCAAGTATTTGCTGTTAATCTCATGTGCCTGATTACCTCAAGGCTTGTTTTTATCAAAACAAAATGCTGTGGTTTGTTTCAACATCTGAACATCAGGGGTAGGTTAGCTGGAGAAGCCATGCAATGTCCCTAGTTTCAGACTGACCTCTGGCAATCCTACCTCCTGGTGGAATAACAACATCATGTGTTCACTTCCAAACACCTGACACACACTAATTTTCCAGAAGTAACAGTGTGTAGGAAGGGAATCTAACCCTCAATCAAACCCCATCACCTCTATCTTTTGGAGAGATGACAAACTTCTATTAACAGAAGGAGAATCGAAACAAGTCCTTTCCAATTTGAATTTTCGCACATTCACAGGAATATGCTAACCAAAGTTTGCTAAAAATAAAATGGAAAGTGATGCGGAAGCTGAAGTAACTTCACGTGCTATATTCAAAGCCAGACTGTGAATGGATTTCTTGAAATATCAAATTTTAACTGTAAAAAAACCTGTCAGAATGCATCCCAGATGAACACAGAAAGACATTACAGACTGCAGGGAGATGAATATCTGTGATGATAAAAACAACCCAACTGGCACGTAGAGGAATGCTTGAAGCCTCCTTTGTTATGACTACAGTAAAAATACACATCTATTTTCCTAGAATAACAAAGCATTCATCCTCTCTCCTGCTTGGAGCTGTTGGGCATTTACAGTGTGTTATTAGCAACTGTACAAATGTCTTGTGTTTTGAAAAATCAAAGGAATTAGTGAGTAAGGAGAATTAATACCTTCCCTATAGCCCTGGATTTGCTTATGCCTTTTGCTTTAAGGAGTCACCAGATAAAAAAAATGTAATCTATGCTGGAATCGAGGACTGGCGCCCAAGACCTCCATCTCTCAGGGGAGCACCTCTATAATTAAGGTACCGAGTTGTGCTTCCTATTATTGCTTGTGCTTTTCCTGGCTTTGTGATTCTTCGGTGCTTTTTTGTCCAGTGATCTCTACTGTGGGAGGGAAGGCTCACGCAGCTTACCCTCCTAGCTCTGGCATAAGAAGCTCTCCTTTGAGAAGAAGGGAGCTGCAGATTTGAACACCGTCCCTCTAAGGAGGACCTGGATAGAATACCAGTCTCTTTTTTCCTTGGGTGGATATTCAGACCATTAAGTATTTCTCCTTGGAGGCCGTGTTTCAGCAAGACACACATTTGTTCCCCAGGGCAAGAGCTAGTTACCTAAATCTAGAAACAAATGGAAGGAAGGAGGGCTCAAAATATGTTCCAGTCTCACATACGCAGAAGTGTAAATCTGGGAAGAAGAAGAACCTCAGCTCTCCTCTTTGCCTTTTCACTTCCCACTGGCTGCTTTCAACAGATGCTGTTCTCCCTTATTCAGAGGTTTTGCTGCTAGGAAAAGGATGCACCGCTGCCTAACTCCCTCTGCTCCTGGAAGGGGAGAGAGATGCCTAAATCAAGCTCATGAATTACAGTCCTTGAGTGCTTGCTTAGGGGAAAATATACTCAGCCTGAATCCCTTGTGAATCTTCCCCTTTTGTTCCTAGTGCCTAAGCTTGAAAACATGCATATCATACATATTAAAAAACTAAAATATTGACAAAAAGGCAAAGTATCTTTCTCTCCTTTGTTTATGCCATCAGCTAAATGTTTGTACCCTTTCCCTTAAGTGAGATGGACTTGTGCAGTGGTCTGATTCAGAAAACAGATTCCTGAGGAAACAAACCACTTTCTGACAGGTTAGATTCGAGCTAGATCAGCTCCCTGAGCTTGGTTTGTCTTCTGGTTCCACTGGCACCAATGCCGTGCAAGACACAAGGCCAAAACGTGCAGGGAAAGGAATAAACATGTGAGTGAGGAGGGAGGGGAATCAGGCAGCAGTCACCCAAATTTAGAGCAGCTTATGCTGTGTTGGAATCATACTCCAAGGTACGGTTTGGGCTGTTATCTGCCCAGTAAGTTGCCATCATCCATACCTCCTGTAAAATAAATCTGTTTGAGCTACACACTGAGTCCCAAAATAGTTTAGATATCACCCACTTCAGGGTTTTGTGATTAAAAAAAAAAACAAAACCAAACCCCCCAAAAAAACAACTTGGCAATGAGCAAGGCCCAAGGGTGGGGTTTCATGTGATGCTGAATGCAATTTAACAGCGTGCTGCTGCTGAAAGGGGGCTGCTCATCTTTTTTCTCCTGCATTTGCTCCCCCTCCAGCACATTCCATTAATGCTTGCTTTTCACCAGCTCCAGCATTCATCTTGCACTTCGTTTAAGAGTGGGTCAGTTTGTCTTGCTAACTGCATCAGAAAACAAAGCCAGCAAAAAAGTGAGTGGTCTACTGGGTTTAGGAGCTGAGTCAGCTTTCTTGGTCACCTGGCTTGGTCAGATGAGCAGCATGAGCACCACACTGAATAATTCCAGGGAAGGGGCTGGAGGCCCAGCTGGGAGCAGGAGGGTGCAGGGTGAGGCAGGAGCAGGATCACAGCCTGTTGGCAATGCTGAGCTGCTAGGTTGGCTCAGTTTCCTGCCCAGCTCTTCTTGGACTTTGTTATCCAAAGCACATTATTAAATGCATGCAACCCCCATGTCAAAGCCCTGCCAGACTTTTACTGCTACGCATTATGGGCTAAATAAATTTGTGGATCCTTGTAGGTTCAAGAACCAGCTTTGTTCTTGGCTCTTGCTGGCAGCTTGGGCAAGATGTGGAAGAGTGGTGCAACGTGCTTCCCCTCCGGGAAATTCTGCTTACTAAGGGAGCAATCTAATTACGTGCTTGAAGCTCTTGGAGAATCTGTATCGCCAGCCCCCTGGAGGGGAGCTGCAGTAATCCAGATGCTAGGCAACAATAGCAGGAAATGCTGTGATGAAGCCTGCATTCAGTGAGGAAGAATGTCACTTAAATGACAAAATACCTACTTGAGAACTTCCTCTCTTTGAGCAGCAGCCTAGAGATTCCTTTGTTAAGGACTTTTTGTTGATATTTTGTTTGTCACAGTTTTTACAGGCAGCTGTCATAATGGGCCCGGCCTCCCTCTGCTGGCATTTACAAGCCAAGAGATTCGCAGATCTGTTTCACAGGTCACAGCCCTGGCCCTTCCCTGTTCCCCAAACAAAAGTGACTTCAGTTGGACAATAGTCAAGCAGAAAGCAGAGGTCTGTCACCCCAGAGGAGCAGCAGGATCCAGTTTGAGTGATTACAGTCTACAAAGTCATCCACGTTCCTCGGACAGAAAAACAATTCACTCTGTCCCTGAACCCCAGATGCCCAGGCAATAGGATCCACTCAGAGCAGTTGAGACCCACTACAATTTGGTAGAAGCTGTGGTGGAGACATGGGAAACTTTCTTCCCCTCCCACACATGAACAACACGAACTTTCCAACATCCTTCACACTGAAGTCGATTTGCTTCAGTGAAAATTCCTCTGTGTGGTACATACGCCAAGTTCCTACCAACAGCATCTGTTGCTGAGCTATTGTTGAGTACATAACGGAGCCATAGGAACCTCGGACTCCAGATTATTCTTCACAGGATTATTTGATTTCTGTGTTTTTATTCTGCCAAGATCTGGAAAGAGGGCGTGTACACTTTCTGACAGAATTTGGGAAGTGCATGTGTTTCAGTAACGTGGCCAGGGATTTCTGAAGAGGAGGTGTCCTGAGTTTCTTGGCAGGGGTGAAAGAAGCAGGTCTGAGTCACTGGTGGTGCAGCAGAGCTTCCATATTTTCATTTGGGATGGTGGTTGCATTTTTCTGCTTTTCCACACTTAACCCCACAGTGTGCACAGTCTTTGCACCCCATTTCAGGATCTGGCTGTGCAAAGGAAGGCGATTTGTGGCTGCATTCAGCGCCTGGTGTGGAGCCTACTTTCTGAGAACATGCTCGCCTTAGGCTTGCAGCATGAGTCTTCAGACATGCTTAGCATTAAAATGTGGTTAACTGGGTTTCCAGCCCAGCTGAACTTTTACAATTAAGAAAGACATTGCGCAGTGAAATCAGACTTTTGTGTTTATTTATTTTTAGCTTCTATGAAAATTACAATGATGCAGTCATACTCTGAGCATATGTGTGCTCTTGTGTGTCTGTCTGTGTGTCCTCCCTTTGCAAATAACTCCTGGCCATTTTCAGCCCCGTTTCACTTAAAGCTAGTGGTTTCAAACATGCTGGGTCCCTACATATTTCATGAAAACAGACAGTTGAATACAGCAGAGGGAAAGCCTACAGCCTTATACGGAAGAAAATGTGTACCAGCAACCCAAGCCATGTTAGGCATAAAAGAATCTACACAGGAGAGCAATATTGTATGTCCCAACCTCATGAAAAATTTTAATCAGAGGTGGCACCACCAGAGGATCCCACCATCAGATGAAAATGAGTTGGAAACTGGGTTCCATTTGCTGCGTGGCATATGGAAATATTTGATTACTTAGGAGAGTAAAAAACAAATACTAATTTTGTCTTCCACTCTTGCCTGCTTTCTTGTTTTGCTTCCTTTGTTGCAGGCCTGTAATATAGAACCAGATCCTGTGTGACCAGGAAGCGAGGTTGATAGCTATGGATAGAGGGCTTAATTTTAAGAGAATGTTCATTAAACTTATCCTTTGAATTTGATCAAGGAACATTTCACTTGCCATAGTCTTGTACATTTTTGTCCTTAACACCACATGGCTTAGCAGGCTGCGACATGTTTGGTATGCCCATCACTGAAACTATAAAATATACTATCCCCATAGGTGAATTAAAAGGCTTTATTGGAGAAAAACACAATAAAATGGTGCTAGCTTTAAAATTTTGGTGAACTTCTAGCTACTTTCAACAATCCACACAATCCTATCTTGTGGTGAAGGCCTTGCCTTCCCAAAACGGAATGATTCATACTACCAATTTTCTGAATCAGGACATAGTAAAGTACTAACAGAAATAAAATATAAATTTCAGTCGCCAAAAGAAATAAACTTTATGTTTTTATGTGCATTCCTGGTGGCTTTTACTGTCTCCCTTTGTCTCTGCCACAGTATGTCAAACCCTTAAGTATGCAAGTAACTCTACGCGTATAAATAGCCACCAGATCGTCTCAAGTATTTGGAGGTCTGTGGCTTCACAGAACAAATACATATGAGTATGCAGAGACTGATGGTGTAATAATTACTAATCATATTGTAGATTTACATATATAGTACAACATGCTAACACTATACCTTCATTATTATGAGTTATTCTGTTGACTTCAGCATATTTATTCATGTTAGACAAATACAGTGTCCTCCCTATACTGGTGAAGTAAACAGTGAATGTCCCCCAGAACTAGAATTTGAGCATCCAGACTATTAAACTGGAAGAAGCCAGGGATCCTGTCAGAAGGATCTTCTGATACTTGACCTAGTGTGTGCAGCCCTTCCCCACGCAGTTCCTAGATGCTGTGTGGTAATCAGTCAGGGACCACTCACAATAAGCAGCTTGGAAGCAGCCACCCTGTTTTGGGAGATAAGAGAGTTTAACAAAATGGGTAGTCACAGTGGGCCTCAGTGGGATCATAAGCACATTTAATTTACTAGCATAAGCATAGCCTTACTGGCTTGCAGTTGCTAATATGGATACAGCTAATGTGAATTTATCAGTATAGGAAGAATCTCCTTTAAAGTCTGACTAATTATTTGCTACTCCTGCTTATTCATTTTGTTCTTTTAAAGATGGTTTTAACATCAATTCTCCCTTCACCTTTGAGGCCCAGCTGTCAGCATTTCCCATTTCCGCAGCTCACCCTTAAACTCAGGTAGACTCCTTACGCTCCCCTAAGTAGCAGTGCTGTCAGCAAGTATCACAGAAGCAGTGCGGAGCCGGAAAGAAAGGCCTGAACCCATCTTTGGCGGATTTAAAAGCCTGTCATCTCTCAATGCAAGAACAAGCCTGTGTAAGAGAGGATTAGCTCAGAATGCATTTTACATTAAAATTCAAACACTGTCATAGGAGAAAGATGCTTTTCTTCTTCTCCCCCCCCCAAAGGAAAACATTCCAGTGCATATTTTGATCATTGTTTTTTCTGCTTCTGATAAAAGGCAGTAGAGGAAGAGTCAAAATAATAAAATTCTGTTTAAACAGGGCAAAACTTGAGTCACTGAGCAGTCAATATATGCTTTTTATTAGTCATAGATGTGTATTAGTCAACAGTTCTAAACACGTTAAAAGCTGCTGTTTAGTCCTCAATTACTTTTCATCCCTTTATTTATTCCTATTTTTTATATTGTCAAAGCATCTAGAGGCCCAGTCCTGACTGAGGACTAGGGTCCTCATTTTACTGACACAAAGAATTTGTTTGATGGGTTTATCTTTCTTTCAAAATGTTTGTTCAACTCTGGCTATTACTCAAATGATGCAATCAAATGATGCAATACCGTGAATATATACTTATGATTACCGTGGACAGATGGTCTTGAATCAGTTCACTGTGTTCTGTTGTTTCAATAAATTACATGCTTTAACTAACAGATATCTCAGCCAGACATTTACCTATCAACTTTCCATAGGCTTCCTTTGCCCTTTTAATTGTAACAGCAGCCATTTCACATTTAGGTGTGTAGAATATCTATAGTAACACAACCTTTCATTGGTAGTTTTGAAGCCACCTGCGAATTAAGTGCTTAAAGACAAATAATTATTCTCTCAGTGCACTCATCTGACCATGAAAAGAGATGACATTATCATCATTCCTTGCTTTGCTGTAAAGTATTTTCCTCTCTTACAGAGGAGGGCAGTAAGAAACACAGTTTAATGCCTAATTTTTGAAACCTGTTATCAGGCAACTTGTATGCTCTGGGTGTGTCTGAAATTGGGGACCAGAGACTTTTCAGTTTCCAAAACGACCCTGGCCACATTGTAACTGCATACGGGGATAAGGTTCTTATGTACAGGTTTTTGCCCCCTTCCTGTCTCCTGGTTTGCACTGGAAGGAAATTCAGGTGTATGGGAAAAGAAGGATCTACAGTGTGCTCCAACTGGTCTCCATGTAGACAGGCACAGGATCACAACAGAGGTGAGGAAAGGGAAGGGGAAGGACAGCGGAGGGACACTCCCTGAAACCCATAGTATCCCACACGTGTCCTGTTACCAACAACAGTAGGTATATAGGGTGAAAAACTCCCATTGGTGTTGGGGTACAGATAAAGCAACTGCCTGGCAAATACAGGACTGAGACACTTTTTTTTTTTTTTTTTTTTTAATTCAGGGTTTTGATCTCATTCCAGGATCATTCTTTCCCTCATTTCTGTTTGTTTGCTGCTACACAACCACTCTGGATACTATGATATTACATATTCGTATTACAGCTGCAGAATAATACTCTGTGCAATTTACACTCTGCTTTTTAGAAAACAACTTGTGATAGTAAATCTGAGAAACCAACAAATTTCCTTCCTATGATCTGTTCATATAGAACCTCTCTCTACAGCCACATTTTTCCTGTCTCTGATACTCACTTGTAGGTCACAGCATTTTTTTCAGTTTGTATTTCCATTATTACTCTTTATCTAGGAGAAGTATTTCAGTTTTCCTGCAGCAGACTGGCATTTTTTCTGGGATGTTTCAAGGGGAGCTAATTTACATCAGGAAATTGCTTCAAGGTGATCCATCTGGGACAGTCAAAAAGTTTGCATACTCTGTATGGGCTATATAGACATATTTTGTTATTTCTTTTGTACTTCACACATCACCTCTGTCTCACAAGCAGTCGTCTCCCCACCATAACCAGTCTTTGCCCTTTTCATAGTAAGTGGGCAATAAACATGTGGTTGCTAATCACGGCATCCCAAGAAAACCGGGAGGAAAGAGTCCATCCAAGCTTAATAAACAGCTGGAGACTAAAAGGGACTCCCATGGGTCAAGGCTGGCTTCCAGGTCTGAGGGGAGAAGTGCTAAGGGACAAACCCAGGTCCCTCCTTTGCCTGGAGATATTGTGAAAGTACTGCTCAGAATGTCCTTCCTTCCTGCACATGGTTAATTTTTTTTCTAAGTAGAAAACCTGTTTATTTTCTGCCATGTACTAAGTTGGAAATGCAAAATGCTTCATTTACCACAATGCCACTCAGCATCAAGTCAATGGGCACCATGCAAGAACTTGAAGTGGATTGAATAAAAGCAGTTCCAACAGGGAATTTACTGACACATCCTACTTTGTTGACTGACACTACTCAGATTCAGAGCTACAAATGTGCCTGGTTGCAAGACAGGCAAAACACTGCATTTCTGCAAAGGTCTGTTTCTCTCTCCCCATCCAGCCTTGATCTCAGCAAGAGAGGAAAAACATGGGGTTGCTTCAAAGTGGGGAGTAGTGTGTACTTGCAATACACTGCCACATTTCCAACCAGCCCATGGCATGGCTCTCATTACACGGCAGACGTGGCTTTTCTTCTTTCTCTTTCCTCCCTCTTCCCTCCATCCAACCACTTTTTTTTATCACTTGAACTGATTAGGCCAAGAAAACACTAGTTCAGGTGTCCTTCAAAGTGGCTACACAGCCACAACAAATGTATGCACTGTATCTGCTAATGCCATAGCTCAGTTAGACAGAGATCTCCGTGCTTTCGGCTCCCCACTTCTCTCTCCTGGGAAGACTTTCTCCAGACCTCAGTAAGCCTGTCAACTTATGCTGTCCCTTCATTAACATTCCTCAAACCTATCCTTTTTAGAAGAGCTGACAACACTGCGTAGACAGTCATGCAGGTCTGTCATGGTGCCTGAGTTGTTGTCCTGTCTGGTTTGCCTGTTGTGGTCTGTTGTCTCCGGTTTTAAGCTCAACTGCTCAGTTCTGAGAAGTAGGGACCTTCCATCTTGTGTCCGTGCAGCACATAGCACTATGGTGTCCTGTGTCCGTCGTTTCAGGTTTCTAAAAATGCATGCAGTCTGATTGATCCTAATTGCTCTTCTCCATTTCTAATGTTTAATCATATTTTGCGTAATCCTACTCGCCTGGACTAAATGCGTATGAAATTATACTCGAAGCAGCAAAATCTGCAGGGATGGGGGACAAAAACTATTTCCTTGACTTCTCATTAATTTTTGTGGCTACAGCGTGTCATCTTCTCAAGGGCTTCTACACAGGACTTTTGTGCCCTAGGCCTATGAAAGTGCTACAGCCACACCATAACAGGCCTCTCAAATCCACCAACCCCAAAGATTTCTACTGCTTCACCCCAAAACAGGCAGCCTGTGCCTGTAGCACATACCGGTAGTAAAAGTTCCCAGACAGATCTGCCTTTCCTATATCTCTCCCCAAACACCAAACAGCCAGGTTGAGCATCATCTTGCTCCTGTGCTGGTGCTTCCCCAGGCAGATATGAACCTGTTAGATAAAGTCAGTGGTTATAACCACAGTGTTAAAAAAAGATCCTGTGTCACTGAGTATTTGGTGGTCGGTTGTTCTGCGGTGGACAGAAAGCTGAAACTGCACAGTTCAGGATGTGTTTTAGAAACAGTGCAAGTGTATACCTAAGTTGAATGTGTTAGATTAGAAAAATACACAAACTGATGTGTGACAATAATGCAAAACAAACTTGAAAAGATACTAATGCCTCTACGTTGTCAGAGAGAGAAAAATTGGGCATACTGGAGTATGGATGGACAGCCCATATGTGCAGGGTTACTGGTTTGGTGGACTACTGAGAAATTGCTCCCCATAAACTGTCTTTTCAGCATCCGTTCACTCTATTGTTCTGTGAATGCACTCCCAAAGTGCTGGACAGGCTGAACACAACTTGCCATCACTCAAAAAAAAAAAATGCTGTTCAGGCCGTGAGAATGTTGTGTCCCCCAGGGGTCAATACTTGGTCCAATTTTGTTTAATATATTCATTAATGACCTGGATGAGGGGACAGAGTGTATCCTCAGCAAGTTCGCTGATGATACCAAACTGGGTGGGGTGGCTGACACCCCAGAGGGCCGTGCTGCCATCCAGCGTGACCTGGACAGGCTGGAGAGCTGGGCAGAGAAGAACCTAATGAGGTTCAACAAAAGCAAGTGCAAGGTCCTGCACCTGGGGAGGAAGAATGCAAAGCACCAGGATAGGTTAGGGGCGGACCTGCTGGGAAGTAGCTCTGAGGAGAAGGATCTGGGGGTCCTAGTAGACAGTAAATTAATTATCCATGACCCAGCAATGTGCCCTTGTCGCCAAAAAGGCCAATGGAATCCTGGGCTGCATAGGGAAGAGTGTGGCCAGTAGGTCGAGGGAGGTCATTCTCCCCTTCTACTCTGCACTGGTGAGACTGCAACTGGAATACTGTGTCCAGTTTTGGGCTCCCCGGTTCAAGAGGGACAGGGAACTGCTGGAGCGAGTCCAGCGAAGGGCAACTAGGATGATTAAGGGCTTGGAGCATCTCCCTTATGAGGAAAGGCTGAGAGAGCTGGGACTCTTTAGCCTGGAGAAGAGAAGGCTGAGGGGAGACCTTATTAATGCATACAAGTACCTAAAGGGTGGGTTGAAGGAGGATGGAGCCAGGCTCTTTTCAATGGTTCCAAATGACAGGACAAGGAGCAATGGGCACAAGTTAGAACATAGCAAGTTCCGTTCAAATACACGGAAAAACTTCTTTACGGTGAGGGTGACAGAGCACTGGCACAGGCTGCCCAGGGAGGTTGTGGAGTCCCCTTCTCTGGAGATTTTCCAGACCCGCCTGGATGCAGTCCTGAGTAATGTGCTCTAGGCAATCCTGCTTTAGCAGGGGAGTTGGACTAGATGATCTCTAGAGGTCCCTTCCAACTCTGAAAATTCTGTGATTCTGTGATTCTGAATGTTCTCTGCCCTAGCAGAGCGCATCCTCGCTCACCCTTCTCCAAAGAGACATGTGGCTGCCCAGAGAAGATGGACAGCCAGGAGGCAAGTTCATCTGTATGGTGGCTGTGGAAGTGGCTAGGGTTAACTGTCCTCCATGAGGGTCTGCCTGAAAACTGTTCCCACCCCAGTGATTGAAGGACAGCAGGTTCCTCTCCCCAGTCACCTTAAGACAATGTGGGGGAATTTACGACAAAGCAAAGGGGCCTCAGCAGAGCAGGTTCCTGGAAACACCCAGCTCGACTGGAATCCCTGTTTGTCTTGCCTCACTCTATGAATCTGTAAGATTTGTACTTTTTAAAGCCACTTTTCACGTTGGATACAAAAAACATCCCTATGTGACTCCTCTCATTTCAGTTTCAGGGTTCCCTTGTGCCCATGTTTCATACCTAAGACATCACAGGGTCATTATTTTCTACCTTGCTGGTGGCTCAGTGTCCCTCTTCATGTGCTCCCAACTTAAAAAGTACCATAATGACTACCACCTCCCATCCTTCAGAGACACACACACCAGATTCTGCTAGAATCCCAAGTCTCTTCCCACTCCAAAGGTGCTCTGTCCATACCATTTTCCCTTGCCAGCTATCCTCCTACCCACTGGAAGGATTTTGTCTTCCTCTCGTTTTTCCTGCTCATGGCTCACTTGACCCTAATGTCCTTATGCTAAGGACGTTATGCTCGCTCTCTCTGTACAAAAGACTTTATGTTCTTTTTTTTCTTTTCAATTCAGGCTCCCCCTACCTCCTTCCCTCCCTACCTCCAGGGCTGGGTTCATACCCATTCCCCACTGTCCTTAAGGGTTTTTTTTTCTCTCTGGGAGAGGAATTATTCAGAGCGTGGGTGTGTCCCAGCTGTGTTGAAAGGACAAACAGAGAGGATGGATGAGCCCTGTTATCTTGGAAGGTGTTAATGTGTGTTCTTAATGGATTTTTGGTTCAGTATACACTTAGAAATGTGCCTGAGACTGTAGTTCTGATAAACATAGGGAAAAGGCTCTGTACCCTCATTCATGTTTTCTTCCTTCATTATTAAATATTTACCAAAATCAAGAGAGTTCTGCCCACTCGTGTCAAGAAACTCCCTGAAAACTCGAGAAATAAATAGAAACTGTGTTCAGAAGTTATTGCTTTAGAGAAGATGAGGTAGTGTGAGGCTGAGTGTAGGGCTCACAAACTCCGCCCATAACTTGTACAAAACCGAGAAAACACAGAGTCTAGCAAATACGATAATGTGATTTATTCAAAGATGTTTTCACACTGAAGAACATCTCTTTAGGCATCCTAAACCAAAACAAGGCAATAGCATGATATGCCAAAACATGTCTACCCATTTTTTTATATAAAATACTTATAACTTTCTTCTTAATTTGGGTTTAAAACTAGCATGAAAATTGTGTTAATCTCCACACTCCCAGTCTCATTAAACTGTCTATTTCTCTTGCTCTTTTTCCTCTGGTTTATTTATTTTTGGCTCCTTCTCTGTCATTCCTGGTTCGTATTTATTTGTGTTTGTTCTTGTTTTTCAAATACAGGACCTGCTTCTATTGTCTTTTCTCAGACGATTCTTTATTGAAAGCAAATGGCAGTCTTACTGGAGAAAAGGCAACAGAAATGATCCATGGTTTTCATATTAGGATCTTGCTTCTGTGGCAAGCCGCATGCTGGTAGGGATATTCACCAATACACAAGTAGCCTCAGATTTGATCGCAGATGACCGGTTCAATACTAGGTTTCCATTTACAACCTATATAAGGAATTTATTGTTCATAAAGTTTTCTATTTTTAACCTATTTTTAAAATGGTTTCCACTCAGAAGGGGCAGTATTATTTAGGAATCTAGTTCTTGTGCTATGAATTATTGAAGACTGAAGGAAAACTAACTGGTTTGCTGGCAAGGTACATATGTAAGAACATTGACCCATGCCTTTGACTGATGGTGGCTTCTTGTCAAGTCATTTGAGTGATGCAATTTGTGCAAACCCCTTTGTATTCTTCTCTGTTGCTTCCAGAAATGGCCAGGTGTTTCTTGGTACATAAATTTTACTAATGTTGAAAGGGGATTGTAAGCTCCTTTTTTAGCAGAGTGAAGATGGATGATTTATCTCGAAGGCAGTCAAGAATCTCGAAGGCAGTCAAGACTCCTAATTGCACATCTTCAGTCAATGGGAATATTGCTTTTGACTTCAGTAACTACAGAATGAAGTCATAGGCAGGAAGATAGATTTTTTTTTTTCTCTAACCCTCCCCAGAGGAGATAGTTGAGAATTTTTCTTAGATTGAGACTACAGTTTTTTCTGAGTCTTGGCATTTCCTTACAAAATACCATTACCTTTATTTTTTCTGCATAATTCATCTCCCTAGTGCAGAGTCTGAGCCACCCTGAACAACTACGTAGTTACCTTGCCACAGCTTGTTTTACCCTGTGGTGGTGTCATCAATGCTGTATTATGCTGGATACAGAGAAGTTCATTACAACAGACCACAGGGATTTCCTGAGACACTAGGAAATATTTCCTGCATTTCTTTCAGCCTCTTTGGTGTTTAATCCTTGTAACCATATCACTACCCCACTAACCAGCCTCAAAAATACAAGGGACAATTTGTTAGCTCTATAGCTTTAAATAATCCTGAACAGAAAAATGTTGGGGAGAGATTGCATATTATTGATTTTTTTTGTCTCTACAATCAAGCAAAAGATGAGGCTTTCTGGGGAGTAAACATCTTTCCACAAATCCATCTTTTCCACAAAAAAAAAAAAAAATCACATCTTTTCCACAAAAGATTTGAGAAGGTAGTCTTTTAGTAAATTTTCCTGAAGGAAGTTTTAAAACAGGTTTAAATTATTGCGAGATACCTAAATCTCTTTGTCCCAGGCACAATACTTAATAAGCAGTATGCTGCAGTCCACTCCAAATTCTGCTCTTCTCTTCTCTTTTCTCTTCTCTTCTCTTCTCTTCTCTTCTCTTCTCTTCTCTTCTCTTCTCTTCTCTTCTCTTCTCTTCTCTTCTCTTCTCTTCTCTTCTCTTCTCTTCTCTTCTCTTCTCTTCTCTTCTCTTCTCTTCTCTTCTCTTCTCCTCTCCTCTCCTCTCCTCTCCTCTCCTCTCCTCTCCTCTCCTCTCCTCTCCTCTCCTCATTTTTTTTTTCTTTTCTTTTCTTGAAATTGTGAGCAATACTGGAAAGTCTGGGCTGTATAATGCAAACAAGTCGTAGGCTGAGGACACGTGTTTATTGCTCTGCTTTACTAGAATTACCATAGTATGAAGGAAACCTCCCTCATAGGAAGGAATGGATGTGCCACTGTAGCAGATACATGCAGTTGTCCAAAATTTGGTGTAACATGAAACTTCTTCTGAAGACATCAGGTGATGCTTTAAACAGGCAAGTCTGGGTGCAGCCTCTGACTCCTGCTGTTTGGGAAGAAGGTTTGTCTTAGGTGTGGCAGAGCAGCTAGCAGCAAAATTAACCCTTCAACTCAAGTTTGGTGTTCTCTGGGCAGGGTTGTGAGCCAACCACATTGAAACCTGTTTAAACAGGATAGAGCCTTTCATGCTTTCTATTGTGTAACTCATACAGCTTTGCAGAAGTTTATCCTAAAAACCAACAGTTGCTAGGTAGAATTAATCTTACAGCATGAAGCTGGAAAGGTCAGTTCCTTACTTTTTTGCCAAATGCTGGTAAGCATAGAAGAGATCTGAGAATTAACAAAACCAACAAAAGCTTTATGCAAGGAAAAAAAAAGAACAAGAACTTGCCTAATAGAAATTTTCACAAATTCGGTAAATGAGAATTTTGTTCCGATCGCACAACACTGACATACTACCCCCCTGCTTACTTCAAGCCCCCAAACACACAGAGAGGATGCTATCTTGCTATCCGAATGGTATATATCACAAAAGTGATTAGGGGCTTAGCTAGTTGCAGAAAGCACTGAGTATGCTCATGCTTACACAGGGTTGATGAAAAGACAGGTCCAGAAGAGACATGGCAACTTAGCAATATACAGCAAATGGGGGGAAAGGGGGTGAAAACAAGGGTGCAGAGCAACGGTAAGATGATTTGGAGAAGTAAAGTGAGCAGCCTGTCACTTCACCGTGGCAGAACTCTCATCTTATCTGCACACCGGTGCACGGGAGGCTGTATCCTGACTCCTGGGGCTGCAGAGGAACAGTAGTTGTAGGGCCTCACGGAGTGTGGGTCCATCCAGCAGACTCAGTGTTTCTGGTGTGGCTTCATCTTCTTCTCTGTATAAACACTGCTCGCCCCAAGGAAGAGAGAAACTACACCATTGAGTGCAAATGTGTGAGATCTTAGTGATCTGGCTGGGAAGTATGACGTAAGGGCAACTTCACAAATCTGTGACCCAGCTGCCACAGATGTGATTCTTCTGTTGGGCTAGAAACACACATAATTTTAGCAATATTATGGGTTTTGATGGACACGACAGCTCCTTCCACGTGTGGGTGACCCAGGGCCAAAGAAAAGAAAGCTTGCACCAGTAATGATCTGTAGGATCTGCCATGAAATCTACCAACCAATGTGGACAGGGCCACACACCAGTGAGGGAAGACATGGAAGGCCAAGTGAGGAAGTTTGTGTTTGATGCAGCAGAAAAGGAGACAAAAGGACAGGTACAAAAAACTCCTGAGGCCCAAACAGAAATTTGAGACTATGACACACTATGCTAGGATACACTGTAACGGAACAAGCTGAATTTGTCTTTAACCTCCTAAAGTAGGTGTCCTGGGGTAAATTAACCACTTTCACCAAACAGTTCTGGCAGTCTTGGGTGCTAATAGACAAAGCAAAAAGGAGGGATAATATCAGCTCAATAAAGCCTAAAAGACAAAAGATATTTGCAGCGTGTATTTAATGTATTAAAAGGGGGAAAACAGCATTTGTTGGGCCAATAAGGAAAAGGCAGCAGCTGCTAGGATACTAGAGGACAAGGGCTTGCACATATTTTTTATTTCTGTGAACGGAAATGAGACAAGGAAAAGAGCTTAAGGGAAAAGAGAGTGAGCTTTCAAAGTTATTCTGTGTCCTTAGCTTCCCTGAGAATTTTTTTCTTTCTGTATCTGATTTAGATTATAAAATCCCTAGGGCAGCAATAGTCTTTAATTTGAGTCTTCTTCAGTACTGGCCAAACCATTGATGCTTAATGAGCAAATAAAATGTTGATAAATTAATATAAAAGTTGTCTTCCTGCAGTCTGGTGCTTAATAGATGGCACCCAGTTAGAACTGAAGTAAAAATGTTTGTACTGAACCTGAGCACAGGATCAACTTTAAGAGAAGAGCATGAGAGTCCTACCACTGCCTTCAAACGAAGGAGGATCTGGCTCACGTTGCAAACAATTCTTTGAGATTAAGAGCGTGCAACTGTGTACTGTACATGCAGGTACATTTCTGCATATTGCATATGGTAATTTCCCACCAGACAAACTACAGACCCAGTCAGGCAAGCTGCTGTGTTGGTGGACCCCAAGGTTCCACGTGGGTGCAGAAGCCAGCCATGCAAAGCAGTTTGCTGGATTATGGCGTAATTCATTGCTGTGGTGCCACTTACGCACTCTAATGGGCTTTATTCACAGCAGGGATGTCTGAGGTGCCGGGAGGCACAAGCCAAGTTGAAATAGATTTGTCAAGCTTATTTTATGCTTTGTTGTAGCGGCTACATTTTAGACAGATTGTGGAAATCATGTTATTTTTAAGATTTAGATTACAATACTGCCTAGAGACTAATAAAAATTGGGGATTCTGCTGTAATGGTTGGGTCCCAAAATATGTGAGAACACCAACAGTCTGCAATCCAACTATCTGCAAGCTAAAGAACGGCAAAGATTTATATGCCATTTGATTTGCCAACTTCAGCGGGCTCTGGGATATTAAGAATATAGAGGCTGATAAACAGACTCATCTGCCTTTTGATATGTTTTCTTTCCTATCCTATCCTGTTTACAATTGTAAACGCCATCTTTTCCCTTCTGCTTTAGCCATCAGGAATTTACGTTGGTCTTTTTGTTTTGTGCTGTTACAGGAAAGGTAGATTTGGAGGTGGTAGCAGATTTAACTCAGGACAAAGCTAAAAAAAATACTGCCACGGCCATATTCCCCCATCTAACCAAACCAAACAATCTGGAAAAAAATTCCTAGATCAACACATCAAGCAATGGCAAAAAAAAAATCCTTTTGCTGATAAAGTGGCATTCACAATACGGAGTTTTGTCACTGGAATTGTACAAGTAAAATTACTAGCCTTACCTGTGTACTAATGTGCCTAAGATTGAGTTCACTCTTTGTATATGTCCTTGCAAATTAATTGAGGGATAGTGCAAAAGGGACAGCGTGACAGCATTTTTTTTTGCGAGTCATTTGGGTAAGAATCTGGTAGATAAGACCAGATCAGGTGGAGCTGAGGGGGCTGTGCAGAGAAGAAGTGGGAGTGGAAGGCAGAGAGGAAGAGCCAGCCATGGTGTGAAAAGCCTTGAAATGGTGTAAATGGATTTCAGCTTCTAGGTAAGAAAGCAAGCTGAAGAAATGTCTGTCACAGAAACAACTTTCGCTTGTCTCCTCCCTGCCCCAAAAAATGAGAATGATATACATAGTTAGACAGAGAAAGACAGATATATATATATAGACCTAAAACTGGGAAGAGTGGTTGAGGGAAAAGTAAGACATGCCATATCAGAACATCAGGCAGTTAATGAGAAACGAGGAGTAGAAGAAACAATTAAAAAATACCGTGACACCATATGGAACTTTCCACGTTCAGTTGCATTTAAAAGCTTTATAAAAGAAACTTTAAAAACAACTACATTCTCCTCATCTCAAAATAGTGTCCTTTGTTGGAAGATAATACCGTTATTTAAAACCCCCGCAGTTTTATGTGTTTGAATCCACAGATTGCCTAGTACAGGCATTAGAAACTTATGATCCCAGTGTAAGAGATGGCACGTAGGCTGATTTTGAATTGTAGATGGGCAAGCAGAGGTACGGCTTGGAGCATCGTGGCATTTTAAGAGAGGCATCGGAAAGAGAAAGAAACTCCGAGTCCTGATGGATGTAATAGCCATTTTCCACTCGGTAAACAAGGAATCAATGAGATGCCCCCTTTTTAGTGTCAGCTGAAACAATGGAAAACCTCTGCCCAAGGACACAAACACACAGATCTAAACAGTGTAAGTCATCTGTTTCTAGGGGTGTCCTGAGATCCCATAAACGATGGGGTAGAGTACTGAAGGAAATGAAGCCTTGTACGTGAGAGAGAAGGGGCAGAAACGTGAGAGAGAATGAGAAGGTCGTCCAGATATAAACTGAGATACACATACTAGCGTGAGAAAAAACAAGGCTGTGGTTTTGAGAGATGGAATACTTGTATCTATGCAGAAGTGGGGAGGCCTTCCTCCCTACTTCCCCCCCTCCCTGTTCTTGGCCTCGCAGGCCCACTGTTTACACTGGTGCTGGTCCTTATATCTCTCTGAACTGACATAACTCGCCAACCCAGCAAAAAACTGACCCAGAAAAACTCGGATAATTTTCTGCTGGATTTATTAATTGAATTGGCTCATGCATGGGTCACACATGTAGCACAGTCACTGAGTGGTCTTGCTGGTGGAAGGAGGAAAGTATGAAGGGTGAGATGAGGGGGAAGATGAAGGGCAAGAGGAGGAAGAAGTAAGGCAAGATTTCCTTTCGGAGGAATAGAGCCATTCAATCGGCTCAGCTGCCTGCGAAGTCGCAGCCTGAAAGCAAGTATGTAAAGCAAAGCACAGCCTGGGAGAAAGTTGAGAGGTTCTCCTGATGCTTTGTTCTTACTCTGTTCCTGAATAGAAAGAACCCCAAATATCCTAAATTCTCGCTAGTCAAAAGGTCAGAAGTAGCAACACTGTAAGGGTGCTGCTCTAATCCAGCTGCGGCAAGCCGCCATGATTCATAAACACGATTCAAGAAGCAGACAGAATATATTTGATCTGGACAGATAAAAGTGTATGCTTCCTGGGGAAAGAGTTAGATATACTTTGACATAGCTAATAAAATGCCATGCTTTAGCCTTGACTGTCTTTTGCATACTCATCTTTCTGTGAAGAATACCTGAAGATGTCATTAAGGAGAACAAAGCAAAGCAAAACTCTGAACTGCAGCCTTTGCATGCTAAATATTGTTCTGAATACACAATGCGTCTGCACAGGTTCCCATTGAAATGGAAGCAGAGGTATCACCTGGTGCATTTCTCAACCTGGGAGAGGCACAATAAAGTCCCACTTACAAAAAAAAAAATCCATAGTAGTAGCCTGGGAAACTGTAGCTTATGACAGCATTTTTAAAGTACTTTATGGTTTTCATGTAGAATGCTCAAATAGTTTTTATGAAAGTTCCTACTAAAGCAAGACCTCCAGGATTGTACCAAATATGGGTGGAAAGTGCCTAGAGAAATCTCTGTATTCTGTCTTCCTTGGCACCCATGACTTTTTATAGTTCAGTGGAATATCTGCAAATGATTCAGTTAACCTCTGTTGAATTTTAAGGTAGTAAGACTGAATTCTTGGAATACCTGGGGCAATTTGCAGTCTTGGGTGCAAGCTGTACCATCAGCTGTTTTATCTTGAGATCACATCAAATTATCGTGGTTTTCTTTGTGGATTTTATGTCCACAAACCCAGAAGATCCTAAAATTATCCATAGATCTTTAGGTGAAAATACTTAAGGATGATATCGCGAACCAGGTTGTTAGCTTTTTTGTCAGCCATTTTAGGTCAAGAATTTTAAAGGACACAGGCAGATAGCATAAGGACAATTCAGTTGTGTTGCCAGCTACTGCCGTAGGGAGAAAGACCAGATTTTGCCAAAGTCAGCATCAGAGCATCCACTGAGCTCAAGGACCGCATTTTGCTTGCCAGGCATCTTACCAACAGCCACAGAAACATCACTCTGCTCAGCTCTTGCCAGGAAATCAACTCTACCCAGGTGAGTCACGAAACTGAAGTCCTTCTCAGAGCAGACTATAACTGTATCAGCAACACGACAACGTGCATCGCGTAGTTTTACCGAAGACCACCCTACTGGGGATGGTGGCTTGGGTTTGCTTGGCTTCTCACACCCACCACATTGGAGAGGAAGGGGTGAAGGTCTCACACACCGCCGCTTTCCCAGTACCCCTCATATTCTTCCTGAGGGGCCTAACAACTGATGGACTTCACTTTCATACTTGTCTATAAAACATTTTAGGGATTTTATTTTAATAATAATAAAAAAACCTAATTAAAATGTCAATCTGAGAAATGCAGACACTGCACCCGGGTGAAGCAAACTGCTTGTGCCACCCCAGGCCCGCCCTCCCCCCCCTGCTCCCTCGGGGAAGGTGGCACCCCCAATGCGAGGCCGCAACCCCACAGCAGGGCCTGCGGGGTGCCAAGGCCCCACTGGGCCCAGCCCGGGGCGAGGCGCGGACCTTGCCCCGAAGGCCTCGCAGAGGAGCCAGGCCCGGGGCTGAGGGGGACGGGCCCCCGCGGGGCTCCCCACCTAGGCCAGGGCGGGGGCACCGGGCTGCTGCCGGCGGTGCCACCCAGGGGCACAGCCAGGCGCCGGCAGAGAGGTGGAGAGGTGGCCCCCGCGGGGCACGCAGCCCGCGGCCACCGAGAGGGGACCTCCGCGCTGGAGGGGAAACCCAACCCTCTCCCTACCCCAGGCCGGTCCAGGAGAGCGGAGGGCAAGACCCCACCGCCCCCTCCACCTCCCCTCTTCCCGCCCGCCCTGTCAGGCACCGCCTCCTCTTCTCCCCGCCCCTCCGCAGGCCGCGGCCCGCCTCTCCTCCTCCTCCGCCGCTTGACAAGGGGACGGGGGCGGCAGTCGCGGTGAGGCGACAGCGGAGGGGGGGGTGGTGGCGGTAGCAGCGACAAGGCAGGAGGTAGCAAGGCAGTCTTCGAAGCTCCGGCGGTGCGGGTTGCTTCTTGTCCTTTTCTCTCTTGCGTGCGGGGCTTTGAGGAGCGGCCATGGTGAAGGTGTCGTTCAACTCGGCGTTGGCGCAGAAAGAGGCGGCGAAGAAGGAGGAGGAGAACAGCCAGGTGCTGATCCTACCGCCGGACGCCAAGGTGGGGATCGGCGGGGGGACAGAGCCGGAGGGGCCGGCCCGGCTGCGCGGCGGTGGGGGCTCGGCTGGGCTGGGCTCGGCGGTGAGGTGTTGCCGGGTGGCGGGAGACCCGCTGGGGACGATTCTGTTCTTTACGGGCTCTTTTTTTTCCCCACCCCCGTCTCCCCCGGCGATAAGCCGCGGGCGGGCCGGCAGGGAAGGCTGCGCAGCGCTGTGCCCCGCCGCCCCTCTCCGTTCACGCTTCTTAAAATGGCTGACAGGAGAGGGAGCTTTAAACCGCCGTTTCTCCCTACTTTTTTTTGGGAGGGGGGGGGGGAATGATTATTTTTTTTTATTTAAAAGCCCGGCAGAGCTTGGACCGCGTCCAACTCGGCTTTTAAGGCGCTTTTCGCCCCCTTCCCCCTCCCCCCTTTTTTTTTTTTTTTTTTTTTTTTTTTTTTACGGCGTGCCCCGTCCGCACCCGGCCGTGGCAGCGAGCGGGAGGGGGCCGGCCCGGCACAGCAAAGGGGGCTGCCCTGGCCGGCCCACCGCCGCCTGTCCCGCAGGGATACACGCACCCGGCGGGCTGCCGGCGAGCTCCCCAACCTGAAACGCTTCAGGGGAGAGGGGGAGCGCTCGGCGAGGGTGAACTTGGGGGGGGGGGGGGCGTGTGTGCAGAGCCCGGTGGTCGTGTGCGAGCAGTCAACTTCGCCTTCAAACTTGGGCTGGTTTATATAAAAGAACAAAAGAGCTGCCCCCGCCCCAAAACAGCACCCAGGCTGCCCGCGCTGTCGCCGTCCCTCCGCGCCTCCAAACAGCAACAAAGAACGCAACAGCAGCGGCTTTTAAAGTTTTGTTTGGTTGGTTGGTTGTTCGTTTGCTTTTTTGAAGCGCAGAGCTGCCCAGAATATAAAGGGTTTTGGTTGCAGTCTCTGTGCTGCCGTAGTCAAAAGCAGTTTTTAATTAGGAGTAGCGTAATTTGCCCTAAGCTCTGTGAAAAGGGAATGAAAACTTGAAAAATGGCCAGCCGCACACAGACAGCGTGCTTGGCTGTTTTCATTTGCTATCACAAGCTTTTGTGCATCGAGCCTCTGAATTACCAGATTAGATCTGCAAAAGAGATAAGTGTTTTTTAATTTCCTAAATCTTTCTGATGAAATTCTAAAGACAGTACGTGTTAAATTCTTAGCATGAAGTTGTGCCCCCGTATGTTTTGTCGTGATTTTGATGGGGCTGGGTTCTTCACCTGCAGAACCCACTGTCATTTCAAAGCCAAGGGGGGGACCACAAGATGTTTTGTAGTGACATCTTCCTGGTAGAGCAAGTGGTGAAATTTCACACTTCTACTGAACATACTGCATTTATAAAACTCGGTCCAAAGTCTTTAAATCTTTAGAACAGCGTGCCACAACAGATGGGACAGTGTCATTACTCAAATTGCTTGCAATCATGGGAAATCCGTTAGGTGATCTCTGTGCCTAGTTGTTCCTAGCAGGAGAGCTGTTCTCTAGAAGGTAATGGGTTCCCTGAGCCCAGCTTGAGCTGCGGAGTTCCTTCCTGACCCCAGGTTTGGTGGTCAGTTTCACACCAAGTATGTAAGCAAGACACAAACTACAAGTTCCAGAAAAAGGGGGTTTTGTACTACCTTGGAATCCAGATCTGCCCTGGATGATGTTTGTTCCCAGATAGCCTACGAATTTGGGCTTGTTGTTCCTACTGCCAAACAAACAAAATACATCTGGCTAATTGTACACTGGGGAGCAAATCCTCCTGACCCTGTCCAGATACTGACAGAAGCATGTTATTTGACTATGATTTCCTTAATGTGGAGCTGTAAATTCTTGCAGCTGAGGATGAGATACAGGATATGCCTTAACTTTGCTCAGGTCTTAGTACTGCTTTCCTTACCTAGAAATGAAACTTGCAAACATTTATTAACCAGGTCAAAAGGTGGTCTGGTCTCACAGTAGCTACTTACAAGTTCTTGCACTGTTAGCAGGGGATGAACATGCCTGAACAAGGCTTAAAACAGTCCTAAAATAGCATGCTAGGAGCGGATGCTCTGTACAGATGAAAATTCCAAAAGCAAATGAGCGCTCTTAAGGGACATCGAGCCTTTGACATTCTCCTTGATGCATTTCTGTCTTTTTTCAGAACTGCAGATCTGCACCTACAAGTGGGCAAAAATCTCTTGAATAAGCTTTATTTGAACTTGTGCGTTTTAGAGCATAAATAAAAGCAGATCTGAGTACAGTAGCATCATCTGTAGTTTTTGTAGAAAAAGCTCTGCAGTCCCTGCAGGATTAATAATATTAAAACAGATTATGTCATGTAGCTGTAGAGGTATTTGGGTCTTCGAGTCTGGAAGTTTATTCTCGGATCTCGTACAAAAAAGGGAACTGAGGGCCATTGTAAAACTTGATGCCTTTGAGGTAAGTGCAAGATATGCTCTTTGAACTCTGCCTTCTCTAATATAAACGCATTAGAAATGAATCTCTCTTTCCCCCCTCCACAAGGAACTTCTACTGCGTATGTAGTTCTTTGGAAGGAAAGAGAAAAATAAACCACATCTGACAAATGTATTATTCATATCACTTCATTGCTGGAAAACCTTTAGCTTCAAGTGAAGTTTGAAGGCAATATGAGACTGTATATAGAAGAGTGAAATCTGGTAGATTGAAAAAAGGTGGCATCTCCAAAACAGCCTATATGGGATATTTGTTTTCCCCTCTCTGGTATCTTTACAGCCATTGTTTCTATAGAACAATAAATAGATCTGGATCACGAGTGTGAACATGAAAAGTATTACAACATTTCATAGAATTGTAGAATGGTTTAGGTTGGAAAGGACCTTTAAGGTCATCGAGTTCCAACCCCCCTGCCATAGGCAGGGCCACCTCCCACTAGACCAGGTTGCCCAAGGCCACATCCAGCCTGGCCTTGAACACCTCCAGGGATGGGGCCTCAACAGCTTCTCTGGGCAACCTGTTCCAGTGCCTTACCACCCTCAAAGTGAAAACCTTCTTCCTAATGTTTAATCTAAACCTGCCCTCTTCCAGTTTGAAGCCATTCCCCCTTGTCCTATCACTACATGCCCTAGTAAAAAGTCCTTCCCCAGCTCTCCTGTAGGCCCCCTTTAGGTATTGGAAGGCCACAATAAGATCTCCCCAGAGCCTTCTCTTCTCCAGGCTGAACAGCCCCAACTCTTTTAGCCTCTCCTCATAGGAGAGGTGCTCCAGCCCTCGGATCATCCTTGTGGCTCTCCTCTGGACATGCTCCAGAAGGTCCATGTCCTTCTGACATGTCCTTTAATGAAGCTTTCTTTTATGAAGAAAGTCCTGGAAGGCGTTCTGGACTTGAAGTAAATGGAAACACCTAAGAATGGAAGAGGATCAGCAGAATTGCACATTCAGAATTTTATAATCAAGAACTTACAAAGATTTGAGCAAGAGATGTTAGTAAACAAGTTGATATTAATGAATAAAGACAAATACTCTGTAGTGTCCAGAAAATAAAGATTCGTGGAATAAGCTTTTGGGCTAGTTCTTTGACGGACTCCTGCTGCTGCCTTTCCCGGCACAGTGTCATGAAGACTGCCACT
Organism: Vanellus vanellus; assembly: GCF_965231255.1. Taxonomy (NCBI): domain Eukaryota; kingdom Metazoa; phylum Chordata; class Aves; order Charadriiformes; family Charadriidae; genus Vanellus; species Vanellus vanellus. The sequence goes on from NC_138905.1 coordinate 191,082,802, forward strand.
CTGTCTGCCCCTTCAGGATTATTCTCAAGTAGACAGTCTTCTTAGGGCTTATTAAAGAGCATTTGTGGCTAAAATATGCTCATGATCTGGCATCGAAATACTCTGATCTCACCAAAGTTTGCCTGGTAACCTCTCATGCAGACACTAATAGGAAATTAATTGGGGAAGGAAGGAGAGGAAGATGGAGAAGAGTAGGGGATGTATCACAGGAACAACAGCTTAAAAAGCTTTAGCAGAAGGCAGTGGTCTTAGGCATCGGGGTATGCTACTTAAAAAGGAATTTAAAAATCAAAGAGTGCTCTGCATAAATCACCTGTTGGTATTACTGTGTGTTGTGAAAGTGGCTCCATACTTAGTGTAGGCAACTGTTCAACTCTGCTACTAATGCTGGGATGATACGTCTGTGCTATAATTCTTGGCGAAAATACAGAATACTCTTAGGGAAGGTTCTCAGGCCACATGTAATTTTCCACTTTGCTCATTGTCAGTACAATAGGGTATTTTATGACCCAGTTTCCCAACAAACAAACAATGTGTGGTATTTTAACACTTCTTCCTACAATAGATCTTTGGAGAGCCAAAGATGGTTCCGAGCGTAGTTGAAGTCTTCAGACAGTTTGCAGAGTCCGTTCCATAGATTAAGTCCTGCCCAAAGCTCTTTGGGCCCTTAGTAACTCTCAGGCAGTTGCTCTTTTCAGCCAGTGTAGGTTGTTTTTTTTAATCTTCTTGGGGTGCTCAACTCAGTGCATCTTTACCAAATACAGTACGCGGAAGCTGTGGATTCACACATACGTATCATAGATGACCTTTGGATAGCTGTGAGATTTTGATATGAAAGTGTAAATGTTAAGAATTTTAAAAGCATCAGCTTTATGCATTTATTCCTTATGAGAACATTATTACTCTGCACTCCAAAATTTATCTTTTTTTTTCCAGTTTAGCTTAATGTTTTCTAAAGCGTACTAAAGTAAGCACTTTTAACACAGAATAAGAGGGTCCACCTGGGAAATACTGTTGAGCAACTAATAAGCACTATTTTTCTATGCAGAAAACCCCTTAGATTTTTGTGTAATTGATGTTAGATGTTTCTGAAATAAAGGCGTTAGCTTTACAGTTGCTATATTCTATGTGTGTGTAAATATATATAAATACTATATAACATACTTATATGCTATATATCTGTTAGTATACACACTAATAAATAGTCATTAGTTTATGGTTTTGCTGTCAGGAAAGCAGGTTTTCCTGTTTTATGGGACATGTCTGTTGATGGGTGTCTTGGGGTTGTTTTGTTTGGTTTTTATTTTTTTCTTGGAGGAGCTTCCTTATTCCCTTTATAGCCTTCCTCCAGCCAAATCTTCTATAGGCCTTTGCTCTTTCCTCAGCGGTGACTGGTGAGTCTTTGTATTTTTCTGAGTTTTCCATGATGCAGCTAGGTCATTAAACCAACCAGCTTCTGCTACCTGTCAGAGCATTCTGGATTAAGGCATGATTATTTAAAAGAGGATCAGAAGTAAAAAATCCTGGCAAACTGAATTCTCTCCCCTTTCTCCTCCCTGACTTTGCCAAGATTTTAATAAAAAGCCACCAAACCTCAGATGAAAACCGTCCAGTTTCAGGTACAAAGAGTCCCCAGAAATCTGTTGCTTCTTTGGCTTTATGATTACCTGCAAGCATAAATTCAGGGAAATTGGGTTTACGTAAACAAAATTTGTGGCAGGGGTTGTTCATGAGGAACAATTCCTAAGAAAAGAAATCTTGTGGCTGATGTCATCCCTGCATCCTTTTACAAGGTGAATGCGTGCTACTGGTTAAGTAGTGCAGCTTCCTTAAAATAAGATCACTGTGGTCTTGAGATGTTTGGCACCTAAAGCTGTTCCGTAGAGGTTGCCAGCAATTGAGAGAACAATACGAAAAAAAAAAAGTCTTAAAAAGTTTGTGGTGCTGCTCTGAAAATCTCTCGCTATTTTGAAGTGAGTTTAGGAATTTGGAATTAGAAGTTAGAAAGTTCAAAAAGTGATCTGGAAGAGCTTGTGTCATCCCCATTCCCCCCCCAGCAATGGAAATGAACCTGTGGGACAGGGGAGTTCTGTCAGTGGCCCATATCTCACTTCCTTTTCTGTTTCTCCTCACTTCCTGACCTGAATAACAAATACAAAGCTTCGGTTTGGAAATACAACCATTTCCCAGAAGAATGATATTTAATATTTCAGACAGGATGTATTCTACCAGACCTTTGTGATAACTGCTTTGTCAGTTGTTTGTATCATTTATGGTTTTGGCTGTTGGAGCAAGAGCTGATGTCTGTACATATCACTACAGGTTGTATGAATTCAGTGCAGGGATGAGCATAGAGATGATGCAAATACTTTATGCACTTGTAAATAGTTTCTCTTTTCAGATTAACAGACATACTTGGCTGAGGCCCTTTGCCCTAAAAATGTATTTGCAGAACTTTTTTTTTTTTTTTTTTTTTTTAGTTAACGTTATCATGTGGCAAAGTTCGTAACTAGACGAAGCTTTATGCAGTGCAATATCTAAAAAAACGATGCTGTGCTGTAATGTATCGTTACAGATAATGCCGTAAATACTTCTCTCATATTCACTCCTGCCTTTCTGTGCTGCAATATTATTTTCTTTCTGATAACCTTCAAAAAATTAGTTTGAATATTAACAGTGCATAGTAGTATGAAAAATACCACTTAAACAGAGGCTGTTGGAACGAAAAGTTCTGCTCAGTGGGAAAAGCTGAAGTTAAATTGGTTCATTTCTGAAGATGTGGATCAGGATGAAATGCTGAGCTTCCCTGTAAAAACAAACACTTGAAAGAAAATGTTCTTGGAATCAACAGTATTTTCAAGGGAAACAGTTTAGGCTCCTTCCAGTATAATACCTATTCCTACATATGAATGTCTTAAGAAAAGTTTAATTTCAAAACATAATGTGTATGTATGGGGTTTTTTTGTTCCTGTTAAGTATTTTAATGAAATGTTTACAGTTGCAAATGTAATCTAACAGTTGTATTCTTATAGACTCAAATAAATCAATTTTCTTCGTTATTTGCGTGGTGTTTTCCATTTTTTTCTTATCAGCAATTTAATAAATTTTGATGCTAGTAGTCATTTGAGGGGGAGTTATAAGAATGGTAAGCATACTTACCTCCAGCAATATTTTCAGTTAACTCTTCTGCAGTTGTGATTTTGGAGTATTTGTGAGCATTATATGTATTTTCTATCCAGTCGCCACTAGCTACAGGCATCAAATAGCTTATATACAAAGAAAGTAGTTCTCTCTGTGACTCTCAGGAAGTATCTTCAAAAGCTGCATTTTAGTCGTAGTCATTTTAAATGTTCTTTATTCTATGCTTCCACAACCATTGTGACGTATTTCAAACATACGAACTATAGCTGGGATAAGTAATGGTGCATCCTGTTAGCTATTGAATAGATTCCTTTTTTTTTTTTTTCCCTTTTGCTCCCCCCCCGCCCCCTCCATTTATGCTGTGATTGACAAAGGTTAGCATTATCTGTTTTTAGTCTCCTGATCCATATGAATAATACAACGTTCATTTTCTTACTATTTATGTACTGCTTTTTATCCTCAGTGGAAATTACTTTGAATCTACAGATGAAAAGCATGCTAATTTATAAAACTCAGATATCTGTCCTAATTTTACAGATGTGGTAAACCAAAGGAATGAGATAATTAATAAAACTGAGCTCTGCAGTGAAGTCAGAAATGGTTTTGCAGCAGACATCACGTGGCCTAGGGTTTGGACCACAATGGACATATAGAGAGACTCCAGTTCCTATCTGAGTGATCGATGCGGCATCTACAAGTAAGGGTGCTTTGTGCAACAGCCTTACAAAATTTGCCATGGAAAAAAACGGCAAAGTAGGATTTGCCCAACAGTTATTATAGAGGTTGTGGAAAAAAATAAGTTGATATTTTGTTTGCCCTTTCCAAATATTGTCAGTGTATGTGTGTATACAAATATTTTTATAAAGTTTATACCTTATTAAGTATATAATATATATTATTTATATATATATATATACACACACATAAAAATAAAACCCACAGGCATTTTAAGAGCAGAGTTCCTTGAATGCACATCCGTGGATAATTTGTGGTTGTCTTCCTCCTGGGGTTCAACAAACTCCTGCTTTTGATGGCAGCTTGCTGCTGTTTCGAGGGTAGAATGAGACGGTGGAATGACTGTGGAAAAAGAGTACACTGTGGAGATGGTATTGGGAGGGGGCGGTGATCTCTGGGATGGATCTTACATGATTGATGGATCTTACATGATTGCTGAATCATGAAGACCTATTTATTTATTTATTTTAAAAGATGTAGTGTGCATAGAAAACCCTCGCGTTTACATGTTTGAAAATGCAGTACTGTTTGCAGGGCGGGAGGCTGAACGTGGCTTTTTAAGGCTGCTGCCACAGCGCGGTGAGTTGGGAGTTGGTCTTGCTTAAGGTCTGCAGTTTTGGGAAGTTCTCTTGTGGCTCGGTGAGGTGCGTGAACACTGGCCAGCGTCCGTGTTTCTGCAGGGCGCAATGCTGCCGGGTGCTGGGGGTACTGCCGGAGCATGTGTTCCACTTCAGGCTGTGCATGGTCTAATTTGCAGGGAAGCCCCTCAGATTGTTACAACAGTTTCTTCTAAAAAGAGGACGTAATTAAACATAAGCCTTTCAAGGTCAGCTCTCCTGTGCTGGTACTCATAAGTGCTACTATTAAGTGCTATTCTGTATTTGGATGTAGAATGGCTTCCACTTAGAGAACTCTGCTTGCTGTACAGGTACTACACATCTTAATTCACGAACACGTGTATTAGCAAGGTATGTTTTTTTTTGAGGACAGGGCTGCCACTCAAAGGCACCCCAGCAGGCTACAGTAATGGGCTGAACAGAACCTCATGAGTTTCAGAAGTAACAAATGTAAAGTCCTGTACTGAGAACAGACTCACCCCTCCATCAGGACAGGCTGGGGACCACCTGGCTAGGAAGCCGATCTGCTTGAGAAAGACCAAGGGCTCATGGTGGACAGTCAGCTGGGCAGGAGTTGCTGGCATCGCTGAAAGCTGAGAGCTTTCTCATCAAAAAAAGAGACATCAAAGACATCAACAGACTGTTGCGAGTACAGCAGGGGCCACACTGATGGTTGGGGGCTGGAGCGCATGCCCTGTGAGGAGTGGCCAAGGGAGTGGTGGTTGCTCACCCTGGAGATGATACAGCTGCGTGTCGTGGTTTGGGCCTCAAACCAAAAACGTGGAGAGGTGACTGAAAAGACAGTGGCCATAAATTGAAAAAGGAGAGCTTCCAACTGGGTAGAAGCAAATTATTTTTCAGTCTGAGGAGAACTGAATGCTGAGCAGGTTGCCCAGAGAAGCTTTGAAGTCACAGTCCTTGGAGGTTTTCAAAACTTCACTGGACAGTGAGCAACCTGGACAAGCTTCAGAGTCCACCCTCCTTTTGAGCAAGAGGCTGGACTAGAGACCTCCCAAGTGATTTCTTTGATGCTAAATTCTACTTTTGGGAGAAACTGAGACACAGTGTTTGTAACTTGCTTGAGATGACATACCATCTGTGGCTGAACTGGGAATAGAGTTATTAATTCTGAGGCTCAGTGGTGCATATGTGCATGCTAATGAGATCTCTTGGGTGAAAGAGCCATCACCGCTTGGGAAAATAGCCTTGAGAGAAATCTAGGTTAAATCCACATAGCGTTCCATCATACTAATGTCTCAGATTCAGGCAGTCATAAGAGAAAAGCAAAGACATTTCAGACATAAGAACTGAGCAGGGTAAGGAAGAGACAGGAACTGGAACAATCAAGGTCAAAATGATAATTTAGTATTGATCCATTTTAAGTGGAACAGGAACCTTCCAAGTTCCTGTTTTGAAACGTTGAACTAATAATTCAGGATAAAGTCGAGAGAAATACTACACTTCAAGTTATAGGTTTATTTAGTGTAGTTTTTATAAGTATCGTAGAACGCAAGTCAATTTTAAGTCAAAGAATATGGGTTGGAAAAAGGTTTTTGGCAATGTGTAAAAATTAAGCATTTTTAAAAATTGGACAGTTTATTGAAAAGCCACGTTTGACATGCTGTAACGGGTGTAGTGGTTTTGTTTTCTGAAGGCAAACTGTATTATGAAGAATGTGCCATATAACCTCTAGGTTTGGAGTTTCTTATTTAAAAGAAATAAACATCCCTCAGGCATCTCTTGCCAGATATCTGTGCAAGTTTTTGTCTGTGTGTTTTGGTCTGTGACTTGCAAACCGTTGCACCAGAACACTTCTCTTTTCTTAACATACTTGAGAAAAATAAGTGTGGAATGCGGACCAAATTTCCATCATTCTAATTTATGAAAATGTATAGGTAAAGTAATCAACATTTATATATCGTATAAAACCAAAACAAAACTGGCTTCTACCACTTCTTCACTGGCAAAGCTTATGAAAACTTTTTGTATTGAGTATGGTGGCAATAGCAGATCTCTGTGGTTGTCATGGCACAAGAACTTTTGAATTCAACATCCAGCCATTTAAAGACAACACATTTTCCAAGTAGGTTTTGTTGGAAGTTTCATGTCGTGGGCAAGGGGAGGGGGGGAGAAGGCAGAAGAATCATAAAGCCCCATAGCGAAGGAAATAAATTATATGGGGAACTTTTTTACTTGTCTAGCACAGAGCCAGCACTCCTGGATTTGTATTTTATTTACTTTTTGTTAAATCAATCCAGTGGTTAGGGTTATTTACTAATCCTTTCCCTGTATAGTATTAGCGTTACTTAAAAACTGTAGATGTGTATCACAGAATGGTTGAGGTTGGAAAGGACCTCTGGAGGTCAGCTGGGCCAACCCCCCTGCTCAAGCAGGGCCACCTAGAGCCAGTTGTCCAGGACTGTGTCCAGTTGGCTTTTGAGAATCTCCAAGGATGGACACTCCACAACCTCCCTGGTCAACTTGTGCCAGTGCTGAGTCACCCTCACAGTAAAAAAGTATTTCCTGATGTTCAGAGGGAATCTAAGATGGTATTAAGATCCTGTTGTGCTGACTGCTGTACAGAAGGGAAGGGGGGGCAGTCCTTGGCCCTGAGTGTTTACAGTGAAAACGCGGGACAAAGAGGCCCAGGAGTGTTGGTTGGTGGGGCAAGCTAAAGGTAGAGCATTTCTGTGGCTGTAGCCCAGCTCCTTTTCCTGAGAGCATAGCACACTGATGTGGTGAGTGGTTTGTCTTGTAGCAGTAATGAAGGGAGGTAATGGAAATAAGGTTTGCCCAGTACTCTGTGTGTTGCAGACCAGAGAACTCTGCTTTGGGGTGGGGAAAGATATGGGGGGCATAGATGCAGGATAAGAAGGAAGTTAAGGAAGACTTGAAACCACTGGGTTTGGTGGTGGGAGAAGGGAGTTGAGGGATCTTGGAACTTGACAGAGAATAGAGGAACAATTTGAGTAACACAGAAGAAAACGGAGTAAAATACAGCATGTGGTTAGTTGTGCAATTGCTGTAAGCAGCCTGGGATGAGGGTGTAGCTGAAAGGTGTACATGTGAATCACCTGAAGAAACTTCTTGCCTGGTCTACAAACACAGAACTTTCAGACCATTTAAATGAGTGTGGTTAGGTTGTTTGGTTTTGGGTTTGTTTTTTTTTTTTGGGGGGGGGGGGTTTGTTTTTGGTTTTTTTTTTCACTTTCTAGGCCATATAAGACCAACATTAACAATAAAAATAACCACTCTTAACAATACTGCTCCCAAATTTAATCAAAACAGCAGACTGAATAGTTACAGGCTGCTGCTTCTTTACCCGTCCTCTTTAATTGTTTGCTGCTATCAAGTTTTGTAATCTCTTATCTCAGAAGTTGAAGGCAGTGTTTAGGTAAATCAGGATTACTCACGTCAGCTAAGAATTGCAGGATTACTCTTCCGAGGCAGTTTCTTTTATTGTCCCTCTATCATGTAGCTGTGGGTGAACTGCTGATTCACATCCTTTACATTCACTTTATAGTTGTTCCTTGACTTCCTGCAGAGAAATTGAACTCTTTGTGTTTCACCATGTTTCTCTCTAGTTTTATTTCCTGCGCCCCTTTTCTTGCCTGTTTTTTGTTCTCCCTTCACCTCCATCTTTCCCGATACATGCAACTTCCTTCTGATCCGCCAGCACTGATTCCCTTTTTAAGATTATCTTGAGCTGGTGTCTTATACTAATGTTTTTATTCCACGATGGTTATGACATTTGAACCATGAAATGAGTCATTTGACAGACACCTCATTTTTTAATAAAACACACCTATTATTTGGTGAAAGGTAGCATTCAACCAATATGAAAATGACCTCAGACTTTGAACTTTGGCAATCTCTTGGTATGTATTTTCTTGCCACTGCTGGATTTCCTAGTGCTGTACAACAGATTTTGTGTTTACAATGTTATTCTATAGAGCGTATATAGATAGTAGAAATACAGGAAGAGGTTAATAGTACCAACTGCCTCATAGATAATTTAAATTAATTAATATCCTTGGTTATCCAAGCTACGTGACTGCAGCAAGCAACACCAGAACTAAAGTCTGGTTTTCATGCTATTCTTTGGGCAGAGAGCCTTTGGCCAGATGGACAAGTCCCTGTCCATCTTGACAGAAGAGGAACTGGCAGTGCTGCCACAGCGGGGTTGCAGTGTTCAGATATCAACTGTACATAAACAACCATAGCTTGTTTTCAGGCTTCATCATCTGCGTAGAAAGAATACGTCACTCCTTGTGATAAGCGAGAGATCTCTGCAGCATCTATTGTATACAGAGTCTGTTTTTCCAACTAGCAAGTTAAAAGATCATTGTACTTAAAATTTAAATTTAATTTTATTAGGAAGCATAAAATTGCTGCTTGAGAGGCAGATCAGTATGATGGCCTTCCAGATTCGCAGCATCTGCCAAGTGAGGAGTCTTGCAAAAGCCTGCCTTAATTTCCCATCTGCAACAAGTAATAAATAGAATACCAGGCTTGGAGCAGTCTTCAGGCAGGAATACCATGGGAGGAATGCAGACCTCTTTCTAAATTGAGTTCATTTTAAATTGACTGTCTTTTGGGAGGATTTTCTACAGATGTCAGATTTACAAGTCAGAGCAGGCAAGCCTGACCAACAGAATTCAGTTTATACAGCCGTTGGTCAGTATTTTATTTCAAGACTTCTTAGCCTCCCTCATTAAAAAACACTTTCAGGGAGTCATCATTAACTTCTCTTTTCCCCATTCCACTCATTAAAGCTGCAGTTGGTCAATATTTGCCTTTAGGAAGCTCAGTCTGCCCCACTGCATTCTCTCCATCCGTGTGAGCTAAGTGGCACGCAAAGGACCTCGGAAGAAAACTGTTCTGAACAGCTTCCAGCCAGTTTTACCCACACTAATTGTAAGCTTTTATATATGTATGTGTGTGTATATATATATTAGATGTTATTCTCAGATGCATAATTATGGACAGTTTGTGTATTACGCTGCAGACATTTTTAGTCATATTTTTAATACTCTGAATATGGTTTCTCTGTGGATTAAAGACTCTGTGTCGGTTCTGAAAGACCTTTTCTCTTCCCAAAATTATTTTTACTGTTATTGTATCTATTTTTAAATTTGGCCTTTATCTTTTGCATAGGTGCACAACAGTCATACCGTATTCTGGACTCTCCACAGCATATCCAAGCACATCCATCATATCTGGTTTAGGTGGATTCTTACCTATTCATACAAATTTTTTACCTATTTTTATCTATTCATATAATTTTTTTTTAATCCTATAATTGATGTGTGCTTAATTTCTGTAATGGCACAAGCTCTGATAATCTTCTCGCCCATTTTAATATGAACTAGACATACGCCTTGTAAGTTTTCAGGCTGCTTTACTTTCATAATGTTAAAGCAATTATATTCCACTATGTACAAAAAGCCACAAGGGGAAAATCTAAGTAATTACCAAGTCTAATTATACACATTTGTGACTCAGTATTGAAGGTTCTTAGAAGAATTTTGTGATGTTGCCCCAAACATGAATTTGGTGCTTCTGAAATTCAGCAATTCATTAAAGAAAAAAAAAGTAGCATTGAAATTGAACCGAAAAGAGCAAGAGAATGTATGGCCAGTAGCCATTAATAACTGCTAACGTTTGCAGATTTAGAGGTTATAAACTCTTTTTTTCTTTCAATCCACTCCAGAACAGTTAATGCTAATTGTCGTAAATACATTCTTGTGAAGATCTCTCTCTCTCTGTAATTGAGAGGTGCTTTGGGAAATAGTTTGTGGTATCATTTTGTCCATCTCCCAAGTGTTTCATGGTTCCAGTAACAAGACGAACTGCGGCTTTACATGAGCTGCTGCAGTTACTGATGAAGGGGTCTGTACTCAAAACTGCAGTCATCTTGCAACTGCTTTGTGAGAAGACCGCCAATTTGAGAGACACCTTTAAATCTCAAATAAGAGAGAATTTAATATTTCTCATTTTCTGTCTACAGGAAAATTGTTCCTGCAAAAGTTAAAGCTATTCAGGTTGGGAAGCTCTGAGCCGTTTAATTTTAACACTGTAGGATTTAGTGTACAAGTGGCAGAGAGATGCTTCTGTTTAATGTCTTGTCCATGGGAAACAGGCTAATCAAATGTTTCCCAATTAGAACAATCAGCTCATCAAGGGAAACAGGCCAGTATTGGGCTTGCATCCAGTTCCTCCTAAGGCATTTTGCATCAGAGAAGATTAGTTCTGTGGCATCATCTTAAAGTTGAGGATTCACCAGGGAGCTGGAAGTACACAGGGCAGGGATGAAGCAGACGAGGGGAAAGAAAAGCACGGGAACAGCCATGATTAATTACTGCTGCCCACAAAAGCAGAGAGGCATATTTTTAGAGGTCAGTCTTCACCTCAAGTGCATGATGCTTTCTTTTGTCAGATACCTCTGGCCGTGGAAAGCTGACCTAGAGAAAAAATAGTCAGCGAGGGCTGCAGTCTCATGTTGTGCTCTGGCTTCAGAAGCCAATGCTGTTATCGGGGAACAAAGTACTGTTGTAACTATGCGGGAAGAGGCGCTAATTCAGCACTGTCCCTCTTCGCGGGGATCCGCTTTCACTTAATGTTTTTTCTTTCAGAACATGAGTCACCTGGAAGGAGGGTGTGCATCCGTCACACTTTCTTCTCTTGCAGTGCGGAGGGTCAGATTTATATAGCGAGGGATGAATTATTCTTTTGGGTCAATTCAGCCCAAACTAAGCTGTCATGGCAACAATACAAAAGCTTAACCAGCTTAGCCATGGGACAGCTACTAATATGAGTATAATTTAGTTTCAGTAGGTTATTTATAATATTTTAATTTAAGGTGGTTTTAAACTGCTTGATGGTGTACTTAGTTTTCAGATTCAGAACAGGAAACCAATTCTGTGTTCTCCTTCAACAGCATAAAATGTTTTTTAAGTGTTACCTCATCTTTGTGGTTCCTCTGTACTGAGGTGCAATACTTTCATGCACTGTCCTAAGCAAGAGGCTAAACTGGGCTTGAACTCTTGCTCTAAATTTGATGTGCAGTAGGCTGTGGACAACTCAATGCAATAGGCAGCTACAAATACAAAGTATGTTACTGTGCCACCATTAGGGATGCCTTCAGAAATAATAATGATAAAATTTAGCTGCTAGTAGAAGATTAAAGAGTTGTATTAAAGGTATTGTTTACATCTGTCATCTGGTACACTAAAGCAAACTTATTTAGGGTGGAATACTGATAAACTTGTCCTTCAGGTTCCTTCTAGCATGGTAAAAGTGTAAAAGTGACTTTCCTTTTTCTGATTATTTTTGTGGCCCATGCAAAATTAATGCAACATTAATCCCCCTTTCCAGGTAGATATTCACACTGTGGTCCCCTCTGCACCATTTCCCAGATGCATATTTTGTAAGTCTTTCTGATGTAAAAATGGAAAAGGCAGTTGTTCCACTAATGGATAATTCTGCTTGCAGTTAAAAAAAAAAAGCATCACTGGGAAGGAATAAAGATACTCTTTATATTCTTCACTAGGGAATACTTCGGCATTGTATCTCAGAGCAGTTTGCTATCAGTTTTTCTCACATTAACTTATAACAGTTTAAGTGACAGCTATTTAAAAAAGTTTCAATTGAGTGTCCTCTATGTGTTGAAATATCTAGAGAAATAGTTACCTAATGATATGGGGCAACATAAAAATAAATTTCCTTGTTTTACCTGGTTTAGATTTATAATTGAGATGATTTATAGAAGAATCCACAGTGAATCTTAACCTGACCTGAAAGTTAATTAGATTACCATGGGTATTATGTTCTATTCTCAGTCTTTGCAAACAGCCAGGTTAAAAATCACGCAGCTAGTAATCCTGGGATTCTTTACACTGAATTCCTTAAATATTTAGTAATGTAAATACTTTTAAAAGTTGTTACTTGTCTTTTTATTCTGGTTTTTCAGTCCACGGCAACCGTTTTCTAGCCACTCACATTACACGGCAAAGTGAATCCCAGAAATGTTGGTTGGAAGGGGCCTCTGGAAGTCATCTGGTCCAACCTCCCTTTAGAAACAGGATGGTTGCCACAGCAAGGTCAGCCATGGCTTTGGTTGAGTCTTGAAAACCTCCAAAGATGGAGATTTCACAGTCTGATTTACTGTGGTGGTTTGCAAGGTAATGTAAAACAAAATCTGTGAAATATCTTCAGTTTGACTCTACATATTTCTGAATCAGATTTTGGCAGCCGTTGCCTGGCAAAGAAGCTGCATTGCCACTTGTGTATGAAAGATAATTGCAGTCTGCTGTAAAGGTGGGTTTCACATCACCTAATTTTAGCTATGTATGAATTAGTTACCTAGTTTGTTAACCAAGGAATTTCCCACTATAATCAGTGAAAAGAAGTAAGTCTTTCCAAAAGACTTCTCCCTCTCAGGGATGGTTGGGACGAGTCATTCTCAGGAAGCGCCTCTTTCTCCCCACCATTTACAGGGAAGGTCCCCTTTCCATTTGGTGTCAGACTTGCTTAGATAGCTTCGGACAGATGAGGGGAATTCCTTCCCCACTGGACCAAGGTATCGTGGGGACTACACCCACAACTTTGTTGAAGTGGGAAATCATCCTAATTAGCCAATACTGCAAAAAAACCCTCACATGAGGCAGAACATGGACTGACAACTATAGCTATCGCTGCCTTCTCAAGTGCTTCCCTTATGCTCTTCCCTTATGCTCTTTGTCCATTTTCTGGTTTGGGGTTTTTTGTTTATTTGGCTGTAATGATTTCATCTTCGTCATCATGCTACCCTATTGTTGTTTTGGTTGCAGAGGGGTAGTGAATTTCTTTGTATTTATTTGAATTCTGAGATTTTCCCAGGATTATAATGGTTTGGATGAGGGTGACTCAAAGATTGGGGGGGTGGAGGGAGGGATTCTGGCTGGATTTTTTTTTTTTTTTGTATGTGAGTTATGCAAACACTTTGGGGAGGAAAGAGGATTGTGATGTGGCTGATAGAGGAAAGATTTTGCAAGAAGGAGTTTATTGCTTAGGATCCCTGTGGGGACTGCATGGTTATGCAAACTAGTGCCCCAGAGGGGAAACATCCTGTCATTCCTTTAGCGTAACATGCACAGCAGATAGAGTGAGGCATGGCCAACACTGTCTTAGAGCAGAAAGCTTCCTTAACTACAACTTACAAAGCGTCTTTTTTTCATTCCCTTTCTTAGTATTCTGTCACCAAAGAGGTGGTAAAGTCTGTCTCATCCTAATGGAACAACATAGGAAATGATATGTTTTGCTCTTCTTGTTACCTTTGATCTTTTGTTGGTTCTTCAGGTTCACTTAAATTGCATATACCAAGATAAAGAATCTGACTTTTCTGAATTGACTTCCTCGCTCTGCTGTTATTGCATGGAGGTTGCCTGAGAATGGGTATTTTTCTGTCTGCAGCCCGTAAAAAGGCTCACTGTGTGTTATTAGGTGTCTCGGGAGATTTTGGTATATTTTTCTCTTCCTTAAGTCTGCTGATTTAGTCAGTGATGATGGCATGAAAAGTGACTGTTAATACAAGTTTTCCTAAACCTCAGCTTAAATAGATTTATTTTAAGCTTTACCAAATAAAATATGTTTCCAAACAATTGTGCTAAAGTGTGTATAGCCTTTTCTGATGGATGCAATGTTTGTACTTGCTGGACCCGAAGTATCTGCTGTCATATATGTCTTGGGAACACTGTGTTGAAGGTCTCTCTGATGCATTGCAGGACCCTGAGGATGCTGTGCCTGTTGGGCAGAGGAGAGCCTGGTGCTGGTGCATGTGCTTCGGATTGGCCTTTATGCTGGCTGGTGTGATCCTGGGTGGTGCCTATCTGTACAAATATTTCGCATTCCAGGTGAGCCAAATACATGTTCTTTTGGGAGGGTTGCATTTTTCTCTGTTACGCTTTATGTTTAGAAGAGGGAAGAGCGGCAACAGGCTAAACCACATAGCTTTGCTGCTCCCTTTTGTATCTTTCTAAATCTTCAGCTTTTCTAAAGGCAAAGTGTATGTCCTGCCCTGAAGTTACCTATCGGCAGAGGAGGGCGGGAGCGAAGCTGGCAAATAAAAGGGAGCAACGCTTTTGAAAACCTTACTTTGCAGGGAAAGGATTATATCTAAGTAGGACTTGGGTTTAGGAACACCAGCGGTGCCCCAGATTTTCACCTGCCGGCTCTCCTGTTCAGCAGCGCTGAATGCTGGAGGTAGGTTAACCCCTTGAAAGCCTCCGGGTTTGACCCCAGATTTCCTAGAGGCATGCGGTACTGCTGTGGCACAGGAAAGGGACTGCTCGTCAAAGCAGGGCAGTGGCTCTCCTCCTTCCTAGCTTCCACAGGGATGAGAAAAAGAAGCCCTGCAGGGGACTGAGGAGAAGCACAGTCAGCGTGGTTAAACGTGTTCTGTCAAGTCTAATCCACGCTGACAAGATCAGACCTCTGACAAAACGTATTTTCAGTCTTTAACAAATGGCACCCCTGCAAGAGGAGCCCTGTGAAGGCAGTGGTGCCAGGGAAGTGGAGCATTTACCTGAAACATGGGAAATCTGAGTTAAATGTTGTGTTCCTTGGGGGAGAATCGTCACTGGGCAGCAGTGGATGTGCTGGGCTGTTGCCTAAGAGGTGCGAGCACACCCTCCCTCCTTCAAAAACTGCCAGGGTTGCAAGATTCACAGGGTCAGAAAGGGAGAGTATAACCAAAACATGAATCCCTCTAGCCCACCGGTTAGCACGCGTAATTATAAGGCAGAAATTCTGTGTTCTTGTCCCTGCTACCAGGATTATTCCCCCCCCCGCCCCATTTTAGTAGCTGCTAATGTAGAAGGCAAAGTGATTAAACATGAGATCTTCCAGCTGAACTTGCTGTAGTCTCTTTGGCTAGTGCCTTAACCTAATGTACAGGCGAGCAGTGGCGTTGCAAACGATGCTTAAACAGCATAGCGTATCTTGGTGGATTAACGAGCTCAGAGCGGCTGAAGGCCTGCTGTATTACTAACACATGTTCATCCACGCTTAGCACCGCAGTGCTCCACCTTTCACCTGCCAGCTAGCTGAAATCAAAAGTGCCCTGGCGTTGAAACCTGTGGTGCTTGTTCATGAGTCAGATCTGGGTAGAAGGAAACATTCAGGAATTGAGGTAACATTGCACTGAAGACAATGTTTCCAATGTAAAACTTTAAAGTGATGGCATGTGCGTATGCATAAGTTGTATGTTTCTAAAACTGTCTGGCCTATAAATTTGGTATATGACTTCCTCTGACTCAGGGCTTTATTTTACACTTCACTTAGGTGACTGCCATGTGTACTGTGACAGAAGGACCCAAATTGGTTGGTTTATTTTCTTTTAATTAGCTTTTTGTCTTTTAAAACTGTTCAAAACAACAATAATTTCTGTTAGAAACTGACTTCCAAAACTTCTGAAGCCTTGCAAAACTAAGCAACTTCACAGAATAATTGAGGTTGGAAGGAAACTCTTGAAGTCGTCTGGTCTAACCTGCTGCTGCAAGCAGGACCAAATTCAGAGTTAGGCTTGCTTTTTAAAAGTGATTTGGATGATCAGTTTCAATGTCTTAAATTGTAATTATTGACTGCAGTTAAATAATAATTTAATAATAATAATATGCATGCGTGTATATAGGTGTAGGAACTTCATTGTCGTTCTAAAAATAAGTGCCACAGATAATGGATGCAAAATAGAAGGCTAGATTTTAAGAACCTGCTTTAGGGATCCTGTTTTCCTTCACTTCCGGGGAATGACTCCCTCTGGGTTCAATACAATCAAGGTTTTACCCATGGTCCTATTGTAGGTAGCAGCTGGCTCCTACTTTGGTGTATGAATCAAATTAAAGGGAAAACATTTCATCTAGTCTGACAAGTTTTTCTTCTCCACAGTGCTTTGAGAATATTAGTTTTAAACTTCTAACAAGGCTACTGATGTTTTTGTGTGGCTGTGCTGTTTACTATTTTTAGCAGGGTGGTGTGTATTTCTGTGGAATAAAGTACATCGAAGACGGCTTAAGTTTACCTGAGCCTGGGGCAGAGGCTCAGAGTGCTCGCTACCACACTATTGAGCAAAACATTCAGATCCTGGAGGAGGAAGATGTTGAGTTTATCAGTGTGCCAGTCCCTGAATTTGCTGATAGCGATCCCGCTGATATTGTCCATGACTTCCACCGGGTAAGAAATATTTCTGAAGAAGCTGAAAGTATTTAAAACTCGAAAAATGCTCCCTCTCAGTCATCCTGATAAATGTACTCCCTAATTATTGTGGAGGGGGAAAGCAGAGGGTGGAGGAGGCAGCAGAAATGTTTTGATCAGCAGCAGGCTGCAAGCAATTATTAACCGGGCATACAAAGTACAGCGTTATACAATCATCATGAGGCAGTATGTAAACCACCTCTGTTTTTAGAAAGGGAAAAATCTTAGAGCTGTTTCCTTTCCTTAGTATGAGGAAGTAAAGAGAATATAGATCTTGCTGTGCTAAGTCCACCGAGGCAGACTTTGACCAACTGCTGTGGTGCCGAGGGAAGTTTAGAAAGGGCCGTCATAGCTTTGACCTCAGCCTGCGGGGGCTGATGGCGTCTGACATCGCTAGCTATGTTCAAGCACCCCCAGAGGCAGCAGGGCTCAAAAGCCCCAAAGCAGCAGCAGCAAGGGAAGGAAGCGACCAGCTGACCGACCCTGGAAGACAGCTCGTTTTCCAGATGCCGTAGGAAGCCTAGCAGAAGCTAAATTTTCCTTGTGCGCCGCGGGCTACTCTGGTTCCTAAAGGCACCGAACCACTGTTTCGAAGCGCTTTTAGCTATTTCGCCCTTTTTTGTAGAAACGACTTTGATTGATAGGAATCACAGTAATAAATTTTTGCTCAGGCAGCTGACAGGCCTACAGCTCTTGGTATTAACGACAGCTGTAAAACAATTAGAAGCCCTTCTTTTCTGTATCAGCCTGATGGAAGCTGTCTGAGAGCGATGAAATGTTCTACAGCAGGTTTTCAGGAAGCTAAATTTCCGTGAATATTTGAATACTTTGCTGAACAGCTTTTTAAAGCAAAGCTGAAAAAGAAGAATGGGGAAGCGTCCTATTTTTTTATGCGAACTTCAGTTTAAAGTTTTCCAGGCAAAATGAGTGCTATCTATCAAATATTCATAACCAGACTTGGAGGAAAACATTGTTTGCTTGAGCTATGTCATTTAAAAATATTCCTGAATATATTTAGGGAGCTTCTGTTAAGAGTTAGAGCAAAGCTTCTAAAGAGGGAAAACCAGAGGGGGGAAAAAAAAAAAAAGCGATATGTTAAGAAGTGAATAGGAACAATATAATATTAGAAATTTGCTTTTTGATTTAATGAGTTACAGGCTTTGCTCCTAAGGTCAGTGCAGGATCATTTGCTATAGACACAGCACTCACTCCCATGTAATGAGATTAGTTTCACTGATGATTGCTGTCCTGGTACTATTTTGACTGTTGGTCTCTTGGTACTCAGTATTTTATATACGTCCACAGCCTTAGAGCTTTCAGCATCTTGAGAGAATGTGGTCTTTACCAAGAACAGATGCAGTAAAACAGCTCAGCAAACAGAGCCATATGATTAATCATGATAATTGCCTGGGCTTTTATATCTCTGTTTTTATCAAATAATGGCAAATATTGCAGTTCAGGTACTATGAAGATCATAATTCAGCTATGAATAATCATTAATACTTCAAGTCAGTAGTATTTTTGGAAATAAAAGGGTTTTCGTTGCATTACCTGTAACTGTTTTTTCCTTCTGTTTTCTATTTTGTTCTTACCAGCAGCGTTTCCCCTTTACACTATAACAAAATATAAAAGCGTGGAGATTAGAGCAAGGTTTTTGCCCTGTTGTTTCAACATGTGGGCACTAGGAATAAATGAATACTGTACTTGATTCCCTAACAGCTCAGATACACCTTTGTAATTTCATTACTGTAGTGCATTTGAGCTGCTTATCGCCTGCTGCCTCGTACAAATTCCTGTCACAGATTTAAACTCTCATCAAGACTACCTTTTATTTCTGCATTTACCTACCCTCAAACTGGACTCTGGACAGACTTTATAGCGAATAAAATTTAAGAACAACACAAGGCAATAGCAGTTTAACACAGTCTATATGTGAATTTTCCAATGTTCTCGTTTTTTTGATTAAAATAAATATTTCCTCAACAGAGACTCACTGCCTATCTTGACCTTAGCCTGGATAAGTGCTATGTGATTCCCCTGAACACTTCAGTTGTTATGCCACCAAAAAATTTCCTGGAGCTGCTTATCAACATCAAGGTACAGTTAAACCATAAGCAATTTGTTCTTAAGACAGGGAAAAAATACAATTTTTTTCTTTTTCTTTTTTTTTTTTTCCCCAGAACGCTGACATTCACCTAAGGTGAATGTGTGAGAAAGTTAGCTGATCACTAGAGATCTTTGCAAAGAGAGGAAAAAAAAATCTAAAACCTTCCTAATTAACTGTGATCATAAAAGGAATTATTAATTCAGAGGAAAACAAACAAACCTGATTTCATTCTTCGATGCTACAAATTGGATTGGCAAAATTGTGTAGATGTGGTGTATGGTGTACCTAGACTCTTCAATAGTAGTCTATGTGTTTTTTTAATTTATAATCCATTGTGACTAAGGCATGTAGGCACTGAACTAAGACTGGTTAGCTGAGAGGCTTAAAGTAGATATACTGGGAAATCCTTTTAACGTGGGCATTGCTTAAAGCACAGGTCCCTGGGGTTGGCCCCTGCTTTGAACTGATCCAGTGGCTTGTGGGTGATGTAGGTGAGGTGTGTTGGATCCGCTCTGCGTGCTTGGGGAGATTAGATGTGTGTCATGTGATACGTGTGATGGACTAGCACTGGATGTGAGTTCAGGAAGCTTCCAGCAGCCTTAAGATGGATCTTCCTGTTTCCAGGGGGGGGTTGTAGGTGCGGTCAAAATTTGGATGGTACAATTAGCAAAGCCCATTTAAGCAAGAGGGGGTTTACTATAGCCTGATTCCTTGTTCTGCGAGCACCAGGTCTTCAGAACAAAATTTGTTGCCTTTAAAAACAAAGACCGTGGAAAGGACTGAGATACCATAATAGCTGAACAACCGAACACGAGTTTTCAGTATAATGTTGTGATAGCTCCTAATGGCTTCCCAGCAGGGTTTGATAATTGAACACTGCCGCCTGTCCTGTGGTGCTGGTGCTGGCTGCCTTGTTGCCACCATGGGGACATGCTGTTCCTGTTAGTAGTAGTAACTGGGTGAAACGAAATGGCCTGTGAAATTGAGGAGGCCAAAGTAGGTCATCTAACGGCGTCTCTTACTAATTTAATAACAATCATCTTTATCTTTTTCTTTAACTCTTACATCTGTATGCTTTTAATGCAAGTTTAAACAGTATTTAGCTTGTTTTTCAGCCTTCTGGTTTCTTTACAAAAGAGCAGAACACTCCTGGTGGGGAAGAGAGCTGATAAGCTAACTTGCCTAAGATTTGGGGAGAGTGTTTTAAATTTTATTTTACTGGGCTTTTGTAACTTTAGAATTGTTAATATCATCTCTGGGTTTGCATCTTTCAAACAAGGCTTTGGAATTAGGACTCCGGGAACCATTTTAGCCATTTCTGAGTGGTTCGTGTATATAAATAAATTTCTTGTGAAAAATCACTTCACAAGTAAGTTCTCTGCTGCTTTTTTTTGCTGCCTATTTTGAGACTGGCTATTCAACTACACTTTCATTTCCTGTACATAAGGATGAGGTGGTGTCTGTAAAACTCAGTGACCCTGTGTTTTTTACTTCGTGTATGCTGTTTTGTTTCCATTTTTAGTTCACACGAATTCCACTATTAAAATCTGTTAATTTCCTAGTTTGTCATTAGTACTAAATCAAGTATGCTTGGTTTGCAAGTAAGAGGATAACCAGGCATCATGCATTTAATTGAAAATCTGCAAAAGCAAACTGTTTTGATCATTGTCCTCAACAGTGAGTGCCCTAATTTTATGAGACATCTGTTTAATTCTCATTGTAGTAACAAAAAGCTCTGGGCATTTGATGTCTCAGAAGATCATGCTAAATGTTTTGTAACTGAAATTTGGGAAACTATTCTGCAGATGCACAAAGTGAGTAAATTTCTGTTCACTGTCCTGCAGTCACGCGGGTTGCACAAGGAAAAAAATGTATGAAATGAAAGTGCTCGTTTCATTAAAATGAGCTCTGAATACATGCAGAGGGCCTTTTAAGAAAATGGAGGTGCTCTGGGCTGTTTTGTTTTTGTTTTTTTAAAAAAGCCATAATTTTAGCCTAAGGAACCACATTTCTAAATATTGATAGAGTTTGCTTAAATATACAGACAGTGAAAGGCCTCCTTTCCTTGGGAAGCAAGACTGAAACCCAGGTATATTTGTTGATCCACCACGTTCCCGTTGTTGAGCCAACTGGCCAATTTTAACCGTATGCACAGGATGTCTCAAAGACGATGATGACGTTTCTGGCTGTCCTGGGTCCCAGTGCTTACGGGTAGTTGTTCCTGCAGCAGCCGAGGGGAGGAGATTCCTGCACTGAGCTCCCCCTCCTCCTGTGCCCCCCAGGAGGGCTGAGAGGGACAGATTCGGGGAGGGGGAGTCCAGGAGGTCCTGCAGTTTGGAGGGCACAGGCCCAGGAGAGTCACCACTGCCCACCCCGCGGGTGCCCTGCACTGCTGCTTTGCCCCGGGGCTCCTTTGGAAGGCTCTCCTGAAATTCGAGAGACCAGGGGGTAAGATACGATAATTTACAGTGATTTAATTACCAGATAATGAGTGGGATAATTTGGGAGTGTGAAGTCTTCCAAGCTCTTATTTAAAAAAATAATACAATTGCTGTTGTTTTCCTCATAGTATGTGCTGAAGAAAATTTTCATAATTTAAAGTTAATTTAATACAGTCTTTTCTTTCTTTACTGAAAAGAATAATGTTTAGTCAGCTTCTTCTCAACATGTCACTTGGACTAAAAAGACGGTCTTGTTTTGCAATGGAAATTTCAAGTTGTTTATTGTCAATAAAAATATAGAGATCTTTCACCACGGAAGCTGAATTTGTTTCCATAATAAGTGATCATTTTATTTTTAGAAAGCAGGCAGCACCTTCTCTACTGCCACAAATAAGAATCACACTAACAGGATTTCTTAAAGTGATATTTCCAAAAAGTTGATGATTATTTACCAGTGGCGGTATTAGGAAATCGGCTGATCACTGAGTATGTGCATCTTGAGATGTGTGCACAGAGCTGGATTCCTCCGTCACTTCAGCTGTGGCAAAATAACACTGAAGGGATTAGAAAAGGCTTTGGGAGCCTTTGCGCGTTGTCCTGGCTCTTCCCTTTTCCAGTGCATTGCCTTAAAACACCGGATAGACCGCCATGGCTTTCTAATACCTTTCCGTTTAAACAATTGTGGGAGTCACCATAATAACTTAACGGGGTTAGATGGTCTCGTCTTGCGTTTGGTTTGAGTTGTGACCCGCACTGTGAATATGTTCAGAGCTTCCCAAACCCCATGGACTGCAGCTGGAGTATACCACAGCCGGCGTGCTTCACCAGCAGGAGTGTGCAGAGCATGCTCCGTGTAGCGCACGCTTCTGCCAGCTCCTATTTGGGAATAGTTTCCACTGAGGTCTGTTGGGTTGTTGTTAATTAAGTGAAAATTTTGGATGAGAAGCGCGGGACTGATCCGTGGCAGTGGGTGCTCCTGGAGAGAAATGTTTCTTCTCTGCTGAAAACTGACGTTACATTAGCAGGCGGGCGGTGGATGTATGCATCAGTAGAAGTTTTGTGACCTTTTTGAATATAATTGTTATGTATTTCTGCAGTGCAGTCATGTTTGCACATCTAGAATAAAATTCTGTGAGTAATACATATTTTGAAAGAATTCAAAGAAGATATGTCACAGCCTTATTAAAGAAACACAGTGCAAATTGTTTCTTGTGTACTTAGACCACGAAGAGATGGCTTTTGACAGAGCTGTTGTATTTTTGTTCAACAGGCTGGAACATATTTGCCTCAGTCCTATTTGATTCATGAACAGATGATTGTTACTGATCGCATTGAAAATGTGGATCAGCTGGGATTCTTTATTTACCGCCTCTGCCGTGGCAAGGAAACCTATAAACTACAGCGCAAAGAAGCCATGAAAGGTAAATGTTCCTCCTGCGATCTTTTGTGTTGGCAGAAAGTTCAATGCCGCTTGAGTTCAATAAATAGGCTTGATTGTGTTGAAAGGTATGACTCTGGGGTTTGCTTATTGCCATAACCGGCTCTGTGGGCTCAAGTACGTCTGATATTTTCTGTGTAGGTATGGAAATAAGTCATTTTATTGTGCAAAAGTGCTCAAGGCCCCAGTGAGCTACGAGCTGTGAGAAGGTGTGGGGGTGTGCACGGGTGTGTTTTCTGGGGTTCAGGCTTTCATTGATGCTTTTCTTTAATCTTGTTTCTTGATCCACCCCCCAAAAACCAAAAACCCCATTAATATATGAGAAGCTGTAGCCTTGTAATCCAAATACAGAATTGCAGGTTCTTCTTGTCATTAAAGCCATTTATAAATTAGTCCACGTCTTCCTATTTGCATCAGTGAAATGCAAGTAAGAGTCGTCGTCACAGGAGAACTGTAGTGCTTGGTACTCCTTCATGGAAAATGTTTGAAAAACATTGTTTGGAAGAGTCTCGACAAGATACTAAACACTGCCTTAAAATTTTCACTCAGATTTTACTCAGACTTGCTTCTTTTTATTGTTTTGTGTTTTTTAAACTGTATGTGATGTGCAAGTGCACACTGAAGCAGTTTAATTGCTTGGACCTGACTGCTTGGGAAAAGAAGCAAAATAAATACATTTTATAAAAATAATTTAGAACAATGTTTAAAAATGAAAAGGTCTTAATAGCAAAATCCAATTTAAAAATCAGTAATGTGGTAATAAACGATGAGCATAGGTTGGCTGTGAGCATTAGTTTGGCTAAAATGTGGTTAAATTCTCTTTCTCCGATTCCCAGATGTTTTTTAAATACTACCAGTCCACTCTTTTTTGCCTAGGGCAGTTTATTCCTTTGCTGTTCTCTCTCTCACGTCCCCACGCGTGTTTTTGCAGAGGCGCAGAGAGGGAGACTGGGGACTGATGAGGGTTAAAACTAGCCAGTGGTGGGGTGGGCAGGTTGGTTTTAACTAAACCAGTACTGTGACTTGGTTCACCACACCTTCAGGATCATTGCCCGCTTACTGATTTTCTAAGTATGAATGTGTGCCTACGTGGGTTTCCTCTGAGAGGGGGGTTAACAAGAGGTAGTTCTGATTTCTGGTGACATCTTACAGTAAACGTAAAACTACTATGTCTCTGATGTACCTCATCCCTTCTTCTGTTTAAACTCTGTTGTTCTTTACCAATACTAACAGGAATTCAGAAGCGTGAAGCCGTCAATTGCCGAAAGATTCGACACTTTGAGAACAGGTTTGCTATGGAAACACTCATCTGTGAACAGTAATGAGGAATATTGCTGTTCCAGGAGACTTAAAAACTACAATATGACCCCACCCTTTGTATTGTGTGCAGTGATTATTTTTTAAAATCTTCTTTTATGTAAGTAGTGGGCAGGGCTTTATTGCTGAACACCTCCCATACTTTTCATCTCATGATACATGTAAAATCAGTATGTTTTAGGTTTTTTCCTTATTTTCAGGTGTGGTGTTCTTATATTTGAATAGCAATTGTATAAAGACTTAGTTGCTAGTGCATTTCATGTGATGAATACTAGGAAGAAGAGAAAGTCTTTGAAATATCCACCAGTTTTTAATTAAGTAAAATTGAAAAGGATTATTAATGTAAAAATGGACTGCAAGAGCTACTTCTTACTGTAATATTACCTGCTATATAGTTTGTTACAGCATATAGACAAACCTGTATTTGACTCTCCCTAACAAAGTGCAATTTGTTTTGGTTTTAAAATATTGTCCTATTTACCTTTTTAGATTGATTTCTGACTCGATGTTTTAAAATAGCAAGTGTTCGCTGTAACAATCTTTTAGAAAATTAAGAAGTAACTTATGTTACTAACTTGTATATAATCCATGTATGTGCAATGGAAAATAAATCTTATAAACCTGTTTGTCTAAAAGTCTTGTGTTTTCTTTTGCTGTTACTGGGGTTTTCTCTTACACAGAATCACAGAGTTTCAGAGTTGGAAGGGACCTCTAGAGATCATCGAGTCCAACTCCCCTGCTAAAGCAGGATTGCCTACAGCACATTACTCAGGACTGCATCCAGGCGGGTCTTGAAAATCTCCAGAAAAGGGGACTCCACAACCTCCCTGGGCAGCCTGTGCCAGTGCTCTGTCACCCTCACCGTAAAGAAGTGTTTCTGTGTATTTGAACGGAACTTCCTATGTTCTAACTTGTGCCCATTGCCCCTCATCCTGTCACTGGGAACCATTGAAAAGAGCCTGGCTCCATCCTCCTTCAACCCGCCCTTTAGGTACTTGTATGCATTAATAAGGTCTCCCCTCAGCCTTCTCTTCTCCAGGCTACAGAGTCGCAGCTCTCTCAGCCTTTCCTCATAAGGCAGATGCTCCAAGCCCTTAATCATCTTAGTTGCCCTTCGCTGGACTCACTCCAGCAGTTCCCTGTCCTTCTTGAAGTGGGGAGCCCAAAACTGGACACAGTATTCCAGTTGCGGTCTCACCAGTGCAGAGTAGAGGGGGAGAATGACCTCCTTCGACCTACTGGCCACACTCTTCTCTGTGCAGCCCAGGATTCCATTGGCCTTTTTGGCAACAAGGGCACATTGCTGGGTCATGGATAATTTACTGTCTAAAGTTGAAGTTAAAATTAATGCTTTTTACCTGCAGTGCTATTTTTAAAAGTGAGAAGATAAAACATAATAGGTGGTGGTTGAGAAATTAAATACGAACAAAGGAGGATGCCTTTCTGTTCCTTTTTCATTTAAAGGCAATACTGTGCTGCTTGCTTAAATTCTGGGTTGGTATTTGCACAATACATACAATCAGAGTGGAGATCCAAAGCTGACTTAACACGTTGTTAATGTCTGAAATTCCTGTCCTGAGTATTTGTCAAATGACGTACATACCCTAGAGCGTGCCATGAGTCAGGCTGACCCAGCTGAGAGCCAGGAGTGTTCACGACATGTAGGACTTTGCATTCGCCTTTGTTCAACTTCATGGTGTCCGTGTCATGGCATGTCCTGTGCCGCTAAGCTTTGCCAGTTAATCTGGAGCTAGCTCAAACACCGCTAATACCATCCGGTAGCATGCCATTTACACTTAAAACTGCTATTCCTAAAGCAAGTTTGATTTTTGCTTTTATATGATTGGGATCTTTGTAATGGCAACTTTTGTAGGAGGGGAGTGCAGGATAAGATGCATCATCATACCTGCTGTTTCGGAGCTGGTTGCAAGAAAAATTATGGGAGAGGAAAAAAGGGAGTAACATTCAAAAACAAGGCTGGAAAGTCTGCCCCCAAATCCACTTCTAAGTTTCCGTCATATGGCTTGTCTTTATGACCAAATTTTAAGCATCGATTTATCAGGAAAGTAGGAATGTTTAATGGAACACTTGCATATTTGTTTGCAAAAAAATCCAAACTGTTTAAACCAATTTTTAAATAATATGCACATAAGTGTCCAAATCTTTTGTCTTAGGTTAATTCAGTCAAGAGGCTTCGGCCTAATCTTATTTTTCATCTTTTAAAGGATCTTCGCTTAATATAGTGGGAGGATGCTTTACTGGTTTTGGAGCTATTATACAATTGTAAACATTCTATCATCCAGCTTCCTGCTATTGTGAATGTTTGGATCGAGATAAAATAATTTGTTTTAAAGGAAGCTTCTCAAATACACAATACTTTTTTTTTTTTTTTCTTCATCTGCATTTGGCTTAATTTACAGTTTAGTCTTCGTGTAGGTCCATTTTGTATAAAATTAAAACTAATTGTTAACTTTCCGAAAGCTGGACTTTTTAATCCATTTTTGATGGTGCATGGCAGTCATGAACATCAAGGAAAGCCTCACGTAGATGTAGGTTAAGTGCTCACGTATAAATTATATTTACATAGTTACACTTTGGTGTAGATGTAAGCGAGCTGGAAAACCCTCTGGGAAAACTTCAGCTACAGACATTCAGGATGTTGCAATCGTCTGCTTGCAATAAAGGTCAAATAGACGCCGGGATGCTGTTCCTAGTGCATTCTGTGGAGCCCTCTATGATGCGAGATTCACGCTGAAGTACTTTTAAGCATGTTTCCTACCTTTTCATGAGTGTACTGTTCCTATTTTCTGTAAGTTAAACATGAAACTTGTTAATTTTTAAGTAAGCCCCGCATCATCTTTAACTTTGTTTTCAAAATAAAACTCGGTAAGAAACTTCATGGTCTGTGGTGTGACCTTTAATGGAGACACCAGGAAATGAGGCCGCTGAAGGGGTGTCCTGCTTTGAGTGACGCAGGACTAATTTATCTTCTAATGCTTGGCAAAATTGCACTTTTAGAAGACTCCAGTGTTTGAATTTATGAAAATATTTATAGCCAGCTATGGGATGTGGGTTTCAAAGTCTCAGTGTTTTCGAGCTTATCAGGTGCAGGGATGAGGAGGAGGGAGACCCAGACACTTGACCAAAGCTGGCCAACAGCATTATTTTATACCATGAATGTCACGGTCAGAAAGTTTGCTAAGGAGTCCTCTCTCCCTCCCTTGATGATGGCCATCCTGAGAACTTCTTGCTCCGGTGTGGGACCCCTGAGCCCTTCCCTTCCTCCCGAAGCTGTAGCACTCGCAGTGTCTGACATTTGCTGTCCACTGCTGCACAGCACAGCTTCCTATGGATAGAATTGGCAGAGTATAATCCTTGTATATTTTATATTGGTATCCAGATCAATATTGGTTCTTTAGTGTTATTAATGTTAATTATTTAGTCTTATTGTGTTAAATCTGTTTATATTTTAGCCCTCGTGTTTCCTTGGGTTTTCCTCATTCCCCTTCCCGGGTGGGGAGGGATCATCAGGTGACAGAATAATTGTCTAAACGACAGTAAGTTGTTGTGGGTTCCTCAAACCATAACAAGGGGGGGTGGGGGCAAGGGAGAAGTATTTGTTCCTATAGACAGGAGGTTTATATGACCATGCTGCATGCCTGTGTCCCTAATAACTTTTGAGCCTGTTCAATGGTGAGGGAACTTTATTTCTATCAGTATGTGGAAGTAAGCATGGGGAAGGAGGGAGAAGCTTGCATGGTCCCAGCATGTGCCCACACTAATTAAATGCCAGGCAGTTTTGTATGGGAAGAAGACCTAAAACACCCCAAGTGCAGGAAAAGCTCCTGTTGGAACTTCTGCCCTCTTAGACAAAGAGGACAGTCCATGGACACAAATCCATGGAAAAAACTAGCTCCGGGAGCTGCTTGGGCGTTTTCCCTTTTATATTTTTTAAATAACAAAAAAAGAGTATAATAAACAACCATAGCTGTGCTGTACTGAAGAAAACCACATTTGCAGCCCAATGTATTCCAGAACAGGGTTAGTATAAAAATGACCTCATTAGACAATTATCTTTGTAAATATTTTTAAAACTCCTGGTGGGAAAGAAATGAATCCTAATGCTAAGACACACTTTGTTACTGAAGTAGCAAAGTCAGAGAAGTGCAGCTATCCAATGCCACCGTGTTTATTTGGTGAAGGGGGCTGTGTTGCTCTCTCGTGGGTCCCAAACAGCCTCTGATGTTCGGTAGGTCTTTGCATGTGTAAGGCTACTGTCACCAGCCGACGTGTATGATCTGGGCTTGCAAAGTGTGATAAAAGCTCCAAGTCTTCCCTCCTTCTCTAACTGAAGTCTTGCAGCTTCAGTAAAGAGCCACGGGGCAAGTTTTCGCATGAAGGCCTGCAAGGCAGAAAATGCACGCGTTTTTGGTTATCTGGCGCAATGAGAAGCTGCGGGATTAGCTGAAGTGACGCACGCAGATGTGTTGCACTCTCAGAGACAAAAAGTAGGGGCTGGATTCATTTGTTTGAAGAAGATTGTTTCCAGCTGAATCACTACCGTGGAAGCCAACAGAGGTTTATCAAAGCCATCAACTGAGAGTAGCGTTGTCCTCTGGAAAGGTGGGACACGCTACTGTTGGTCTAAGTTGGGTGGGAGGATGGAAGTCGGACACGGCTGTGTTAGCATTAGCCTGTGGTTTCGAAATATTAGCAGAGCTGTACTCTTACTGCCATTGTTTGTTCTAGTTGTAGGAGGATATTTTACTACTATGAGAGAAGCAACAGGCTGTAGCACTGTTGTCACGCTGTGAGTTTTGCTGAAATACTATACACAAATGTTTTCACCTAATTAGGGTATTTCACTGCCATGAGTTGGTAAAGAATGCTAAAGAATCTCAGGCACACTCTTCACAAAGAGAAACAAACAAGATCATGGGTTGGTTTAGTTCAGAGAAATGCCTGTGTCTGCTCACTATAGGCTATGGTTGCTAATTTTCAATTGGCTTTCAGGTTGTTGGTTAATAATTTGATTCCTGAGAACTATTTCCAGTAGAGCATGTTCTGCTTTTTGTGGGCTTAGGAAATCTTGGAAGCGGAGGCATGGGAAACATCCTCGCTGGGGAGACCGCCAGCAGCAGGACAGGGTGTTGCCTGTGTCAGAGCATGCTTTCTCATACGGAGAGAGGAAGCAGAACCTGGGACTGAGCAGGACGGGAGGGGAGGGATTGCAATGGGGTCATTAATGTAGCCGGGTAATTTCAAGCAAGAAGAGGGTTGTGGTAGGTTTGTTTGCAGACCTTTATTTCATTACCATTTGGCAGTACCAACCAAAATGAACTGCCCTGCGGAAGGGGCACAGGATGCCCCGTGCAGCCCAAGAGCAGAATATGTTTGGGGTTAGAAGGGCTTTGCCGGCTGGGCACACACAGGACGGTACCTGTGTGACAAAACATGAAGTGCGATGCAGCTGTGCATGCAAAGGCATGTTTTGTACTAATGTCTGGACACCTTCCACAAGCAAAGAAAGCTGTACCGGGAATGATTATTTTTTTCTGATGGCACTAGGGCTTCATTTGATAAATTGCATCAGTCAGAGATTTTATTTTTTAGTACCCTGGCCGTCAATGCTACCACAAATTTGTAACACAGACATGACTGACAGCCATTTTCACTTACAGAGAACATGCAATGTATAAGGTCCTTATACAGTTATAAGTAGTTATGATTTTCTATAAATGGATAAATACAATTATCTGAGTAAAAAGAGAAAAAAGGTCACACTCTAGTCTAAATACTTTGATCAATACAAAACCTCTCTAATCTCAAAGGGAGAGAACTAGAAGTATCTGTGCAATGGCCTGGGTTGAGGTTTTGCATATAGGCATCATATACGTGCAGACATTTCTCCATCCAGCAACAATAGTAATAGTGTCCTTTCAGATCCCATTAGCAATTTGGTCAAACACTTTATTGACAAGAGATTCCGGCCTTAAACTCATCACTGCAGTATCTGAGACTCCAGCAGTGCACTATGTAATGCTCTGAGAACAGCAAGTCACAAATGTGTATAAATGTGGAGTGAAAATATTTTATTAATAATGTGTATATACAGAGAGAGGCTTTGAACTGTTAGAGGAGGCAACACCTAACAAATGCCTCTCTGTTTAGAGACCAATGGGTTGAGGTTTGTCATGGTCCCTATGGATTTTACATCAGTGTAGAAATATTCGCTTTTAGAAATGGTTTTTATCCTTCATATTTTGAACTGAGTCTTTAGAGGCCAGGCTCACCAACAAGGAGCACAACCAGCCAGCTCCCAATTTAGTGGTTTTAGTACATAGATTTCTGTCACGCATCTCCAGAAGAACTGATTTTATTATAATTGTAACTTCAGTGGTACAGGTCTGTGACAATGTAGAAATAAGCAGCTAGTCTTGGTAGACCATGAGATGCACTTAAATCAACTTTCCCCATCACAAATATTTCATTTTTATGAGAACTAAAAAAGTTCCAAGCTTCTATCCTGTCTGAGCAGTAAGAGTCAAAAAGGCTTGGTTTCATTTGCAATGAAAGCATGACTTCTATTCCCAACGGCAATTACCATGAAACTATAGCAACAGTTTTAAGTGAAAAAAATTAAGATAATAAAATTACTTAAGATTGTTTAGCAGCTGGAAACAATGAGTCAGGACTGCCTGACTGGGCAATGTTTCACAGACTGCCATCCATCTATGACCTACACTTTAAAAGCTGTTGTAGCAAGATGTTTAGAATAAAGATATTGCCAGGTCAGATGAGAAATTATCATTATTACTTTATTTGACCTTGCAGTGTTTCCCTTTTTTCTTTCTTTTCCCAATAAGAGCTGCTTTTCTTCTTTCCTTTGTCACATTACTCCAAAAGCCCAAAGGCTCCATTTAAAAGAAAATGTTTTAAAATAAAGGATTAGAACATTCAAATCAGTATATCTAACAAGGGGGGGGGGGGGGGGGGGAAGCACAGCAATTTACATATGGTTTTACACATGCATGTGCCTTTCTTTGTAAGTACGTACATACATACATGTTAAGTCTTCTTAGTGCAGTTTAGATGTAATTACTACATCTGAGGCTCTGGGATGGACGATTCAAGGTTATTGTAGCTCAATTCATTTGCTGCCTCCCTTCTCCTCCCACCAGTTGTAACTTGAAGAATTCCGAGATTATATTTTGGTTGTACCTTCTTATGGAGGGGAGCCCTAAGTGCCTTGTTTGATGAAAAGGTGAATAAAATTTGACTTGAGAAGGTGCTTGGCACACTAGCAATTTTAGAAAATTAGTATTTACGCTGAGGCTGGTTGTCAACTCTTTAAAAGGATATGATGTTCCCTAAGCACTAATGCACTGGGGGTTATGAGAGCAACACAAATTCCTGTGTTGCCTGACATTTGGATGATCCAAGGCCTGGGTCTAAAAGCGTGCTAAAGCAGCTGTGAGGGAAACTACCCAGGAGGGTGTGTTTCCTTCTCGCTGACAGCTGGGAGGGTCTCCACTGGCTGTGACCAAGTTTTCTGAGATGCTTTACTCTCGTTTTAAATTCTTCTGCACTCTTAAAGCCAGTTGTGAGGAGAAGGCAACGGACTCATCTGTCGTTTAGCGTTTTAGCTTACTTTTCCAAGCTGGCAACTTTTCCTAGTTGTCTGTGGTTCAACTGTAAGCAACATACTCCTAGACTCCAAACGTTCCACAGCATCTGGTATAATCTGATTACAAGAATTATTTTAAATGTGCTTACAAGCAGGGTAAAGTTACTGTCAGTGTTTTACTAGAATCATAGTAAAACTAGAATACTAGAATCATTACATATCCCACTACAGTCTACTACTCAAACATTTCATTTTGAGTTTAGGTACTTTGATTTGCCTCAGAAATTCCATGTGTTCTGTATTCACTTTACTGTAATTAGTTTAATTCCAATTATGAACCAGAAAAATAGACTGTTCCCCTGTTTTTAAATAAGTTAATGAATATAAAGAAAAGGCCTCAACAACTTAATAGTGTGAATCTTGAAAATACTAGTGAATTTTTATTGTATACCGTAGTTGTACTCATGTTTTTACTTTAAATCCAGAGCTTTGACAACAATCTCACTAGAACTAGTTGCTTTACAGACGAATGATAAATATGTGCATGTAGTAAGACTCCTTAGAAATATTTTTGCTTTTTTTCTAAGAAGTCATCATAAAAATCGGAAAATAAATGTGCTCATTTGCAGCAGTAATCTGCCTTCTAAATGCAGCTATGTGATTTATAGGCAACAGAGTAGATTTTTAAGATCTCTGAATCAGGGTAACAGGGATTGGAATCTCATTGGCTTAAAATTCAGAAGATGCCCAAAGTCTGGAGAATTTCCTCCATTAAACGTAATTGTAATGCAGTGTTAAAAGCAGTATTTTAGTTAGGATTCCGGTGAATGTCAGATTGAGACATGGTCATAAAGGTTTTGTAATTTCTGTCCTGCTCTACGTCTGTATAGTTATTTTTATAGATAGGTCTATGGTTCTTCCCATGTCACAGCAAAGATGTATGGACCGCCTCCAGTTTGTGGAGTACCTGAAATACCAGAAACAGCTGGGCTATCGCCTCTGGAGTGACTAAAGGACCCTGGAGGATCTCTAACGCCGAGGCTACAAGTGTTCATTTTGTGAGGAAGCGGCGCTGACCACCTCACCATGATGTCCTTCCTCCCTCCGCCACCTGCCACCTACAGCCGAATGCCATCGCTCCTTCCCTTGCTGCGCCCCCAGCTTTGCCCCACTTCAACTATAAAACCGAGTCCGGGAGAGCGAGAGAAGACACCACCAGACACAGGGTAACCGCCCCAGTACCTGCCGGCCCTCCGTTACCTCAGAGAGCTCCGCCCCGCCCCGCCCGCGAGCCGCGCCCTCGCGCCAGTTGCCGGGACGCCCGAAGCGGAGCCTGCTCCTATTGGCTAGCGCGGGGGAAGGAGTGCGTTCATTGGGTGAGCGGCTGAGGCGGGCAGCTTCTCCTTCCGGGTTCTGAAGGCGCGCCGAGCCGGTCTGTGACTGGGGGGGGCGCGGTCGCCGTCGCCGCTCCTCGCTGGAGGGTGGGGTGGGGGAGCGCTCAGCCGGCCCGGAAGTGACGGTAGAGCGGCTGGCGGGTGACGCAGTTTTCCCGCGGTTTGGGCGGCAGTGGAGGGGGGGTGAGGGTGAGCGGTAGCCGGCGGCCCGTCGTTACTGCTGCCCGCGGCGGGCGTTCGAACGGCAGGGCCCAACGGCCGCCCGCCCGCCCGCCCGCGCGGGCCGCCATGCCGCCCAAGCCCCCCCGTAGGGCGGGCGCCGCCGCCAGGAACCAACGCGCCAGCCCCGATAGCGGCTCCGCGCCGCCGCCCACCGCTCCCCGGTAAGGGCCATAGGGGCCGGGAGCTGCCGGGGCGCGCTGGGCTGGGCCGGGGGAGCGGTCGGGCTGCCCCCGCGGCTGGAGGTGATGGGCCCGGGTTGTCTGCCGGGGGCTCTCTGCGGCCCGGGGGGATCCGGGTTGTGCCTCCCCCCGGGCTGTTGTGCGGGGTGGGGCGGTGTCACGCCGGGGCACCCTTCAGGAGCTGGTTGTTGCTTCTTAGCTCTGTTTGCCCCGGTGCGCTGCACGGAGTCCCCGCTGGTGACGCCTTTTGCTTTTCCTAGGCTGGAAATTGGCGAAGCTGACTTCGTCCTGCTCTGCGATGCTCTGAAAGTGTCGGACAGCGTGAGGGAAAAAGCGTGGAAGACCTACGAGAGCTTGTCGGCCGTGGATGGAGCTCTAGTGAGTACCTGCTGCTTGTAACTCATCCCTGTGTTGTGGCATCTGTCCTGTGCCCGAGTTGAAATACTAAACTGTAACTTTGCTGGACCGGGGGCCGAGTGTCTCACAACCAAGGCTTGTATGGTAGGACTTAGTTTTCCAAGTGCAGTTAGACTGAAGTCGGATGTTGCCATGTTTGTGTCTATATAAACTGGTTTCTATACATCTCTCTTTTTTGTTAATGTTTTCCTGTAAAGGTACAGACTCAAGAATTCTTTTAGATCGCTAATAAATGACAGTAGAAATTAATACCACGTGATCAGCTAATTCTTCAAACCACAAGTTATTTCAAATATGCCTGAGTCAACTTTATACGGGTCATCTCATTGTGTGTTTCTGTGTATTTCTTCCTGCTACATCCTTCTTTATGAGGCTGCAGAAGGGGTCTGGAGAAGACTGTTGCAGAGAAAGGGATATTTGTATGTTAAACTTTTTTCTACTGCATAATGTTAACCTGTATGTACTTATCGTTGAGGTATTTCCGTTCAAAGTTAGTCATTGGGCATGTGTAAACAGATTAAAATGTTATGCCCTTTCCTGATTTCTTCCCCTTTGCCTTCTTCATGTATTACTGCTGTCTCAACAAGCTGACTCAGAACAGCTACAACAAAATTAAATCAGGACCAAAGCTGTGTTACACAGATCTGAATTAGATTTAAAATACCTAGCTGGAGTGTTATTCCCACTGTGTGGGTCAGCATCCATGTATTTGTTGCGATTTCTGGTTATTCTCCTGCAACTTGAGCTGACCTGCCACAGCTATGCTGTCACTAGTAATACTTTGTTGTCTGTGGTTTTTAAAGCCCAGTATGGATATACCAGGTCTTAATGCATTTGAGTTTTGCAACACAATACAGTAGCAGCATGGGAGAGAGACTGTGTTCAGCTCTTTTGGTAACAGATACAGTTTCTGGCCATGGGTGTTCCCAGGGAACATGTACTTAAAAGCATAGTTGAGCTCCTCTACATGAACTAAAACAGGAGTAGTCATTTCTAGTGAGTGAAAAAAAACAAGACAGATTTCAATATAATTCTGCGAACTTCACTGACAGATTAAACTTTATTTTCATTATTCATTATTTCATATTTCATTACCTAGCAGTGGCCAGATAAGATACAGGGTGTTTGAAACCCTTCCTTTCCACATCTGAAGATCACCTCATTTACTTATTCAGAACAGGGCAATGACTAGATCTTCATTATGATGTAGCTAATATTTACTGTCTTGCAATTAAGGCCTATGCAAAGAGCCTTTCAAGGTATAGGAAAAAGTCTACATTACATTGCGGTTCGATCCAAGGCCTTTTCATCAAACTTTCTGATGCATCAGCAAGGTGTTCAAGTGAGGAAGCTGGCAAGCATGTGCCTCCAATGGGGACCTGGCGGGCACTGGAGTTGCTACTTCTAGCTGAGACCAGTATAGGCTTCACTTGAGTGTGAAGTCAAGCGAATTAACAGCCTGGCTGATTGCTGCTTCTCTGTCCAAGTCAAGCTGTTATCATGGGGAGCCTGGCTTCTCAGGGTGATTCGCTGGTTCAGGTTGCAGGGACTCAAGAGGAGTCTGTATTTAAATGCTGACTCCTTTCTCCCCTCTGGTAAAAGTAATGTGTCAGAGGGGCTGTCCCAGCGTTTGTCCTGCAAGCATCAGGTGTGTATGTTTTAATCAATGTGGTTCAGTGCTAACCTGTTCAGTTCTGAACTGGAAAGTTCTGCTTATGTAGCAGCTTTCTGTTCTCAAGCAAAAAGGGAAATAGCAGGACACCATTTGAGATGAATACCTACCAGAACACTTCTGTTTAACCCTGTAATACGGTTTGGCTTGAGGAAGTTTAAATTACCAGACCACTGATGGAAACAGAGGTAGCATCTAGTTAATGATCCCACTCTCAAGCTATTTACAGAGCATAAAGACCTGAAGCCTTACTTTCCCTGGCACACTGGCCTTGTTCTTTGTGGTTGATCTCAGAATTGTGCCTGCCAAGCCTCTGAGGATGTGGAGAGGACCTGTAGTGCTAACTAGGAAGTGGTGTGGCCCAGACATTAGCTCAATGAATATTTAGTGACTTAAAGTGAAAACATTTATTAGTACTCTCCTTTTTTGGGTCACTTAGGGTATGTGTAATCATGTGCAAAGAGTCTTTGCAAACAAGGTATATGCAGCTTAAAAGTATAAAGCAATTATTTTTGACACACACACACACAAAAGATTGCTAGGATGTAGTGACCTGTCAGCCTAAGTGTGCCTGTACTTCAGCGAGACACCTAAAGAGTCTTTGCTGGCCAGGCAGGCATCAGTCAGGAGGAGAAAAGTAGGTATCTGCTGCTCCCTGGAATGAATCCTCTGTGCCAGCACCCGCTGAAGCCACTGGCACCACCAAAACTGGCTGACTCATTGCTTTTTTCCTTCAGGATGTCACACCTTTCCACACTGGTACTTTTACTTTTGAATCTCTGAGCTGCTAATGATCCTACTTCTCTCTGAAATTTCACCTTTCTTATCTTGCATAGCTCTGCACTGTAGCTTTTCTTACGGTGCTCTCAACTTAACCTGTTTCCGCAGCAATTTGAGTTGAGGATATACAGCTGCACCCTATCACAGCTGGGCCTTGAATCCTTGAAACAGCTGAACCCCCCTGTGAGAGGTGTGGAGGAGGAGCAAGGTGACAGATGGCTACAAAATCTTTCTGGAAAATGAGGCTGACTTGTAGTTGGAAAGACTAGACCTGCAGAGAGAGATTGTTCAAAGCACTACAACTGTGTTAAAGATGGTGGTCTTTTCCATCATAGCTGGAGAACATTGAAGCTTTCCTCTGTGACAGACAGTTTAATTACACTCTTCTACAATAAAATCATAACTTGAAATCTCTTAGACAAAACCCTGAATGCTGGTTCCAGAAATATTGTATTGAGTCAGTGCTGTTGATGTATGGTGTGAATGAAGATACATGATGCAGGACCAGAAAGATATTTTATTTTTACATTCTTTTTATATCTAGTGAACTCCCCCACGAGTTTATTGTAAACATGGAAGTGTATATATAATTAAGAGCTTTTGCATTAGTGTCATACAAAGACTTTTGTTCTTTCCACTGTTTCTCTTGTTTACCAAAGCAAGCTACCGAGGTAGACAAAATGTTTGTTTCAGAATTGTAGATTTTACTGCCTTAATTTCGAAACTCTTAACGCACCGACAGTTGTTGGCTTAAAAATTCGCTCTGATGCTTGCTTCTCTTGTATTCTTAACATTTTGTAACTGTCCTGAAATCTGTATTATGAATTGATAGTGCCTGTAAACTCTAGATGGAGTAAATAGATTTAGTGGAATTACTGATGTGCTTTGGTGAGCAGCATGTGATTGTTGGTGTAAGAAAGACTAGGAGGGGTCCAGAAGCCATACTAATACTGCTAGGAAAAAAGTTCAGGGCATTTGTTATGTTCTGCTACTGTTTGTTTTGGTAAAGAACAACAAAATGAGAATCTGAAGTAGAATATTGGTGATGTAAGCAGGAAAAAGAAACTTGAATGATTTGTTGCTTAATATAGTGGAAAGAACCAACGTGAGGAATGGATGACATGGTAACTAAACTGGAACCAAACTTCTGCAAAGAAAATTGAAGTGGTTTGGGAAATTGATAGAAATTGGAGTCTGCATTGGAATTTGAGGAATAGGGTCTGGTGTGCTTCAACTCCATCAGCCCAACTTGCTGTAGTATGTGTTGCGTGGGTAGGAGCTTTGTTTTTGTTTGCTGTTCATAGCACTGTTTGGGAAATGTGGCCCACTGTTCTCCTGCTGAGGCTTAGCTGTTCAGGCTCATGAATTCCTGAGTCATTTTATCAAAGTGTCTGTCTAACTTGCTGTAAAAAAAATCTGGTGATGAAGATCTGCAGTCTGCATAGTTAGTCCTTCCTAGTTCAACTTTCTTTGCCTGTGAATTTTTTCCCCAAGCATTATGCTAATCTGTTTCTGTGTTATAATTCAAGCCAGTGGTGATTATTCTGTATTATTGCTGCCTTATTTATTTTTTTTTCCCAGAAAGTCTCTAGTGTCTGAAAACATTTCTGTCATCTTTCCTTGTTTCAAATTGCTCATCTTGTGTTCTGAAATTCTCTCCAACTGGTGACTTAGAGTGGTATGCAGATGCTGTGGAGCACTTGATTTGCACAAGAGTTGAACTATGTTTGTAGTGAAGAAAACTTAGAAGATGAACTGTAGCTTAAGTGGAGGAATGAAATAGCGAGTTCTTAAATATAGCAAGGTTGCTCTATATAGACCAAAAGGTTAATGATCAGCAGGTCGAGTGTTCCCAATCCATAACATCTTACATTTTAATTAACTGAGTTCCTTTTGGTTGTAGTTTCTTATGCGAAACAAAACACTGTAGTTGGTAAACCACCTCATCCTCATGTTAAAAGACATGCAGAGGCTTCTTGCTTTTGGCACGAGCATGAAATACATATGAGCTAATAAAGTCTTCTGGGTCTAGAGCTTTGTCTCTTATTTATGGAACTGCAGCTAAACTGAACCTGAATCCACCGAAGCTTTGGATGGATGAGCAAAATTACAGATATTTTAGGATCCTCTGTTATTAAACAAAAACTAAAGAACTACTGAAAGTCCCAAAGCAAACATAAATCATCACTGTGGCTTCTTGCTGTTGATATTCACTATCTCAGTAGGAGATGCATTGAATGTATGTGTTGTGCTCTTGCACTTTAAAAGCATAGCTAACTGGTGTACAGTTTTGGTTTGGTTTTTTTTTTTTTTTTCCCATGTTCTGCCCATTTTGGGAACAGAGTAATGTCCCTTTCAGCCTCACTACATGCCTGAAAAGTGTAATGGGAAGTTTTCATATCAGAATAACTATTTTCATCAGTTCAATGCTTTCCATTGACTTCCATTACTTTTAGCTAGTATTATATAGACATGGACCTGTTGGAGTGGGTCCAGAGGAGGGCCACAAAGATGATCAGAGGACTGGAGCATCTATCCTATGAGGACAGGCTGAGAGAGTTGGGGTTGCTCAGCCTGGAGAAGAGAAGGCTCCAGGGAGACCTTATTGTGGCCTTCCAGTATCTGAAGGGGGCCTACAAGAAAGATGGGGAGGGACTTTTTACAAGGGCATGTAGTGATAGGACAAGGGGGAATGGCTTCAAACTGGAAGAAGGTAGATTTAGACTAGGTATTAGGAAGAAATTTTTCACTGGGAGGGTGGTGAGGCACTGGAACAGGTTGCCCAGGGAAGTTGTGGATGCCTCATCCCTGGAGGCATTCAAGGCTAGGCTGGATGGGGCTTTGAGCAACCTGGTCTGGTGGGAGGTGTCCCTGCCCACGGCAGGGGGGTTGGAACTAGACAATCTTCAAGGTCCCTTCCAACCTAAACCATTCTATGATATTTTAATTTGATTTAATCTGTTGAGAACTAATAGCAGTCTTCCAGACAGTGTTCAATAGAATATTTAAAACTGTTATTGCTGAAAAATGGAGATGAAGGATCTAACTGTCTTTATACAGAACTTCTTATATATAGACAGTGGGCACATTATTCACTTTCAGATTTTTTTTTTTTTTCCTAGGAAACTCTTCCTACAGTTGTAATTCTGATCAATTTTCTATTGTGAATGCTTCTTGATTCTTTTTCCCTACCATCTTTGCCCCCTGTAATTATAAGCATATCTGTGAATGTTTCTTGTACCATCTGGCTAGTTCTCTATATTGGTTAGGACGTGGTAGCTGAGGTTTTAGTAAGCCGACAAGTTCCACATCTTCCCTTTCAAAAATTAAGTTTTTGATATTTACACTGTGACATCCTGTACCCGTTTGATTCAGATACCCATCCACGTTTGCATATTTCTCATGTGCATCTCTCTTGACCTTCTTTTACACAACATTGTTTGAAGTTTCTATTCCTGGATCACTTTTGTAGGCTGTCATCAAAACTGTTATCAGTGTTGGCAGAATAATAAACATTTCTAACTGCAAACTAGAACTGAGACTTCCTGTCGCCATCTCCTCCTTGTGACTGGTTTAGCACTGGAGAACCTCTTGAAGTAGAGAACAGAAGATATTTCTGTTAGTGCATTTAACACTTTGCAACAACATCTAGAAAGAAGAGAGGCAACAATCCCATTTCACAATAGTTCAGTTGGATGAGCATTTTAAGCCTATGACTCCTCCAGGCTGTTTTCACTAGACTTAGGCAAACTGATGATCTGCTAAAAATAGATTAAATAGTAGTAATAGTAAGTCTAGAATGAGAAATAAATATTTTGAAAGACTTTGAGTTTTATATATTTTCCTACAGAAAACTATATTGATTCAAGAGACCTGACCTACATTGCCCAAAGTTATAGCATTTGTTCCCCAGAATCCTACATAAAAAAGAAAGAAATCTATGTAGACTACTAGGTGCTAAATAATCTTTGAATTAGGGATTAGTAGGCTTCGATTCATGATGATTTGACATCAGGTCACTGGAAGTCATTTTATTGGAGCTGACTGACAGCCAAGGACAGATGTTGAGCCGTCATTCTGCCTTTTTTCTGTAGTGGTCCTGTATCAACAAAGATCTTGAGTCAGACTGTACTCAAGAAGAAAGCCCTCAGAAATGAATTTCTGGCTGTGAATTTGTTTTGCGTCCATTCCCATGCCCTCAAGTCCATCTGGGATGAATTGTCTGGCTTTGGCTGTAAACAAACCGTTAATTTGTGTGATAGAATTGGCTCCCCTGGAGTTATGACACTGACAAAATAGTTGAGCAGAGTGATGCTGCTGCATTTTTGTTCTGCAGTCAGGTTTAACTCATTGGTGTAGGAAAAGACTTGAAAAATGTCTGTGAGCTTTGGGAGGGAAGGGGTATGAAGAGGAGAATACTCAGGAGTCTGACTTGCCAGGAAGACTTCTCCTTATCTCTTCTTGCCTTCTACCTCGTGATGTTTATATTCTATGTATTAAAATCACTGAAATCTTCATGCATGGGTATGGGCAGATAGTTTTACTTCTGAGGAAACTGCAGTTTACCTGTGTCTTTGGGTGTTTTAACCAGCAGTAGTTGGTGGGATAGTCACAGTCTGGTGTTCTGTCATGTTTTCCTCTCCTCCCTCGCTCAGCTGATGTTAAGAGGTGGGCATGCTCAGGTGCTGCTCTGTTGTGGTGGTTTTTTTTTTTTTTTTTTGCTACTAGAAAAAAATCAGAATCTATTTGTTTATCCTGGGTTCTGTGTAATTTTTTGTTGGGCCAGCAGTCATCCAACATCTTCTGTCTGGCTGAGGAGAAGGTGCCCAAAGCATCGTGCAGTGGATATGGGATAGTCCTGATACTGATATTAGGGTTTACTCACTGGAATGATTTGAATCTAGTGGATTGACAGACTGCCTCTGAAGCTGCCATCTTGTTTAATGGTAGAAATAAATGAGTTGTTACCCCAAACTATACTGGGTAAGGAGTTTAAAGGTTGTTCTTGCAAAACCAGACCTCACTCTTACCAAATAAATAATTGCTATAGCCTTCAAGCATTCATCCTCCCAGGGTGAAGCTAAGCTGCCTAGGAGAGCTAAGCTTGTTTGGATAGGCAGCAAACCAGGAACAATGTCACCACTTCCTGGCAGTCAGTCCTCCTGCCCTACCAGATGTATTTACAGAACAGCATTGTGATCCCAGTTTGCAGGAGCATGAAGTGAAGGGAACTTACTCATTAAACAAGGTCAGCCGACTCCAGTGGCACAGTGGCAGTGGTGTCCTCGATATGTAAGTAGTCATCCTTCTTTGTAGGTCACTATCTAGCCTTAACCTTCAAAATTTTTTACAATGCATAACAGATATATTAATGTAGGAAAATAGACATCCCCATCCTACAGGACATTTTTTGTTCTTATGTGCCTGGTAGCTTGTTGTACCTGCAGCAAAGGACTGTTGAGACTGGCTGAGACGGTGAGAGCGCATCTCTTAGCAAAGCCTTTCTTCTGTGCAAGACCACCTCAGGAGCAATTTTTTTGCCTCATCTTTCGGTTGCTGGTGGTGTATGATGGTACACAAAAGATCTAAAAAGTGAGGGTTTCCAATAAACAAAGAGACAGTGACTATTTGACATTAGTATCCATTTCTTTATGTATCATCAAATGCATCTCAGTCTAACACCTCCTTTCAAAATAATTTTCTGTTGTACAAGGTGTCACGATTCACAGAAATGCTCAAATAGGAATGCAGGAAGAAAGTAGTAACTTAAATAATGGACAGTTACCATGTTGTTGAAGGTGGCTGGTTACTTTAGCATTCAAGCCTGTACTATAACTCTTACCAATTGCACAAACCAGTGAAACTTTTCTCATTCTTTGGAGGAGGCCCCATCCAGTCTTCATGAATGTATAAGCACTGGTCCCAAGAAAGAAGCAGAGCAATTGCAAAAAAAAAAAAAAAAATTGTTGGCAGTGTTAGTGAAATTGTTGTTGTATCATTTATGGGCATAGCAAGCTATTTGTCATGGTTATGCTGCTGAGTAAATGAGGACACAAGTGTGTGCTAAGGATGCAGAGCTTTTTGGGGTGGTTTTGGAAGACCGTGTAAGATGGAGGGAGCCAAGTCTGGTGCAGTCTTATTCCTATGGCCTTTCGGGAGTGTTTTCTGGAGTGAACTGGCCCTTGTGGCTCACACTGGTGGTGTCTGGGTGGAATGATAAAGTAGGCCAGGGAGTAGCTAAAACTAAGCAATGTAGAAGAGCAGGAGGTTGGTATTTCAGCTCCCTCGCTCCTGGGGGCCAATTTCACCACCGTGACATCTCTAACAGATGTCGCACGCAACCTAGAGCTGCTGAGAGACACGCTGAAATGCTGCTCCTTTGCTGAAGTGACGGTGGGCCTGGGTGGTGTTGGAGAATTATTTACAAGGGTGCCAAATGTCTGAAGAGTATTTTAAGAGTTTGCTGTTTTAGGAGTCTTGGCAGGGCTTCACCCACACCTAGTTCCGTCTTCAAAATAGCTTTGTATACCTGTGGTATACCTGTTCAAGTGTTTTGTTTTTTTTCTTCCATGCTTCTGCAAAACATTGCTCTTCAGAGGTTTTCTGTTGACGTGTGCTTTTGGTGGAAGGGTACTGGAATTGTAACTGATGCCTGGCTAGTGACTAGCCAGTGACTAGCTTGTGAACTGTCAAGAGTGAACTCCACGTGGGTGGCATGTCTATCATGGTGGGATGGCTTTTCTTTGGTGAAGGGTGATGGGTTACAGCTTGTACCTTACTTCTAAGCAGCAGGAGACAGACCTTAAGTGTTAGTGTATGGTAGGAAAATGCTTGAAGGTGCTTGTAACTATCATGCTTTACTAACAGAGAGGTGGGTTTGTGGTTTGGCTGTGATATGTGGTTGACACCTAGCTGGAGAATAAAGTTCATGAGTATTTATTGCCTGTCTTTGTAATGATTTTATATTTCTTTCTTATGGCTTCTCTCCTGATTCCTTAACCTTCAGTGTCGTGCTATAGTCAAATATAGTAACTTCAAAAAAAAAAATAAAAATCATGGGGTCTGCTTTGCATAAGCATTCTGTGGAACCACAGCTTCTGTTTTGAAGCTTTGCTGAGTTGTATGGGTAAAATTGATCTTGTACTCTAGGAATAAGAGCTGAAGTGCTTGGTCTTTCATCTGTAATGTAAAACTTGTAACAGTTTTCAGTTATCAAATAATTAGGTATCATAGTCAGATGTTTGCTTGAGGGTGTTTTGTTTTACCATTTCTAATCTAGTTTGGACAAATTAATGCTTTCCATATATTACCCACTTTTATTGCATAATAAAAATAAAAACTGTTTTCCCTTTTTCCAAAAGGCTTATAACAAAAAGAAAAAGGAAACATGGGGAGTCTGTATCTTTATTGTAGCAATTGATCTGGATGACATGACATTCACTTTCACAGAGCTTCTGAAAAGTATAAACATCAGGTAAGTGAATTTAAGTGTGATTTCAAAAAATAACCGGTCAACATTTTTTATAAGGAGAATGTTTTTATTTTTAAAGCATTGTGAATATTGTGCATATCAGGCTAGTTGATTTTTAAAGTGAAGGTTTCTTATGGGAATTCTGAGTATTTTGGTAAACTAGGAGTCTTGCTGTCATATTTTAGCTGAAGGAGCAATGGTACTTGTTTGATTCAACTGTGTTTGGCTTTGATTGTATCACACAGCTGATTCTTGTTCTTGCTCAACCTAAGTCTTCATCAATTTAACTTGGTGAAAATTACACTTAAAATATTTTCCTGTCTTTCCCTCTATCAAGATTTTCTAGAAAACCTTTTTTCCAAGATTAGGCTTAGGCTAAACGAAGTAGAAAAAAAAATACTACTCTTCAAATAGTTTGCCAGCAGGTTGCTCTTTTGGACATTTTAATGCCAGTCTAAATCTCGTACTTTTGTACATGTTTTTTGCTAGGGGATAATTAGTGTTATATTGTATATTCGCTAAGTTCATAATACAAAAACTAAGACTGTAGAACAATACCTGCTTTTAAGGTAAATTTAGGTGGCAAGAGCAATAGGGGTACCCTTGTGTTAGATTCATCAAAGGAAAGGATTCCAGTGCTATCTGCTTAGTAACTGTGCCATGTGTCGAAAGTATGTGCTGGAGCAGAGCCTTCAGATGCTCTAGGGCGGGAGGCTAAGGCAGAATAGCAGGCATGTCATTTAACCCCAAGACTGGGGTTACCACCATATCTTTTCCTTGGAAGTCTTCAGTTATGATTAGACTTGTGCATGCCGCTTCTGCCTTGCATCGTCTCTCAGAGCAGCGGTCAGGTCCTATGTTTTGACTTAATCTCTTCAGTCTTGACTGAATTGGAACCACGTGGATGAAATCTAATTGCATTTGTGCAGCGATGTTCAGTGTTTTCCACCTGAGTACAGACCAACTTGTGCTGCAAACTGAAAGAGACTTTTTCCCTTGGGGTTTCAAAGAATAAGCTATTACTCTGCCAGTTTTTATTTTAGCAATACTCAATTGCTTGTTAGCCCTGGGCTTTTTG
Source organism: Vanellus vanellus (assembly GCF_965231255.1). Taxonomy (NCBI): domain Eukaryota; kingdom Metazoa; phylum Chordata; class Aves; order Charadriiformes; family Charadriidae; genus Vanellus; species Vanellus vanellus. The sequence goes on from NC_138905.1 coordinate 191,127,669, forward strand.
TCAGCTACAAGGTCAATCTGACAGAGATTTCTACCAGTTATCTTATCCTCTAGAGCCACACAGATATATTGGAAAGATTTTTCTTTCCACAGTAAAAGAATTCCCAGACAAACTTCTGACTGTTCTTATATTCTGTTTTTCGGTCTGACAAAGGTAAAAAAAAAAAATATCTCAGAATCTAATAAAGGATCAAAGTATATTTGGTATAGTTAAAATAGTTGAATATATTTGATGGCTTCCTTCTCCTTAGTTTTTAGTTATCTGCTCATTTTGGTTACAAACAGAACAACAAAATGCTTTCTTGATGTCCATAATCAATGGCCATGGATGAGTAAGGAAAACTTCGGTCCCCCGTGTAATAGTATTTCCAAAGGGTGGTGCTGTCTTTGCCCCAAGTGCCCATTGAAAGACTTGGAATTTCATATAATTCAATGCATTCATCTCAGTTTTTATTCCTAGGTCTCTCTTTAGCATAGATGGAGCTGAGGCTTATGTTCTTAGAGAAGTAAGAACATTTCTGAAGTAGAACTTTCAGCTAGAACAGAAGAGTCAAGATGTCTGTGTTGGATATTTGTGGTTTTACTGGCAGAGCAAGGAAGGAAGATGTGTCTAGTTAACAAATTCTGACTTCCAAAGATAATATCTGTGCTAGCCAAGAAAATTCTCTTTCTGTAGTAGAGGCCATGTTGTGAGAGGCCCGTGCTACCTAGTTGAACAGTGTTCCTACATCTGGAAAATGTAAAGGTGGTATATGGGGCTCAAGGTAAGCAAGCAGTGTTTTCCAAAGCAAGGTTCTTAGTCACTGCTAGTTGTATTAAGAATATGCTGGTATCTAGTGAAGTAAGGCAGTGGGTTTTGGTGGGCTTTTTTTAAAGAGCTATTGCATAATGGTCATTCTCAGTTCTGATAATCTGGCATCTCTTTTTTTTCAGTGTATGCACATTTTTTCAGTTTCTGAAAGAGGTGGATGTTAACATGGATACTATAAGCACTAAAGTTGATAGCACTGTATCAAGGCTGAAAAAGAAATACGATGTATTACTTGCACTATACCACAAGTTTGAAAGGTAGTATACGTTTTTCAGTTTGAAATTATGAATTCTTTATGTCTGTCAACATTTAAGTACTTAGATTTTTCAAACTGTGTATTAGAAGAGCCTATTAAACTCTGTGCTAATATTTATGGAACAGTGAAATGGAACTGTTTACATGCATTGAATAAACACATCTTACATTTTATTCTGTAACTATTACAAAGCTTTGTTAAACAATCTCCTTGTTGCAGTACAAACAATAGTAAGAGCAGCGTGACGAGTGGTTGCGAGTCCCTTTGTTAAGCTTTTTACAAATACAAGGATTGGTTTACCTTTACTATCTAACATTTTTTTCTTTAAGGGACTTTCCATTTTTACCTGCCCACCCCTCCCCAAATCTTGATCCAAGACTTTCTAAGGAGTTCTGGAAAGAAAAAAAAAAAAGCACAAGTAAGGTAGTCTGTCTCTCCCAGATCTAGAACTGAAGGCTGTTTGTTCCAGTGTCTAGGGGCATTGCAGAGCCTGCTCTATTAGCAGTTCTCACTTGTAATCAAGGTAAATCTTCCTAAGTGGTTTAGCTGACCATACAACAAAAATCAAGGGGCGTTCTCTTTGTACGGAATAAATGGAATGTGCTTACGGCAGAGTGCTAAGAGCTTTCTGCGTGTAACTTGAAAATCAGGAGATTCTCAAATGGATTCTTTTTTTGAGTTGCTGTTACTCCAAGGTGGTAAGTTGCCACGCTCTATGCTTTAACATGAAGACAGATGATAAAGGCTTTAGATCATTTTAAAGGCTAATGTGTGCTAGCATAGGTGTGTATTGGCAAGATCTGATATCCTCTGAGGCAATTTTTGATCAGTCTGTGAAATTCTCTGTAGCATATACCAGTAGAAGACTGTTTCTTGTTATTAAACATTGATGCACCATTCTATGACGCTCGTATTACTTGATCCCATTGCTTCAGAGCACTGTGGTCACCTCTTGGTGGTTTATAGAATCAAGGCACAAATGTGATATAAGTTTTATTTGTCTTTTCAAAGTCCAGCCAATCACTTACTGTTATCCTGGGTAATGTGTATATTACAACATTTTCGTGAAGTTTATAGTTGCCTTAAATCTGTAAAGTTCTATAAAAGTTGTAAATAATATGTTTTTACCCATTGCAAGTCTTTTCTACTCTATAAAAGTGTCATTGCAGACTTACGTAGGCATGTTTTGGTTTTTGCTCCTGCTCTAGCTCTTCTTCACTTGCTTACTTCAAAACTTGTATTGCAGTAACAATTTTTTTTGAAACAAAGATTTTAAGTTTTTTTTTTTTTAAGATTTAAGTTTTCTGCTGTTTTCTTTTTGAATAAACTGAATTTATTTCTTGAAATTAGGGTACCTAGAATAATTAGGAAAAAACATGTTGCAATGCTTGCAGTGACACTGCAGAAAGAGGAAAGGTTTTAAAATGCCCTTTTATAGAGTGTTCTGTGCAGCTGTAGGGCATGCTTTGCTGTGTTCTACAAGCTACTGAGTAACAATGTACATACAAATCCTGTCTTTCTGGAAGAAAACAATAACAAATTTTATTATACCAAATTAAAATTGTTCTGCTATGCAAGCTTTTACATAAGCATGCAAGCAACAGCATTATTTCAGCTCTGGCAGGGCTTTAATTGGTCTGTTGTTAGTCTGTTCTCCAAGAGTCAGCATTTTTTTTTTTTAAGTTATAATAATGTTTTGTGAGCTGGTGTATTTTTTTACTATGTTGAAGTCAAAAATATTACACATCTTGCTTTCAGAAAAATATTTAAAGATAAGAATTTATTTTTATTTTCTAGGACTTGTGGCCTTATTTATCTGGAACAACCCAGTAGTGAGTAAGTTTGACTTTCCTAAATTGTGTTTGTCAAGATGTGAAACGTGTCAGAATTTTATTTTTTTAACCTATTAAGATTTACCTAAGTCATAGTATGTCATGTGTTTAATTTAGATTTAGTGGGGACTTTGAATTTCAGTGAGAGATGATGAAAGCCGCAGAAGTGATCTATTTGATCACTTCCTCCATGAAGGATCGCCACCCAATGGCGGGTGTCTCGGCATGGTGGAAACAAACATTTGGAGAGTGAGCTTCCTAATCATAGCAACAAATGAATGGATGAAAAGATGCCTTAGCAACTCCCAAATAAGCTTGAGTTCATGCTGTGACTGGAGAATAGGGCATTAGTCAAAGGCAAAAGAGAAAACAGCTCGTAACAGTTAAGTGAATTATCTACATTCACTTTCTTTTCGAAGGGTGATACAGATACAGCCTGATTCTTGAATGACTTTATAGAGACTACTTTTTTCAAATGTGTAGTCATAATTGCATAGGGAATGAAATGAGAGCATTAATAAACTAAACTTTGTGGGAAGTGTTGCATGTTGTCTTAGATTGTTCCATAGACTGAAGCATGTTTTCAGAAACTACGCTTTGAATTATGGAGCTGTTAATGCAAAGACTTTAATTTTATGTCTCTACAGGATTTCTGCTGAACTCAGTTCTGTGTTAGTCCTAAAAAATTACTGGATTACTTTTTTGCTGGCAAAAGGTGAGTTTTGATTAAAAGACAATTATTTTAGTGAACGTTGTTGAAGTGAGTTCATGGGTTTGTTTTACGTGTCCAGTATGAGACTGGCATCCTTATTACAGTTGTCCATAGTACAGGCCCACAGTGTTTTGATTGTGTGGCTTTTGTAACTACTCAGTAATATTTCTTCCTATACAATTTTGCTGTTCTTTTAATTTCTATTACTTCCTGTGTATATAAATATATTTCTTAAGCTTTATAAGATATTTTTCTTTTACTTTGAAGGTTGATATTCTGTATTTGTGTCCTGAGGTGCTTTATAGTCTGCCAATATTTTAATAATAGATGATGACCCGAAAAGACTGGCAGAATTTTTAATCAGCTTATATATATTGCAAATATATTATAAATATATAAATAAATTAAATGTAATAAGAAGATCTTACTATAAATCAAGTCCCTGAAATTATGTATACTGCAATTCTTCCTCAAAAAGGCTGAAGTTCCGGTTAAAGCTGAGTGATGAAACAATTATAGTAGTCCATGGAGTCCTGTCTCATTGTACTGTTTCTACAAAAAGGAATTAATCGTGTATCTTAATTGCTGCTTACTCCAGGTCTGTGTTGTCAATGAAGTGTACACATCTGTGCTGTCGAAATTGGTCTTGGGTCAGCTGAGTTCTGTGGAGCTTTTTCACTAAAATTCTCTAAGCATAAGCATAAAGCAAAACCCAAAAAGTTTTTTTAGCCTGCCTTTTCATTGAGAATAAGGAAAGCTAAAATTTACCAGCAAATAGTTGAAGTCACAGGAGAGCCTGGGTGATGCTGGCTAATTCTGATAGAAAAGAAATACAAGAATTACATATGTAAATAGAGCACAGGTAGTGGTTGTGATGCATGCTGTCTTGGGATGGCCCTGTAGATCTTCTCTGGCATATGAATGATAATTTGGGAACAGCTGGAATAATGTAGTTTTAAAAGTGCTTTTCATGCTCAAATTTGTGTGACTTTAAAGTAATTTCATATAAGTTTGGCAGGCTGAGTGTACAGTGTGATAGCATGTTTTGAATTTCTCATCACTATATATTAGCAACTCCGGCTTTCTGAATACTTAGCAGCTTTCACAAAGCTTGAATAAGACCACAAAAAAGAAAGTAAGGAAGAATTGCACAGAAATAAGAGGTACATGTAGGTAAAATAGTCTACAGAGTTACTGCACTATAGTAAAATGAAAAAGAAATCAGGAAAGAGCACGAAGAGGTAGGAATTTTGTTCACAGTAAATTTATTTATATGTATGCTATCTCTAAAGCAACAAACCTCTTGAGAATCATGAGTTTTAAATCAGAGTGGTTTGGGTTGGAAGGGGCCTTAAAGATGATCTAGTTCCAAGCCCCATGCCATGGGCAGGGACACCTCCCACCAGACCAGGTTGCTCAAAGCCCTATTGAGCCTGGCCTTGAACGCCTCCAGGGATGAGGCATCCACAACTTCCCTGTGCAACCTGTTCCAGTGCCTCACCACCCTCCCAGTGAAAAATTTCTTCCTAATACCTAATCTAAGTCTACATTCTTCCAATTTGAAGACATTCCCCCTTGTCCTATCACTACACGCCCCTGTACAAAGTCCCTCCCCATCTTTCCTGTAGGCCCCCTTTAGGTACTGGAAGGCTGCTCTAAGGTCTCCCTGGAGCCTTCTCTTCTCCAGGTTGAACAACCCCAACTCTCTCAGCCTGTCTTCATAGGATAGATGCTTCAGCCCTCCGATCATCTTTGTGGCCCTCCTCTGGACCTGCTCCAACAGGTCCATGTCCTTCTTATGTTGGGAGCCCCAGAGCTGGACACAGTACTTGATACGAAATCAATAGCCTTTAAAGAACAGTGGCATCCTGTATGATGCTTTCTGAATTCTGATTGTAATGTTTTATTAAATGAACTTCCAAATATTTATTTTTTCAAAATTGCTTTTAAAATTAAGTCAAACATTTCACAAAGGTTTTTTTTACCTTTTTAACTGTTTGCAGGTAAAGTGTTGCAAGTGGAAGATGACCTGGTGATTTCTTTCCAGTTGTTGCTGTGTGTCTTAGATTATTTTATCAAACTGTCACCTCCTGCTATGCTCAAGGAACCATACAGTAAGGATTTTAGCTTTTTGTTCACTGAAGTAGAATGTAAATTGGTTAAATTTCTATTAGTGTCATGCTAACATTCATCATTAACATAATAAAACTTCTTAAGCTTATTAAAATGGATTTTTTGATGTTCAATTTAGATGATAGTGAACTTGAATTAAATTACCTGAATGTGACAGTGTATTTAATATAATTCTTTTTTTTTTTTTTTTTCCCCTGTTGCTGCCATCCATTTGCTATGTCCTCTGTCCATACAAGTTGTTCAGAGGCTTGTTAAAACAGCGGTTTCACTTTGGTAAAAGAATTCAGGTTCTGGGTAGATGATGACTGAGAACTGTTATTTAGGTTTGGTTGGAGTTACAAAAGGAAAAGAGGGTGCTGTGACTGTTATTTCATGACGTATAACAGTATGATGACAACAGAAATGCATGAGATATTGGACTGTATAGACATTTAAAAGAAATACACAGTGGATAGGAAAAAAAGTTAATGGCAGTGGTAGCTCAAAATAAAGTGGTAGAGGGAAGATGTAGATAGCTTTGCTTTTATCACATCCCATTTGTAATGAGCAAGTGTCTCTATTTTAAGTAAAAATATAATGGTTCTTCACTATAGAAACTTCTGTTCAGCAGGAAGTTTTTGTATGTTCAGTTTTTATACCTAAAAGCTGAAAAATCTCACTAAAAAGGCAGAGAAAGTAAGCATTTATGGTAACTTTCAAAGGCAGAATTCTATTTTTGTTGAATGCTTTCTTCTGCAAGCTTTGGAATTGATACACTGAAGCATTTGGAGCCACAGTATGTAGAAAACAATTTTTTGATACTAATTACTTTATCTTTTGCTGGCTTTGAGTGCAGCATTAGTATTTATAACCTAAATCTATTTGCTTTGTTTCTGTGTTTGTTTCACGAATGAATATCCACTTGGGTTATAATATCATAGAATAGGTGATGTATTCACTGCTGTATTCTTTGAATTCCATGTTTTGGAGGATATTTATCTGATCTAGTAATTATTTGTCGCAGGTAAGAACAAGAAACCTTGCTTTTATTCTAATGACAATACAAATAACGGGTGGGAAAGGATGGGTTTGTGGCAAGCAAATTGCCACCATCTTCCAGTACTAATTTGAATTTAAATTTGTCCTCCATAATAGGGCAGACATATGGTACTGTTTATTTCAGATGTTATAAAGCAGATCTTTTTCAAAGAACACTGAATTGAAACTACCTGTTTTCGAACTCTGTGTTCACACTGATTTATTTTTTTAGTGTAACTATGGAGGCTAGGAGCTCATTATTAGAAGCAGTTTGGTTCTGTGCGTTGTATCTTGAAAAGAAACGCTGCCACTTCAGATTAAATGGCAAATATGGGTATCGCTGTCATAAGCATTTTCTAACTTGAAGCTGTGTGCTATGTGCAGGTGCTGTGTAAACTGTCAAACAGCGCTCCATTCTTTTCGCAAATAACACAATGCATTGTTCAAATCCTCATGACCAAGAGGCTTCACGTTGTGCTAGATGATGTCAAGCTTTATGATCTGACTAAGGCTGAGGGGATTAAGATGCAACCACCCGAGCAGTGTAATTTGTCAGATTTTCTCAGAACAGTTACCAAATACAAATGAAGTTACAGATGAGAACAGCATGCTGATTAGAGTCTCAGTTTTAAACCAACAATATTTAATGATATCAATGTATGTTATTAATATAATTCACATATTTCAAGCTGACAATATTGAAGCCATCTACTTTGAGCTTAACAAAATGAAGTATTTTTACCTCGCTGAATTAAGGTTTTCTGATATCTTCTTCAAGGTGAACTTGTTTGTTCCTACTTGTTTGCCTGGGGGTATTTGGAGGAAGGAGGAATTCCCTGCAGAACTGTATTCCAGGTTCCCACCAGCACTTAAGTCCTGTATTGACTTTAACCTTCAGACATGTAGAGTGAAGTTACTTTTTCAGGTCCTTGTTTTACACTTTTTTTTTTTTTTTTTTTTTTTTTTTACAAAAGTTACTCATCTGTGAAAAGATAAGGCTTTCCTAGCTTTGCAAACCAGATGCTTATTCAAAGCTACTTACAAAACGTGCTATTAATACATTCTGTGTTGAATAGCTTTTTAAAAACAGAATGTCCAAATACTGATACAGGAATTTAAAAATCAGTTTTCTTTTTGTATAGGTTTTCTGTAATGAAGGTTTCTTACCCAGATGAAAAGGGAAATATTTAAGAAGAGGACCTGAAAAATCATATAATAATTTAAATCTCTTCTTTCTTAAGACAACTGTAACCTTGTGATGGTTCTGACTATCTTTCCAGAGTCTGCTGTGACTGCAGTGACTGTTAATGGTTCAGCCCGAACTCCAAGAAGAGGTCAGAACAGGAGTACACGTACTTCAAAACAAAGTGATACCGATACAAAAGTTATTGAAGTCCTTTGTAAAGAGCATGATTGTAATTTAGATGAGGTAATGCTTGTGTTCTAAAGTCTGTTAGATCTTGCTGCTAAAACCCATCAGGAATATGCATTTTTTTTTTTTTTATGGTCTTTTTAAATGTCAGTACTTGTGCCTGCTTAACTATTCTCTCAAGTTCAGTAGTGAAGATGTTTACCATTCTGTGGTTTCTCTAGTAAGTAGTTTAAAAAAAGAAACAAAAAAAACCCAACCCAAAATAAGCCCTTTGATATGCGTGATAACTTTGCTGGGGAAGCTGAACTGTGAAGAATGCAGTATGAAGTTATAAGCTGATCACAGTGTGTAGGCTGTGGATCCAGGGCTGCTCTGATGGGGCTTCACAGCTGCATCCCTTGATGAGAAAATGTACAAAAGCAGCACATTGCTTCTGCATGGGATCTTAAAGACCCCATTTCCCTTATTCTTTGTTGATAAATCTATTCCTTTGTAAAAAGGACTGATTTTTTTGAATATCCAAGTAGATGATGGAAGCAGAAATATAAGAGAGCTGGGAGGAGTGCAGTTCTTCCCCAGTTTAGTCATGTAGTGTTCTAGCAATTGATTACGTGCTGCATGCTTACATATCACTGTGTTTTGGATATGTAAGCATTTTCATTTATGCTATTGAAATCAAAACACTGCATTACAAAAGTGAATTTAAAGATGTGGAAGCAGTGTATGCATGTCTGTCTCTGTACATTGCTAATGTTATGTTTTTTCTTTTTTTTTTTTCTTAGGTCAAAAATGTGTATTTCACAAGCTTTATTCCTTTCTTGAATTCTGTTGGTGTTGTAGCTTCAAATGGACTACCAGAGGTAATTGGAGGAATTTAAGACAGTTCAACAACAGTCCTTTACTTTATGCCAAATTGCTTAAGATTCCCTTTACACGTTGATGAAGTTTCTAATAGGTTGTTCTAAAATCATCTAGCAAAGTGCAGTGGTTTTTAGGAAAGTAGCTAACAGGGATTCCAGTGTTTATTCACAGAGTATATTTAGCTTTTAAATTTGAATTTAATAAATTAATTTCCTGAGGCTGAACCAGTGCTTTTGCTCAAAGCAAAACATGGCATGAGTTGCATATCTGTGATCTTGGTAAAGCCATTAATCTAAAATATAATTATTAGAATATCAGGTTTCTGAAGTCAGTCCGTAAATGCATACGGTCTTAAATTACCCATCTTAATTTAAATATAATTGAGACATGTTACTGTAGTCATGTTGGAGAGCTATCCAAAAGATTAGGCTCAGTTTCACATCTGGCAGAGTTTGAACTGCTGTGTCACTGCAGAATTACTTTCATCTTACTGAGTTGTAGCTTGGGTGCAGCAGACTACCTCTATGCAGTCACATGCAAGAGTGCGCCTTAGTAGGTAACCTCTTGCAATGCAATTACATCCATCATTCTTAAAAGAGTAGGTTTAGCTGTGTGTCACCAGTCGATGTGGTAACCTGAAAATAAGCAGCTCTGAAGCTTATTAGACTGAAGGTCTGCAAGTTTCAGCAAAGTATATGTTCTATTCAGTTTCATAGTGTGTTGAGTGGGGGACAAAATACAATACCCACTAAAGATCTTACCCTGAAATTCATTTTGGAAGATTATCAGCAGTCTGTTTAAACTTTTTAATTTATGGGTATATGTAGTTGGGAAGTCTTGCGAAGGTTGTTATATAGCTTATTCTCAAATCAATGAGGGTTCTCATCCAAGGCTATTCAACTTAAGCATAGTGTCAAAGTTGCTAGTCTAAGGCTCTGCTGTTGAAAATTGTATAAAATGATGCAGTTGCATGATCCTTGATCCTGAAACTTGAGTGCCTGAGGGGATGTTCTAAAACAAAGCAGAAAGTTACAGCTATGTTTCAGAGGTACTCAGTTCACATGTGTAATCCAACTAACCATCAGTCATAGCTGAGATCGTCAGTACAATAGCTAGTAATATGGGACATCTAAAGTGACTTTAATTTTCATTAAAAAAACACTGAGATTTTGATAAATTTTAATGTTGTTTCCAAAAATAACTAAAGCTTTTGAGGCTTACTGTTGGTATTTCATTTGTCTTCACTGTGTGTTTGGTGGTCAGGCTTTATGAACTAAATAGATTGATTCGGAACTCTTATTTTTGACTGATGATTTCTTCCCAGTTAGCCCAGTGCGGCCATTTTGTTTAAGAGCTGCTGGTTTTTTGCAGTGAGATTCTGAAGTTTCTAGAAGTTTGTGAAGTACTGAAATATCTTAGACAGTAAGAACACATAAGCCATTAGGAAGATAATGAAAAATGAAAAAAATAATGAACTTTTAAAATGAAACAAATAAAGGGGTAATAGGAATCTAAAGATAATCTTTGATTGAATAATCCTAATCTCAAAGTTTTAACCATGAGATCAGTTTGGAGCAAATTAATTTGGCAAAGGTGAAAGGAGAGGGTGAAGAGCAAAGCTGTGCGAGAGGTATTTGCAGCTTGCTTTTTCTTGGAACTTTGAGGGGACTAATTTGGATTCATATGCACTGTTGGGTTCATATGCATATGTTGATATGTCCTGTTTCTATAGCAGGAGTTAGCTATAGCACAGCATCTTTTAGTATGTTTAAGGGCTCAGGGAACAGATAATTGAGGTGCCTGCCTACTTCTGCAGGAGCACAAGAGCAGATTTGAAGTAGTATCTAGGCTAGTATCTGGCCCTGATAAAAAAATTGCAGACTTCCAGTTAGTCACTCAGAATAAAAAAAAAAAAAAAAAAAAAAAAAAAAACCCAAAAAAAGATTTTCTGTGCAAATTCAAAGTCATATCAATATGGGATCTAGTCAACTAAGAAACTTCTAACAGTAATTTACAAAGCAACAATGTGGATATGAAATAATGGTCTATGTTTTGTAGAAATAGGCACTTAAAAACCTACACCACTAGAAATATTAATATGGAATGGGGAAACTCTTCTTACACTCAAACTCAGACTCTCCTGTTCTGGGTCTTGGCCGCCTTCTCAAAACCAGCAGAGACAGGGTCCGAGTGGATTGTCTGGCAGCTGTTCTACAGACGTTTATGCTTCATTTCCTGTTCTCGGAGACACTTTTTTCTTCTGGAAGGAACTTTTTTCTTCTGGAAGGAAAGATTTAAAAGCCTGGAAACATTAGTTTGATTTGCAGGTCTGTGTCTCCCGCTCTAGCTATTTTTAGCTCTTTTGCAGTGTCAAGACCTACACTTCTTCAAGAAAGTCTCATGGTCTTGGATTGTTTTCTCTTCTGAAAGATTATCTTTGTTTGTGTTTGGGAACGATAATTTTCCTCTGGGTATGTTTCAGCTATTTGTGCAAGAAGTGACTTTGTGAATTCCAAGGTCATTCTCTTAGCAATTCAGCATTGTATTCATGAGGTAGGACTAGCTTATATTATTCAGTAAATTGTCAAACTTATTCCTATAAAATAATTTTTTTTTAATCAATGTGTTTTTGAGGTTGAGGTTCTCTCGAAACAGTATGATGAGCTCTATCTCAACAACAAAGATATAGACGCGAGATTATTTCTGGATCACGATGAAACTCTACAGCCTGATGTCATAGCATGGTAATTTCCATTTACTGCTTTCATTTTATGATGGAAAATCTGAACTTGGGTTGATTTCTCCCTTTGCCTCCTTGCTGCATGTTCTAAATTGGGATCTCTGTATCCTGTTGATCTCCTAGGTTTGTACTTCAGCTAAGATATTTCTGGCAACCCCAACCTTGCTTTACGTTATAGCTTAAATAATTAGAAAACACATGACTGTGAGTCTACCTAAAATGATTTGGAAGCTCTACTCTAATTCTTACTCTGTGCAAGCACTTGTGGTCCATGGGAAGCTGAGGAATCGTGAAGAGGAGGCCAAGGCCATGTCATGCTAGTTGATTGGCCATGTCTGAGGCAGTGTTACGGCTCTGGGGCCAGATGACATGGAATGGCATGGCTCCTCCTTCCTAAAACCAGATGGTGGCATTTGGAAGCTGCTTGTTGGGAGTGGTCCGCAGTCTGTTGACCTCTGACCTGTACCCACAAATTGGGGAGTGGTAGTTTGCATGGGGCAGAAATGGTTTGGCAGGATAAACAATTGAGTACCAATGCCCAGGCATATTCCCTGGTGCTGTCCAGTAATATCATGGACCTGTTGGAGCAGGCCCAGAGGAGGGCCACAAAAATGATCAGAGGGCTGGAGCATCTATCCTATGAGGACAGGCTGAGAGAGTTGGGGTTATTCAGCCTGGAGAAGAGAAGGCTCTGGAAAGATCTTATTGTGGCCTCTCAGTACTTGAAGGGGACTTACAAGAAAGATGAGGACAAAATTTAGCAGAGTTGGTTGAAGTAGGATGAGGGGTAATGGTTTTAAACTAAAAGAAGGTAGGTTTAGATTGGACATAAGGAAGAGTTTTTTTGCAATGAGAGTGGTGAAATACTGGAACAGGTTGCCCAGAGGGGTAGTAGATGCGGCATCCCTGGAAACGTTCAAGGTCAGGTTGGACGGTGCCCTGAGCAACCTGATCTAGTTGAAGATGTCCCTGCTCATTCCAGGGGAGGTTGCACTAGGTGACCTTTAAAGGTAACTTCCAGCCTAAACTGTTCTATGATTCTATTTGGTTTTTTTTTTTTTTTTTAGTCATACGCTTTAATTCCAGTGGTTCCTGACAATTCAACATTTCCACAACTTGACATGAGCTCACAATGTGAATCTGTAACTTTACCTATGCTAGAAAAATACATTCATTTAAAGTTGAGTTAAAAGGGAGCTAGTACCAGCTGTATATATAAATTAAGCTATTTATAAATAAAATTCTAGGAAAAAAAAAAGTTGGAAGGGAACTTTGGAGGTCATCTAGTCCAACACCCCCCGCAAAGCAGATCTACTTGGGAATTTAAATTATGTTGTTCTAACAACTGGAGTGGTTGGACATCTAGATCTTCTAAAAATCTGTTCCACCGTTTTCTCTTCAGATTAATAAGTCTTTATAGAAGACATTCTTTTTTGAATTATGATAGTTCTTCATAATTTTGTTTTCCATTTCTGTAGCTCACAGTTGGAGAGGACACCACTAAAAAACAATCCAGATGAGGAACTTAATCCTATACTTCCACAGACTCCTGTTAGGTATGAGTTTTTCTTTTAAGTTGTGTTCTTTATTTTTTTTTAATATCCTAACTAGAAATATTCATCTTCATAGTAATTGTTTTACTTTTAAAGCACCTGTTGTTTTTTTGCTTGTTTGGTTTGTTGTTTTTTTTTCCTCCCCATAAAACAGACTAGTTCTGGTGACTAATGAGCAGTAAGCATGTACTGAGGGGTGCCGAGTGCCCTCAGTTCCTGGTGAAATTGTTGGAAAACAGAGAAAGCTTTTTACTGAGTTCAGAAGTGCAAGATGTCTGTAAAATGAATTACTGTGTTTGTTCTTGTGAGAAGGCAACTTTATACTTCCATGGCATACTTCTGTCTTCCTTTCTCACCTTTATTATGGCTCTGTGTCTTCTGGCTTCCTTTCCTGATACCAAGTTGTATATGCACGCACATTTCTTTTCCTATGATCTTTTTCTTCTTAGTATTTATTTTTTCTTGTATTGGGAAGATTAACATTTCAGAGTGCCAACATGTTTTGGTCTATCAAGAAAATGGACAGGTATGGTAGAAATGTGGTATTAAATGGAGTTTACTTGGTCTACAATCAAATGCAGAAAAACTGCAAAATTGAATTCAGTTAACCAAAGGAAAGGAGATCTGCATGTACCATTTTTCCCTTGTGAAACATAGCTTTTTGTCAAAATTGGTATCATTTTGCCTGATGGTACTTAAATTCCTGGATGCTCAAGAACCAACCAGCTGTATCACTTCAGTGCCATGTGGACAGAGAAGTGTCTGCGCAGGCAGTCATTCTTAAATTGTCAGGTTTAATAAAATCGGTGAAGTTCTTGTTCCATGCTTGCTGTATAAATGCTTCTCATTTTAACATGCTGTAGAGATGAGGGAAGTTAAAATAGTGTACATTTAATTATTACTTCAGTTTTATCGAGTGAGTAAAATTATTTTTGTTTTTATTAAAAATACTTCTACAGTCTTTTATGCATGTGGAAGAATGAATTAGACTCTGGACTTATGCATCCACTATAAATCTACTAAATATCATCTGCAGAAGCTAATTGTTTTCTAGCCAACAGAGCAGTAACGTTCTGAAAGATTCTTCCTAAAATTATAAAAGGAGACATGCATCTGAGATAGATATTGATCAGTATATGAAAGAACTTTTAATCACCTGTGACTGCAGAAGGCTTTATTTGATTGCCTCAGTGGTCTTAGTGGTCTTTTAGTCTTATGCTTCAAATATTTAACTGCTAGTAATGTTTTTTTAGCCATACAGGCATCAGTTTGCCTTTTGGTTCCCAGGCTGTGAATGTGCGGTGTCTGGAACTGGACCATCTAAAACACGCAGTGTATGTAAAAAGAAGGTGATTGACAACAAATCCCATTTTTGACAAATAGACAGCTGTTGACACTTTTAAATTCTACTAGAATTAAAGCCCTCTAACACTGTGAAAGATTCTTCATTAAAGTTCTTGACGTGGAAGGCTTATTAAGAAAGTCCATGAGTATCAAGCTTCTGCATTGTTAAAAATTTGAAATGTACTAAACCAACTTTGATCTTGAGAGGAGCTCTAGTGAGATCATAGAATCGTAGAATGGTTTAGGTTGGAAAGGACCTTGAAGAGCATCTAGTTCCATCCCCCCTGCCACAGCCAGGGACACCTCCCACTAGACCAGGTTGCCCAAGGCCACATCCAGCCTGGCCTTGAACACCTCCAGGGATGGGGCCTCAACAACCATTGAGATATTTACAGATATTTACATTCTCTCCATCCACAATTGGGCTTTTCTCTGAGTTTTCCAGAACTGATGCCGTTTAGGACAGTTCAAGTGAAGGTTTATTCAGCAGCAGTGATTTGGGCTGTAATCACTGTTTTTCATAAAGCCATAGAACTGTCACTAGATGGCAGTAAACCTCTGATCACCAGCATAGAGTGGGAAGTGTATCATTAACTTTCCCTGAATTAAATAGAACCCTTTACAGGTTGTGTTGAAAGCGTGGTACTTATTACTTTTAATCCTCTAATAATGTTTTCTTTCCGGACTTAGACACTTAGGATTTCCTCTGAAGCTCCCTGAAACTGGTGAGAATCTAATAATTTTCATCAGTGGAGTTGTATCTGGTCATTTACATAGAAAGCATTAGATAAAATGGGTGTAAGTACTAGTTCAGAGCATAACAAGAACAGGTTGTGTGTTTTCATTTTAGTTTTTCCACTGTCCTTAAGCTTTTCCTTATCACTAGTAGAGGTTTGGCAGAAGTGATTTTACCAAAACCTTCTAAAAAGTAGATTAAAGACAAATGCATGTTTGCACTACTACAGTTGTAATGATTGAACATATTTTCTTTCTTTCTCCACTTATTTTCTGAGTGGTATGAGCCATATTGAGGTTAAATAGCACAGAGATTTAAAACAAAGAAAACCCCACCAAAAACCACAAGGACAAATTCAGAAAGTAACACCATCACTGGAAGAATCAAACTGTTTCTTAGATGGTAGGAGAGAAATTCATACACTAACCTTTCTAAATGAATAGGAACTTAATGCTATTGCTTAATACCCAACTTGAAATATGTTTTAAAAAAAAGCCAGGCCACATTAGTACTTGTGGATGTACTGGATATATTATTAGTTCTGTATGTATGTGCAAATCGTAAAGGCAGAACAATACATGATATCCCCAAAAACTGGAAATGTGGGCTGCTTAG
This sequence comes from Vanellus vanellus, assembly GCF_965231255.1. Taxonomy (NCBI): domain Eukaryota; kingdom Metazoa; phylum Chordata; class Aves; order Charadriiformes; family Charadriidae; genus Vanellus; species Vanellus vanellus. Next base: position 191,143,650 of record NC_138905.1, read on the forward strand.
GTGCTAGCTCATGCACATATCTTCTTGTCCGTTATGACAAGATCATTATTGTTCTTATTTTCCCACCTATAGATATTTCAGTCACCTCCTGGATAATACATACTATTTGACAAGAGGCCATGTTCTGTTATCTTAAAATGATGATCTTTCTGAAAGTCATGAAAAATGTTTGTCACCAGGATTTCTGTTCTAGAAGAGAAACTGAAAAATGCTTCCTTCAGAGATATACACGCTCACCCTAACAAGGCATTTAACTTTGTGGGGTTAACAACAGGAACCTGTGCACTTGTCTTCAAAAGTATTTGTAATTCTTTAAATTATTACAGCTTTTCTGAGATACTGCTGTTACTTGGGTTAGCTTTAGTAGTTTGCTGTGTTAAGACCTTGGATATGAATCCATGGATATTACTTGTGGTTTTGAATCTGGTTTTAGCAAGAAAATTCGAGGCATTAAGTAGAGATGCAAATAGTTTTGATACCAGTGTTTTTTGTGTGTTTTGTTTTTTTTTTTTTTTTTTTTTTTTTTTTCACTCTGTACCTGTAAAATAGTGCCAGTAAGACCATATATGGAGGCATAATTCAATACTTCGGTACATCCAAGTTAATAAAATGTTAATCATCTAGACAGTAAAGAACACTGGAAAATTGCTTTATTGTCCACGTCCTTTTCCCTGCCCATAATACTTTAAAAGTTAAGAAGACTTTATATTTAAGATCCTTCTAACCTAGCTACAGATAGAGCAGGTAGAATAAGGATTACAGAAACTGTAGCCTTTCTATTGGAAATAGAAAGAATTGGAGTTAAAGTAAGAATTTAAGTTTTAATGTGACTCTTGGTTTCTGATCCAGGGAAGGAGAAGACTCTGTATTGTCATCCTGTTGCCAATGGGAACATCTCTGTCTCTAAAAAATGGGGGTTTTTCAAAGCATTTTTTTTTTAAAAAGGCTGTGTTTTCTTGACTGCCATATTTTAAAACATCTTTCTTACTACACTTGTGAACATAAAAGCTGTCTTCATTCACCAGTCTTTATTTTTGTACAAAAGCCAAAAAGTTTTTTTGTTAGGGAGTTGCTTGATTTAGCTGAATATTTTCACATACAAGGATTGCAGTTCCACCATTATACTGCTTTTAAAGTGCTTGTTAGTGTTTGTTACTTAATTTACATTCTTTTGGTTATTTACTTATGGATTGTAATCATTCTAATAACTAGATGATTAGATAAATTAGATTATTAGAATTCACAATGGTTGATAGAGTACAGCAGTCTTTCCCAGCAGGTTATTTCATAACTGGGGTGAGAACTAACATAATTTTTGTCTCTTTTTGTTTGTAGCATTGCTCTTCAGTTTCTGGAAACCGTCAACCCAACCTTAATGTTTATTATGCATTTTATTGTATTTTTCCAGAGCTGCAATGAATAACATTCAGCAGTTGATTATGATTTTAAACTCGGCAACTGATAAACCATCAGATACTCTCATCGTATATTTCAATGTAAGTCACTAGAAGGAAGATTTGTGAAAGATTCTTGGAATTCTCACTCAAGTAAGATATACACCTATAGATATGATGTGTGTTTTGGGAAACTCCTTTGTTAACAACCATTTATTGAAGAAGTACATTTTAATTGGGAAGGTTTAAATGTAATCATCTTAGAAAGCACTTCTATATAACTGATGCGTACTGTAACCTTATAAGTTCTTAAATCTCTGTTACTGCACTAAACATTAAGACTTGTTTATGTATGTGTCTGATGGAAAAAGAAGGGGATATGAAAGGAAGACAAAGAAGAGAAGGAGGGTATACTCAGAGGATCTCATGTCCACATTCAGCAACTTAAGCATATTTCTAATTTTTAAAGGCATTAACATTGATGGTACTACTTGCGTATTCGTTGGGTTAGTTGCAGCTAGTTGCATGTGAGACTTGAAGTTGTAGTTACTGGAAATTTTTGAACGTATTCAATGGTTCTATTTTTTTTTTTTAAATACTCCACCTTTATTTATGTTGATTGAGAGTTGTTACAAAGTGAAGCAGGACTAATGTGATTTGATCATTAAAATGTTTTTGAAGTAAAATGTCCTTTCTTTGCCTTTCCTTCCCCTGCCCTCCTTCCTGAACTCTATTAGAATTGCACAGTGAACCCTAAGGATAGTATCCTGAGAAGAGTGGAAAGTCTTGACCACATCTTCAGAAAGAAATTTGCTGAAGCAGTTGGACAGGGATGTGCTGAAATTGGCGCACAGGTAACTAGCGTTTTGGTTGAATATTACTCATTTGAACTCTGTTGGTAGTAGCTAATGTGAGACCTGACTTACTGGCTGTCCTCCTTCAGTGCAGATCAATAATGGTAAAACGTAGCAATATTCTTTTCAACTTGAAGAATGGATAGGTATTTTTTTTCTAGAGCAATAGGAACTGGGTGGAGGTATGTTGGGAGTACTTTAATGAAGAATGGGAAAATTGCTGGGCAAAATACATTTGGAGAAATGTATATTTGCATTCATTAAGGTAAGTTAGCCTGAAACTGCCAAAGGTGACTCACTTCCTAGTAGGCCAGCTGTGCTTTCAACAAGGATTCTGGAAAACAAATCCAACCAAGTTTGTACTCAACAGTCTCCTGTCTGTCAGCCCTTCTTTTTAGCCTGTTAGCTGTGAATCGACATAAATGCTTGATTAAGCCTTCATGTGGTTGGGTAGCCACAAACCTTAGTAGCCTTTGAGGCTTCTCTGGTGCTGTTGGGAAATGGAACTGGGGACAATGACTTCTTCATAGTGGCTCTTCTAAAAAGTGGAAATGTTCTGAATTGTTAAAACACATGAGTCTGCTGGCTGTAGTCTTTTAAAACTTCTTGTAATATTCTTTAATTTCTTCTTTGTTAACAGAGATACAAACTTGGAGTACGTCTGTACTACAGAGTAATGGAGTCTATGCTCAAGTCGGTAGGTTTAGTACTAGTAGTTTAGTACTGGCATTGCATTTACAAATACTGAGAATATTCACAAGTTTGGTTTGATTTATATATTTCAGGAGGAAGAACGCCTCTCAGTGCAGAATTTCAGGTATGTGCCCCTAACTTGTTATTGAAGTCTGCTGTTTTAGTGTTTGGACAAGTATTAATAACTTTCTTTCTCCTTAGCAAACTTTTGAATGATAACATCTTCCACACATCTCTTCTGGCCTGTGCTGTTGAGGTTGTCATGGCTACATATGGCAGTAAGTTGAATTTAAAGTCCTAAATAGCATTGTTATTTATTGATAATTATTGCTATTTGTTCTAATACATAAAATACAGTAAATAGCAAAAATAGCGCTCACTGAAATTTCTGAACTAGCAATGATTCAATAAATACAAAAAGGAAAAAAACAAACAAAAAAAAAAAATCAGAAGTGAAAGAATGTAGTACTCTTGATATTTTTACTCCATTTTCCCTGTAGGAAATGCTTCACAAAGCGATGGTACCAGTGCTGAAACAGACTTGTCTTTCCCATGGATTCTCAGTGTTTTTGACTTAAAAGCTTTTGACTTCTACAAGGTGATTGAAAGCTTTATTAAAGCGGAGCCAAGCCTAACAAGGGAAATGATAAAGCATCTAGAAAGTTGTGAACATCGAATTATGGAGTCTCTTGCTTGGCAATCTGTAAGTAATGCTTTAAAGTGGTAGTTGTCCTTGTGCAATGTGCATATCTAGAAAAAGGAAATCACACCCAATTCTCTAAAATAAGTTGTGGTCTTGCTGAGATTTATTTCTAGCAAAATAAATTAGAAGAGCAAAACAAGATTAGTTTTGGCATGTCTTCAGGTTTTGAAAAAAAGGAGTATATCAGAGGAAGAAGTCTACATAGCTCTGCTGATTTACATGGTTGTGAGCCAACATCATCTTACTAGTCTGGCATGAATCTTAAGGGTAATACCCTTAAACAGTATTTTGGTGCCAAAGACAAGGCAATAAATTCTGTGCTTTTATTCGTAAGTTAATTTTTATCCAGTTACTATTCCCACTTGGCAATAGGGCCTTAGTTATGTGCATCTGATGTTTGTTAATAGTACTTAAAATATTGATTCGCTTTGTCCTTTGTGTTTCAGTCACTTGAGTATTTTTGGATGCCATTAAAATAAAATGGTGGGAGGTTGGGTTGGTTTTGTTTAGGCTGGATCTCAGTAAATCAAACACTGTTATATTTTAAGTCACTTATAAACCAAAAATATGCTATTGATGCCACAAAAAAGGAGACTATAAAGACTGCTAATTTTGACCAGAGAGATATAAAGCGATTGTTTAAGAACCTGTCCCATATCTTACAGTTCTGGGAAGTTTAAAAAACACAGTATATCATAGCTAATGGGATAGTTTAATCATGAAGCAAGTTTTCTTTTTAGGGTCATCTGCGCTTGGTTTGTGTATGACTTCAGAGTGAAAAATCAATGATTTTCTAGAGTAGGTGATACTTTACCAGAGTGTGGGGTTATACTCCTGGATTTGGGCAACACTGTTGTGCCTGAGCAGCGAGAGCCCCATCCGTGTTCAGGTTTCTAGCTCAGGAGAAGCACGCTGGCCTCAGGGGCATATGGAAGCAGTTGCTGTGCTTCAGACTGAATCTGATGGACCGCCTTGTGCCAACCAGCCCTTGCCACTCGATTTCCTTTGCCAACACACTCAATGGGGACATGTCAGGCTCTGAATATGCCCTGTTATGAAGGTGACCTTTGCACTGGGGGAGCCAAGACTTCTGTATCCAGCTCCACGCTCATCACCATGGCGCTCTATGTGCCCCAGGATTTCTGGTGCAGTGCTATGGCTGCTGTACCAAAGTGTAAATTCTTCCCTCTATAATGCTTTTGCATGTTTGTTTGATGTCTTGGGAAATGCACGTGGCCTTTCTATTGCTGTATGGATTTCTTCATGATTTTGCTGTTCTTTGGATAAGACGGCCTGAAAGCATTTGAGGCTGAGAGCCTTTTACCAGAGCCTAAAGAGACAGGGAAAATAAGGCAGTGTTTCAGGAGGCAGGCAGTATTTTAAGAAGCTTGCAGGCATATAAAAAGCGCTTATTTGAGAATTGTAACAGTTAGAGGACAAAAGACAGAGGTACAGATACCCAAGTCTGACTCTCTACAAGCAAACAGTGGCTCCTGCTACCTTCTGCAAACCAGTTTGAAGTCAGCTTACTGATCAGCTGTAAGCCATATCTATCCATTTCTACCCAGTAATTCAAGCACTGCAAGATAAACTGATTTGGACTTGAGCTTTCAGACTGGAAAACGCAAAGCGTTGTGTTTTCAAAAATTATAGGTGTAGTTGCAGGCTTTTGTGGAAGAAAAAAATAATTATAATGTCAACAGCAAGCGCAGGATTATTTCAATTTTTCGGAGTGCTCTGTTTGAATGTATTTAAATGTATTGAATCCATCTTCTTGAGTTGCCAAAGGTTTATGTTCGGTACTGTTTCGGGGTGGCTTATATAGCCGACTTGAGTGTTAATAGAATGGAATAGTTCAGGTGGAAGGGACGTACAGTGGTCATCTGCTGTCAGTAAGACAGGTGGAGTGGAACACAGTGGAGGGGATAAAAAGGAATGTGCAGTACACATATCCAAGGGCCCTTCTGCTTCACTGACCTGTGTCATGTCTCGCTCACCTGGATCTCCCCAAGCGCAGGACAGCCTGCGGTCTCCAGAGGTTTGTCACTAGAGGGCACAGCAGGGTTCCCTCAAAAGCTGAGGGAAGCCGTGGCAGCCAGCTACGGGCAGTTGGAGCCTGTGTAGAGGCACCCTGAGATTCTGCCTTGGCCTCCATTGCCTCCTCCAGCTGCTCATAAGGGAAAGGCTGTGAGTTGTAAGCAGCAGACTGCACAGTGATGGCTCAGGAGATGAAGAATGGTTTGGGTTGGAAGGGATGTTGAGAGGTCATCTAATCCAATCCCCCTGCAGTGAGCAGGGCCATCTTCAACTAGATCAGGTTGCTCAGAGCCCTGTCCAACCTGACCTTGAATGTTTCCAGGGATGGGGCATTTCCTGTGCTAAAATGCCTTGCTGAGTCTCTGGGTCACTGCATTGTAAGGCTCATACATTGTAAGGCTGTGCATAGAAATGTAAAGCCATGAGTCCTCTAGTGCAGAAAATCCACCCTTACCTCACATCTAAATATTGGCTGGTTTAGTCTAAAAAGTGATAATGTATTAGCAACAGGAGAAAATGCTTCCATGGCTGACTTGGAAGGCTGTTGAGGTCCAGTGTCCCAGAAAGGTTCAACTAGTGAACAAAGGAATGATTCACCATATTATTCTGCAGTTCCTCGCCTGGATATTGTCTCACTACCTGGATATTGTCAGCGTGTAATGGTGTACAAGACTTACAAAGTGTCTGCTTAATTAGTAATTCCCTCAAGAAGGGATAGGCAATTGGACAAGTGTAGTTTGAACCAATAAATATCTCTTGCCTCCAAACACAGGAGGACAGAAAAGCCACATGACTTGTGCTTAGTCATAAAGAATATCTCGCCATAAGCGATTTCCTTGGGTTAATTTTAAACAAATGACCCGATAATCCAGAAAAGATGGAATCTCAAGAAGTTTCATGTTTTCTAATATGGTTAGAGAATTTTTTTTAAAGTGTTAAAATGAAGAAAAGCATGGAATGAGTAAAGCTTATGCCAAAAAAAAAAAAAATCTAGCTTGGTAAATAAGAATAGAAATATTTGAAAAATATTTACAAATGTTTGCATAATGCAACTCAGATTCCCTCGATTATTTGCTGTGTTGTTTTTTTTTTTTTTTTTTTTTCCCGTTCTTACCTTCCCCCACAGGTAGTACATTTCAGTACAAGACTTCTCTGCTCTTTGGAAAGTCAGGTCTGTATTTAACCAGTCTTTCCTCATGCTCCTGACTGCTTTAGGAAGCAGGACTTCAATATGAGATTTAAAGAGACTGAGCAGTTGAATACAGAATAGCTTGAATTTATGGTAGTTTTTTTTACTTGTCACAGAGCTTTTGTGAGGGGAAAATGCCTTGCATAATTTCTCTAAAGAAAAATATCTGAAGTGCATCTGACCTTTGTCTGACTTTGGAAGCTGTATCGAATGAATGTGAAGGATTCTGTTTCTTACTGGTATTCAAAGATAATATATCACTCCTTTGCTGGTCATTGTGAATATCTTTATTGCTTTTGCATAGCTAGCTGATTTAGTCATCTGTACTTTGGGAAGGAGATGAAACTTTTCTAGGTCATCCTTTCTTTTAACATAAAAAGCATAGCTAGACAAAATAAAGGGTGGCAAAAAAAGTTGGTTTCTTCTCAATAATTCTTAATTTTGAAAAGGGGCAAGTGTGCATACTGACTCAATCATGTGGAAAATACTTCCTTTTCCTTAAATCTTTATTGAACCCTGAAGGAAGAAGCCCCTTTTATCCACTCAAATATTATTTACCAGTGAGGTTATGATGCCTCCAGGTGCAGATTGTTTGGAGCTCAGTTTAGAATATGGTAATAATGCATAATTCTTATTGGCAAAATGGAAACATACTGTACAATATTCTTTCTTTACTGTAGAACATTGTGCTTCATCTCACTGCTGTATTTTGGGCACTATTTTAATTTTGTAGCTTTAAAGGGAACTGAAATTACTTTAGACTCAAAAAAAAAAAAGGTGCCTATAGCCTTTGTTTCATTTTTATCATATTTATATAAATATGATTTAAACCCTAGCACAGTTAAAATCTGTTTCCCATGGAATGGATACATCTTGTTACCTGACAGCCTGGGAGTTCATGCTCAGCCTTTTTCATAGTTCTGGCAAAGTAATCTCTCTCGTGGCCAGTCAAAAAAGTAATTGTTTTGAATATCTCAGATTAAGGTTGTGTGAACAAATTCCAGAACCTCTGAATTTTCCTTAGTGAAAGCCTTGTCAGCTGCTGTGCCACTGCTTGATACAGTGTGTTAGGAAGAAGCAGGGAAGAGCACTTTTTCAGTGCAAGTAAATTGAATACAAAGTGTCAAATTTCATGATCAATTTTAAGAGCGAAATACCTATAATACCTAAAATGCATTTGTTTCCGGGAACAGCATGGTTTGGGTTTGTTGTGTTGTGTGATTTTTTTTTTTTATTTTTTTTTTTTTCCTGTGTCACTGAAGAAAATAAACACGTATGGAGTATCTGTCTTTGTTATCTGTACCTGCAAAGCAATCCAGTTGTATTTCCCTGCCTCTCAGCTTGCACTCTGGAGGAACAGGCTGGTATTAGATTTCTTTCATACTGCTGCTTAGAGAATGTGCTTCCTGCAAATGCCTGTTCACGTGTACGGTAGGTACCAAGGATAAGATAATTCATGCCAGTCCAGTAAGGCAAGCTAGAGAAAGAAGCACGACCACCGTGCTTTCCTGATTAACTCTGCAGATGGCAAAATCTTTTCTTGTTAACTTGTTAACTCATCCACAGGAGCACTAGGAGTCCAAGGGGTATTCCTCATAGGACTGCAGTTTTAAAAGGTTAGCCGGTAGCTTTTCCTGTTAACAGGGATGAGAGGCAGCTACATCGCCTTCTACAACGGCCCAGAACAGAATGGGAAGGTGGGCTGTGGCAGGCTAAAGGGAGCTCATGTGCAGTTTGATTTGGCCTGCTAGCTTCAACTGGTTTCTTGGTGTGTGTTTGTGTGTGTGAGGGACAAACAGATGTTGAACCTGCACTACAGCTGTTGACACTGTAGCCTTCTTTGGCTGCATTGCTCTTTAACACTTGCTTATCCTAATTGGTATTTGTACTTTTCAAATGAAGAAGGAACACCAGTATTGATACATGTCGTGATTTAGAGTTGTAATGTGGTTTGGAGTTTTAATGCCCCATGCAAGATAAAGATGGCTCTACAAGGTTAATTCTCGTAATGGTTAGAATATGATCAGAAGTAGCAAGTGTGCTTTGCTTTATTTATAACTTCTTCCATGTAGCATTGCCTAAACTGTGCTACATAATGCTTCTCCTTTATCAGCTCCTTCTCTGTGATTTCTATTGTCAGTTAAACATTTGCAATGAAATCTGCAGTATTGGTTTATCATGTATTAATGACTTACCATAACTCAATGTTTGCAATAAGTATTTCTCAACTAACTATATAGTTGGATACCTCATCACACACCAAAGACTTCTGTTGGTTTTAAATTATGTAGGTCATTGTGGCAGAAATGCTTTCCTGAGGAAAACCATGTATTTTCAAAGAATGTATTTTATTGCGTTAGTATGGCAAACTCACTGAGCTGGAGTAACAGCAGACCTACTTTGAACATGAAGTAAGGAGAAAAATGTTAAATAGGTATGTTTTTAAGATTTGCTGAAAAATTGTTAAACAAATCCAGGTCAGGGTAAGGCTGTAAGAAGTTACAAGTAAGCAATTAATCCTTACTGCTTTGGTATAGTACGAGCTTAACTATGCAGCCTCCTAGTCTTTGACTGTACGAGGACACAGTTATTGTAGAGCTCACTGTACCTGAGTACTTAGTGCCTGTTTCCTTGGGTGCAGCGTGTAATTTCAAATCAGGTTTCTGTGTTCCTTGTAAGGAGGAATTGAGCATCTAGGAATGGGAGTTAGTATATTTTCTTGTGGTATGTATCCTTCTCAGTAGTGTTTTCCATTAGGTTTATGTCTGAAGTCCTACACCTCTTCTGGAGGTAGGTGTCTACATACAGTTTGAAATCTTCTCTTTGATTTCAGTGTCTTAAGTCTTTCTTTTTAAAATGGAAGAAGTAGGAATGGTCATACTGTCAACATTTTATACAATAGGTCACTGGATAAATCGTTTACTGCTGTATTAGAAGAGTGACTCTAAAACCTTGTTGATCAGCAGCCAAATAAGGCCAGGCAGCAAGGACCGGGTATTGGGGCTGCCTCTGTGCTACTGGCCTCAAAGGGAGTATTGCCCCACAGTCATTGGTGGTGTTTTGTTAGTAACATGTTCCCTGGCATGTTTTGGCATTTGTCAGCACTCCTGGACAATGCCTAGGCAAGATTTGGGGCATGATGCAGCTAAGGGACTATTTTCAACTGCTGGTGTGGATTAGAAGTGGAGAAAGTTTAGCTGTGTGGGTGCAAGCTGTGCTTTGCTACTTGCCCTCAAGCCCTTAGGACAGGCCGTGGCTCGTTGTGTTACCAACTGCAGGCGTAATCATGGGTTCAACCGTATGAGCGACTTCAGCGCTGGCAAATGAGTCATGCGTTCCTTTACTGTCTCTCCTCTAGGCTCCAGGAGCGGTACGTGTTTCTGCACAGCAGCTGGTTATAGTAGCGCATGTCAGACATACTCCTTTCATGCCTACTAAATTTTGACTTTCCTTAGATATAGGAATACTTAATTTGTAAATGACGGACAGCCTAAGGCACAAAAAAAATGCTCGGCTTATCCAGAATGACAACATTTGCAAGCATGCTCACTGGCAGGATGTGAACCACCTGGGGAACTTCACGGGTGTAAAGACAGGCACCTCAGGAAATGCAGGCATCATATTGCTCTTGCAGGCATTCCCCTATCTCCTATGATCTTCTGGATTTTTAGGCACCTAGTATTCTGTCTCAGTGTAGAGGTTGCTATGGACAATGACTTCCAATATGGAATTTTCTAGGGTTTTTCTTACAGGGGAAGAAGTGTGCTAAGGGTCATCCAAGCTATGCCATTTCACGTGCTCACCATGCTCCTTTCCAAAAAGTTACATTAGGAGGGTGCAGCTTTAATCTGAAAGAAGGAACTGAGAATTGATTTGAGGTTTTCTGTCTGTACATACTAAATATATTTCTGCTTGCATCATGAGTGTGTTCCAGAAGCGTGTGTGATGAGAGGGAGGTCACTGCCGCCACTGCTGCTTGGCGTGATAGTGCTAAAGGATCATACTGGTTCTGCTGCATGTGCTTTTTGTTTTTTCTGGCATGAATTAGCTCTGACACTTCCATTGTCACAGCTGTGGCTGAAAAGCCTTCTATGATTTTGCCTTTATGATACAAAGTGCATTCTTAGAATCCTGTAAGATGGATGCTTTTTGGGTATTTGTGAATATACCATATAGTGTCATATAAATATATATGTTGATATGCTTTTTAAGTTTGACCGTACATACACACACACTCTTTTTAATAAATACATAAATAAAATATGGGAAAGTGTTTCTCCCATGCCTTTTGAGTATTCCTGAAGAGTTTCCTTTTATGGAAATGATGCTGTGCTTTTTAAGGCTTGAAACTTTTATCTGCCTTAACAGCTGAAGGCAAATTGAAAAACCAGGAAGAATACCGTATGATAGTTTTCACTGTCTGCACCATCACTTTGAAAATCTTCCCTGCCACTCCTATTTATTGTGAAAATGACTCAAGCTGTTATTCATGCTTGGGTGTTACCATCCCAGCAAATCCTCTAGGCTACTGGAAGAAAAACCAGAACGCTTAAAGCCGAGGTCCTGTGTTTCCTGCTTTTGTCTGTGTTGGCAATGTGTTCACATCTTGGTAGGCATTCACCAAGTGTACAAAACACCAGGGTTGTAAGATATTGGTTATGTTAGCACAGTATTAATGGATTTATCGGTTGCAGGTATACCAAGTCAGCCCAACCCTTAAGATGCTATTTTCATTCAAGTACAAACACGACCAAAGGGATTACCCAAGAGACAGCAACTATGTGGAGTTTTCATTCTGTGAAATTTGGATGCCATTCTTGATTAAGGATTTGAGGTTTTTTCTACTTCATCTACTGCTTAAAGTGTAGAGTTTCTCTTATTAGGGGGATATGAGTCCTACATTGTTAGACTTCTATAACGTAGGTATTTAGGCTCCCTCTGTACTTGAGACAGAGCTATATTTCCAGAAAACAATTAGTTCTATTTATCTTAAAGAGGTATTTTACAATGGGATTATTCATCTTCTGAAGGTACCTCTCTCCACTGACTGTAGAGAGCATCTGTCTCAATGACAAACCTAAACTAGGTGTATAATGTTTGTCTGTTAAGGTTAGAAGTGAATCATATGCTTAATATTAGTTTTCATAACCGTGTTTCCACCTTCCTTTCAGCATTAAGTGGATATTAGCAAGAGGATGTTAGCAAGTTAGCTTACTTAAGTAAGCCTAGTGTTGTTTTAGGTGGCTGCTTGTGCCACATATCTCACCTATTGTCGCTGGTGTGGTTTCTGTTCATGCAGAGGTACTGCATGAGGTAACATGTACTGTTACCGGAGTGGCTACAGAAGCAAAGGCTGTGTCATGATCTCTCTGGCTATAGATTTTTACAGCTGTAATTGGGAGCTGAGTTTTATAGCCTATGCTCAGTGGCTTGCAGCTCTGTTGGTGCAGTATAAAGATATCTTGCCTGTGTCTATACTGGTCCCAAGTACAGTGTTAGCCACAGAAATAAGACTTGGTTAACATGACAGGTTTTGTGTGTTTTTTTTTTTTTTTAGTCTTTTTTTTTTTTTTCCCTGTAAGATTGCTGTGATTATTAGTAACATTTTAACAAAAGATAATGAAATAGCTTTTCCTGGGAATCCTTGCTTTTCAAATTTTTGTTGTCCAATGTTTTGGTGGTCATACCATGGCTGTAGGATTTTCATTTTTGTTCTACCGTGTTTCTAGATAGTTTGAGCTTCTGCTTTTCATGCTGCAGCATTGCAGTATCTGCATTGCAAATACTTGGTAAGAATCATGGAGTTTTCAGAGTTGGAAGGGACCTCTAGAGATCATCTAGTCCAACTCCCCTGCTAAAGCAGGATTGCCTAGAGCACATTACTCAGGACTGCATCCAGGCGGGTCTTGAAAATCTCCAGAGAAGGGGACTCCACAACCTCCCTGGGCAGCCTGTGCCAGTGCTCTGTCACCCTCACGGTAAAGAAGTGTTTCCGTGTATTTGAACGGAACTTCCTGTGTTCTAACTTGTGCCCATTGCCCCTCATCCTGTAACTGGGAGCCATTGAAAAGAGCCTGGCTCCATCCTCCTTCAACCCACCCTTTAGATACTTGTACGCCATAATAAGGTCTCCCCTCAGCCTTCTCTTCTCCAGGCTAAAGAGTCCCAGCTCTCTCAGCCTTTCCTCATAAGGGAGATGCTCCAATCTCTTAATCACTTAGTTGCCCTAATGAATGTTTAAAGGTTGCCCATGAGGGAAAAATATATTAGAATTCAAGGAGATATACTTGCAGTTCTTTGATTTTGTAAAATATTGCTGAATTGGGGCAAATTTGATGTGGGTGTCTCATTAAATGCTACGGTACATAATGCTTGGGTTAAATTCTGTGGCTGTATCCCTGCTGCTTATTCCTTGGATGGGATTATGCTCTCTGACTTTGTAGTTTTGTAAATCTTTGTAGTGAAGCAAAACTGGTGAAATGGGTAGACTGAAGTTTTGTTTTGTTTTGGGGTTGGGTTTTTTTTGGTCGTGCTTATTTTATCTGTGCCACAATCCTGGATAACTGTCATAAGCTTTTTATTGCTCTTTCTATCCTTATTGCTGTGTTATTTGAGCCATTCCGTAGTTAATTTTTCTATGGAAGATAGAGTTAGCTTCTGTTAGGAAGCAAAGTAGGGGCCAAACATACATTCTCATGTGGAGAGATTTTCCAGCTATACGCTCAATTTTCAAGCTCTTAAAGGTATAACAGTATCTTGTCAAACTGTCAAATTATGTCATTGGAAGTTGGTTTTTATGTCTCTGCTTCCTGCATTTTCTTTAAGTTATTGCATGCAGAAATGCATGTTTGGTGTTTTGTTTTTTTTTTTTTTTTTTTGTGGCCAAATAAGTGCTTTGTGCCTGCTTTTATACTGTATAAATGCATGGTATTTCAGTTATATGTTTGTTTCACTGAGCGCATGTCTTACAGCAACTTTTCAATAACAAAAAGTCCTTGTCAGGGATGAAGATCCCCCCTATTTACAACTGTTGAGTGGTCTTAGTGTTTACCAGAAAGGTGGTAATCCCTCTAGGTTTTGTTGGAGCTCTTCATTTGGGTTGGGTTTGCTTATCAGAATGGGTTAGGTGCAGGTGGTAAGCGCCTAGGGTAGAGCTGAGTACTGTGCCACTAACGCCTGGACCTGTGTGCGTGGTGTTCTTCTCAACCCCTGAGCAGAGGCTTCAGGCTCACCCAGTTAGGCTGTACCTAGTCTGAACTTGGCTTGGGTAAGTACCTGAACTGTCACCACCCTGTCCTTCCCATTTGGGAGCTAGCCTGCTGAGAACAGAGCCTGTGCTTGGCGGGCTCTGTCTGTGCCTGTTGCACCACAGCAGCGGTGAAACACGATGTGAGCATGCAGTATATATGGTAAAGTTTCTTTCACGCATTAAAAAGTGTTGTTACTTAAGTAAACAAGTAGACAAAGAGGTTTGGCGTTTTGTTTCATTAATAAAAGATATTTTTGTTAGGGGTGAAAAGGCAGATATTTTGGTACTTGTTTCAGCGTCTGTATTCTTAGTTTGCCATGTTCTGCTATATACTTAAATTTCTCCATTAAGAAATATCTGCAATGCTGTGTGTACTTTTTTCATTGCTTCATAAAAGCATCAGTTTTATTATAGATCCTTCCAACTTCAGTCAAGTGTAGTTCTTGATGCTGTGATGAACGGTAATTTTTTTGTAAGCCAATAATCCTCCTTAGTGACCCGGAGTGTCTTTGTTTTTTATTACATTAATAGTTGTTTTTAGAAAGTGCTTACCAGGACAAACGTCCATAAATTAGTAGTTGCATCATTTTACAGAAGGGTGAAGACTTGCAACTAATGTGTACAATTGACTTCCTTTCATAAAGCAGTGTTTTTTTTGCAGAATTCATCTGAAAAGCAGAAGAATTGACATAGCCACAGTTGTTTTCATGTGAGATAGACTTAATATTATTCCCAAGATAAGGGTGTTAATTTTGGCTGCCTCCTGTTACTAGCATAGTTATTTAATAATTTTTTTCTTTAAGGTAGCAACTCCTAAGGTGGAGTTAGGGCAAATCTTAAAACTATGTGTGTGGAAAAGTATTCTTTTCTCTCTTCATAAAAAGACAGGAACTTCTTATTGGAGGCCTTCCTTTGTCGTTTGTGGTTTGAGTCTCACATTTAAACTGTAGAAAACTTATCCCTTCTTAGTGCAAGACAGCTTTTAGTTTTGTTATAGCTAAAGTGGACAGACTGCTTGTTGAATAGAAAAAAATTTATAAATAATAAATCTAAATTATCTATTCTGGAATTTTTAGTTTTTCAACAATATGAAAGGTTTTATAGAAGATCAGATGATGTGTGCAGGGTTCTTTTTGTTTAATTTCTGTGTGAAGTTCAGTTTTCTTAGGGGAAAAACTGGACTTGCTTTATAAACAGTTGTATAACAGGAACTGGATGGGGGGGAGGTGATAAATGTGAAAGGCTTCAGTATCAAAGCAGAATTAGAGGATTAGAACAAACTTTTCCATCCAACTTCTTGCAGAAGTATTAGACTGCAAGCATGGCTTTCTGAATTTGCATTCATCTTAAATGAGCTCTATTGAGTACGTTCTGAAAACATGCTAGCTCGGTGACTGTCAGTTGCATTTATGCAATTTTTTCAGTACTCTGATAATTGGATAACAAATGCAGTCCAGGCCATTTACCACTTCTAGATTTAGAATTGTTCTAATTTACAATTTGCCTTAGCTTTCAAAATGTATCCTCTTTCATTTTGTCACTGATGCTCAAATGCCAGTAACCCTGAGGTATAAATGATAATAGTCTAGCAAAAAAGGGAACTTGTCAGGATTTACAGGTCTACCCAGGTGCAAGAACCTTATAAGATTACATTTACTGCTGAAAAAATCATGAACAAATTGTTCTTCGTTGATAAAACTCCTAGAAAATAATGTGGAAGAGTAAATGTTAGAGGATACTATGGTCAAGCTGGATTTTTAAAATTATCAGTCTCAAAGTAAACTTCGCTGGGTTCACTGTAGTTTTGGTTGAATCCTTTATGTAATTCTGAAAATATGGTCTTTGGCGATGATGCTGGTTGCAATTACAAATGAAAATCACTTTTTCATTTGCAAGAGATAATGCAAGACTATAATCAGGAGTGATATGGAAAAGCTGCATGGCAGTCAAGTGCTCTTTGTCTCTTTCAAAATAAATGAGGAGGCAGTAATGAAACTAGTGTATTTGAATCAAAAGGAGGTTTGGGTTTTGCCTTTTTTTTTTTTTTTTTTTTAGTTTTGTTCCACACACACACACACACAGAACGTGAACTTTTACTGCAGAATGCTGTGGATGTTAAAAACTTTGCATGAGTCCAAAGGGGAGACAGGAAAAGCTCACAGAAGAAACATTTTTAGTGTTGCTGGACACATGAATACATCTCACCCAGAAAGTCCTGAGATACAGCTGGTGACGTGGGACAGCACTTGGATGAGAGAAGGCCTTGTATGCTACTCCTACTGTTACCTTCTTCCCAAGTCCTCCAGCCTTGGCCACTGTTGGAGACAGGATTGTAGATGGGCTGAATGTCTGGGGTCTGATCCAGTACCACCATTGATATCTCCTACCAGATCTTGCGAGCTCTTTTTCAATCTTTGCATTTCAATGACTGAGGTTACTTTCTTAAGAAATATAAGTTTGGAGGTTGATTCCAGTTAAGGATTTCTTACCTGCCTGAAGTATCATCTATGGTTTTTTTTTAAAGCATTTTTAAAAATGCTTTAAAATATAAAGATGTATTTGACTTGGTATTGTCTTTTCTTTAAATGTCAAAGACGTATACTGAGTGAAGCAAATTTTGACTTGCATTCTGTTCTGAGAAAGTCAGAAATTAAAATTTCAAGCTGAATTTAAAAAGTACAAAATGGGAAATATTTTGCTTTTAAAGTAATGGTGTGTTGAGGTGAATCAGAGGTGTTGATAGAAATTTTGTTTATTTTTCCTTGTTTTTTGAGACTGCTGGTTAATTATCTAATTATCAATGGCTGCCTACCTTGGTTCAGATAAAAAAAAAGCTTGGAATCAACTAAATCCCACTGCTTTTATTTTTATGGTAAGTGTGCAGTATCTGTACTCTTTAGATGAAGAAACCAGATTACAAATAACAAATTTGTAGGTTTTGATCCTGAAACTGAATTCCTAATGCCCCCCGCATAGGCATATGAGTAAAAATAATGTACTTCTAGGAAGTACTGGATGCAGCACATTCAGGTGCTCGGGAGCTCTGACAATATAGGCCTTTTTTGTTTGAGATGCCTAGGCATGACTTAGGAGCATAACTCCTCGTCTAGATTTAAATTTTGGCATAAGCTCTTACTAGAGGGACGGAAGAGTTGGTATCAAAGGCAGGAGCAGAAGGAAGGAGTGTGGCTATTCAGGAATGTACCAGTGAAAACATTGCTGCATCCGCAGCTCTCCAGGATAATCTTGTTGCAGAACCAGAAAAGGTGGAGAAAACCTCATCCAGTCCTGAAAAGCTGGTGCTGGTAGCTCCCCCCTTCCCCCGTGGAATCATAGAATTAGTGAGGTTGGAAGGGACCTTTAAGATCATCAAGTCCAACCGTTAACCTACCCTGATAGAAACACCACCACTTCTAAACCATGTCCCTAAGCACCTCATCTACCCTTTTCTTAAACACCTCCAGGGATGGTGAATCCACCACCTCTCTGGGCAGCTTATTCCAATGTTTAATAACCCTTTCAGTGAAAAAATGCTTCCTAATATCCAATCTAAACCTGCCCTGACATAAAGAGTGAAGTATGTTTGATTAAAAAATATAAAGCTTCCTCAAACAGATGTGAGCTATCAAGCTGTTAATTGGTCAGAAAGCTGTTGTACTGTGTTATTGCAAAAGCTACTGCCCTGGAGAGTAAATGCAAGGCAGAAAGAGCTACTTTTCATGCTTCCCCAGGCTCTTTGAGCTAATACACCAAGGAAAGTCTGGTTTAAAGGGGAGCATGCATACGTGCGACTTTATCTGCTTGTTCTGCTTTTAAGTCAGTGATTCTTATTTTTTATTTTTTCTGCAGTTTCGTAATCTCAGAAAAGAGCGGCTTCTCTTTACCAGGGTGAGGCTCCAGGGTGCTCGCCGCTGTAATGCAGCGGCATCGCTGAACAAGTTGTCACTCAACCAGTAACAGCTTTGCCAAGCTCGGGGAGGGTAGTGGCCTAGAAACATAGCCCAGCGGTGACATTAAGGGCTTTAGTCTCAAAAGTCTGTGGAAGGAGTCTAATATTAAACAGGCTGTTTAGAGAGAGATGGATTGGGACTTTAGAGATGCATATCTGGCTTTTGAACTTTGGATTTATCAGTGACTTTACGTTTGTCAGTGGCATATGGAAAATGTACAGAATTTCTACTCATGCTGGGGGTTTTGTGCGTTTTTCTGGAGTCAAATATGAATCAGAACTGTTTAGGATTCCCAACCAAGATAACTGCCGATTTTCAGATACTATACAGACATATTTATGCTCTCTTTGTAGCTTAAGCTCATACTATTTGAATTTCCCTTTCATAAGTTGTGTGGATAAAGATTTAAAATGCTGTTAAATTTATAATTCAATCGGCATTAGCTCCTAGCAGTCTTTGAGTAACTCGGTTTTCCAGTAGTAGTAGGCAATATGCAGTTGGTTTATAACAATTAAGCAAAAACTTTGCAAAGGAAAGTAAACTCAGTCAGATAACGTATCATATACTCAGACAGCTCAATATACGTTTTTCTCCAACATTGATTCGTGCTTCCATATACTGCCATGAACTAAAAATGCCTTAGTACTATGTGTTGCAACTGACTGTCCTAAATCTAAACTGCAAATTCATTTTAACTCAGTTGTTATTCTTTACTCCATTGTTTTGGGAGAGGAAAAACCAACACTTTTACTTTTTAAATATTTATTTAATTTTACAGCAATGTTAAATTAATTTTGAGGAGAATGTACACAATGTTCTAATAGCTGGGAAACATACATAACAGGAAGTTTTAAAGCACTTTTGTCTATGTAGTCCTGTTTGTAACAGTAATATACGTAGATTTCTCCTTTTACATGGCTTTGACTTTTCAAAGTGTCTCGATTAATTTTGCCAGCACATAGCCCAAGTAATTTATTTTTATACTTTATAAAGTTTGCAGGTAAATAGCATTTGAAATTTTAAATGCTTCTGTTAAAACTATTTCTAGGACAGAAAGATTACAAGGGAGTTTCACTCTAAAAATTACTGTGTCTTGAGTTTCTTTACGGGACACCAAATAGTTTCCTAGAAGAAATATTTGAGTTGATGCACATGCTCATTTCTAGTTAGCGAAGGTCATGTTTTTCTAAGAAACTACTACTTTGAGAATGAATTGCCTGATTTGGAGGATGTTAGTTTGCTCAAAAGTTGCATTGAATTTGAAGAACTTCTCACAAAAGAGTTTTATAAACTGGCACTGTACCTAAAGCACTAACTTCAGTCATCAGAGGGTTATTTTGTTATAATTACACAGACATCTGAGACAGAGGTGAGAAGAAAAACCAGTTTGTCTGAGTTGTTTCCAGATGCCCTAAACTACCAGAAGATTTAATTGCTTTATGGGGGCCAGACTTGTGAAGAGAGCATATATTTTATCGGATAAGCCTGGGAGAAATGAAGTTCTTGTAGCCCACTGATCGAAGCCCCCTGTGAATGTTATGGTCCCTAAGAAGGAAGGTGTAGGGAGAAAGACAGGAGGGAGGAGTAAGAGAGAGAAGAGGAAACTCCAGAGCAGGCACATTAGCTGAAGTGATATGATCAATATGATGCTGTTTTCCTCAGCAACTGGACCCTGCGCTGTAAACCAGGTAGTTTCACCCCCGTCCTCAGTAAAATGGAAACCTGTATCATAAAAAATGAGCAATTGTTTTACCCTCAGAAAAAAACTCTACCGACTTCTTCATTTGTTTTTGACTAGACAGACAATCTTTGGACTTTGGTTAACCTAATCCAAAACCAAAAGTTCATTTCTAGCATACAACCTGTCAGAACAGACATTTGAGGTAAATTCTTAAAGTACTTTTCCTGTGTACTACCATTATGCTTAACACTTACAGTCTTATCAAACTTTTCTGATGTGAAGGAAGTGTAACATTTACATATGAGAATATATTTCCACAGCTGAAGAAATGTGCAGGCTTTTAATTCCAGTTTAGTCCCAGCTGTATTTTAGTACAGTTTATATTGTGGAGTCACTGTCAAATATTTTCATTTTTACGGTCTGAAGGCTGTGTTGAATGAAGTTTTCTGAAACTGGCCTTTCGGAGAATCTGATGTCCCGTGGTCTAGTGGACCGGTTCTTTTTTATCGAGTTTTGAATTGTATCCGATGTAAAGTAATAGACTATTGGGTCAAAACAGCAGTTTGAAACAGCGATGCACAGAGTGATGGGGTACATAGTCCTGACTGCAGTTACCACTGAACAATTAACCCAAGTCTGTGTTCTCATAAGGGAGTAAAGTATTAAGGTAATGTTATAAGGCACAAAGCAGAAGCAGAATATCACCAAATGGACAAAAATCATTTTGAGTACCTTTTTTTTGCTTAATTTATTCCGACTTAAAGTTAGTGGTTTGTTCAAAGTCCGTAATACCATAGTAGAGCAGGTCACGTTCAAGATGAGGGGAATAAAAAACCCAACTATTTCAATGAAGATAACAATCCGGGATAGGTAGGTTTTCCATGTGTCCTCCGAAAAGTTTTCAAAACATGTTCTTTGTTCAGTATTATTACGGCGGTTTGTAGACTGGAAAAAGCTTGCCGGTGTGCTGCCTGCTAACACAGTTATCCATACTGCAACACAGACAATTTTTGCATTCCTTTTGGTTCGGAGAGTCTTAGATCGAAAGGGGTGTACTATTGCTAAAAAGCGATCTACGCTTATGCAAGTCAGAAATAAAATGCTGCCATACATATTTGTATAAAAGAGGGTGACTGAAATCTTGCAAAGAATGTCTCCAAATGGCCAGTTTCTTGCCACAAAGTAATAAATCCTGAAGGGTAATGTAAACACAAAAAGCAGATCTGATATTGCTAAATTAAGCATGTAAGTTGTGGTCTCGTTTCGCATTTTTAATGTGCAAGTAAAAATATAGATAGCAACACAGTTTGCTATGAGGCCAAGAACAAACACCATACTAAAGATACACCCATATAAAGTATATTTAAAGGAGTCCTCAGTGGAACAATTAGAGCTTACCATTATAATGGTATATTTAAAATTCCTGTGATTTGGAGGTTTCTCTGGAATTTTTATTGCAACTTTTTTTTTTTTTTTTTTTTAAATTCCAGAAGAACTTGCTGATGTATTTGAACTGTGTGCTTTGGTGAGCTTGTTGCACTGTAAAGCTTCAGAGAAGAAACAGGAGCTCTGTAGCAGGGGAGTACACCTCCAGCAGGTCACTCTTCTCTTCCAAGTGCTGTTTGTAATCACATAGCCAGTCTTCGAGAGTCAGAAAACGTATCATTTGTGGCAGATGAGGTCATCCCAAAGCTTGCCCAGTTCCATTTTCCCCCCTCGATTTGATGAAGTCCTTGTAGAACTTTCTGCCTTACTTTTGGCTGCAGATCACGATGGCGAAGTCCAGTCCATCCAATTTTACTGGGAACGTACGCTGGACGCCGCAAAGTGTCAGCACTTGCATTTCTCCCTCAGCCTTCTTACTGTAAAACGAGCTTTTTCGGCTCCTCGGAGCACTCGCTCGCCGGCGGGGTGAGGAGTCAAGCTGCTTGTGAGGGCAAAAACCAAATTCCAGAGCGTGTTTGTTCCTGCAGAGCACGGCCCCGGCGTCCTGCACCCCGGCAGCCTCTCGCCAGCCCGGCTGCTCCTTCTGGAGAGGAGAGAAGAGAGCTCAGGCAATTAGTAGCGTGACATCACAGGAAGAAGAGGCCGGACTCCAGCTGAAGAATGGTTTCAGTTCGGTTTGTTTGCCTTCCCCTAATCTGGTAATGTGTCTGCTGGGACTGTACCTTGCAAATGGTCACCAGCAGAGTGCTGCTGCAGCTGCAGCCTCTGTTAACTCTTTCCCTGCTCCCTGTGAAAGGTCCTTTGCCGACATTGGAGTCCGAAAGCTTCATCGCAAGATCTTTTTCTTAACTGTGAGGAGGCTTTTCAGTGTCTGTATAACTCTCATGCCTTAAAACTCCTGTTTTTCTCTGGAGATAGTAGTAATTATGGGATTTTATGCTTTATGGAGAATTGCACTAACATTACTTTTTTTTTTTTGATAATATCTTTGCTTATGATAGATAACACGTTAATCACCAGAAATCAGCTGAGTAGTTCTATCTCTATTCCCTCAATATGTCAGTACAAACCTCAGGAGGGACAAAGTAACATTGATAGGTAATTAAATAATTTCACCAAATAATTACTTGGAGAGGCATAAAGATTATGAACCTGTGGGTTGCTCATAGATAGTCCCAGGACTGAGATGTGTTGCAGTGGGAGGAGAAATTTTTAACTTGTTCCCTATTAGAAAGCATATACCATGCTCTCTTTCTAATCAGAAGGATGGTTCTTTTTTAAAAAAAAAAATATTCTTTGATTTTTTTTTTTTCAAATTTTGTTGTACAGAAAGTATTTTCTTCAGTATGTAAGCACAGAATAAACATACCAAAAGAAATACTGCACTATGAAATTGTTTCTTTAAATTAAAGGGGGGCGTTTATTGCACATGCACAAAATGCTCCCATTAGTCACTGATTAATAAAACGAAAACATGTTGTAACTAATTAAATTGTTAAGTAAATATAATGCCAAAAAAAGCAGCTCTTATTGCCTTTAGGGGCAGATATGAGATAAATCTCAGTTTAGACAGACTCATTTATTTAACAACAGCTTGGATAGACTCACTTCTGGCATCAAAACCAGTCTATTTCTAAGTCTTAGAATAACAAATCTCTTCATATCTGGCTGGGTGGCATGGTTCTTTTGAACTAGATTTTAGTCAGGTGTACCTAAGCAAGGCTCTGGGCAAAACCTTTCTAGTCTGCTGTAAAGGAGAGTAAATAGTAGCACTTCACGGGGTTTTGGCATAGTTTCTTAATATAAGGTATACATCAGACAATTCAGAAACATGCAAAAATAGGTCTTCCTTATTTTGTTTCAAGTTGTCTTGATAAGTTTCTTCTGTGAAACTCTTTCACCTTGATTTTTGAGGTAAAATCGAGCAGTTTCACTTTAGTAGGCTATAACCACAAAAAACCTTTTTGACTATATTTGAAATTCATACTTAACTGTAAAGAGCAGTGCATTTTCCACTTCTAAGTCAGCAAGAAATGAAAATGTGAGCTTGGCAGCCAGAGTCTCTTGTGTGTCCAACTTAACTTGTACCTTAGCATGAAGTTGCCTTACTTGGCTTTCCTCACAAAAGCAGTTGTCACGCCTGGATTTATTTTGTCTGTGGTCGCAGCAGCCTTGTGCAGTGGAAGGGGAGTTTTCTGGAAGGGTCCCGGAGTTCTGCGTCGGGCCGTGGGAGCTCAGAGCTCAGTTTTCCTGCTCCAGCTTTGTTTGCACAGGAAAACTGTGTGGGGCGGTCTCAGTTACGGGAACGAAAATACCTTGAAGTACAGGAATTTGACGTCACGTGCCAAAACCTCAAGCAATATTTCATCTTGAGAGAGAGAAATGAATGGAAATGAGTAGGTCTTCTTCCCATCGATATGTGATTTTTCTCTTTGGGCTGAGGTGTGGGTGCAGAGAGAAAGGGTGGGGATGTCTGACCAGGGGCACTGTCCATTTTTCCATAGTAAATGTGTTTTAGAGCAGTCCCGAAGGTGCATCCTCAGCCATCAGTTTGTGCATCAGAGCCCCTGCCCTGCTGTGGCCTGTGTTTTTGCTCCTTTTAGGAATGTGGGCACGACTCAGAGCTGTATTTTAGGGGCTTTGGTATACGCTCCTGCTGTCTTTGGGACTGTGCCTTGATTCTGCACCATTTTGGTGCAGAGCAGTATGTGCACCTTACACTGATTGAAGAACTAAGTGCTATTTGTATGCTTCCAGAAATAGCATTCAGCTGCAGGGTTTCTCTGCCTGCAGAAGAAAATTTGAAAACCCCAAGTTGACGGGTTTCTACTTCGTATCATGTCTTGGTGAGGAGGTGTATGACTGAGCGGGCAGCCTGACTCAATTTAGTGTAAAGGGTGAATGGCGTACCCCTTTCCTTAAATTAGATGTGGCTGATTGTTATCAAGTAGTGTTTTAATTTGTGTGAGCTTTTCTGAGCTGAAGAACCTGCATTACTGCACCGCAAGCCCTGGGAGTTGAGCGCAACCTCCCTTCTGGCCGGGCTCCAGCGCGAGCAGGGAGGAAACTTCATCGTGTGCTTTTCCTTTCCTTGGATCATGTTTCAAGATGTCGAGCTTGAATCTGTGCCGTCAGATTTGGAAAAGCCTTCAGTAAGCCCCAATCCTTTAAAAAATAAAAAGAGGTTGATCGGTTCTTATGGAGGAAGGATTGATGTGGTAATGACCTTGCTTATGCTTCTTCACTACGGGGCAGATTTTCCTT
The DNA here is from genome assembly GCF_965231255.1 of Vanellus vanellus. NCBI lineage: Eukaryota > Metazoa > Chordata > Aves > Charadriiformes > Charadriidae > Vanellus > Vanellus vanellus. The sequence continues at coordinate 191,168,110 of NC_138905.1, forward strand.
TGGGATGGGGAGGAGTGGTAGGCAGGAGGAAGCAGCTGCAGGGATGACCCTGTATGCTCAGAATTGTTTTGGTTTTTGTTTTTTGTTTTTTTTCTCCAAAGGAAACAATGCTGCGGCTGCAGGGAGATGCGTATGTAAGCCTGTCTGCATCAGAGATGGGGATGAGTTAGGACCTGTCATTTGTTGCTAGTGTGAGATGAGAAAAGATTGCATTTCCATCAACAGGCTTCCTGTGGCTCTTGAAGAGGCATTGAAGGGAGAGTGAGCGTGGGCTCCTTAAAGTCGAGAGCCGATGAGATGATTGAAATTATCTCTCACTTTGGCAGTGAACAGATATTGTATGTTCCTTCAGTTGGTTACCACTTAGCTCTGCTTCCATGAGTGTAGATAGCTGAGTTCAGATGTCTAGCACTCTTTACACCCTTGAGTGATCTGGGATGTGTGGGGCAAACCTATTCCAGCGTTGAACTGGGCATAAGGAGAAGTCCTTATAACCCTAGCAGTGTGCTAGTAGAGCAGCTGTAGGATGCTGCCACCAGCACCTGCTGCTTCCTCTTACCCCCATATGTCATAGAGTTGTAGACTTGCTGTCATTTAGGATGCAGGGGCAGGATCCTTTAAATTTAGAAGTTGATGTTGAGTGGTAAAGAAATGTTTCACTGAAATGAAACAAGTATCAGAAGGTTTTTCCAAGAGGTCAGTTGTTTTTGCCAGTGATGTGTGTTCCTCTGGTGTTACCCTAGTCTTCAGTGTTGGAATGAAACAGAAGTTGTAGTCAAAGGTAAAATTAATTTTGAACTTGTCTTGTGTACCACATTTAGTGCTACTGCTAAAAGCTCTTACTCACTCTAGAGGAAGAAAACAAATTCAACATTACTTATGTTGTAATAAATTCTCGCAGTGCTTCCAAAGGCAGAGGATGCACTGTTAAATGAAGGCTGTCAGAGAGACACACAGCAGCATGTGCAACCCCATTATTCTATAACTAAATCAATGTTACTGCTTGTAGAGGCAAGACTGGATCATGGTAAAGGCATTTATTCTCGCTTCGGGTAAGCATGCTTATGCAAAAGGACTTGTGCTATCTGTTGCAGTGAAGACAAACCCTGGCAGGACAGTATTTTCTTTACCCTAAGTGTTATTTATTATTTGTCCAATCACTTTCATGGGTTAGTGATGATTTCTGACGCATTTTTAGTCTATTTACGAGAGTTTCTCTTTGAGCATGTGTATGTACAGGAAGGAATTTATTATGGCTGAGAAATAGAGTTGGGAGCCAGGAAGTCTGTTTCTGGCTGTGCCACAGATTTTCTGTTCAAGTCCTGGCAAAGTTTTCTATGACTTTGTGCTTTAGCTTCATTCCTGTGTAAGAGCTCCTTCCCTTCCTCACTGGGATGCGAGGCTATCTTAATTGTTAAAAACAGCTTGAAGTCCTTGGATAGAGAACCCTTTATTAAATATTATATTGGGATAATTACCGTGGCTAGTGAATGCAATAAAAATATAAGATTAAAATTTAGTATTTTTAGATTAGATTCCTGCCAAGCAAAAGAATCTATTAAAAGACTTTGCTTGATTCAGCTCTGTAAGTCTATGGGGAAGTAGGTACAGAGAAGGCAGGGCTGGGAACTTCAATTTTCTCAGCTACCTTTCAGGAGCCGCCTGCTCAGGCACTCGTAAGTACTGTAAGACCGCTTCTGGTAAGTGGCTTATTGCCTTCTTAAAATGCAATGGTGGTGTCCAACTATGGAGACAGTGTGAAGTAGTTAGCACACTGAAAATTCCCTTCCCCCCCCCCCCCCCCCCCCCTTTCTTACAATTTTTCCAGTGTAGTAGGCAAGTCTTTAAATGAACATTATGAGGCTTATGGTGAACAGACTATTTTTATCTAGCCAGACTAATCCTGCATGACTACTGCATAGCCAGTTAGAGACTCCTCCATATCAAGAAACTTGTTAGCTTAATGCAAATGAGCTACATGTACGAATTACAAGTAAAAACTAAAAGAAAACTAAGTATTTTCTGCTGAAAGTTTGATTGACCTTCTAGAACCAGCTTTCCTGAATAGTTTTGTTTTACTAGCTCTACTCTAATACAGAGCTGCCAAAAATGTTTCAAATACTAACAAAAAAAAAAAAAAAGAAAAAGAAAAAGGCAAGAGCAACTAAAGAATTTGGGTGTTGAGGCTGTTAGGTTCTCCAAATTAAAATAACTTCTCTGAGTGTGATTGCTTAAAAAGGGAAAAGGAAGCTCAGAATAAAACAAGAGTTCTTCATTCCTGTGCATTTGAAATGCTTCTATTTTCTCTTTAGAATTGTTTCAATTTCCTTCATAGGAAACAACTGCTCCTCTCCCACTTGCAGAAAAAGGAAACAATTTCTCTCCTTTTGTATAAATTCAGGCTGCTAGAGTCTTTTCTTTCCTCTACTCCTGGATTCACGAAGAGAAGGGCTTTTTAAACCCAAATATATGTATAGCAAAGGTATTTTGTTGTTGCAGTCTCTCTAAATAACTTGAACGTGACGGATTGCTTTGGTTCTTTGGTCTTAAAAATATGTTCAATGAATATGACATGCATACTTATAGAAATGCCACTCTTAGTTAAATTCTAGTTCTGAAACGCTTCTTCACAGTATTTGTTGTATGTCTGTGTGTGAGGAAGCAGTTTCTTTGAACTACTTCAGTTATAGGAAGTCCCTTCCTTGCTGTTTCCTATGCTGTCCTCTATATACCTGGTATTATAAAGAGACTGGACTACAGAGAACGTGTTTTTACTTGGGAAATACTGTGTAAAAGCTGATACAGGCTGACAAGAAAACCAATGTGCGTGGATTCATAATTTTTAAGCAACTAAGAGGCAAATAAGTATATTCTGTTCCTTTCCTAGCTAGAACCCTCTCTTTTGAAGTGGAATTTCGGATTTAAAGTGCTGCTGTTGGGACTGTTGTTCTGTTGATGCAGCATCCCTTAGTGTAATTCAATCCTTCAGAGTAGTTACATGTCTATTTGAAGCTGTCCAAATATTATAATTTACAGGAGAACATCTTAATAGAATGAGAAAATAGGAGCATCTTTACTACTAATTTGACACTATTTTTCTTGTTTCATTTTGATTTGGCGTAAAAGTGTTTTGGAGCAGGGTTTTGGGAAAAGCTTCCCATGCACAGAGATGGAGAAAAGTGCAGAACTGTGTCCTGGAGTTTGTAATACAAGTTCTGAAGATATTTTTGGAATAATTCATTTCTGAAAACATTATGTGTACCTTCTACTTATATTTTACAGCTTGTTTTTGGCATTATTTGGTTTGTTTACCGCAATAGTTGAGACAGATTGAAAATAAGGGATTAATTTTTTAAAGCACAATACTGCAAGTTTGAAAGTAACTTTTGTGATAGCGCTAATAGAAATGTACAATGTCTAATGGTAAAAGCAGTTCTGTTATCTCAAAAGTCCAGTTAATGCTAATGAACACATTAGGGTTACCAGGAATTAGGTAAATGGTATTATGGAATATGCAGATTGATTGTTTGCATTATAAGTACATGAGCAGTTACAGCAGTGTTTTAGGCCAGTAAGAGATGACTGATAAATAGTTGCATGAAGGTTCTTGAGTTGCATTTTTTTTGTAACTCATGGAAAGTCCCAGCAGCAGCTTTTGCTTACATTCTCAAATGTTTTGATGTGCAAAGTAAATTTTTCTGAGAACGTGATTATACAGATATAAACAGTGTCTTTATATTGGCGAGCGATAATTGGATAAGATAGTATCAACATGTCCATTTTTTACCTGATACATTTAAAATGGTGGCCCCCACCTCTCTCCGATATATGCAGTAACAGCAGGTAAGAAATGACACACCTACTTACCCCTGCCTGTGGCTTCAATTTTAAATTCTTCATTTTCTGTAGTTAGGAACAGTGTGTGTGTGTGTGTGTGTGTTAGGCACTGCCGCTTTATGCCTCTGCTTTAAGGGAGAAATTACTTTGCGTGAAGAACAAAATCACCATTTCCACTGCATCTCTGGAGTAGCCCACTTGGCAAGATAGGAAATTCTTGAGAGGTGATAAAAACGGTTCTGCTGCTGTGTTGTACAGTATTTCTCAGAGGCTCTACAGTATATGTGATAAACATTGTACGGATGCCTGTTAGGGACGGTGACATGGACAGTTGGCAATTTGTAATGTGTATCCAGATACGTCCCGAGCTGATGTTTGGAGTTGTACTTTATAGATTAATTCAGGATAACTCCTTTATGTATACTGCAGTGTATTCCCTAGAGAAGAGGCATCGTGGCATCATGCATTAGAAGTGAGTGATTATGACATAAGTGAAGTGTAGCTGATCTTAGAGTAGGCTGGGGGGGGGGGTGCGTAGATAACAAAATTTTTTCAAGCTTTAATCTGTAGATTCAGTGGCATAAAAGGGATGGGCTAAAAAGCAAAGTTAAAGGATCGTAAGGATGAAGAGCTTGAAAAATGGACATTGACATTGTTCAGAGGGAAGGAAAATGGAAAAAAGGATAGTAAACATTCTTGGCAAAATCATTTTGAATGGATAGTAAAAGGGTGAATTTCTAAAATGTCAGGCAGGAAGAGGGATGCCTTACTTAGAATAAAATTCTGCAGTTCCTGAACTGTGATTTACCTTTTCTTGACATTTTAAAAAACATGCGTTTATTCAATCACTCTGCAAACTTGATTGAAATAATGTCAGTGTTTGAAATTTCTTTCCACCCTATATGCAGGAAATAAGTTAAATGGCACTCCCTAACACTGTGGCAAATTCTGGCTCTACTCAAACGTATACTTTCTAAATCGTAGGATTAGAAATTCAGAGTTTAATTGGAATTGATAGAAAATTGCCAAATGTTCCATGACTAAAAATTCATATTCAAAATACTTTGCAAGTGCAAAAAATCAATGTTTTATGAAAAAAAAATAAAATAAATCAACTGCTGTAGTAAGCAAATAGGAGGAATGATAGGAAGGAAATGGAAGAAGCTTCATGGATTATTTTGGGAAGGTATTCCACACATACAGGATGAAACGGGTCAGGAGAACAGAACTTGTAGAAAGGCATTTGTAATTTGTTTAGTTCCAATTACTTTTTGTATTTTAGATCTTTAAGTTTTTGCCCAAGATGTATTCTCTGGGCAGGATTGAGGTAGGCTGGTGTCCATGTCAGGACTACTGCTGTTCATCCATGTAGTTCTTGAGAATGTATTTCACTTTCATGCCAAATTGCTTACAATCACTGCATCTAGTGCTTGCAGCCTCTTGCAGTTTTGGTGGAATGGAGGCCTCTGATTTTGTATGAGAGGATTTTAACCTCTACTTGTCAGGGACAGCACAAAGCCCACAGTCACATTCCTATTCCCTTTTTTATAAAGGATAACACTGTGAAGCTATTACCATAGTCATTCAGTAAGATTTATGTGAATTCATAGAGTTTAAAAAAAAACTCTATGTTATTAGTTTGGTTTCCTTCACAAAACTGGAAAGTAAGACGTTGGGGAAAAAAAAATGTTTCATAAGAGTTGTTCAAGCTGGTAAGCTAATTAGTATAGATAAACACTGACATGAAAATGCTTGTCAGGGAAGAACTGTTGCCAAAAAGCAGAACTGGGACTTGATTAATGTGAAGAAGTATTACTTTCTAAATGTGTAAGTCAGCAAATAAGCTCTTTAAATTCTGCATTGTAAGATCACTTAAATGATTATTTAGCATATCATTAGTACTGGTAAACAGCTATTACATGTACTTCAGCTGACTTCCCCCCACAACTGCTCTTTCCTTCCAGCCCGTATCCTAAAGTTTTATGAAACAAATTTGGTACTTCATGAGCTTTTTTATTACGTTCTTGATGCCATTTAGCAGTTGCATTTACAGTGTAGCAATCAGCTAATACCTAGAAGGTAAGAAAAGAAATGTAACAGCTTTGGAAGAGGGTATGCTTCTCACGTGATATTTTAAAATTTTCTGCTGAAATCTTGGAGGGAATGGAGTGAGGCTCTCAAATGCAAAAGATGTAGAAAAAGAAAAGCTGTTTTTTCATCAGCTAAGTTTCTACAGAGGTCTGAAGGTGGGTTGAAAGAACATTTGTCACAAATGAACCATTTTCACTTGAGTCTGTGTTAATCTTCCTGGAAGGGGCAAGGTGTTTTGTCGTCTCGTCTACTTCTGCTTACGATCCTTACCCTAACTCTCTCTGTACTTCTTGAATTCATTGGGTTCTGATGTTCTTTATGATTAACTTAAACAGTTTAACTGCAGGCCATTGCTCGAAGTAATCCTACTGCCATCCCTTCGGGACTCCCTCTCTGCTGCTTCCATTGGGCTCTGTGTGTGTATGCACTCAGCTGAAGGAGGAGAACTATTTGGTTTAAAACTAATCCTAACAAATACATAATTTCCCCAGTCATAGCTGTTCTGAGGCTAAAGCAAGGGACGGAGCAGAAAGTTCAGATGTGTAACTTAGAAGCACCAGCGCACCTAAACTGGTTTAAGCCAATTGTGAAACTGCTGTAAGTATTGTGGCAGAATGTTCAATTTTGAGGCTCTCAAATCTTTATTGTTTTGACTCTTGGCCAAACATTAACTTAGTGTTGGCTGTGCGAGGCTTAAAAGCCTCTGCTAAGCTCAAGAGTGAGATCTATGCTTCTGGTCTACTACCCTATAATTTATTTTCATTTAAATGGTTTGAAATAGTGATATTTATAGCATAATAGAAGAGCCATGCATGCCTGATTAATTTTTCCACAAAGAAGCATAAAAATGAGCAGTAATACAGACATACTGTGCGTAGTCATGCTTTCCTATTTGAAATGAATAGGGGTGATAAAGGATGACAGCTTTGTAAGGCAAACATCCGATCCCGATTCTATTGAAGATGTTGCAAGTTTTCTTACTGACTTCAGGGTGATGGATGCTTTGGGCCTACTGTGTTCAGTATTGGTATTGGTTTCCATTTTCCTTGTCATGTTATAGCCTAAAGACTCATGTCAACCAATCTAGAAAGTTGGAAAATCTCAGACAAATATGCTACAGGTACTTCATGTCACCTGCAGATTAAACAGACAGAATAGAGTCAGGTAGCCGAGAGTTAAATTCAGGTTCTTTGAGATTGTTGTTTGTGGGTATAACTTCAGAAATGCCTTAATTTGCACCCTCTTATTTCATTGGAAGTGAAAGGTAAAACCTGTCTTGGTTTTGCTATGGCTTAGTCATTGGGTTTTATGCTTCAGAATAGCTGTAGAAAATGCCCACTGAATGACAAATGAGGAACTTGATAGATATTTAACTTAAAAAAGAGAATTCTACTTCTGTGAAGCGGAGCTCCTACTGATGGATTGTTGTGTCGGAGTTGAGGTGCCTTGTAAGAGCTTTTCTTAAACAGGGACATTTTTATGTAAGGCTTCTGTCTGCTGTTTTGCTGTACCTGTGGGTGCAGGCTGGACTATAATACTTTACATTTTTGCTTTGGTTTCTGTGCAAGTTTTATATGGGTATATTTATAATGAGGTCAGTGGAGTTGTGCATAACAGATACCACACTAACCAAAACCAGAAATGGGGCATTTTCTCTACAGTGAAAGTGAAGACAGCAGAGTAATATTACAGCCAAATCAAAGTAACTCCTTTAAATTTGACAGGTATTTCCACGCATTCCATGTCTCTCTTCCTCTGAAATAGCAAAACACTGGAATATATAGAGATGCACAGAACAACTTAAATATATATATATCTCAGTCAGTGTGAAAATGGTCTGTGTTCTTACCGCGTGTTGATGGCAGGAAATGATCAAAGCAGAAAGTATGTGAAAGGTAGGTTTAGGAGAAATGACTAAGTTGCAGTTCAGGTTTGTTTTTCTAGTGAAAATAATAAGAGAAGCTGTAAAATTCAACAGACTTCAAATTGCATCTTTCTCTATGTAATGTGCGAACTTTACACGCTCTGGAGTTTGAGGGAAACATTTTGGGGGTCTTCAATAAGCCTGGTGGTTTAAGATTCCTTGGAGGGAGAGGAAAGCTTCCAAGTCATCCCAACCTTCCTGCGTTTGCTCAAGCCATAGAAAGCAAACAGTACCAAGTTCTACATGGTTGTATGCAACTGCAGTAAAACTGTTCAAACAGTTCAACTGAATCGCGCACAATGTTAGTTCATGGCATGATCAAGTCTTAAAATGAGTATGATGCCTTTTAAACCACTGATCAGTGAGCTTCTATTTTGAAATTGCTAAAAGAGATACCACGACTTGATTGTAGGACTAGCAGAGAGAGTTCAAAATGCTTTTTGTTAGAAAACATTGGCAAAACGTAATGTTTCTGTGGGAATACATTTCAGTGAAATTTCTTCCAAAAAGGCCAACTGAATTAAAAAAAAAAATATCTTTAGAAGCTAATTTCATTTTCCTTGAATTTCGGGAAGTAAAACTAGGAGCAAAAGACTTCAATTTTCTCAAAATAGGATGCAAAACAGTGGTTTTATCAGAAACATTGAAACTTTGGTTTTGCTCCATTTACAAATGACCGAGAGTTTGTCACATAAAATTTCAGAGAGCAGAAAAGCACTTTGTTGTTGAAGGATTTCACATTTTTCTTGTGGAAACAACAGGATACTTTTAATTTAATGAGATCAAGGGAAATATAGGATTTGATCGTGTGGTAATTTAATGTACCTTATCACCTAAGTCAGTTTTACTGCTTTGTTGATAACTGCTTTTTATGTATTGCCTAATGTCACTGGTTTATTACTTCAGGGAGAGTCACGTACGTGTTTTTTTTTCTGCACGTGTTCCATTCCAGTTTTTAAGCATGTGCCAACAGAAATACAAGTGAAAGATAAGTGGTCAAGGAGCAAGTGTTGCATGGAGGAAGGAGATAGCAGAGGCCGTGCAAATGTCTTGATTTTCATAAACACATATACTCCCTACACTTAGGAGTGTCTGAGTGCACCAAAAAAACAACCGAACAACAAAAAAGCATCAAAACTGTTCTTAAAATTGTGACGTTCTTTTAGGATGTGTTACTTTTTTTTAATTTTGTCATTTTGAAAGGAGGGTTGGCTTCCTCATCATGTCTATCAAGATTGAAGACGTATCTCAGCAGGGCAGCCTTGCAGATGGGAGGACTGGATGCTGAGTATGGATCCTCCACTGCACATGTGTGTGGCACAAGGTCTTCCCACAGGGAGGAAAGTTTTTGCATCAGTGCAATTCAGATGTGAAGTGGGGGATCTGGTATGTCGTATTTCAGAAAAAAAACCTCTACATGATCTTTGTCTCTTTATAACCGTTGATTTAAAACTTGAAGATTAATGTTGCTTTCCTAGATCCCTGTGAAGTCATCCAAAAGTGCTGTGAGTTTTAAATGCAAATTTGTGTCATTTCCCTGGGCATCAGCAGGATGTAACTTGCTTTTTTACTTCAGCACTCTGGCATTTTTGTCCAAAATGACGTTTTCTCTAAAGTCACTTACCTTTACACTATGCTTTGGTAGTTTATGTAATTCAGACAGCTGAGGGAGGGAGCTCAGCCCAATTTTTAACAAGCTTGAAGGAAGCTAAAAATGAGAAGGTTGCGTTGGCAACGAAAATTTTATGGTGCTGTCACCTGGCTATATTGCAAGTCTCTACATATCTATTATTTGTTAGTCAAATGATTCAGAGTGACAGCATGCCATTTTCATCCATTCTTCCTCCTATCCCCCAAACGGGTGATGTGAATTAAGTAGCTCATTTTATACGAAGTAGTGACCAGCATTTGTCCTCTGTGACAACCAGCAATCAGACACTGTATATTAGGCCATTGTATTTACATAGAAAAGCATTTAGGCTTGACCTTACGGTGTAAACTAGAAAGAAAGTGTTTTAAAGCACTATAATCCAGTAATTACCTGCATCATTTTGCTCTAAATACCTAAGGGGGAAATGTTCTGCCTTCCAGCGTGTTTTTGCAGAGCCTGAGCCAGCCTTTACTGATTAATCTTCAAACAAGATTTGTGTGTGTGTGGCTATGAGGAAAGGCACTGAATATCATGTCTTACATTATTTCCTGAAACATAGTACTGGCCTAATTTGGGGAAATGTTAGTGTGAGCTTCTTGCAGTTGTTGCTGAGGTCCGAGTAACCATAGCTGTAGCTATAGTTTACCATGTAGACACACTCACATACATCTTATATAAATTGTTTTGATTTTTTTCCCCTTTTCAGTGTTTTTGCCCTTCTTTGCTAAATCCGCTACATTTTTGGTGTTAGAAAAACATTAAAGCAGATATATTGCATTGTATTCAGGTCTCTTTAGTCTTTTTGAGGATCCTAGAGTAACTCCATGCATAGTCCACATGTTTTAGTGTAAGACAATTCTGACTCCATCATTTACTGAGGGATGCTCACGTGTTTGACAGTATTAGTTACTTTTTTTTTCCTCTGTCTCAGATCTAAAAGCTAATGCTGACATACAAATTTTGGAATTGTTCATGGTGTGTTTATACAAATTTACAGTTTTTAGTTAAGGAAGCCAACTAATGCTGTAGATCAGTGAAATTGCCCTCAAGACGAGGGGCAGGGGAGTGACATGATAACTAGGAAGAAGCTGGGGTGGTAAGATCAGAACCTTTTTTAGCAGAAAGCGGTGTAATATCTGCCTCAGAACTAGCTGCAAAACTTAGAGAAAACAGTAGAAAAACCACTTAGTAAATGTTAAAATACTAGATTCATAAAAATACGTATGAAATGGGTGTAACATCAAAAAATATAGATACCAGTGTCTTCCAAGGTTTTGGTTTAGATCTGTTCAGACAAGTTATTGAAAAGGTTGGGGTCTGTTGAGTGATTTTTGTGCTGTTCTGTATCACACTGTCAAAATTCAATTATTTCTTTTCAGATTGGGAAGAATGTGTTTTTAATGAAGGCTTGCATAATAGCTCAAGACTTTTTTTAATCTTCCCTTGTTAATCTGATTTCCAGTGCACTACTCCTTACCTCTGTTATACTCTGTTTCGATTGTTAAATAGCTACTTGTAAGGCAGAAATGTTTAATTGAAGACATCTTGTTAAATTCTGTCAGCTGAGTGCTCAGAAGCTCTGCACGTGCTTCTGTTCTGAAAGCGAAGCACAACACGATGACTGCCAGGTTTTGTCTGCCTTGAGCAAATACGAGATATAGACTGAGGTAACTGAGCTTGAGATATTCTGTAATGGTACTCCCAGAAGTATTGGCTCAAATTAAGATCAAAATTCTTCTTAAGGGATGGCTTTGTGCTCAAAATGCTGTTACACTGATAGTTTTGTTACAACTTTAGTTTATTCTTTCATCTCTTTGTCATGTGTGATTTTCTTCAGATTGAAATATTTTCTGGAAGTGGTTGATAAATCCGTCACATAAAACAGTTTTCATGCTTGTGTTGCCATATTTTGTTATGAAGCATGGCATAATGTTTTTGGAACTCCTATTTCTTTGTTCTGTTTTTCTCTTTTAGATTATACGAAGCATATTGCAAGATATTTAGTCCTTTTTGCTTTTAAATATCATAGAGCAGTCTGCTCTTAATGGCTTCAGGACACGTACCATCCCCTAGCTACTATTACTTTTTCTAGACGGTTGGTCTTTCTGTATGTGCTCATCCACATACTCTGCACATTATCTGTTGTATCCTTTTTTGTTCACTTAATGATTTGTTGACTCCTTGGTTATGCTGGTAAAAGATACTGTCCTCCTCTTTCAAAAACTGCTGTTTACAAAGTTTCCCGGCACACTTACCACTTTTAGCTGGATTAAGAGAATTGTTGGTGGTATGTTGTACCTAAATTTGTCCAGCTAATAAGAAACTGGAAAGAACACAAGACTTGAAACTGAATTACTGGCTTTAACTGAAAAATCTCAGAGGCACTTCGTTGTCATGTCTCTGCTTGTACTTGGAAAAATAATTCCTGGAACTGCTCTTAATTGTTGTTCCAGGAATTGGGACTGTGTAAGTCAATTATAAACGAAACTGCTAAAAAGCTGTGACAATCTGTTTAATTGTTACCATAGTAATTACATAAATAATCTTTACTGAGATAAGCATTTTGTGACCCAGAAGTTCTTCTGAAGAAAGTAAGTGCTTGAGTGCTGTTTTGCTGCTGAGTGTAATAATTTTTCATATATGGAAATAACTATAGAAGTGGTGTTCTTAATACTGTGTGATGTCAAATTGGTGTAACTGTCCTTTAAAGCATCTCTTCTCTACTTCCTTTTCTGAAAAAGTCTTCACATTGTAGTGTTTTGACAGTTTAAGGTGATTGATATAGTTATCTACCTCAAGATTTTTGGCGGGACTTTTTGTTGCTGACTGATATATTAGCGTTTCCAAGAGTCAAATGATTCACATCGGTTGGGTTTTAGTTATGTATTGTCTGTGATTATTTTTTTTTTTTTTATGGTAAAAGGGAGGAAAATTGGTATCAGTTCAGTTTGTCTTTTGAGACTTCTGGCTTTTGCCTGAAAATCTTAGGAAGTAAGATTTGTCCAAGAATTAGTGATATTGAAGCCTGGTTACTCTGGGAATCTAGGCAATAAACATGCTAATTACTTCAGACACGGATTGTTTCTATAGCACCACTGCCAGTGCAGACCGCGGATCCATCTGGAAGAGGCTGGTAGCAATTGCTTTGGGGAAAATGCATGTGCAGGACAAGCCTACAATGTTATTTTCATAGATAACGTTCAGTAAGAAATACATACAAGGTTTATTCTATTCTGCAGTACTTTGTGGACCTGCATATGCAGTTGCGCTTTTTTTTTTTTTTGAAGTAATGTGTATTTTTCTACCGTGTTTTGTAGCTGTTACTTCCACAGCTGAATGCTCAGGCTGTATGAAAATCTAGTTGCTTTTCACTTTCAGTCCTATTGCCTGATAATTTAGTTTGACTCTGGTAATCCATGAGCTAGTATACCGGCATAACAACTCTGTTTTTTCAGTTTGCTAGTAATTCTTTAAACTTTGACTTTTGAGCATGGAGGTTTTTTTATTTTTGCTTATATCATCATTGATTATTATAGCTCTTTTATCATCCAGTCACTTAAAAGTCATGAGATCTTTTTGCAGTGAGTTTATTTTTCTTCAAACTGAATAATTATGTGGTCCTGGCAGCCTTCTCCCTGCCCATGCCACATTTCCCAGTCATTTGTGAATGTTAAACAGCAGCAGTTCCAGCAGAGAGCATGCGACTTCACTAATAGCCTCTCGCCACTGTGAAAATTGACCATTTATTCATACTTTCAGTATCTGTTGTTTAGTCAGTAGCTGCACTCCCGTCTGCCCTATGGCAGCACTTTCTTTAAAGAGCCTTGCCTGAAGGGACCTGTCAGTGCTTCTGATAGAGGAGAAACCTGGGAAATTGTGAGGCGTGACTTCCCTTTCGCTGCCCTGGTACTGCCGCTGCAAGGTGGTGTCTTGTGTCATCCTCCAGCGTCTTGTTTCTGTCTCTTCATTTAACGTAACACCAACACTTGCATTGCCGTAAGGAGAACTAGATAGGAGAGCTGCTCTGAATGTAAAACTAAGGCCTCCCCTGCCAAATGCGTTTAAATAAAACAATATAAAACCCTCCAACTAAATAAAAACCACAAGAGCAACAAAGCCACAGTTCCCTGGACCAGATCTCCAACTCTGCTGGCACAAGCAGATAGTGGGGAGGATGGAGCAGGTTGATGGAGAAGTTTGGGACTGTGTCTTTTGGTGGAATACTGGCTTGTACTGACTTAGAGTATTTGTGTAGTTAAGGCTTTAATGTACTGAATGTTAATTCCATAGTTACTCAGTGGGCCTTTCTTTTTCTTTATAAAAGTCCTGTAACTGGTGTCAGCCTTGAGCAGAAAAACTGCTGAATAAAGTGGTGCAAGAGCCTACTGCAAGCCACGTAGTAGCAGTCTTCCCGGGGTCATCCTGAGTAGTTTAAACAAAATAGTTGAATAAAAATGTAGTTCTGCTTGTCGACCATATTTCAAAACTCCTTTCAAAGCGATTTTTTAAAAAGTTAGTCTCACAGGCTTGGCAAATAGGAGCAGTCTTGATGACCATGGTTCACTTTTTTCCTTCAATATTCAACTGGTGATTGGTTTGCAGAGCTACAAAGCAATAGCTGTGTCAGTAGTTTCCCTATTTGCAGAGTGTTATCGTCAAGTCTTTGTAACATTTTTGAACATACCAATAGTATTAGTCACTATGTTAACACAGAAGGTCTATCATCTTTATGGTTAAAATTTAAGAACTTCAGAAAAAAAGGGAAGTTACTGGAATCTCTGCATTGTCTTTATATTTGTTTCACTTCTTAATTTAGCTCAACGCTGCTGCTGTTTTTAAAAGCAGCTATCACTCCAGATACCTTATTGTGTCTGTCAACTGTTTGTCTTGCTGTGATATGCTTCTTGAGTGTTTTTTCAACTCTTCCCGCACCTTCCCATAATTTTGGGGGGGAAGACACATCTGCGGTGGGCGTCTCAGAATTTTGATGGCTGTTTTCATGTGCATCCTTCTCCATTGCTAGGAAGCATATCTTGATAATGCTCTTGTATCCTACAGTGAGGTGGCCCCATGAACCTTTGCTGAGAGACCCTGTAAAACATAGAGAATTGGTTAATATAAAACCATTTGGTGAAGAGCAATTTTGGGAGTGGAGGGGTTGAAAATTGTGGTATCAATTATTCTGAAATAATGTCTGAAATCTACCAAGATTTGTCAGGTCTCTCCAGAAGCTTGTAAGGAAGACTAGATTATCGCAAAACTGTGAAGAGAATCGATTTGCAGCGTCATTTAAAGCAACACAAGTTTAAGATGCATACCCAAGCTGTGGGCTGTGGCGACCTGGCTTTGCTTCTCTAAACTGGAGAGATTTGAACTCCTTTTTCACTAGACCTTCAAATAGCTTTCGGTAGGAAATCTCAGTTTCTCCCATGAGAGATGCTTGATTTCGTATAAATAAATATCTATAGTCACTAGAGACTGCCTAAATCTGTTCTGCGTTTCCACAATGGGTCCTATGTGCCAGACCAGTAGCAGATACGCTTTTTTTTCTGGTGCAATAACTAGTTTATTTTTAAATTTTATAAGAAACTGCAACACGAGAGAACTGAACTTGAAAATTCCAAACAGGCTTGAGTCTAGGACATTTGCTTTAAGGTCAACTGCTAATGTGCTTTGTGACAACGACTTCAAATAATCAGTTTTCATGATTTGTATATGTATCAGTATGTGCTTGTCACTTCCTCTCTGTTTATGACTTTCTAAGCCTTTTGTGTGAGGAGGAAAAGCCCATCAAAATATCACTCTTAAATGGCTAGAACTGATTAACAGTCACTGTTTCTTTTCTGGTTTTTGTTTGTTTTTTTTTTTTTTTTCTTCCCTCTGCATACTATGCATTTAGATAAAAGGAGATCCTCACAAAGCTTGATGAGAGTATTGCCTGATCTTCAGTGCTGGAGATGAGTACGGTAGGAATAGGACTTGTATTAAACATAAACTTGCTCTAAGGAGTTAAAAGTAAATCTGTCAGTATTCTTATATGAATTAAACCATTAACACTGCAGTTGTTAATGTTTTTCTTTATAAATTTTGTAAGAACAAGCCCTAATAGGAACATAATTTATGTAACAAAACTCATATGTATGAAATTAGAACATGGTCCTTAATCTTACTGTTTTTTCATGGTAAATACTATTTAAATTTAGGCTGGGAAATATATTTTGGTTTGGCAGGCCTAAATTATTTCAGAATTCTGAATACTAATTGTCACGTGAAGCTTCTGAAAATACAAGTAAAAGTCAACTTTCTGGGTGTGCAATTCTTATGGGAAAGAGGGGTGGAAGTAGCTCGCCCTGATCCAGTCCTTGCAATTTCCTGTCCAAAGCTGTCAATTCTAAATAGGGTTTGTTTTGCCTTGCAAAATCACAGCCATGTTTTAGCATGTTATGAAGAACACTTCTTAATGCCATGTATTGTATTGACTGATTTAATAATTTGAGGTGGTATTGATTATTTTAAAATAAAAAACAAAACAAAAACAAACAAGCCAAAAAACAACAAACAAACAAACAAAACCAAAATAACCCCAAGGGAACTTGGCATTGAGATAAACACTGCATTAAAGTTTATTGTGGACAAATAACTAAAACCTAAAAATCAATTAAGAAATTATTATAAAGAATAAAAACATAAAGCGATAAAAAAAGAAAAAAGCAGTTTTTAAAATATTGCAAACTGCTAATTAGCGCTGCTGAGAGTAAAGCTGCTGAGGGACTTCCTCTGCAGTCAGTGGAGTACACCCAAACCCCAGGGTAGCTGTTCCCCATATTTAAGGTTTTAAGTCTTTTGTTTAATCTTTTAATGGAAACCAAAGTCCAGCTAAACATGTTGGAACGGAGCTGATGTAAAGATCAGGAAGCTGGGAAGCACCTGTGTGTCCTGTAGTTTCGCCATAGCCAAATAAAGATTAGCCAACAAGAAATTCTGCCTGTTTTGTCCATAAAAGGAGCTTTCAGATTGCACTGCAGTGATTTTTTTCCAGGCGAGGATCCTGTAGAAGCTCACTTAACGAAGCCCTGCTTAGTTCACAGATTTTAGCGTTGCAGAGTTATGCTTAGCCCTGGGTAGTGTGAGAGAGGACCGAGTCAAATTCATTCTTATTCTTCATTCTGATGCCAGTGGCTGTCTGACCCTGAGAAATTTTAGGCCTTAATTGTTTCCTCTCTTTTGGACTAATAAAATGGGGCCTCTCTAGCCATCACAGGGAAGTCTCAGATGAAAAGCAGCATTTCACTTGATTAGTAAAATGTATTCTGTTCACGTAGTTAGTAACATTAATCACTGAGCTTTAAATTAAAGTAAAAACTGCAAAACTCCTTTCATGTGAAAGGAATGCATTGGAGGTGACCCGTTAACCCAAAGTGCTGCTTAAAAGCTTTAAAAAGCAATATAAAATTTGTAAAAGATAGTGTGAATAATGTTGCTTTAGAAACAAGTTACTGGTAAACATTTCTGTTCGATAAAGCTGGACCTGGGGGTTAAAGTTCTTTTCTGTCTATTACTTAGAGGACTGGCAATTGGCTGGTTAATGACATTATATTTTGATTATTTAAGCGAGAGGTAGATTGTTGAATACCAAGTAGTGGGACTAAAACCAAAGAGAGTTTGCCCTGATAACCTTGAAAACTCCCTGCAAGCTGCAGATTGCGCTTCAGATTTACTAAACAGAAGGTTTTTTTCATGTTTAAATATAAAGAAAGGAGGTAAGGTTGTAATTAAACCCACCAATTTTGCAGTGCGTGGGGTAGATGCATTTGAGAAAACTCATCTCTGTGTGTTTCTACATTGTAGTATACTTGTGGGGATTTTTTTTGCGAGGCAGCGTAGCGCCTACTTCTCTTTTCCAACTATGTGGGTGTGCATTTGGGAAGCTACCAGCGAGAGTGGTAGAGGTCCCTGGGAAGAGTGGACGGAGGACTTCATCTAAAGTCCTCTCAGCTGTAAGATGGAAATTATGATTGGCAGAACGGTCTCCTTAAATTTCACCAGGTCTGAAAATTAAATAAACTCATGGCGCTAACAAAGTTCCTGCAGTCAGGGTAGGCAACGCAACCATGATTTGCCCAAGGGCATGTGTTGAGTAGGTGGTTTCATACATCACTCCATCGCTGATGCTGGCTGGTCTGCGCTGCTGGGGGCCAGCTGGGTGACAATACTCTGTTCATCTTGACACATTTTTAACCACAGTGTCAGTTAGCATTTAAGGGAGCCGAAAAGATGTATCGGACTTGCTGCGTCTTGCTACTTGGTCTCTATAAGTAGATGTTTCTACACAAGGAATATCCTCTTGGTAACTGTATTTCTGCTAACTGATGGCAAGCAGCAGTAGGTTTCATAAATTTCTGTAGGGTAAGTCTTTGCACGCCAGTCAGCTGATTGAACAGGTTGTTGTCAGTAAATGCGGGACATCTCGGACTGCTTTGCTCCCAACCTTCGTGGTGTTGCTGCTCTGACTTTCCTTAATGCCTGTTCTGGCTCTGCTCGTGATTCTCTGCAGAGCTGGCTTAATTCTGGTTTTGCTTTTTCTGTTAACTTTCTGCTAGTTTAGTGCATCAAATTGACTTATGTGGAGGTTGACTGATTGTCAAGGCCGGCAAGTAGAAGAGGAGGGGTGGAAATGGTGCAGAAGTAGGCAGGTCCCTTCTGTAGGTAGCAAGCTCCTGTGTCCCCTCACCTTATCTCATGAAATCGCGCTCTGTGTAGTGAAAATTAGAGCAGGGTTGAGAGAAGACCTGGACCTGCTGATCTCAAGTGCTAACTTCAAAAATAGTAACTTCTGCTTCTGTTTCTTGACCTCTCATTCCCCTTCATCAACCCCTCTTCCTCCTACTGATGCTTCGTTAAAAACAATACTTTCCCAATCATTAATAGCTAAAACGTGAAATGAACGAAGCGGGGATTCACTCTTAGTCAAGGAAGGAAGAGGTGTTTCAGCAGTGAATTAGTGATTGCTCTGGGAAAGAAACTTTGATTCTTCAGAGCCTAGCGAAACACTGATGGGAATAATAAAAAGGAAGAGGCCAAGTGGCCGGAAGAATGAGAAATGGAGAACATCATGTCTCTGCATTTCCAGCAAAGAGCTGAAAGAAGCAAATGGCAAGTGCATGCACTCCTAAGTCCAGGGAAAGATGATGCAAAACAACCCGAGAGCTGATCTGGTTGAGAAATGATGGAGAAATAACTATGTGGGTATGAGTCAGTAACCAATGTTTTTCTGTTATGGATGGAACAGCTCCTCTATTGCCAGAATTGTAATTTAAAAATTACACAATGTGAGAAACTGTGAATCTCAAGTCACTCTCGTCTTCTTACTCTGAAGTTTTAGTTGATGCGTTTCACATTAAAAGTGTTCTTTTTTTAGAAACAACGCTAAATGAGGAAAGTCTTAATGCTAGTTTTAATTCTAGTAAATCTACCCTAGTTTTTCTAGGCCTTTTCTTAGTGCCTTAGCCAGGGTGATGAAGCTTGCTTTACATGTGTGCTGTGCTCCTGTTTGTTATTGTAGCTACAGATTTGTTATCACTGCCATCGTATTTTAATATTAGTAACATGCATTTGTAGGATCAAATAAACCTCAGACAACCGGACAGTGCATTATGTACAAAGTGTTGACCTGATTGTGTTTTACTGCTGTCTTTTGGGAGATCATTTGGAGGAAAATGCTGAATGTTTGGTTCTTCCCACTTCATTCCCAGTCTTATGGACACTGCTTTCCCCCTGAGAAGGCAGATATTTGCTAATCAAATGTTCTTCTGTTGCTTCTGGAGTTCTGATGCTGCACTGTTGGAAGGCAACATTGTGCTGAAGGATGAGTCTCCTGTTGAAAGAAAATAAAAAACAAAACAAAACAGAAGCCAGCAACCCTGTGTTTTCAAAAATTAATTATAAATACGGTGCTAAAATGTTTTCCCATGCAGTCTTGCTGTCTCAGCATAATTCTACTCTGTACATGACACACAAGCAGCAAAAGCCTGAGATTTTGTTTCTGCAAGACTGCCGTTATTACTAATGTCAGCAGCAATAGTAATGTTGCTTCAGCCAGAACCTTCTCCATCCCACTTACATCCTTTCTGCATCACCTCAAGCTCTTAGTAGGTTCAGACTTATTCCAGCTTCCTTGCCTAAAGTACTGATAATTGACCTAAAATCAAAATGGGTTTTGTTTTTTGGGCATGAGGGCAGAGACTTAATGCGTCCCGAGTGACTATAACTCTTGTCAGAGGTAGCTCTGGAACATAATGCTGCGGAGATCAAAATAATCCCCAGTGCAGTTAGATGAGTTATGACTGTGTTTTGTATAGTATCATATGTAAAATATTGGGTAGATGTAGCAGAAGTGGGTTGACACTAGGTACAGCTGTAACTTTCAATTACCAATGAGTTTTGGGGGTTTTTTTGTTTGGGTTTTTTTTTTGTTTGTTTGGTTGGTTTTTTAAATGTGACCTTTTATGTATTTTCTTGTATTGTTTGCTCTCCTTTTCAGGAATGGCTATTTAATAGGAGACTCTAGAATACAACTATGTCTCAACTCTGCAGTTGGCTTGTATCTAATGGACCGCTATTAAAACAGGAAAAAGTGGTGTATTTAATGGTTAAAGTTTGTCAGTTAAATATTTAAAATGGATCTGGCAAAACATCAGCATTGTGAAGTATTTCAAAGCATTAATCTTCTGTTTAGGATCATATTTTGGGGGTTGTTTTTAGAGAAGAAGAAGAAACAAAATCCATCCAGTGTGGTCTTCTCTTCTCAGTGAAATGTACTGTTACTGTCATCTCTCTAGGGGTCACCTCTGTTCGATCTTATCAAGCAGTCAAAAGAACGAGAAGGCCAAACTGATCAGCCTGAGCCCGCTTCCACTCTCAATCTGCCTCTCCAACATAATCACACTGCAGCAGACCTGTAAGTGGCACGCGTGCTTGAGGTCTAGTAAAATGTGAAGTTAATATTGCCCTTAATATTTGAATCCACTTTGTATTCTGTTTTCCTACTTGTTAGGCTTGGTACTTCAGTTAATGTTGAACTGCTGTATTTGCTGCTGCTTATTATACATGTAAATTTAGCTAAATCAAATTCTGAAGTATTTTTTTCCAAGCCCTATCAAACGTGTACTTGCAAACTGTTATCTTACTTGCCTAGGAATAAATAAGTCCTTTCATCAGGTATTTAATAAAGAACTTGAATTTTAAATTCCTGATACAGGAATAACAGGTTATGGTAGCAATTAATTTCTTTTAATGGGGGAACTGGGAAGAGTTCCTGCAAGTATTATTCATAAAAAATTGTTCCTATATCCTGTGATGTTAAGTGATTAATATATGTTGAATCTCCAGCTATCTTTCTCCTGTGAGATCTCCTAAGCAGAAAGCATCTGGACCTCATGCAAGTGGTACTTCCACTCCAGATGCTCAGCCAGCTGCGACTCCCCAAACGCAGAAACCGCAGAAATCTACCTCCCTCTCTCTGTTCTACAAAAAAGGTTTGTTACTTCTGTGTATGCTGAAATTGCAAAGTTATCTCTTGTTATTTATCCTTTTTTTTTTTTTTGGATTTTGGAGCTCAACATTTCTTAAAAGGTAATAATAGAATCTGTAGTAAACACCATGCAAACCCCCAGCTGCCTCTGGAGAAACAGTAAAACAGTGCCAGCAGGTTAATGCATGCACTTTACACGCTGCAAGTTCGAACGGAAAACTTATCTACAGATTGTAAGAATGGCCATATGGGCTCAGATGGAGGGTTCTTCTATCATAGCATTCTTTTTCCAGCAGTGACCATAAGTAGATGTCATGGAAAGTTTAAGAACTGGGCAAACACATACGGTACTTCCCCTGAATGCTTTCCCAAGCTTTGACTTTCGCTAGCTTGGGGTTTTTCCTGAGCCTTTTGAGATGTGTCTGCTTAGTAGATTCACGTTCCAAATACTTGTTCAGACTCTTTTTGAATTGACATGGACATACGTGAGCAGCACTGTTTGTGGACTTTGGTGTGTCCACTGCCTGTTGTATGAAGTATCCTTGCCATGTATTTTGAACCTGGCTTCTACTACCTTCCTTTGGCTCATAGTCTTTGTAGTGGGAGATGGAGAACCTTCAATTGCTGTCCATCCTCCATTGTGTTCCTTTTATTTTGTATACCCCTATTATTACAATTCCAGTTTATTTTTCTTCTCTGTCTCTGAAGTGTATCTGCTGGCCTATCTTCGACTGCGTACCCTATTCTTTCGCCTTCTCTCTGAACATCCTGATCTGGAACCCTTGATCTGGACCCTCTTCCAGCACACGCTGCAAAATGAGTATGAACTTATGAGAGACAGGCACTTGGACCAGGTAACATTTAACAAAAAAGTTTAAAAATTTTAAAAATACTTTCCTGGACAAAATGTTCCTTATACATTCTTTAGCCATTAGAAATCATTTCTTTATTGACCACTCAAAGGAAAAATTAAATTACAGTGAAGTCTGTCGTCTCAGTTTTTTAAGTACTGGCAGTTAGTTCCTTTGGGGTCTTCAAATACCGTTTATGGCTATTTTCAAAATAATGAAGACACACCAAATTTTCTAATAACTTGCATAAAAAAATACCGATTTTCTTTGGGAAGACAGCATGTGTGGCTGATAAATGTTTTGTTATTCTGCTCTAAAATTGCAGCATGTGAAATGAGTTTGAGAAGATACCATCAGCTCCAATTAGTTGATTGTCATAGAGAAGTAGAGGGAACAGCAGTTGACTTTTATTCTGGAAGTTCTTATGAAGTTGCGTTGCATGCTAGTTTACAGAGCACGGTCAGCACTAGGAAGCTCATCAATTGATTTCTTAATTTGAAATGGAGAAGCTGAATTAATTTTCTCATTTCCAGTTGTCTTGTCTTGTTTCTTTAACAGATCATGATGTGTTCCATGTATGGCATATGCAAAGTAAAGAATGTAGATCTTCGATTTAAAATAATAGTTTCGGCGTACAAGGAGCTTCCCAACACAAACCAAGAGGTATGGAGATTCTTTAATGTTATCCCTCTTTAAACATGTTATGAACTAATTGTTTCTCTCTATAAGACTGAGGGAGCTGGGTCTCTTTAGTTTGGAGAAGAGGAGACTGAGGGGCGATCTTATTAGCGTTTATAAATATATAAAAGGGGAATGTCATGAGGATGGAGCCAGGCTTTTCTCAGTAGCGACCAATGATAGGACAAGGGGTAATGGATTCAAGCTGGAACACAAGAGGTTCCACTTAAATTTGAGAAGAAACTTCTTCTCAGTGAGGGTGACAGAGCACTGGAACAGGCTGCCCAGGGAGGTTGTGGAGTCTCCTTCTCTGGAGACATTCAAAACTCGCCTGGACGCCTTCCTGTGCAACCTCATCTAGGTGTTCCTGCTCCGACAGGGGGATTGGACTAGATGATCTTTTGAGGTCCCTTCCAATCCCTAGCATACTGTGATACTGTGATTTGTCTAAAACAAAAAAAACAACCAAACTACACCTGACCATACAAAAGAAAACTTCTGCTTCACTGTATCTCCATTTTATGGAGGAGTCGACCGTCTCTAATACTAAATGACTCTTTAAACATCTCTCCTCAGAAAGCAAACTTCACTCCACTTTTTTACTTAAAGATACTAAATAACGGGTTATGATTCTATTTGGAGACAGGATGAAAAATTCAGGTCTAGTGCTAACAGGATTTTCAAAGACAACCCAAGTTCTTTTAAGAGTTACCTAACTTAGCATTAGGGGGACATAAGCAGATAACTTTCTGTAGAAGCTTTCAATAGAAATAAGATATCAAATAGATATGTATGTTATAGATCAAACAGGTATGTATAAATTAAAGTTGCAGGTTTAATTCTGACACGAAGAAGTTCCTTTCTTTGTAAAGGCCTTACTGTACTTAAATCTTTGCACAAAATGATAATTAAATCAATACAAAATCAAACAATCAGGCAGTTAATTGAACTGCAGGCATCCTTTTAGTAGCAGAATTTCTAATAGTGTATTTGTGCATCTTGGCTGAACTCCAGACTTCTGTCTCCAAGCCTAAAGAACTATTTTATCCACATCAGGTCGGTAATTAATTTTTTTTAGCCTTGCAAGGTATGGACAGTAGCAAAGCCTTTTTTTGACAATTGTATGTGTGAAAGCTTACATTTGGAAGATGTAAAAGTACTGATGAACTGCGTTCGCACTAAGGGGCTGTGCCAGTTAATTAAGTAAGTGCCTCTACTGCTGTTCATACATGTTTGGAAAAAAGAAACCATTTTAAACAGTTCTAAATAGTAGTTACAATGGCTTGCATACAATGCACGTGCCATCTTGGCTCATATCTAACACAGATTTTTTTGAATGGATTTATGAGTTTGTGAAATGTAAAATTATCTTTTTTTTACTGTGTATGATTTTCTCACCCTCCGTAGACTTTCAAACGTGTTCTTATCAGGGAGGAACAGTACGACTCCATTATAGTCTTCTACAACTTAGTGTTTATGCAGAAGCTGAAAACGAACATTTTGCAGTACGCTTCCAACAGGGTAAGCTGCTAGTTGTGTTTAGTATTAATTATTTAGTAGACTAGGAATATAGAGACAATAAAACCTTACGATTATTTTATTATTTTTATAGCCTCCCACTCTGTCACCTATCCCACACATTCCTCGCAGCCCTTACCAGTTTTCCAACTCTCCTCGGCGTGTCCCTGCTGGCAATAACATCTACATCTCACCCTTGAAGAGCCCATACAAATTCTCCGATGGGTTTCAGTCGCCCACAAAGATGACTCCAAGGTCTAGGTAGGTTGTTGACAAGCATTTATTTGACTAAATTAAAGGAATTTCAGGGATTTTAGTGGAAGCAAGTTGGAAAACTGCACAGTCTAGTTTGTCAGTAGTCTGTTGTTATTATATCTCTTCTGGTTAAAAGTTTGTGTCCTGTATTTGGAATCTTTATTCATCTTTGAGCTCTTTTTTTGTTGCAGTTGAGTCAGTGTGCTCAAGGAGATTGGGGTTGGAGTTTATTTTGTGGTAGGTTTTTTTTTTTTTGGTTGGTTGGGGTTTTTTTTTTTGTTGTTTTGTTTTTTTTTTTGTTTGTTTTTTTTTTTTTTAGAATAGTCACATCCAAGAGGGGGTTTCTGACCTAGTTGTTTAAATGTTGTTGGCTTTGAGTCTGGATCACACTTCTGGAAAAACATAGATGAGCTTTGTACGTTTGTTTAAAGAGAAAATACTTTTTTGGAACAAAATGGTTCAGAGTATTTAGTTGACTGAGGAGAACATTTCAAACTGGTCACTAGTTCTTAGCAGATGAGGATGACAGCAGATGCGCAAGTCTCCAGTGGGTTTTTCAAACTAGGATCAAGTGAGCCCCATTGCATCTGGGCCACTGCGTACAAAAGTTAAAATATTTTTGTATATTTTAGGTTGAAGTCCTGCATGGTTTTGATTAGCAAACACCTAAATGTAATGATGGAAGGATGATTATCTGGGTACCCAGCACGGAAGCGTCTTCCTGATGATAAGGGACAGACTGTGGGGGCCTCTGATTCTTCGAGCCACAGTTTCTTTTCTATCTGTGTGGTACGGTTCATTTGGTGATTCAGCATTTGGTGGCCCAAAAAGAAATGTGACCAGTCTCAACACAGTAAAGCATAGTATGGATTTGCACTATAAATGCAAAGAGAAGGGAAGAGACTTTGTTAATGTCTTATGCTAAGCTGTGCAAATTAGTGGATTCTTCTATCATTGTTAAATGTAGCGTAATCTTAAATACTTCTCTTCTTCATTTGGCAGAATTTTGGTGTCGATTGGCGAATCATTTGGGGTGAGTTTTAACATTTTTAATGTCTGGTCTTGAATACATGTAACTTTTGGAGGAAGGGAGATACCTTGCTGACACCTGTAGAACTGGCCAGTTCTACGTCTCTAATTTAAAGTGGTATGTTATGGAATCTGTAAGCACAAATATTACAGGGGTGTCCTGTTAACTCCTTTCAAATATCTGGACCTCACTTTTAAATTTCTTGCATTTTATTTTAGTTGCTTTGAAAGAAGATAGAGTTCTTTAAACTGCAGAATTCTAAAATTCCTGATTTATTTATTTTTTTATTAGTGGATGAACTGGAAAATTTGAGTACTTACAGGATTTATAGGCAATTCTTTCCTTGTTTTCTTGTAATTTCAGGCTTCTGAAAAGTTTCAAAAAATAAACCAGATGGTGTGCAACAGTGACTGCCAGCTAAAACGCAGCGCAGAAGTAAGCGCTGCTCCGAAGCCACTGAAGAGGCTGCGCTTTGATATAGAAGGGCAAGATGAAGCAGACGGAAGGTGAGAGATTGTTCTTGGCTCTTCTGTAATCTTACCTATATTTGGTTCTCAGGGCCTTCCATCCCAACTTCTTCCTGACATCCCGACTTCTATTCATTTGTGAACGTTAGTAAATATATTAAATGAGAGATGGTACCACAATACTTCTCAATTAGACGCTTTGATGTCAGAAGCAGGGATTTATTCAGTGCTTATACATCCAGCATCTCAGCGTTACTGCTGAGTGCTGAGCTGTGCTGTTGTCTTTAGTCAGTCTTTTAAAAAACAACCCCCCAGGTTTTTTTAGACATAGGAGAAATCAAGCAACTCTTGAATTGAGTGTGGACAAAAAAAGAGTTTGCATCTGTGTAAGAGAAGGCGATAGTGAAATGAACTAATCTTGATTTAAAGTTAGGATATGAGAATAAAAAAAAAAAAAAAGCCCCTTTTTAACTTTTGCTTAACCATCTGCTTTCTCTCTGCAGCAAACACCTACCCCAGGAGTCCAAGTTCCAACAAAAGCTTGCAGAAATGAGTGAGTATTATTTTTTTTCATTAACTGACCAGCAGTGAGTGCCTTGGAAAAAGCAGTTTGGGGCCACTCAGATAAAAAACATTGCTCAACACTAATGTAATTTCAGTAAATTGCTTAGTTTTTTGTACTTGCACCACTTCATCTTGAAAATGCAGGTTAGAAAATGGAAATCCTCCAAAGCCTTTTTGAGAATGTTAAATGGCACAGCAGCATAGAAGATGCTATATTACCTGTGAATAAGAAAATGAGCATGGCACATTCTTCCTAAACACTAGAATTCTTGAAATGGAATTAAATGCTTGCCAAGGCTTCCCTATTTGTTGTAATGACAGACCCTTAGCTGAGAGTTTGCAGGTAGAAATCAGTAGTAATTGGCAGCAACATTTAGTTGACCAGAACACCTTTTTAGTTGATTACAGTGCGGTAAAGGAAAACTATATACACAGAAAAATTGTATGTAATTTTGTATGTTGCTTTGCTGTCTTTTATACTAAAGTGCCTGAGACTGCTTTTTCTTCTACTGCAGATCAGCATTTCTTTCAGATTTTATGGGATCACTTTTCTGAATTTCAAATGAAAGTCAAATCTAGCTTATGAAAGGCGTAACGGCCCCATCCCCACATCCGAGTTGTATTTTCCACTCCTGAGGAGGAACACGCTTGGTCTGACCAGGCATTCTCGTTCTCTGGTAGAGTCTCAGCTCTGCAGCTGAGTGGATTTGTCCATTAAAAATTCTCACCTAGCAAGTGTTTCCTCATCATGATAGGAATGAGTATGGATCTAGGCACCTCCCCTTTATTTTAGGGTAGGGAAAATGTTTCAGTGTTTATTTGTGGCAGAGGTTAAGAAGGGATGTTCTATCTCATGTCCAGTTGTGTTAGAGTGTGTCACTGGGGGGGGAAAAGGGCATTTCCTGGGCTGGTTGGCTCTGGGATGCAGGGACTGCTCAGCTGTTGCATCTGCCTGGCAAGGAGACGAGATGCCGAGGTGATGCAGTCCACCTGCCCACCGGGAGGATGAAAACAGACAAAGTGAGGGTACAGAAGCCATGAGCAAACTTGAACTTGAGCAAACAGGGGGAATGAATTTCTTAACATGTGTGAGATCGAGCAAGAATTGCTGAAGCAACTCAGAACTGCTTATTTTAATGAGTGATTTATTTAGAATAGTGTACTTCTATTCCTTGTGTCATTACAAATTTTTACAATAAATAATCACGTCCAAAGTAATTCTGAAGACAGTATTTAATTTCACTTTTATTTTGTGGTTGGTTGTTTGTTTGTTTAGCATCTACTCGAACAAGAATGCAGAAGCAGAAACTGAATGATGGAAACGATACCTCAGCCAGTGAAGAAAAGTGAGATTCTTCTCAGGACCAGGGGCTGCACTGCAGGCCCCCCTAGATTGTTTTTGTTTTACAGCCTTCATTAACTGAGTTGCTTTTTTAGTTGCTTTTTATTCCGAACTGCTAGTTGAAAGCATTTGGAGTTTTAAAAAATTTTTTCATGATACTTTGCCTTTTGATGTAGCATATATACAACGTAAGCCACTGAATTTAATTTATATATATTTTTGAGTATTTTAAAAACAGACTTGGAAGGTGTTTTAGTTTCCTATTGCAGCATTACTGATTTAAGCTAATTCAGTCTACTTGGATTGAATTTTGCTGTCTAAAGACAAAAATGTTAGCTAGAATGATTTGAAATGCACTAATTTTGTTTCTTAGCTTTCATTTTTTAGATTTTCATTACTTGCAAATTTTGAAAATGAGGGGCCAGAAACTGCAAAGATTTGTCTCTGTATATAATTAGCACATCAAATTCCCATTAACTTAAACTGCACAGCAGTCATTGACCTTGCAGAGTCAGGGCCTTACGTCAGAAATCCAACCTGAATTAAAAGCAAACTCATTATGTAGCCATACTACTGAAACCAATACTTAGTGTTTTGTAGTTTCCCTTCCCCAGTTCTCACCCCAGTGTAATTTGGGAGGGCGGTTACACTGCCCATCAGTTCGAATTTCATGGAATATGAATCCCACAGAGATTCCTCCCAGAAGCTGAAGCTTCTTCCCATGTGCAGAGTACTTGATGTATGTGCACTTTCTTATCTTGGAAAATCTCATTATTAAGAAAAAAGAACCCACAAAAAGTACCCATCTGGTACACATAAGACTTCAAAAATTCTAATGATGCAGAATTTTTTTGATTTCTTCAAATTTTGACCTCACTGTTGCCAGGCCAAATAGCTTGCGAAACAGGCACCAAACCTGTTTCCTGTAGCTGAAAGCCGCGTGGCTCCAGTTGGGTTCCAGGTTAGAGTAGCCTGGTCTCTGAAAGCACAGGGCATCTCCCATTGCCCTTCCTGCAGCCGCTGCACAAAAGCCGAACTTGATGAGCCCACGTTGGGGAAAAGCAGTCTGCCTTATTTTACTGAAAAGGCAGAATTTAATAGGCAACTTGTGAACTGTTACAACTACACAAAAAAAAAACCCACAACCCAACACCAAACAACAAAAAAAACCCTAACCCCCAAAACTTTTTTGGAAGTTACTGATTCAGGTACTGGATTTTTTTTCTTGCAGTGATAAAGGCTTTGCAAAATACCCAGTTAAGGAAAGCACATATTTTATTTCCAGTGGATTAAAATTTCAGTAAATAAATTAAGTCCTAGTTTAACATTACCCATTTTAATGAAATTTAGCTTTCACAGCTACTTAAATTAAAACCGTTATAGTAGAAAAGCACGCTATTCATTACACAAACATTTTAAAAACCACATCTTCTCTGGGTAGCTTATTTAGAAATGGTTTAGCTGAACCTGGAATACTTACACCAGTATATAACGATCAGCTCTTGTGTCCAACGGAAGCTAATGCCAGAGCTACCAAAAATTCTATGAACAGCACACTGATTTGTGAATGAATTTTAAAATGAAATTGAGTTATTTTTTTAGTATCAACATGGCTTCGACTTTCTTCCTGAAAACTGTACAGAAATGTTAGAATACCTTATGTTTATTTTCTCACTTCTTGCAGTTTTACAGACAGAATGTATGTTAACATTGGGGTACACTGACTGTAAGCTCTGTTACAGCCGTTGAAGTTCTTCCATGATCCTTTGGCCAGAGGGGTGATGTTACAGAGTCCAGTACCTAAGCAGATCTGTTATTTCTTTACTGTGACAATGTATTTTTTTGTTCAAAGAGACTGAAGGCTTTACATCAAATGTATGATAATATTTTATACAACTAATCAGTTTTTCTCCTTTCAAGATAAATAAAATAGCTTTTAAAAGATTGGTAGTTGGTAATTTTCTTTTACTAGATGGGAAGGTGATTTCATATGGCAATGATGTCCAGTTTTATCATGCTTCCACTGTGATTCTGCAGCTGGTACAATCAGAGGTGCTTGAGGCACTCCTTCTGAGAAGCTGGTGTCCACCTTTAGAAACGCTCCCATCCTTTCAGCCACCCTGCTTTTTTCATCATCGATTCTTTTGCTTTCAGAACTGTTGAAAACAGCCCGGGATGTCAAAAAACCTGTGTAAGCCACTGTGGCTTTCTGGGCCGGGTGTCTGGTTGTAGGCACGTCAGCCTCGTGGCTCCCTGTCCTTGCTTTATCGGAGTCCGTAGGTGCCTGTGACTCATGACTCTGCTGAACTTGCAGAGCTATTTATAGCTTCAGAGTTCATGACAATGATTAGAGCATAAAGTGCATCGGCTGACTTGCCAGTCCCTGCCCCCTCCGAAAACGCATTTTCAGAGTCTTTATTTTTAAGCAGATACATACGCAAACAAATGTGTATTCAAATTAAAGGCTTTTTGTCAGATTTGGAAATCCTACTGTGTTTGGGAGTCCCTTTCTTACAGTGAGACCTTGTTGTAGTCAGAATGGGTTAGAATACTGAAACTGTTTCAGGAAAAAAAAGGAAAATTAGAATTCAGAGCAGTAGACTTGGAGAGAAAACAGGACAGGCATTTCAGGTGCCTGATGGTGAGGATTGCACCACTGATCAGACTCTCCTCAGCACAGTGGAGATACGTGCGTTTGTGGGGAAACCTTGTCTCTACCGAAGCTGTTAGGTGTAAAATGAGGTCATGTGAAATGCCCGTTTCTGTCCATTGAGGCTAAGAGGAGTTTGACCTATTGGCTTGGCCGTGTGGCCATCTGGAGATGGCTGAGCTGCCTCCCAGCCTCTTCTCCACATGCTGTTTGTTCTTCTGTGTTGCAGAACGTGTACACCACATGTTCACAGGTACAGGAGTGGCTGCAGGAAGACACCTCTGCCAAAGGTGAAACTGCTGGAGAAGATGATGCCTGTGTGATGCTGGTGCAAAGTACTAAATGAAATATTTTCAAATGCAACAAGGACACTGGTTATAATGTACATTTGGTTCAGAAACAATTCTTGGTGTTTTGAGGACAATTTTATTAATCATTATGTGACTAGGGCACTAATTTCATTGAAAGGTAGAAATACACTTAGGCAAATTCTCCAGCTCTTTTTTTTGCAGACTGTTTCCATTCTGCTTACAAATACTTTATCTGGTGGTGGTGATTTCCTGAAGAACACAGTCAGTCTTAATATGTCTCTTCTTTTTTTCCCCCCACTACTAACTACACAGCCAACTCGGTTTACAAGTGTCAGACATTCTTCACTTATACTGAAAAGAAAGGAAAAAATCCCACTCATACATTTTAAATATGGCATTTTTATTAATCGTCTATTTAAACCAGGGAAGTTTATAAAGAAACAAGAAATCAAAACATATTTTTATGTTCAGGCTGTAAACTTCTACATCATTAGGTGGCAGCCAAGGAGTCCTGCCTCTATGGGGTAAATAAATGCTTTGTTTTACAAGGAAAGCTCATGGAAATTGTTCAGATCATATAAAACCAGCAGTTTATACAGTTATCAGGCATTGTAACAAAACTCTACAGGTGGGTACTAGATGACAGTGTGATGCTGGCTTTTGGCTTCAGCAACTTTGCCTTTAAATGACCCTATCCCTGTTGGTGTTTTTTTTTTTTTTTCTTTCAAATGCCATTTGATTCAGAAAGTTGTTTATCTGGTTCCCTTTCTGCAAAGTTGGAACATCCCTCTTTATTTAACCCCCAGATACAGTTTACACTTGACCTTATTTTCACTTTTTAACAAATACCTTTTTGTCTGTGGTGTCCTAAAACAGAACAATACCTACATACTTTTAAATACTTTATGAAGTATTTAACATGCAAGATCCACAAACATAAGCTTGCTGCAGACCATCTCACTATGGTACAATGCGTCCTTAATTTCTTCTAAAATGTCCCACGATTGTGTTTCAAGCACATAGTTACATACATGCATCCACATTTAACCACCTATGCCAGTATGTTTTTTTAAACATTGACCTTTAAGTGCCAAGGAAAGTGCATGCAATCAAAGTAAAAAAATAAAATAAAATTAATAAATGAATGTAACGCTATCCCATCTGGGGCAGATGAGGCATATTGCATGAATAAAAAGCCACCACCGACACATCGGATCTTTAGACTCACCCTCGTTCACTCCAGAGATGCTTTTTCTCAAAATTACAGGCTTTGTCAATTGCTCTGAAATTGCAACTAGGCTTTAATGTGTACACTAGGTTGGAAATGAAGGGCAGAAAGGAAATAAATTGAAAAGAAAATGGCACTATTGATTATATTAAGCCAGAGATGCCCGGCTAAAAGTGCAGGCCCTTTTGACCACAGTAGTTGTTGAACTACTGTGTTAAGAACTTGGGCCGGCTCAGGAGAGTGGTACCGCTCTCCAGTGCTGTCAGTGCACGGAGCGGTGTCTCCAGGGAGCCACGCTCTTCACTGAGCAGAGAATGGTTTTGAACAGATGTTGAATTTAAAAACAATCATTTCACATTTCCAGTTGTGGTTTGGTTCTCTAAGTAAAACAACCGAAACATGCAGCAAGACCTTTTATAGTAGGTTTCTTGGGAAGGGCAGAGTGACCAAAAGGCTGTTACAAGTGGCACAGGTGCCCAGCTGGTTCCAGTGCCGAGTGAGAGTGGCTGTGTGCGAGTGCAGGGCCGTGTATGTGGGGCAGGATCCCATACCAACTGCTACCCAAAGGCTGGGCTGTGGTGGGACACCCCCTATCCGTGCGCTGCTATGGCTAAGAAAATGCTGACAGGTGAATCTGGCAGTTCTTGAGCCCAGGACTGAAAGGGGCAGAGACCTCACTCCAGTTATCCCTGGCTTAACCAGGGAATCTGGAATTCCCCAGCCCTGGCTTATGTAGAACTGCCTTGTGTCTATGCTTTGGTACGATGAATGCTGGGCTGTATCATATAAAGTTTGCAGAAACGTTGTGCCCTACCATGACATGTTTTACTGTCTGCGTTAACTTCTATCTGTGTGCCTGAGGCTTTTCAACACAAATATATCAAAGCTGATCTTGTCCCCCAGGGAAGTTGTGATTTTGATGAAACTGCATTATGTACCGGAAAGTTTTTGGCCAGTTCTGTTTGAATACAAAATACTGACACAGCTGCTGAAGTATGGACTTATGCTGCTAAAGGAAGCTGTACTAATCACTGAGGGGGTGGCAGAACATGTTTGTTAGCGGTAGATGATCCAATATAGTTCTAGTGAGAGTCTGTGGCAAACGCCTCAAACACATGTATTTTACCACACCATTTTCCAAAATAATTTGCTTATGGCCCTCTTCCAAAGTAAATTCTGCTGTCTGCGTGCCTCACCCTTCCACTCACACCTGCAGGGACTGAAGACAGGCACTACTCACTACTCCTCATCTTCTTCTCCAAGGATGCAATTCTCCTTTTTCCTCCTCCTCCTCAAGGAACAGGACTGTCAGAGAAATGATCCTCCAACACAATAACAAACAGTTATTTCTACTTTCAAAATGAGGAAACGAAGCTGTGATCATTTAAGGGAATTAGGTTCTTAAAAAAAACATTTGAGGATTAGAAAAAGTCATTGAAGGATTCTGTGGCAGAGCAAGGATCTGAAGGACTGTCACATGACTAATTATATTAGTGTACTGAGCCTGGTCATCCAGCATCTTGCCTTCTCTGTTTGTAAAATACTTTTAAAGTCACTTAAAGCCACTTCACCTAGTAAAAATTTAGAGAAAAATAATTTCTCAGGATTAATTCACAGTTGCCTGTTAGAAAATTCAAGTAAATGCTTCATGGACTCAGCATCTTCTGTAATGGGGCAAACCTCCCTCTGTGCAACACTGGATGGAGTTTCATCTAATCATGGAATCATAGAATGGTTTAAGTTGGAAGGAAGCTTAAAGATCACCTAGTTCCAACCCCCCTGCCATGGGCAGGGATACCTCCCACTAGACCAGGTTGCTCAAAGCCCCATCCAACCTGGCGTTGAACACTTCCAGGGATGGGGCATCCACAGCTTCTCTGGGCAACCTGTTCCAGTGCCTCACCACCCTCAGAGTGAAAAATTTCTTCGTAATACCTATTCTAGATCTCCCTTCTTCCAGTTTGAAGCCATTGCCCCTCCTCCTATTGCTACATGCCCTTGTAAAAAGTCCCTCTCCAGCTTTCTTGTAGGCCCCCTTCAGATACTGGAAGGCTGCAACAAGGTCTCCCTGGCACCTTCTCTTCTCCAGGATGAGCAACCCCAACTCTCTCAGCCCGTCTTCCTAGGAGAGGTTCTCCAACACTCTGATCATCATCTTAACTCACTTTAGTCAGTTATAAATTAAGCATCTACTCTACCTTAGCCATCCAGTCTCCTCAATGGTCAGTGATGAGGGAGGGGCATGTCCAGAGGGCAACTCCTCTCACCTAAAACAGGCATGTAGGTAAGTGGCATGGTCACCTCACAGCACTGACCAAAGGAGAACATGAAACAATGTATTTGGACAAGGTGTCCTTTTTGCCACATGCAAAATAATACAAGTTTCACTCTTACAATTTAATTGTAAGACCCATTTTTATCACTTCAAAACTATCTTTGTCTCCATTTTTCTTAAAATGATCTATCTGGGGATAGATAGCAAGACAGGAACAAAAGAAATCTCAAGTGGAACTTCCCTTTCCTTGAGATTTTGTTTGGGTGCCTTTTTCTTGGTAACAAGCAACCACATGATTTTCTGAGTACCAGAACACACAGCACAATAATTCATGTCTAGACAAAGACTGTGAACACTTCCTGGTCCACTTGGGGTGTCAGGGAACGTGCTTGGTGTAACAGAAAGGAAGATTTATTTTTTTTTCATTCTGTCTAGAAAAATGGACGTGAGTGCCAGGAACTCAAAACTAATATCCAGCTGAAGTTCTTCAGGGTTTATGTATTTACACTCCAAATAAACATGAAGTGAAACATGTCCTCCTACCAATCAGAAAGCCTCTCATGCTAAAGAATTTATTACTTTATCATATGTTCAGAAAAACAAGTTTGTATCTTCACCGGATGATAAACCAGGCGCAAAGACGCCCACTGTGGCATATTAACTCAGTTTGGTGATAACAGTGTACTATGAAAGTTTTAGCAGCAAACAGGTCACTGTCCCACAAAATCCAAATGCAGGTTGTTTAAAACAAAAAAAAAAAAAGAAAAAAAGAAAAAAACCTTAGACAAGATAATGATAGCTTAGTTTGCGTAACTTGAAGTGGGAAAGGGTAGTTACTGCATTAGATTTTTGTTGTTAAATTCTGACCGTTGGCAATGAACTCTCACCGTACATCTATGCTGTAGCCATCTTTACAAAACCTATATGGTAGCAGACTTTTACACTTTTCCTAAGCTGATGGACACTGAGCCTTTCTTTCCAAACCTTTGCATGTTCTGACCATGGATAAGTTCTCCAAAGCAGAAGTATTTTTCAGGAGGGAAGAGGACGTGCTCTTCAGCTTGGTGGTAGACTGACCTCAATTTCGGAATGCTCCCACTCTGCTTGCTTTGCTAATGAAGTTTTTCAGGAGGTCGTGGTCCATTTCTGCAAAGCCTTGAGTTTGTGTAACAACAGTTAAATGGTTTATGCAAAATCTGAAGCAAAATTCTTCCAAGTCCTAGGAACAAATTGAGGTAATTTGTAATGTGAATGATTGTTTTTCTGTTTCAAATCTCTCAGAGATTCTGTCAGAGAATATACCAGGTTGTTCACATGTCTAATCCCTTTTCCGATCAGTTTGATTAGATCACAAATTGACAGGATGAAATTTGCTCATACAAACTATTCAATAAACCCTCTCTGAGGAAACAGGAGTAACCACCTAAATCGACTCTAGAACTCCATCACATTTACCGAGCTCATTAGAAAAATTATTAATAAGTGAAACCATCAGCTTTCCCCACATACAACTCGGTAACTCCTTTCTTTTCCTCCCTGCACTGAATTCAGTAGCGGTCCTGTAAAAGACAGCATATATCCTAGTCTTTCCGGAAATAAAAGCAAAATATGATGTAACATTTGATGATGCTCAGTGAACACAAAATAAATGTTAGGATACACACGTCTTTCATGGCGAACCTAGGAATTATGTCCTCCTATCTAGGAACTGGGATTCCTAGATAGCAAAAATGGTTCTGTCTTGTCCTGGTTTTGCTGTAACAGGATGTTCAGATATTCAGCAGTGGATGGGTACAAGGCATTAAGCCATACAACCGTGATTTCACATAGCAAATTTTGCCCACTCAAACTCCTCACAAGAGCAACAATCCTCTCCACGCACTGGGTCAATCCCCTTTAGCTGGTTCATATGCAATAACTTGCTATTGAAGGAAAATCAATCACCTTCTGCAGCAAGCAGAGCTGGAGCCAGCAGCAAGGCAAGTCTAAATTGGCAGTATGATCCATGAGCTATAAACCCTTCAAGGGTTACAGCAAAAAGAGGTCTCTTAATCCATGCCAGTTTTATTCTGTGTTAACTACACAAACATTGCAGCCAGGGATTAATAGTAGAAAGAAATTCAGCAGAACGCCTGTGCATTTCCCTTTGGAACCTTTTCCTTAGATTGAATGTTTCAAGTCTATTGCCCCTGTCAAGGTGTAACTAAAGCTTTAACAGAGGCCAAGCAGCACAAAATATGCTTCAAAAAGAAATAAGGTAGCAGCAATGCACAGAAGTAAACTGTATTTCTCATCAAAAAGTACTGGAAAGCAAGAAAAGGAATGAGAATAGAAAAAGAAATAAAAAAATGCAGAAGATCAAAGACACTGACAGTTTAAGTTTCAGAAGACCTCTGAAATGCTACTGCCAGAACCTGGGTTGCTTCAGACTCAACCTGGGTTACTTAAAAGTCAACACGCAAACTTTTACACTAAAATAAAATGAACAGCAGCTGCCTTTTCTGGTACTGATCTATGGAGAGGACCACAGATATCATGGTCACTAATTTTGCAGTTTCAAAAAACACTGGCTTTTCATTCTGTTATATCGAAGATAATTTAAAATTTGCTAAGGTGTATATTAGAAATATGCTTTCAAATAACTTGTAGCAGCAACTCTATTTTCTGAGGCTAGCAAAGAATATTTTCAAGCATTTTTAATCCTAACAGATGCATACAGTAGCCAAGTCAGTCTTCAGTTAATTTGATATGTTAATGGCTGATGACGCAGCACTATAGTCTTTCACTTGCAGTGTTCACATTTAATGGCAAAGAATTGAATTAGTTCTATCTTTTCAAACTTCCAAAATATTAGGCCTTTTTCATAATCCTTCTTTGGACAGTTTTCTACTGATGTTCTGATACACCGCACATAGTTCTCAAACCAATTTTTACTATATTAATGCAATACGCTAATAGATTCTGGCTTACCTCACGATTTCTTAGACAGAGACTATCCCATGTCTTTGATAAAGAAGTCCTTGCTGTGATTCTCTGAAGCAGTTCTACTATATCCCTTTCTGAGCTGTGGATGTAGGGAGGAGGGCAACAATGCACTCCTGAGTTTGGCACATGCTGCACCTGTGGCAGGTGAACCAATTCATCATCTGATGATCGTGTTAAAATATTACATGTTTTGAAAGAATACTAGGTATACGGAATAAAGCGTTGAATCATAGAAGGAAGAGGAAGTTAACATATATTTAATCATCTAGCCAATCCCTTTTATTGTGTTTCAGCCGTTATAAACTCTAGTACTTTGTCCAGGACAGTTTTACTGCTTCACCCGACACAGGTCAACTAAAGGTACTTCTGCTTTAAAGATGTTAAAAACTGTTGAAAAGCTTGTAAAAGGAAAAACTCCAGAGTA
Organism: Vanellus vanellus; assembly: GCF_965231255.1. Taxonomy (NCBI): domain Eukaryota; kingdom Metazoa; phylum Chordata; class Aves; order Charadriiformes; family Charadriidae; genus Vanellus; species Vanellus vanellus. The sequence goes on from NC_138905.1 coordinate 191,205,721, forward strand.
AACTTTTAATGAAAGCTGCTGTTAGGAGACTCAAATCATTTGGTGCTCCCTTCCTGTCCAGTCTTCCCTGATATGCTGGGCTTCTACCGCCACAACACACTGAACGTACAATTCCTCTCTGCCTGTCAGCTGTTCATGCCTTCCGTTGCAGATACCTTGGTTACAACTGCCTTGTAAACAGCATCTGATTATCATTATCTCCTAATCTGATGTTATCCCCTCTTTCGATTTACAAAACTCACTGACTTCCTGCCTCCTCTTTGCAACTCCTACACAAATTTATCTCATCTAATATGCTGCCTCCATACAGCACAGACTACTGCGACATTTTTAACTCAGTTTTTGTTTCAGTCCCTTCTTTCTACTTGCTTCCTATACCTGGAACTGTTTATCAGTCCACCATATTGTACTTCTAGCCTCTCCTCCTTTAAAACTTCATCCTACATTTCACAGCCAGGCAAAAGCAAAAAACCAAGTATTTTTAAAAAACATTGTTACCAGCTATATATTTTGGCTCTTCTATTAGTTTATCTTCTGTTTGGCTATATTAATTTTATTCTTGTAAAGCAGAAGAAATCTTGAACAGAAAGATGAGGACTTCTCAACTAAGATGCTCAGTTATAACAGCACTACTAAGTCTAAAACGCACACACAGACTTCTTGAATAACAAAACCCACTGCATCATTGTTTCCACAGTCAGCATAGCACTAAGAAGTTGAGAAAAGGAAAACATCCTTGAAAGTATTTGTCTGTTTACCTAAAAAAAAAGTGCTTGCAGTACTGCTGATAAGAGGTTGAGTGCTAGTGAAACATTCCAGAACCAAGGGCAGACCAGACGACAGGATATGGCGACAGGAATAACAATAGGTAATTTGTTGTGTGTCATTGTAAACAACTTGGCAAGAGTGGATTTTTTTTATGGAAGCATAAGTGTAAATAGGGATGGACGTTACAGGTAAATTCTCCCACTGCCTGTAAAAGGCGGTACCAGAATGACTGTATCAGACACCAACTCAGGAAGTGAACAGGCAATGCAAAATCCAAAGGTGGAGAAGTAAACGACAGTGAGAAATTTCCATGTTATGCCATGCCAGATGACAAGGCAGGAAGCAGATTAAGAATCCTGACTCACAGGTGCAAAGCAAGCCAGGAAGAAAGCACTAGTAGCTGCATTTTTTTTATAACTTAAAAAGGGAAAACAAACGTCTGGGAAGCCAGTAACGGAAATGGCAGTAATCATGTCTCATCAGTTAAATGCAGTTATGTTTATATTAAATAGTTCCACTTCTCAGATAACAGCTGTTTGCCTGAAGAGAAGTTCTCCTTACCTGAGCTTCATATTTGACAGCGGCGGAAAGAAGAGCAATGGCATTCTCTTCACAAATGCCTTGTTTGATTGTTTGCTGGCAAAGCTTTTTCAATCTGTTTTCTCTATACAGTGTTGCCAAATCTAGCAATCCTGTGAAAATTCATACAGCTTTAACTATCCTGGTGCAAAACATTAATTTATTTTAAAATTAATCAATTACCCTATTGTTTTAGGCTGAATTAATCAAAGACTTGTTATGTTTTTTCCCCTCGATGATGAGTGCATTTTTAAAAGTCCTCAAAAGACGTATAAAAACGGGAGCCTTTTATTACTAGGCAAGTGTTCTGTCGTCTTGTTCACTGTTTTATATCTCATTCCAGGCATCAATTAGTGACTTACATCCCCTTAAATTCATGCAGGAAAGAGCTTCCTTTTCATTCATGATCAAAGCGCCACAGCTACTCAAACAGAAACATTTTAGGATGGCGTTAGTGCCTTTTTAAGGAAAAAATTTCTTAATATGAGAAACAATGAGTACTTCTTGAACATTTTGCATCTTTGATGTTACTGTCTCCCCGCCACTCATTTTCCTTGGACGTTTCCTGCTACTGCATCCCTTCTTCCTGACACCTGCCAAAATCAAGATTTAAGTGCTAATAAAACTAAAACTAACAAGCCCTGCTTTCTTCACCCTGTCATGACACACACATTGAACTTTTCAGAAATAGTAACCTAGAGTTATTTCCATTCATGGCAAATACCTATTGCATCTTCGGGAGGGAGCCTAATGTTGTCTGTATACAGGTATTCCAGGAAGGCTCGGTAAACAGGATAAGAAAATTCACTCATTTCTATAATTTCGTCATCGTTATTCAGTATGGAACGAAAATGTTCACACCTACAAAACACGGACAAAGATCGTATACTGTAAAGACTCAAGCTTGAAAGAAGAGCTGCAGCAAGAAGTTGGTAAAAAAAAAATAAAATAAAAATCAGTCATTACAGACTAAGTATACAACCACACACTCTAGCTACATGATTTCTTGGTTTGAACATGTTAATTTCTTTACGCCTTATAAGGCTTATAAGCCTTATACATATAACTCAATTTTCCTTTACTTCTGTTATTAATATTTTATAGGAGGCTCTATTTCTACTTACAGTATCTTTAAAGTTGGTCCATGTGGATTTGATGTAATTTTCTTAAATACATTACACATTAACTGTGAATTTTATTACCTGGCTTGTAATAGGTAAAGTTTGCAATAAAGTTAGACAATTCCCACATTTCAACCTGCTTTCTCCAACATGATCTAGTGAGGAGGTAATTTAATATTTTAGATAACATTTATTCCAGTGTCAGAGTCCATACACAATTTAGCATTACATTCAATCATTATACTCAAGGAATAAAGTATTTAAAGTGAAGACAGTCTCACCCAGATCTTTCATCTCCTTTTTCTTATAAGCCTGAATACTTTTGTGACAGACAAGAAAAAGCACTGCCTTTGATAGCTGTACTCACAGCAACTTCAACTCACCATAACTTACTGCTCCCTACAAAACATCCTGTAACATTTGAATTGTTTTCAAATTTTTTGCTGATGGAAAACAAACATCACCACCTCAGGTAACTTTTCCTATAACAGTCACAATGTAATTGAATTCTTTTGTACTACACCACTTACTTTCTAACTCTCCCACATCAGAATTTGCTTTTGTTTCACTAAAACTTTCATGTAAAAGGTAGGTTGGTTTCCTTTTAATGATATTGGGACAAGTCCACATCGTAAAGACAGCATAACTTAGATACAAATGAAGAATAAGTATTTATTTTATCACTTAATTTACCTTTTTCACATTTGATTTTGCTGATTACTTAAAGATTTTTTTTATTATTTTTTTTTTAGATAAAATAAATAAACAAGAAGTCAAATTCATAAAGAATTAAAAAGTCATTATCGAGCTTCTGCCACATCTTGTACCACATTCCGCCATTGGAAGAGGTAGACCAAACTCCATTGCTTTGTTTCCCAGAGCCTCATATTAAGTGGTGGTGACCATGCCATCCATCCAGCTGTGGAACAGACCTTGGGAATGGTCTGTTGCCCCAATGGCACCACACAAAAGTAGAAAGTCACAGAGCAGGTGGTGCACATTGCTCTCTTAAAAATAAGTAAGTAAATAAATAAAAAGCAGTTGATACTCATCCTTCAGTCTCCAAAGTACCTTGGAGTGACTTATCCTTTGGAGAGCCACTCTCCCCCTCTCCATCTCTCAGCAGACCGACCAGACACCTAATTTTGGCTGGCTAAATGCAGAGCAGATGAATCCTACCCACATGCTCATATGTATCTGTTTCTGCAGGCAGTATGTTTCTTGGCCAGCCTCTCACCGAGCTGGGCACTGCCCTGCCATTTCACCACCATCACATGCTAATAACCACCAACAATATGATCTAGTCCAACAGTAGGCATAGACCAAGATGGGAAAAAGTCTTCATACGTAGTAAAGAAATGACTGGATAAGGAAAAGGAACTTTTACCAGCACTACATTCATGACAATGTTCTGGAACAGGCTGAATACTGCAAAATACCATGTTAAATACATTATCCTCTGATCCAGTTGCATCATGAGACTATAGATAGGCTTAAAGAAAATATTAATTTTACAGACTGTGCCTGATGTTTTATTATTCCTGTATATTTGGATAATACCATACATTTAAATCCATTTTAGAATTAGACACCTTTCCTTCCCAGAACGCCATATAATCTGAGAAAAGTAGAGCAAGAAAAAAGAAATAAGGAAAAGCTACATATAGTCCTATTATCAGGAAAAAGAACCTCAGAAACATTTTGGGGATACGCAAGTGGAAACGTGGCATTCCAAACACAGAGGGTGGACTATAAGCACGAGTGTAATGTACAAGCAGTGAAACCAGCAAAGGGAAGGAAATAGTAATATAGGTAACTGGAGTAGTAAGAGGAGAGCAGAAAAGACCAGAAAAAGGGCAGGCAAGAATTAACGAGGAACTTTAACTTTATGCAGTAATATGCAAGAAATCACTCATGGAACTCCTGAGCAAAAGTAGGAAGAAAGTGGTAATAAACAGGATGAGATAGCCAAGCATTTTGAGAAAGAAAAGAGAAAGAAAAAACTATTGCAACAATGAGAAGGATGGAGCAGAAGCAGTTTGCAAGACAGAAGAAAACCAAAGCAGTGTGTCTAGAATATCCTAGTAGAAACTGTGTCAGCAATAACAAACTAATCTCTGTGTGTTAACAGCAATCTGATTAATCTCTAGATCTGTGTATGTCAAATCTCACTGTAAAGTGGTGTTAACTTGAAAAAAGCTGTAAAAACAAAAAAAGAAGCCAGCTTAAAATTCAAATTCTGATAAGGAGGTTTAAAATGAGTAGGATAAGAAACTGACAATAAAGCATTAAAAAGATAATCTGAAGAGCATCTACAGAAGTCGCTGGAACAACTGAAGGGTCCTGTAGAAGGAAAGGCAGGCAAGAATTAACACAAAACCCTCAAATCGCACCAGTGGAGGAAGCCAAGCATGTAAGGGAGGAAAAGATGATTCAAACTACTGGGAAGGCAGCAGAAAGAAGTGAGCCTTTTCCTCAGCAGAAAATGGTTATTAGAAATCAGGGCCAAGGCCATTTAGGTAGAATGAATGAGGATACACATCAGATGGAGGGAAGTGCTGAAAAGGCTGGTAGTAAGTAGTGTGTTTTGTAATTCCAAGCAGTGAGGAAATGAGGAAAAGAGAGTAACAGTGAATAATAGCAGGTGAAACGCATTGCTGACAGAAAAGGGAGTTTGTAAGAATAAGTCAAGAATTTTGAACAGTAGTTACTCAGCACAGTGGACTACACCAAACAGTTTAGTTTACATTAAACTACACAGTTTGTGCCTTACCTAATTTTGAGAAGAACTTTATGAACATGAATGTATTTTCCATCCACTAGAAATTTCAGGTCTGCAGTTTCAGGGTTGTCAAATTCCTTCTTTAGTGACTGGGCTACTGTTAGGTGGTCATCAGGTTCTAGAATAAAAATGGGAATTAATAGTAAGCAATACAAGTATCTCTCATTATAACATCCTGGTTAAGTGTCAGCAATTAACACTCTTAATAAATACAACACCTCTTTAAGGCCAGTAAAAATCCACAGCAGACTACATATTCACTATGGTCCCACCAAAAATCAAATGAAGGGCAGCTTTCTTCAGTCCTTACTAGTTGCCTACTCCAAACAAATATCCCTATTAAAAAAAAAATAAGTTCCATTCCTCTAATTCATCTGTATAAAGCCAGAAAAAAAATATTAACAGTCTCAGAAGTTTAATGCTGCATCTGATAGGAAATGCTATCAGTCGTTACTGGGTAAATTATAATAACTAACACTATTTATTTAGAATAAGATACCCAAAAGTTCAATAAAAAAAATCACAACAAGATTTTCTTAAATACTCCCATGAAGAGACATTATCTTACAGCAGAAATAAAGCTTTTACATAACTAGTATATTGGTTGCAGTTAAACTTCCCAGTACAATATCCGTAAAGCTATATACCAACACTTACAAGTTCATTCAAAAAGTGTTTTCCCTAGACTTACAGTATTAGAAATACTCTGTGTGAAAGTCTGCATATTCCTCTTTGTGTCACATGTATGTATAACCCACTGTGCACTTGACACTTGCATTATAAAGTTACCAGACAGCCTTGAAGTCATCCGTTGTCTGCATACAAATTTTTATCTCCTGAACTGTTTTCAAATCTCCATCCTATTTGGTAGCCTCAGAGAACTGTCTTCTTTAATACTACTAAAAAATTAAACCCCCCAAACCTCATTCTTAACCCAGAAAACATTTTGTCTTCTTACCATATAAATACACATTATTGGTTTATACAAATTTTGTGGATCAGTAATAAGCTGCTCTCTACAGAAAATTACATAAATGCTAGTTCCTGTAACCTACCAAGCTAGAAATAGGAATAGTATTCTGCTGGAAATGGAAAGACCTTCACCACAAGCTCTAGAAAAAACTTAACACACACAGTTTGATACCGTTACACTTTGTTTAGCACAATTATTTTCCATTTCATTTAGCGGATGGCACTTACGTTCAGGTATACCCAATTAGGGTAATAATTATTGAAGTGCATCAGATTACAGGTAGAAGGACTGTGAGGGGAGAGAAATCCAATGTAATGATAATTTAAAATCCTTCTGAAATAATGATATTGTAAAATACTCTGCTAGTACTTATTTTGTACGTGGTTTCTTTATCCAGATATCTGCTATCCAAATAAGTAATAATTTTAACAACCAATGCAAAGCTGAAGCTCTCCTTCGAAGTTAACCAGCAATTCAGATGTCCACCAATACACATCTCCAGATGACTTCTACAGCCAACAGAGGTAAACTGAATATAGTGGGGTTCAGTTACGAAATTCTTAGAGGGGAAAATAGGTGCCTTTATTTGTTACAGCAGTGAAGGGGGAACCAGAGGAAGGAAATGAAGCAGTTCACACTGACAAGGCACAAAGCCAACAAAATTCCTTAGCAGTCAGTGCTAAGAATTGTAACAGAAATGTTAGAACTGCTACAAATGGGTAATGAATGGGAATGCCTGGGTGTGGAAACACCAGAATACAAAAGACACAGAAGGGCTGTAAGCATGGCAGATGTCCATGGCACCTAGTTCAGCAGATGTTAAGATCCTAGGACACAGCTGCCTAATGATTCTCACCACACTCAGGAGACAAACAGCAGTGAGTAAAGTCCTGACGACTCACCAAGGTGGGACAGGATGAAGAGACTAGTCACTCTTAGCTCCTAGAGCATGCAAAAAGGCACATCTGAAACCAGCACAGAATCACCCAACAAGATTAAATCCAGGAGACATGATTAGCATCCTTTATCCTGTGGCATCACAAGGAACCCTGCTCAGACCACCGGAACACTTTTTAGGGCCAGGATGCTGGACAGACCACTTGGAACATAGGAGAATGCGGGTTTGAAAGTGCATCTGAAATTAGATTTGTTTAAAAATAAAATAACCTTTTCCTCCTGTAAGGTTTCACCTTATGCTTTGGTACAATGTTGCTACAGTGTTGCAACATTATTTCCAAAGCGACCAAGAAGTCAAGGTCAAAAAACAAAAATAAAAGGAGCTGCTACAGCCAAAAATGACTCCCAAGGTGAGAAGCAGTGCAAAGAGGCTGGGTGTATTCTTCGCAGTGACAATGAAGGTGAAGATAAAAGACGTGTTGGGAAATAGTTACGAATGTAGTCTTAACCATGCTGTGTTAAAGAGAGTGGATATCTATTAGTATTAATGAGCAATATGCTTATTAATAAATGGGTTACTTGGAAGTCTTCAACGTAAAGGTGATAATTACATGAATGACCATATATGATCCTACTCAGGACTCTTTTAGCTGACCTAAAATAGCATTTGTAAAAGAAGATAAGAAAAGGTGAATTTGCAGAAAGGAGCACTGAAAAACTAACAGTTTCAGTCTCAGTCAAGCAGTTGTCTTCTCTGTGAGGAACAAAATAAGGAAAAGGCAGTTTTCGCTCCTTGCCTTCTTCCACTCTTCTTTGAAAAATTCCTCAATACTCAGTACTAAACCAAGAAGAAAAGGCATCAGAAAAAGTGGAGGGGAAATTCTGATAGCATGAAGTAATGTTTTAACTGGGCAAGAAGAAATGGAAGCTGAAAAGCCCCTGAACCCTGCTAATGTACATAAGAAGATACATATAACTGAATTTATGCTTAAGCTACATATACTAATAATGTCCCATTTCCTTCAGAAAATAACTAATTCTTACAGAAGAAAAATCTGAACATACTACAGACACTTTTATGTAGAACTTGCAACTGAGAAACAGGTAATTACATAGAATGAACCACCCCATTGATGGGATTTTAGTGCAGTAACACAATTTACATCTAATTATTAGTAGGCAAATATTAGGAATATCAAGAATTTCCACAGTAATTAAGCATATACCTTATAGTTCTGAACAAGCCACCCTAGAAAGCACAACCGCCTCAACCTAGAGAAAATGGGGGTCTTTGGACTGTGCCCTAAACATGAATTTTTGCAAAGCAGTTTCCTGAGAACAGGATTTTCCATTTAATCCTCTAGTCTCTCAAAACTGAATTATGAGCACTATTAACAGAATTTCCTTACCTTGGCATCCAGAAGGCACCAAGGGGGCAAAGAGTGTTCTACAATTGTCAGACAAAAGCATACAGCAACATAAAAGCACTTACAAAGGCAGCACAGAAGTGGAACGGAAGCATGATGGACTCAGTACAGTTCAAATTACAAATTAACAAGTTGCTGCATTCAAGCTTTTAGCTTAAGCTCCCAGATGACACCTACAGACAACCCCAAGAGTCTGATCTTTGATTAGGTCAGCAAAGCCTGACTTTATTAGCAACCAGTATGGAATTGAATTTGTAGCTGAAGAATGAGCTCTCTGCTAGACAATGCTATATACTTAACTCTTTCTAGTCAAGGCCAGCAAAACAGACCTTAATGTTAATTAAATATCTGAGATCCGGCAACTTGTCTTTTCAGAAGCCCAGATCATGATGACTTGTGTGAGACTCTAAGTGCCTGTGGCCAATTCTGAACATGGGCATTTGGCTCCCTCAATTCTTAGTAGTCTACTTAAGGGCATCAAAGAAAGCTTTAGAGTTCCTAAACTTTCTGCATGGCTCCCTCAAGTTTCCAAATTCAGGCTCAGCTTCTCCACCCTTGGCCATTGTACAGTAACATTCAGTGGTTACACAAAATGACCCCTCCCCAAACCCAAGGCATTTCACCACAGAAATAAACCACATAAGTAAAACAGACAATCATTTAGCACTGCCATGAGGACTTGGCAATTTTTACAATTCCATATCACCATTTACACATATGTAATATATGATTACAATTATGCTTCCCAGTAAAATTTTGGAAAGAAAGTCAGTTTAGGCTCCAAATACATGCAACTGTTTTATGCACTAATAATTCTATTTAGAAGATGTCAAAACATAAAATATTTAAGCTCACCTACTGATAGAAGACGCCACATAACGGCAGGGGTAGCAAAGCAAGCAAACACATCATCAGTGCAGGCAAAGTGAGTGAGGTGGGGAAGGACCACTGACTGCCCACGGCATTGGCCCCACATGTACACCTGGCCGCTCTGGGTCTTGGCAGCCGACGTGTGAGCAGAGTGGCAGGCTGCAATCTCTATAACTCTGAATTTACAAGCAAACAAAGAAAAAAAGCAAGTCACTCTCATAAGAACAAAATGCAGCGAAGCAGCTCACTACCTCCTGTCTTCCTCTGGTGCAAAACATATTTGTAAGCATGCATGCACTTCCAATTACAAGAATGTTTTCTGATCAGACACAGCAAAATCAAAAGGGCTATCAAAGTTTCTTCAAATAGCGTGCACTCAAAGTTTCTCAGTGAAAAAGCATCTTGGCACCTGCTGTATGTGACCCTACTCTGGCAGGGGGGTTGGACTAGATGATCTCCAGAGGTCCCTTCCAACCCTGACCATTCTGGGATTCTGCGAGTGAGGAGACACTGTTGCAGCAGAGCAGTGTATCTGCTGCAGCCCACCCTGTACTGACCCCCTCAGCTCCCTCAAACAAAGCTGTGATGCATTTCAAGTTTCTGAATGTCCTCAGTGGTGTTGGGCAGTGAAGTGAGTGGCTGCATTAAGCTGTAGAGAACAGGTACTTGGAGAAGATGAAGGAAATGAGGAGGCGTTTCAAAAAAAAAAAAAAAAAAAAAAGAATTTGCATTTTGGCTTATGATTGAAAGTTAAAGAAAAACTTTTTCTTGTTTGCCTGTCAGTAACAGTTATAAACCAACAATTTAAACATACTTCTTTTAATTAAAATACTGAAGTGTCATTATTCATACAAGTATTATTACTTACATTTAACAGATTTTCATTTTAAAATTAAAAATTGGAAACAAACAGCACTAAAAGCTGTTTCTAAGTGTATCTTAGCTATGTTAGACTATCTCACTAATCCTGAAGTTGATTTAGGATTTCAAAACTCCCACTGTGTACAACGTTACACAATCCACTGTTTTGCAGTCTGAACTCCTGCTTGTTTACTTGTTTTCCCAGCTGCTTGGGGACAATAGCTGGAAAACAACTTGTTTAAAGCTGTATGTACCAATCTTGCAGGCCTTTGTGAGGTAATATTCTCACTGACACCAGGAATGCATACTCTGGCCAACAAAAGGGAAAGGCAGCATACAACATTAAAATTTGTACTAAAATGTGGTAACATTTTAACTGCAGCCAAAGTGTCTGGAAAAAATTCAGTTACATTTTAAGCAAAAGCAAAACACACACATAAAGCCATAGCAGTGTTGAAAAGCAGGCCATGTCTCGTCACCAGAGAGGAGTTGCCTCTTCCCTACAATAATGTACACAGAAACAAGTTTAAGAGGGACATCTCACTTTTCTCATTATTCACAACAGGACGCCAAACCCAAGATCTCAGTAGTAAGGAATAGATTCAAATTTCTGGCCACATATATACATATATACATGTTAGCAATAGAAGAAACTGCCCCACTACTCATCAAGGACTTACAGGAAAATATTTCATTTGCAAAAATCAAAGCTTAATTTTCAGGCAAAAATACCAAGAACGAACTCCTCCCTTTCTCTCTCTCCTGGGCTATGAGCTGGATTTAATAGCAGAAATAACACAAATTGCAGATGTCCACTCTTCACTTTTTACGTGTGTACTTCTTGTCAAAAGTAGCATATTAAAATGCAATTTATATTCAGAGACAATAAAGCTTTTATTGTTGATTTCAAACAATGAAACTACACCACTGAAGAGAAACTGCAATTAAAGCCTATAAAGTGCAGCGTAAGCCGAAGCAGAAAACAGCACATTTAGGCTCAGAACATCCAGTTTCTCTTTCACAAGGATGGTTATGGGGCAGATTGAGGCACTTTCAGTGAAAATTCTGCTCACATTTAGCAGAAGAATCACTGCAAAAAATGACAGGCTATTTCGTCCAAAAAATAGATTAAAAATGCTATAATTTTCTGTAGCTTTTCTGAGAGTATGCCAACTAGCGTCTGACTGCAAGACTATAAGTATTACCTGTCCTTATCCACAATAACTGTTGTAGGGTAAGACTGGTTACTTTTATTCCCAGTACCTAACTGGCCATATGAATTGGCTCCCCAGGCATAGATCTGACCTTCATCTGTTAGCACTAATGTATGTGCATAGCCACAGGCAACCTATAAGGAATAATAAAAAGAAAAATCTCATTTATATGTAACAGTAAGTTAATACAGATAGATACATGTTATGCTATACGTTAATGTTACTGACCCTATACCAATGTAAGAATTACAAAAATTACAAATACAGATAAGTGTATTAAAAAGGGAAGCCAAGTAGATGAGGTGACATTGAGGAAAAAATGTATCAGTGAGGAACCCTGACAGATAGTCTCAACAGTACAGCGAAAGAATAGCTAGAAATCGAGAAAGAAGGAAAGCTATATGACAAACAGGAACTGTATGGAGAAAAAAATGCAGATTGTCTGTCTTGCACAGACCTTGCTCTACGGGCAACTACTCCAACGCAAATTGCTTACCCCTGTAAAAACAGGTGAGGTCCCCCTATCCGCTCTTCCCCTCCCTGACTGCCAGCCACACAAAACTGCCCCCTCCCTGTGCCAGCTCTAGCGCTCACGGGGCCCTCTGCTGAGATAACTTATATCACTGGAAGGAAACTCTCCACAGCTGGGCCTGAGGACCACCAGTGCTCACATAAGGTAAGCAACAGGAGTTGCCAGCCAGGAAAGAGAGGGAAGAGATTAAACTCTCCATCCTGATGGCAGCACACAACTGTGCCAGCTCATACCCTCTTGTGGGAACCCACTCGGCCCTGCTGAGCTGCCTCCTCAGGTACCCCACATAAGGTTGCTTGAACATCTACTTTACAATCTATACATACAGCTGCACAAACTCATACACAGTGGCAAAATTACCAGCAACAGCCGAGCTCTGCATGAGTTAATGTAACCTATTATAGCTAGACAGCTATCAGTAACCAATTTAAGTTGTTCCAAACTAGCTCATATCTCTTCATACAATCTGCAAAGCAGATACACCGTTGAGTACGTGTAGTCCACTGACATCCATGAAGCATGTGATGTGCTTTAAATGAAATGAATGCGAAGTTCTTTACTGATTGGAGGTCTACAACTTGGTATTAATCAATATCAAGCAAATGAAGTGGATGGAAATAGCATCTAAGTCAAACTTACTGGAGCACTCACTCTCTAAACAGGTGAATAAATACAGGGGAAAATAATATTAACTTCATTAAGTTATTCTTCAACAGCAATTGTTACCAGCAAAACTACTGTCTATATCCTAGGAACTGAATGTAAAACTATGTAATTAAATGAGTTTATTTCAAAAGATTTATAAAATCCGTAACTTCCCTAAATAAATATAATAAATAGGATCCAAAGTTCAAAACACTCTTGTAAATTTCACTAGGTTACAAAACCAACATTTTCTAGCAGAATGTGTGATTTTCCTGACAGTATCTTCTATTTTGGATAAACCAATTAAAAACTTTCAGTATCAGTTCTGCAGTTACTTTAAATATTTCTGATCAAAGAAGTTATCAGTTTGCTAATTACACTGATGGCAGCCCAGCTATTTGGTAAAGTGTAATAACCACCCAACACGAAGACTAACCATGGAATCATACCAACTGTTGACCAAACACAGTGGGAGACAATATGTTCAGACTCCAAACACCAGTTAGTTGCTGTGGCTGGAGTGCAATTCTAAAAGTGATATTCAGTATGCCAGAAAGAAAAAACGCTAAACTGCAGCATTTTCCCAGAACAGAAGACAGGGGCTAATGAAGGATAGGGTAGCCTGTGAAGACTTACTAAAATAGCAGGATTTTTTTTATTATGAAGTTTCACAGGGAAAAAAAAGACCATACATTTCTAATGGCCTAGTCCTCTTTAAGTAAAACCCTGACCTCACTGAAGTCAATGGCAAAATTCCCACTGAATTCCATAGGGTCACAGTTTCTCCCCTACTGACAGAGGTCCATTTTAAGGTACATGGTTTTATTCTGAAAAATGGCACTTTAAACAAAGAGATAAAGGACTATCTCCTTTAAATGTAGAATATGCCTTAGCATATTTTCAGTTGTTAAAAGGGTTTATATGTATGATAATTATAATTTTTATATCATATACATTATATTATCTTTTATGATTATCTATTTTATATAAATATATTTCTATATTACTATTACATATAAATATATAATTATATGTTATAAAATTATAAATCTATATAAATATATAATTTATATATTATAAAGGGTTTGACATGGAGCATCACTCACATACCCGCTGTACACGAATGCCTTGCAAAGCTGCTATTCGGCATGGCGTTGGCTGATTGCCGCTGCTGCCCAGTCCAAGCTGGCCATTGCCATTGTAACCCCAGACATAGACCTTAAAAACAGAGACAGGGAGTTTAACCGGCTGCTACTATCTACTTCTTTTGAAAGCAACATAACTACTTCAGAGTTACAATAATATTCTTCAGTATTTCCTGTCCCCAAAGCTTAGAATTTGTACTTTATATGTAGATACACACAAACACATAGATACATACATATATAAACATACATATATATATATACACATATATGTTTTTGTGTACCAGAAATTTTGGATACTGCTTCTGTTTAAAATACCAACTGCATGCTCACCTAAAATTCTAAACTTCCATATTCATGCTCTTTGAGAGTTAGATTATGTAAGACTACAATATTTTAATATGAAGAGTAAAAATAAGTGATTCATATGGCTGTTTCCCAGCACAGAGCAAATTCAGCATGAACACTTCCCTTTTTCAGAGCTAATTTCTCATTCAAAAATCCTCTAATGGAAAAGAAAGCACACTAAAACAAGTATAAACTGGAAGCTATGGGCAACAGTTTGAGTGGGCTGTTAACAGCTTTATGGTGAACATAAGAAAAAGGGAAAATAGTGAGCTCTGACAATTTCAGTGACATATGTTCTACTGCAAACAACTAATAGCTACTTAGGTTTAAACTGAAATGCTTGGAGCGACAGAGCTAGAGAGGACGTAGGCTGCCAAAAATCTTCAGCTCATACAAACTAAAACAACAAGAACGCTACAACCTTTTTGTATCTTTGCAATAAGTATGAGAGGGACTCAAGGGGTATTGCAAGAGAACAAATATATGCCATGTACTTTTATTTTCTGTGTTTTCTCCTGGGATAAAGTGTGCACATATAAGCACTGAAAATTAAAATAGCATTCACTGATTATTCTCACACTCCTGATACTTAAGATTCTAGTATAGACAATAATTTATTTTTCTATGAATGCTAAAGACAGTAATGGGATAACATATTAATCAGCTCTTTCAGTTTTGCTAGAATATAATACCAGGTCTGAAATCTGTAAATCAGTGATACAAACTTATTTATTTTTACATATGAGAAAACAAAGCTAGTATGAAATGCTAAGTATACGTATATAGGTTTGACATGATTTAATCCCTTAATTTATAAAGATGTCCTGACCTTCACAATGCTGTTTTTACTTCAGAATTGTATTTTCAAGTAAATTTGAAATTTGATACTTGAATTACTTTAACTGAAAGCCAACTTCAATAGTTGATACAAAGCAATGGCTGCTAAATTTTACCAATAATCTCACAAACCAAAAAGCCACAACACAAATGTTAGTGACAATTTTCCCTGTTTCACTCTACCTCCTTTCTAAAGAAGAAACCATAATCAGTATGGATAGGAAGATGTGCTTAAGTATGTCAGAATATGCAGGGCAATTTATTACAAAGGTTTTTACAAGCAGTACAAGCAGGTAGATTTGAGGGACTCTGGAAAGGTATACTTCTTTTCTGAGCAGCAGCTCATTACTCACAAGTTTAAAATGATCTACATCCCATGACATTACATAAAAAAAAAAAAAAAAAAAAAAAAAAAAATCAGTCAGAAAATTCACTTAAAATTTCTTACCTCTCCATTTTCCACCACAGCCATAGAGCACATCTGTCCGCAAGCTATATTAACTACTATTTTATTTTGTAGGCAGCTGGTAACTCTTCGAGGAATTGGTTGATTAGCTGTTGAACCAGATCCAACTTGGCCTGAGTTATTATAACCCCATGTGTATACCTGTTGTTAAAAGAATTGTCATAAAAGAAGGCTCTACAACATACAGTTCAATGTAGATATTCATGAAAGAAAAAAGTTATATGCATAAAAAATTACATTTTGAGCTCAAATGCATGTATTCTTCTGAAGATCTAGGAAGATACATAGGTTTACAATTTAATTGTTTCTATCAAAAATATGCCACTCATAATATTTATATATTTCATGCTTTTATGTTCCTCCAATCCAAGGCAAGAGGGAATATGACAGCTGCATTAATGCTGGAAGAATCCATTGCCAGCTGTCCAGAACCCAAAGTAAAAAGGCTAACTGGACACAAATGGCACCTCAAAGTAAATGACAGAAAACTTTTTACTTTGGTGGGTAGAACTCCTTACATGAACGTGATTTATATTAACGTCAGCTTTAATGCCATTAACCATTTACAGTAGAGTACAGCATAGGAAGGAACTGGCTGTCCTCTATGAAGACATTATAATTTGTTATTACAAGCAGATGTGGAACAAAAATCAGTGTTTTGCATACACTTCAAAGCAGCTAGACCCTAACAGGTTTTCCATTTTTATCAAACATTTGTGTTGCATCCGCACTGTGAGGATAGCAAGAAGCAAGGTCTAATTCTCTAGGTGCAGAATGTTTTTCTGTTTCTCACATATGTGAATTTCATTAAGAGAAAAGAGAGATTTATTCCAGTGATTCTCACCTCTCCATCAGATGTTAACACCATAGAATGATGAGAGCCACAGGCAACTTCAATGACTTTCTTGTTCACCAAGTTAGTAGAGACTTGACAGGGAACGAAACCATGATTTGTTGTACCATTGCCCAACTGACTATAAGCATTATGACCCCATGTATACACTTCTCCTTCTATAATAAAAATGCAAAAAACTGTTTTAAAATCTCTATTTTTCTAATGAGTACACAGCACAAAATTACAAACTGAAAAGTCAAATTCAATAACAATATACATATTTAAGTGTATATATATATATGCCCTTTAGGGCTCTTAAGCCCCTAAACATACCAATGCTACCTTCACGTAGTGTTGACCACAAATCCAAAAGGATAGTATCACCGTAGTCTTAGTAAAGGAAATCATACAGCTAAAAGAAAGGAGATAGTGCAATATAGAAGAGAAAAGGATGAAATGACAATCAGAAGTCTCCATTTCAATTTCTTTGATACTGACAATCAATCAAAATTTCTTGTCTATGCCCTGGCACTGTTTCCCATTTTGGAAAATGCAAATAACAAGCTTTTGTTCCTTTACAATATACATGAAGATGCTTGTAAGAAAAACCTATTATTACTTATTAATAAATATATTATCTATTTATTATTTAAACATACTATACATGTCCTATATTTTGAGAAACACGCTAGTAAAATTAAAAATGCAAGAAATGTCTGACTGGGTTAGACGGATGGTCCACGTAGTGCAAAATTCTGTCTCCAACTGGCAAGATAAAAAACCTGCTGCTTAAGGGAAACCTAAGCCTGGTCGCTTTTTGTGTTTCCCAAGCATTTACAATCACTAGAGTACCAATATTATCAGGTACTTTTGGTTCTCTTTAATGTACATATATTGGTCCATTATCCATGAAGCTAACACCTTTTCGTACTCACTTTATTTCATCTGTTTTAAATCAAGTGTCCTCTAGGTACAGTAGTGCAGGACTTGAATACTTTTCCTACATTCATTTTGCCTATTATCATCATCATAATTTTCTAAACCTATCATCATAATTTTCTAAACGTAAATTATGCTGTTATTGCAGCAGAGCTAGGCTTGACATATAGCTCCATCAAATTTCTAAAGAGATCACCAAACTCTGCATTCCTAAGGAGGGTTCCCCCAGAACTACGAAGGCAAAATGTGCTACACTAAACCAATATTTGTTCACAATAATAGGTTAAATCTAATTACTTCATCTTGTCAAAAGCAAACAACCTTCTCTTCGTTTCACAAACATGAGAATACAAATTTCAGTAAACAGATGAAACAGCCACACAGAAACATACAACAAACTGGAAATGATAGTAATTAACACAAGAATTGCGAAGTATGTAATGGCTGTCTGAAAGGTAAGATAAAAGAATAGAAATTATTAATGTGAATGGAGTTATGAGCAAAAACCATCAAGGATCAGTTCTGGACCTGTTCTTTTGCAATACTGTTTGCAATACCTGCTCATCGTCTGGGTAAGGAATATGAGCATGTCAGCAAGATCTGCAAGCAACAAAGCTCAGAAGAATGCAGGTACATATATAAAAAGCATTCAGAATGGTCTACCCTGAAGACTGAAGAAAATGGTGGAATGTAACCAAATATAAAGAACAGTCACCCATTTACAACACAATTCCCCACACCTACCTTTAGTCATCTAATCTAGACTACTCAAAAAAATTTATTCCCATTAATGGACAAAGAGAGACAAATGTTAACATCATCAGTCAGGCTCTAACAGAATCTCACTGGGAACACAGCATTAGTCATTTGTCT
The DNA here is from genome assembly GCF_965231255.1 of Vanellus vanellus. Taxonomy (NCBI): domain Eukaryota; kingdom Metazoa; phylum Chordata; class Aves; order Charadriiformes; family Charadriidae; genus Vanellus; species Vanellus vanellus. The sequence goes on from NC_138905.1 coordinate 191,223,833, forward strand.
TGGAGAATAATGTACTTAATTATAAACAGAAAGGCTACTAGCATGATGTGGATAATAGAGGGTCAATGAGACAGCAGAATACAACAGGCTGAGAGGCAATATAACTGGTCTTTAAAGCACATCCAAAAGTAGGTACTGGAGGGAAAAAATGCATTTTAGCTGAAGGACAATGTTGTCACAAGAACATATGGGCATAATGTAGTGACTAATGCATTTCAAAAGCAATCAAACTTAACTGCAAGGTGAAAAAACTTCCAAAAGCAGTAACAAGATCAAAGCAGAGCTTGAAAAACTTTGGAAAATAAATAGCTATGAACAGAGCTAGCTGACATGTCATATTCACCAATGAAAATATGCTGGACTTGATAGCCCAGAATGTCAATCCCAATTCTTTCTCTTACGTTACCAGCACAGACCTTTCACATCTGCTGGACTAATTAAAGTGGACTATCTGAAAAAGCAGTATTTGGATCGTACTTTACCTTCTGTAGCAAGAACAACATGAGGGCCACTTCCATAACTCAGACAGGCTATCTTTTTGCCACACAGAGAATCTAATCTCCTTGGTTCAATAGTGCTCTGCATGTCACCTGTTCCCAAACATCCACTGCAGTTCATGCCAAGCACAAACACCTGTTATAAAAGAATCACAGAATAATTTAGGTTGGAATGGAGGACCTCCTCCATAGGTCAACTAGTCCACATCCCTGCTCAACAAAGGTCTAAGTAAATCAGTTGACTCAAGGCCATGTCCAGTCGAGTCTTGAACACCTCCAAGGAAAAGATCTCACAACCACTCCAGGATTTAACTGCTCTCATTGTAATTTTTTTCGTAATATTGAATCAGAATTTTCCATCTCCCAGCTTGCGTCCATTGCCTGTCATCCTGTCACTATGCACCTGCAAGGAATGTCCAATTCCATCTTCTCTTTTCCTCTGATTTTGGTAGGAAGCCATTAATTTGAATTGAAAATGTTTTAGTAGTAATCAAAATGATCAGGCATTTTTGCATGCAACTTTTTCTTCATATACTGTCATAGTACTGGTTTCCAGAATAACTTGATACATAAATGACTAAATATGTCATGTTCATACACACTCTTGGACAATTACCTCATCATTTTCAGTTGCATACAACACTTCATTACCAGCACTGCCAAACACACAGGCTTGACGAATTAACTTGAGCTCTTCTTGGGAACAAAGTGAAAAAATTGGCCATTTCCCAACATCCAGCATCTTCAGGGCTGACAATAATGTTGCCTCCAAGACCTGGTATTATAAAAGATGATATCAAGTACCTAGACAGAGAGAAATGTATACCTTTGCACAGTAAAAAAGGAAAAATTAGAGAAACACCACCATCTCCTTTTTCAACAACAAACGAGTATTTCACTTCTAGAATAATATTTGAAAGGCAGCCATTAAAATAAACAAATAAAATATTGTGATTCAGAAAGAAAGGATCTATATGCATGGAAAAAAGCACCATATAAGAAGTTAAATTGTGTATATTCATACGACATAACTGCTTGCTTATAGAATCCAATGTACAGGAGTCTAATATAAAGTGTAAAGTATACATTCAAAACTCAAAAATAATTTGTGTCTTTTCCTCTGGTGCTGAAATTACTGTTAAAAGAAGAAACCAGAACAAAAATCTGCCCAAGAGTATACTTATCGCTGAAAAATACACACATTTGTTTTCACACATTGAAAATAGAAACTTGAGAAACTTTTTCCTTTCTCCTTTACTTCTGAAATTTACTTCTGTGTTTCAACAATTACTGAATCTTTGGGAACTTCCTAAGTGTATTTGCATTTTATGTAAGTAGACATATAATAAAAGAAAAAAAGATAATTGAACATTTTCCAGCTTATCTAAGGACAAATTACAAGTTTACAGTTAAAGGAAAAGAATAACAGGTCTCTCCCGACATTACAAGTAGTCAAGCTAATGTCTGAATCTCACACAACATGTCTACTGCTTTAACATAGCATAAATCAGAAAAATGTTGCAGTATCAAAATTTAATAGCAAATTTTGCATGGAGCATGCATCAAATTTTCTTTACTGAAATTAAGACAGGCTCTGGACATGAAAGAAATGAAACATTACCTGCCAGATCAGAGGGTAAGTAAGAATAGTTTTTGCATATCACAGACATTATGTAGTTCACCACATTAACAGTGAGGATTGCATCATTAGTTTATTTCTAGCAACGAGCAGACTTACAAAGTGATCTGTTACAGAACATAATTTTTTCTACCTCTGACTGAAACAAAGATGTGAATAAATTCTAGTTTGGAGTCTGAAGCACATTATGTCAGTTGTAAGAATATTGCTTTTTTGATTAGTATCACTTCCTATGAAAAAAATGTACACAGAAACACAGATAACATTTGAAACTACAGAAATAAACCCTAAATTAATCCTGAATTAAAATCTTTGAATAAATAGCAGTTAATCACACATTTCTTTATAATATACTTCTGAGGAAGGGAAAGGAGGGTTGGTCAGCTTTGCTGTAGAGAAGTTGCGGTTATGATCACACCAGTTCTTTCCCCATCTCCTCACACCAAGTAACTGAACAATTTCAGCCAAATTTGCAAGTGAAAGGGAAGTAAGATTCCGCTAACACAATCCATTTGGCAGGAGGCAGCTGGACAATCAGCCAAGTATGTTTTGAAATATGTCAGCAGGCAAGTATGTCGAAGCTAGTCCTAGGAAATGCTGTCCTCCATGACACATAGCAGAGTTATAAGAGCCAAAGGACATGACTCCATATGGAATCAGGCTTCATTCATCTGCTCTTTGCAGAACAATTTATGTCAAGAGGCTAGCATTAATTCTATGGAGGATTTTAGGCACTTTTAAAATATGATAATAAATACTGAAAGCATCACAGACTACTCTTCCAATTGCATCAACAAAACTGCATCCCACTTTTGCTCAAGACTGATGAAGTCTAAGGTTCAAAAGGACAGTCAGGATGTCCTTCAATTGTACAGATTCCCTGTATGGAATAACATAATGGTTTCTTTAAAATGGGGGTTCTAAATTTCAAGTGCACAGTGGGTCAGAACCCATGCATCTCAAATAGAAAAGGTTTTTTTCTGTAACCTCCTTCTACAGAGTGCTCGTGTTCTACCCTCATAATTAACAGGTAAAAAACCCCATCAAACTGTAGCTTCTTAACACTAAATTACTACACTGAAGGCAAAAAACCAAACTACTATTATAAAAAGCACTCAAGGAAACAGTTATGATACTGATTTTTTTTTTAACAAAAGAAATAAGAACAAACTTTATCAGACTAAAAAATATCCATAATCTAAATCTTGTCTCTGGAATTATTAGTTGTAATTCAACTCAGTAAGAGATATTCTCTCACCTTTCACAATTTCTCCCCTCCCACATTTCTCCACTATATTTTGTCCCAAAAATATGAAAAACAGCTTGAACTATCAGCCTAGCAATATTTATGTCCCATAAGTGATCAGTTCCCTCATTACATTTGCACAGTCATGAGACAGAGTTAGAGCAGAATTTTTAGACTAGAGATTTCATATGGTCCAGCTACCTATCCCAAAGGTGTATCAGTTATGCTTCAGGAATTCCTAAAACTACTACACCTCATTTGACCTCAGCAATCAGTTTGAAAGCTGGTTATTGAGTTTTGTCATACAGATCACCTTAAAAGGCATCATCGTTAATGAAACATCATTCAGATTTTGAGCTTAAGTTTTACACACAAAGTGTTCAAAGAAAATAAAAGAGAGTGACGCAAGGAAGTTTTGGCCTCAAATTATGCTATGAAAGTTAATTCTAACAAGTTTATGTTGTTGAAACATTAGACTGGAACATGTAACTTTAGACTTAAGACTAAATTAAACCAGCCTTGTAAGGCAAAGGAGCAATTCAACCTAATTAAAATGAATATATTGCTATTCTAACATTTTGTGGATCACATAAGCAACATTTCTTTTGCTAGTATCATTTTTCTACCTATAGCTTTGGTTTCCTATTTATCTTCAAAGCTACTCGCATGTACTAAGCTACTGCTAAATGGAACCAAGCATCTTCCTTTTGAGTAGAGCAGTATGGAATTCTCAATACCAATTCACACTCTGACCTTGACACTGACTCCTTGAGAAGGTGGAGGTTCATCCTCCATATGGATTTGCACTTGTGTCCCCCTGCAGAGAGAGAACTGTGGTTAAAATCATCATATCATATTGCAGCAACAATACTTTATGGAACTATACACACTTAATATTAAGCCAGAAATATTTGCTTCTGTGGGGTGAGAAAATGAGAAACACAAAGATGTCAACTTTGGTTTTATATTCAATTGTACAGTGACCAGTAGACTCTGCTCTTCTGTATTCTTACCCAAAATAATAATACTTGGACAAAACTTGTTTGTTTGTTTTTAAACAAGTAGAAAAATTAATCGGACTGTGATTGGAAAGGACGAAGTTTTATTAAACGTAATACTCCAATGTCTTTTTATGGCAGTAAAAATAAATTTAGAACCTTGCTGACATAATTTTGCAAGACATTTTTATCAGCAAACAGAAAGCACACTGGTCAGAGCTTTCTGTTTCTGGCTTAAGCCTTCAAATGCTCTTTTTTTCCAGTTCCATTCTGAAAACCAATGTTATGTTAGAAGAACATTTGGGTCTTTTCAGGTTTACTGAGACTTGTTAAAATATTCACTTTGCTTCAGAAAATACTGCCAACCCTGTAAATTACTTGTGTAATTTCTATGACATGTATTATCAATAGAAACAGATTTTCAGATCAGATATTTCTTCTATCCTTAAATTATTTCCTAACATAAAGCCATGCAACTCCATTTTCAGTAAAACTGCAAAAATGAGTAAGCAGCTCTGAAGCTGTGCAAGCTTCTTTTACTCAACAAGTGAAAATGTTGAACACATTGTTTTCTTTGAGGTACATTGGTTCAGCCAATGATAAACATTTGTTTACTACCTACTTAAAATTAAACATCTGTAAAAGTCTGACTACAGGCAGAATAACATCCAACAAACAAGATGCTATAATTTTACTTAGTTACTTTTCAGAGGAGTATCACACTAAAAGAAGTATCAAATGTAGCTTTATAAAACTACCTAACTTACTACTAAATGTGACTCCTATGTAAAAGACTTTTATGCCATAAGACCTAGGCCAAGAATATAGAATACATAAAATTAATATGAGTTAAATATTATAAATGTTAATGATTTCACAAATATAATTTAATTTATTGAATAAACAACAATTATTTTTTTTTACTGAAAACAAATAAAAAACCAATTGCCACAGCTCAACTATACTGAATGTGCACTGTTAAGCTTATGCTTTAACAAAACCCACAAATCTATATATACACAGTGTATATAGTGTATTTTATACACTTAGTTTAAGACATTAAATGATAAATTCAGCTTATGTGTGAAAGTCCAGCTACTCTCTTGTCCATGTTGACTTTGAGCTTAAGGCTCAAACACACAATCAGACTGAAATAACTTGAAGCTAAGTTATATTCCCTTTCAACTAGGAAAGATGAAATGGCCGATTCAGTTGCCCACACATTAGCACCTACAGCTACTTGAGATGACCTTGTGGATCCTCGATACCAAACGGTGCTGGTAGATATAAACCAGGACCTATAGGGTATCCATGCCATGCTGGAGTAACAGCTAAGAACTAAACAGCACTAGACAGTTATGTACGTGCGCTGAACAGAGCCCTGAATAAGCACACATAGCTATTATCACCCTTTACAATTTAATGGATACAGGGTAACCTGTTAAGCTCTTGCTATTAAGTGATTTGTTATTTTTTTATTTTCTTCAGTGTACTTACTTGTTCAAACAACAAGAACGCAACCAGTTGATTTTGTGTACATTATCTCTAAACTAGAAACAACTCACCTAATTAAGGCCTTTGGTATGACCACAGCCTGAGCAGGACTGTATTACTGAACTGCAGTTCTGAAATGCTTAATTTCAAGTATGTGAGTAGTCCCCCTGTGAAACTGATTATCAGGGATATCCAATATTTTGCAGCATCAATTTCCAGCACATCCTAGCAATGCTGATATATGTTACCTACTTCTTGGCCATCCTTAGCCTACACTCAGCCCACAGGGCTGACATGTCCCCTAAGAGAACAACTATTAACTAATTTTCTAATTTAATTCTCTACTTCCTTCCTCAAGCCATTTGATACATAACCAATACCCTTGATTCTTCAAGTTCTAATATTTCAATTCAATTGATTCAGTTTAGATAAAAGCGTAGTTTGACTTTAAAAACCGTTAGTATAAAGAAAGATACATTAGGATCTAACCATCTCAGTTACCTAACAAAAGCTTCTCCAGCCCACTGCTTTTCAGAGTCCCACAAACATGCTGACAGTTTTGCCTCAACTCTTCAAGAACAAAGATCACTTACGCATCCTTACACCTCAAGGGTTATAACATGTGTTATCTTATATATAACTAAGAAAAAACTCAATTCTTCAAGCTGCTCTGCAAACACAGACACCTATTTTCTGAGCAGCCCTACAGGAGTACATGGGATGGCTCAAATTACACTAGTTTATTCTTTTATTCAAATTCGTGTATTCTAATAAAAGTACTCACTGATTGCCACAGGTCTGCGTCTACAAAGGTGTTCTTTCTAAAAACCTGTAATTGATTTATGACACATTCACCCTGGGATGTTGAAAATAAAGACAAAACAAAATTATGCCTGTCTAAGAATCATTCTTATCTGCATATCTTTAAAATACTAGTGAGGATTGATATTTGCCTGCTCATAGGAATTTTCCCTCCAGAAAAATAACCATTGCATATACAGAGTGAAGCAAAGGTAAAACAGTATTTTCGTAAAAAAAAAAAAGACAAAAACCTGTATATTTGAGTACTTCAGGTACAGAAAAAAAAAAAAATATTGGCTATTTCAGGTAAGTTATTGGGGTTATAACATGCGCACAATTGCTAAGAAACCTTACTTTAAAATAGCTAGCCACTACATTTAAAAAAAAAAAAAAAAAGCAATACTTACTTTAGAAAGCAAAGGTAAGCAAGAAATATTTCTCATGTATTAATACGTCATATACATTTTCACTAGCTGTGTTTCCAAAAAAATTCAAAAGTACAGGTCTAAAGGAGAAAACTTGTTATAAACATCCATTTCTTGACGAAGTGCACAGCATTTTAATACCAAAATATTTATAATAAGCTTGCACAAATCTCTTATCTGGAATTCAAGTACAATTAATAATCTGAACAGCATACCCTGGCAGTCTGAGTTTAGGTCTTGGAATTTGAATGTTCTGACCCTGGTTTCAGTCCAGCCATGATAGGCCTTTGGGTAAGATGCATTTGCTTCTGCAGTACAGATAAGACTGAGTTAAGGAACACAAATACCGGTTCTAATAGCCAAGTTCTATTAGCAGTCTAAGACCACTGAACGCTAAATATTTAAAGAGGTTCACTGACTCATTCAAATGTAAACATTCTTGTAGATTCTCTCTCTAGGAACTTGGCAAGCAAACAAAAATTTTCAGAACTCCACTTAGTATTTCCTCCCACTTAATTTCAGCATTTATGAATCTCATCTGCTGAATCAAAGGTCTGTCTGGAGCTTCTTCCCCAAGGACTCTAACCACAGACTTAGGAAAAATTAGGAGGAAAAAGTCACAGAAAAAAAGAGACTTGCTGACACCTTTAGGAAAGGAATCTAACCTTCTCTGATATTCTTGATTTCTCAGCAGTTTCCTACCGGAGTAGTCATGAAATGGTGTTAACTTGTCCAAGCGATCTTGCAGGAGAGGACAGACCAGTAATATTGTCAAGTTATTCCTATTGAACAGATCGCATTCCCTTTCTAGGAAGACTATTTTCAAAATTGTCTTCCTTGTTCATGTACAGTGAAATGTCACTACTCCATCCAGTGCTGACAATAAACTGACAGAATTCAGCTTCTCATTCATTCTTCCGTTTATTCAGCATTTTCCATTACCAAGAAATTGCAGACCTTGAGAAACAGTTAGTGGCTCTTTGAAAAACTAACCCCAACTAAAGCACAGTCTTCTCTCCTTCCCTTCTTGCTTCTTGACAGAAGGCTGTGACTTCTCAGCTCCTGAGGCAAGCTCCACTGGCTGCCTACTAACTGCTAAAGCAAATCTACACACAGTGTAGAGGCTAGATCCAAGAAACTCTGAAAGACTGGAGTATTTAGTCTGAAAAACTGACATCCTCGACCTTGCAAGGTAGGTAACTGCTACAGAAATTTCTAATTGAAATTATCTGAGATAAGAGAGCTTTATTGTCTCAACCTCCAGAGATAAAACTTTAGCCAAAAGCATCTTGTCAGACGCCACCTCTCTTTTGGCATGTCATCCAATTCCATTTGTTGGCTCCAGGGATGGACCTCCAGCAAGTTTTCAGAGGTTCATCTACATGCAGTATGCTGTATTGGAGCTAGATGCTTGAAACCTATTCGCAAAGGCCTTTTTTTCAGTAACACCATCACCCCCAAAAAGAAATTGGTTGCCAAGAATGAAAGCAACGAAGGATAAAAACACACAAAAGAAAACATGGGCACAGGAAAAGCAAGGAAGATAGTGGTTATCCTGTTCCGTTACCCATGCTTAGCACCATCCCTCATTACAGGTTCAATACCACTGCAATAAAAAGCAAATACATCAGGGAAAAACACTTGGAAAGAAGTGAGAATACAGGAAGGAAAACAGAGGGCATGATTTCTCAACTCCCCAGTGGTTTAAAAATAAGCGTTAGGGTTTGATGTGAAATTTCTGCCCTAAGTGACAAAATTGCTTTGAAAAATCATATGTAGATTCCTGGGACATCTTCCCCTCACCTCCAAAAAAACCCACCCTGGGGTTTTGGGCTAGCAAGACAATTCACAGAATCATAGAATCACAGAATTGTCTAGGTTGGAAGGCACCTAATTCAACTAATTTGATTTTTATAAAATCATCTAGGACTTTAAAAAGTCCTATATGATGGTGAGACACCTGCTCATACTACGTTTCTTTATTTCTCCCATTCCCATTCCAATTACTTTTTTTCCCCTCTTAGAACTGCTGTCTATCATCATCATTGATGTAGAATGGCGTATTGTTTACCAGCGAGCAACGTGAGTGGAAGTGACTGAAAAAATGCAGCATCACCCACCAGAGGGACAATGTTTAAAGCAGAAGAAAAAAAATCTCAAATTCTTTTCTCATTCTACAAAGCCTACAATCACCCTGAAAAAATAATTTCAAAGCTTTGGCTATCCAACTACTTGACTTTAAAAAAAAAAAAAAAAAAAGATTTGAATAAAGCAACTAACAACTAATAAGAAAGAGAAACTACATAACAAACTAATGAAAGCCAGAAATACAAAGACTAGAAAATAGTAATGAAGTTTATACTAAAATTATGCCTCTAACAGACTTACTGAAATGTCAAGGTCAGCACCTAAAAAAGCCTGATAAGAAGGTGTCAGTCAAAAAATATTGTCACTTAAAAATATTTACACTTCTTTCTACGAGTGCAAAAATACCTTTTGAAGGCAATCAAGCATTTCAGATCATGGAAACAATGCAAGAAATACTTTCAAAGCTGAAAAGCATTATAGGAGGATGCTGCAGTCATTTTCACATAACTAGTGTTTTACTTCTGCAGTAAAAGAAAAAAAAATATAATAAGCATTATCTCCAGACCCTGAAGTATATTAAAATAATCAAATGTTTTGTTAGACAGTCTCTTGGGAACAGGATGTCACTTCTGTATCTACATCTAACTTAATGTACACTGTTGTAATCTAAATCTAACCTGAGATGCTGAAAAAAACACATTTGTTTGCATTTTTTATGTGGTTGATCCAAGATTTTCAAAAAATTAAATTGAAAAGCTTTTTCTTTGCTGAATTGTGAGCCAAACTCTAAACACACTTCAGTTCCTGCAATCTGTACATACACACAAACATAAAATACAACTGATGCAATTGTTAGCTCTTGTCTATTTTAAATGCTACATAAAATTTAATTTACTGTATAACTGATTTGGTAGAATTGAAACTTATTCTTCATTTTGGCTTTCCAACATGAGAGTTCAAGGAACCAGCTTTAGGGAAACAAAAGTATTCCAAAGATTTGGTTTTAAAAGAACTTTATTAAAAATATTAACCATGTAACAGAGAAAAATAATTCAAAATAATGCAATAACTATGTGAAAGAAAAAGCTATTATATTTTTATAAACTTAAAGAATCTTAGTATAGAAAATATTAAAGCTTTAAAAATTTAAGTAACTTTAACAGGTCATAAAGTTCACAGAATCACAGAATCATCAGAGTTGGAAGGGACCTCTAGAGATCATCTAGTCCAACTCCCCGTTGTTCAGGATAAACCATGTACAAGCTTCAGATGTTAGGTGGCATTCCACCTGCACGTGGGAGCCTGACTGGACTCAGTTCAATGGTTCAATGCCATAGGAGCAGCATGTCTGGGAAGAACCGTTCTGTTACCATTCAATCATAAATACATTGCATTAACAGAAAAACAGCACACAAATGTATCCTTTTTGTTATGCCCCCCTAAGTAGATCTGACCTAAATTATTAGCAGTCTGCAGTTACCTGATCCAGTCAAACGCTGAACCATACATCAGGTCTAGCTGTTGGGTCTTTGACCTCACAGTCTGCTCCAGCAATTAAAGAAGAAATATTCACAGCTTCTAGAGTTCTAACTTTTAATCACTTCTTTGGATGCCCAAGGAAGGTCATTTTAGCCTTATTTAGACTAAAAGCTTTAATTTATAAAATGTCTCTTCTAAAACATTCTAAGCCTTAATAGAAAACCTAAACATAAGCATTACTAAACCACACCTGACTTCCTTTTCTACACTCCTTGCTTACTTCAGTTTAGCAGTTTTTCTGCATATCAGACCCTTGGTACATGATACAGGCTCCTGCTTACAGCTAAGAGGGCTACACGTTGGGTCACCAAGACAAGAGTTTTTTTCAAGATGATGTCTAGCACCGTTCCAGTGTGAATGTGGCTGTAGCAACACTTCCCTGTAACATAAGCACTTGCCAAGCACTTCCCATGACCCCAGCACGCAATGCCTGGGCAGGTGGGAGGATCATGCAATCTTTCCCTGACACAAAGTCAGAATTTGCCTAGGTATATACATTAAATACACATATGTAAGTGCATGCCTAAAAAATATATATAAATATATATACAGATACACACACATAACAGGTATTATAGACTTGGAGCTGAGAATTCTGACAGTTTAAACTTTTATAGTTATAGCTGTCTACATAAAAAGATACTGTATGTTTTAGAAGAGAGAGATAACAATAGTAAATAGAACATGTATATGAAAGAAAAGTTAGCCCACTTCCTGTATGAGTAAATGACTGTGTAACTGTCCATTGGAGCATTTCTTTAACAGTCTCCTGATACTGGAACTGACCAATGTTAAGTGGCAAGAGCATTGCATTAGACTTAACACATATAGGCTTCCCAACTCTTAAAAAAATAATTAAGGGACAAAATGTAATTTTTTGTGGTATAAGTTTAAGCATCTAATATGAAATCTACCCCCTACAGCAGCCTCCTCCAAACTGCAACAGATTGTATGCATCATGATGCCAAGGTTGTTTTACCTCAACCTGATCACTCAGTGGTCTTACTTTTATTCTTGTTTTACTTACATGATCAAAGAAGCTTTAAAAATCAATTGCCTATAACTAACTGAATTTTGTCAATTCTCACTTTAGAACTGCACTTTCTCCCTGATATTTTTCTTTGCTTATCCATTCTTTTTCTATTTTTTTTTCCTAAAATCCTTTCTGAGATGGATAAAAGTTCTTTTCAATAGACCTTTTCTTTTTGCATATAAATTCCAAATAGATTCTACCTTTGGCATAAAACAGCTTCATACCTTCTTTGCTTCTAGGGCCCTCAGGACTCCAGTACAACTAACATCACTATTTAATTTTAATTTATTTATATTTATTTAATCTAATTAAAAATGTGATTCAAGATCACAAGCTGACTAATAAACTAGCTCTTCTCAGAATTTTTCACACTACTTAGCGTGCAATTCACACTACTAGCTATTCAGTGCTTATCTGGTAAGCTTAAGGCAGTTGTATGTAAGAACAACTGGGTCGCTATATGCCCTTCCCAAATGATGCTGTTATCTGTATCTAAGAAGGAAATCTACCTGTGATAGAATTCCTCATAGTATATCTCAGTAAGCAATATCCTCACCAAAAAACAAGTCTTGTTGGACCATCAAAAGCTCTTATAATTTTCTTTTCTTGAAGCAGTGATACACCTTTTTTTTTTTTATCCACACAATCTCTTCCTGTTACTTTACAGTCCATCAAACCATTCACACCCTGTGCCATTCTGTCACATTTATTTCTCGTACCTGGACAGTATTAGTTCTCCTACCCCACATTCAGCAGGATGATTCTTTCTCCATGTTTCCCTTACCCCAGGTCTGCTTTCACATCCTTCAACATTAGTTCAGCCTGAATGATTTCTGATGGTGTACAAACACAACTGTCTACAGACCTTAGTTCATAACCGGGAGTAAAATCTCTTTCCTAGTTGTGCCCTCTCTTTTTTATCCATCAACATTAGAAATTTCATCTCCACGAGTAAATACAATGCAAACCTCCCACCTGCCACACATTAACCATCCTTGGTTTCCCAAGTATTCTTTCTCTGCCTTAAAATTGTAGCCAGCCACCAAGCTAAGCTTGCCTAATGTACTGCCAGCTTCACACTCGCGGACACAGCTCTCCAACACTACACAAATTTAACTCCCGACAAAAGTTGCAAATCCTCCCCCCCCCCCCCCCCCCCTCCGATCAGCCATTTATAAACCAGGTGCCTGGAAAACATAGCCCAAGGAGACGCCAACACCACACCGGCCCAGCACAAACAGAACAGGCCACAACGCCCTTCCCCAACCCTTCCTCCCCACCCGTACCCCACGGGTGGGGTGGCTAAAAAAGCGGCACGGGGAAGGAAACGCCACCTCGCCCCCTCACCGGCGGGCTCCCGGCCCAGGCTCCGGTAGGCCGTGGGCCGCGGCCCTCCCGCGACGCCCGCCGCCGGCCCGCCCCGCCTCAGGGCCACAGCCAACGGCGGCGGCCGTTGGGCGGGAAGCGCTCGAGCGCACCGCCCGCTCGCCCCTCCCGCCCCTCCCCTCGCTGCTCGGCGTAACGGTCCCACCCGCCGCTCGGCCGACGGCAGCGCGGGGCGCCGGCGCTGGTCTCCTCAGCGGAGAGGCGCGCAGCGCTATGTCCGCCGAAAGGCGGTGGGGGAGCAGGCGGCGGCAGCGATCCCCTTCCTCCGTAGCTTACCTTCCCCGCAAGCGGCGGCGGCTCCTCCCTCCAATGAGGCAAGGGAAGATGCCGCCGCCGCGCTCAGGCGCCTCCTCAACCGTGAATGGGGGGAGAAGGGGGGAGGAGGAGGAGTGAAGGGTGTTAACGCCTCCCAGGGATCCACCTACTGCAGCAAGAGCGGGGAAAGCGGCGGCCTCTCGTCCTCCGAGCCCGGCGTAGGTACGGCTGGTGAGGAGGCAGGCCCACGGGGGTGGGCCCCAACTGCAGAGCGGCTTGGTTTCTAGCACAGAGTGCTTCTCCCCCTTCTCCCCTGCCGGGCTGAGGCGAAGAGAGGCCAAGAGGACGCCTTCTGTATCTTTCGTGCCAAGGCCCGTCTCTTTTGATGAAGACTCTGATGCGTTTGAGGGAGATAATACCGCTTCCCACCAAGCCTCAGGCTGTTTCCTGGGCCTAAATACACGTGATGACAACACGTAACGAGAGACACATGGGCAAAGATGACTGTTAAGAGAATGTCAAATATTGCTATGCTGTTCCAATGTGCAGCTGTTTATTTTTTTCCCAAGGGAAGTGAGTGGTTATACATATTTTTCTATTTAATAGATTCACAGAATAGTTAAGAGTTGGAAGGGACCTTAAAGATCATCTAGTTCAAGGCCCCTGCCATGGCCAGGGACACTTCCCACTAGACTGGGTTGCTCAAAGCCTCATCCAGCCTTGCCTTGAACACCTCCAGGAATGGGGAATTCACAGCTTCCCTGGGCAACCTGTTCCAGTGTCTCAGCACCCTCAGAGTAAAGAATTTCTTCCTAATATCTAAACTAAATCTACCCTCATTACTCCTGAGATTTATGTTTAAAATTATGCATTCCCAAAGAGGACAGACTTGAAAAGTTTTCCTAAAAACAACTACTTCGTTGTTTTGCTTGGTTATGTCTCTTACCTCGAGTGTGATAATACCCTGCTGTCTTGCTGTGGTACGTGTTCAGAGACTTTTGCTGTGGTATCCAATGATATTGTTAGGTTATTGCTGTAGCAACCTTATTCAAAAGGATAAAAGTTTGGTTTTGGGCTAACTGACTTTCTATTGAAATTTAAATTCCTTTATCACCTAGGGGAGGTCTCAGTTTTTCCTGTGGGAATGACAGCCTCATAAGGATGTTTCGATATTTTAAAGATCGATGTACTTGTACAAAACTGGATGTCCAAAAATGAGGTATAAGTACCTAAAGTGGCAAGAACTTGTCCTCATAGTTACAAAGGAGTAGACAATGTTCTCCATACTTGCTACGTTCTGCGTTGTATGACAGTTTCATGTGATACCGTGCATGTGCCTTGCATCCTGTTCTTCACATACATAATACATGAAGTACCTGTATCACTGTACCAACTACCAATGCTCTTACCGAATGTGCTCCCCTAATGCATGCGTGTTCTCTGCCACTGACTGTAGCATTCTGTGGAGTCACTATCTCCTTTAGTTTCTCAACTTTTTTTTTACACTTCAGAATGCAGGAAGTTGAAACTTCTTGTCACAGAATCGCAGAAGGGTCAGGGTTGGAAGGGACCTCTGGAGATCATCTAGTCCCAGAGCAGGGTCACCTACAGCAGGTTGCACAGGATGGTGACCAGGTGGGTTTTGAATGTCTCCAGAGTCAGAGACTCCACCACCTCTCTGGGCAGCCTGTGCCAGTGCTCTGCCACCCTCAAAGTAAAGTCCCTCCTCATGTTTAGATGGAGCTTCCTGTGTTCAAAAGTTTGTGCCTGTTACCTCTTGTCCTATCACTGGCCACCACTGAAAAAAGACTGTTCCCATTCACCTGGCACCCTCCCTTTAAGTATTTATAAGCGTTGTTAAGATCCCCCCTCAGTCTTCTCCAGACTAAAAAGAACTAAGTCCCTCAGCTATGCATGCATCCTGAATGCATTGTAATCTGCAAAGGATATATGTTTTCTGTTTTGTTCGCTCAGTCCCTTTGGTTCTTCCAGTTGAAAGTACTTTTTGCTAGGAGTGGTTTCTTTGTTCAAAAGAGATATCCATAATGATTTGTGTAGAGTGTGGGATGGAAGATGTTGAATTTTGGGGGCACTAGGCTCAATAAGGACTATATGTGGTGCCCGATACTTTTGTTTTCTCTTTACATAGAATGAAATGATCACTCTATAACACAAAACAACTTATTGTCTGTTACCACGTTCCTTTCTCAGTTTTCTGTTTTCTTGAATGCAGTTCAGGGGGAAAAAACTTGCTGGATCTCAGATGCATGTGTAAATATAATAATATACATGAGCAGACAGTGGTACCAAGACCCAGTGGAAGTTGAAGCTATTAATTTTTAGACTGGCAAAGCAAAGAGTAATTGTCCCCTAAACCAAGTTTCATCTTGGCCTATGAGCTGTTTATTGATTCTTCAGTGCATGTTTTAAAACAGCATTGGATATTTTTCTAAAAGTTATGCTCTATTTAACTCAAGGAAGTGCTGTCTACTGTGTTAGGCTGAAGGTCACGCTTCAAGTCAGTGGAACAGATGGTGTATTTGACCCACTGAAACAAAGTGCAGTTTAATTCAGTGAAGTCCTTAAATCTGGAAGCAATGGATGTAGAGCTACAAGTAGGGAAACTCTGTTCTGGAACATTTAGCTAGAGGATTGAGGTCAGTGAACAACAACTGAAAGCGTAATGCCAAAGGATGTAGAAATGAAAAAGTCATTCCTGAATGTATAAAGATGTCATTCCGGAATGTATAAAGAGAGGGAACAGTAGTTAAAAAGTAATTTGCCTCCAGTAATTAGTATTTGAAGCCAACTGTGTGAGACTGCATATAATGCTATTACACATTTTGAAAGAGCAGTAAAAAATGGGGTAGGCTGCATGAAGATGATCAATGGTTTGAAAATAAGAGATACTTAGAGTATTTGTTTAGTTTATTAAAAACAGTTTAAAGGTGATCACAGTTTATAGGTTCTTTACAATGAGAAAATATTAGGTACTGAGTGGCATTTTAATTTCATAGAATCATAGAATCATAGAATGGTTTAGGTTGGAAGGGACCTTGAAGATCATTGAGTTCAAACACCGCTGCCATAGGCAGGAACACCTCCCACTAGACCAGGTTGCTCAAGGCCACATCCAGCCTGGCCTTAAAGACCTCCAGGAATGGGGCCTCAACAACTTCTCTGGGCAACCTGTTCCAGTGCCTTACAACCCTCACAGTGAAAAATTTTTCCTAATGTTTAATCTAAACGTGCCCTCTTCCAGTTTAAAGCCATTCCACCTCGTCCTATCACTACATGCCCTAGTAAAAAGTCCTTCCCCAGCTCTTCTGTAGGCCCCCTTTAGGTACTGGAAGGCCACAATAAGATCTCCCCAGAGCCTTCTCCAGGCTGAACAGCCCCAACTCTTTCAGCCTCTCCTCATAGGAGAGGTGCTCCAGCCCTCAGATCATCCTTGTGGCCCTCCTCTGGATGCGCTCCAACAGGTCCATGTCCTTCTTATGTTGGGGGCTCCAGAGCTGGATGCAGTACTCCAGGCGGAGTCTCATGCGAGTGAAGTGGAGGGGCAGAATCACCTTTGATCTGCTGGCCACACTTCTGATGCAGCCCAGGATGTTGTTGGCCTTCTGTGCTACGATGATTGCACATTGCTGGCTCATGTTGAGCTTCTCGTCAATCAGCACCCCAGGTCCTTCTCATCAGGGCTACTCTCCAGCCATTCCCTGCCGAGCCTGTATTTGTGCTTGGGATTGCCCTGACCCAGATGTAGGACCTTGCATTTGGCCTCGTTGAACTGCACGAAGTTGGCTTTGGCCCACCTCCCAAGTCTGTCCAGGTCCCTCTGGATGGCATTCCTCCCCTCCAGAGTGTCTACCTCGCCAAACAGCTTGGTGTCATCGGCAAACTTGCCGAGGGTGCACTTGACCCCACTGTCCATGTCGCCAACAAAGATGTTGAACAGTACAGGCCCCAGTACCGACCCCTGAGGAACACCACTCATCACTGCTCTCCACTTGGACATCGAGCCATTGACCACAACTCTTTGAGTGCGACCGTCCAGCCAGTTCTGTATCCACTGAGTGATCCATTTGTCGAATCCATGTCTCTTCAATTTAGAGACCAGGATATCTTGTGGGACAGTGTCAAACGCTTTGCATACGTCCAGGTAGATGACATCAGTCGGTCTTCCCTTGTCCACTGCCACTGTAACCCCTTTGTAGAAGGCCACCAAATTTATTAGGCATGACTTGCCCTTAGTGAAGCCATGTTGGCTGTCACCAGTCACCTCCTTGTTTTCTACGTGCCTCAGCAGAGTTTCCAGGAGGATCTGCTCCATGATCTTTCTGGGCACAGAAGTGAGACTGACTGGCCTGTAGTTCCCCGGGTCTTCCTTATTTCCCTTTTTGAAAATAGGGCTTATGTTTCCCCTTTTCTAGTCAGCATGAACCTCACCAGACCACCACGACTTCTCAAATATGATGGCTAGTGGTTTAGGAACTTAATCTGCCAGTTCCCTCAGGACCCGCGGATGTATCTCATCAGGTCCCATGGACTTGTGCACCTTCAGGTTCCTCAGGTGGTCTCATACTTGATCTTCACCTACAGTGGGCAGTTCTCCATTTTCCCTATCCTCGCCTTTGCCTTCTGTATCATGGGCAGTGTGGCTGCAGTCCTTGCCAGTGAAGACAGAGGCAAAAAAGTGATTTGAGTACCTTACCATTTAATGGAAAAAGCCATAACAAGAAGCAATGAAAGCCACAGGAATTCAAATCAGAAATGGAGCACAAATTTCTGACAGTGAAAGTGGAAAGTGGTCTCCAATTTTTTATGCCTTCACGTAAAAACGTGATGCAGTTATTTCTGTCTTTCATTACATTCCAGTTGTTCTACGCATGCCTTATTTTTTCTTCCTTTCATTCGAGCTGTCTCCAGTTTGCTTTTCTTCTTTCCTAAATGCTAGATTTAGAACTGAACAGCACTGAATGGAAGGAGATATGTGCCTCTCTCATCTTACAAACACTCTTGTGAGTATTACTTTTGTATTTTCCTTTTTTTTTCCAGTAGCAATGTATTGTTGGCTTCTGCAGTTTAAGCTTTGAATCTCTTTCTTAATTTACTTTTCATTTGAATTTCTGCATTTCCCCTTTGTCTTTAGAATAATGTTTGATTGAAGTTGACCTCATTTTCTTTTCTGATTAACTGATGTTTATTTTACTTTAATTTGGCAGGATTTTGTATGCTGTAAAAATATAATTAGACATTAAATGGGAATGTAGCAGGAATCATAAACCATTGTAAATCAGTGAACTGACTTATTGGTCCAAGCACCAAAGTACTTCAGGCAGGATTTCTGTTGCTTCTCTTCAGCGCTATGTCTTCATGATGTTGTTTATTTTTCAATATTTAAGCACTACTTCAGCACACCAGTTGTTTTTCAGGATGCAAGTTCTCCAAGCAGGGTCACTTGCCTTCACAGAATGTGCATTCTGCAAGTCCTCCAGGAGTCACTGGGCAGATCTGTAGGCCAGCCTGAGCTGCAGTAAATGAGTGCCACAGTCCAGTGGTCTGGAGCCTCCCATGTGGTGCTTTTGGAGATCATACTGTTCTGTGACTATAAAACTAAAAGCAGCATAGAGCATGCTGTTGATCTTCTTCAGGACTACAAAGAAAAGGAAGGGTTTAGCCCATGTAGTTCATGCAGATTTTGCATCCAAACACTTGCTTCATAGTACTCGGTCTGCTACACCTTGGTATAATCATGATACCACAAGCAGAAGGGTGGAGGGATTACTACTAAGGACCAGAGGAAGCCAAAGAGAGGAAACAGAGTACAGCAGGTTCTTTCAGAGACACAGACAGTAAAAGTGGAGATATTTGGAGATAGTAATATTTTTTTTTTCAAAACCATTTAATTATTATCTGCAACATCTAAATGGTAGCTCTATATTTTTTGAAACATCATCTCTTCTCACATGCAAACTGTCTTCCCACAGTAGCATCCAGAGCCATGACCTGCCCCTGTCATCCGATGCTCAAAATCAACTACAGAATTGGCCAGAGCATGTCAAAACATTGTCTTGAATGCTGCCTCTGCCATCCATCCAGCTCCATCAAATATAGTTACAAGCAGACTGAACTCACAGTAATTAACAGATCTCCGTCAAGTATTTGAACCACTTGGAAAAGTTTCTGTACTTCCTAGATGACAAGAAAGCCTGGAACTGACATATTTTAGGGCTTGCTACAAAAACATGGACTTTTGTAGTTCTCATTCAGTAGTTAGCATTTCTGTACTGAGCCCAACTACTGCACTGCTGGGCAGGGGTGGCAGAGGTGCAGACTTACTTTGCAAAATAAAGGTGCTAAGCAAACCCTTTGTTGTGTTGTTTCTTAGAGAGTCTGTCAGCAGGAAGGAAGTGAGAAAGCTAGGAGTCCATTCAGGTCAAAATAAAACCAGTTTCTGACCTCAGTAGCAGGGTTCCCATCACCTGTGTTGTCATTTTGGGGAATGACATTTCAGTAGTGCGAACCTTTCTTCAGTTATTTTTGCTTCTAACCTTCCAACTGAGATATATATGATTTGACAGCTACACCAGTCAAAACCAGAGGAGTGGAGAGATTTCTGTAGCTTCTGATGATACGTAGGACATTTCACATCAGAATGTCTTTCATTACAGACACTTTGAATCTTGCTCAATTACTAGAAAGGCAAAATTAATTGCCGTATGTGGTGACAACTTTTTTCATAGTAGTTAGCAATGATTCTATATCCAAACACATGTATTTAATAAACCTCTATAAAGTCTTTCATGGGTCCAGTTCCTTGGTATATTTTCATTAATGACCCAGATGATAGTCATATTTTTTTGGTTGATATGAAGCTGGGAAGGACTGGCAGTGCACTGGAAAGCAGTCTAATTTTAGCTAGTATAGTAGCATCATGTTATTGCAAAACAGGTAAACATCATGCTAGGATGTTTAAACAGAGTATCTTAAAATAGAAAAGAAATGTTGACCTTTTCTTGGTCCTGAGAATGTTTCAAAGGAATATTGTTCCCAGTTATGGGAGCTGCAGAAAGTTGTGGAACAGTTGTGGAAAGTTGTGTTTCAAGAAAGTTGTAAAGCAATTAAGTAGTTGAAGGAAAGTTAAACTTAGCAAACAATTGAAACAGAGCTGGAGAAGGACTGAAGGAATAGGGCTTCTTAGACTGAAGAAGAAAGGACTGAGAGAAAACAACATTCTGAAGAATGTAAAATGCTATTGCAAAGAGGAAAGGGAATTTTTTTTCCCCTGCATGATCAGGAGAAAAATTGAAGTAAAGGCGATTCAGCCTTGCCAACAAGAAAAACTGCTCTCACAGTAATAATCAGGAAGTTGGGAATAGATTGCCTGCTGAGATTGCAGTTCCCATCATTAGAGATTGTATATCAGAAATAAAATAACTTTTGTTGATCCTAATTCAGGTCATGGAAGTCGATCAGATGACCTGTTGAGGTCCTTTCCACTTTTAGGATTCTGTCATTAGTTCCATTTACTGTGCAGGAAATTACAAAATATTTACAATAAAAATTATAATAAAAATAACAACTTGTAGTTAAATAGGAAAAAAGAGCATTTTTTAATCAAAGCTAAATGTCTTTCATGTACATGTTGATTGCTAAAAAGATTACTTTACAATAACCTAAACATTCGAAATACTCAAGTAGTTTTGGTGGCTGAATTCCCTTTAAAAATCTATTGAAGTTCACTATTCTTTTTTAGAGAATCATAGAATAGTTAGAATTGGAAGAGGCCTTAAAATCATCTAGTTCCAACCCCCCTGCCATGAGCAGGGACACCTCCCACTAGAACAGGTTGCTCAAAGCCCCGTCCAGCCTGGCCTTGAACACTTCCAGGGATGGGGCCTCCACAATTTCTCTGGGCAACCTGTTCCAGTGCCTCACTGCCCTCACAGTAAAGAATTTCTTCCTAATATCTAATCTAAAACTTTTTTGGGATGGAGTGTTTTAAGCATGGAATAACAGACTACAAATTAGTCTTCACACAGCTTGTGGAACAACAAGTCTAGAAAGAATCATATATTTTGCTTCCATATTCAGTAATGTTTTATAGGTTGGTCCTGGCAAATCTTTTTTTTTTATATCAATATGTCAGTTTTGTTGCGATTTTGTGATAATACCCATCATGTTTACAACTGATCAGGTTTTTGCTTATGGAAATATAATTCTTCATAGTTTCTGTTTTGAGTAAACATGTCAGTAGAAAATCTCTGGCTCCTCTTCCCCTTGAGTAAAGCTCTTTTGACATCTTCAATAGTATTGGTTTTCAGTCCAATCAATCCTTTTTGATCTTTTCAAGATATACTAACAGAAATAATGTTTCACTATCAGTCTATGAGAGAAGGAGCAGGGCTTCACTATTTGCACGATTACATCACTTAGATACTACATATGAAAAATTTGCTTTAAATTATTTTTTACCGTTTGAAGTTCAAACCTTAATGAACGCCCATGTAACTTCTGAAAGCAATTTTCTTAAGTTACTTCAGTACAGAAACTAGAACTGTGATTATTACCATTTTCTATAAGTACTGTTATTTAATTATTTGCAAAGATGCTATTTTTAGCACCACAGACGTTCTTTTTCCCACAAAAAATGTTACAGACAGGAAATGTTTTGGGTAGCGTAACAACATTTCCTGATAAACATTTTATCACAGCTTGATAACCATTTCCTGTTGGTAGGATTTGTTTTAACTATTGTCATTTTGTTGTCTTTCTTGCTATAATTAACACACATATGTGATCTGGCTAAGTGTGCTCATCCTGTCTAGCAAACATTTCAGCAATTCAGACATTTGGTTGTAATGTGAGGCAAGATTTTATATTATTAATTTCCCTTCATTTAAACTTTGTCTGGAGCAGTAAATGAAATAGCAATGCACGTGCAGTATTCTGGGAACCGGCAATTCCCAGAAGGGTGGAGGTTCCTCAATATTTCAAACAGAGCATTGTCTGCTGTGGTCTCAGTGATTGCAGTAAGCTTCTAAAATAGCTTTAGATGAGAAGGTGGGACTTCGTGTAGGATCTAAGTGTTCAATGCAAACTTGGACTTGAATTGTCATGAAAAGGTATCAGAAGAAATTTGGCACTTTCTAAGGAGCATTAAAGCGTTGTCCTTGCAAACTAATATTAATATGAGACTATGTTTAAGAATTTTACTCTATCAAATGTCATGTTTTCAGTCAACAGAACCACTTCTGCCATTTTTGGAGTTACCTACTTAAGTTAGTGATAAAAGACAGACAGTATCACTTACAGCTGATTCGGATTCTTATTCACACAAAGATCATAGGCATATTTGACTATGCGTCTACTAAATAGTAGATGGCCAGGATGCAGCCTCTGACCCTGAAGCCTAGAGGCATAGCCTAGCTCGTGTACGTATCATTTAGTGCTGTATTTCCCTTAAGATTGGACTGGCCAATTGACACTACATAGCTCTTGGCCCTGGAGCTCCTCTGTGCTGTTTTAACATCCTGTGGCCTTCAGACATGATACTTAAAATGTCTGTTTTTGTTTTTTTTTTTTTTTCCAGTTCATTGTGTTTGAAAGTGACTGTTTATTGCCTTTTATTTAAAAGTTTTGACTCCACAGTTGTCTTCCCCACAGTTTTTCAAGAGTCCTTGTCTCTAAACTGGACAGACACAGATTTGAAGAATGGACCACTTGGTGCGTAAGGAATTGGCTGGATGGCTGCACTCAAAAAGTTGCGGTCAATGGATCAATGTCTAAGTGACAACAAGTGACAAGTGGTGTTCCTCAGGGGTCGGTACTGGGACTGGTGCTGTTGAACATCTTTGTCAGTGACATGGACAGTGGGATTGAGCGCACCCTCAGCAAGTCTGCTGACAACACTAAACTGTGTGGTGCAGTTGATATGCTGGAGGGGAGGGATGCCATCCAGAGGGACCTGGACAGACTTGAGAGCTGGGCCCATGTAAACCTAATGAAATTCAACAAGGCCAAATGCAAGATCCTGCACGTGGGTTAGGGCAATCCCAAGTACAAATACAGGCTGGGCAGAGAATGGACTGAGAGCAGCCCTGAGGAAAAGGATCTGGGGGTGTTGGTTGAGGAGAAGCTCAACACGAGCCGACATGTTCGCTCATAGCCCAGAAGGCCAACCGTATCCTGGGCTGCATCAAAAGAAGCGTGGCCAGCAGGTCGATGGAGGTGATTCTGCCCCTCTACTCTGCTCTGGTGAGACCCCACCTGGAGTACTGCATCCAGCTCTGGGGCCCCCAACATAACAAGGACATAGACTTGTTGGAGTGTATCCAGAGGAGGGCCATGAAGATGATCAGAGGGCTGAAGCACGTCTCCTATGAAGACAGGCTGAGAGAGTTGGGGTTGTTCAGCCTGGAGAAGAGGAGGCTCCAGGAGGACATTATAGCAGCCTTCCAGTACTTAAAGGGAGCCTACAGGAAAGCTGGAGAGGGTCTTTATCGGCGAGTGTAGCAATAGGATGAGGGGTAATGGTTTTAAACTGAAAGAATATAGATTTAGATCAGGTATTAGGAAGAAATTCTTTACTCTGAGGGTGCTGAGACACTGGAACAGGTTGCCCAGAGAAGTTGTGGAGGCCCCATCACTGGAGGTGTCCAAGGTCAGGTTGGATGGGGCTTTGAGCAACCTGGTCTAGTGGGAGGTGTCCCTGACCATGGCAGGGGGTTTGGAACTAGATGATCTCTAATGTCCCTTCCAAGTCTAACCATTCTGTGATTCTATGATTCTATGAAAAGTGAAATTAAGGCACATTACTGAAAGCATTTGAGGGTGCACAGCAGCAAAGCAGATAGCATTAAGGGATTCTGCAGAGAGCAGATTTGAGCAGTGTTGTCCATAGAGTCGACTGGAAAGGGTGCTTGGTGTGCACTATCCCTGAACTGTGCTAGTTGGCACAGGCCAAGTCTGCCAGGAAGTCAGGTAACAAGCAGTCTGTATGTTCAGATGTCAAGTGTTCATCTGTGCATACAGATATGATGAGTTTATGGAATCTAACTAAGGTCAAGGCTTTAGTCAAAGGTACATGTGTAGGGCTAAATTTGAAAAAATATAATTATTGGTGTAGTGTGAGTAGGTATATTTGCATGCACATCCTGAAGGTATCCTCAGAACAATATCCAAGGAAACAGGATCTGAAACAGAGTGAAAGATTTTTTGTTGTTGTTTTGGGGTGGTTTTTTTTTTGTTTGTTTGTTTTTTTTTAATTAGGCTAGAAGAGAGTGAATAAAGTACTCTAGCAAAGAGTTGGTCCAAGTCATGCAACCTAGTGCTGACTCCATAAGCTATTCAGGCATCTGAAAGAAGGTGACATTGATGTAATCATCTGTTTCTCTTGCTGAGGATGTGTGTAAAAATTTGAAGTGTTTGTGGAACAGGAAAATGAACTCACATCCTTGATTTATGATTCCAAACCAAAACAAAATTGGTGACACTGAATCCAGTAGATTGATTTTCCATTAATGGAGTCCAGCAATAATAAGTAAGGCAACATGAAAGCTATATATGGATAATGTATCATATCCATTATCATCATCAGCTTTCTATAAAGCAGATATCTTAGACACATTTCCTTTGACCTAATGAATAAATCAGTTTTATGGTTCTGTGTTAAAAGTGTAAAAATTATGGTGGCCTATGTGGGATGAGGTGTAAAATTTTCACTAAGTTGCCTTTAGTTCTGTAACTGTTATTAAAATACAAGGTAATTGCTAATTTTAAACAAATGCTTTAGCACTGGTCTTAGCTTTCTGGCAAGGAATATATACAGTAACCTTATAACAGATAATGACATTGATATCAGGTTTTGTGGGATTTATATTACTTGGCACAAATGTCTTAAAAACAGTATGCATTTTTTTTCACTGGCAGTAATTTGCAAGTCATCTATGGGATGTTGAAAAGCTAAATAAAATCAAGCAATTGCTTTTTGAATACGCATTAAAAAGAATGATATAGATGATAGGAGCATCCTATTTTATCAGAAGCCAAGAGCAATATTATGCTATTTACAATCGCTATCAAATTGTGAACTTGTAAAACTAATTGTCAGAAGAACAGACGACTTCTTTTTTTTAATTCACAGCATTATTCCTAAGAGTTCAAACAAAAGAGGTTTTCCTTTTGCAATTCAACCCGCAGAGCTTCCTGTTACAAGATTCTGCAAGTGCTTGAAGTTTGCATGAACAAGTCAAGGGAGAGCAATCAACTGAGATTGCTCAATAGTCTCCAGCTCAGGAAGTCTCTGAGCTACTAATATTCAAAGGCTAGGATAATATTTAAAGGAGGTTTCGTATTTACTTACCCCATTCTTTTCTAACACTCTCTGCCAGGGAACAGATTTTGTTAGTGCTGGAGAGAAAGCTCTCGTTTTGGTAAAACTTTGGCCTGACCCCTTATGGCTCTTTTTTCATTCTGTGTCCTTATGTAGAGGATGTTTAATTATGCATCTAGCTTTTGAGATAACACTGATATGCACTTTTTACTTCCTGTGAGGAAATGCTCAATGCTTTCTGGGATTGGGGTTTTTTTGTGTGTTTTGTTTTTAACGGAAGCATCGCTGCTGGTTGTTGATGAAAGGACTATTCTCTATTAAGGTCAGAGGGACTAAAGATTTTGTACTAGTCCAGGAAATGTGATGCAAGGCTAGCTGGGCAGGCAGGCATGGCCAAACCCACACTGAATCTAACATTGAACATGTTTTATATATACTATACAAAAACATACAGAAATTAACAGCTTAAAAAAAGAAGCATACCATATATTCTGTATAAATGGAAATTATTATATCGCCATTAGAAATGTTGCAGTATTATACTATATACACATTATAGAGTATGTACACCATATATAGATGATGATACACTTAAAATACTACACTAATCTGTGATAGATCAGCTCTAAAAATGTCTTACAGAGTGCCATACATGAGGGAAACACGGTCATATTTATTAAGCAGCAATGTCAAAAAATAAAGCAAGAATTTGAAATTAAGGTGAATTAATTAAGCAATAAGTCTGGGTCTGCTTGAGGAAGGGAACATCCTTAAGTAGCTATCTTTATCATCAACCTTAAAGTTGTTATTTTTCCAGCTTTTCCATAGCCTTATTAACCTGCATTTTGAGAACAAGTGAACAGGCAAAGAAGACTTACCTGCTCTATTACCTTTCTAACTTTGTATACCTTAAGCATGTGCCTTGTTATGCACCTTCTGTTTATGCTTCAGGATCTTAATATATCCAATGTCTACTTATGTTAAATCTTTTCATCCTTTCCATCAATGACTTTAAAATATTTAATTAATTCAAATTGTCCAATGTCAGCAGAGGGCTATTGAGTCAATGTCTCTATACAATATTTAGCACGCCTTAGAGAACATTTGATACAGAAAGAGAATTTCTGATTTGCTATTAAACTCATGGTATATTTTCCCCAAGTGGTGTGTAACCATTAGTTCTCACAATATATGGGGAAGGGAAAATAAACAAGTTGCTCAGGGAAAAAAGCTGGAACTATAAGACTGGAGTTCCTCAGACAAGCCACAGACATTCTGAGTTCTCGGCTTCATTTCAAATATCGCTGAAACCCTCCCTCTTTTCCAATGACAAGGGTCTCTGGACCACTACAAGGTTTCAAATGTTCTTTTTTGTAGTCTGCGGAATAGCTCACACTGTGCTTCATAGCTTTTTCCTGTGTTTCAATAACTGCAAGTCATGGTGTGTGACAGTTCATCAATCTCCCTGTCAGTTTCTCTTATGGAAATATGAAGATGACTCTAAAAAGTGTGATGGAAGCTCTGCCATTCAGGGGAGCACTTGCTATCAGGAGAGAAGTTGAAAGAATGAAGAAGCCTTGCCAAAATCCTCATTTTGTCCTAATTCTAATGTCAAAACCATTTACTTTAAGTAAAATTAATTTATTGGAGTCATAGATACAAATTGTGCTTTGCGGTTTAGCAATGGAACAGGATAGTTAATCTGATTATTGATAAACCCTGGTATCAATATAGACTGATTGAGAGCAGCCCTGCAGAGAAGGACTTGGGGGTACTTGTGGATGAAAAGCTGGACATGAGCTGACAATGTGCTCTCGCAGCCCAGAAGACCAACCGTAACTGGGGCTGAATCAAAAACAGTGTGGCAAGCATATCGAGGGAGGTGATTCTGCCCCTCTACTCCACTCTGGTGAGACCCCACCTGGAGCATTGCATCCAGCTCTGGGGCCCCCAACATAAGAAGGACATGGAACTGTTGGAGTGTGTCCAGAGGAGGGCCACGAAGATGATCAGAGGGATGGAGCACCTCTCCTATGAAGGCAGGCTGAGAGAGTTGGGGTTGTTCAGCCTGGAGAAGAGGAGGCTCCAGGAGGACCTTATAGCAGCCTTCCAATACCTAAAGGGGTCTTATAAGAAAGATGGGGACAAACCTTTTAGCAGGGCTTATTGCAACAGGATGAGGGGTGATGGTTTTAACCTAAAAGAGGGTAGATTTAGACTGAATAGAAGGAAGGAATTTTTTGTGATAAGGGTGGTGAAACACTGGAACATGTTGCCCAAAGAGGTGGTAGATGCCCCATCCCTGGAGGTGTTCAAGGTCAGGTTGGACGGGGCTCTGAGCAACCTGATCTAGTTGAAGATGTCCCTGCTTATTGCAGGGGGTTGTACTAGATGACCTTTAAAGGTCCCTTCCAACCCAAACCATTCTATGATTTGCATGAAAAGTGAATTCCACCTTTTTTTTTTTATTCTACTTTTGACCTGTTTGTCTTTCACGGCTATAGTTTTTCATTACTGCTACACATTTTGTACACCACATGTTCTACAGTATTCCTGTCATTCTCTTTCCCCCAGCCCCCTTCCCTTTGTGTTAGCCATGATGTTTACAGTATCCCTGACATTACTTAACCCCATCAGATAGGAACAGCCCCCTTCAGGAACATCAGGACACAGCTGGCGCACATCTTGCTTTGCTCCCTCCTGCCAAGTCCCAGGGTCTGGGTGGATGAGTTGCAGCAGGATCAAGTGGCAAAGAAATGCAAAGCTCTCATTTGGAGGAAAGGGGATAAGCAACAGAGCTGTGCCCCACTCCAGCTGCTGTACTCTAGCCACTGCCATCAGGCTCTTCTGGGATCTTCATCCTTGTATGTATGGGATGGAAAGGGTGCGAGGAGAAAGGCTCACTTGGACAATGGCCACTAGCCAGGAAATGCTGGGGCTTCTTTGCATATTCAGCTAGAGAAACTCTCTCATGAGACCAGTGGTTCCTCCCTGAGGAGGCTTCTCTGTCCCCAGGCAAGGGGAAGAATGCTTTTTTCATCTCAATAACTTCTCAGTATGTGAACAAAGGTCTAGTTTCTCAAGGGCTTGACTGTATTTCCCAACCTGTATATCCAAATGCCACTTCCAGATCACCAGAGTGCCTGTGGGTCCAATGGCTCTCAGTCCACTGGCACCTGGGCCAAAGCAGATCCCTCATGTAAGCTTTGTGCTTGCACCTGAGAGAAGGAGGTCTGCTTGGGAGCACTGTAGGGCAGCACAGGCTGGAGACCTCTTTCCCAATGTCAGGGAGCCAGACTTTGTCTATCTTTCATGCCTACTGCTACTTCCCTTTTGGGATGAGATGAACAAAGCAAACCCAAAGAACCCCTGAAATGACCATCTGGAAGTATGTACAGCACACCAGTCCATCTTTGTCCTTATGAGTGCTGGTCAGGATGAAAAAACAAATGAGAACCCAGGCCTTTCAACAGGGTATGTATCCAGCTGAGCTCATTCCCCCAGGACACTCATGTCTGAGGCTGGGCACTGGCTTTGTGGCAGTTTTTGTAATAACTCAGAGTCAGGAACCTACATTCCACCCAGGTCCCAGTATGTAGGTCCTCTGAGGTTCTCAAAGTTAAGTGCTTGTTACTCTTTCCCATTCATCATTAATGGAAGCACTAGTTTTATGCTTCTTCCTGCAATAGTTTAACTAGCCAAGAGAATAAAACAATATTATATCAGCATCGCAGGATTTGCTTAGTGAACAAAAAAAAATATTGAGATGACATCTATTTTTCTAGACAGATTTAAGGCAGCACACCAGTAATTAGAGAATAGAACCACCCTTCAGAATTTTTCAAAAGATGTTTTTTTATGTTTTGGAAGAGCAATTTGTGGAGTGTTTATGTTGTACTGCTTATCCATAAAAAGGCAACAACTGCTCCTCACACCCCTTTCAAAAAAAACAAGCCCCCACCTGAAACAGAAAAAAAGAACATACTGTTAATGGAGAAATTCCAAGCTGCGATTGGTATTGTTGCTGTACTAGAAGCTTGCACTGAAATATCACATAACAAGTATTGCGCATGTTACAGTCACATAAAAATACTAAGTAAAAAGTATTTCTAAATCATGAGTCTGATCTGTGAGAAACTGAGTACCATCAGTTGTCAGATATCAAGTCCTGATCACCTCACAGTTGTGGCCTCGCTGACATTTTAGGGGACATAGGTAGAATATACTTGAAGAATGAGGTTGGATTAAGAGGGTTAGGCGCAATGAATTTACGGTACCTAAGTTTCAAGGTTAAGGGGTGAACACCAAACCACAGCCTCTCAAAGCCTTGAAAAACCACTAAAGATCTCTTAAGTTTCTGCTGCAGTTCTGAAACTTAAATAATTTCTGAAATCTCTCCCTGAACATCCACATTTCTCCCATCCTAATTTAAGGCTGCTTATGCTTCCCATCTGCCCTGGCTAACAGTAGGGTCAGTGGTCGTCCAGGAAAGACCATGGACTGCTTTGTCTCTCAGCCATGTGATCTACGTGATGTGGTTTGGAGAGGTCAGGCACAGCAGGACTGGTTCATGGAGCTGCTAAACATCTTGAGAACACCCTGAGAAAGTAGGTGTGGTTTTCCCTGGACATACAATGTATATTGCCTCTGAAAACTTCCACAGGTTATTATGAACAGGCAGTAAATCCAGCCCCAAATTGGATTTAAGTTTGCTCTTGCAGAGCGGTGCTGATTAATGGGGTAGGATCCAGCTCCTCTCACTATTTTGATGATGCTCCCACTGGACTCTGAAGTGTCCTGCTACTTTTGTCTCTCTGCATCCATCATGTTTAACACAGCTTTAAATCACCCCAGTGCTTATCAGGTTGGAGGCAAATGCAATTGCATAAGTGCTACTGGAGTTAAATGGGAGTACAAGAACATAACAGTGAAGAATGAGGGTACTTAGGTTGAATACTGATGCTTCTTTTGATACTTTGGCTTTCAGACCATGAACAGGATTGTATAACCTGCTTACCAGGTTATACAATCCTGCCATCATTCAAGATGATTTAGTGACCATGGAAGTCCTTCAAGACTTCCGTTCTGTGGTCATAGCTTCATCTTCCTTCATGCATGATTGTGACATGCAGGGTGGCCATTCTGCAGCTGCCATCCTTGCTCCAGTGTAGCATCCTACACACCGAACACTGACATCATGGAAAGGCTGCAGCCAGCTCAGTAGAGGAACAGTGCTGGATGTGACTCAATCTTATTTAAGCACCTTCCTTATCATCCTGACCAGTGTTATTTCTTCCAGATGGAACCAGTCAGGATGTGTCAGCCATGAAAAACAGTAACAATCAGGAGAAGCCCAAAAGCCAGAACTTGTCATAAGCAAATCGAACTGAATAATCAGAGAAAACTTCAGCTTTACTTTGAATATATAACCTGATGTCTCCTTGCTATTTTTTTTTCTTGTCTCTATCACAGCCTATTTGTTAGGTCTTCTTCTAAGCACCTTTGGAAAGGCAATTCTGAAAAAACCTTTCAGCCAGTGGAGCTACGTACAGTTTTCTATAAAAGCATAAAAGAAGGAAGAATGAAGCCCAGTGGTCTCTTCTGCACTATAAGGACAGCAAATCAACCATAGAGGATTGTCCACATCTCAGTCTCTGGTTATCCTTCTTGGTAAGCACAATTTTGTGTCTGTCTTAAAGTACC
This sequence comes from Vanellus vanellus, assembly GCF_965231255.1. NCBI lineage: Eukaryota > Metazoa > Chordata > Aves > Charadriiformes > Charadriidae > Vanellus > Vanellus vanellus. The sequence goes on from NC_138905.1 coordinate 191,255,274, forward strand.
TTATGTCCTTTCCCTTACAGAAAATGTTCAAGGAAAAGAAAGTTTGCCCTATGGTTCAGTGCCTTGGTGTTGCCAGGACACAAGTCTATGCAAATAAATGTTAAGCTCTTTAGGGCTAAGAAGTAATTATCCAGCTTTGCCAGCTGACTGGTTGACTTGCTGCCAGGGGACTGAAGCAAGGCTTGCAACTTCTAAGTGTATTGCCTGACAAGTGACAGAACATGCAGCGGGGATAAGGGTACAGATTAGCACGGTTCAGTGAACAGAAAAACAAGGAAAACGGGGCTAAATGGGGTGTGGTCAAAATAGATACTTATTCATCTGGAAGCCATCTGGATTTCTGGGTGCAAGCTTCATATTGCGAATGCCGGGATGGAACTAATCAGAATTTCAAGAGGAGTTTCTCCCAGCTCCAGTTTACCAAAAGTATTTCCTTTGTGCATTTTTCTCCCCTGCAGGGGCTTCGTATATAGAGAGTTGTTCTTCAGAACCTCTCTCTTTGTCTTTTATTCCTTCTTACAGGAATTTCTTTCTGAGGAGCTACGGTTACAATCCTATCTAACCCAGTTCTCTTCTATCCTCTACCCAGCCCCTGAAAAGAAAACTTTAACCTTTTTTAACTTCTTCCTCCTGGTTCTTTGAATCCAAATGGCTAATCAAACCTGTAAGTTAACGGAAAAAAATAAGTTACAGTGAATGCAAAAACCAAACTAATATTGGTTTGCCCTTTGGAGATAATAAATTAGGGATGCAGCTGAACTTCAATATCACAGCCTAAATTAAGGAAGTTTTAAATTCTATTTGAAGCTTCAGTTTGCTCCTTGCTCTTCTTGAGCAACAGGAACCTTGATAAGGTGGAGTTCTATGAAGCAAGATAATTAAGAATTAAATTATGAAGCAAAAAGTACTGTTCAAATCATGCCTTAATTTTCCCAGCACATGCATGCTTTGCCATCTATTCTACAGGAAAACATTTCAGAGACAGACAAAAATTACATAAGTATGTGAAGAATGCCAGGCTAAAAGTGAGTCTTTTTGTAATGTGGGATATCAAGAAGAATCTGGCTCAATTCCCCATAAGCAAGGGGCTTCATAGAAGTATAGATATCTTCCCTCTTTAATGAATCTAAAATATTCTTTCTTTCATGCTGTGAAAAGTCATGATCTCTTCACCAGGGACTGGAGTTTATATTGCTGTGAGCTGAGAGAAATGTCTGTGTTCCTCAGTGGGGCCAGATCCAGTCCCCACACAAGCAGGCATCATAGGTGGGCACATCTTTCCTACCTTTAGGTGTCTACAGGGTAGACCTATACAATCACCCATGTATTCTTTATAAACAGTGGAGAATAATCATCATTTTGAGGGGTGATTTATTTTATTTTAGCTGTCTGCTGTAGGACAAGGTGAATTAAGTCCTGGCAATGTCTCCTTCTCTCTGCTGATTATAGTAGGAATTTAGGATGGTGACTGGCACAGAAATCCTTGTTTGATGGAGTAAATCCGTCACTGGCTACTGGGCTTCATGGGCACATGGCTGCGTACAAAATGAGAGCATGATAACTTGCTGAAATGTACTGAGCTATGGGATGATATTTTGATAATTATAACTTGACATTGTCTATTTGGAGGTGTGTGTAGAAATACCACAATACTATAGTGAACTAAATATGATATCTGATGTTTTCAATTGATTTTCATCAGACCAAATAGCTTTCATTCACAGTTAATTAATTTTTTACCCTGATTTGTACAAAGAATTCAAAATGTCTGTTGTCTTGCTCCATCAGGAAAAGCTGAACACAACGTTTGAGCACTTCGGTTTAAATTTAAATCAATAACTTTTCTGGACATTTAAATTACAATTAAGCTATTAAACAACATAAGTTTAAAAAAAAATCTTGATCTCTTTTTAGAACAGTGACATAAAAAATAAAACAGAAAAGACATTGGATATTATTAGTTTCAGTATGTACTGGATTACTTAAAATGCAAATTGCCTTCTGAATCCTTAAACCTGAAGGTCTAATTACTGGTATCTATTCTTGTTACTGACTAGCTCTCTCTTTTCTGGTCATGCTAATAATGAACCTAGTGCTATTTCTCTCTCTGTTCCTATTTTATAGGAGTTCCTCACTATCTACATTTTCCTCATTTTTTAAACCAGCATTTCTAAAAAAAATTACATCCATATGACCATATGATCACTTCACTCGCTGACCTTTCCCCATCCCATCTTCTAAGCAAATGACTTTTAAACTCCTTGTCCTGTTTCAACCAAACGAAACAGAGGGATCGAGGTTTCCAAAATAATTATGCTTCTACCACATTTGTGGAGACTGACAGCTAGATAGAGGAGAAAGCTGAATAAAAGCCTCTGCTGATGGACAAACAAGCAGACCTGGGTCGTCACACGTTGTTTCTGTCCCAGCGTGCACTTTTTTGTGGTCCTTGGAGGAGCCCAAGGGGACTTGGGAAGGATTTGGGTTGCTGTAGAATGAGTACATGGGTACATGGGTGCAAATGAAAGGTGGGGACCCAAATCAGGAAGTCTGATTTACCTATTAATTGTGACATTCATGAAGCAATTTGTCTGCCTTCTCCCCCCCACCCCCCGGTTTGTTTTTCTTTGCTTTACCCTCTTTGAACAAACTGATAAGAGCTTTCTAAACTTGTCTAAATATGCAAACAGACTGAAAACAGAGTTCATTTGACCTTGGTTCACTGCCTCAGAATAAGGTTTTCAGGATGTTTTTAAGAAAAGTATGTAAAATTCCAGGAAAAGTGATCTACAATCTTAGAGTTTTAATCTGAACTCCTTGAAGTCAGAAGAAGGGCTGCTATTTCTCTGCCAGATAATTACACACACTTTGTATGGGCCACAATTAGTGTTACATTTATTCACATGTAGAAGCCTCAAGTGGGATTGTGGCCTCTTTGAGCTTGATGTTTTCCAAGTGTATATGCACCAGAGAGAGAATGAAACACAAACCAAAAGGAAAAAAAAAATATATCAATAAAGCTTTCTAATGAAGATTAGAGATGGCCAAGAACTTTTAACCAAAGCAATTGTCATCACAAAATGCCAATTATTTGAACTGAAAACTCTTTTGGCAAGAATGCATTTGTTTCAGCCCCATTTTTGTATGAGATAAGTAGTCCTGGGCTTGGTCTGCCCTACGCAGAAACTGGTTGCTGTCTGGAGAAGCACCAGGCACAGGCACACATCTGTACACAGGGTAAAAACCTCTCCGGAAATTCAAATACTGGGTGCTGAAGCTTTTATGGTCAATCCTGAAAGCCTTATCACAACCCCTTGCCCGGATGTCCTGTTTGTGGAGTGATCCATGAGAACCTGGTTGTGGGAGCTGCTCCTTGGCAAAGCATGGGATGGACTGCCCACAGCTCCTCAAATGGGCACAGTGACACCTCTGCTCTGGGGCTCAGGTTCTAACTCAGACTGGGACCTCACTGTGAGAGGGATTTCCCACTTTGTAAGGGGGAAATCATGATGCATCTGGCGCTTTTATGATTTTATACTAGCCACAGGGTAAACTCTGAGCTTAAGTACAACCTAAATTATTAATGCTCCACTACAGAACATTCTTTACCCCATCTTAGCTGTGATAATTTGATATGTTGGAATTCCCACTTTGTTACACCTTGAGGCAATGGGAAGAGACAAATGATATTCAAGAAGAATATTTGTTAATCATCGTCACATATACAGCCATGAAACTTATTTCTTAAAAATTCATAATCAGGTTATTGGGGTGGACTGAGTTATTTGCTGAGTAGCATCAACACAATCTTTCAATAAAGTGATGCTGAAATTTGAAGATTAACTACCTTTTTACTATTGTTTGTTTCTATGAGTACTTACAATATTTTTAAACACAAAAACTTGTGTTTTTTTCTGTAAATAGAAATAAGCTTTTTTTTCCTGCCAGTGTCATATGTTGTAATTACTTCAACCACCAGCCTTTTATGTTTTGAACCACAAATTGCAAGGCAGATAGTTGTGTTTGGACTGATGGACACCCAAACTTGCAGTGAACCAAAGGAGGCGGTGTGCTGTGTCCCTCTTGCCGAATGGGTTTCAGACCTCAAAACTTACCTCTTTAGAAAAGACAGCCTAAAGCAAAATTAGAAGAAAGAGTTAGTGTGGATTAGTCTGTTTAAAATAGAGCAAAGATTTTGGAGAAAACTTCCTAATTCAACACCTCTTTGTGCTGGCAATTTTGTTTCAGGGAATGGCAGAATTGTGTCCTGCTCCTGCAATGTTCAGCTGACGTTGGCTTAGTACTGCAAATTAAAGCAGTCTGCAGACTAATTTTAGATGTGTTGAGAGTAAACCAAAGAATTAGGAAGTTGTTGCTTTCAATTTTGGGTTGAACCTATTCTCTCTTAGGGACGTCAGGTTTGGTAGGCAAGCAAAGCACATGCTATTTTTTCACTCATTTGTTCATAGCAAAGTACATCAGATACATGGTATTTCATTATATCTGGTCTCACAGGCCCCCTGCCAGTGAAAAATAATTATAGAGATTGTTTTTGATGGCATTTATGCCCAAGATGCTAGGCCCAGTCACTTCAAATATAATGGAAATACGCTGACAACATCCAGGACTCTCTAGGTTTTTCTCCATCCCAATGACAAAAAGTAGTCATTAAGCCAGTTTAACAGTGCAATTAGGATAGATTTCTGATTGTATTGGATGGCTGAAGGTAGAAAAGCAGATAGGGTGTGTTGGGAATCTGCCCTGTGGCTGTCCACCTTCTGCCTCTGTTGTCTTCTTTTATCAACACAGGTCAGCTCCAAACGCCCACCTGCAAGTCAAACAGCAGCAGCTATAGCCAGGCTTGCAGGGCATTCTGTCACGGTGAGCAATTTCACTGACAGACCTTTTGCCTGCCAGAGATGCACCTATTAAGCTGTATGTGCCATAGTGCAGGGAAAAGATGGGTTGTTGGAAAGTATTACTGGACATTGTTTCCATATGTTTCTCCAAAGGAAGAGATACTGCAATGTGTGAAAATATGATTAGGAGCAAATGCTGACTAGTTGCAGGGAAGAGTGTTCACAGGGGAAGGATTTATTTTGGCTGCTGCTGAGAGCTTTTCTCTTTGAAAATCAGACTAGATACATTTGCTTTGTGAAGAAAAGGTTTTGAACTGGTTGTGATTCTCAGAAGCTCTGAAACCAATACCTGGTTTGAATTTAGCAATATAGAGTGTAAGAACCTGGAGATAATTTTTTACTGTTAAACTCCTCCAGATAATCCAAGAGAGGTAATGGTTTCTTCCTGCAAGACCGTGAACCGACATAAAGAAAAATAAGACCATGGCTGTAATAGCCTTTCTGGCTTTCCTGGATTTTAGGCCATGATGTGTGAGTGATAAAGCTGTTTCTGCTGCTGAACAAACAGGCATGGAGGGATGGAAAGGCACGTCTCATGGGACTGCACGGCTCATGGGGTCACACATCGAAGCAGCTGTGTCACCTAGGAGAAAAGGGGGACCTCGTTGTGTCCTTGCAACCAGCAACAGTCCTGTCAACAGCAACGAGTTCCTGTGCCTTGGACTCTGCACCCACGCTCTAACTTTGCTCTCAGCAGGTTGTATAGACACAATCAAACCCTTATTTTCATTTAGGTATAAGTTTTTCATATACTGACTTTTTAAGCAAAACCTTTTGGGTAGGATCCTTCTGATCAAATTGGACAGTGTCGTGTCAATGTCTGTGTCTGAGCTAGTTGTGATATAGAGTCTCTAGAGAGGGTCAGTGGTGTTAGGGCATGATTCCTTTTTAAATGTATGAAATGGGTTAGGTACACTGCCTTAGACATACCTGCTTGCTTCCTTTTACTATAAAGAAAGCATGTGATGTAAGTAAAACTACACAGATTGTAAGTTATGTACAATTTGGCATGAGCAGGAATTCTATTTCTATAACAGTGCCACCTCACTACCAAATTATAATTTTTAATATTACTGAAATGATGACTACCAGTTTTCTCAGAATTCACGGCAAGATACTGTTTAGATAGGAGTTACCACTTAGAATGAAAAGGCACATTGAGTATTTCCTATTACCTTAGCCAATGCTATATAAACAGAATCAGATCATGGATGTAATAAGATATCCATTTTGAAATGACTGAAAACAGAGCAGTGCCCACACTTAGAGCTACTGCAGAGGAAGAAATTGCTGAGTTGGAGCAAAATGTTTTCAAAGTTTGACTTCTGGCCACAAACTAGCCAGTAATTAGACTGCGGAGACAAGTTTTGACAGACCATGGATGGATGTAGATTTGGAAAACAAGTGAAGGAAGAAGGCAGCCTTAATTTTACTAAAGCTTCAAGGGTATAATTGATTCTAGATTGTATTCTAGATTGCCTGTAATTGATTACCTGTAGTTTGCAAAAGAGGCACAGTAGTGGTGGCGGAGAATGTAATTTGGTAATTCCTGTTGTGTTCCTGAAAGAGCGCAAGAGAGAGCATAAAACAGGTAGGCTGCCTGACACCGTGCGTTGTGACATACAGCACTGTTTGCTATACCAGTCTCTGGGTGTCATCAATTGTCAATAGCCGTAACTTGTAACTCTGACCACTTATATATGACAGGAGATGTTGGAAGTGGGAGCAAAATCCTCTTTCCTAAAGTATCTTTTATGCCAGTGAAACTTCACCAGAATAGCTTAGTATAACACGGCTGTTTTCCTAAAATAACGTTAGTAACTTGAAGATTTAACTCAAATATTCATACTCCAATGTGTAAGTCATTGCAGCAGCTAATTCCCTTAGTAGAGAGGAGTATAGGAAGAATGATGCTGTATGCAATTCATGACAAAGACAGTGATACTTACATAATTATAGTCTATAAATAATGTTTCCAAATATAATTGTGTATGTTCCGGATATGCTGTGATGTGGCTTTTCCACCCAGAGCTGCAGGAAAAGGGGAAGATGAGAAGCGGTACCTCATCGGCAGCTCTGGCCAAAGGCATTTTGCTGTGAGGTGCTGCTGCAGGCTGAACTTTTCTGTGGCTTCTGGGAAAGCTCCCTTTGAAGCTGCTCAACACCACTTTTTAGAGGTGTACTCTACATCCTCTCTGAAAACAGCCTAAACTTGAATTAGGGGGCTTGTCTGTAACCTCTTTTTCGGCCTTACACAGGGAGTATCTGGGTTGCCTTTAACACAGGGGCAGAACAGGGAGGGAGGGGGCTGTGGGAGCCACATCCCTTCATCCCACGCAACCTAAAGACAAACCAGAATCCAGACATGGCAGAGATATTATTTCCCCTAAAAAATCCTGTTCACTTCAGGTGCATTTTGATTACCTAATTCTCCTCCTAAATATACTGTATATTATAATATACTTGTGTGTATATATATGTGCATATAAGCATACTGTGTTTTAAATAAGAGATTGCGTGATCTAAAACATAACTCACAGGTTCATTGAGCATTTCTGAAGTTTAAAGAAATCCTGTATCCAACCAAAATTGAAAATGGAAAGGTAACGAAGAGAAAGAAGGCAAAGTATTATCACCAGCCTTTGATTACCATTTTGGCCAAGAAGCATATTTAGAGCTAGCAACAGAGATATCCTGAATAAATGAGAGCTATCTACACATCTTGCGCAGCAAGCTGTGCGAAAAGAGCATGAAGGCTTTGGACCCAAGCTCTCAAAAATTAGAAAATGCCAGAAAACAGTTACACAGGCAACCTTAATTTTTTCCCCTCTGTACAGACATGTTATAATACAATCTTTAGCTATAGGTTCCCCTGCTGGTTTTGCTCCAAAGAATTTCTGCTTTAATCTGCACAAAGAGGAAGAGCGCTGCTTGTTCAAGAGCAGTTTGTTTTATCCTGCTGTAGTCGTCAGCCTTTGGCCTGGTTTACTGGCACTGAAATTAGGGGACAGTTGTCCAAAGCTCCCTCTGGAGTCAGTGGAGAGACATTAGCGCTTCCTCAGGGTTTTTCAGTTCAGTGTAAAATCTGAGTTACTTTCTGGAAGCATTTCTTTCCTTTCTGCAGCAGGGAGCCAAAGGTGATTAAGTGCCTGTATCATGCACTTTAAGTGAATATTTATTTAGGTGAAATAAAGGTCATCCATAAGCCTTGTTTACAGCACCTTGTTTTGCTCCTCTCCCCTAAAAACAATGCTTAATTTCCCTATGTGATTTGCCATGATGCATATTACTTCAGTGTCTGAATGCTTTGCAAATTGTAACTTTTTTTCAAGATCCTCTAAAATGAGGGGACAGCACAACTCCAATTTGTCTGTTGTGAGCTGAGACCCTGAGTAACATGAAAAAAAAAAATCTGCTAATTTTGATTTCAGTGTTTTTTGTGTTATATATGGATTAAGAGGGAGCTCTCATTGCCTTTGGCTGTAGCTTTGTGTAGATACATGATCTCCAGATCAGCTCACAATATCCAGGACAAGCCCCCCAAAAATGCACTTTGTGAGCCTCTATGAGGGGTCTGGTGTAGGCGACCAGTCCAGGACCTCGCAGGATGCTCTCTCCTGGACAGGGCAGTTTCCTTCTCCACAGCAGCCTTCAGTCAGCTGAACCGCACAGCTGTCTTCTCCTTCCCTTGCCTCATTCATCAGTCCTGCTTACAATTTCTATCAGCCCAGGTGCTCCTGCTCCAGGTCTCCCTTCCTCTTGGCCCCCTTCGCTTCCCCAGTTACCTCAGCCTGGGCTTTCATTCCCCTAAGCCACATCAGGGACCTTCCCTTGCTCAGCTACCTCACTCCAGCGCAAGGGTCTCCCAGGAATATCTTTTTACAGGAATCTCCTTAAGGAAGACGTCTTGGCAGTGAGTAACCATCTTGGCTGATGTTTGAAGCTACAGCTGAAAGGTAGCACATCCAGCAGCGCACAGGTCAGCTCCAGCGCTGTGGTGGGACTCTGGTTCAGACAAATTACTTTCCACTTGCAGTAGTTTTTCTTGTAGCATTTTGGCTTTGCTTGTAGGTTTCTCATCCAAAGAAAAGCCTGACCTAATTAAAATATTGGCCCTATGGGCTTTGTGTCATGTCATGAGAACTATTATTTATGCTTACCACAGGGAAAAAAGCATGCCAGCCTTCAGAGGTAGAATCAAACATGACTGCCAACTTTCCTACATTTCTGGTTTTCCATATCAACATCTTGACTCAAGTCTGAACGTTATGAAAATTCAGAGGCCAGAAAGTCTGGAGTCCACTTTTGGATTTTAATTTAATCCCACTGCTCTTGGAATCAAACACACAGATTTCCATCTGATTAGACTGAATTTGGGCATAGTCCAAATAAATACTGCTTATTTTGTTTTAGCTAGGAGTGATTTGGATCACTTGCCCTGAAAGCGTAACACTGGAGTCGTAAGCTTAGTTAAACAGAAATCAGGAGGTGTAGTGTTAATGTTTATAATTGTTAATATATATATATATATAAATATCACAAAGAGCAACTTTGTATTAGCTTATTATGTTATTCATGCTCAGAACCTGCTTTTCTGGCCAGAAGTAAAGAGCAGATGTAGAGGCAATGAGTTTAGGGGGCAATTCCAAAAGCATTCCTCAGTCATTGCCTTTTAAATCCCAAATCATCTAATTTACAGTACATTTTGTTTCTGTGTCCTGCTGGCCAAGCATCAATTGTTTATATCTGCATCATTATAGCAATGCTGTACCAAGATTTTGAAAGGTCCCGGTGACCTTACACATATCTCATCAGAGCTGCTGGTGCCGCAGCCACTCCAGCTCTCAAATGCCTTATCACAGCCTGTGCATCACGCAGCGTCAGACATTGTGATCTCTCTCTAAATCCATCCACACTGAGAAATCAATACATCACAAAACTTTCTTGCTTTTTGTCTGACAGTCTCCTTCCTCTGTTTTAAAGATAGATTGTTAATACTTCCCTTACAAAAACCGAAGTAAGCTCTCGGCCACTTTGGCCTCTTGAGCTGCACTCTTTGCACCACAGCAATGACCAACTGACATGGTCAGCAGCGTGCAGCTCAAAACCTTATCAATCCAGTAATTTGGCAACCACAGAGGCAGATGCATCTTTCATACTTTCACTCAGCTTCTCCCATATTGCTGGTAAAACAGACCCTGGTGTTTTTACGAGTTTATGACATGACCTATACAATGACATTGTTCAAGGCTTCTGCCATGAGTTTTGCTGGCTCCCCCCATGAATGAGTCAGGCACTCAAATCACATGTAAGTCCTCTGTTAAATAGGTGTGTGAAAGATCTCCCTATTTAGGATGGTATTGAGAGCAGCCCTGCAAAGAAGGACTTAGGAGGGTACTTGTGGATGAAAAGCTGGACATGAGAGGACAATGTGCTCTTTCAGCCCAGAAGACCAACCGTAACCGGGGCTGCATCAAAAGCAGTGTGGCAAGCAGATCGAGGGAGGTGATTCTGCCCCTCTACTCCACTCTGGTGAGACCCCATCTGGAGTACTGCGTCCAGCTCTGGAGCCCTCAGCACAGGAAAGACATGGACCTGTTGAAGCAGGTCCAGAGAAGGGCCACGAAGATGATCAGAGGGATGGAGCACCTCTCCTATGAAGGCAGGCTAAGGGAGTTGGGGTCGTTCAGCCTGGAGAAGGGAAGACTCCAGGAGGACCTTATAGCAACCTTCCAATACCTAAAGGGGTCTTATAAGAAAGATGGGGACAAACTTTTTAGCAGGGCTTATTGCAACAGGATGAGGGGTGATGGTTTTAACCTAAAAGAGGGTAGATTTAGAGTGAATAGAAGGAAGGAATTTTTTGTGATGAGGGTGGTGAAACACTGGAACATGTTGCCCAAAGAGGTAGTAGATGCCCCATCCCTGGAGATGTTCAAGGTCAGGTTGGACGGGGCTCTGAGCAACCTGATCTAGTTGAAGATGTCCCTGCTTATTGCAGGGGGTTGTACTAGATGACCTTTAAAGGTCCCTTCCAACCCAAACTATTCTATGATTCTATGACCATTTTATCTGGATGATCTCCGCTGGAACCATAGATTATAAAACGTCTATGTTTTGTCTTTTCTCTTTCCATTTCCGAGTTCATTTTGGCAGAACAAATTCTCTCAGAGCAACATGGATGTGCAGGCAGGTTTTGAGCTCAAAAGTCATGGCCTGTCTACTCCTGTGGAAACATGCTAGACATTTTCTACCAAAGGTATGAAATTTGTTGACTCAAGCATACAAAAGAAAAAGAATCAAACTGAGAGCCATTTGAATCCAAGCTGATATCAGATGGAGTTTAAATCTTTCTTGAGAGGGCATCTGCTAAAGTCTCATGCCCTTGAGTAGTCCTTTTTAGGGGAAGGACAGGATAGTTCATTTCTTGAAGGCGGAGCTCTGGAAAGCAGTCAGTTCTTCTGTCTTTAACAAACAACACACGAAGGAGAAGAATGCAAAATTAAGGAGGTGTGTGTAGAAACACAGCTTGGGTAGATACTTTCAAGAAATGGCAGTCGTAGATGAGAATTCCCAGCTAATAGGTTATCCTGGATAGCTGATCCTCTGGTTCCTGATGATCAGGCTAGTTTGAGCTGTGCTGTGGCTCACCTAGCTTGGTCTTTCTCCTGCATTGCTCTGTTAGCAGACAGGACAAGCTTCAGCTGCTGTATCTCCTTGTTGCACTAATGCCATGCAGCATCTCCCTCCTAAGTAATGGGGAGAGACTCCATGTGTCCAGTATGCACCTGAGTGGTGCCTGTCATGTCAGAATACAAGGTTTCATTATGTCCAAAATGTCCATGAATCCCAGACTGTAAAGGTACCACGAAGAATTTCTACAATAAAGGTACCACGAACAATTTCTTCTCAACATACCAGCAAACCCAGTGCAGTTCTCCCACCTTTGTTCTCCCATCTGGAAATGGTTCCTCATCTGCCCTAAATGGCCTATTGCATGTGGCAAAGGAAGAAAATCCCCATCATTTTCCCTGTCCAAAGCCTGCCTGGCAGCAAGCCATAGTCACACACCCCACTGTAATTTGGGGCACTTCTGTCAGCCACATGCAATGCCTCACTGTGGTCCTCGCAAACAGTGAAAGGGTGAGCAGCAGCTGCCTAAGTCAGCCCTAAGAATCCCCACTTCATGGGGGGGACCTCATTCAGGAACTGAATCGTATGAAAAATATGGATAAAACCAGGATAAAAACACTTTTAAATATTTTTAGTACCACCGAAGCTTGGAAAAGTGGAGAATACTCTTCATTGAAATGTGTCCTTGTAATTCGTAATGATCCTGGGGATGAGAAATGCCCCTTTGCACTTTGTAAACTGGGCTGAGCTGCTTTTTATGCTCCACTTAACTTTTATTTGGTGCGTATTTTATTCCTCTTCTAGATGGCGCCAGTGTGTCATTACTGAGACGACTCCTTTCTCTACGCGGATCTTATTTTCACAATTTTGTATTAATGACTGCTTGTGTAAACCACTGAAATAGCTATTTGGCAAGACCCGACTTTGCATCCCCTTCTGCTAACTTTTGCCAACTACTGTTGTTTTTCATACAGTCTTGACTTTATGGTACGGGATGGTTTCTACGAATGTTCCTTTTTATTTTTTAGTATTTCTTTTACATCTGTTTCATGCTTTCTTATTGTTATATGGAATACACAAGTTTAGATGAAATATTGTTTAGGCAAAATTGGCTACTGGGGATGTGGGGGACTGCAGATGGGATTGACAGATGCCTCCCTCTACCCCTCTTCAGAGAGAGGCAGAGGAGGGAAAAAGAGACTTATGAGTTTAGAAGGAACTAAACTACTTTAATGAGATATTAATAATAAAAGAAAAAGAAATAATGAAATATATACAAACCTTATCAAGCTTCCAGGATGATCTTATCACTCCCAGGTCTTTTCTGTCTGAGAGCGAATATTGTCTGCACAATATGCAGTTAATTTCAGTAGTTAGAAGAGGCCCAGATAAGAAGCAAAGTTACTGAACAAAATTGGTTCTGTTTTACCTCAAACCAGGACATTCCACCCCTTATTCCATACCTTTTGCATCTTGCTCAGATTACTATTACTTTTATGTATCAAATCTATACACACACACACACATATATATATATGGATACATGCAGGTCACTCATCTACAATTTATGTTTATGTACAAAAGTTTAAGTCCATTTAGTTCATGATTGCAGGATCTCATCTCAGGGCAGGAAAGATGGTACAAAATTCATTGTGGTTTGTGCCCATGGATAGTATGTTCATCTTGAAGAGCTTGCTGGACGCCACAAATATAGAAGAAGATTAAAGATATTACTCTAATGTTTCTGTACTCCCAGAGTGCTCGGGAGAGCAGCCCCATAGTAACAGACGCTCTCGAAGAGCAGAACGGAGCCTGTGTGTAATGAGTCATCCCAGTTCATGTGTAAGGAAGAAATCAGGCATGCTGCTTGGTTCACCTCCCTAAAAAAAAAAGAGGTTGTGGTGCCCTTTGACATGTAGCTGGTGCAGTCAAGTTTGTCTTCTATATGCCACTGTATTTTTAAAACTCTTTAATGCCTGATGTCAGTCAGTTCTTCCTGAAGGACAGATGTCTCTGGTTACAAAGAAATGAGTTTTCCCATGCTCCAGCTGTTTCAAGAGGAGCTGATGGCTTTTACTTTCAGATGCATCATGCGAAGATCCAAGAAAAGGAGCTGTTAGTTGAAATGAGCTATTTTTTAATAACTATTTTTATTGTAAGGGTTATATTGCTTTGTAAAGTATGGACCAACTTTTCTTTTGGTCTACCCTCCCTGGCTGACAGACGTTTTTATTATATTGCTCTGCTAGTCAAAATCCATATCTGTCACAAGGTTTTCTACAGCATGTGTCATTCAAAAAACCCAAGTGCCCTCAGCAGAACTGGGATTTTCTGGCCTTTCAGGTGGGAGCGCTGAAAGAAGAAGGAGGATTTTGCAGCGTACCTGAAGGTTAATCACAGTTTGCATCATTTTGTTTTCCTTCAGGATCTCGTTCCCCATCGGCAACGCTGAACTGAAAACATCTGTCTGTGACTCATTGTTTTGATGCAGAGATTTGTTTCAGCAGCAAGCAGCTGCCTGGGTGGTGCAGGGAGGTGGAATTGCTGCAGCGGGTGTATGTGCCCTGGACCTGTTGCTTTTCTGCTCAGCTTCTAGTATGGGTGTTGCTCTGCACCTTCAATGCCACTGCCTCGGTGACACCAAGAGCCTCTTATTTGCAGCCCTGCAGCCTGCCTTTTACTCACAGCCCTGCACCCTCCCACCAAAGCTGCTGTGCCAGCATTTTCCAGAGCTTCTCAAGCAGTGGTTCTCCCTTGTTGGCCTCATGCTTTTGTCATTTTTCATGCTTTTTTCATGGCTTTGCACCTGCAAACCCAGACATTGTTATGATGGGTTTTCACGAGAAACAACTACCACTGGCATGAGGCCAACACCTTTTTTCCCCTCTTTCCTACCTCTCATTTTGTAGACTTTTAGTTCACATTAGAGAAAAGCAAAATATTGTTTGTAATAAAGCAGATGATAGAAATAATTTAAATACTCCATCAACATTGTCCGATAATATACATGCACAGAAATTTAATAACCAGCAAATGTGCCACACTTGCACCTAATGGGCATATTCCCATCAGCACTAAGAGCATCATGAACAGGAACAGGTAATAGGGTGTTCAAGTGGGTCCCAACCTGTGTAGCTGCGGGGAAATAACACAGTCATCTTTGCTGCCACTCACTGGATAGGAGACCCAGAGGAGGATGCTCATCTGGGTCCTCATCACTGCTCTTCCTGCCCAGTCACTCAGAAAATTACTTTCCCCCTCTTTCTCCTGTTTTTTTTTTTTTTTTTTGTTTGTTTGGGTTTTCTTGTTTGTTTCTTTCTTTCTTTCTACAGTAACTTTCAGCATTAAAGTGGTTGTAAACAGTCAGCTACAGACCTTGCAAATAAAATTACATGTGCACCCCTCTGAACATCCTTTGTGCAACATGGGGAAAATACAGTTGTCTGCCATCCTGCGGTGACACTGGTCTCCCAAAAAATAGCCTATATGCTTGAATTGTATGGCATAACAAGACTCCCTGGTCTCTCTTTTGACATATATTATAGAGAGAGAGAATACACGTGTATATAAAAGGAAGTTCTGGGTTCAGACTGAAAATGGCTTCATTGAGGGATTTTATTCCTGGGGCCACTTCGGTAAACAAAAGGTACTGTTTTAATCCAGATAACTGCCAAGTGTCGTATGAACCACTCTACAGGTAACGACTTGCTTTCCTCCTTTAACAGGAACTGGCAGGGATTTTAGCAAACTGTGTACATATAAATGGAGATCAAAGAATGCTCACACCCACAGCTTGCACAGAATTCAGTAATTCAGTAGATTACTGGAAAGGTTAAAAAACCCTCAATCAAATAGCAAATGGCAAAATTATATGACAAATAGGCATCCAAAGAACTCATTAAGAAGTAGTGCAAGAACCAACGTGCCTCAAATTCTGCTCTCTATTCACACTAGATCAATTCGCTTTGCAAACAGCATTGACACCTCTTGCGGAAGTGATTCCAAGTCAGGTTGTAGGTATTTTTAGTATTTTTATAACACGATCACTCGTTTTTTCCAAACACACAAGAGAGAAGTCTGACCTTTTCAAAGATGAACTGAAGCTTCACTATGAACAGGTCGGTATAATAGAGGCTTTGCCATCCTGTGGCTCATGGTACATGGAATCTGTTAAGAAAAGCTATTAAAGCCAGCTACAGAAGGCGGAGGAGGCTTGTGGCTAATGAATTACCCAATTTTATGTGAGGTATTTAAGCTTGTGGGCGCTGTGGCTGGATGTGCAGGCATTCTGGCTGTATTTACACTGGTACCATGCTGCCGGCAGCACCCCAGACCAAACCCTGAGCCATCCCTGCTGTCCCAGTGCTGCCGCACACTGGGACGGCTGAGCTACCTGCTGCTGCTGGCAAGGACTGGTTTTTCTGGCCAAGACACAGCTGGCACATCTGGTCTTGCTCAGACCTGGCACCACCCTGCCAGGGCATCTTCTGCCTCAGTGCTTCTTCCATGCCAAGAAACTCAAATTTATCTCACAACAGGTATGTACCTGAAGAGATTTTATGCTTGAGTAGCTGCTGTTCACAACCACAGCCCATCCTGTCTTGAACATATGTCAACATCAGAGGGCTGGAGCACCTCTTCTATGAAGACAGGCTGAGAGAGCTGGGGTTGTTCAGCCTGGAGAAGAGAAGGCTCCAGGGAGACCTTATAGCAGCCTTCCAGTACCTAAAGGGGACCTACAGGAGAGCTGGGGAAGGACTCTTTATCAGGGAGTGTAGTGACAGGATGAGGGGTAAATGTTTTAAACTGAGAAAAGGTAGATTTAGATTAGACATTAGGAAGAAATTCTTTACTGTAAGGGTGATGAGACACAGGAACAGGTTGCCCAGAGAAGTTGTGGAGGCCCCATCTCTGGAGGTGTTCAAGGCCAGGTTGGATGGGGCTTTGAGCAACCTGGTCTAGTGGGAGGTATCCCTGTCCATGGCAGGGGAGTTGGAACTAGATCATCTTCCCTTCTAACTCCATCTATTCTATGATTCTATGACCTCCCCACATCTTGGCAGAAGCAGCCCACATGGACAGGCCTTTGGGCCACAGAGTATTGCAGCACATGGTTAGATTTAGATGATACATGAAGATAGAAAATCCAAACAAGACCAGTCTTAACAAGAAGCCCTGATTTTGCCTTCATGATTTCCCCTGGAGTGTGGTTTGGGTGTACAGGTGTCTGACTTTTCCTGCATGTCCCACCTGGGCATGTGGGGTAGCGTGCATCCTTCTTTCAGGAACCTCATTGTGGGGCACAGTGAGGACTCTCAGGCCACAGCCATGAAAGCTTCTCTTGATATTACCTGTCTCCTACTGAATTGCCCTGGGGTGGCTTCCCTTGTGCGCTTGGTGTCTGAGGATGCCAGACTGCGGGCAGAGGCTTGTGTGGCTTCTGCAGGGCTTTCTCAGGAGACTGCTGTGAGAGCCTCGGCTTTGCCTGCTGTGTCTGTGAGTAAGGAGAGCAGAGGCAGCAGAAGCAGAAATAAAATGTGTGTTGCATCCTGACTTGTTGCAATAAAGCTCCCAAATCCCACCCTGCTCCTTCCTCAGGCCCAGATATAAATCCCCAAGGACAGTCGTTCCCCCTCTCCCATAGCCCAGGAGAATGGTCTGTAGTGCCTGCGGGTGCTCCCCAATGGTGCTGCTTTTGTCTGAGGCTCATAAGCTCCTTCTGTGGAAGAAGGCATTCAGGGCTTTCCTCCATGCCAGAGGAAGTCCTGAGTGTGCTCGTGATTTGGCTGTGATGTCTGCGTTATCTCATGGACAGCTGTTCTTGTTCTCTCCTCTTCTGTGACAGGAGGAAGCCACCTTGGTGAAAACAATGATCTCGTACGCTGAGGTACAGTATGAGCTAATGGGGATGGAGTAAGTCCTTCCCAGTACTTCCAAAAAGAACTTAGGGGTTAGAATTTTACTTGGAAGCTGTACCTACTTTTTGTCAATGGTGTTAGTAGATGCTGGACAAGAAGCACATTTGACTTTTAGATATAGCATGGACAGCTTCAACTAAATTTACGCTCAAACATTGACATTATAAAGTTCTTCAGAAACTGCCTGACAGTAACAATCCAGTCTTAAAACTGAGAAAGAAGAAATCTGCAATGACAAGTGGAATGGTGAGGGAGGTTTGTAGTCTTTAACATCTTTTCTGAGACAAAGCCGAAACATGTAATAGCTGCTAGGAAATAACGCACTTACTGACCAGGTAAGGAAAATAAGAGTTCTCAGGACTACCTGAGTAATCCAGAATTGTTTTAGTCTGTCTGATCAATTCATCAAAATTAACTGCAGGTATAAACTATTTTCTGTTTCATTTTTAGTAGACCCTACACTACACCCTCTACACCTGTAGAGGGTGTAGAAGTACTTCTTAACGCAGTCTCTGTATTTGTTTATTTTGCTTATTCATAAAACTGCAGATACACTAAAATGCATCTCCTGCAATCATAACCCTGCCTCCAGTTCTTTGCTCAAATCAACACAGAGACCTGTTTTTCAGATTTTTTTCCTGTGTTTACATGGTGATATTATTGAACCGGAGACCTGAAATGCAAGGACCGCTGTGTTAAGAAGTCCACTGTCCACGGTTTTGGCCCTTTAAGACTGAATTGCCACAGTCTAGTTTCTTTGGAGCGCTCCAGCACTCTGCTGAGCTATTCAGTTGAGGGGGCTGCAGCACTCCTGCACTCCTTTCTGACAGTAGTAGAAATACTGGCTTGAAGACTCTGTCCCTTCTGACAGAGAGGGATCTGTCACCTCTCGGATCATTCTTGACATGTAATCTCTCACCCACAATAAAACCAGCAAAGCCCATCGCTCTTCATTAGCACCTGGCAAGGAGAGAGAGCAAACATGTAATGAACCTCTGCGACATTGTCCTCAAGTCTCGCTGTGATGGCTTTGGGTCGGACGTGCTGGATGTAGTGTAACAATTACGTGCAATAGAATGGTCTTGGAGGGACTATTTGAGGTGCCATATAATTTAGCCATAGTTAATAACCAGAAACACGTACATTTAAAAAGAAAATACTGCATTTGAGAATCAGTGTCCCTTTGCCTTAACTACCACTTCTGTATTTTGCAATCTTCATCTCCCTGGACAGTTCAGGTAGCCAGTGCTGTTACCAATATGCCGGAGCGTGGGAAGGAAGCGGTCTAAGTGAAAACTCTTCTACATACTTGGGTGACAGAGCACTGGAACAGGCTGCCCAGGGAGGTTGTGGAGTCTCCTTCTCTGGAGGCATTCAAAACTCGCCTGGACGCCTTCCTGTGCAACCTCATCTAGGTGTTCCTGCTCCGACAGGGGGATTGGACTAGATGATCTTTTGAGGTCCCTTCCAATCCCTAGCATATTGTGATACTGTGATACTGTGATACTGTGATACATACTTCCCTAAAGAGATATATTTTAGCTATTTCTTGATATTTTCCAGACTTGTTTTCTATACCTTTATGAAGACAACTGCTTAGTAGAAGTTCCTTCCACCTGTAGGCTGGAAAGGCAAGCTCTACGAAGTGCCTCAAACATTACTTTCTTCTGGCATATAATCAAAATGAGACAACAGCCCAAACTTATTTCGAAATTAATAACCTTACCTTTTATTCACTTTCATAATTTTCTCACTGGCAAGGCCATGATATTCTTGTGTACCAGAAATGGATGCGTATTGATTCACTTCAAAGAACCTCTGTTACTGTATAGGTAAGTAATTTTGCCTTAAAAAGAGAATCTTTCCTGTTCTGCCATGCATACACTAGACATCTGTAGAGTTTTAGCTTTCTGATTACTTAGATCAAAGTCATTAAGCCTTTTCCTGAAGGCTTTTTGTTGGTTTTGCTAATAAGTTGCTAAGGACGACCAGTCTTCAAACAAAAAACATCCAGGTGGATTTCAGTAGATAAGGAAAGATAAAGAGGTTTAGCACAGATAGCGCAGCTACTCACAGTCAGATGCCCTCTAAAATAACTCAGACTGGTCCTTCAGCTTCTTTTGGGAGTTTTACAATAATTTATGTACCTAAGAACACCATTTGCATCTTGTGAATTTGGGTTTGTGTACATGCCTTGATTAGTGAAACATCACTCTGTCACCTGACAGACGTGTAGTCACAAAGATGAGACACAGAAGTGTCAGTTCAGGCCTTCCTCTGGAATCAAAATGAAGGTGACATAAATAAAATACTTGGTCTTTCAGACTGGAGAGCTAAAGATGGGTGGGTTGTAAGACTGGCCATCACCTTCCTTTGGGAGCTTTTTGCTCATACTTCTGGGATATCTTACCCCAACTCCATAGGTTACCTTGGCTCAGGCAAATCATTCGTTAACTGGACTCCAAGCAGCGCCCTGTGCCAACAGAGAAGTGTTTGTGCATCACCGGAAATGAAGTGTAAACAGGCACAATAGAAATATTGTCTAATAGACAATTGGTATTCTGATAATATTGTCTAATAGACAATTGGTATATCAGAATTGGTATTCTGATGTTGTTGTTTTCTCTGCTGCAATGGAATCAAACAACTTCATAGCCCTGATGGTGTTCTCCGCACATTTGTTGCACCGAGGGTAAAAGGGAATAGGGACTCACTGGGTAATTCATTCATCACTGTCTATTTGAGATACAATTTAGTAATGTCTCCCACAAAAGCAACTCCTTTGGCAGAGTCTCTCTTCTCCTGGACATCTCCACATAGTTTTGTTCTCTTTTTCCTTTAATGGGAAGTGTTTCAAAAACTCTTATTGCTGAATTGGTATGCATGCCCTGACAAAGTGGCAGTGGCTTTGTAAAATCTCTTTGTAATCTACTCCTTGGGTAAGATAGTAATACGAAAACCAGGAATGCTGGGGTCCTCACAATTAGCATTGGGCTTAGTAGGAAATTGTTAGTATATTTTTCAATATATTTTCCCTGCTTCAGGAGCCACCCTAAATTGTTTTTGTGGCCAAGGAGCCTTTCCCTCAATTCAGATCTGTCTGATTTCTCATAATCTCATTTTTTATTTATTCAGAAATCTGCTGTTTACCAACCAGATTATGCTTCAGCTCTTGTCCGGAATCTTTGAATTACCAGAGAAGATGAGTCTGCTATAATAGGTTTTACTCATTCCTATTCTTCAGCTCATTTCCCGAACCTCTTGCAATTCCCATGGCTACAGTTATACTAGTAATAAGAGTGCTGAACCATTCTCTAATATCAAACTGAACGACCCAGGTCCGTGTTGCAAAACTTTGACCCTCTCAGTCTTTCTGAATCTCTGACTTTTCCAAACAACGTATTGCAATGACCCTGGTAACTTCTAAATCATGTATGGAAATTGGAAGAGCACAGGTTGACACTCCCAGTACCAGATTGTTTTAACCATTTAACACGGTAGACCACCTGGGAACATTTCTGGTGTCTGAGAACATCTCTGGGCTTCTATTATTTCACTCTTACAATTGTAGCCTGTATTTCTTAAAATAGCTGTTTCATAGACTCTTGCTCTTCCCAGGAATCTCTATTTGTCAGATTTCTCAAAGGGGATTTTTCCAGTAAATAACATTTAAGGTTTACTTTTTTTTTTTTTTACTATAAATAGTATTAGTGCTTACTGCTCATCTCAAATACACAGAGCTGTTGGTAATTGCATTCCAAACCACCTCACCCCTGTATTTGAGAAGATCCCAGGGATGGCTTTCAGGGGGCACAATCCTCTGATGATGCTGTTGCCAGTCTTCACCTGTCTCAGAAGCTGAGGATATTTCTTTGTTTACTGGATTCCCCCAGTGTACCCAGTCCTGTCCCATTCCCATGCGCCCCCTGTGCCAGAAAGGAGCCAACACCAATGTCCAGCGTGTGGTGGTGGAGTCAACATGAGGTGACAATTTCCTTACCTCTCCAATGACTCTGTCTTTGCTTCTCTCACCCCTGGGCATCATGTTTTGTTGGGATCTCCTTTCTCCTGCTGCACAGCAGCTATCTTTCCCTGCTAGTCTCTGCCTAGCTGCTATTTTCTTGCTTCTGTCTATCTCTTGCGGACTTTCTTTGATACACTTCCCACAACCAGGTGAAATCTGTCAACAAAACAATTCTTTCCTTCATTTCTTGGTTTAAGAGGTCACCACCAACAATTTACATGACTTGGGTCTTGTCCTGCTGGGGGATGAATTTTACCCATGCAGAAATCAGATATTCAAACCCAAGACAAACTTCCAAGGACCTGACTCTTCCTCCTTATGAATTAATCTGGGCACCAAATGTCTCATCCTCTCCCAGGACTATTTTGACTGATAGTATCTGTGGTTTTGCCAATCCCAGCGTAGGCCCTGGCAAAGAAATAAGCATTTGAAGTCTCAATATTATTTCATAGCTGTCTTAGCAGCAGTCCACCTCTTTCTTCTATTGCTGTCCACATTTTAATAATACTTTTCCAAACGTAAGTGGGCATCATTGCTATGAATAAACCATAATTCCTACAATAGAATTCCTCATCTCTGTCAGTTCAGGTCTTGGTGTTGATCAGTGTGCTTTGCTGTTCAGCTTGTCTGATTAGTGATGCCACTGGAAGAGATCTCTGCCTGCCTTCTGACCCCTTCCACTTACAGTCTGACAAGCACCAAACATGTCTGAATTAATCATCTTGTGCTATTAAAAAAAAATAAATCCACCCTTTTCCCTTGATTCCTTTTGCCTCTTCCTGTGCTTCATGAAGGCCCCGTGCAGCCTTTCAGAAATCTTCTCTCTGAAATTTTCCTTGTGGCTGTCTTTCCTTTTTTTCCATGGAGTTTTAACCTCACTTAGGAGTGTGTTTGATTTCCAGTACGGACCGGGTGTGGCCTACTAGTGCTTCTATAAAAACAGATTGTCTTGCATCAGACATATGTCTTTCAAGTTAAAATTAATCCCCTGGTCTTTAAGATAAGGAATTAAGTCCTTTGTTAATTCCTTAAGTAAATCCTTCAGGAGTAAATTAATACTGAAATATTTCTACCTTAAGGTGGAAACCACAAGAAGTTGAATCTTTTTCCAGGAGTGCCCCTGATATTGTTGTATTCCCCTTCCTAATTGGAAGGAAGTAGCTGCCTTGCCCCCACTTCCTTCCCCTAAGTCGTATATCTCAGAATTAGGCTGCTTGCATAAGGTTAACCCTCTGGAGGCAGAGATACCTGCCGCAGGGTGGAAAAGCTGTGGCAGTGGTCAGTTTGATCATCACCTATAGAAACAGCTCAGTTCATAGCAGTGACTTGCTTGCCAAGCGAACCTCAAAGTGGGTCTGAAATACTGGAGAGGTGTTGGTACTTGTGACCTGTGTTTGGTAGGAAGCGGAGTATCAGGATCTCTCTGTCTGTACTGTCCAAAATGCTCCCGGCATCTTGTGCAAGACCAGAAAGAGGCAGACGTGTAATTCCAATAATTGCGTGAGAAGATGGTATAACGGGGAGGCATAAAAATTCCTTGGGAACAGAGGATACTTCCAGACTAAAGGAAGCACATACCAGACAGATGAACTTCATGATTTGAACCATAACGTAATCATGCTGTTGGGACTCAAGAAATTCACAGATCAATATTTAAACGGAAGTGCATGTGGTTTGAGATGTAGCATCCAGTAGAAGAAAAGTCATGGAAGTTCTGTGTTACTGATTAAAGGGCAGGACAGAATATTGCAATATTCAAATAAGAAATATGGAAGAACAGCTGAAGTCTGGAAAATGGGTTGGAGATACTCCAGTGGAAAATTTCAGTGAGGACATCAGTAAAATAGGTATATCAGAAACCTGTTGGGACTCTTGATTTTTGAAAGATGAGGAGACCTGTGCTGATGGAGGAGATCTGCTCTATGTTACAGAAAACTTTAATCATGTTAGCTAAGTGTTCACAAAGGAACATGGATTCTTTATAGGCTGAAATCCAGGCTTATGAAGGAAAAATACAGTATTAGCGTGTAATATTATATGATGATATTGTGAGTGTGATTATACTAACATTACATTATTTTCTAGTATATTATTGTTATTACATAATATTACATTATAAAATCAGAAAACATTTGTGGCTGGCAGGCACCTCTGGGTATTGTCTAGTCCAGCCCCCCTGCTCAAGGCAGGGCCAGCTGGGGTAGGTTGCCCAGGACTTCATGAAGAAACGATATTAACATATAGTGACTGTTACTGTGGAAGTGCCATTTTGTAGTCATGACCGCGATGTACTTGGAACAACTTTACAACATTTTCAGGATCAAAAGAAGCAAGAAAGCCCAAAGAAATGAGTAAAAACCTCTTACAGCTGTTGCATTTTACAAAAGGGAACTATACAAAAGTGAGGATGTTTATTAAGAAGGTGTTTACAAGGGCATGGAATCTTTGCACACAACTTTGGGACAAGTTACGAATACCACAGTGGAGAAACAAAGCAAAAGGTTTCTGCTAATCGAAAAAGATTTGAGAAAGCACAGAAAGAAGGCAGCATAGACAAACATCATTGAAAGGAATGCTATTATAAGCAAGAAGGCTTCCTTCGAACAGCTGAAGTCATGCCCAAATAGGGTGAATGGAAAGCTCTGTAAGATTTAATTAAGTGCAAAAATGTAGCAAGGCAGGCCAATCTCCACCCCCCCCCCCCCATGCCCTCAAATCCAGTTAATCCACAAAATTATTTACTAACAACTAGTAAATCCCATTACCACATCAGGAAGCCTGTAGGGGATTGTTAGGGTAGCCCAATGATCGAAGAGTGAAAGATGCAGGAAAGAAAAAGGCACAGACAGAAAAAACAAATGTATTCATAACTTTTGGATCTGTCCACTGAGAAAGCGCCTGGATAGCCCTTCTTGCAGAGGGTTTATCAGTGAACATGTCTCAATTTTAACTAAAAATGTCTTGGAACAAACAGACAGAATTAACATTAATAAGTCTAATAATATTTGATGGTCTTCATCCAAAGTGCACCAAAGGAGCTCCAGGTAGAAATCGCTGAAGTTCTCCCCATAATGTATAACTTCGCACTTACAGCTGTCTTAGTACCAAAGGAATGGAAGACAGTTAACGTGAAAAATGGAACCACTGATTCAGAAACCTGGCATGTGTACAGGCAAATTACTAGTAATGCTATTAAAGAACCATTGAGAATTAGTGGGTAGACACATAAACCAGACATAGTAAGGACAAACTTTTTTGTAGTGAGAAAGAACTTTTTTACAGCGAGGAAGAAATCTTACAATGGGAAATTGTGTCACGCAAATATATCAGAGTCCTCTGAGTGAAAAATCATAAAAATAAAGGAGATCTGGATTCAGCATACCTGGCAATGTACAAAAGCTACCAAAGCATCTAAATCTCAAGTGACCTTTAAAGCAGCTTTGAGCTTTGAGCAGCTATTGGATAGAAGGGAAGATCCTTGTGTGAATAATCAGGAGAGAGTGCGTAGAAACAAATGATCAATTTTTAGCACAAAAAGAGGTTGCTACCAATGTGTTTCAGAGATCTTTGCTGGGTCTTTATTGTTCCACATAATTAAATAAACTAGAAAAGAAGGTAAAAAGAGAGGAGATACAATATGAAGATGATATGCAGAATACTTTGCTATTCTGCAGAACAGCAAAGACGAGGGTTGACTTTGAAGAACTGCAAAAGCATCATGTGAGTATGAATAACAGAGCAATTAAATGACACACGAGATTTAGCAGCAACAGATGCAAAATGATGCACATCAGAAGCCTCCTTGTCCAGCAGTTTTCCCTTTATAAATAAGATGGGGGGACTCTGAGTCGACTGCTGTCTCTCAAAAATGAGGACTCATTGTGTGAAGATCTCAGCTTAATCTTCAAGAGCAGACAAAAAGCCCCATGTTACTATACTATTGTGTAAATCTATAACGCACCAGTGTTTTTAACATTCTGTGCAGCAGTGAGGTCCCCTGCTCATTGGGAATTAAATTGGATAAGATTTTGGGTTAAAAATTACCAAGGTGTGCAAACCAGCTTCTGTACATGGAATGAGTGTGTAGGCTGGGACTCTTCAGCCTGGCAGAGAGATGACACAGGGATGTGGCGAAGGTCTACAAAACCACATGTGGCCTGGAAAGGGGGAGTACAGATCATCTGTACTCACATTGAGTTTGGAAATAAAAGGATACCTTTCACCTGTGGTAATGCCAGAAAGCTGTCTGTTGTCTTCCAAATGTACCACTCTTTTCTGTACAGGATCGAGGGGCCATCAAATTAAGTCAGTGGGAGCCAGATTCCAAATAAAGAAAAGAAATTGTCTCTGCTAAAAATAGTTGTGATATGGGAGAATACTAAGGGGAGGTACCATGTAAGTTTGCCTTGTTCCTACACTTCTCTGTCAGCCCCTGTTGGAGATAGGGTGCTGCTGGGGTTATTGGTTGACAGCTGGCTGAATATGAGCCAGCAGTGTGCCCAGGTGGCCAAGAAGGCCAACAGCATCCTCGCCTGTATCAGGAATAGTGTGGCCAGCAGGACTAGGGAAGTGATCTTTCCCCTGTACTCGGCACTGGTGAGGCCCCACCTCAAATACTGTGTTCAGTTTTGGACCCCTCACTACAAGAAGGACATTGAGGTGCTGGAGCGTGTCCAGAGAAGGGCAAAGAAGCTGGTGAGGGGTCTGGAGAACAAGTCTTATGAGGAGTGGCTGAGACAACTGGGGTTGTTTAGCCTGGAGAAAAGGAGGCTGAGGGGAGACCTTATCACTCTCTACAACTACCTGAAAGGAGGTTGTAAAGAGGTGGGGATCGGTCTCTTCTCCCAAGTAACAAGCAATAGGACAAGAGGAAATGGCCTCAAGTTATGCCAGGGGAGGTTCAGATTGCATATTAGGAAAAATTTCTTCACCGAAAGGGTTGTCAAGCATTGGAACAGGCTGCCCAGGGAAGTGGTTGAATCACCGCCTCTGGATGTATTTAAAAGACATGTAGACATGGTGCTTAGGGACATGGTTTTGTGGTGGTTTTGGCAGTGTTAAGTTAATGGTTGGACTCAACGAACTTAGGGGTCCCTTCCAACTTAGTTGATTCTATGATTCTATTCTATTCTATGATTCTAGGTATATCCTTATTCTGAATCAGCCAACCTTTTCTTCATATATAGGAAGAAACAACTTTTTTCTGCCCTTTGTCAATACAAGAAGTAAGGAGTATCAAAGAAACCTAGCAGGCAGCAGGCGCACAAAGGATAAAAGGACATGATTTTCATGCAGGTACTTCTAATGTTCATATGTCTAATGTACATGATCTAATTCTGCAGCAAATATTTCCCATGATATGTACTTCTGCAAAGGAGCTCTTCTGTGCGAGATGTTGGATTGCCAAAGGTTGACATGGGCAAATTCACTGAAGAAAAACCCATCGAGGGTTATTAAATCTCCAGGCAGTTCTCTTGCAGCAAATCCTTAAGCAAGAATTGTTGACAGCTGAAAGACTGGGGAAGCATCACTACATACTTGAGTTTTTATTGAACTGCTCCACAGGCGTCTTTGATTGGTCCCTGTCACAGGCAGGGTGCCAGGCAAAGTGAGCATTTTGACCGATTTTGTGTGGTCTTTCTTGGGATCTGATTTTCTCTTGCAATGATGTGAAAAACGTGTGTGTACATCTGTAGGTTTGATCTTCCAAAACATGGCCCTCAGGATAAAGCTTTTTTTTTTTTTTTTTTAAAAAAAAAAGAAACCACAGAGAACTGACAACAGTATATTGGATATATCAGCTCTTATATTTTCATCTCTGACACCAGAACAAGCTTTTTCCCAGGCACACACAAGTGACTGAGATGCAAGTCTAATTCTTATTGTGTAGCTTATTATTCTGTATAATGTAAATAATTGTGCATTGTCAAGGCAGTCACTGCTTTCTAGCTATGTTCTGCCATGTTGCCGGTGAACACAAGCATGACCTGACAGTCACCCAACAATGTGTTGATACACATTGGCCAGCTCTTCATCACTAGTTCCATTTTCTTTTTTCTTCCATTGAATAGTTGCATAAGGGGAAGGAAAATATTTATGTTTCTATGGCTGTGGCCTGCAAACATAGTGTATTGTATCTCAAGAAGCAGCCAAACATAATTTGGATGTTATCTTTATAGATGTGAATTCTAGTTGTGCCTATTTCTTATGCTGAAGCAAAGGAAACTTTTGTTTTAAAATACTGTGTTAGCTTTACTACAATTTGCTATATCACACAGAAAAGAGCCTCTATCGCTCATTTGTAAGCTCTTGACGTAGTAAAATTGTACTTTCAGCTTTTGGCTAATTTTAGCCACTTTAGCCTCACAATTCCAGTTCTAATATGTTTTAGCAGTACAGGTGATGGATCTGTACACTAGAGAGCTGAAAAATGAAAACCAGGAAACATCGCTAAACTGGGAGTATGCAGTTCCCACAGCCAATTTGCTTACACTAGCAGATGTTTTCAGGATTGCCTGTCAAAGGGAAGCAGAATTTTCTAGGGATGTATCCGGAGGATATTGCACATAATGCTGCTGACCCTACAGATGTATTTAAGCTTTGCAGAGATGCAAGCAGAGGATACTTAGACCTAGGAAGTTCGCTCGACAAAAGGGAATAGCACTGCTATACTGGTATTTAGAAACTACTCTATTACCTACGGAGGTTATAGTGACCATGCTTGACTATTAACAAAGAAAGACGGACAAGATATTATTGTTAAATTAGAACATTCAGGTTATTTGCTAGAATTGCCTTTGATTAGCGGCGAAATGAAAGGTTTAAATTACAATATAATGATGCTAATACAATATAAGTGCTGATAAAAATGTGCTAGAAGTAATTTAGCCAGCTCATAGGAATCATACTTACTATCCTACTGAATGTACTTAAGAGATGCCTAGGAAATTAAAGTGTAGAACAGAGCAAATGAAGTGCAAGCACATATTAAAGGTGGTGTTCTTTGGAGCTTTCCTCAGAGTAATGTTTTTTAGAGACTGCGTCTTGCAGTTCTATCAAGTCATGTTAAGACCCAAAAGCTAAATAGCTGCCTTGATTTTAAAGCATATTAATTGTATCTTGTTTCCTCTTTACATAAGCCTGTGACTTTCTGTAATAACTTCAGCATCACAAAATAACCTGGCAAAGCTTATGACCATCTCCATCAGATGTGATGGGCTGTGGTCCCACTCCTGTCTTGTGGATGGGTGCTGGGGATTGTGGCAACTAAGAAAAATTACATTTCTCAGCACTGAGAAATGTAAAAGATCAGTTTGCTGGTCAGAAGCATCATCCAGCTGGTAAGAGCCTTCCTCACCCCAACATGATGCCACACACACCACACGTGTGGGTCAGGGGTTCCAGCAGACTTGTGAGGGGACCTCTGGGTTTGCTGGATCTCTCCCCCCGCATCTGCTTGGCAAGTGATGTTCTCATTTTACAGAAATGGGACTAACAGATGAGAGATTCCTGCGACAGCAATGCTTGTGTGATGCATGTGAGGGTCTCAGTGTGGGAAAGCACGAGATTTGTGTGAAAAAAGCTGTGAGACTTCATCTGAATTGGAAATCTGCTGATGGACGGCTGTGTGTTTTGCCTCCTGTCTGTCAGCCAGGCAAGGTGCTGTTAAAACCAGTCTAGCATGTGGAAAGCAAGAACAGGGACCTCTGTGCCGGGAAAACACAGCCTTAACCTGAGAACCCGGTATCAGCCGTGTTGCTAGCAGAGGACAGCACGATGCCATGGAAGAGGAACGGTTACTGAAGATGTCACCAGTAGGGCAGACTACACAGACCCTTCCCGTGGGAACCACTGCATCTGCCTGGAGATATGGCTTTTATGGTGATGCAGCACAAATTTAAAACCTGATGGGGCCGTGTGGGCAGACGTTTAGGCCAGCATCCCCACTTTGGAACAGCTTCTGCTTTGCAGCCATGGAAGTGTGTTTGCTGAGCTTATAAGATGCCTGGGTAGAGGGGAGGAGACCTCCTTCCATTCTCCAAATTCACTAATTGTATAAACTGTACTAACGCTTAGTCCTCTCGTGGCCTGGGAATTTGACAGATTCCTTGTCCTAAATTTAGCTATACCAAAGCTTCATTTGCCCGGTTCTGTGAAGAGTCAAGCAGAGCTAATTGTGGCATAGACGGTGAGTCCTACTGCAGCTAACTAGGGCTAGGAAAAGTACATTTCCGTTGTGTCATTCTTTTTAATGAGAAGTAAAATAAGAGCTGATGCAGGAGATCCTGGGCAAGAGAAAGCTTTAGTGTGTATAAAAACTTCTCTACTTTTCCCCTAGTCTATTATGTGAAAAATGAGTCATATTTTTGACAGTAGCGGATAAGAAAAGTTGTGGCTGAGGGACTGTGAGTACAAAGGGAGGCAGATGGACGGGTGTTGGAACACGCTGAACAAACAGCTTACTTCATTTTTGTTTATTCTCTTCTAAAGCGCTCATTCGCTGGGTATTGGGAATGTTACATAAAACTAAAACCATTGTGCTAATTCTTCTCTGGTGGCATGCGCCGGATTTAAAGAGAATTACAGCTTTGGTCTTGTAGCAACAACAACAAAGTGGAAGAAGCGTCTCTGCCAAACAAAACTGAATTAAATCATGCATTTCCCTTTATTTCCTTCCTGCAGCAAAAGACCAGTTAGTCTCTGCCCAGCTTGTCCTCATTGCACTGAGGACTCTGAAAGCAAAACATGGGGCAGTTTAGTCAAGACGGAGTGAGTTATGTCCCAGTTTTGCTGTAAAACCCTATGCAAGCATGACTGATAGTGACCTGGTTGTGTAGCCAGCCCACGTCAGGCTGCTCAGACCTTTCCAGAGTGGTCCCAAGCACTAGTTGTGCTGGTGAACAAGGTCGTCTGGTGACAATCAACCACAAAGATGTGTGCTGAGGTGCCCCTGAACCGCATACTCAGGCATGTGTGGGGTGATGGCACACCCTGGGCTTCTCTTGTCTTCTGCAAAGAAACCCAGAGTTCAGACTTAAACATCCAAGTTAAAGGGCAACGATTGCATTAATCAGCCCAGCACGGCAGCTTCCCAGTGTGCGGCAGGGTGGGATGTGTGGGTGGTGGTCTCCCCTTAGCACCAAATGATCCCTGTCCTGTAATGGTGGTGGAACCCGCCGCTGCAGAAATCCCCCCTCCCTCTCCCACCATTGTCACCACCGCGTCCTGCCCCGCTCAGGCAGTCTTGTTTTCAGTATATGCCAGTAAAGAGGGTTTCACTAAGTCATGTCACAAAAGCATGTAGTCTCTGACACAGATGATCTTAAATTAATTGTCATTTTTATCGGGGGGGGGGGGGGGGGCGGGATACTGGTTACAGACTAGTTGCAAAAGAAATATTTAATCCAAGCAATTTTCAAGACGAGAAATGTCATTTATAAATGGACATTTTTCACAATGTATTTATGGCCCATTATAGACACTTAGCTATTTTCCTAAAATTCTGTGTCAAAAACTGGGAAAAAAGGTCATGTTATTTTCTTCCTCAAAATAACATATATAGACTATCTTTATATGGCTTTTAAAAATACAGTTTAAAGAGTATCAAACAGCACACAATACCCTAAATCATTTCCCAAAGCCAGTAGAAGAGAAAAAGTGGCCACTGAGATCTAACCTCACCTGAGTGTTATCTGGAGAAACATTGTAAAAATCCAAACCAAGGACAAAAATTTATACTTATTTTTTGTGTTAGCTGTGGCCGGTGCCTGGAGGAAGAACCTCCCACCTGCTCTGGGGTGAGGGACCTCCAGCAGATGAAAGCCATCAGCCTTGGATGAAAACAGAGGGGGACTTGTGTCCTACACTTATCCCCATGGCTCCCTAAATTCTGGGCAAAACAATTTAGCCTTGACGCTCAAGTTTAACCTTTTTATCGAGCATGTGTATGTACATATGCATTTATATTACAAATACACATGCACACAAAAGGGTTCTCTGTAAGTGCTTGCATCTGAATGCACTTCTGTGAGTGCCTGCGTAGAAATGCATACATGCAGCTGCACTTATACCTGTTATATATGGACACGCACCCCCTCCCCCATACAGACACAGCATGAAATAGCACTGGAAATGTATTGGATAAGAAGGCAAAGGGACTACAGTGAAAAAAGAGAATTGCCTGAAGATGCTGGTGTCAGGGAAGCACATTGCTGCAGTGAAGCACGTTGTTGTCTGTGATAATGTTTTTGCTAACAATTAGCGATGTTTACATTGATATGAAAGCGGATTTGGTGGATGTTGGAGCTTGTGTTGAAGGACTTGCGGGTTGTATCTTACAGTTGTGTTTAGCCTTTGGGTATAAGATGCAGAACACCTACATCTGGTCAGTCTGGTTTTAGAACGCTGCTGTTGGGTTTTATCCAGCTGTTGGGTCAGGGTTATTGTAAAAGAGTCAGCAAAAAGAGAAGAAAGGAAGCTTGTTTTGCTGTGACTTTCTATATTTGTATGAAGGGAGAGTTCAGCAGACTAATACAGGGTTCACAGAACATTTAATATGGGGTAAACACAGACCAAACCACAGAGCTGTGTGCGTAGGGAACTGTAGGATTGTATACATGTGCCAACATATACAAATGACAAGTTATTAGGAGACCAAATCTTAAGACAGAGATAACTAGACTCACTGCCAAGTCCTTCGAATTCTTCACTTTCATTATCCCATCAGTTTGCAGTCCTGTAATGTCTGACACACAAACCAGAAATAATAAAGGCTGCAATTGCAGACTGTGCAATTATTGAAAATGCGTAATGCAAGCAGAAAGTCACTTCAGTGTCATGGCGGTCAGGAGGTAGAGAAATGGCTGCAGAATTAGAAAAGATAGAACGTACCTGGCACGCTGACAACCTTGCACCTGTTAGATCTGAAATGCTTTTAGCTAGTTGAAGAGAAATAAAAGGAGGGATTTTTTTCCAGTCACAGTTTCTGAGGCTGTCTTATTTAGGTTTTAATCCAAAAAGGCATTATTCTTTCCAGTGACTTCAATGGGCTGCAGATGAAGGCCTTAGAAAGTGTTTGGTGTTTTGTCCTGCTCCGGTTCAGTCTTTTCTGAGTCGAGGATTGGATCGATTATTCTCCGGGAAGAGCATTAATGCTCCCAGCTGCCATCGGCTCCACGGCTTTTGGAGACAATCAATTCTTCCCAAGGCCCACAGCCACCTTTGGATGAGCTGGCAAAAAAACTTTTCCAGTTTTAGTACTTAAAAAGGAACAGTTTATCTTACATAAAGACAACATTAGATGTCTTTTTCCATTCCAGCTATATATTAACGTTCCTCTGCCCTCAACAGTATATTAATGAGGAACAGCAAACAATTAAGAATGGACCACAGGCAATTAAAAAAGATATCATTACTAACGTTGCAAAAGAAACAGCTTGAAAACCTTCTGTGCTTTTTCTTTCTGAATAATTCCTCTTAAAATTGCCCCTGCTTCTTCCCCCTTCTTCATGCAGCTGTCACTTTCATCTTCCCCTCTATCCAGCCTTATGGCTGACAGCAGATGAGCTACTAACATTGGATGCTGTCTTTTTCTGGATTGCACAGAAAATGAATGTAGGTTTTGTAATTTCAGTCTCTGGAAATAGATATGTGTTAGTAGGCTAAGCTGCCGTGTTGAAGACATGCAGTGCTAAAGTCTTCAGTGGAGGTAATCCCTTCTGTTTGTTTGACAGATCCATTTTTACCAAAAATCTCTTGGCGTGAAAAGAGTGAACCTCTGCCACTGGAAGTTCGTGCCTGCAGACAGCAAAACATTGAGTGATGGGAAAAATGCGCAGACTCCTTCATCAGGGTTGCCTGGGACACTTGATGCCTCACCCCAGCTCCCCTGGTGCTGGGGATTGATTGCTATGTCTCCCCTGCACAGCCCCTGTGGCCATGGGGCTGCCGAGCTACCCGGGCTGGTGTGCAAATGCCCCACGAGCTGATGAGGTTGCACGAGTCTGTTGGGCTGTACATGTGCATCAAGATGCTGGTGGGTTTCAGGCAGCTCTTGGCCCCCTCCACTACAGTGCAAAGCAGACAACAGCCTGTCTGGTGAGACTGCAAAGACCGAGGGACGCAACAGACAATGGACCATCCTCAGCAGAAGCCCACCTGATTTTAGGGTGACACCGTACAGCTGCAGCCGGAGGCCTGCCCCCATGGAGCACGTGATAGCATGATGCGTGTTTGGGATGTCCAAGGTGCCCGATACAGGGAGCATGGGAGACAGGCTCCTTCACTGGCGCTCCCACCAGGTAGCACTCAGCCCATGAGGACACTTGAAGTAGCCTATAGGAAATGCTGAACAGGGGAAGGAGAGCCTAAGTTTTTGCTTCTACCTGGTCTAGAGTGCTTATTTCGGGTCTGACGTTCAGCTGCTTCATGCAACGGAGATTTGGAGCCTGCAACAGTGGCTTTGCTCACTGTCATGGGCTGGAGACCTCCTCCGCAGGCAGTGCCCCTGTGCAGCACTGGAGGGGAGGTGCTTATCTATTCTGCTTTTCTGTCTTGAGACTGGGCTGTCGAGGAGGCAGAAGTACAAAAGGGAACAGAAATGGAAGCAGGACGGAGAGTAGCTGCAGCCCAGAGAGGTGGTTTGCACTCTGCCGCGTCCTGGACCATCTATGCATTTTATGGGACTCAAAATTCAGAAATAATCTAGGTTGTTAACTGTTGAATGTGTGATATGCGCACAGCACCTTGTGATGAAAGTCTGCAATCCTTCGTGAGATTCTGAGATGTCTTATCCAGAATTACTGAAGTTTTTATTAGTAAGAAATGTAATAAACTCCCCTCGGAAGCTGAGTCATCCAGTGACTGTTTCTAAAAAATCCCAAGCAGTCACTCCGGATCTAGCTCGTCAGGTGCAGGGTGAGTTGGCAGCCAACCCCATTTATTCAAATCTAGGCTAAAAGCAAAACACAGAATCACTTTATAAAAGGGAGGGAACAGTACTCTTCAGAAAGCAGGGCATTTAAGAAGGTGAATGGGGGAGATTATCCAGGCAACAAAGATGACTGTATCATATGGTGAAAGAGATGTTCTTAAAACACATTCAGGAAAATAAAATGTGATCGATGTCTAACTTTTCCGCCTGTTTTGGTCTCTGACCTTGTGTATCTGAGAACAGCCTGCCTATCAGTCCCAGAGTGATTATCTTTGCATGCCATGTGATGGAGATGCCATCAGACTGCTACTGCAATGCCTAAATTAGTCTCTGCCAGTTGCAGATAAGATGCAGTCCAAGTTACTGGGGTGTCTCCGGAGCAAATGCCAAGGCCATAGCTGTCCTCTGGCTGCGCCTTTACTGGCTGAAGTGGTTGCACCCCACTATGCTCCCTTGCTGCGTGTCACAGCTTCCTCCCAAAGGACTCATCTGCCCATCATGCTGCTCATGGGGTCATTTCTACACGGCTTCAGTCTGCTTCAGGTTAGGTGAGCAGAGACCTCCTGTTTCAGGTGTCTACTCAGGTGTCTACACTGCCTCAGTGACCAAAGAGGGTTAGGGACGCACACACAAGCCGCTGTGCAAGCAGACCTTGGCAGATAGGGAAACTGCTGGGACAGTACCCAAAGCAGCCAGCGCAACCACAGCTGGAAAACGACCCCTTATCCATGGCCTTAGGTGCCACGAGAGTTGGCAATGTCTAAGTTAGGCACCAGTGGAGTGGTCTCAGGAGGGTTCTAATTCACCATCATGCTGCACCTTGAATATTCACTTGACATGGGTCTGTATTGGGGAGCTTTTTAAGCTTACTTTGCATTGTCAATGCGAATGTAGGCAAATGTTCAAAAACACCACTGATGGATTTTGTGCTCACCCCAGAGACTGAAAGTGTTAGACTAGTAGCTACCTAAGCTGGTTTTCCACATCCTTTTTCAGACCCATGCCAAAAAAAAACCCACACAGAGCAAGCTGTACGTACCTCCTCCCTGGTTATAGGGATTTGTGAGCTCTGGTGGCACCAGTCTTCACAGCCACTGCAGGTTGCCACCATGACCCTACATGGGGAGCACACCCAGAGGACAATTTTGCCCGTTCTCAAGTCCATGAGTACAACCCAAGTGAAGAGCCCTTGCGATGAGAATCAGGCACAGGTGGCCAGTGGGGGAGAGAATACAAATGCGATTATCCAAAGTGCTTTGGGGGATAAACAACGTTAAATGTGGGTGGTGAGAAGGGTTTTTGGGAGACCCCCCATCCGCTGAGCTGTGACAAAGCAGCTGTGTGGACTCCTAGCCTGCTGCCAATATGAAATACAACACAGCAGCCAGAAAGCACTTGAATGCATCTGGTCCACCTACATGTGCTGACAGCACAGAAGAGGCATAGCTGAGCTGCTATACCTATAGTATGTATAGATACCTGTCTGTCCAGTCAGCGTTGCTCCACTGAGAACTGGTAA
Source organism: Vanellus vanellus (assembly GCF_965231255.1). Lineage (NCBI taxonomy): Eukaryota > Metazoa > Chordata > Aves > Charadriiformes > Charadriidae > Vanellus > Vanellus vanellus. The sequence continues at coordinate 191,291,218 of NC_138905.1, forward strand.
AAGGTTCAGGGGCAGTAAGGCGTTCACTGCAGGCACTTGCTTATGGCCTAGCAGAGCTATGCATTCCATTCCTACCAAAATTCAAGAAAAATTAGTCCCTCAGCTCTGTAAACTCAGCCTTGAACTATGAGCTGAATGAGATTACACATCAGTTCATAGCAGCCCCAATTACAGTTTTGTTCTTCCTGTTATTTCTGCACGAAAAGCCTGGGAAATAACCCCTGGCATGTGTCCTCTCCGTAATTCCAAGAACTACACCTCTAATGATCTGTGTGAAGCTCATATGGGGATTTCCTTTAATATTTTGAGCAACCCTGATTATTGAAAGCACATATATAGAAAGCACATATATAGAAGTGTGGACCCAAATACAGAAATCCAGAAAGCTTCCCAACATACCACGTAGCTGCAGAACCTTTTTCATTGGGTGAAAATTTTGAAAGATTGCCATGTGATTGCTAGCAACACTCCTTGAGCTGAGAACATTTCTCTTTTAAGAAGATGTGAGATCTTACAATCAGGATTTACTTCCCTTTCCTACTACTCATTGCTTTTCTGTGGCTTCTGCATAAACAGCACTCGGGTTGGGCATCAAGTTTTTCTGTTTTTCATTTCTACTAACAAAACCGAAAGTTGCGAGCAACAGCAAGCAGAAGGAGGAAATACTGAACAAACCAGAAGACACACGAGCTGAGGTAGGACAAGATTTGTCTGCTTTTTCTGATGTAGTTAAAAATGGTTGCAATAATTAAAATACAACCTACTTATATTTATTATTACTCGCAGTAAGCTTTTTCTTTGCCAGAAGCTGTGATCGTTGACTGAACTTCTCTATGACAAAGCTGGTTTTGAGAAATTTTTTGGCAGAAAAAAGGGTGGATTTATGTCACTAGGAACGTTTGCCAGGTGGAAGATACCAACCAAGTTGTGGATCTGATTAAGTGAGTCTAGTTTTTTAACTAGATAAAAAATATACATTTGGTTTATGGCAAACTTTTAAAATAAAAGTTATTAAATGTCAGACTCTTGATTTTTTTAAAATTATTGTGCATGTAGAAAGGTTAATAAAATTCCATGCTTTGATGCATTCATTGTTAATTCTAAACATTACATTCTGTTACATTTACTATTGGTAACACTGCTCCTGAAACACAAAGTGAATGTTGGAAAGAAAGCCGATGGGAACTTTGAAAAAACATGAGAACAACCGTTTTTCTCAGAAGTGCAGTGGCAAATGCAAGTAATCTCCTACATAGCAGTGATAACAACTGCCTTCCTATTTGGGTAATGAACATGATACTGTGGTGTCTCGGGACCTCTTCAGACAAAGGGTTATTGTGATAGATGCAGAGACCATGTCTTTTTCCTGGCATACAAGAGGATCTATATACTTATCACTTAACATAACAAAGAACTATATTTTGAATGAACAGCCTGATTTCCGTATTTAACTTTGCATACGCAGAACACCTTCTTGAAAACAGGTTCCTCAATAGTTCCTCATGTTATAGTGAATAGAGTGTTTCAGAGCAGTAAATCCAAGATCAGCAGTTTGGAAATGGAAATTTTCATGTTTACACCTTTAGAGGCAGCAGAGGTTTCATATTCATACCTTTAACAGCAGCACCCCTCCCCCACACCTCTCCAAAAGGAGCATGTCCATCTGTCCAGACATGGCATAGAAATTGATCCCACTGTCTGCTGAGGTGCTGGATGACTTGATTGACTGCTCTTGGTTTAGCCCTCCATGAGAACTGGGGGTAGCCCAGCACTGCTGACTATTCCCACTGACTCGTGGCCCTCAGGCTGCCCTCTCAAGCCCTTTTTGTAGACGAGAGCTGCACTGGTGACACGCCAGTCCCCTGGCACAACACCTGATTGTAATGGTGGGTTACATGGCTTGGCCGACAGTCTCACGTTTGAGATCCTTCGGGATATTCGTATGAATGCCATCTGGTCCTGATTACTTACTGGCCTCTCGCTTATCTGGTCAGTTTAATATTTCCTGCGCACATCCCTCGAGTGCTCGAGTGGAGCTGGTTCCTCCAACCTGTTTGCTCCATTGGGCATGAAAATACCCGTCTTTGGCGGGGAAGAGTGAATTCACTGAGTTTCTCTCCTATGGCCTTGTTGTCCCTAAGGCATCTTTTGCCATCGAGCAGCCCTACCAATTCCAGAGCAGCCTGTCATCTTTCAGTGGGTTTACAAAACTTAATTCAGCCTGAGCATCCTTTACCAAGTGCTTTTCAATTTATTTTTTTTTTTAATGATCTTAGTTTCCTGTCCATTCTTGATCTGCCATGATACAGGCTTTCCTGTTCTCCCCGTTTGGACAAGACTTCTGCTTTCTAAATGGCAACCTTGTCCCTATAATAGTCTTGCCAACTGTTCTACTGATAGACATGGGGCTCAATATTTATTAAAATGTCTATTTTGTTTGGAATGGAGGCTTCCAACACAGGTTTTGTTGAATTTTCTGTTTCTTTTTCTAAATCGCCCCCAAATTATGTAGGCTTCTTCCCTCTGGTACTGCTTCTCTGTCCCACAACGCTGCCGAACCTAGCTCTACTGGGATTGCTGGTACCGGGCTCCCTCCACCAAAACCTGCTTGAACCAGGACCTGTGCAGCACTAAAGATCAAATGTAGAATAACATCTTGTATTGTGGATTTGTTCGCAGGACTAATTATTCTAGGAATCAGGCATTTGTTGCACATGGACATTATATCTTGTTCTGCTGCAGCATCGCATCTTTATAAAGGCACCCAAAATTTCCTGCTATTGCTACCTGCTTTCAGCTTCCTACTCACGCTTAACATTTTCTGATGACTGTTATCATCATGATGAGGAGTTTGGTAGTGCATTCCCAGTACTATATTTTTATTATTAGAGTATGGGATGTCTGCCTACAAGGACTCTGTAGTGCTTCTCTTTGGCCATAATATTTTTATGTTGTTGCAAGTTATATAGTCCTCCGTGCACAGTGCCACTCCTCCACCTGTGCATCCTACACTGTCATTACCATAAAGCCGGTAGCATGGCAACACAGGCTCACATTGATTATCCTCTCTCCTGCAGGTCTCTGAGGTTCCCCTTGCACCAAGGTTGCTGTCTCATGCCAAGCCTTCCGGCTCCGCAGTTTCGTTTTTGGCTTTGAGCATCAGCGCAGAATTACGTGTAAGATTTGCTTTTGATCAGTCACTCAGGACAGCATGTGCCAACCAACTGTACCTGTGGGCAGTTGGATTTGCCTTCCCTAGTTATTGCAGTTGGGCTTTATTTCCCTCCCGGCCTTGTCAGAGGTGCACTGGCTGTGAGTTCACTGCCCTCGCAGGTCTTGTCGATCCAGCCCACTTGCTCTGCCATGCCTGTCAGCTCCCCTGTTGCTTCTAATTAAATACTCCTCTGCAAACCTTTCCGTCTGCAGTGCCAGCAGCCTGGATCCACTCCGGGTGCGGCGTAGGCTCTCATTTCTGTATCGCTTACCTTTATCCCAAAAGATCCCTAAGTTTCTTACGTACCTAAATTTCTCCTCTCTGCTGTCTCATCCATGCACTGAAACACTGGGTCTGACCTGAGCTTCTCTCTGGCCTCATAGCTGAGCCCTGATGACCCCACCTTCATCCCTGGTGCCCACAATGACCACAGCCACCACCGGCTCCTCTCCTGCACCCCCAAGCAATCTGCACAGACATCTCATGAGGTCTGCTCCTCGGGCAGACCTGCTCCTGCTGAGCTGCTCTTGCCTCAAGGCAGCCAGCCTCATCCCTCCATGTCCCCAACCCCTTGCTCTGCGCGCGCGCATACACACACACACACACACAAAACCTGCCCTGGGCAGGTGGCCATACACATCCCATACTGGGCAGTTTATGGGGTAGCCCCCACTTTGCTGCTAGACTGCTACCCGCACCCTGAGCTTAAAATGGTGGGTTTAGGGCACTTTTATTAGTTTAATATCTCCACCAATTAAACAAATCTCCTCCTACTTTTGCTCTATCAGTTCCCCGCCTGGCTTGCACATCCATTCATTCATTAAGGGTATTAGATTCACCTTAGGCATGAAATGTCTTTGTTATCCCCTTCTCTTAAATCACACTCAAGCCAGGCTAAGATGAAAGGCAAAATATTTATTCATAATAATAGATATAATTTGTAATATATGTAATTTATAATAAAAGCTAAGTATTCATGTAATCTGTACTAATTAAGCTGTAAATGTTTCTAAGACTTCACAAAGGTAAAGAAAAGAAAAAAACTCACCCAAAATTTACATCTAATCTACTTACACAGCAGCTATTTCAGAAAAGCCTCCTTTATTTCTTGCTTAGCTGATGTGCTCTCTCTCTCCTGCCAGGGTGGTTGTCAGAGCCTCAGGATGTGTGTCAGCTGCTTTACTCAATAGCTTCCATCAGGGAAACTCATATATAGAAAAAATCTCCTGCTAGGGAGTTTCCATCCGAGAAGTCTCGCGGTGCCACTTAAGAGAGATTCCCATTTCAGATTGTCACTTTCGCTTGTCTTTTTTCTCAGAGGGCTGATAGGTGTTTCCACCAGTCTCCCTTCTGAAGTCTTTTGGGAGACCTTATAGGTCCAGTATCTCACCCAAAACCCACCCTGTTCATTCCTGACCCAGGAGACAGTCTGGATGCTCTTGCTGAAAACAAAGTTTATTGCCTGTCCTTAGATATGTCATTCTTTCTGTTTATCTAGGAGCCACCTCCTCACCTTAGCTGGCTAAAAAACAGCTCTTGGCTTCAAGGAGGGCTAAAATTCTCCTCTGTGGTTGCTTGAGATAGTCCTATATTAAATGTATCTTTCACTGCACCTTCCTTTCTACATCTACCTTCCATGTGTTAAAAAAAAACTAATAGGAGCATCTACCTATGATAATTGTACAGGTTGTTCTTGGCCCTCAACTGAGCGCAGGCACCATGGTGATTAACAGCTTTCAGATGACTGGTCTCCCACCTTTTTCTCTTAGACATCCCATTACGGCTTGAAAGTTTTGTTTGGATAATTTGGAGCGAGTCTGAGTACTCGCTTTCTTGCCCGGGCCATGGATAATGAGTTTTCTCCATTACCCGTGTGCATGTAATTTCCTAAAGGTCTTTAGCTGGCAGGAGAAATGAGGAGCACAAAATAGATTTAGTGGTAGTTGTTAGCTAGACAACTTCATCTGAAGAGCCTGAGCAATGTGCCTCAGCCTCTGTGCTTGTAGTGCTTTCCCCAGGGTGCAGGGACCCAAAGGCATTTCATCAACTGAATTTTCATTGCCCCAATCCTGTCCTTCAGCAGATAGTGATGGGCCACAAGCTGGCCACAAGCCATCACTTATGGTGCTCAGCAGGGCTTTGAATTTGCCCAGGCTCCAAGTTCTTCACCCTTGTTTGACTCCTCTAACTCACAGGTCCCACAGAGGAGTGTTTGGTGGAAGGAATGCTTCAAAGGTCATAGATATTTTCTTGTGATTTGGGGTTTCTAAAAGAAAGGACGTTTGGGCTATAACAAAACACAGTCAAAAGGGCTCTTCTCTTTGCAGTACCTTGGGCTGCGATGTTTCTCCCCAAAATGGGGAGATCAACTTCAATCAGGAGAAAAGCTGGTTCTTGATCCCGTGCAGAAAACTTCTATGCCAGACAGTAGCTTTGTACAGAAAACCAAAACCTCCTCAGATTGCAAAAGATTTGATGTTAGGAAGTGTACCATGTCTCTCCCCTCCATGAGGGAAGAGGATCTCAAATAAGGAGGAGATTCCCTTTAGGAGCACGTTTACTGATTCTGGGGCTTTGCTGAAGCGCAATATCCAGTTTGCCCACTTCCAGTCTTCAGCGCTCCTAAGCTCAATAGATATTATTATCTTTGTTTTCTGAAGGGATAATTTCAGGCACTGCAGGGATGGGTATGACGTCAATGTGAGCAAATGTCCCCCTTCCCCAAGCTGCCATGCTCCCATCTCACAACAGGGCCCAGCCTGGGGGTTGTGCTTCCCACGCTCCCTGACACAGTGGGACCGGATAAAAGATGACTGCTGGGGCACATCTGGTTGGTATATTAAAGGATGCAGATGGATTCTGAGGCACCGCCCTGAAGATACCACGGACTGCTGTGAACATAGCTCGGGCTCCCACACAATGGCTTGAGTTTGCAAATTGGCTCCTGTTTACAGCACACTAGGAATACCACAGCGGGTAACTGGAATTCCAGAGCACCCAAATCTAGAGCCTACATTTCCTCTTAGGGAGAATCCACCTCTCCAAATAAATTAATTTCAAATTACGAAGCCACTGAAGTCCAGAATAAGAGATAAGATGCAGTTATGTACCATTGGTCCATTTTCACTCTCACTGGGGCAAATTAAAAGCTTGTTTTTTGCGCATCTAGAAATTACATGTAGTTCTGGGTTTTAGGCTAAAATTTTCCATGCTCCCTCTCTAGAATTTGTTAGCAGATTCAGAGAGGGAATTGCTTGCCACTATTAAAAATGCAACAATACTGAAACCTTCCTTTCATAATACTACTAGCTGCACATCAGCTGAGAGAAGAAATCGGGAGTTCAGCAAGGAAATAGACACTAATGAGGAAAAAATTACTATTTAGAGTGTTTTAGTGATGAGTGGTTTTGATTTGATTGAATGATAGCCTCATAGGAGGAAAAACATCACTCTCTATGAACACAGCCCGTTTTCTCACAGGCCATTTTCATTAGGGCTGCAAACGAGGGCTGCCCTGGAAGCTGCAGTGCGTGTAGATGACTCTCTGATGCAGAGCAGTTGAGCACAAAAAAGGTTGAGAAGGTGGTAAATGAAGCAAAGGCTCCACAAAAACAGACATAGAAAGCCATCAGAAACTTAAAGGAAAGAAGAAATACGGTGTAAGGAGGAGGGAGTTGAAAAGGGAACTATGCATTACTAGCACAATATTTATGCAGTGTTTAAGGTCAAAACATCCTTAATTTATAGGTTCTGAGGTACATCAATATACCTCTGGTATTGCTCAGGAAAGTTCAGTGAGATGCTGCCTACAGCAGACAACATACCAGAAAAATTTCACTAGTTCCAGTCAGCAAATTCAGTTCTTTTGGCTTTTCATCCTAATTTGAATCATAGAATGGTTTAGGTTGGAAGGGACCTTAAAGATCATCTAGTTCCAAGCCCCCTGCCATGGGAAGGGACACCTCACACTAAGACCAGGTTGCTCAGAGCCCCACCCAACCTGGCCTTGAGCATCTCCAGGGATGGGGCATGCACAACTTCCCTGGGCGACCTGCTCCAGTGCCTCACCACCGTCAGGGTAAAGAATTTCTTCCTAATATCTGATCTAAATCTCCCTTTTTCCAGTTTCAAGCCATTACCCCTCATCCTATGACTACATGCCCTTGTAAAAAAGTCCCGCTCCGGCTCTCCTATAGGGTCCCATTAGATCCTGGAAGGCCGCAATAAGGTCTCCCCAGAGCCTTCTCTTCTCCAGGCTGAACAGCCCCTGTCTTCATAGGAGAAGAGCTCCAGCCCTCTGATAATCTTTGTGGCCCTCCTCTGGACCCGCTCCAATAGGTCCATGTCCTTCTTATGTTAGGGGCTCCAGAGCTGGATGCAGTGCTCCAGGTGGGGTCTCACAAGAGTGGAGTAGAGGGGCAGAAACGCAGACTTACCGATGGACAGTGATTTCTTTCCTGATCAGGTGTTGATGTTTCCATGGTAGGCAACTGAGGACTCGAAACCTCCCTGCTACAAAATGGCTGACAGCAAGTTGGCTTGTTTTGCACAGAGATCAGAGAATTGCCATTAAAACACACACATAGCACTCACCTTTAAAAGGCAGCACTTTCATAGGTTGAGACAACAACAAGCTGATGTAATACAGAAACTGTTTGGAGATGACTTGGGGCTTTACGCCTTGAGATGTGTATCTACTGGGACATCACAAGTAATTACTCATTAACAAACATTTATTTTCCACTGCCTTCTGCATCTTGCAATTTCTGTCCTCAGAGAAATAGTCCTGAATAGCTGAACTCCCAACTCAGCCAGTAACCCAGCACTCACACTGCTCCTTTTTACTTTGGCAGAAAGACGGAGAGCCTCGCTCCAGACTATGAATATTTCTGAGATGGCGCTAGATGCCAACTTTACTAACAGCTCCTTCAAATGTACTATTGACAGCTTCAAGCAAGTCATTTATCCCATCATGTATATTTTTATCTTCTTCCTGGGTGCTGTTGGCAACAGCCTTTCCATTTATGTTTTCTTCCAGCCTTCGCAAAGGAAGACTTCGGTAAACATTTACATGCAGAACTTGGCTGTTTCGGATCTCATGTTTGTAAGCACTTTGCCCTTTCGGGCCACCTATTTCCTGTTGGGGTCACATTGGGTATTCGGTGATATCACCTGCAGGATCATGACTTACACCTTGTACGTGAACATGTACTGCAGCATTTATTTTCTCACCGTGCTCAGCGTGGTTCGTTTCATAGCCATCGTCTACCCATTCAAGCACTGGAGAGTAACCAACATGAAGTATGCCAGGATAATATGCGCAGCCATATGGGTCTTCGTGCTGGCAGCCTCCAGCCCTCTGTTATGCAACGGAATCGCTGGGTACAGTGACCCAGCCAAGTGCTTGGATCTCCACCCCTCCAGCACGCACAGGCTCCTGATGATGAACAGCTTTGTCCTCGTTGTGGGCTTCATTCTGCCATTTTGCACAATTATTTTCTGCTACATCTTTGCAATCAAAGCCTTGCTCAAGTCCTCGGCTCCTCAGCGCAAGAAGGCTGGCTGTCACAAGAAGGCTGGCTGTCACAAGAAGGCACTGTCAACCATCATCATCACTCTCATCCTCTTCCTCCTCTGTTTCCTGCCGTATCACATCCTGCGGACTGTCCACCTGATGCGCAGCAGCTGCAGCCAGGCCAACCTGCCTGTCCACAAAGCACTGGTGGTGGCTCTCTGCCTCGCCGCCATGAACAGCTGCCTTGATCCTGTCCTCTATTACTTCGCTGCTGAAAATTTCAAAGCGAGAATCAGAACTTTGTTCCGCAGGTAGCTGATGCAGAATTGCAAAATGATATATACATGGCCCCGACGGGACATCTAGACTGGGTCCATGCCGTTCAATGGCAGAGGCGGGGTGGTGCTAGCCAGCCTGCAGCCGTGCTGCTCGGTGCCAGGCACCTCTCGAGCAAAAGTGTCTTGGAGACAGCTCCTTGGGGATGGCCAAAACTGAGGCTGGATAATCGGAAGTCAGGTGGTGCCTGGGTGTGATCCCTGGTCCTCTTCTATTTAGCAGTGTAGCTACACCTCTAGTGTTCATCCTCCCCAGAACAAGGAATTGAAAGGGATTTACCTTACTACTAGAGTCCATTTATTTCACTTCGCAATACTCAACCAGTCACTTGAAGGGAAGCCGCTCGCTTGACCACGTCAGTGTCTGCATCTGAACTTCTCTATGCTCCATTTCCTTGTGTGCAGGGGTGCACGGTTCAGCTGCTGTGACACCCAACATCTTCATAGTGCCCTGTCGGTTCCCTTTGCAAACACTGGCCAAAGGTCTGCACGTAACAGAAATGTAAAGCGTCGCTGATAATTCCTGCTGAGGCTGACTTACAAAGCAGGCAGAGAGCCAAAGAGGACCTGGCCACTGGCTCAGGCTGTTCGGAAGGCATTAACATTTCTAAATTTTCCACTCTGAGGTGGCCACCGAGGCATTTTGCTTAACATTTCACTGATTGTCAAGTGAGATAATGGTTTCAAGTAAATGGCGTCGGTGTGGTGCGGTATGAGTAAGATGACTGCTGGCAGCGAGGGCAGGATGCGGGCGCGCGGAGCACCGGGCTGCAGCCCGCAGCTCCTTGCGCGTGCGCCGAATCCTTCGAGGTCGTTGCAGCACTTGCTTTGACGCTGAGTTCTGAAAGGCGGGCTCAGGCAGCTCAGTTCTCGTGCAGGGATCCAAAGACAAACTTTTAAAATTCTTTTGGTCCAAATGGGGAGCTAGGGAGCGGTTTCCTCCGCAGAGGTAAACCAGTCTGACAGCAACCTGCTGCCAAAGGCATCCCTAATCCCTCACCTCCTGCCTGCTCCGAGGAGAAAACTGGTCCCTTTTTTTCATAGGATTAACTTCCAGTTGTTTTGAACTCCCTGACGTCAAACACGCACCAATACAATGGGGAAGCACTAAGCCAAGTCCAGGAGGAGAGACGGGCAGCAGAGGAGGAGGAGGGCTGGAGGGCTGTTTTAGAAAGCAACAGGGAGCTACACCTATGTGTTCTTTGGCAAATCTCACCAAATGGCTGCCTGCACTTTTAAGTCCCTGAATATTTTCTAAAATCTATTTCCTAGAAATCAGACTGCTGGCAGTTAAGTGAAAACAGGCCCCAAACTCAGTTTGACCACATTTAGATTTTGGGTTTTAATAGCCTCATTTTCTTAATTAAAAAAGACAAGAAGTTTCGTCATATTTTCCAGGAAAGCAGCCTGTCTCATAGCAAAACTAGCAAAAATGCTGAAAGCCTTCCCTTCCTGTGAAATCCACCCAAAGGAAGGTTTCTGTCAGTGAAGATACTTTCTCAATGCTCTGAACTTTTTTGGAGAAAGTACTCTATAAGCTGAATGTTATTGCTCCCAAAGAAAAATAACTGCAGCTAGCTATTTTCAGGTCTGTCTGAAATATGCAGAAAACAAATCACTGCTGGTCAGGTGGAAAAGTACTTAGCAAATCACTGGGAAAGTCACATTTTTCTTGGCTATCTAAGGGTTATGTTCAATTGCAGAGTCAATCTATTTCAGTCACTTTATGATGACTTTGATGTAAGCACCGAGTTTTTTCATAAGTCCTCACTAAAGTTCATGCTCCAAATCCTTATTTCAGTAACTCAGTGGCATACCTGAGAGCTGACTTAATGATGCCATGTGAACTCCTGTAATGCTTGTTCCCATGCTATTGAAGGAAAAGGGAATATTACCACTGGCTTGCAATGGGAATGTGATTGAGATGGTAGCCCGTGCAGAGGGATAGTGGACAAATAATTGGAAGGAAGGGGGCAAACTCTTTTTCCGCAGTTTTTCCCTGCCAGGAGTAGACCTGAGCAGGGACAAGTGACAATCTTGGAGCCTCTGACGAGATACTGTACACCTTAAATACTACAAGGGAATGGAAAAAACTTAGCCACAGTCTAATCTCACTAACATGTTTTTGTCTGTATCCATCCAAGTGCACCCTATTATCAGATAATTTTGCATCTAGAGGATATATGTATATCACTTATGAGGTTACTTTTTCTTTTATTGACCATGCTACAACTTTGTTAGCAATTAAATTAACTGTCAAACCTGTGTTTTAATAAATTAGACTTACTAGTTGCTGAAGATATGTTTTTTATTGCTTGCACAGCTATCAAGGAATCTCCTCAGAGTACAGGGGGAGAAAGACCAAGAAACAGATATTGAGTTTCTGTAAGTGGGCCATCATTTCGCAAGAGAGAAATGTCTTTGGAGGTGTAGAAGCATCCTGCTGCCTTCTTCACTTCACCAGCAAAACAGTGGGGGACATCAGTCAAAATCTGGGGTGCAGATAAAGTAATAGATTTTTTTAAATTATGATTTACTTGCAAAAGAATTCAACACCATCCTTGTCATGGATTCTCACATGCAGCTTTCACAACACTTGCATAACATGTCACGTTCCCATTTACTGCCATTTCTCCATTTGGTATCCTTGCACGCCTCTACTCATGGAGCTGAAGACCAAGGTTCTTCACTGTGGAAGTATCATAGTAAAAAATGTAGTAAAAAAAAGACACTGTGTTTATTTTGAAAAATTAAGCTCCTGACAGTTAAATTACTAGCAATGCCCTTAGGTCCCTCAAGGGACCACAAACACCTTAAAAAGTATTTTGATATGTTTCCTCAATTTTCCAGGAGACAAAATCTAAGAATAGTGGCGTGCATAGAAAGTTAAAGTAATAGTAAACTTTTGACCTTGAAGGTGACATAAGAACAGGAGGTGAAGTCTTTAAATGGGTGGTACTCATAAGCGACAGCAAATGTTTGAGCTTCATATGCATGTTTTCCTGTCACTTAGGGAGCCCTGGTAATTTCTAGACAAGGGTAATTTTTCAGTCCAAAGCCACACCAGAGACATAGAGAGATTTTCTAAAGCAATCTTGCTGCAGTCTGAACCGCTTGACCCTCAGCACAAGGAAATCCCACTCTTCACATTTGCTATTTAACCCTGGTTCAGGCCTACGTGTGACTATGTTTGCTGGATCGAGTGGTGCCACAGCGGGCAGGGGAGCATCACATTTTTATTTTAAGCAATGCATTATCCCACTCGTTTTCATGATATATCTTCTGCCTTCCTAAATGTACATCCTGTTACCATAGCTTGTATTTTGCTTTAGCTCCTAAAAGTGTCTGAAGAAAGGGGTGCACATTTTGCTGCTCAGTATCTCCTTCTGAGGTGCACGTTCCTCTATGCTACAACAGCATATTGTGCTGGCAGCAGAGCAAGCATCGGACTTTTTTCCCCTGCCTTAGTTAGAGCTGTTGATGCTTCTCTTGGTCCTTTGGGATGGGCAAGATAGAAATGACCTGCCGCGCCTCCAGCTGATAGGAGCGGAAAAAAGATCCGTCCAAAATAAACAAGTGTAATCGCAGTCAGGAGGATTCAGATGCTGTTTCAACAGTGACACCATCCCTAGGCTAATGTTTTGATTTCCTGCATCAAATCCGAGCCAGTTTAAATGACAGCCTATTTATAAGACAGTGTAAATGAAGTGCAAGTGCAGATTCCCTGAGAGATTCCAGTATTTCTGGTATTGTTTGAAGTGCTTCAGCTTTCTGATGAGCGCTGACAGTGACCTGCCAGGTGATACAAGTGTCCCCTCGTGGCTATGCAGTCCTGTAGCTCTCACACAGTTGTGCTGGGTATATACAGGAGTCTTTCTGGACATCTGCAAAGACAAGCAATATATTTAATTGCATGCAGCTGATGTTATGTAGTTACATCTGTTCGTCCACCAGTCAACAGCTTAAGGAAGCCAAAGAAATTAAATAGCTTCCTCTGTCCCAAATTCCCTTTTCACCTTTCAGAAAAACTGGCCAGATTTCCACCACTGCTTCCCCTCCTTCTGATTTTACAGCTGAAAGGATAACAAAGGGGCCAAAGCCCAGTCACTCAAGTCACATTCCTGCTCACAGAAGCAAAATTTGAGCCTCTATTTCTGAAGCTGAGAAATAAAGGTTTGGACCTTGGTTCACCACCCATATCGCCTCACATAGGGCTTGAATGCTGTCATGGTTTAACCCCAACCAGCAATTAGGACCACGCAACCACTCACTCACTCCCCCCAGCTGGGATGGGGGAGAGAATTGGAAGAGTAAAAGTGAGAAAAAACTCATGGGTCGAGATAAAGACAGTTTAGTAGGTAGAGCAAAAGCCGCGTACGCAAGCAAAGCAAACCAAGGAATTCATTCACTGCTTCCCACCAGCAGGTGTTCAGCCCTCTCCAGGAACGCAGGGATCCATCATGCATAACGGTTGCTTGGGAAGACAAACACCATAACTCCAAACGTCCCCCCCTTTCCTTCTTTTTCCCCTGGCTTTATATACTGAACATAGAATCACAGAATCACAGAGTTTTCAGAGTTGGAAGGGACCTCTAGAGATCATCTAACCCAACTCCCCTGCTAAAGCAGGATTGCCCAGAGCACATTACTCAGGACTGCATCCAGGCGGGTCTTGAAAACCTCCAGAGAAGGGGACTCCACAACCTCCCTGGGCAGCCTGTGCCAGTGCTCTGTCACCCTCACCGTAAAGAAATTTTTCTGTGTATTTGAACGGAACTTCCTGTGTACTAACTTGTGCCCATTACCCCTCGTCCTGTCACTGGGAACCATTGAAAAGAGCCTGGCTCCATCCTCCTTCAACCCACCCTTTAGAGACTTGTACGCCATAATAAGGTCTCCCCTCAGCCTTCTCTTTTCCAGGCTAAAGAGTCCCAGCTCTCTCAGCCTTTCCTCATAAGGCAGATGCTCCACTCCCTTAATCATCTTAGTTGCCCATGACATCATATGGTATGGAATAGCCCTTTGGTCAGTTGGGGTCAGCTGTCCCCGCTGTGTCTCCTCCCAATTTTTGTGCACCCCAGCCCGCTCACTGGCAGGGCGGTGCGAGGACCAGAAAAAGCCGTGAGTGCTTAGCAACAACCAAAACCACCAGTGTGCTATCAACACTATTTCTCATCCCAAATCCAAAACATAGTGCTACACTGGCTGCTAGCAAGAAAGTTAACTCCATCCCAGCTGAAACAATGACAAATGCTCAGAGTGGTGGCTGCCAGGTTTGCTCGTCACGTTTGCTGTCTGCATTTCCAGATGTTGAGATGCTGAGCATGTTAAATGTTGGATGATATTATGTCTTCTTCTGAGCAGCCGTGGTAGATGCAACTGGGGATGATTCACTCAGAATGGAGCTCTGTTCCATAACATACAAAATTTTGGGGAAGAAAAATCCCTGAAGAGGGGATCTGGGCTCCGTGCAGATGTTTCTTAGATTATTCCCAGCTTTCAGTTCTGGAGACAGGAGCCTGACTGTCTCTGGCAGGTCAGCTCCAGGCCCCTTCTGAGGTCCAGCCCCAAAGGCCCACCATGGCAGAGAAATCCCTGTTTGTGCTTGGTTTCTCCTTGCAACTAGTCTGTCACCAGAGTTTCAGGATGTTTAAGGGTTCTTTGCTTGTTGCTGAGATACTGCTTGTATGCTGCAAGTTAGCGCTTTTTTTCTTGGTGACTACAAGGACACAAAGACAAACAATCCAGAAAGAATGAGAAAAATAATCCAGCTCAAGAGCCATCATACGTCTTCTGAAGGCCTTTATTACTGCAGCTGGAGAAGTCTCTTCTGGTGGCCCCTCACCACCAAAAGAGAAAATATAAACGCATGTCAGGTATGTGAGTATGCTCTGAAAAACAGTGCTCTCAGAATGGCTTTTTTTTTTTTTTTCTTTTCGTAATAGTGAATCTCACTGAACCTAACCACTGAAGACATTGAAGCATGAAGAATTCCTTTTATACAGCTGCTAGTAGCAGAACAGGCATGCCTAGATCCTCCAGAAGTGGAGGAGGTGTGTGCAAGACACAGCTCAGTGCTGCTACACCAGCCTTTCACAGGCGCACAGTCACTTGGGCAGTCTGTGAACCTGGGTAGGAGCACGCAGTCTGGCCATCCATGTTTGTGGACCTTTTTATTCCCTGAGCATGCTCAAGTGACAGCTGACTCTATGCCAGCACAAACCCAGACTGTGTATCAGCCCTTCCCACACCTTGTTGTCCTCGTTGCCACAGAAAGGAAAACCGTGTGCAGAGACCAGGGTGGGAAGGACATGCTCCAGCAGGCCACCAACCTCCATGACAAAGGGAGCACACCCACATGTTGTGCCTGGCCATAACACCTTCACGAAGTTGTTGGTACCAGGTACAATTCAAGACTGGCCTCTTCCCAGTTCCTTTCCCCTCATATTTCTGATTGCACTTAGGTAGTGATTTATACTTGAGCTAGCTGGGCTATGTCGATGAAGGTTGCCCTGGAAAGTGCAAGAGTGGATGGGCAGATGGCCCAGTTGGGGATGGCATAGTTGATGACACGTTGCCCCATTCTCAGAGGAATGGGACATTCAAGTCAACACTTAAAGGCAAAGAAGCCGATGTCCACCTGCAGACCCTTCTCCAGGGGCTCTCATTTTACTATTTACTTTCAGGGACAACACAGATCAAATAGCAGCCTGTGCTCTCACTGGGAAAATATACCTACATGCTTGCAAGGAGCAAATGAGCTCAAGGCCTATGGACATGGTCTGTGGTGCCTCTATTTTCTGACCATCTGATCTAAAGCTTTCATGGCCTGTTTTTCTGGAGGGATCCTGAGGACCTGACTCAAAGTCAGCAAAGCTCAGCAGCACACGAGGACCTGACATGGGCAGGTTGTGCTATGGGAGGGGATAAATGTGGATGTGCTGAGCTTTCCTCAGACACCAATGCCAGTGATGCACTTTACACTGGCAAGAACCAAAAAATGCTATTGCTGTCTGCCCCCCCAGATTATCTAGGGCTTCTCCAAAGCCATGAGCAAAAAGCAGGCCCTCAAAGCCATCACCCACCACAGAGTTGTCCTGTGGCCTTAAGCCAAGGCAGCACAGTGATGCCCCTGGGTGGATGCTCTTCCTAACCCATCATCAACTGTGCTGACATCAGGGCCACCAGCATGCTGAGACAAAGACAGACAACCTCTGTACAAGCCTTTCCAAACACCACTCCCTAATTAAGACCTTTTCCCCTGAATAAGCCAGCAGTAAGTGCCTTTAAAAAAAACACAGGATCTCTTCATGAAAGCCTTTAGGCAATAGTGTCCTCTTAAGTCATCTTCTAAAGCAAGACTGCACACACAGCTCCTCATTCAACCAAAGCAGTAAGACTAATGCAGAGAAAGCCACCTGTAAAAGGGAGCTCCCAAACCAAAATACCCCCTTTCCCATGTTCTCACTTGGATGAGTACACCTTGCTGTTTCCACCCCAACAGTTTATACCTCATCTAAGGACAGGGCCGGTGTGATGACATGGATTTGGAGACAGTCCAAGACATGTTGTCAGAGGCTTTGTACCTGGTCAGAAGAAAAGAGGCAAGGATGGCAGTCCTTCCTGCACCTCCTAGGCAGCTTGGGGAGCCAAAGATACCCTGCCATCTGCCCATCTTCCCTGCCCCATTCCCCACTCAGACACATGACACCTTTCTTATTTCGGCAACCCAATGGATGGGGAACTAGAGGGAAAATTTTAGGCTAAGCGCAACTAATACTGACTTTAAGGCACACTCATCTCCATGATTCATGGGGAGTTAGGGTCATGGGGCAAAGAGCAACCAACAGGCAGTGGAATAATGCCAGAGACTTTCTCAGAAAACAACAAAAAGCAAGGAACTTAGAAACCTTTACAAGCAACATATAGTCATGGCAACATCTCAATTTCAGAAATTCATCTAGTTTGAACTAGTCTACCAGGAAGCAGCCTCAGAAGTCACATAGGAATAAGCCCCAGTTGCTTGGACAATGCCTCACAACCAAGAACTTTCTTCATGTTTCATACTCAGTATGTTTCAAGATGTTTAATTTCTGGCTTGTAACAGCTATTATCATTGCCATCATATAGTGCTATAAATTACTTGCCGTCAGAGTTGCCAGACTGAATCCTGATTTCTCAGTACACATTTATTAGTCTTGGATTTTATATTTAGCATTTACTAATTAAAGGCAGCAGCAGAAAATGAAAATACTATAACCATAATAAGTTAGAGGGTTAAGTATTTTCAGTCAGGTAGTGCATGAAGAAAAAGGATGTGTACATATGTATATATACACATATGCAGGCACATAGACAATTTCACATTTATTTATTCTTTTATTTTTGTATGTTCATATATGTACATGCATGACCATAGATCTTAATTTGCAAAGTCAATGAATAAATATTTGGTAGTCAGCGCCTAACTTCTCAAAATTAATCTTATATAACCCTATTCCATTAATAACCCAGTAATGAAGTTTAAAAAAGAACACATTCCGGAGTAGCCAGCTAACCCTACTCTACCACCAAATTACAATGCAGAGCTGAAGTACAAGACAGTGAAACTTTGGTACCTAAGTGTTGTATCAAAGTTTATACCTGCTCTGGTGAAACCCGTTCCTCACTGGAGGACAATACAAAAACTGACCCGAAAACCTCTTGTCTTATATCTTGCTAAATTTTTCTTAACATCCTTATTACAAGAGAATTTCTACTTCCAGATTCATTGGGATGCCCACTTTGGCCTGAGGTGATAGGCAAAACCTTTGACACGCTGCCTGCTGCCTTTTTTTAAGTTGACAAGCTGTCTATTTTTCACACATATGAAAACCACGTGGAAAAGATTTCAAAAATCTCTATTGATAGCTGTGAAATTAAGAACAGATTTTTGGCCTGATGCTAGTATAGTAAAACAATGTTTCTTGCTCTGTGGTGTGCAGACTGGTGGGATCCATAGATCCTTCTAAGAGACCACAGTTTGTTAAAATCTGCTGCCAATCAGATTACATGTGCTATTGGGGGGTCCACACCTCCAGAGAAAAGCAGAAAGGTGTCACAAAGTATTGTTCCCAAATGCGGACATGTCGCTTTCCAAAATGCAAATGCTTGCTCTACCAGTGTGAGTAAACAAGAGCGTAACAGCAGCAAGGCTGAACATTAGATTTTGAGAAATTCTGCACAAGCTCCATTGGAGAGCGCTGCACACTGGCTGGGTTCCTGAGCACTTCCATTTATGTGAGGAAAAGAAAGAGATCCAGCAAAAATTCAAACCCTTCAACAGCACATTAAAGAAAGTAAAGGGATTGTATTAAAATATTTAGAACTTTTAACCTAAAACCACTCTCTCCCATCAAGAGCAATGTTCCCAATTACAACTAATTTATCATTGTGGAAGGCGTCAGGAGAATTCCAATTTTTAAAGTAGAATGAAGCGATGAAAATGTAATACCCAAAAATAAAGATGAAATAAAATTATATTGAAGACTCATGAGAAATTGAAATTGATTTGAAGGCCAATATAATCATCCTCCAGTAGAAGACAGTATTATATCTTCTTCCCATACACAAATGTATAAGAAGCAATCAAATTTTATTGTTTCAGAAAAGATGTGCCATAAGCGGAGGTGGTAACAGAACACAGTCAGATTGTTCTGCTGCTCTGGGGACTTTTGCTCATACACTGTGGGATTGCCCAGCTGTCTCTAGCAAATGTGGAAAAATATAAAATAAGATGGAAAGTGCACTGATGCTATATTTTCAAAATCCAAGCAGGGTATTTAGTAAGTGCCTGAAAAGAAGCAACGCAGAAAAGGATGTTAATAATAATCTTAATTTCTATGGGAGGAGACAGGTAAAAAAGTAAATTTGAGTAGGGAGAGGAGTATGAAGACAGTAACCATAGGAAGATCAAATTCATGTGCATGGAGCTGTGTCTTGATGTGGCCAGATGCTTTCCTGGCCCACGCAAGATTAATTAAAATTAGTCAGATTATTTAGATCTCAGTATTTCTGTACTTTACTGTGGTGTACAAAAAACTGGCATGGGATGGGTGTGGAGATAAAGTCTAAAGTTTGAACCAGGACTGTGTGGCAATCAGCAAGACACTACCTTAAAGAACAGGGATTTCCATCTCGTAAACCACACTAGGATAGAAATCACAACAGTGTGAAGTGCAAAGAAATATAAAGAGGTCACATTGTGAGGACGTGCATTTAAAGCACCCTAAGTTCATCTGTCTATGGTCAGATATAAAAATCTTGGGACGTGTGTCCCAAGCAAGAGGGCTGTGAAGAAAGCCCCAGTATATTTTAAGAAAACACTACAGCGCGTTAAACAGGGTGTCATTTCTTTCTATAAAATATATATATAATATATATATATATATATTATATATAATATAATAATAAGACAGAAATAATTTCCCCCAGATGTGTGATTGTTGTGCTTTAACCCCAGCCAGCAGCTAGGACCACACAACCGCTCGTGCAGTTCTCCCCCTTTCCCCAGAATGGCAGGGAGAAGAGAGAGAAAAGGAGGGGAAAGGGAAAAAACCTCATGGGTTGAGATAAAGACAGTTTAATAGAACAATAACAGAAAAGGAAAAATAATAATAATAATAATAATAATAATAATAATAATAACAACAACAACAATAGTAGTAACAACAACGGTAAAAGAATATACAAGACACAAGTTACTGTGACCACCTAGTAAATTGGTGAATTGGCACCATCCCAAGCAGTGATGGTGAGTACCACCTCCCCCTGGCTAACCCCATTTATATACTGAACATGATATCTGTGGTATGAAATATTCCATCGGCGATTCCATCACTCTATCTATACTCCTTATCAGCTTCCATGGGAAGCTTAAAAAATGTCATTGAAAAATATAAACATCACCTGGCAACAACTAAAACAATGTGCATTATTGACATTCCTTTCATACCAAATCTGAAACACAATAACCACTAGGAAAAAAAACAAAACAATTGTATCCCAGCTGAAACCAGGACAGTGATGTAAGAAACCAGCTCCAGTTCCTTGACATTTCCCCAATGTGCCCGGTTTCAAGAACTGCTTCACATCGTCTCTCTCCCTCCAGGTGTGTTTCGCTCTGTCCTTGCTCCTTCCTCCACCCTCCCACAGGTTTGCTGCCTGCCAAGCGCTGCCTGCAGCCCGGGGGCCGCTCCACTGGCCAAGGCTCCCCGCCAGCCGAGCCTCCCCGCCGGCTGAGCATCCCTGGCGCTATCGGCTGGCGCAGATTTCCTGTGCAACCACCGGCTGCAAGGGACAGATATTAGATCAGTGCTGGTGTCAGTCGAGACGTCTCCGCTTGCTCTATGAGTCATCCTGCAAGAGAGAAGCTCAAGAGTTGTCTGTATTTCTGACACTTACGGTTGCTGCTGGTTTCGTAATAAGCTGAGTAGTGGAAAACCAGTGGCGCTATCTCTGGTTGTAATTCAAAGAATTTCTTCCAGAAGCACTGTGGTGCACGTTCTCTTTCTGCCGTTTCTGTTTAGGTCAGCCAACAGGCAGACCCTGCCTTGTCGTGCCATGGAGCAGTGGTGATTGCAGATGGGTGACTTTAGCAATACGTTCTCTGTAGAGCCCTTGTTTAAACCAGCCCAAAAGAGGCAACACAACTCTTTGCTCTGCCTATGCCTTGTGAAGGGGGTGCTGGCTCACTGCGGGACGATCGGAGAAACCAGTTGTGGGATTCACTGGCCTTCAGACACCTGCAAAAGAGGTGAAGAAATCTGGGCATGTCCCTTTTTATTCCTCACATGATTAGCAGAAGGAGATGGGCATTTCCCAGCACTGTCTTGTTCCACCCTAATACAGGGGATGTATGCCTTGCCCCTGTTGACTTTAGTGGCAGCTCAGAGTGATTAGCTCAGTCCTTTTTTATTGTCTTACAGATAGCTACACTTAGGCAAGACAAATCCCATATTAAATCTCTCAGTTCTCTGTCACGGGACACAGCACTGGAAGAGATCTTCTGGGAAATGGTGCCATTCTGTTGCTAGCAACAACATCACAATACGTGCATGGACACAAACTGATCAGAGGCACCTGAAAAGCAGTTAGGCTATGACAGGAAAACATTTCTTTGACATTGTTTTTCCAGGTGACTGTGCTTTGATGGCAAGAAAAAAATTTCCAGAGTCCACTCTACATGCAGTCATGGATGCTTTGTTAAAATCATAGACCATAGGTTGGAAAAGACCTTTAAGATCGTCAAGTCCAACCGTTAATCCAGCACTGCCAAGTCCGCCACTAAACCATGTCCCTAAGCACCACATATACATGTCTTTTAAATACCTCCAGAGTTGGCAATTCAATCACTTCCCTGGGCAGCATTTTCTAACATTTGATAACCCTTTTAGGGAAGAAATTTTTCCTAATTTCCAATCTAAACCTCCCCTGGCAGAAATTGAGGCCATTTCCTCTCATCCAGCTTCATTGCTCTTGTATTGACACACTCCTGTGCTTTGCATAGTTGTTTTTCTCAATCTGGAGGTTATCTACCAGATATATTACCGAGGGGAAACATTTTTGGTTTAGTTTTTGCTAGGTTAAACACGTCAGGGTAGATGGTTGGACTTGATGATCCCAAGGGGCTCTTCCAACCTAGACAATTCTATGATTCTATGATTCTATGTACTCTTGGCAGAGTGTCTCCAGTGGCCTGATCATCCTGGTCATTCTTCACACTTGTTTGAGGCTGAGTGCATCTTCCTGGACATGCATAGGCAGAACTGTACACACTGTTTCAGCTCAACTGAAATAAAAATCAACAACACATTTTCCTGCCTTTTGTGGGATGAAGGATAAATTACTGGACTAATACATCTCCAAACACCATTGGATTTTTTCATGGTTACGTGGTGCTCCCAGGGCTCTTACTTGTGCCATGGCCAGATAGTCCATTTCTATCCACTCTCTCTTTTGTGTTTTCCATCAGAGGAAGGCCATGTGTCTGCTCTTTGTTGTGAGTCTTTATGGCAATGCCTACACTGCCGGATGAAGATGAGGCCAAGCAGCCTGGACCAGCTCCCACCCATACTGTCGTGTATAATTGCCCTGGAGAGAATCAGCTGGAGCCCTCCAAAATGGAGTCATGAATGAAATAACAGGCTTGCAGAGAAGCAGATAATCAGCTTCTGGGCTTGGCCGGGCTCTCTTTCATCTAGCAATGTGGAGATACTCAAAGATTGTGTCATGGTTTGGGCTGAACTGGCCACTGGGTGGAACGACAGATGTTGTCCCCTACCTCTCTTCAAAGAGAGTCAGGAGAGAGTGAGAGCCCTGTGAGTTTAGAAGGAACTAAACTCCTTTAAAGAAATATTAATAATAAAATAAAAAGGAAGTAATGAAATATATGCAAAAACATATCAAGCTTCCAGGATGATGATCACATCACCAGCTGGCACTGGGGAAGTCCCAGACTGGACTCAGTGATGGACGGGAACTGGATTCCAGATCAGGATCAAAGGCAGACGAACAGACAGGGTCCTCCTTGGACGAAGGCCATTGAAGAAAGAGGCCTGGCCCTTTGATCCCTCAATTTTTATACCGAGCATGATGCAGATGGGATGGAATACCCTGTTTGTCAGTTTGGGTCACCTGTCCTGTCCACTCCTCCCTGCAGGTGTGACCCCTCTACACTTTTCTGCTTCCAACCCTTTAATGGGGCAAATAACAAAGTTAGCTGCCCTTGGGTGTTATAGCAATCAGTATAAGCAGGAGCCTCTCTGCATACCATTCCTTGGCATCAACTATAAACACAGGTCTTATCACTCCGAGAGCGAACTGTTTCTGCACAATATGCTGTTAACTTCAGCAGTTAGAAGAGGCTTAGCTAAAAAGTGAAGTTACTGAACAGAAAATTGGTTCTGTTTTACCTCAAACCGGGATGGAGTGCATGGTCTCATGTTTTGCACTGCTGAAGTTGGTCCTGATTTCCATTTCCCCCAGGCTTTTTGACATGATGCAGGAGTTCTTTGCTTTAAATTCTCTATAGTGTGTCCAATTTTGGTGATAGGATTGGTGACCTGGATGAGGGGACAGAGTGTATCCTCAGCAAGTTCGCTGATGATACCAAACTGGGTGGGGTGGCTGACACCCCAGAAGGCTGTGCTGCCATCCAGCGTGACCTGGACAGGCTGGAGAGCTGGGCAGAGAAGAACCTAATGAGGTTCAACAAAAGCAAGTGCAAGGTCCAGCACCTGGGGAGGAAGAATGCAAAGCACCAGTATAGGTTAGGGGCGGACCTGCTGGGAAGTAGCTCTGAGGAGAAGGATCTGGGGGTCATGGTAGACAGTAAATTATCCATGGCCCAGCAATGTGCCCTTGTTGCCAAAAAGGCCAATGGAATCCTGGGCTGCATAGGGAAGAGTGTGGCCAGTAGGTCAAGGGAAGTCATTCTCCCCCTCTATTCTGCACTGGTGAGGCCACAACTGGAATACTGTGTCCAGTTTTGGGCTCCCCACTTCAAGAGGGACAGGGAACTGCTGGAGCGAGTCCAGCAAAGGGCAACTAAGATGATTAAGGGATTGGAGCATCTCCCTTATGAGGAAAGGCTGAGAGAGCTGGGACTCTTTAGCCTGGAGAAGAGAAGGCTGAGGGGAGACCTTATTAAGCTTACAAGTATCTAAAGGGTGGGTTGAAGGAGGATGGAGCCAGGCTCTTTCCAATGGCTCCCAGTGACAGGACGAGGGGCAATGGGCACAAGTTAGAACATAGGAAGTTCCGTTCAAATACATGGAAAAACTTCTTTACGGTGAGGGTGACAGAGCACTGGCACAGGCTGCCCAGGGAGGTTGTGGAGTCCCCTTCTCTGGAGATTTTCAAGATCCGCCTGGATGCAGTCCTGAGTAATGTGGTCTAGGCAATCCTGCTTTAGCAGGGGAGTTGGACTAGATGATCTCTAGACGTCCCTTCCAACTCTGAAACTCCATGATTCTGTGATTGTCAACAATAAGATAAAAAGGGGTGAGTTTCAGGTCTGATTCTGGAGGACCCACAGTACAAGGCTCCCTCCAGCTTCCAGCTCCTTCTTTCAGTACTACTTGCTGTGACCTTTCTTTAGAGAAGGATAAATGACTGTTAGTTTTTTATTGGCTCTGTCTACCTTCACCTCTTTTTCTCCTTCTTAAGTAGAAGAAGAAGACCAAGAGTTTGTTAGTAAGTACTCCCGGGCTTGAGGGAGAAACCAAAACTTTTTGCTTGCAGGTGACATCAGAGGATGTGGATGTCATCACACCAACTTAAGGAGCCTGAAATGGGTTCAGGCGGGGATAGATCTATAAATTAGTTGGCAGGGAGCAGCTTTCTAGGAAGACCAGCGTGATCAACATGGTCAAGGGGGGACTTTCCCATCTGCTGTACCAGCATGCTCACAAAAGAAATAACATAGAGAGAAGCAGGGGACAACAAAAGAAAAGAGAAAGAACATGCAAGGCAGGAAAAATCAGTGATGAGGAGAAAGGGAACTAGGAAAGAAAACAGAAACAGAAACTTAGAGGGATGACTTACCATAGCATGAGCCAGCTTGTGACATCAGGCCTGGACTTTTCCCATGGGACAGTTCTCCTTGGCTGTCCACATTTTTGGCAGATGAGAAATGTGTGTCAGAGGCTGAGTGAATGGCCTGTCCTAGCAGAGCAAGTGCGAGGAGTCGGCCGGGCTGGTTCCTCTCTGCTACTGCTGGGAGCATGGGAGATCCAAGGGTCAGAACCTGGCCTTGATGAGGAGTATCAGGGAAAGGTGATGTTAATAAAATTATTACCTGGGTGAGTTAGACCTTTGTACTGGAATGGATGCTGAAAGATGCTCCCTGGTTCTAGGGGCACAGTTATAATTGTGTTTTGGTGCTAACTTCTGGCATTAGTTAATCTTGTCACTTCTCCAGCCACAGAAAATTGGAGGGGGGACACAGACCCAAGGAAAGGAGGAGGGGAGAAAAGGGAAGGGAAGCATACATTGGCGTGAAAATGACAAGTTAAAAAAGGAGAAACAGTGGGTGATACAGAAAAGTATGAACAAAATAAAAGAAAAGGGACAGAAGAGAGAGGGAAAGGGAGACAGAAATAAAATCATGTTGCTGAAGTCCAGAAAAGAAATCCATTCAGTGACAGAGAGGAAGACCTATGCTGCAGTTAGAGAAGCTGTATAGAAAAGCTTAACATACGTCACTATGGTCACACTATGACTGCTACGTAAACCAAATACAACTCAGCCCTTGCATGATAAGAAAGGGTTGTGTGTTAGAGAGGTAGAGAGGGCAACAGGGTCTGAGACACTAGTCTAAAAGGGGTTTGCTCAAGTATTAGTTCTTGGGAAGATGCTTTATTTAGACCTGTTGGGTGTTAACAATTCGAAGAATCAGCAGCTCGTAGCCTGGCTGAATATTTTCCCAAGGCTGTGGGGTGCATATGACACAATAAGGCAGATGAGTAATAGCTGGAAAGAGGACTGAAAAGAGTGGTAAGAAGCAGCTCCTTTCACAGTTGGAGTTCTGCGGGTATGAGTGGGGGTCCCACCCTCGTGGCTGAGATATATGCCTGGGATTCAACAAAAAACTAACCTAGCCTTCCCTGTTCAAGACACAAGGAGTCACCCAGTTTGGCGCCAGGGACTCCTGGAGCCCAAGTAATGCTGCTTTTCTCTTCCTTGAGCTGAAGGCTAAAGCTTTGAGGAATCCAGAAAGAAAGGAAAATAGGCTTTGAACTTCCTGGCTGTGTCTGTTCTGGTAACCAAAAGAGGATGAGGGTACGGGCTGAGCACCAGCACATATTACAATATCACAGTATCACAGTATGCTAGGGATTGGAAGGGACCTCAAAAGATCATCTAGTCCAATCCCCCTGTCGCAGCAGGAACACCTAGATGAGGTTGCACAGGAAGGCGTCCAGGCGAGTTTTGAATGTCTCCAGAGAAGGAGACTCCACAACCTCCCTGGGCAGCCTGTTCCAGTGCTCTGTCACCCTCACTGAGAAGAAGTTTCTTCTCCAATTTAAGTGGAACCTCTTGTGTTCCAGCTTGAATCCATTACCCCTTGTCCTATCATTGGTTGCTACTGAGAAGAGCCTGGCTCCATCCTCATGACATTCCCCCTTTATATATTTATAAACGCTAATAAGATCACCCCTCAGTCTCCTCTTCTCCAAACTAAAGAGACCCAGCTCCCTCAGTCTTTCCTCATAAGGGAGATGCTCCACTCCCTTAATCATCTTAGTTGCCCTACGCTGGACTCTCTCCAGCAGCTCTCTGTCCCTCTTGAACTGAGGGGCCCAGAACTGGACACAATATTCCAGATGCGGTCTCACCAGGGCAGAGTAGAGGGGAAGGAGGACCTCTCTCGATCTGCTAACCACCCCCCTTCTAATACAGCCCAGGATGCCATTGGCCTTCTTGGCCACAAGGGCACAGTGCTGGCTCATGGTCATCCTGCTGTCCACCAGGACCCCCAGGTCCCTTTCCTCTACACTGCTCTCTAACAGGTAGCTCCCCATCCTATACTGAAACCTGGGGTTGTTTCTGCCCAGATGTAGGACCCTACACTTTCCCTTGTTGTATTTCATTAAGTTATTCCCTGCCCAAATCTCCAGCCTGTCCAAGTCTCTCTGGATGGCAGCACAGCCCTCTGGCATGTCAGCCACTCCTCCTAGCTTAGTGTCATCAGCAAACTTGCTGTTAGTACACTCAATTCCCTCATCTAAATCATTGATGAATATATTGAATAATATGGGCCCCAGTACCGACCCTTGAGGCACTCCGCTGGTTACCGGCCTCCAACTGGACTCTGCCCCATTGACTACGACTCTCTGGCTTCTCTCCTTCAGCCAGTTCGCAGTCCACCTAATTATCATATATTCATTCATACTGCCAGACTACTGCTCCCTGGCAGGTTTCAGCCCACGTCAACAATCTCAGGCAACACCTGGACAGTTGAGGGTACTGCATGGGCCAGAAAGCAGTTTGTCCATGGCTACATGGACCTGGGGAAGGAAGAGAGTTTAAGCACATGGACACAAGCCACGTTGCGCCACTTGGTCTCAGAGTGAAATACGAGATACAAGACAGTTTCTTTACTGGTACAGATGTATAGCCAGTGACATCTGGGGAAGGTTTGGGCTGTGGTACTGGTTACAACAGAGATGTCTAAAGTAAGGAGTGTTGAAGCTGCCCTGGTGCACTGGCAGTCTACTTTGGACTGTCCCCGTTGCTATTCTGCACCGAGCAAATTCCGCCACTTCTCTGTTGTGTGACCTTGACCCGTTCACTTAAACTTGTAGCATTTCAACTCTACCATAAATAAAATGCAACAAGTATTATAAACAACGGTGCTACTTTAAACCGCAGCTGTAACAGTACTAGCCACACCCTCAATCTGCAAGTGCAGTGGGCAGACTTTTATCAGTGTTTGGAGGATTTCAGCTGGAAGTAGGTCCCTGAGAGTATGAATAATTTTTCCTTGTCACACCAGTGTATAAACTCCATGTAACTCCACAGAGGTCAATGACTGCTTCAGATTTCTACAAGTGGAACTGAATACAAAATGTGAGCAGCCTTGCAGAATTGTGAATAAAAATGAAGCAAATCCCGCTCCATCACTTAGACATTTAGAAAGACTTCATACTATTAACCACTGCATGCAGTTTGGTGTTTCTAAATAAGATTTTACAATAAAGCAATGCAAGTTTTTAAAATGCAGCCATCACATAGCAGCAGACAGAATGAGCTCATAAAAGTAAATCCCTGGGTACAGATGACATCACCAAGCTCTTTAAATGATAAACTTTAACCTTCCTGAGCCGATACAAAAGAAGCCTATCTTCTTGCTAAAAATACACTGTACCAGCAAATCGCATACACTCAAACTACACATTAAAATGCAGAGAGAGCCTTCTGGGATTTGAGGACAAATATGGTCCTGTGCCAGCACTGCCTGATTTAAGGCTGTTAAAGCGATACTCTTAAACAATTAAAAATAGCTGCCAGTCCTGTCAGGAGATTCTGCCAGGCTCATGTGGCTCCCACTATGTTAGAGCAGTTCCATGGTGATGGTATGATGCTGATGCACAGTGACATATGAGAGTGGAGGTCTGAGCTCTTACATTTCCAGTCCCTAGCACTCCAGAGAAAGGACAAGAAGAGAGGTGGTTGCCGTCAATCAGAGTCCTTGCACAGCTCAAGGCTTGCAAATGTCAATGCACCTGGAAAGATAAAATTAACTGAAATTCACAGAAAGGACTCAAAACTCACACCATGTTTCAAAAAGGTGGGTCTTTCAGGATGACTATCAAGGATGAGTATCACAGCCTCCTGGGACAGAGCATCAGCATGTGTTGGTTTAGGTTTATAACATCCTTCTTTCAGAAAATTATCTCAGCTAAGTTCTCAGTGAACAGGTGCTCTGTCCAGCCATAGACTGTAAAAATGGTTCTGCGCAGCAGCAGGAAGATGAGATGGTATGATATTATCAAGCAAAAACATTCAGAGCTGACCCTGTCTAAGTTGTGGCTGCCAGGTGCCATGGGGATTGGACTCAAAATATCTGGGCAAGGGTGCTGCAGGGATCCTGAAGAGCCCATGTTTCCCTGTCACCTGCTTCACAGAATCACAGAATGACAGAATGGTCAGGGTTGGAAGGGACCTCTGGAGATCATCTAGTCCAACCCCCCTGCCAGAGCAGGGTCACCTACAGCAGGTTGCACGGGATGGTGTCCAGGCAGGTTTTGAGTGTCTCCAGTGTGGGAGACTCCACCACCTCTCTGGGCAGCCTGTGCCAGTGCTCTGCCACCCTCAAAGTAAAGAAGTTCCTCCTCATGTTTAGATAAAACTTTCTATGTTCAAGTTTGTGCCCGTTACCTCTTGTCCTATCACTGGCCACCACTGAAAAAAGACTGTTCCCATCTACCTGGCACCCTCCCTTTAAGTATTTATAAGTATTGATAAGATCCCCCACTCAATCTTCTTTTCTCCAGACTAAAGAGACCCAAGTGCCTCAGCCTTTCCTTGTAAGCAAGGTGCTCCAATCCTCTGATCGTCTTAGTAGCCCTTTGCTGGACCCTCTTCAGCAGTTCCCTGTCCTTCTTGAGCTGGGGAGCCCAGAACTGGACACAGTAGTCCAGATGTGGCCTCACCAGGGCAGAGTAGAGGGGGAGGATGACCTCCCTCGACCTGCTGGCCACATTCTTCTTGATGCACCCTAGGTTGCCATTGGCCTTCTTGGCCACCAGGGCACATTGCTGCTTGCATTTCCAAAAAGTTAAACTCCCTGAAGGCTGAGAGACCAGAGACCTTGCTGATCTGTTTGGGCAAGAAGCCTTCACTGCAATCACAAGCTGAGACATGTGAGATTTTTATGTTCAGGCTTCATTTCTAAGGAATTCTGTCCAGTTGTGTATGGCCTTAGCCTTGCCTTACATGGAAATGGAGCAAAATCAGTCTTTCAAGCAAGAGTGGCTGCCAGAGGCATGAGTAACATCAACTCCTACTTACATGACAACCCCCTAGCCTGACGTGGCTTTTTTTTACTTCTTATATATACTTCTTTTTTATATATATATTAGTGTAAAGAAATTATTTCTCTGTGCCCTGTCCCTAACCCTTCAAGGTTTGCAGCAGAAGCAAGATGTGGAGTCTGCAGGACTCTGCTCACAAAGAGCAGCACAAATCTGCAGAGCTCTCCACCGACAGCAGAAAGGGGAACCTGACTGCTGGGTTGGAAAACCTCAACAAGCTGGGATGTGTCCATGGCTGAGGTCCCTTGGCTGCCTTTTGGGAGCCATTCATTGCTATCTCAGAGCTCCCAAAACAACAGCAGCAGAACTGGACTCAACATGGAAATCAGGCACAAGGGAAAGAGGCTGCCCAGGCAAGTGAGATCCAACTGTAAGGATCAAAGGCAATCCACGGCGTTACTGCCTGTGCCTTTGTCTGCGGGAAAGTCAGGGTTAGCTGCACCAGCCATTGCCAGGTGGAGGCAACGTGAAAGCTGCTTATGGGTTTCTGGAAGGAGAAGGCATATTTTTTAACTTATTAGTGATGGATTTTTTTAATAGGCCAATAACTGGGAAAGCATCCAGGTGAATAAAGAATCTTCATCAGAAAATTAAGTGGATGGGAAGGAGAAAAGCACTGTTAATATCCCTTTCGGGCTCATTTTGTTCCGGTGCTTTCAGCCATATGCAAAGAAACACTGCAAGGAAGATATAGAGCTTAAATGTATAAGGCAATGAATTATTGGTTATCACAGACAAATCCTGCGACCCACAGCCTGCTCCTTTCAGTATTTGAGCTGTCTTCTCTCCCCACTGCTTAGCTCTAGACACCTCTACAGCCACGGCAACCGGGAAAGCAGACTTTCTGCCTTGAGATGTGTACAGAGGATGAACATCTGAGATTTCAGAGACCTTTATTTGCTGGGCTGCATTCCCATGCAACCAGAGGAGTGAGGAGCAGGAGAAGCACGTTAGGAAACAGAGGTGAAGTAAAAGTCCTCAGCTGCTCACAGGTCACACCTGTTACCCGCTTGCAGTCTAAGGGCTTTGAGGACAGTCATAGGTGCTCCCCAGCAGGAACCTCTTGTAAAAGTTGATCCAGTGTTTGAACCCTTCCTAACAGAGGATGGAGAGGGATAAAGGAGGCATCTGAGCACCTACTGCAGCTGGTAAATACATCCCAGGGACTTGCGGAGCTGCCCCAGGAAAAGGACACAGGAGATTTATTGATGGGATGCCACAGCTACCCTTTTGCAGATAGCTTTTTCTGCCCTGACTGTATCACCAGCACCTATTTTTTCCCCAGGAGTCTCAGCCCAGTGTGTGCTTGCTGTCATAAGTATTTTTATCCTGCTTCACAATAGAAACAAAGTTAAACGACCATGTCATCAGCCTGTCATTGCCTGCACTAGCTTCTGAATGTCCAAGCCAGTCTTGACCACATTTGACAATACGGGGTGA
Source organism: Vanellus vanellus (assembly GCF_965231255.1). Classification (NCBI taxonomy): domain Eukaryota; kingdom Metazoa; phylum Chordata; class Aves; order Charadriiformes; family Charadriidae; genus Vanellus; species Vanellus vanellus. The sequence continues at coordinate 191,322,301 of NC_138905.1, forward strand.
AGGTATTAAAGACATAGGTCTTTATATTAAAGGCATGTATGTTTTGTAATGGCATAGGGGACACAAGGACACCCAGATTCACTGCTCCACAGAGCAAAAGGCTGTAGCAGAGGCTGAACAGTCACCTGTCCTGCCAGGTAGACCATCAACATACTGGTATCGTAAGGGACACAGAGAGGTGTGGGATTTTTGCACTGGGAACAGGAACAGGGGACAGGAATCTGCAGGCACCGTGGGAAAAACAGAGATTCAGTGTTTCTTCCTATTATAAAACATCTTGTTTTCCCACAGTACAAGGAAAAGTTATTTCCTGGTAAAGAACTAATGGGTGGTAAGTCAGCATGTGTTCCTGGTTATTTGGGGATGCCCCTGGATTTAGTATGTGGAGGAAGCCTGGAAGGGTTTCTCCACAGATGTAGTGTGGCAACGTCTCAAATCCTCCCCTTGGTCCCCAGCACGTACACACGCATACACACTTATACATACGTAAACACACACAGAACAAAGGTCTTATGAGTGACAACTCAAAGTGTTGTTTTTTTTTAATTTGTGGTGTCTTGTTGGAGTCAGACATATCTCCATACACCTCACCCATTCAGCATGTCTCTGCATGTTTCAGTTTACAGAGACCTACCCACCTACCAAGGACCAAAACTCAAGAATTCAAGAGAATAATTTGTCTGTGGTCTAAGCAAAGGGAGTCATTAATAAGATCTTCTTAAAAGGAGAACTCCCTGGTTCTTAGAGATGTTTGCATATTAGCCCCACAGCTATTTCTCTCTCTGTTTCTTTTGCCACACCTGCATATACATGTGCTCTGGAAGCACATGCAATGGAAACTTCCAAATTCAATCTATAAAGCAGGATTAAGAAGCATTGACCTTCCAAAGAAACATCTCAGTTGTATAAAGCAAGCAAACCAGGCATCAACAAAACCAAATGTCCAAATGAGCTCAGCAAAGCTTTTGCTATAGATACTTAGCTAAGTTCTCCACCTATTATGAATGGGGTACTTGATAATTAACTTCATAGAATCATAGAATCATAGAATGGTTTAGGTTGGAAAGGACCTTAAAGATCATAAAGTTCCAACCCCCCTGCCATAGGCAGGGACACCTCACACTAGACCAGGTCACCCAAGGCCATGTCCAGCCTGGCCTTGAACACCTCCAGGGATGGGGCCTCAACAACCTCTCTGGGCAACCTGTTCCAGTGCCTTACCACCCTCAAAGTGAAAAACTTCTTCCTAATGTTTAATCTGAACCTGCCCTCTTCCAGTTTAAAGCCATTCCCCCTCATCCTATCGCTACATGCCCTAGTAAAAAGCCCTTCCCCAGCTCTCCTGTAGGCCCCCTTTAGGTACTGGAAGGCCACAATAAGATTTCCCCGGAGCCTTCTCTTCTCCAGGCTGAACAGCCCCAACTCTTTCAGCCTCTCCTCATAGGAGAGGTACTCCAGCCCTCGGATCATCCTCGTCGCTCTTCTCTGGACACGCTCCAGCAGGTCCATGTCCTTCTTATGTTGGGGACTCCAGAGCTGGATGCAGTACTCCAGGTGGAGTCTCACGAGAGTGGAGTAGAGAGAATCACCTCCTTTGACCTGCTGGCCACACTTCTTCTGACGCAGCTCAGGATACGGTTGTCCTTCTGGGCTGCAATCGCACACTGCTGGCTCATGTTGAGCTTTTTGTCAGTCAGCACCCCAAGGTCCTTCTCCTCAGGGCCGCTCTCCAGCCATTCCCTGCTGAGCCTGTATTTGTGCTTGGGATTGCCCCGACCCAGATGTAGGACCTCCCACTTGGCCTTGTTGAACGGCATGAGTTTGGCTTGGGCCCACCTCTCCAGCCTGTCCAGGTACCTCTGGATGGCATCCCTCCCCTCCAGAGTGTCTACTTCACCAAACAGCTTGGTGTCATCGGCAAACTTGCCGAGGGTGCACTTGACCCCACTGTCCATGTCGCCAACAAAGATGTTGAACAGTACAGGCCCCAGTACCGACCCCTGAGGAACACCACTCATCACTGCTCTCCACTTGGACATCGAGCCATTGACCACAACTCTTTGAGTGCGACCGTCCAGCCAGTTCTGTATCCACTGAGTGATCCATTTGTCGAATCCATGTCTCTTCAATTTAGAGACCAGGATATCTTGCGGGACAGTGTCAAACGCTTTGCATACGTCCAGGTAGATGACATCAGTTAGTCTTCCCTTGTCCACTGCCACTGTAACCCCTTTGTAGAAGGCCACCAAATTTATTAGGCATGACTTGCCCTTAGTGAAGCCATGTTGGCTGTCACCAGTCACCTCCTTGTTTTCTACGTGCCTCAGCAGAGTTTCCAGGAGGATCTGCTCCATCATCTTGCTGGGCACAGAAGTGAGATTGACTGGCCTGTAGTTCCCCGGGTCTTCCTTATTTCCCTTTTTGAAAATAGGGCTTATGTTTCCCCTTTTCTAGTCAGCATGAACCTCACCAGACCACCACGACTTCTCAAATATGATGGCTAGTGGCTTAGGAACTTCATCTGCTACCTCCCTCGGGACCCGCGGATGTATCTCATCAGGTCCCATGGACTTGTGCACCTTCAGATTCCTCAGGTGGTCTTGCACTTGATCTTCACCTACAGTGGGCAGTTCTCCATTTTCCCTATCCTCGCCTTTGCCTTCTGTATCATGGGCAGTGAGGCTGCAGTCCTTGCCAGTGAAGACTGAGGCAAAAAAGTCATTGAGTACCTCAGCTCTGTCTCTGTCCCGGGTAACCAGTTCTTGTGTATGTATCCTTCTGGAGAGGGCCCAGAGTTTCCCCAGCCTTTCTTTTCTTGCTGACATACTTAAAGAAGGATTTTTTGTTTGTCTTACTGTCCCTGGCCAGATTTAGTTCTATCTGGGCTTTAGCTTGTCTAACCCGATCCCTGGCTGCTCGAACTATTCCTCTGTATACCTCCCAGGCTACCTGCCCCTGTTTCCACTCCCTATAGGCCTCCTTTTTCCTTTCGGTCATGTCCAGGAGCTCCTTGTTCATCCATGCAGGCCTCCTGGCTTTTCTGCCTGCCTTCCTCTTTGTAGGGATGCATCACCCCTGAGCTTGGAGGAGGTGGTCCTTGAATATTAACCAACTTTCTTGGACCCCCCTACCCTCCAGAGCTTCATCCCATGGCACAACACCAAGCAGATTCTTCAAGAGGCCAAAGTCAGCTCTCCCAAAGTCCAGGATGGTCAGTTTGCTGCGCACCTTCCTCGCTGCCTCGAGGATCTCAAACTCGGCCATTTCATGGTCACTGCAGCCCAGGCTACCCTTGAGTTTGACACTGTCTACCAGCACCTCCTTGTTGGTGAGAACAAGGCCCAGCATAGGTCCCCTTCTAGTTGGCTCCTCAACCACTTGGAGAAGGAAGTTGTCCTCAATGCAATCCAAGAACCTCCTGGATTGCCTATGCCTGGCTGTGTTACCTTTCCAACAGATGTCGGGGTGGTCAAAGTCACCCATGAGAACCAGGGTCTGTAAGCGTGCTGCTGCCCCTATCTGTCTATAGAGGGCTTCATCCACTTGGTCTTCTTGGTCAGGTGGCCTGTAGCAGACCCCCACTGTAATGTCTCCTGCTCCCAATTTCCCTTTGATCCTGACCCATAAGCTTTCAGTTGGCTCTTTATTCATCCCTAGGCTGGGCTCCATGCATTCCAGCTGCTCCTTCACAAATAAGGCAACGCTACCTCCTTGTTTCCCTTGCCTGTCTCTCCTGAAGAGCCTGTACCCCTCCATGCCAACACTCTAGTCGTAGGAGTCATCCCACCATGTTTCCATGATGCCAATGAGATTGTAGCCTTGGAGGCATGCACATATCTCTAGCTCCTCCTGTTTGTTCCCCATGCTCCGTGTGTTTGCATAGAGGCACCTCAGCCATGTCTTCATCGAGGCTGACTTGGCTGGAGCAGCTGTAATTACTTTGTGCTGCTCTCCAGGTGCCATTCCTATGCCATGTAACAACAGTGCCTCCCCATTGGCTCCTGTTGGTCCAGGAGCTCCTGGGTTTTCTATGTAAGTCTTTGAGCATTCTGCAGTGTAGCCAGCACATTTTGGAGTGAATGGCTGCAGATCCTCACCAGCACCCCGTTCCTCTATCCTTGGTACAACATCCCTTGGTTGGTCATGGGCAAACCCGATAATACCCCCTTCCCCCATCGAATCTAGTTTAAAGCCTTGTTAATAATTTTTGGGCGAAAACTCTTCTCCCCCTTTAAGTGAGCCAACCCTGATCTGCTGCCAGCAGGCTTGGTGCCGTATAGGCCATTCCATTGTTGAAGAACCCAAAATTGTGGTGGTGACACCAGCCACGGAGCCATATATTAACAGACTGAGCTCATCTGTTCCTTTCAATGTCATTGCCCTCAACAGGAAGTAGGGATGAAAAAATAACCTGTGCTCCAGATCCCTTTAGTGACTGTCCCTGATGTCTCTTTTAATCATCCTCGCACTCCGATCTGCACATTCATCACCCCCCACATGGAACAGGAGCACTAACTTGAAAAATTGCTATATGCTAAGGAACTTGCAGCTCCAGATCCTACCACACCTGATAGATGAAGTGACACCTGAGTTGGAAAAGCTGCTGCAAATTTGCTTTCCTGGAGGGGCTGAGGGTTGTGTCAGCAGCCCCTCTCATTTCTGAGAGGGCCACCACACATACAAGACTGGTTTTTAGCACAAAACAGCCACCTTTGCTTATATACTGGGATTTTCTAGGTGCTGAGCGAACTCATATAAATGTCCGTACTGGAGCACACACTATCTCCTTACACCAGAAAAGTGCATCACCAGTCACAAGGGATGGAAAAAGCACATCACAGCAAGCCACACCATGGGCATGGTTAGGCACTCCAACCGGAGCCAGCCATTTCTCTGGGCAGCTAGCACCCACATGGACTGAGCTAAGGGAAGCCTGAGAAACCCAGGAAAAAACTTCCAGGCAAAAATTTTGTCACAAAGCTTTATTTTGCTGCTTACCGCACAGCCAGCTCTGAACACATCTAGGAAAGGCAGGGGACAAACCTAGTCTACCAGAGACTTTTCACTGGCAGGAGAAAAGTCTGCTAGGCATGAACCCATTCCCAAATAAGCCTGTTGGTGCTCACCTGTTGGTCATGGAGCTGCTGTGTGGGGTTGCCAGATCTCAGGGTGGAAGGAAACCCCTTTCTCAACAAGTCCGCACACACTCTGTGCTCTCCTACTCTCACACACAGGTTGGGTAAGATGCAGTTCATTAACACAACCAGGTGAGGATGTCTCCATGTTAATGACAGGTCTAAATTTCCAACATTGGTGATTCAAGGCTCAATTTACTCACTCACACGTAGAGTGCCACCTAGAGGTCCTTCAACATCCTCATGGGGCTAACAGACATGACAATGAGTCCTGGGGCACCCAAGGGCATCCCAAATGGCACCAGGCACGATGGATGCAAACAGAGATACTCCTCTCACAACAGGTCAGCTCAGTGAAATCATTAGGCTCCTCTGTCTGTACTGACATGGAATTGTGTTTCAGTTGTCCAAACATCCCTATGGAGTCATTTGTGGTGTCAACTGATGTTGTTTTAAATGGTGCAGGATATCCTGCCTGGCTTACCAGGGCATGGATCTACTGTAATTAGTGTGTCATATGTGCCAACTCTGAGAAGGTGTATGGGACCACGGGGCATCTCAGGTGGCACCAGGTGAGTCCTGCACATGACTAGAGCTGGTAGCATGGACACCTAGGGAGATGAATCTTAGCTGGACCTGGATCCCACCCCAAGTGTTTAAATCACAAAGAAATTTGCAAACTGCAACTTCTGCCTCTCAGTTTTCAGTATGGTTTAATCAATATCAGCAGGGCCTCAAATCAACCTAGAAGACACTCAGTCAAGTACTTTTTATTTGCCTCCTTCCCAAATTGAAAATCAGGTTGGTAAATTGAGCTATTACCTCCGAAGACAAAGACTGAACAGAGGGTTTTGGCATTTGACCATCCAGGATCCTTCCCCAGGCATTTGACAAGATGAGCATGTAATAGCAGTATAGTCACACTTTATATTTCAGTCACTATAACAAATCACTGATATTACATCTTTATAGGTAATTGCTTTAATATTGATGAGTACGACCTACCCTGCTCTGCCTGTACAAAGCTCCTACCGCTTTTACCGATACTTTATTCCAGGTAATCAAATAAACAATCTAAAATAAATTTTGTTACACTAGTCCTGTCTTCCTCCCCTGCTAACTCTGCAGTATATGTTATTAATAAGCATAATATTGGCTGTTAAGGTAGTATCAGGTTTTATGCTCTTAGAAGCCTTAGACTTTGTGCTGAAATTTTGGTTCCAGTACTTTGTGCTAGTTACCTTGCTTCACAATTACCACCCGACAGTGGGGATCAGTTCAGTATTTCAGCACAGTCAAAATCCGTTGGGAGATCTTTATGTGCACCTGGTTTTGGCAAAATATCCTTCCTCCAGTGACTTTCTGTATGGCTGAGTTATGACTCTGACAAGCTCATATAGCAAATCCATTTCTGTCTTGTTCGGGGTGCTCATAAGGACTTACAAGCCCCTGGGAGCATGCACTGGGACAGGCCACAGTGGCCATGCGAAGCTCTCTAAGGATGTCCTTCATATGGGCTGTGACAAAAATGTACATGGGAAAAAAGTACCACAGTCTGGCCCGCATAAGGACAGTCAGTCTTGTGTTTAACTGCCCCCACAACCATGCCTGAAAGTCCTTCCAAGTCAGAAAGGATAAGCCAAGGTATTTATGTAGGAAAACCCCTCTACTCTGCCCTGCTGAGGCCACATCTGGAGTATTGTGTCCGGTTCTGGGCTCCCCAGTTCAAGAAGGACAGGGAACTACTGGAGAGAGTCCAGCGGAGGGCTACGAAGATGATCAAGGGACTGGACCATCTCTCTTCTCAGGAAAGGCTGAGAGACCTGGGTCTGTTTAGCCTGGAAAAGAGAAGACTGAAAGGGGATCTCATCAATGCTTATAAATATCTCAAGGGCGGGTGTCAAGAGGATGGCTCTTTTCAGTGGTGCCCAGGAGCAACAGGCACAAACTAGAACACAGAAAATTCCAGCCCAACATGAGGAAAAACTTCTTTACTTTGAGGGTGGCAGAGCACTGGAAAAGGCTGCTCAGAGAGTTTGTGGAGTCTCCTTCTCTGGGGATATTCAAAACCCGCCTGGATGCATTCCTGTCTAACCTGCTCTAGGTACACCTGCTTTGGCAGGGGAGTGGACTGGATGATCTCTGAAGGTCCCTTCCAACCCCTACCATGCTGTGATTCTGTGATTTAAAGCAGTGGGAGAACTAAAGTGAGTGTCTTTTCCCTCAGATAAGTAAAAAAAATAATTAAAAATATATACAGATTTGGCTTTAGATGAGACAATTGGGAAAAAGACCCTATCCTGCTGCCTGAGCGTAGACCCATGTTACCCACCAAGAGGCGGAAGTGGGAGGCTTACAGCGGCTGGATGGCCATTGCAACTGGGATGGACAAGATGAGAGCCTACAGTGGCTGTTGTTTGTCAAAGGCTGGGCTGCTTTGAAAAATAACATATAGCCCAAAGGAAGCAAAAATAGCCCACTGCCTTTTCTCACTGTACAGCACAAAGGATGTGGTTTTCCTTTTTCACATGGGGACTTCTCAGTTGGAGGATGCCGAACAGCCTTGCATCAGAGTGCCGGCTGAAGGTCATATGGAAATTTTGGTTAGCAAGGATGTATCCCCATGGCTGATTAGTAAAGTTTCCTAACTGGTGCCTTCATTATTTGCTGTCAAAAAATGGGAGTAACTCCTGCTGCACTTTGAGGTACAGTCTAACCAGCTTTTTGTTTGACGCTGGCCTTTTCTTGTTGGTGTCCTCTGTTTCTAACAGCTTCCCTCTGATTTTAAGAAACATCTTAGGTGAAGACATTCCCAGATCATCTGAACAGCTACAATAGAAAAAAACGCAGGGCTTCTTTCTCTCCTCTGATGTCTGTATCTTTCTCACTGCATATTTACAAATTTTTCTTCCCTGCTGATTTCTCCTCTCATTTCTCTGTTTTCTCCTCTTGTATATTCTCTAATGGCAACTGTACCTTCTCTCAGAGTTTCAGATACTCTTTCTCTGGCCAAGCCTCAAACCCAGCTCAACTTCTCCTTCTCAGCTTTGCATTGAATTCCTTTGACATTTGCTTTTTATGTCTATCCACCATCCCAACACAAGTTCTTTAAGATGAAACACAGATTTTTTCCCTTTGGCCTTTTCTGAATCATCACTGTGGACAACTCCATTTTCTTCTCTCTGTCTTATAATCTGGACTCTTTTCTCTCCTTCAACCACATTAAATCTCGTCTCATTAAATCCTGACATTTGGGGTTTTTTTAATGTAATCAAGATGAGTCTTTTCACTGCTATCTCCAGTCTTAACACCTGATTCATCTTCAGTCCTTGTGGCAATAAATTCCTGTGATAGATAGGTAGCTGGAATGCTACTAGAATATTTCAGTAAGGGAATAAATCCTGCTTATCTACATTTTTTGTTCAATCTGGATGATTTGTTGCTCCATCATAAACTAACTTTGCTTCATGGACAAAGCAGACCTCAGATGTAGTCCTGCTCTGTGTGCTGTTAATTGTATGGCCAGTACCATTTTCAGCCTGAGCCATTATTGAACAAAATTTTGTATGGTATCTCGAATTTCCTTTGCTACTCATCTCATCTGTTTTCTGCTCCACAGTAGTTATTTTGTGCCACTCATTGTAAGTGAACAAATTAATTCAGTTTATAAGCTCTGACTCGTTCTGTCTAAATACTTTCTCCAGTGGACTGTTTGCAGCTGGTGTTCTTCTCTGAGCCACGATGGGACATGCCTAGACTGGATGGCATAAAGAGAAAAATCTTTTTTCTTTACTTGCAGAATGATTCAGTGCTACCCCTACTCGAATGGGAAAAATGATTCCTCTATGGTGCTTCTTTATTTGAGCTCTTTTATTCGTACAATCTGTCTCTCTTCCCCACGTATTTTGTGCGTTGCCAGTTTAAGCCTTCACTTATCTGAAACTGCATTGCTCATGCTCAGTGCATTTGCAATGTGTTCATTCGGAGCCACCTGGAAGATGTGCCAGTCATCACAAATACCTTTGCTTTTCGGTCACATCAGTTACGAGCCAGGTCTTTAGGACCCCATCCTCACCCTTCATCTCTTAGAAACCCAAAAATCCCTGAATCTTGTAAATGTACATGTTATACCCTACAGGAAACTGGTAGCGATGTTTCCCTTTAGGAGGTCTAAGTCTTCTTCACTGCAAAGAAAATTTCTTTTTGTAAATACTAGGATGGATTTTACTGTTTTGCACAGCTTGGCCACCTGGGAAATTGCAGTGACAGCAAGGATGGAAGATGCATGCTGCTGCATATAGGTGTGCATATATATTTGATACATATACACACACACACACGTCTGCTACTGCCAGAGGAATATCCATCACATCTGAGCAGCACAGAGCCCATGACAAAACCTGAACGTGTCTGATTCCTCCCAGCAGAGGTCAGTGGTATCTTAGTTGCCAAAATTGCTCCATGTGTCCAGTCCAGCGTGCGCACACAACCCTGCGCAGGGAAAAGGCGCCCTGCAGAGGGGTGGCTCAGGCAAATTTTTACACCCAATGTTGGGAAATTTCGTATTGACTTCTCAGTTTAGAGCCATAAGCACTTTGCACATATAACGCTGCTTTAGCTTTTTCCTGAGAGGTGTATTGGACTTTTCATTTTAGTAAATAACACTTGGCTCTCAGCAGCTTCCCTTTCTCATTGGTTCTTTTTTCCCCTTTAAATCATGTTGTAAATATCATTTTGGCCATTGTGACCAATTTAACATAAAGTTAAGAATTCTCAGAACAGTTTTATTTGTTAATGAGAGTGTATAGAATCATAGAATCATAGAATCATAGAATCAGTGAGGTTGGAAGGGACCTTTAAGATCATCAAGTCCAACCATTAACCTACCCTGATAAAAACACCACCACTCCTAAACCATGTCCCTAAGCAGCTCATCTACCCTTTTCTTAAACACCTCCAGGGATGGTGAATCCACCACCTCTCTGGGCAGCTTATTCCAATGTTTAATAACCCTTTCAGTGAAAAAATGCTTCCTAACATCTAATCTAAACCTGCCCTGACATAACTTGAACCCATTTCCTCTTGTCCTATCACTTGTCGCCAGGGAGAAGAGGTCAGCTCCCATCTCTCTAAAACCTCCTTTCAGGTAGTTGTAGAGGGTGATAAGGTCTCCCCTCAGCCTCCTCTTCTCCAGGCTAAACAACCCCAGATCCCTCAGTCGTTCCTCATAAGGTTTGTCCTCCAGACCCTTCACCAGCTTTGTAGCCCTTCTCTGGACACGCTCCAACACCTCAATGTCCTTCTTGTAGTGAGGGGCCCAAAACTGGTATAATCCGTTAAAAACTGTTTTGTTTCATGTTTTCCTTTATCTTTTGCTGAAGATGGGCACTATGTAAAATTCACTCCCTCTTTCATAGTTTTTCCCTAACTTTGTGCCTCCAAGACTCATACTGCCAATATAAAGTGTATCTCAGGTATAAGAGGCTAAAGACCTTGTTTAAAAAAAATGCATTGCAGAAGATAATTGTGTATTGTATTTTCCAGCATATTTTTTCTTCTTTATAAAAGCATTTCAAGCTTTATTTCACATTAGCTTTGAGTTCAGCCCAACCACCAGCTTTACAACAGAAACAACAAGGTACAGGTGAATGGGAACAAACTTGCAATTAGAGCTCAGTTTGCCTCTGTTAATTTATTTCGGATTTACCAACCTTGAACCATATGACAATGACACTCTTGTAATTCACAGTTACTCTTCATTTAAAGAGCAATAAAAGTGATGCAGAGCATTTCATAGAGATTAATGACCTCCTAGAGACCTGCTGACCTAAGGCCAAGGCCCAATAACCTCGATTGATCATAAATTCCCAAACAACTGCTTTGGCCAGAGTTCATCATTGCTGAAAGTTGAAAGGCATAGAACAAAATGTAAGATATCTGTTTTCTTCCCACTGCCAGGTTCTGCAAAGTGCATGCCCTAAATTGCCCTGGAAATGCTGAGGACTCCCAGGGAATTGACTTTCCTTGTGTTAGCTCACCATGTTCCATTTTTATAACCTAACTAACTACCCCATTTCTCTAATTTAGAGGGTAAGTTACAGTACCCTGTAAGAGATTTTGTCGAGTCTTTAACACATCTTTCTAGTGGCAATATAAAGGACATCTATTGAAATGTGCTGCAGTCTTAACGTTAAAACCAAAGACGCTGAAGTCTAATCACCTGTGGGTTTTCTGCTTTCATCCTGATGTATTTTTGTGTAGTGCCAGAGCATCGATAGATGAGTAGTCCTCCCTAAAGTAATGAGGAGACCCAAGTCAGAGCAGGCCGGGGCAGCGTACAACCCTTGGTGACCAGCAGAAGCGATGCTCACAGCTGTCACACAGCACATGGAGTGACGTCTAAATTACTGATGGTATCAGAGCTATGAGGGAATCTAAACACTTCCTTATAATGGAGATATCAATAACTCAATGGCTTTGGTTTATTGGGAGTAAATATTGGAAAACATCCTGGGTCACTCTTTGGATAATGGAGAGGCACAAGCTCAGGGTTGTTTTGTGACGTGGACTGTGCTGATTTTGGTAGGGACTGTCCCTGTGATGTTAGGCCTAAACAGGGTGGAAGATCCCTTCTGTGGAGCCTTATGCCTCCAAACACTTCTGTGCTTGGCCCACCCAAGACCCCTTCCAGCAGAGGCTTCAGAGGAGCTGATGAAGGAGGAAATTCCCACCAGCAATCTCCCTCAATTTCTGTTTATTACAGCCTTCCTCCTAGTCCAGCTGGACCCAAAGGAGAAGCAGAGACCACCCAAAGGGAAAGAAGCTTTCGGTCCTGCATGAAGGAGCTGGAGAGCTGCTGGAAGAGCAGGGAGGTGGCTGGGCAAAATCCATTGAACTCAAGGAGGAGCTAAGGAGCAAAGGCCTGGTGAGGGGCAGGGTGTGTAATGCCATTTTTTGGTCATGTTTTAGGGGGAGGTGAGACTAAGAATGATGAGGCACGCAGGGAGGCAGGGGAGAAGGTGTAGGATGCTGCAAAAATGGACAATTTTATAACATCATTTATTTAGCACTGTTTCGGTGTTCTTGGGGTATCCCATATTTTATCACAAACTTGCAATCCATCAAGCAAAAGGAAATGTGTATCAAGTGGAAAGAAAAGACATCGCTTTAATGTCTTCCCAATAAGATCTACTGGCCTTGGGTGCCAAAACCACATGAAGGAGTAAATGTGCAGTCTTATTTAAATGTGTCTCCTCAGATATACTAATTTACCAAACTCAACACAAGTGATGTATCTTGTCATCAAGATACTCTTTTCTCTCACTTGGCCCACAGTTTCATCGTCTTTATTGTTACAAGCTTGGGCTAGGATAAAAATTCAATAGTGATGTTTGAAAACTCAACAAATTTCAGCAACGATTGAAAATTGATGGACAGAGACACCTCCCTTCCAAACCCTGGGCTTTCCAAGGTGGTCCAGCACTGTACTGGGGGAAGTTCAGCCACTTTCTGTTGTAGCTACTGAGCTGTAAGAGCAGTGAAAAGATTACTCTTTTATCAAAACTTCACCTACGTTTCTCACCTGCATGACTGTCTTCCTGTTATTTAATACACCTGCTTGAAAAAACACAGCAGATGAAAGATTACAGCAAAATTTCTCTCCATATTACTTTTTTTTCTGACTGTTTCCTAATATTTCAGAAGGTAAACAGAAGCAGTTTTTAAAAACTACTCAGCCAACAACTATGTGTTTTCTTCATATAGTTTTCCCATCATAAATATACTGGCAGTACAGCATAAGTCAGAGGGAGATGAGTTGTCAAAAAAAGCTTAAATATAGGGCTCTCAATTACCTACAGTTTATTACAGTCACAACTGTACCCCTTTTTGGTTGTTTTTCTGAAAATATTTTCATGGGGTTTTCTGCTTGTGTGGATGGATGAGTAGTTGGATGGATGGGTAGACAGATGTCTGGACAGGGAATTTTAGTCAAGCAAACGGTGATTCGGCATGTGAACAAGTGTATTCATGCCAGAATTGCTTTCTTGCCTATCGTGGATAGAGACATAGAAATAAATAGAGGTACATATATGATTATTGGCAGAAATGTAAGACAAAAATGAAGGGAGTATCTTTCAGACAGATAGCATTTCTCCTTTGTCAGGAGAGAAAACAGCTATTTAAAAACAGGGACCAGCATACCGGGGAAACATAACGCCCTTTGTTGTGAAAAAACAACAACAACAACAACAAAACAAAAAAAAAAAAAAGAAAGATTAAAACATTGTTAAATGCTTTGGTTTTTCCTAGGTTTATTTTTCAGCTGTCTGTTTCTGAAGCTGCAGGGTAAACCCAAGCACCAACATGATGACTAGTCCTCCGGAGACTGAGGAGAGAGGAGACAGCACCTGTAGTGATCCCAATGGGAAGAGCTGGTGATCCACATAACAGCATGACTGTGTAGCTCGGCTGCATGTATTGTCTGGCTGCCCATCTCCATCAGTACAGGACAGACCCAGCTGGGTCACTGCAGAGGAGCTCCCACTCAGTACCGCGCTTGTGCCACCTGCGTGGCCTTGCCTTTATCTAACAGTGCAGCAACAAGTTCTCATGTGAACAACCTGTCTGGACAGGGGAAGTGATGAACAGAGTTGTTTTCTTGTCAGAAAATCCTAGAATAGCTTGAATGACCAAAATGAGGTAACCCTTTCTACGGACGGGGGTGTGTGCGCTGTGCTGTGCCCTGCTGCCAGTTTGATGCTGCACAACTTGGGGTTCCCAGCATTGAAAGAGATGTTTGTTTATCTGTACTATCCTCTCTTTCTTTATGCTATTGGGCCTAATAAATAGCATTTTAAGTGGTACTTTGCAGAGTTCTGAGTGTTATTCTCACCGGGATCATAACAAACCAGCTAAGGTGCAGGACAGACAGCTGCACAAAGAAGCCATCATACACACACTTTGATAAGGGTTGTGTAGATATAGTGCTTAGGGACATGGTTTACTGGTGGGCTTGTCAGTGTTAGGTTAATGATGGGACTAGATGATCTTACAGGTCTTTTCCAATCTAGGAGATTCTGTAATTCTGTGTGATTCTGTGATAAATGCACCGTGCCGGGGTGAAAGGGATGTGGGCAGCTGCCTTTGCTGAGAGCTGGGCTTCGCTGCACAATCGCAGCCATGTGGAGCAGGGAAACCAGGACCTGGGTTGAAAAGATTGCTTTGCTTTGCCAGTGCTGGTCAGGTCATGTCCCATCAGCCATCCTCTCTTCACCGTTCACCCACTGCGCTTGGGAGCAAGAAGCCCTCCATCCCTTTAAGCATGTGTGAAATACATATTGGCATTGCCCTCTGCTGGTTAGTGCTGGCCCAATCGGGGGAGGTTTGCTCCGATGAACACCCACGGACCCACAAAGTGCCCTTTGCTCCCATCCCCCTGCCTCTGTCTGCTGCAAACCTGGGCAGGTTGGATGTGGGTGGCTACCACAGCAGCCACCAGGAACTCTGTGGAGAATATCGCCCTCTGCATTTTATTAATGTGTTCATTTATTTTTCTGTATTTTCTTATTTCTTCTAAGGGACTTATTTTTAAATTTATTCATGGTTCACATTTGTTTAATCTGCCTGGGATGGTTCCTCAAGGGATGGAGCCGACCGCTCCCGGCAAGCACTTGGTGCCATACGGGGAATCTGGGCTCTGCCAGTAAGTTTGGTCAAGGGTGTTGTTTCCATTCCCTGTTGTGATGAGCAAGGCGCTACTCATCAGGAAAACAGCTTGAAGATTGGCAGAGGGAGGGGGATGATTGTCCCACTAGGAGGAAACAGCACAAGAAGATCAGGGAGATTTAGAAAACTAAAACTTAATTGAATGGGCCTCAGTTTAAGCTGCTATGTTCCCATACAGTAAGTGCTTGTGTACAGACATGCATCAGAATTAGTGGAGAAATGGTCAGAAATGTTATTTTTTTCTATTCTATTCTATTCTGTTGTAGTCTATTCTATTCTATTCTATCCATACTATTTATTTATACTGGTTTATTCATATTATATTATTTATATTTATATTTACATTATTTAAAGTATTTATATGTATGCTATTTATATTATTATTATTATTATATTTATTTAATATTATAATTGTATTTTTTTTTCTATCACGGCTTGGAGAAAATTTTCTGAGAGCTCTGTCTTGGCTGTACTCGGCAAAGTCTTAGGCGGTTAACCAGTGCATCCACTGCCATCCAGTCACTTGAAATTCTCACAGACACAGAATAGGTAAGGACTGAAAACACATTCTGAGTGAAACAAAGAATGAAGGGATACGCACCTGCGTTATTCTGCCAGCTTCTACACACAACCCAAACAGGGTGACAAGGGCCCCAACATACAGATTTTGTGAACAGAACCCTTCCCCTCCGACAAAGTAGCAAAGCCAAAACCCGAACGCGCTGGGCCAAACTCAAAATGCAAACCCAATAGGAGCTGCAATGAGTTTTAAGCAAGTTGTACCTACCTGTGGGGCTCTGCACCACTGCAAAACGGCAAGTGCAGAAGACAGCCAGCAAATAAGGCAAATGGGGAAGAACAAAAGGGGACATGCCTTCTGGTCTGCATTCAAGGCTTCACACCCGCACAGCTGGGCAGTTCAGGGCAGGTCTTCTCTGTGCTCGTTTACTGAGGAAACGTATTCATAGAGATGTACTTACACTGGGGAACATGGTTTTGCACCAGGATAACTGCCTGCATGCCCTTGGATTGCACCAGTTCACCTATATCTTAAGGGAGGGCATCCTTTGAGGCCCAAAGTGATACTGAGGTTCAATTTTCTTAGCCTGCCAAACACTAGCAGAGACCATCAAGGAAGATCCTGGAAAGTTAAAAAAGCAGCTGCTGGTGCAATACCTGTCCAGGCTTATGTTCATAGAATCATAGAATACCAGGTTGGAAAGGACTTCAGGCATCGTCTGGTCCAACCTTTCTTGGCAAAAGCACAGTGTAGACAATATGGCCCAGCACCCTGTCCAGCTAAACCTTAAAAGTGTCCAGTGGTGGGGAATCCACTGCTTCCCTGGGGAGATTATTCCAAAGGCTGATTGTTGTCATTGTGAAAAATCTTCCTCTTGTGTCTAATCGGAATGTCCCCAGGAGTAACTTGCACCTATTATCCCTCATCTTTTCCATGTGACTCCTTGTAAAAAGGGAGTCTCCATCTTCTTTGTAGCCACCCTTTAAATACTGGAACATGGTGATTGTTCTCCAGCCTGAACAAACCCAGTACCCTCAGGGTTTCCTCGTATGACAGGCTTCCCAGTCCTTTGATCACCTTGGTGACCCTCCTCCAGATCCTCTCCAGCTTGTCCACATCTTTTTGTATAGCGGGGACGAAAACGAAACACAGTATTCCAGGTGTGGTCTGACAAGCGCTGAGTAGAGTGGGATAATGACTTCTTTGTATCTGCTGGTGATGCCCTTGTTGATGCAACCCAGCATCCTGTTGGCTTTCTTTGCCACAGCAGCACACTGTTCACTCATACTGAGCTTGTTGTCCACCAGGACCCCCAGGTGCCTTTCCACAGAGCTCCTCCCCCGACAGGTAGATCCCAGCCTGTGCTGCACTCCTGGATTACATTTCCCCAGGTGCAACCCCTTACACTTGTCCTTGTTGAACTTCACAAAGTTTTTGTTAGCCCACTCTTCCAGCCTATCCAGGTCTTCCTGCAGGGTGCCTCTCCCTTCCGAAGTGTGCACTTCCCCACTCAGTTTGGTGTCATCAGCAAACTTCGTCAGGGTACACTTGATCCCATCTTCCGGATCACTTATAAAGATATTAAAAAGCGTTGGTCCCAGTATTGATCCCTGGGGGACCCCACTTGTGACAGGTTGCCAATTTCAAAAGGAGCTATTTACCACCACCCTCTGGGTGCAGCCTGTGTTAAATCTGTTTCTTTTGATCGCGGGGCTTAAGCACAGTGGGTACAAGAGCAAGCCAAGATCTGAGAAGTGCTTGAATTATTCTTTTTTGTCCAGCATCCCGTGAAGCCCAGCTAGGAGAGATTTCAGGTTACAGGATCCTGTGGAAAGCACGCTGAGACCAAGTGCCATGGTGCAATTATTGCTAACAACGCTGCGGGCTGTGGAGGGGTTTCTGTTGGAATTTGGAGCAGGTGTGCAACACTGCGCACACTCTGCAGTCACGGGCGGGGGGTGGGGGTGAGGGGTGGAATGTGTGGCTGCAAGGCTCGTTCCAGGTACTTCATAGGACACCTTTTATTAAAAAATCCAATAATAGCAAAAATTAACCCTGGGGCATAGTATTCTACGTGCTGATCTTAAAATTGTTCCTTGAAGATACTCACATTTGCTCACTGAGGCCTTGCCCTACTGTCACAGATTTCTGAGCTTGCAGGTTCACATGCTTCACCTTGTGCTAAGAAAAAGGTCTCAGCGTGATTTACTGGGGAAAGAGCTATGTCTTTGCCTTCTCAAGTCTTTCAGTAGCTTGGGGACAAAACCTGCCCCTATTTCAAGGGCACTGCCTGTTGTCTGCTGGGATAGCCCCATTTACAGCCCTCATGCCTAAAAGGACCTACCGTGTAAATCTGGTTTTGGGGGTCTGCCGTGTTACCCTGCTTCGGGCTAAGCCTAGAGGAGCAGGCTGGCGTGTTTGCTGTAATTTCCTTTGGTGATGCTGGAAAAAACAAAGAGGGAGATTCATAAAGCAAGCTGATGCCCAAAGGTCTGTGGTTTGCAAGGTGTTTCGGTGCTGCGGTACTTGGGCCTTTTGCTCTGCAGTGCAGCAAGAGCAGGGAGCAGCTATTCTGCTTCAGGGAGAGTAAGAAAGCAAATTAATTTAATACGATATTTTGAGTCCACGTGCTCCTTCCAGATATCTTAGTGCTTTTCAAACACAGGATGACAACACCCAGCAATTCCTCTGCCAGGAAAGTTCTTCTTTTTGTCCCTATTTTAAAAGCTGGGCCTCAACAGGTGAGCATTTGAGATGCCCCAATGAACCAGACCTGCCCCTAGCTGCTGCCCCATGACCTGTGCCACCTCTGCCTTCCCAAGCAGACACCTCAGACACTCTGGGGCACTGAAGACGATCAGGTGCCTGTGTTTAGTGCTGGTGGGCTAAGCAGGGCGTTAAGCTTGAGAGACCCCCAAGAAGCACTGGGCACCCTAAGAAGCAGAGCTCCCCTCCCTGCTGTTCCCAAAGGGGACAGCAGCTATTCTGGGACACCGTGTAGTCCCTGGCAAAGATAACCTCTTCTCTCAACCTAGGGCAGCAAACCTGCCTCCCCAAGCAAGCTCATTTCATCCGCCTCCTTTGGGCAGCAAAATTCCATTTTTTGTAGACCACTGCAAAGCCTGGAGCCAGCTCTGGAAGATAACCCCAGATGTACCATGTGAAGGCACATGAGCTCACAGCAACCACCAGCCTTTGCTTCCTATTTGCTATGATTAAACATGTTTGTGACAAACTGGCTGTGCATTCCTCCAGGAAAAATGAAAAAAAAAAAAAAAAGAAAGTAATCTTGAATTGAAATAAAAACAAAAATGACAAGGCAAACCTGTTGAGAGCTGGGAGTTCAAAACCATATCTTTTGGCAGATGAAGCCCTTTTCCTTTCCGAATTCCCCCCTCTCCCTTCTGCTACTTTCTGTACAAAGGGGGGATTATTTTGGGAATCAAAATTGTCCAGTTCCTTTTAAAATGGACACAGACTATGGTGTTATTTAATCTTTCAAGGTGTGCATTGCGAGGAGAAGGCAGGCAGATCCTGGCTGCCACCTTGGCTAGTCCAGCAGAGCCCAGCTCCCACCCGGCCCAACAGCCCTTCTGCCCACGAAAGCAGAGACCTTCCTGCCTCTGGCTGATGGCACCCATGGCACGGCACAGCTCACCCCTTTGGCACCCAGGGTACGCTGTGGCCAGCGTTTTAAGGAGGATGCCAGAAGAGGCTATGGACTGGGTGTTCAACCATCCCCTAAGCTGTTGTTTGCTGCTTATACCAGTATTGGTGAGAGCTCAGCCTTGAGGGTGTGCGAAGAGGAGCAGCATTACACACGGCGAGACCCTCGTGCCTTAGGTAGGGATGCTGTATCGCTGCTGTATATTAGATATCAGCTAGGAAATGAGCATGATCGATCGTTTCTAAATCAGGCCTCCTCTGGGAGCGCTGCTCTCCAGCTGCGATATACAAGCCCTGATGTGGCACCGAGATTTTCACCAGCCCCTGTCCACCCCGGGGGCTGGTGATTGCCACCAGGCTTCATGATGAGATCCGGACCTTCGTCTGCTCCTTCTATCTCCAGCACATCAGCCCATCCGCTGGTAATTGAAAGCTGCCTGGAAATTACTAGTCAAAGTTTCTGCAGCAGAGGATCGGCTGCTCTTGTGGATTTCCTCCGTGGTTTCCAGCAGCCTTTTGTCATGAATGTCAAATCTCTGCATTTCCCACAAAAAGAGCTAACAAAGCCTTCACACAGGCTATTTGTTATTCCATGGCTTTTTACATCCTTTTTTCCTACCCTTTTGAATGGATTAAGAAAGCCTCAGATACTGGTACCTGAGGGAAAATTCAGCTCAGCTTATATGCAAATTCCACATGTTTGTAATTCAAACTGTGTTGATTAGGTACAGTAAATAAGTATTGATTCTGACTAGATGGTTTATGTAACTAAGCAGCGCAGCAGGAATGAAGCATTACAGCTATTACAGCTGCATGTGCAAATTACAGAGCTCTCATTTATCGGAATAGTTGAAATGAACCGCTCCTGCTGTGCTGATTAGTTAAATAAGCCATCAAATCAGGGAACATAACCATGTGCTGTAACACCGTGCGCAATCTGGAATTATGTATTGGACTGTAACATTTGTGATTCATACCGGCTAGTCATCCGTCTAACCAACTCAAGGCAAAGAGCGATTTTTCTTATCCTAAACACATAATGTGATATTTGCTCTCCCCAAATATTTAAATGCAGAGTTAGCCTGTGGTGACTGGCTAGGGCTTTAGAGTGCTTGTGAGCATGAACTGTACAGATATTAAATGTTAGCAGAGAGCAGGCGGGAACGATTTTGCGAACAGGAGGCACATCTAAATTCCAGGCAGGGCCAGCCATGACCCTCATCTCCACCAGATCTGAGTGCTGTCTATCAGTGCCTTGGCAAAGTGACTCGCATCTGTCAGGTGTGGCTGGTCCCCTCGCCCGGCTGCTCCCCCAGGAGACAATTGCTATAGCAGCCCTATGGTGATTTTTGTGAAGGGTTTACTTCCAGCATTTTTGTTGGTTTTAGTTGTTACACCCACACGGCACGTTGGAGAAAAAAGAAAAGGCAGCAACACAGTTTGCACACAGGGTTACAAAGATTTGTATTTATTCCTACTTTTATGGTCTTAGATGGTTATTAGATGCAGCAGGCTCGCTATGGCCTCCACCTGGGCAAGTCTTCTGCCTTCGGCAGGCTGCATGAGGGACAGGTGTCCTCTCCTCCCACCCCATCTTTGCGCTCTTTCCTGGATGTTGACTGCCTCCTTCATCCAGAGACCATCAAAAGTCCTGCTTAGATGGACCTTTGGTATGGCCCAGTAAGGCTGTCCTCATTTTCTTACTTCTTGGGCTGTCCCCTCTTGAACCTGTCCTCTGCCTCTCACAAAATTTCCAAACAGGAAAACGTGGAGAAGACATACAGGGAACTGTAGAGCCCTGCATAGTTGGGTGCTGCTGGGCTGAGGACTGAGGGTCACATGGAGGGCCAGGAATGGATGTGAGTTGATACTTTAGGGAAAGCTGGTGAAGAGAGCAAAAAAGAGACATCATGGGCAGTGCAGCAGCCCTAAAGGATGCACTGGGAATGCACTGTCACAGCACACAGCCTTATACAGGGGGGTTTAAACCAACAAGATCCTCCTTCAAGCAAATCTTCCCTGTTTATCCTTCACTCTGGTCTGTATTTCTGCCATCAGCAGAGGATGGAGGGGAGGGCTGGGGCACTGCTGGCTGGTGCCGGTCCTGCTACAGGCTCAGTGCTATGAGAAAACTACTCCAGCAAAGCTGAGTAGCTCGTTCCTTCACCTGGATATATGTGCTTCTTTCAGACATTTAATTGCATAGCCCACAACGTTAAGCTCGGCAGCACGCTTTAGTAGGGTTTTGGGGTGATGCCTGGCGGTCCTTGCACAGCATACGTGAATGAGGCACGGTGCTGCAGGGCTAGGAAGCAGCACACGCTAGGCCACAACAGGAAAACCATGAGGCACCCGTTAACAGGCTGGATCTGATTGTGCAAAATCTGCCCAGATCTTTGGCTTAAGCCTTGCAGAGATGTGATGCAGGCTGAATATCAAGTAGAGCTGAGTTATATAATGTTTTACAGTGACTGGTAAGATTGATGACCTGGAAAATAGGATTTGGCACCGCTGCCGGCAATTGATGAGTGCGCTGCCGCCTTGTGCAGGTAACAGGGGGTCTCTTGGCCAGGCTGTGTCTGCCTCAAGTCTTGGCTTGGGTTTGTTTCTTCCCTACACCGATGTACATTCTGACTTCAGACTGACCTTCTGTCCATGCTGGGGTGTTTTCCCACTTTCTGTAAGCATCCTGTTGGATCCGTCTCAGTGGCCTGGAGAAGGGGGTGGACTGGCACCCACATCAAGTTTGCAGATGGCAAGGAACTTGGTGGGGACATGCACTTCAGAGGTCCTGCCCAGCCTGAGCGCTTCTGTGGCTCTGTACCTCAGTAATACTGCGCTAGCTGTGCAAAATGAGAGTTTGTATTTTGCAAGGCAAATCAGTGCCATCCTAATTGGAAGTCCAGATCACCAGGGGATAGCTGAAGCGTTACTTCTGCGATCCTCTGGGGAATTCTGGGGTTTGCCTCCCAGTCCAAGTACATCACCAAAACAAATCAGCTCAGGCTTAACCATGAGTCTGCATCTTAGAGTTGATAGGAAATGTTAACTCTCAATTTACGCTGCCACAAGCAGAAACACTTTTGGTCTATCAGCCAGACTTCATGGACTACTCCTGGACCAGATGACCTCCAGAAGTCCCTTCTATCCTCAGCCATTCTGTGATTCTGCGATTGTATTTATTTAGCACCTTCTCACAGAAAGCGCTCATGGTGTTGTACAATACTCTGTTACAAAAGCCCAGTGCAAATACCAACTCCTGAACTGAAAACCAGAGGAACAAATTAAATGGTAGAAGAGACAGAGGTGGGCAGGAGGGTTTGTAAAGGACTCAGCACTGGCAGATATTTCAATGACAGTCAATTTCTATTACTCACCCTCAGTTCAGATCTGACACCCGAGCACTATAAAAATGCATATCAAAAATCCTATAACTGTTCAGTTTTGCATTAACTTTGAGAGTGAACTTCAACATGGCTCCATCTGTGTGAGGAAGTTGTTATAGGAGCATGAAAAGTTGGAAGCAGAGAGACCATCATAATTAACCCCTAATTATTGCCACAAATAAATAAATATCACAATAAAAATAAGGAGTGATTTCTATCTAAAAGCATCCTCCAATTCCTTTGGCCATAGAAGTATATTACAATCAGGAAAATAAATATGTAAAGGCAGGAAACCTAACTGGACCCTATGGGGAGCTCCATCTCCTTGAGACACTCTGACGAGGCACCAAAGAGCCTTTCTGAGCTGAACCCAAGCCCAAGTTTCACAGAAAGCAGGCAAAAAAGTCCAGTCATTTTTGCCTCTAGGAAGAAAAAAACCAGAGACTTCAGGAGTGAAGTCTTTGCTGCAGCTAAAGCTAAAGGGAACAACTTGCTAAGGAGGGTTGTGTGAGGGCAGGAGTTTCGAGCTGGACCGAGAAAAGGAGAGTAAGTTCCTGATATCGTCCACTGTTTTGGAGAGATTTGAATTAAACTGGGGTTTTTTGCTTGGATTTTCCCATGGTTTGTAGGTTGGAGGTGGTCCTCTGAGCTGTGCTGGAAGCCTGCGGTTTGCGGTGGGTGGTGGGGGGCTCCTCCTCCCTGGCAGTACGCAGTACTTGAAGCACAGCTGGGCCCCTGGGGTTTCGTCAGCTGTCCCAGCTGCCCATAACGCAGGTGGCAGATGTGGGCAGCAGCCCTGCACATCTGGAGCACTCCAGTGGGACCCTCTTCCCACTGCCCCTCAGCAAAATGTGGGTGGGAAACACCATGCTAAAGTCGTGGCCTTGCACCCTCTTTGCTCTGGCATAAAGGAGCACGAAGTTCATGGTAAAACACCGTGGGCAGCGCATGAAATCAACAGGCTTATTTCAGGTAGCTAAAAGCAAACTTTGCTTTTGCCTCTAGGCCTGCCCCCCATTTTGGAGAGCGCAGAGGAAAGACATAACCCAGCCGCTCTTGTCTCACGTATTGCAAAGTCCATATTATTCAACGAGGACGTCACCAGAGGAAAGCAGCTTCGGAAGCAGCCCACGTAAACCCTGGGCAGGGGGTCAGAGATGAGGGGGGTTTTGAGAAGCGGAGGCATTGAGGGGATCACTTCTGAATGCCTCCTACGTGAGCCCAGGGGCTGCCTGGGCGGAAGGAAACAAGGATGTTGCCCACACAGGACTGCTTCCCCCAGCCACCCTCGGCCCTTCTCCAGCGACTTTTTCACTGCCTTTTCACTTTTCCCTGGCTTTTTCATTTCTGCTTCTCACCACGGGACCTTCCTTTGGCCCTGCCTGCTGTATTGGATTTCAGCATTTAAGTACTGACCAACTGCAGTCAAGCTGCCATCTCTTGTAAAACTGTGGTCCCTAAGACCTGCTGTAAAAGGGTGTTACAAGACGCTGTATTTATTAAAAAAAAAAAAAAAAGAGGAAAAAGAGCAGAGTATATTACAATCAGGAAAAAAATCAGAAGTGTATGAATTCCTCAAGAGGACGGTGATGATCGTTTTAGTTTTACTAGTGTTGCACATGCTTGCTGGCTCTATTTAGAAAGTGGTAGGGGGTTGCCTCGTCTCCGTTGCTATTCATATTACCTGAGCATTTCCCACAGAGCAGAGGCGGTTTTGCAATTTTCTTTTACTTTTCATTTTCCCTCCCTGACCCGCTGGGAAATCACTGCAGAAAGCACACGGCTGTGGGGATGCGTGCCCGAGCATGGTGCGTGACAGGCGGCCGAGGCCAGCTCTGCCCCGGGGCCGGGGAGCGGGGACATCCCAGAGCTGGGCACCTGCTGCATCCCACAGGGAGCCTGCGTGCAGGAGGATTCACACCCAAGGGTTCTCCCTCCCCCTGTAAGAAGAAGGTACAGTAGCAAGTTAAATTCTGGAGATGGTGGATTTAGCCAAATACAGGCCCCATTTCAAATGGCCGCAAGGAGGCTGAGGGGAGACCTTATCGCTCTCTACAACTCCATGAAAGGATGTTGCAGCGAGGTGGGGGTCAGTCTCTTCTCCCAAGTAACAAGTGATAGGAAAGAGGAAACGGCCTCAAGTTGCACCAGGGGAGGTTTAGATTGCATATTAGGAAAAGGTTCTTCACAGAAAGGGTTGTTAAGCATTGTACCAGGCTGCCCAGGGAAGTGATTGAGTCACCATCCCTGGAGGTATTGAAAAGACAGGTAGATGTGGTGCTTACGGACATGGTTTAGTGGTGGTTTTGGCAATGTTAGGTTAATGGTTGGCCTTGATGATCTTAAAGGTCCCTTCCAACCTAGACAATTCTATGATTCTATGATCTGTATCATTGCATTTAGGTAGAACATTTAGGTCCAAGGACCTGCATCTTTGCTGCTTTGATTTCTCTTCTTTATAATTAAATGTAATTATAAGCGGATGTCTGGTTAATTACTCACCTCACATAAGCACTTTTTCCCACAGACTGCATGACATCTACTGCTGACAGCAAGTTGTCCCCCAACCCCAATCCTGCCAGCATGGGAGCGAGGAGGAGATTTTGCCTCCACTCACTTTATAGCTAAGGCAGCTGAATTTTGTTGGCTTCTGGCGCACTCAGTGTATTCTCAAGGCAAGTAATATTTAGGGCCGTGCTGCCTTTGAGTGGGTAAGTATTATGAAAGCTTTCATTCTCCCCTTTGGTAGGAGCTTATTCCAACGCAGGGCACCTTGACTTTCAAATAACAAGGTAACTTGCATCATCACCTAATCAGTTGCCTTAGTAACAGATTTCCTAAATTTCCCTGTTGCATTTGCATGTTCATAAGTATGAAAATCAGACGTGGGAGAAAGAAAGAAAACAAAAGAAAATCCAAGGCTTTGTGGGATGCGCTCCGTGATGGGAAGGCACCTGTAAGGCTGTTTGCTGATCAGCCTGCGCTTTATTTACTCACCTTTGTCATGTCTGTGGCCCCCTCAGTGACGCAGCAGCAGCTGGTGTCAGCTGAACTGGGAGGGGGGGCAAGCCTGGAAAATTACTGGCATCCTCCCTGCAAGGTTTGGTGGCACAGAGAGAAATAGATTATGGACAAATCCTTGTATTGGTAACTGCCAAGGGAGAGCTATGGCAGGGCTGGGAGCCCAACAGATAATGAGTTTACAATTTTAAGAAAGCTTGGGGTAAAAAAATTGGGGTAAAAAGCTTGGGTGTGAGGGTGCTGGTTAGGTGTCCCTGTCCATGGCAGTGGGACTGGAACTAGATGATCTTTAAGGTCCCTTCCAACTCTAACCATTCTATGATTCTGTGAGTCAGTGATGCTTGGTTCAGCAACAGTCAGCTCAGCAGAGGTCATTTCCCTGGAATTTGCATCAAGCTTTCCAGATCAGCTCCCTGCTCCACCCAGACTCAGGCGGCCCCACTTGCACCATCGGAGGAGGCTCTGGAGGTGGTGCTGCTTGCCATTTTAAGGGCTTTTCTCCAGGCAGATCCACTGCAGCTCGGTAACTGAAGACTCTCAAGTCTGACACTGAGCCTCAACAAGCAGCTTCAGCCTTTCTTGAACTAGCAGCAGATGAGGGACAATGCAGCCTGGACCTGGAAAGGCTGCTTTCCTTCTCCTGCCTGGCAAGCTTCACAGTAGAAATGCCAGTTGGGACTGACCTGGAGGAAATGGTGGGGGAGAGGATGAAGGCGCCTGGGGGTCAGTACTGGGTATACACATTTACCAGCATCCTGGACCAGTTGTAAAGGCCCGAGAGCAGCACTCCTTGGGGGAGGGAGGGGAGTTTGTCCATGTGGGCAGAAGCCCTGCTTATTCTGCTGGAGCCTGGGTATGGGGTGACAGGCTTCTCCTTGCCCTGGACCCCCTGGGTCAGGGGAGCCCCTGCACTCCCATCCCCTCCCCTGCTCATCCCTAGGGTTCATGCTGTGTGGAGGCACTGAGGGAAAATGGGTTTCTTAGTACTCTCCTTTCCACAATTTTTGGCCTAATCAGCCTTTGAGGAGAGAGCTAAGGGCACCAGTGAGGGTGCTGGACTGTCAGCCAGACTCCCACCTTGCCCAGTGCCGCCAGCACTTAGCTTTGAGGCCTCCCCCATCAAGAGCAGGCAATTCACAATTACCACAGAGATATTTCTCATCGTGTAAGCACATCCTGGTTGATAAGGCTGGGAAACGGGCTCCAGTCACACATTATAAAGTCCAGATCAAAGAAGCCATCTCGCTGCACCCGTCCTGTAGCCACCCAGTGCTGCTCATGTGTGGGATGGGAGCAAAGGCTACAGTGGGAAGTCAGCAAGCACAGCAGATACACGGCCGGCACGATGTGGCTGTTATATCAGGAGCCTTGTTTTCGATTCCCATGTTTAGTCTCGAACTGAGTAACGTGCATGTGAAAATTAAAGCACGCTTTGCTAAAAGGGGAATGTTGAATACAATGAATTAAGAAAGCACAGTATATAGACAGCACTGTAATTATATCATCAGGGAATATCATGTACGCTGTGCAATGCCATGATTCATGATGTTACAAATAAATAACAGGAGATTAAAAATGTTCTTGGGTTCTCATCTGTAATGTAGCCCAGTTTAAGGTTATACTTATCAAAATTATCAGTGGAAAAACACAGTATTTCAGATCTTCAGTGGAAAAACACTGTATTTCAGAGCTGAGTCACAGATGGTCACACCGAGTCAGAGACGAAGGTCTTGCTGGGAAAGCTGGGTGCTGAGACCATGAGTAAGGTCCTGGGGTATCCCCAGGGACTTCCAGACATTGAAAATATCGGGGAAAATATTACTGGATCTTTTGGGCACGGCCATGGGAGGCGGGATTATCCCCATTTTACAGATTGGTTATTTGAAAAGCAAGTAATCTCAAGGGAAAAATGGCAAGGTACTCCCTGAGCCAGGAGGGCGGCGGGGCACATCCCTGGCCCTGCTCAGTCTGACAGAGAACACTGCCTTTGGTGGGTACCAGTACCTCGAGCGTGCAGACCTTCTCTCACAGCAGTGCTCCTCTTTCACAGTATGCCAGACAGGAGTGAATTTTCTTTACATGTTGTTAAGAAAGGCTTCAACAAATACTCAGGGGCAAGTGGCAGGAATCATCATCCCCGGGAGTTGCTTTGGTAGCCCGGGCATATACATGGGGAAGTCGCCTTACAAGAGGGCAGGAGGTGGGAAGCAGAGTCCTGAACCTACTCACCTGCTTCATCTCCCAGTGCTGGAAACTGTAAGAAATCATTTCAGTAATCCAGGCACAAACTTGCCATATAAAAAAAGACAAAGTGCAAACGCAGGGAACCGTGACAGTATGGGACAAGATTTCCCTGCATGTTAAGCTGAAGGAGAAGGATGCTATACATGCAGCGATTAATTTCTGAAATAAGGCCAGAAATAGATTTGAGTGTAAACAAAGGGAATATTAGGACCAGAAATTTAAAGAACTTAATGTTCATATGAATTTTCACAGCTAATTTGAGAGGTAAAAAAAAACAGCTCTCTGCTTTCGACCATGACAACAAGGCACAATGCCGAGAAGGGGAGGCAGGGAGTTGGCATGCAGGTCGACTGCTCATCTGTGTAGCACCTGCAAGAAGTTTCATGAGGAGCAGTATTGGCAGTAAGGTCAATCTTTGCAGCAATATCTATAGGAGAGCCAGAGATCCCTGTCTGCACTGTAACACTGTCCCTGTGGTCACTGCATGGTGGCAGAGCACTCTGCTGGTGCTCTTCCTTCCATGGTGAAAGAGGACCCTGTCTCCATGGTTGCCAACATGTGATCAAGAGTTTTCTTACTGCCAGAGATGCTCGGTGGTCACTAATCCCTGTTTGGCCTTTCAGTACAAAGCACCTTTAATAAATCCAAGCCCTTGTACAGATTCAAGGTGTTTAGTGGCACCACTGGAACAGCGAAATGGTCTCCCTTAGTGGCAAAACTGGCTGTGGATCATTGGGTCCCTCCCCCCTTGATCTGAGGTCTACCAGAGTTGATTGAGAAATTCAGTGGGGTTTTGACCAGGTGCTATCACTGCTATTGCCAACAAGTGATGGATATTAAAATGGTGAGGGGGTGCACTTCTAGCCTGCTTATAGCCATGGGTGACATGTTCATCCAAATAGGCCATAGCTTTTGTGGAGGTGTTTAATCCATGAGGAAGGATGCTAGCATAACTGGGCATGTTTGAACTACCCACTGAGACTGTGTCCTTCCAGCCAGCAGCTGTGTGTGAGGTCTGGGGCCAGGCAAGCACGGAGGGAGCAAAAGTTCCTTGGTTCCTCCAAGATCTGTAGGGGGAAGTGTGACACTGCTGCTGGCTTCATGAACTAATGGGGACTGGGGACGCTGCTCCAGACAGTACAGCGTGCTGCTGAAGGGTCCACATGGCCAGCAAGCCGTGTGGTACGCTCCAAGGAAAGCCCTCCTGCCTTTCCCCTTGCTCCCAAACTGACCTACCTGTGGGATCATGCAGGTATCAGAAATTGGAGCTCAGCAAGAGCCCCCAGAGATTGTCCGGGAGAAAGACAGAGCTGTATTCCCACAGGCAGCACCACGACTGGATAGCCAAGGCAAGGGTGTCCCAGATACAAAAGTTGTTATGGGCTTTCAACTAAATGCAAAAGCCATATTTGACTAGTCTTGACCTGAGGACAGCAAAAAGAACAAAACAGTAAGAGATTTCCTCAGGCTTGGGTGAAAGCAGAGCTTTACTGACGGAAACCAGGCGAGTTAATGGTGATACACAAAGGTCAGTAGTGCTGGCTTTTATTTCACCTCCAAATTTTGATTTCAGATACTTCTCAAAGTGCTCTACAGTGCTCTCTGTTGATAAGAAAGGACTCGGGGCCAGACAGTGCTGCCAAGTGAACACTGAGGGACATTGTTATTTGGCTGCCGCTGACCCAAGGCTCTGCTCCAGCTCTCTATTATCTCACCACAACCCAGTGGTGACTCTGAGGAAAATCCTGCTCACCAGAAACCTACCAAATAATACACTGGAAATGTAAAAGTATTTGTCCTTCATGCTGTTAAACAATTAGGGGAAAATCTCTTTTTGTACACAAGGCAATTAATAGTTGCTATATAAAACAATAAAATAAAGCAAGGGCTTGATTACTAAAGTAATTTACCAAAGTCTGTTGTTGTTTCATATACAATAAAGGAGATTACTGTAAAGCAAATGCCAGTTTGGAAGAAGAAACAGAAAAGGATGGCTCCCTCTTGGTTGTCCTTTGAGGAATGGCAGGAGTAAATCAGTTATCTGGAGGTGTCCCAAGCCTTCACCATCACCCAGATGCAATTGCTTTTGGGAAGAGACACCACAAACAGCACAGCTCCAAAGCAGCGCACAAATGCTGCTTAGTGCTGGGACAGTGCTCAAGGTGGTGCACAGAGGCTTGTGTGCAGCAGAGACAGCTCTGGCGTATTTTTAAAAACATTTCCCAGCAAAATAAAAATGACCCTTTGAAAGGGAAGAGAAGGTTCAGTATCCCTTATGTCAGCCATAATGTCCACAGCAGTTTTTATTAACCTGAGGATCTTACATTGGACAAAAAAAAATCACGTCCAGGACACACACTCCTTTGGAAGAGCCCAGTAATTTGAGGTGACTTCTGGTGAGTCACTCCTTGCCCCGCTTCTCCCAAGCTTTCCACCAGCGCCATCGGCCCATCAAAGAGCTGTCTCCACGCACACAGGGAACCTGGAGGCATCGCGGCAGCTGGAGAAGCCCAGAAGCGAGGAGGAACCAAATGCAGGAGAGGGAGGGATCAAGGTCACTTGAGGAGGAACAAGTGTGGGAAAATAGAGGGATACAGGGATAAGCCAGGGCTGGTCACTGCACTTGTCTGGCCATGCCCTGCCCTGCCCAGCACAGTCTGTCCTGTCTCTTCATTAAATACCATTTCTAATTTCTGGACCAGGGACCCCCTTCAATGTCCGTGGGTACGTGGGGTCTGAGTGCAGCAGCTGGAGTGGGAGCAGGGTCAGAGGGACGTGTGCCTGGGGTGCCACCATGGGAGAGACCGGAGCTGCACCACTGGGGGCTCACATGCCCGGTTGCTGGTCACTGGGCAGAATGGGATCCAGGAGAAGCCACTGGGCAGGGTGAGCATCTGAGCCTGGCTGCAGCCCTGTGTATGTATAATTTCCACTGATGGACTGTCACCCTGCTCAGCCAGGGAGGGGAACAGGATGAGGCCGCTGGCACCGTTTGCGTTTACGTGAGCGCTGCCCCCATCTGTCTGTGCAGATCAGTGTGTCCGACCATGTGTACATGTGTGCGTGGTATACATGCGCTTGCCTCTGTGCCTATGGGGAACAGGACCCGGGGACTTGGAGCTGCGGCAGGCTCGCCTCTCTCGGGCTGCTCCCTAACAGCATACGCACTCCCTTTCAGCCTTTCATGTAAAGGAGGGGACTTCAGTGTCCCCGTGGATGTCACACGTGGTAGCTACGCGTCCTCCAGCAGCGCCAGGAAGAAAACCGCTGAAGATTTCCCCAGCAGAGGGGAATCCTTGGCTGCGTGGCAGGCGGGTGCCTTCCGATGCCTCCCCGGCGTCGTGCAGGGAGCACCCGAGGGGGAGGGAGCATCGGTGTCCCCAGCCAGCCCTCCGCGCAGCAGGGCTCCCCTGGGCAGCTCATTTCTGACAGCCCACAAAGCCCGTGTTTGGGCATGGAAGTGAAGATTTAGGGATGTCAGGCTACAGCAAAACTGCTTTTTTACTCCACACTGCACAGACGTAAACTGGCACTTATGCTGAAAAGGATCTTTCCACTTTCTCCTGACTTTTAAGTGTTTTCTCTTTGTTTTTATCACCTAAAATAAAACTCCTGTGGCAGTGGGCAGAAGTGTCAGTCCTGTGCCTCGTAAACCAGGCGTCTGATGCTGTTTGGAGCCATTCTGTTCCATGATTAAAGCCGGGCTGGTTATTTTATTCATAACAAGCACGTTAGGCTTTTTCTGTGATGTTTGTGCTTCTCCCTCCTCGGTCCCTCCCCTTGTCAGGGCATTGACGTGGGTAATGATTTCCTCTCCGCAGGAGCAGAGTTCACAGCTTCAAACTAGGAATAAACATGCGATTTAGCCAAGGGTGAATTCATGGACTGTAACTCATATTCTGAAATGGGGCAAGTCTTTTGCTTATAGACAAGCCGATCATGTGGCCGCAATCAAAATTTAGGCATCAAAACACTGAGCGTGACATTCGCAGAGCAGGATCCTAATAGAAGTGGCGTAAAAGGAGTGGGGCACGAGCTGTCCCCCTCCGGCAGGTCCCTGCCCAAGCCCTGCCTGTGCCCTTGCCAGGATGTGCAGCCCTGCACTGCTCTCCTTGTTAAACGGGCGGACTTTATTTTGGTAAGTTTGAAAAGGCCCGGAAATGAGATGCACTCCATTTGGGAGGGAAGCGGAGGATCTGCGGAGGCTGTTGAGTCACTCTGAAGAAAGGAAGCATGAAAATGAAAAGAGAGGACCGTTCATGGGCTGCCAGTCGCAGGGGGGTCCTGGGAGCACCTGAGCAGGATTACATCCTTCGTACCTACAAAAGGCGAGGTGTGCGTGATGCACAAGGAAAGACCTGAGAAGGAAGGAAATGCCCTGCAGGAAAAGAAATGCAGCTTTATCCTGACTATTCAGCTTATAAAAAATGAAGAGTGAGAGAGTCTGGAGGACACAGCCAGTCTTGAAAGCTTTCAGAGCCATGAGACTATTGCACAGAGCCATCTCATTCCTGCAAAGACGAGCAGTTTAACATTAGAGGTTGAGCAGTCCCAGCAGACAAACCTAAGCACACAGTTATATTCTCTGCCAGAATACAGCATCTGTTTGGGTGCTTAAATGCTGCCTCGGCAGTGTGGGAAGACGGACAATGGATCAAGTCAGCAACTCTGGAAATCCGGGGTTGGGACTGATCACTCTGCTCTCCTGCACGGATGGCAAAGCTCCCCAAAGAGCCCTCGCTCTCCTCTCACACTCAGGTAGATGCGCAGTGTAAACATGGGCATGCACAGCTTCAGGGCTCAAATCAAATCTGTGCCTGAAGAAGCTCATGTCAAGAGGCAGTTAATACATGAAATCAGCCACAAACCGAGAGCTGAATCCTTTACCTGGAGAGTTACCCAGGGTTAGGGACGCAGGTGCTTCTCGGTGAGCTGCAGACATAGGGAAGGCTGGTTTATCCCGAGAAATGTGTCCTTCACACCCTTGCCCTTTGCATGGCAATAGCCCAAATGTTTTCTTTAGGACAACTTCCTGCAGGCAAGAGGCAGCACATGTTGTTTCAGGTTTCAAGTGTCCTGTGTCCCAATCGCCTGATGAGTATGTGTATGTCCACTGTCCACCTGGCTGCTGCCACAGACAGGGTACCAACAGCTGCATTCACCCTACCTTTCCCTCCACCAAGAGCTGCGTTAGTCCTTCCCCTGAGGAACCGCCAATTTTCATGGCACATGTAGTGTAATTCACCCTGAGACCTCCATGCCGCCGTCAGACCGGACTGAAACAGGCCAGCAAGTTCACAGGGTTTTGGGGGAAGGGACAGATGGGACCAATAGACAGCCAGGCAGATGGGCAGCCTCATCACATCAGCCTTGTTTCTTTAGCAAACCAATCTAAAAATAATAACAGTGGGAGACAGACGTTTGAGAAGCTGTGAATAAGGCACAAATGTCATGTGAATCATAGGGCCTAAAAGGATGCCTGGGCTATCTCAGGCAACTGCATTGTGTTATTCCTTTTAGACACCATCCTCAAGGATGGTTTGCTCTTTCACTTCACCTACTCAGTGGTAAGCTTGAGTTACCCTTTATTCGCCTGGTCACTGAACATGTCTTCCTAACTTCCAGCCTGAATTTGTGTGACTTTCTTGGACAACTTCATCGAAACAAGAACTTAGACTGCACCCAATGAATTTAAAGTTAAAAGGAAAAGTATGTAGTCAGGAAAAATGATGCCAGATATAGAAGAGCCGAGACTGGTGTTTGGGAAACACAAACTGCAAAGGGCCTGTTGGTCTGAATGTGTGTGAATGATGGTCCCTTGTGTTTGTGTAACGCCTCTCGGACAATGTGCTCAGGAAGCCAAGGCTGGACTACCACCCATGTTTATGAAGCTTAATCTCATGGACATTGGGTCAAGGGTTTGCACCCTTTCCTTATCCCTGCTACTGATGTTGTGTCTACTGTAACTGTAACAACCCCCGTGCTTTGCAGTGAGGTCCTGTTCTGCATGGTGCTGGGGTTAGAAAAAGAGAAAGACCACTTTGCTGGTCAAAAATCCTTCGTTGTTGCAAGGTGGCTTAAATGAAAAGTGAGGCTGAGGGTGAAATAGCAGCGAGCAGAGAACCAGAAAATATTTTGTGTATGCAAGGAAGTACTAGCTTGTGCAATGACTTTTCACATCAGCCGTCGCTTGGCTCCTTGAGAGGAGAGGCGGTTTTTCATGCAACAGTCACCACTTCGCCTGAAACCCACAGTGCCAACGGGGCTGATGTGTTAGTGCCGCGTAACCGTCCTGACATCGCTGCTCAGAGGAGACAGCCCCAAGACCGGACTGCAGGCTGTCAGATAACAGCTATTACTCCATGCCAGATGCAAGCCGCACAGTGAGCGCACAAGCTGCACCAGCCTGTATTTTGGTGTGGATCAAGTAAGGCACCTTTGGGCCACATACAACAGTAGCTGGACCTTGTGCGTTTTCCTCCTTACACTCTGCAGCAGTTTGTTTTGTAGCAGCCTCCAGAGGAAAGGGTCAGGTTGAAGGATCCTCTCTAGTGGGTGCTGTAAATACACAAATAAAGTCTGTGCTGTGAAAAGCTCACCATTTAACGTGTCAGGGTGCTACAGATTGATGAAATAAAATGAAAAGGAAAAGAAAATGGTGAAGAAATGGTACAGGAGCAGGAGCAGAGGGATTAATTTACTCTAATCAAAGCACTTGGACAAATAGATATCTCCAGAGTAGTCCTCATGTCCTTGGGTACAACATGCAACGTGTCACATGGAACACTCTCTAGATGGACCTGTTGATACCAGCCAGCTCTAAAAGGAGCTTGGGATGCCAGACATCTGCCTAAATTAGGTGTGACTAATTGCACCTGAGAAGTCAAATGTTTTAATTGCGGGCACAGTGTAGTGGTTTCAGCCTTGTGGGATTTGGGGTGGATTATTTAAAAAAAAAGTAGAAAAATTATTGACAAAGTATTTCATGGTCCCATGACAAATTCCTGGTCCAGTGTTTAGGTATGACAAGTAGGTGCTGTGTTAGCTAAGGACTTTCCCATGGTGGAGCAGAGCAATCTGAGGAGACTGAAGAGGATGTGCTGTGAAGGAGAACATGGTGGGGAAAGCCCTGACGGGGCCTCTCGAGCCCATGTCCACATCAGCAACACCGGTCTGGACCTGCTACACTGGATACAGCGGATATCTGGCAGTGGATACAAACCCAGATTTGCCCAGAGTCTGAGGTTTCATACAAATTCTCTTCTAGTTAATAAAGTGCCCAGGACTGAAGCAGCAGTCCCTCCCCAAGCCACGATGACTGCTCGTGATCAAGAAAGGTATTGCACGCGCTTCCAAGAAACCAGTGGTTCCCATGAGAAATGAAAGACACACTTCTTTCAACATCCCAGTGGGATGTGCATGGGGAGAAGCATCAGTGCCAGCAGCAGCAGGTGGGGTGGAGGGAACAGCCAAGCACAGATCCTGGGGATAAACACAAGAAACCTGTGACCTTTCCCAGACTGACTTTTGTTCACGTGACGGGATGGAGGAGATGGGAAGAGGCTGTGGTGACGTGTCAGTTTATTATTACCTGGGTGTGAAGAGCCCTCGGAGAGGCCAACAAGGTGCTTTCCCAGCAAGGGCAGGCCAATGTCTGGGTTTGCCCATGTTTTATGGCCCGTTGGCATTGTCTCCCCTCCCCAGCTGTAAATGCCAAGCTGACCAGGCAATATGCAGGGAAAAGGCTGTTTCGCTCCAATCAGGGCATGTTGCATCTGCCTCTGGCACACAACCTGCTAAGCAGGACTGGGCACCCTCCCTGGACTCCTTGTTTACAGACAGGGCATGGGGTGGTCACCCTTAGCTCTTTCGGCAATGCTTTTTGGGTGGAACAGGTCCAAATGCATTTAGAGGGTTACCTTAGGAGGAGAGGACCCACAGCCTCCAATTGCATTTATGCTCGAAGTGAAGGGAGCTAATGGGCAAATCCTGCTCAGGGCAGGTGCAAGGAGAGAAGTGGGTCTCATCCGCAGGCACCACTAGTGTCCCCCACCACCATCCACCTCTGTAGTGCCATCCCCACTGATGTCCCACAGCTTTGACACATCTTCTTCCAGACATTGTCCAGTTGAGGGATAGGAACGTGACTGACCTACGCTGTGCAGTTTAGTAAGGCAAGGGGAAGAAACAGTCTCCATATTAGCAAGATTCTGTTCTGCTGTGAAGAGAAAAATGAAAATACCCTCTGAAGGCCTTTCTTTGGTCAAAATGCTGTGATTCCAAAACATAATTAGCCATTGCAAGTTCCTAAGTTTCTCTTTTTTTTTTTTTTTTTTTTTTTTTTTTTTTTAATAAGAAATACAGCTGATTCACTTAGATGTAAATTGGATTTACAGAGGTGCAGGAGAAAGCTTTTTCTTAATGATTCCTGCATATTTTTGTCTTTCATTGTGGGGATGTCTTCTGCTTCAGCAGTAGCTATCAAAGGATGTAAAGGCAGGGAAACAGCAGCGTGGTGCTTTGACAGTTCTGTAACTCTAGTTAACCTCGGATGAGAAGGACATTATTGCTGAAATACAATAACAAACTACTGGGCAACATGATCTCCTCTTTCTCAGGTGATCAAACGAATTATTCATCTTTCTAGACTGAACTTAAACTGACAGCAACCTTTTCATTTAAAGCAAATTAAGGATCTCAGACTATCTAACGTGAATGATGATTTTTTTGATGGTTTTTTCCCCCTTAATTAAATGAAAATGGGTTTTATAATTTAAACATTCCTACACACTGTTGAATGAATGCAAATTTTTTCCATGATTATTCATGCAGCACAGTGGCAGGCTGAAACCAGCAGTGTTAATTCCCCAGTGACTCCTCCTGATTGTATAGGGTGCATACGGAGAATTACAGTAGCTCCTGGAGACCCACCACGGAGGGCCTTATTGTGCCAAGTCATGTATAGAGTAATTAGAAATGGCAGTGTGTGCTCCAGAGTTTCCACTCTAAAGCAGAGGCTTAATGTGATGGAGAGGCTGGGAGTGACAAGGGGATGCCCTCCTTCCCCCATCGCACGACCCCGCACACTGCGCACATGGTGACATTCGACAAAGCAAAGCCTCAACTATTGTGCAGCTCCTTTCCCGGGGCCCCGCTGTGGCTATGTCCATCCCTGCTTAGCAGCAGGATGAGGCAGGGCAGAGGCAGGAGGAAGGTGGAAGAGATGGATAAAGAGGTGAGACATGTCATTTTAAAGGTGGCAGCTCTGCTCAATGCAGCTGTGAGAGCCTGGGGAGCATCCCATCGATAGGGTGGCTGGGGCACAAGGGCTGGTCACACTGCAGGGCACAAATGCCCAGAAGGTCAGTCATGAGCAGAGTGCACCTCATGCAATTGGTATCGAGTGGGTTTTGCAGAAGAGGTGAAGCTGGGAGGATAGTGCGGGTCCTGGCACTACTGGTTTCCTCTGCTGGAGACCTGCATGATGAGCCACCACTGACTACACCAACGTTGGTTGCCTGAGCAGGATGGGGTGTTGAATGTCCTCAGATGCAGATGACTTGATTTTCCCCAGTGCCATGCAAAGAGATATGAGCTCCCTTTATGGGCAGTGGGAGACGAGGGCCAGTACAGGTGGGTCTCCCCTCAAGGGGGGGTCAGCCCTCAAGGCTGGCTCTCTCCCTGGTGCCCTAAGGACCCTTGGCTGCCTGTGGTCCTTCCTTTAGCATGTCCCACCACCTGCAGGACTCCCCACCTCTCATGGTGGGCATGGCCACCTCTCAGGTAGCCCTGTGGTGTCACCCAGCTGGCAGAAGGCTCTGCTCTGCTCCAGCACACCAACCATGCTCCCCCCATGCTTTTCACATCCCAGGGCTCCCAGTTCTGCCCCCAGCACAGACACCCAGCTTTGCCTTCACTTATGGCTTTGGAGCATCCATCCGAGGCAGAAGAGCACACACACAGAGAGGTCGTGTATGTTGTGGGTGAAAGGAGTCCATCACTGTGGGCAACAAGGATCGCAAAGACATCTCCACCTCCTTTCCGGAAGAGAAGGATGTGATTCACTAAGAAAACAATCCTGGTGAGATTGCCCAGACACCATTTCCCCTTTTACTAACCAAAATCAAGGTTTTGTGTGACCACCTGGTCCAAGCTGCCTGAGGGACATTGTACCTGTAATTTCTTTAATTTTCTATGAAAGATACTGTTCCCTGCCCCACGCACAAAGGCAGACTCATGCAGCCAGAGAAGGAGCTCTCTACAGCTGTCAGGTGAGCACAGAAATCCCCAACAAAGGGATCAGGATGAGGAGAAACACAAGGATGTCCAGAAAAAATGTATAACTGACTTACTCAAAGGCAGCTCCCCCATGAATGATGGTGGGAAGTGGGGAAAATACATGAAGAACAGCAGAAATGGGGGCATGTACAAGCGACCCATCTTCTTGGTGACTTCTGCCAAAGGAGGGGTTGGGGGACTTCCTGAGCAGGAGACTGTATCTGCAATATCATGCTTAATAATCACAGTCAGAGTTAATTTGTTCAATCTGGCTTGAATACCTGTATGGTTTCCACCTTCACAATTACCACAGCAATCAGTTCCATCATTTTATAGGTACTCTGTGAAAAAGTACTGTCTTTTGTTTGTGCCAAACCTGCTGATGGCTGGAGTGCCTCTAGTTCCTACAGTGTGAGAAATAGTGAAGAACCTCTACTTCTTTCACCTTGTCTATGGCATCCCAAATTCGATGGACCCTAATGGGATATGTAGGTCTCTACCAACTCTAGGCTGCCTCTGTCCCAAGGTGGAGACTCCTGGTCCACTTTGCTTATCTTAGTCAGGAAACCATTTTATACTCATGATTGTCCTTCTCTGAATGTTTTCTAGCTCTGGGATGGGGGGAAAAGGACTGCATCCTGCATTCACAGTTACACTACTCATTGCTTAGTAACATAATGATGCTTTCTGCCCTATTCTTGGTTAATTTCCTAGCAATTACCTTACAAAATCTTCAGGCCCTTTTGCAATAGCACCGCCTTACCTCTTGGCTAACAGTTTCAAACTGCATTGCCTAACATTAAACATCTCAGTCCACAGGAAACTGTGACATGACTTTTCAGCGCTTCCCACAATTCCCATTGAAGTTGTTTTACCCAAACTTCCCCTGACGTGCAATCAGATGAAGATACATACATTCCTTTAGGGAATTAACCTACATATTTCTAGTGAGCTAACAACCATCTGTCTCTATCTGAGATATGCACACTCCAGAACATGCCTGACTAAGCCCGGGGTTGACCATGTCTCCCCTGTGATGGTCCTGAACACTGGGTATCGCCGCACTGGGGATGGAGCACTATCGTACCCCACAGATACCTGTTGGCTTCAATAAATGTCAGCCAGACTTTAGAAGGAGACCAACCCACTAGAAATTAGTAATTAAATGGAATAAATGTATTTATTTATTTATTTATTTATTTATTTATTAGGAAAATGAATGACATCTAAGCAAATGCAGCACAAGTTGGAATTAGTTTTAATTGTAGTGTTAGCCTGGGTAACTGACATCTGACTTATCCTAGTACACTGCAGAGTCAGATCGAGCTTGCTGTCTCCACATCCGTGCCTATATTTCCTTGGATGCTCTGCTAGGTGATAAGAAGAGATAAATCCATGTTTTCCTGGGCTTCAGCAGCTGAGCATCTGTGGTTCTTCCCCATCCAACAGCAGGAAAATGCTTTTGCCTTCCTGGGTAGAGGAGGCACTGGAAGGCTCTCAGTGGTCTCTGGTGAAATATTTCAGTCTCTCAGTCTTGGAAATCTTGGACCTTCCCAGTCTGAGCTCAATATCCTGTCTCCGAGAAGGGCTCTCAGGGACTTCAGAGGAAGAAACACGAAATAGCATCAGATCGTTGTGGAAACGGCTAACAGAAAAGGCTCAGATTTATTTGAAGCACAAACATGCCTCGTACTGAGGATCCTCAACCTTTCCAGAACTCACAGAGGTTTTCTTTATTTTGTAATATTTGCTAATAAACCTGAGTATTCCCATTTTCCATAAAAATATCCACTTCTCTTTTGATTCATACTAAACTCTTGGCCACAGTGATATATTAAATTTCCTAGAATAATGCAGCACAAATGTTGAAATTTGCTTTAGGGTAGAATTTTGTAGCAGGGACCTACCTCACACAAACATTCACAAAAAGCCTATGCAAAATGACATCTAGCTCTTACACAGCACTTTTCCATAGACCTCAAAACTATCTGCAAAAAGAGTCTACATCATTTCACTTTTCTTTAAAACTGAAATGACTCATTTTTATCAATAAATCAAGAACTTAATGATGTCAGACTTCTGGTCCTACTCCAGGATCTACCAAACAGTCTACATAGTCTTCCACAAAGAGGATGAAATTATGGACAATGTGACCATATGTAGATCTCCTAGTATATGTAGATCTCCTGGCTGCCTTTGTACTGTGCAGCCATACAATGCATCTGCACTGACCCACGTCATGTCACTGTGCAGTACTCTTAAACAGTGTGGGCCCTTGTGGCAAAGACCAAGAGAACGTCGGGCTATGCCAGCAAGAGTGTAGCCCATAGGTCAAGGGAAGTGATCATTGCCCTTTATTGAGCACTTGTGGGACCACATCTGGGCCACACACTGTGCCTGATTTTGGGCTCCCCCATACTGAAAGGCATGGGCATAGTGGAACAATCCCTAGTGGGCCACCAAGCTGGCTAGGTGGCAAGACCACACAGTGTTTGAGGGGAGGCTGGAGAGCTGGGCTTGTTGAGCCTAGAAAAGACTCAATTTTTTCCTCTGGTTCCATGATTTTGAGTACTGAAGACCCTAGAAATTGTGCCAGTTGAGAAGTAGGTAATAAATCCCTGGATACGCTCTGTTTACCAGTTGGTCCAACATTTGAGAAACCTTTGGGATGAAAGTCACAACACAGAAGTTAAGATAGCAACCAAGAGCTTTTGAAGTCAGCTGTAATGTGAGTTTTGCAATTTTCCCAGCTCCTCCCTGTTAAAGATAATAACTTCCATGCTGAACTGAGGGGCACTCAAAATACTTCATAATTTAGGCAAGATGCCTGATGCCATATTTAGCACATCAGTTTAAAGGGAACTTGAGCCCAATCTGTCTTTTATGTAACCCATTGTACTAAATCCTGAAAGGTGGAATAAGGCTACTAGAATCAGCTGATACTAAGTGAAAATGTGAGTAATGCTTGAATGTTTCAGAAAATATATTTTTCCTCCGTAGTTAGCAATGTATGAGTCACTCAGGCTCCCTAGCTACTGCACTGCATGAATGACTCAAAACTCCACCGAGAACAGAGGCACAAGCAGTTCTCTCTTTGTGCCAGATTTGCTCCTTTTAAATCACCCTTGCTGTATCTCACCCACTTCAAAAAAAGGAGAATCTCTTTCCCTATTACTTCCTTCCGCAAGCCCAGATAAAACATCGCGCACAAGGATGGTCATTGCTCATTGTGATTGAAAAAAGCACAGAATATGATGCATTAAAGTGAACTCAGTTAACCATTTTTAGGAAGTGAAAATGCACATAGACTAGTTGCTTTGCTGAGCTCCTCTGAAGTTCTTGGAAGAGCAAGGACACTGCACTTTTAATCATGTTGGACCCAAATGTCCTCTATGAAATGGTCCTGTGCAGCAAAGCTCAGAGTCTGGGGTCTTGGAAATTTTAGTCAATCATTTCTTTGGGAGCAAGTTTTGAAGTCAGTTCATTGTAGACCTTGAAACACCTCATTCCCTGGAGACCTGTATGGTTTTACAAACTAGTAATCCCCGCTTAATTTAAATGGGATAATTTGCTGCTGAGAGGATCCATTTTAATTTGTACTAGGTAACTCCATCAGAACAACATACGCATCCCCATCTTCAGTGATCGCTGGCCACATGCCTGAACCCAGGTTCCCTCTGCAGAGCTCTGAGCAGCTCTTCGGAGTCACAGGCAAATCTGTCTTTGGTGTCACATTCCCACTGCCTCATCACATGAGTCATTTTCCAGGGACTGAAAGATGAAAAGGGAGAAATCTTGCTGCTCTGTATATTGGTTCTCACTTGAAAAAAAATATGCTGCATAATCTGGCTATTGCCTAACCCCATTACCTCACCCCTAGGCTCATCACCAGCCTCTCGTTCTCTGGATTGCAGCTCTGTTGCAATGACCATTGGGGTTTTTTGGACAGTGATCATTTCCTCTTCTCAAAATCCTTCTGCCATAAGACCAGTCTGACCTTCTTGTCACATAATGAAAAGTGCACGCGGTCATTTGTTAGAGCAGATCTCAGTAAGGTGAGCCACTGGTTTCAGTTCTGCCTTTTGTTTCCTATTTAGGAGAAAGTTACCAAGTTCAGAAGGAGTAACTGTGATTTGTTTCCTTAAGCCATCCTTCCCATTACGCATTTTTAATTCAGCTTTTTCAGAAGTTATTTGAGTTTAATTCTCTTTGATTCTGCTAATCTTCAGTAGAGCAGATACCTTGTGGTCCCTCCCACCAAAAGCTGCTTCATATTTCACCAGTGTCTGAGGAGCTTGTGCTGTCATTGAAAAAGAAAGGTTCCAGTCCTCAGGGCTGTAGGTGCAGCCTTCTGGATACAACATCTTTTTACAGATAGAAGCAACAGCTGTCCAAGAGTCATGAACTCTTAATGTTGTTAACACAAAGTCTGTTTGCTCGAATTTCTATTTCAGACTTAACCATTTCACAGCTGGCCCCCTTAACCAAATGATCCAAGAGTGGGGAACTCTGCTAATTAGGCAGAAGTCTTCACTGCCAGACAAACTTTGTTTCAAACTTCAGCTTGTCTAGAGCCTCTTCTGTTACCACCACAAAACACAGCATTCTTCCAGGTCAGTCATTATTTCTTTTACGCTGGGGCTTCTGAAAACAGTTTTTGATCACAAGACTCAAATTGTGGCCAAAGACTGTCGACTTTGTCCCCTCTCTTGGGTGACCCAGATTCATTCTATTGGTGTTTAGACACCTAATTCAGGAGTCCAAGTTATGCTATAGTCAACTGAGAAAGCAGATATCCAGAGGAAGCATGTGAGGAGCAGGAGAGGAAGCTGGACTTGTTCAACCTGAAGAAGGGAAAGGTTGGAAGATCTCAACTGCTGACCCCAGCTACATAATGGTATGATGCAGAGGAAACAGAGACAAACTCTTCTCAGAGGTGTACAGCAATCGGACGAAAGGCAACAGACAGAAACTGCAAAACCAAAAATTCCAATGAGATTTTAGGAAATGTTTTTTCACCATGAGGATGGTAAAATATTGGAGCGGGTATTGGAGAGGTGGTGGCATCTCCATTTTTGGAGATATTCAAAACTCCACCAGAAAAAGCTCTGAACAACATTGTGTAACTGGATGTTCTTTGAGTGGGGGATTGGACAAGAGGACCTCCAGACACCCTTTCCAACCCCAGTTTTCCTATGGCTCAACAGTTCTGTGGGTTTGCAGGACATCTCAGATATTGATCAAGAGTCAAAGTCACCCTGTTAAGTTGCCTTTCACTGTGTAGTTTAAGAAAATTGACACCGATAATTTCCACACCACTAATAATGAGTTCTTCTCTCTTCTGACTAGTTTATTGAAGTTTAATTTTGTTTCAGGTGGGGACCTATTTATTGTATAATAAAAGTACTTTAGCAATAGTGCTACCTGAAATCTTTTGGGCATCGTCTAAAAATACTCATTTCTTTCTTTCTTTTAAGCTTCACTTAGTGTGTCTCATTTTTTCTTAGCTCATCGTTTTACCAGCTGAATTATTTCTGTATATAATCTCTTCCATTCATTAACTTCTTCTTGCCTGTTGGCAGCAAAGATATTTGGCATCGAAAATTGACAGAATATCAGTATATGTGGCCTTTTAACGTGATTAATTAGTGTTTGGAAAGAACTTTGAAAAACTGCAAGGCTGTGAGGGTTAACAGAGAGGTCTTTTCCCTTACTTTTTGCTTGATTTGTTTTATAAACAGTGACGCAAGCAAATACATCAGGACCCAAATTGGAAAGTCACTTCTTACTATGTTGGATTAAAGGAATAGAAGATCAGTAGAAGGATTTTGCTTGCTTTTTGAAAGACATGACAGCTCTGCCTTGCTCTGTACATTTGCAGGCAGCTTAGTTCTCCATCAGCCTGTATTTTGTCATTTAAATGCTTATCTGAAACCTTTGCCCAGAAATCTTACCAAATGATGGCTTTCTCACTACTGTTGCTTTCAAAGCAAAAGCTCACATAACCTTGTTTGGCATGTTATCTTCTATCAGCTCTTATTCAGTTGTGAAAAATGGCTTGAAAAACAACGGGACACCCAAGAAAATGTGATAACAAACAGCAGTGTGTCAGGGTTTAGGAAAGTGTGATTACAAGCACCATGGAGACCATTGTCAGGTCAGATC
Source organism: Vanellus vanellus (assembly GCF_965231255.1). Lineage (NCBI taxonomy): Eukaryota > Metazoa > Chordata > Aves > Charadriiformes > Charadriidae > Vanellus > Vanellus vanellus. The sequence continues at coordinate 191,366,442 of NC_138905.1, forward strand.
TGTCTTTTTTAATTAACTGAAATAGAGGGAAAATAGCATGTTAACAAGATTAACAAATGAAATTACCAAGTTGTAGGTGTTAATATCAGTATCACTCCCTGTATTATCTCAGAAGATATCAGCCTAAAATATAATTTCTTTTCATTTTTAGTATCTATGTTTTGCCTTTTTTTTTTTTTTTCATCTCACAGTGATTTGAAAATGTTCTGTGAGAGCCTCCTGAGGACTGGACTGGAATTGGCCTTCTTGTACATTAGCTCAGAGATCAAACTCTTTTGCGGGGAAGAAAAACAGTGCTTTTGGCTTTTCCCTTTTTCCTAACGTACAGAATTAAAGATGTCCATACTGATTTGTCTAGGTCCCTAGAGCAAAATTCTAGGCTACAACATGAAGCTTCTCTCTTTCCTTTAGACATTTTCAGAATCAGATCCTGGAAAATTAATTGAGGGCCAGGACTAATAAGTATGTTTTTATCCCATTTTAAAGCTTCTAAGGATCTTCCCCCAGAAAGACGGAAAAGAAAAAGACAGATACACATTTCTGTGCAAAGGAGTGGGGTATTTTTGCAGAATCTTTATCAGTGATTTGGAGGTATCTAAAATCACTGTTGGCAAAAATCGTGACTAAGCCAAGCACTGACTAACAGGTAAGTAATGAGGAAGACAAAGCTTGCCATAGAGACCAATCTGGATTGATCAGCACATCAGTACTATTAAAACATAGCTTGTAATACACTATAGTGAAATAAAAAGATAAGTGTGCATCATTCTTTAAGAAGACAGATAAACCTCTTTCTATATTGAGAAGTTCTCCAGTCACTATAAATTACTGGTAATATTCATGCTTGTAATGAAAAATAAAAGATGCCACTTGTAGCACTGTCAAAGACTGCAGTCCTGCCAACATTTATGTGAGCTACTGTGGAAACACTGAAAACTTTTTTTTTGCCTGAGTCTTCACTGGCAATGTCTCTTCCCACACCTCTCAAGTGGAGGGACCGTAAGACAGGGACTGGGGCAACAAAGTCTCTCCCACTGTAAGAGAAGATCAGGTTTGTGACCACCCAAGGAACCTGAGCATCCATAAATCTATGGGACCTGACAAGAAGCATCCCAGAGTCCTGAGGGAATTGGCTGATGTAGTTGCCAAGACACTCTCCATGATATTTGAAAAGTCATGGCAGTCAGGTGAAGTCCCCGGTGACTGGAAAAAGGGAAACATTGCACCCATTTTTAAAAATGGTAGAAAGGAGGACCCTGGCAACGACTGACCTGTCAGCCTCACCTTCAATGCCTGGGAAGACCATTGAACAGATCCTCCTAGAAGCTATGGTAAGGTACATGGAGGACAGGGAGGTGATTTGAGGCAGCCAGCATGGCTTCACCAAGGGCAAGTCCTGCCTGACCAACCTAGTGGCTTTCTATGATGGAGTGACAAAGGAAGAGCTATGGATGTCCTCTATCTGGACTTCTGTAAGGCCTTTGGCACATTCCCCCACAACATCCTGCTCTCTAAATTGGAGAGATATGGATTTGATGAGTGGACTGTTCAGTGGCTGAGGAACTGGTTGGATGGTTGCACCCAGAGGGTAGTGCTCAATGGCTCAATGTCCAGATGGATATTGGCGACAAGTGGTGTCCCTTAGGGGTCTGTATTGGGACCAGTACTGTTCAATATCTTCACCAACAACATAGTCAGTGGGATCAACTGCACCCTCAAAAAGTTTGTGGACGACACCAACCTGAGTGGTGTGGTTGACATGCCAAAGGGATGGGATGTCATCCAGAGGGACCTGGACAAACTCAAGTAGTGGGCCTGTAGGAACCTCATGAGGTTCAACAAGGCCAAGTGCAGGATCCTGCACCTGGGTCAGAGCAACCCCGGTATCAATACAGGCTGGGCGATGAAGGGATTGAGAGCAGTCCTGCTGAGAAAGACTTGGGGGTACTGGTGGATGAAAAGCTGGACGTGAGCTGACAATGTGCACTCACAGCCCAGAAGGCCAGTTGTATCCTGGGCTGCATCAAAAGACATGTGTCCAGCAGGTTGAGGGAGGTGATTCTCCCCCTACTCCGCTCTGGGGAGATCCCACTGCATCCAGCTCTGGGGTTTCCAGTACAGTAAAGACATGGACCTGTTGGAGTGGGTCCAGAGGAGGGGCACAAAAATGACCAGAGGGATGGAACACATCTCCTATGAAGGAAGGCTGAGAGAGTTGCGGTTGTTCAGCCTAGAGAAAAGAAGGCTCCGGGGAGATCTTATTGCAGCCTTTCAGTACCTAAAAGAGGCTTATAAGAAAGATGCAGACAAACTTTTTAGCAGGTCCTGTTGCAATAGGACAAGGGGTGGTGAAACACTACAACAGGTTGCCCAGAGAGGTGGTAGATACCCCATCCCTGGAAACATTCAGGGTCAGGTTGGACAGGGCTCTAAGCAACCTGATCTAGTTGAAGATGTCCCTGCTTATTGCAGGGGAGGTTGGACTAGATGACCTTTAAAAGCACCTTCCAACCCAAACTATTCTATGATTCTATGACCTTGCTGGACTGACTGAAACTGAGGTCTCCAGTACAATTTCATCTTCGCTCTCCATGTCGCATAGCAACTTACACAAACACATGACACCACACAAAGCTTCATGTCTGCTACTTCAGCACATGGCTGAAATTCCTCTACTTACATTCCTGACAATTTATATTTCATGTCATTTATTGTGCTTCCCATTCTAATTCCAGCTCTGTAGCAGTGGAGGAACAGGAGCCACTTGGGATGGGAGCTTCCCTTTCATTCTTAGTCTCACAGAAAAGATGAGTTGCAGATGTTTCTCAAACTGCCTGGGGAGATCACATGCTCCAAGGGTAGTTCAGGGCATTGGGTCCCCACAAGAGTCACTATACTATATGAAAGTGATATAATACAAGAGATGTGAGAGCAGTACATTGAGTGTATGGGGACTTTCAGAGCAATGCATACAGATTATGTCAATTCATATGACTGCAGTCACCACCACAGTGGTGACCCAGTGCACCCACCTGCCTCTGGAGTGAAGGAGCAGAGCCAACACACAAGGTCACCAGGAGAGACAAGTCCCTCATCCCAGAAAAGGAGCTGTTTGAAATGAACTCTCCTCCATGCCCTTCGTTGATGATCTTCTTCCTCTTCTGTGGCTGCACAAAGCTTAGCCTGGGATTCACAGTGGAGCCAGAAGGGCAATGTGCTTAGCTCCACACTTGCAAACCGTTGGCTTGGTACACTAGGACACGTGCATGGGCACATGTAAGGCATTTGAATGAGCCAAGCAGACACTCCCAGCAAAGTTTCCAAGCTCAAGCTCACAGCGTCCCAGGGAACGACAGAGGAGGAGGACATCTCACAGAGCTCCAGCTACCCAAACAGCAAGTAGCTTTTCATGGGTGGGTGACTTTAAGACAACAAATGAAGTCTACCATTCTAGTTTTTTTCTAGGTGAGTCTTTACTGATATTTAATCTGTCTCCTCACAGACTTACACAGCATCTCTGCTTTAATCTGATTCATTCTGAGTTTGTCAGCAGCATGTTTTTTCTTGGTTTGAACCCATCATCTTCATCTTCTTGGTTATTGTTACCCTGGGACTCTGTCTCTGGCTTAGCTCTCCTCTAGTGCAACAAAGGCACCAAGTCTCGTCATGGTTCTATGGAAAGAAAATGACCAACAGCTGCTTCCTTGGAGGCACTTTTGTTTTATGCAGGCTGGGAAAAATTTCTGAGACAAGCACTCATTTCTTTAGTAATACAGTCAGCCAGTAATTTAAGTGCTTCTGCCAGTGGCTGCCTCCTTATTTCAGAAAAGAAGGTTTTTAACTTTGAGAATGAAATTCCATGAACAAAGCACTTTTTTGGAAGCCTCATCTAGACAAAGTCTTCTCAGAGTAAAGCTTCATTATTTTTTTTAATAAATAGGACCAAATTGCTCTCAGTTCCATAATTTCCAGCTGCCACTAAAATCAATGGGAATTATGCATATATACCTGAGGAAAAATGTGACCGGTAGTTCTTAGAAATGAGAGAGGAATGAAATAAAAATGGATTTTGGATTAAAAATATCAGAGGGATCAGCTGACTATGTGCTGTAGAAAGGAAAAGAGCTGACTTAGGAAGCCTTAGGAATCAGGGTTATCACAGGAATTCTGCCAAGGCATTTCTCTATAGTGGTAGATACTGTTAAAGAAATATAAACTGCTTTATTCCCTTGTCCCAGTTAGATTAGTCAAGTACTTAAGCACTTTATCTTTTAATTAATTGTATCAGCTAAGTGTGTGTTTAAAAACTGAATTTCTGCACAGAAATCCCAAGCATATTCATCACTTCTCGTACACCCCTCTTCTCCACAGTCTGCCAAGCACTGAGTCATAGCTCCATTTTATTCTATTCTTTCCATTGCTGCACAGCAATTACACAGTCTATGAGAAAATTGTATTTGTTGTTTAATCATCAGGGGGACCAGCCATTCATAAGAGAAGGAGACAGCAGCCTGTGCAGAAAGAGGATGACTTAAGGGAGGGTTGCAGAACGTGATCTGGTTAAAAGCCAACTAAACTTAGTAAAGGGAAGATTTAGAAGCCATTGTGGAAGGTCGTCTCTTCTGGCAGTCTATTTTAAAAGGAAAATTGTAAAGGAAGACTACAGCCACTGGTTTCATGTTCATTGTGCCAACCTGGAAACTTTTTCTTTTCCAAAACTTTGCTAATCTAGAAGAAACAGAAACTGCATGTGACCGTTGTTGTGGGTTTGGATTGTAAAACAAAACTCAAAGCAAGGCTTTCCTAACCGTGTATCGTCTTATTTGCCCATTGTGGATGGAGCAATACCAGTGGCTAAACACAGGGATGATTCCAGTCAAATGACTTCTCGACCTCATCCACGCCAGTGTGGGTTTGTAACAGCTATGCTTTCCCCAGCAGCTTCTCCAGAAACGTAACCCTGAACTTAGCCCTAGTTAGCACTGCAGGGCAATGCCTCCCTCCCGATCGCTTGAATGGAAACAGAAAGGGACATAGAAAAGTTTGGCCACACAATGTTCATTTTAAAAAATGTTAAATATATAAAATCTGTTTTCAAAGGCTCCAAGGTTGGTCAAATGAAATCACAGTGATCTTCTGCTTCAGGTGAAGTGCAGATTGCCTTGATGAAAACACAGGGTTTCACGTTGTGTTTCACAGATACAAACATTAATTCATCCTGAAACTGTTCCTGACTAGACAAATGAAATGCCCTCAGATAATGGCCCAAAGCAACATGCCCGAGTCATTCTGCAGGGCTGTGCAGGCAAGTACCATGTCTTGAAGGACTGTGCTCAGGGTGTACTTGGTCTGTTACAAAGCACAGTGGAAGGACTGTATATGACAAACAAATAAACTCTTTATCTGGAAATTCCAGTGGAGTCACATCTCCGCCGCTCTCTTCAAGCCAGCACTTGCAGTTGGAACTGAGCTTGCCAGACATAACTGGACGCCCTCCCAGATGGCGTGGCAATCACCCCTTTCCCATGCCAGGGGTGCCTGCTGCATCCCAGCAGCAAGGGGCACTGCTTCACCCCCGCTCCCTGAGAGCTAGCCCAGCACGGAGGGCATGATGGAGAACGGGCTTTCAGTGCACGCTGGACGGACACCCTGCCCGGGTAAAACCCGTGTGCCCGGGAAGTCTGCTGCAGATCAATAGTTTCTTCAGCCCCTGGGATCGTGCAGGTTTAAGGTATTAGAGGTCACACTGCTACAGATGGTTTCTGACAGCACCATTAGGAGCAGGGTCAAGTCATACCAAAAAAGGAGGCATCAGGTGACAGACTAAAGCTCTGGCATCCAAGGGCTTGCAGTTACAACTTTAAGCCAAGCTACTGAGTCACGCTGGATGTGTGAACATGAGCAATGCAGTTGGCTTCTTGGTACCTAAATCAGCTAAGCTGGAAGATTGAGTCATGGCTGGACCTCCCAGAATCCAGATACGACGTCTGAAGTGACCTTTCCAGAATAAATAAGTACAAGTTTGCCTGTTGCCTTTAAACTCAGCACATAAGTGTTAGACTGTGCTAGAGAGCTATGATGAAGACGACGGGGGAGAGGATGACATAACCACCCCCTTCCTCAGCACACTGGGGAGCTTCTTGTAGAAATGAATGGGGCCTTTTCTCTCTTACGCGGTGGGAATGCTACTTTCCAAGGCGTTTGCACTCAGCTTGCCTAAATATACACTGGTCACAGAATCACAGAATCACAGAATGGTCAGGGTTGGAAGGCACCTCTGGAGATCATCTAGTCCAACCCCCTGCCTGAGCAGGGTCACCTACAGCAGGTTGCACAGGACGGCATCCAGGTGGGTTTTGAATGTCTCCAGAGTGGGTTTTGAATGTCTCCTGTTCCAGTGCTCTGCCACCCTCAAAGTAAAGTTCCTCCTCATGTTTAGATGGAACTTCCTATGTTCAAGTTTGTGCCCGTTACCTCTTGTCCTATCACTGGGCACCACTGAAAAAAGACTGTTCCCATCCCCCTGGCACCCTCCCTTTAAGTATTTATAAGCATTAATAAGATCCCCTCTCAATCTTCTTTTCTCTAGACTAAAAAGACCCAAGTCCCTCATAGGAGAGATGTTCTAATCCCCTAATCATCTTTGTAGCCCTTTGCTGGACCGTCCCCAGCAGATCCCTGTCTTTCTTGAACTGGGGAGCCCAGAACTGGACACAGTACTCCAGATGCAGCCTCACCAGGGCAGAGTAGAGGGGGAGGATGACCACAACACAGAGCACACGAGTGTGTCCAGGACATGGGGAAAAAAACCAACACATAGAATCATGCAAGAACAGAGGATGAAGTGGTCTCTGGAAGTCACCCAGGCTGACCTCTTCTCTCCTCACCCCTCAGGGCTATATTCAAAATTAAATTAGCTGGCTCAGGGTCTCTAGTTAAGTTTTGAGTACCTTCAAAGACATAGGCTTTGTGGCTTTTTTGAGCAACCTGCTCAAACCTGTTTGACCACCCTCACTGAATTTTTTTTTCCTTACGTCTAATCAGAATTTCTGTTGTTGCAACTTGGTTTTCATCTTTCTCTGTGTACCTAGAGAACTGTCTGGCTCCATGTTCTGTGTAATTCCCTTTTAGGTTGGGAAAAGAGTCCTTAGCTTTGTCTTCTCCAGTCTAATCCCATCCCCCAAGCTATCTTAGTGGCCATCAGATGGACTTGCTCCAGCTTTTCAATATCTTGCTTGGACGGGGGTCCCTCAACTGGACACAGTAATCGATATGCAACCTCACCAGTGAAAAGTAGAGAGTAGTCTCTTCCCTTGGGCTATTGGCTATGCTTTTCTCTTGCTATGTAGTCCAGTATGCATTCATCTCTGCAAGGGCATGCTGCTGACATATTCAATTTAGGGTCCACTAGGACCCCAGGTCCTCTTCTGAAGAGCTGCTACCTAGCCAGTCAGCCCTCAGCTTGAAGTCATATGGGTTTTTCTGTCCCAGATGCAAAAACATCAGAAGTAAATCCGTGTTAACCAATACACTTATTGCATGGTTCAGAGGTGGTCCATAGAGCTTTTGGCAGACAAGAAAAGCAGTTGTCCAGGACAGCAGACTGCAGGGAGTAGCAAAGGGTCGTGATCCTGCTGCGCATTTTGCTTTTACTGGGAAAGCTTTGGAAACCCCGGCTCACTGCTGCTGAAGTTTGAGACATATATGTATGCGTGGATGTATGGCTATTGCTAGGCAAGATGGGACTCCTATAAAGCTATCACTGCTACCTCGTCTCCTGTATGCCTGGTGGCAGCAGGAAAAGCAAGTCCAACTCTCCAGGGCTCTGCTGCTGGGACTCCATCCCTACTCAGCTCTTCCCCCTAACAGAGGCACTCGTTCTCCCCCAGGCTTACACAAACCCGGGCAAGTTATGCCCACATTTTTCAGTTACTGAGGTTCTTCCCGTGTAAAACGCTATTCAGCAAACTACAGTGAATTAAATTTTTATTGTCCAACAGTATAATAACAATGTACACATGCAGTGAGAAAATATATTCCGGATTTAAAGTTAGTTCTTCTAAATTTGCATTAAACAACCATCTCAGCAATGCTGAACACTGTAAGCCCCCTAACCTTGAAAAGTGCTGCACATGCTCAGCTCTTTAGATAAGCTGCGATATTCACAGAACTGTATACAAAGCAAGGTATGTCATCACGAGTTGCATGTGGAAGGTAGGGACACTCAAAGGTGCTCCTCTATGCCATTACTAGGCAGGGCACAGGGGCACTGGAATACAGGGCTCTGTTTGGCGAGGGGAGACATATTTGACCTGTGATCACAAGAAAGGGGACAACAGGTCATCTGGATCACAGATTTCCTGGTTTACTTGTCTGGCTGGCTCCTCACTCTTAGGTGGGCTCCTGAGAACAGCCCTGGGACTACCTGTGGTTGAAGCAGCTCCTGGAAAATGGGAGGAAAAGTCTGGGTATCACTGTATAACTGCTCCCCTGGAAGCTGAAAGCCCCGTTTTACCTTTCCTCAAATGAAACAGCAAGTGTGTTAGAAGTGGATGAAATCTCTGCTTACTGCCTTGACCTATTACAAACTTCTGTCTACGTGCCTTGTAATGATTCAGCTGTAGAAGTGGCGCAGAGGCAGGCAGAGGTTTGACACCTAGCCTGTGGGCGTCCTAAGTGGATACAGATCTCAGGATATGGCCTCTGCCGAGGGATATGCAGGAAACAAGTGGGCATTCAAAGACACAAGGCTACCACGCACTCCTCTGAGAATTACAGCCAGCTTTCAGCATCCTGGTGACCTTTAAGACAAAGAGGGGAGTTGTAGTTGGCTCATCTGAAGCAACATGGGAATTAATTTCTGTCGCAAAAGCCGGTGAGCACGTCCTGCCAGCATCCAGTCAGAGATGACTTAAGGAGAGGACTCTGTGCTGCCCACGGAGCATGAGATAACGTGAAGACACTGCCTTTCCCCGCCAGGCATCATGAAGGTGTCCCTTCACCTCCTCCACTTCTTTTCCCTGGAGTGTCTCATGTAAATCAATGTTATGCTCCTGCCACATCCTTTAAGTGTCACAGTGATGACACCCAAGTTAGATTATGAGTGCCTGGGGCAAATTCACATCAGCCCTGTTCCTAATGTGAAGTCAATTAAAATCAAGTAACACAAGGAACACATCTGGTCCTAGATGTTCGTGATAATAAAGAAACCCCATTATGCTACTCATGCAATACATTTACTAAATAATGATTCTTGAGATCACCGTGTCAGGAAATAGCCTGAACCACAAAATTGAGACATTTGTTTTAAGGCAGACTTCAAACCTTGTAGGGTCTGTAGATAAATAGACTCCATTTTCTCTTCAGCCTATTAAAAAGCAAGATCCTAAATGCAGCATTAAGCCGTACAGTCTGTTCTACACTTTGAACATCTCCTCCCTAGCAACTCTACCAGAAACCATTACAAAGAAGGCACCTGTGGTTCTGGTTTGGAGGAATGACAAAATTAGGAGTGTGTGGAAGGTTTAAAGCTGGCATCCATCAATTCAGTAACACAGAGCACCACATCAACGTCTTAGTGATCCGAAGCAGCTAGCTCAGCCTGATTCTTGTGAATTTAACTTAATTTGCTTACTTTGAGCTTTTTTTTTCTTTTTTGTAACATCTATGAATCATAGTGCCATCCAGAATGAATACCGACTGAATGCTTCCCTGGCTCAGAGATAACAGAGCCCCTTGCTTAGTCAGGAAAATGATTTAAGAAAATCAGTGGCTTTGCTTTGGTTACAAAACATATTTTAAAAATAATAGGATAAGAGCAAAACAGTTGGGGTGCCAGCAGAGGGATGTTTCAGTCCACTGCCCTTTCATACCAAGAGCTCCCCTGAGAGCAATTAGATAAACATGTTTCTCAGCAACATCAAATCTTAGACAAAGTCCTATAGTCATCATTTCATCACTAAAATATTATGACCAAACACATTAGGGACTTCCCTTGGGTCAATGCACCCTTGCCATAAGCACCCCGATACAGGGCTGTAGCTAGGACTGGCCTAGATTTTAAGGCCAGATGATCTTGACAGAAAGATGCCATTAACTTCCAAAATGCTCATAGTCATTGACAGAGTCGAATGTGGGCATTGATAATTTTTTATGCTGGGGCACAGTTCAGTCCTGCCCACAGACATTGACCTTGAGCAGCACATACAGTTATTCTGGGTTTCCCAGGGCAGGGACTCCCATGGTTTGTTTTTTGGGGTGTCATGGCATGGTGGTGACAACACAGCAGGACTTCCTATCCTCCTCCTCCTCCTCACTTTGTTTGATTTCAACTGCCAATATACTGCAATAACGTATCTGCAACACACCTTCCCTTCTCCTTTCTGTAGTAGGATGCTGCTAGCATTTATTTTTGTCTACACCGCTAGCAACAGTGAAGTCTGGGGGGTTGTCTCCGGCTCCTGCCTTCTCTTCAGAATTAAATGGTGCTAGAAGTTGTTCTACTTCCTCAGTATATATTGATTACATTGAGTATATTGTTCATGAGTGGTTTTCTCCATTCTCTGTGAGTTTAAACGGTGAGTCAAAATCACCTTATACTGCATGAAAGATGGAGGAAAATACTGGGAATAGAGGGAGAAGGTGACACAGCTTAGAACAGGAACCACTTTGATTCTTCCTGGGACAGGACTGCACAAGTGTATGTGTGAGTACCAGAGTACTTAAACTAGCAGAAAGCTGGTGCAACAGAGGAGAAGAGACTCCACATGTGCCTGGAGAAGAGGAGGCTGAGGGGACACCTTATCACCCTCTACAACTACCTGAAAGGAGGGTGTAGAGAGGTGGGAGCTGACCTCTTCTCCCCGGTGAGAAGTGATAGGACGAGAGGAAATGGGTTCAAGTTATGTCAGGGGAGCTTTAGATTAGCTATTAGGAAAAATTTTTTCACTGAAAGGGTTATTAAACATTGGAATAGGCTGCCCAGGGAGGTGGTGGATTCACCATCCCTGCAGGTGTCTAAAAAAAGGGTAGATGTGATACTTGGGGACATGGTTTAGAAGTGGTTTTTGTCAGGGTAGGTTAATGGTTGGACTTGATGATCTTAAAGGTCCCTTCCAACCTCAGCAATTCTGTGATTCTATGTAATCTCAGCAACTCCAGACACTCCTGATGCATGGGATTGCCTTTCCTTGTTGTGTAGAAAACCCAGTAAACCCTAACTCCCTTCTCTCCTTACTCACACACAGAGTCACACGTGCTCAGCTGCATGATCACACCTTTGGTACACATTCAGAATAAAAGGAGATAAAAGGTCCGGGATAACCTACTCTAGGGCTGAAATACCTTTAAGAAAGAGGTCCATGAGAACTACTGAGTAATACTTCTCAGCATCGAAGCACTGTGAGAGTTAAGGTGATGAGTTAAGCCTAGATGAAGCTCTGGAAACTACTTGCTGTGGACAGAGCCTCTGTGAAGCACCTGAAGAAGCATCCATGACAAAGTACAGCAAATCATGGAGCATTCAATACAGATCTCAGCTGTCCCATAGGTTAAAGCAAAATCTATCTTTTTTTAAGTTGATTATTTTTCTAAGCAAAGACAAACTCCAAACTTGCACAGTAAAATAAATACTTCTGTATCCTGAGTTCTCTGGCACGCAGCTCATACAGAAGCTGAGAAAGGTCTGTGTTTCCCATGGCTCCACACCTCTGATGGAAGAGTGCAAACAGCCTGCGTGAGCAGCCTCCTCGAGCTTGAGCGGGGCTGAAGGAGGACACAGACTCATCCCTGTGCAATCCCTGCCTTTGCGCTGCCCAGCGTAACCCGTTCTGAAGCAGCTCTTTTTTCTCATCATTTTGCCTGAACGCAATACACACAAGGCACTGAATTAGCACCATTTCCTGAACTACACAGGTGATCTGGTGTTAATACTGGCAGCACAAGTTCCCTTGGCTCGCCCTGGCAGGCCACCTGCAGCCATTGATTGGAAGTCTCATTCCTGAAGTCACGTCCACCCCTACTGTAATTCACTTCATTGAGGCCAACTGTGGCGTTACCTTTCACCGCGAGGTCGCTAGCATTTCAACTGAATCACCTACACTCTTTTAACATAAGTCACTGAGCAACCGTGGTTTGGTAAAATGTTCAGTCACAACAGATGTAGGCAGAGTTTGGATTAGTCACATAGGATGAAAAGGCTTCATCAGCCACTCACCCTCAGAAATGACATTTCCCTACAAAATAAATTTAATTTTAAAGGCAATTGATTTCTTATATATGAAGGAAAGCCGCCTCCTAACTGAACTTTTGTTCATTGTGAGCATTAGTGAAGCCTTCACTGAAAAACAGCCTGCTTCATGCCCCAGTGCAGCAAGCACCTGTCTTTGAGAAGGTTTCTGATACTCTGTGGTCATCTTCTGCTTCCAAGTGTGTGCATGAGAGACGTGAAAAAGAAGGAAATGCTTGGTTCCCTGACAGTAACCCAGAAAGAGCTGCCATCTGAGGGAGGCAACAGCTGAGCTAGCAGAAGTCAGTCCCAAGGAGTGGTTATATCCCCAGGATTTTATTATAGAATCATAGAATCATAGAGTGGTTACAGTTGGAAGTGACCTAAAAGATCATCTAGTTCCAACCCTCCTGCCACGGGCAGGGACACCTTGCATTAGACTAAGTTACTCAAAGCCCCATCCAACCTGGCTTTCAACATTTGCAGGGATGGGGCCTCCACAACTTCTCTGGGCAACCTGTTCCAGTGCCTCAGCACCCTCAGAGTGAAAAATTTCTTCCTAATATCTAATCTAAATCTACCTTCTTTCAGTTTAAAACTGATACCCCTTGTCCTATCAATACACTCCCTGATAAAGGGTCCCTCCCTATCTTTCCTGTAGGTCCCCTTTAGGTACTGAAAGGCTGCTACAAGGTCTCCCTGGAGCCTTCTCTTCTCCAGGCTGAACAACCCCAGCTCTCTCAGCCTGTCTTCATAGAAGAGGTGCTCCAGCCCTCTGATCACCTTCGTGGCCCTCCTCTGGACACACTCCAACAGGTCCATGTCCTTCTTAAGTTGGAGGCTCCAGAGCTGGATGCAGTGCTCCAGGTGGGGTCTCACCAGAGCAGAGTACAGGGGCAGAATCACCTCCTTTGTCCTGCTGCCCACCCTTCTTTTGATGCAGCCCAGGATGCGGTTGGCCTTCTGGGCTGTGAGCGCACATTGCTGGCTCATGTTGAGCTTCTCATCAACCAACACTCCCATTTCCTTCTCCTCAGGGCTGACCTCAATCCATTCTCCACTCAGACTGTATTTGTGCTTGGGATTGCCCTGACCCACATGCAGGACCTTGCATTTGGCCGTCTTGAATTTCATTAGGTTCGCACAGGCCCACCTCTCCAGCTTGTCCAGGTCCCTCTGAATGGCATCCCTTCCCTCCAGCATGTTAATCACATCATACAGCCTGGTGTAGTCAGCAAACTTGCTGAGGGTGCACTCAATCCCACTGTCCATGTCATCAACAAAGATGTTAAACAGCACCGGTCCCAGTACCAACCCCTGAGGAACACCACTTGTCACTGGTCACCACTTGGACATCGAGCCATTGATCACAACTCTTTGAATGTGGCCATCTAGCCAATTCCTTATCCACCGAGTGGTCCATCCATCAAATCCATGTTTCTCCAACTTAGAGACAAGGATGTCATGCAGGACAGTGTCAAATACTTTCCTTGTGCAAAGCAATCTACCTAGACTCGTGTCCAAGCAGATTATGTCAGTTGCTCTTCCCTTATCCACCAATGCTGTAACGCCATTGCAGAAGGCCACCAAACTTGTCAGGCCACCAAATTTTACGGACCTATTCCCTCTAGAGGAAGCCCAGCAAAACCCATTGGGATTCCCAAGGACAGCAGGTTTTTGGAGGAACGGTGGGACTGAAGGGAAACAAATGAGCCTGAACATGCAAACAAACACCTTTAAACCTTGATGCCCAGGTTGACGCATGACTAAAAATGGACATCTGCACTACTGTGCTCAAAAATGGAGGAAATAAAAAAAAAAAAAACCAAACAACCAAAACAACCAAGACGTTCCAGACAAAGTCTTGGCTGTCCACTCAATACTAGAATAATTGCTCCTTGCATGCCTCGGGCACAAACCCCACCTAAAAGGGGCTGCAGAGCAGGGGCCACACAGAGTGACAAGGCAAGCGTGTCCACCTGACAATGAGCCCCCTGCCGTTTCAACACCCCCATTGCTCCTTGCCTAAAACAGAGCATGGCAAAGGGGCTGTCATTTCTACCTCTGAGCACCTCTACATCACAGCAACTCCCACAGTGGTGTGGTCCCAACTCAAGCCCCAGGGGGAAGCAAAATGATGGTTTCCACACAGCCTGTGTTTGTAACCCACATTGACAATCACAGTGTGGACCACGGAGGAATTTCATCTGACCAGCAGCTTTTGCTCCAGAGGTGTCTAAGGTCCAGCTTTAAGTCAAATTTAACTGTGTCTCCTGCCATTAAAAAAACAAAGAAAAAACAAAAAAAAAAAAACCAAACCAACAAACCAACCGTAAAAAAAAAAGGACTGCACGAACTTTCCAGGTCATGACAGCAAGCTGGGTCCTGTGAAGAATTCACTAGAGGCAGGTGGACATCTATGTAGCAAAGTCATGGCTGGGATCTCATTCTTTGTGACCCAAATATTCAACTAAAATATTTCAAATGAAGAAAGTTAGTTGGCTTGCAGTCATCAGTCCACTGTGGATTGAGGAGTATTTCCAGTGGGAAGAAGAAGCTTATTAAACAGATGCTACAGAACACAGCAATATGGGGCAGAAAGGAAAACGATATAATGAAATTACTTCTGTCTCAGATACCCCATACAGTTTTTATTAAAATCAACAGGAATTGCACAGACGGCTCCAGGAGCAGGCACAGCCCATCCATAGAGCAGTAAAACACAAGCTATGGAGAAAATTGAAAGGTTCAAACTCTACGATGGCTAAATAATCACAGGCCTTGCTACTTTTTACAAACAGTAAGACTTGCAAATCTTATGTGTGCAAAAAACCTCAAGTCTGACATCTCAGAAGAAGAGGAATTTTGCACCATTTCCTACGTAGAGAGGTGCAGCAGACACCCCACAGGCAGTCCCAGATGGAGGAAGCAGTTTGGCACTTCCTCCTCTAATGGAGAAGCAGAAGCAACTATGTAGATGCAAGCAAGCAATAAATAAAGCTTGCTGAGGTTTTTGCATTTCAAACGGGGACGGTTTATATTTCATGTAGTGATCTGCATTGCTTTATGCACCTGCTTTTGTTTTTTTGCCAGACCAGGTGAGGTATTTACAGAACTTTTGAATTTAAACACCCATGGAGTATGCTGAGTTGACTGGTCTGCATGAGGTAGCGGTCATGCATTGTGCCAAACTCCACAGCACTTTGCAAGATGAGCTGCACAAAGAGATCCTTTCACTTACCGGTGAAACACAGCCCTCTTGCATTTCAGCTGCTTCAGTGCAAGCAACATTTCACCATGACTTTGGACAAGAAATGAAACACACTTCTGTAAATCCACCAGTAGAGCTACCAGCATCTCCACTGGAGCTACCAGCATCTCCCCACACACTGTGCAGCAGGAGAGCTGTGAGACCGCAGCATGCTCCTAGCCCACCACCATGGCAAGTAATGCCACTCAGCATTAACTACATCACCAAGGTCACATCACCTCGTGGCTGAAGATGACAAGATTATGCATGTAGCCATGCATAATCCCTGTACTCGGCACTGGTGAGGCCCCACCTCAAGTACCGTGTTCAGTTTTGGGCCCCTCACTACAAGAAGGACATTGAGGTGTTGGAGTGTGTCCAGAGGAGGGCTACAAAGATGGTGAGGGGTCTGGAAGACAAGTCTTATGAGGAACAACTGAGGGAACTGGGGTTGTTTAGCCTGGAGAAGAGGAGGCTGAAGGGAGACCTTATCACCCTCTACAACTACCTGAAAGGAGGGTGTAGAGAGGTGGGAGCTGACCTCTTCTCTCTGGTGAGAAGTGATAGGATGAGAGGAAATGGGTTCAAGTTATGTCAGGAGAGGTTTAGATTAGCTATTAGGAAAAATGTTTTCACTGAAAGGGTTATTAAACATTGGAATAGGCTGCCCAGGGAGGTGGTGGATTCACCATCCCTGCAGGTGTTTAAAAAAAAGGGTAGATGTGGTACTTGGGGACATGGTTTAGAAGTGTTTTTTGTCAAGGTAGGTTAATGGTTGGACTTGATGATCTTAAAGGTCCCTTCCAACCTCAGCAGTTCTATGATTGATTCTATGATTCTATGCATAAAGATGACATCAGCTCAGCTGACACATGCTAACTAATGAAGCCATCGAGGGAGCTTAGATTCAGGATCCTGGTTAGATACCTGTTTGAAGAATCACCTTTCTGCTCTGCAGGGAAACAGTGACCCAGTGAAAGATCTAAGAAAGAGGCAGGGAATTAGATGCCTCTCTCTCCCCCACAACAGGCCAGGCTGGATGGGGCTTTGAGCAACCTGGTCTAGTGAGAGGTGTCCCTGCCCATGGCAGGGGAGTTGGAACTCGATGATCTTTAAAGTCCCTTCCAACCTAAACCATTCTATGATTTTATGATTCTATGAACAGAAGCTGGAACAGCCCTAAGCTTTCCACACTGCACAAAGTGACTTCATGAATCATTGAGTACTCCCTTTCAAGGACTCCCACCTATTTATGCAATGAAAAGCAAACAGAAGTTCTCGCTATGGTTTAATGATGTCATTGCACAACTAATCTGTTTGCTACAAATCCTTGCAGGCTTTCAATTTGCCATCTAAGTTCATACCAGGTTTGTAATTTACACTGTTGAAAGGCAAAACCGACTTGTACCAGTCAGCTGAGTGTGGCCCAAATGGAGGACTCCAGACATGAAAAAATAAAAATCCCATTAACACAGAAAACTTCTACTGCCCTGGGATTTCTTGCCTCTGGCATAAAGAGCTTCTTCCTTGGGATGGTAGTGCAGCACTGGAGCAAGGACCCAGGGACACAGTGTCACCTCCAGCCTTGAAGGTTTCCAAGGCTTTGCTGTACAAAGCTACGTCTGATGTGACCCAGCATATTCCTGCTTCAAGTGGGAGGTCAGAGTATAGCCCTTTGCAACCAACATTTCTATGATCCTGTGAGGTCTTCCTGCAACCTCAGCATATTTCTGATGCAAAGAATTTTCCATGCTAGAAATGAGAGGGCATGCAGATTTGCACGGGATGAAAGTATACTTGATCTTTAAATGATCTTTAAATGCAAATGATAGGCATTTGAGAGGGACGTATTAATGGACCCATGCAGCTGTGCACAATACTGAGAGCTATTTAGGGGGTAGACCCGGAGAAGACCCTGACTGCTTCCACATGCAGTGATGCCAGCTCTCCTACTAAAGAAGGGAATGTCAGAGAGGGACGGTTGACCTTTAAGACGCCAGCACAGTTGTGTTAAATTTCCCTTCACAGTAAGAAGCCAGTCAAATGTCACCATTCATTGTAGAACTGGTCAAAGCACAGGGCAAAGCTGCTGCATTTTTCACACTAGAGCTTTGAAACAAGCCATTTTTAATTTTCATCCCTCATTCAGGCCAGCAGTTTTAGCATGAAGTCTTCCTCTGCAAAGCAAATCGAGCTATAGAGCATTTTATTCATCCTTCCCAACTTCATGTTTCCATAAAGCAGAAAACATCTATATGAAGACTCTCTCCATGATGGATATAACTGCCAACACTGAGTCACATGTTATTTCACATGACGACGGGCACTGTCATCTTAATTCAGTTTCATATACCGCAAATTGATTTCTTTGCAGGAGAGGAACAGTTGTTAAGTGTTGTGTACTCTTTCATGTTAGAGCTGCCCCTTTTACCTTCTCATTGAAAAGTATCCTCTGTTAGTCCAGGTTATGAATCAAGCTTCGTATTAGTCTCACCACACTGCTCTGCACCAGCGTGACTAATGCTTGCCCTTTAAACATCCTGTGACACTTCTAACAAACTTGGCTGGGACTGAGCAAATTCAGTCTGGGAAAGGCAAGCCTGAATAGCCCTCACATCATCAAGCTCTTGAGTACTTGTTCGGTTCCCTTCTCATTCAATTCTAGGGTTATTTAGATCTGGCAGCTCCCAAAAAGGGATGGAGAAGGGATTCCTGAGGTGCCATCAGTAGGACAGCTGAAGGGAGCCAGAGGCAGCCTACCCTGGGGTCCCACAAGGCGCAGGGCTGCTGTAGTTGTGAATCTCTCTGGGATCCACAGATGCACGTAGGCAGCTCGTACCAGGCTGAAATGTTATTTTGCTCAGTGTGGAGCATGCCTCTAGGGAAATACAACAGGGCTTCTACTTCCCAAGGGAAACAGAACAGGACCCGGGTGCAGATAAATCCTACAGACATTCTCCAGCCTCTGACTTTTAATTTCATTAGTACATAAACTTAATTAAAAAATAAAAACAAACAAACAAAAAAAAACAAACAAACAAACAAAAACAAAAAACAAACCCTTTTGTATTAGTTTCTTTTCTAAAAAGTAAAGCCTCTCCTTGTGGTGGTTTTGGAATGACCTCAAAATATGAAAAGTGGATGCCTGATGCAGAAATAGTTGGATTTTGTAAAGCACCTGGAACTACAGCTTTTGAGTTTTAGTTTCAGCGGGTTCCCAGTCAGACACCTGTGATATTGATTTAATTGTCAGCATTGTTAACAATTTTACAGCTCAAAGAAGGGATAAGAATTCTAACATTCAAGTGCTCTGCGAGTCCTCAAAATGTGAGCCTGTGCATGTATGCAAATGTGTGTGTAGGGATAGAAAAAGAGAGGAAAATGAAAGAAACATAGACCACCACCATATGTATAGTGAATTCAGAGGGTGATCAGTTTACTTTTCTGTAAGAAATTTTCTGTAAAGAAGGGGCTCAACATTTAAGAAGCTGACTTTTAGGCAGCTTTGCCATTCACAAAATCTGGCGTCAAGTGAAGAGTCTCAGGAGAGGTTATGAACCAACAACTTCAGAGTGGGCGGTAAAATTAGACAAAATCAATCTTTCCGTCCCTCAGAGCAGACACAGCAGCAGGTGTGGGTGGGGACTGAAGGTGCACCGCAAGGGAACACAAACAGCCTAAAAATACACCTTCCAAGGAATAATGATATCATATCTTGTTGCCAACGCTGACATAATGCTCATGCTGTCTGCAAAATCCTTGTGCTCCAAGCAACCCCTCCTGAAGCCTAGAAAAGAATAGGCACTGAGAAAAGAGACAAACTTTTCTTTTAAATTTCCTTCTGTGTGGAACTGGCTCGGTTCTAAAGTGAGCGCTATGGAAATAGACAGGCCCTATTGAAAATTTCTAAAAAGGAAAACCGTCACCTCCAATTATTTTGCCATGTGCTGAAAATATCTTGATCTTAAAATATCTTGAGAAAGACCCTGAGACTGAAAAAGTAATGCCTTTGCTCTCACCATGTGCTGGTGGTGCTTCTTGTCCCTCACTTTGTGAACTCCAAATTCAAAGAAAAATCAGTAAGAAACGAAAATTGATGACAAAGACCTCAATACCCTGAAAATCATTGCTCTGCTCCTCAAGGAACATCACTGTGAAAATGGCCACGCTGATGTCAACTCAGAAGAAGGTAACAATTGTGTCCTGTGTTTTGGTGCTAGCAGGTATCGCAGGGAAGAAATTGATTTCCGCTCATTGATTTCTGCTACACTGATGGTGTGAGATACCATCTTATCTTTTATACGCGTTAGTGAACATGGTTAAAAAACAGTGTCTCTTCAAAGCATCCTTCCTGTGAGACAGGTTATTATCCAGTTCCTACAAGGCCAAGAGCAAATCATACTAACATGACCAGATTACAAAGAGACTTAAATCTTTCCTGTGATGTAGTGGCTCATCCTTAGGTGTATGTGCCAGCAGCACATCTACTGATCTGCCTGTAGTAACTCTGATCTTTCTCTTTGGTTAAAGATCTTTTAGGTACACTGGATTATGTAAAACATTGCATACAATCTCGTACCGATCTTCCCTTACCTTGCCATATCTCTATCGTGAGTATTTTATAGTGTTCAGAAATGTATTAGTTGGACCGCAGGAGCCATAGAAAGCAGCTATTTCTATAACTTTTTGAAAGAACCTGATAAATTCCTCTAACTATGTTCATAGGGAGAAACTGAAGACGCCTCTTCTCATTGCTTGGTGGGTATGTGTGAGCCTGGTAAAAGGGACATCCCCAGTCAGAGAGGGCTGTGTCTGGACTTACACAATACATCAGCTCTTTAATCTAACGATCCTCCTAAATTCTCTGGACACAGCCTCCTTACCTGGGTATGCAAGATCCTAATGAGGGTTAATGGCTTTTTCTTTGGCCGGCGAGAGCCCTGGCTGCTATGCGTTGTGAGCTGAGGCACAGAGAAACCTCGGTAACGGTCAAAAGTCACAGGAGAAGTCATAGGGAAGTGGAACTGAACATGACTAAATGAACCCAGTGTCCAGATCACGAGGCACAGCCCTAAAGAGCTTACACAGCTCGTAGCAAAACAAGCGAGGATGACAAATATTTATGTAATGTGTATTTGGAATGCAAATTGGGTAATGCAGTGCAAAAGTTCCCTGTGATAACAGCAGGGTTTGCTTAAGGGTATAGGGATTCTCATTCCATAAGGCAGCACCTACCACAGTTCTATTTGACGTGCGTTCCCCCACCCTCTGAGGTGGCCCCCCAGGCACATCTGACTGTCACTATAGAGCCAGTAGGTAAAATAAAAGCTCAGCCTCTCGCTGCCACTCCATTCAAGGGAATTGTTTGGATCTGGTCGTTGGGTTTGCTTGTTTTCAAAATGATGATGTGACTGTTATTGGAAAGATGAGTCAGTGAAGTGAGTTTTGTTGTTCTGGACGTGAGGGTTATTGGCTGCTTTTTAAAAAAAATGTAACCCCAAGGGGCCTCAGGGCAGCCTCTGAACCCAGTTTTGGCTCCACGCTCTAACATTATCCTCGAAAAAGACAAATATCCTGAGCCATCTGGTGTCTGTGTCTGTGTTTAATAGATCTTTCTCTTGCCTCAAGTAAGAGGGTTTCGTTTGATCAAAAGCGGGTGAACCATAAACATATGACACTAAACTGTATTATTTCATAGTAAAAGAGTAGAAGCAGCAGCATATTTGAGCGCAAGGTAATGCTAATTTTGGCTGGTGTACTTTGCTATTTTCAATCTCCACAATATCAGCCATGTGATACGGTAAAACTTCCTTTCCCTCCGAACGCCCTCCGGAATCTGAGAAAAAGGAAGCAGCTAAATATCAAATGACAAAAATTACTTCTTAAGTGGGCATCATTTTTAAACTGCATGCTTTTAGACTACTAGAAGAGTGTTTTTCTTGGATCAGAGTTACAATGCTGAACACAGCTATGCTAAAATGGAAATGCCTGGTTTTTGAAAGTTTAATAACAGAGTAGATACAGAGAATTTTGAACATTTGCACTGTCTTCGTAACCTCCAGGTTGTTTTTTTTTTTTCTCTTACACACATAAGCCCCAAAGCCTGTGCCTCTGCTGCAAAACCTCACGTGGAGTACCGTGTGTGATTTCAGGCTCCCCAGTACAAGACAGACACTGATATACTGCTGTAAGTCCTGCAGAGCACCCCCAAGGTGTCTGGGGTTGGAGCATCGGTTGTATTTTGGAGGTGTGCAGACGCTCCTTTCCATTTAAATTATTTTATTATTCTATCCTTTTCCCCTTCTTTTTCCTTCTCTGTGAACAGTACATACCATCCTGATAAGCCTATTGACTCCACCCCATTTTTGCAAATAAGGATGCACAGCCCAGGCAGTGATTTGACCTCACCAGGTTGCTAGGTGTGTTTTGAGACAGTGCTTTGGTACCTTAAAAACTGAAACCTGCCCCCTTTTTTGGCAGAGGGAGCCTGGTAAAAAGCCCTACAGGAGTTTGCAAAGGTCAGTAAGGCTCATTGCTGCGACTGCCAATTCAGAGCCACCATCTCCCCTTCCCATTTCAGAGCTTTAGCGAACACCACTGTCTTCTAGGGTCAGGCAGATTGATTTCCCCAGTCCCCCAAAGTTCCCCTGGTACTGTCTGTCCAATATGTATTAAAGATATTTTATATCAAAACAGGTCAGAATTAAGCTTTCTAGAGCATAATACCTCTCTCTTTTGACTTTGTTCTCCTTTTCTCGTTTATTCTCCCTTACTTATTAATTCTTCCTCTGCAACTTTCTTTTTCACTCTCCCATTTTTATTTTTAATACTTTACTAAGTTTGCTTACTCTTTGATCTCCAAGAAGATTTCTTCAACCCTCCTTTTCTTACAAAATCCCTTTTCTTCTAACTCTGTTTCTGATTTTAGCCTCTTTCTTCACTGCTACCATTTCTGCTCTTATTCTTTCTTCTCTTCTCCCTCTTTGAAAATAAATAACCGTCTCTTAAGTCTCTTTTCCTACCTTCCCCATCTTCTCATATTTTCTCACCCGTGTCTCCCGTCTCCTTTTGTGCTCTAACCCTTTTTCTCTTTCACGTGGCTTCCCCATCACTCCATATTCCAGGCTGTTTCTCCACTATTGCCTCCCAGTTCGTTTTCCCTGTCACTTATTGTGTCTCTAAATAACTGGCCAAGAGTTTGAAGCTTTTTCCACTTTCCTCCTCCATGGAGAAGGGTGCTGAGAAAAACCTGTCCTTTGTCCCACCTGTTGGTATTGGCTGTGTGACATTATTCTTTTGCCACCACAATACTTCTAAATTGTGAGTGAAGTTGCTAAGGCATGACAGGGGTCCTTCCCCTTCAGCAAACTCTGCTGTGTTTCCACTCCAACTCTATTTTTCTCCTTCTGTCTACACTGGTCTTGCCAGATAACCTAATAAGATGGTACGTCATGTCTGTCTGTCTCCTCCTTTTAGAAGCTGCTGCTCACCATGTTCCCAGTGGACACCTTTAAATAATTATTAATATTATTTAGAGCCCTCCCAAAGACTCCTGAGCAAACCACACAGTTCTCCCTCCCTAAAATACAGTAACATCATCTTGAGGTGGGTTTTCCCCAGACAGAAGATGAAAACACCCATCTCTCTATTTCCCTGCAAGACAAGCCAAACACGGCACTCTTCTGCGCATGGTGCTCCAAGGGAGTGGCTCACACCATCCTCTCCGTATAAAATCACATCCCAAATGTTTTTTGTTGCCAGTGACTTAAGTATATTTCCAGAAAAGCACCTCAGAACATGAAAGAAAAGACACCAGAAAAATAAGCATTTAAGAGCTGTGCTTTGCTTTCCGTCCAACGTTAATTTTTGGATTCTCTGAAACTACAGATGGATGACAAGAAACACAGAATATTGAGAGAGTGTAATAATCTTGTGCAAACCTCTCACACCCACGCACTCTCCCTTTTCTGGATCTGGCTGACTCATACAAGTCAACTTCAGGGAAAAAAATTACTTTAAAAAAGCGCATTCCCCCAGCAACTAATCTCCCGTGGATATAAGGAAGGTGCTTCTTTGATCTCACCTTGCTAGGACAGCCAAAACAGCACTGGCAGGTACAAATGCGGAATTAGGGAAAGAAAGCCTCACTCAGCAGATGATCCCTCTTCCTCAGGTGTATTTGTTTTAACACGGCACTCAGGGTTCAGCGGCTGCAGTAGGATTAGAGGGTGACTCAGGAGGGAAAGTTCAGGGGAGTTTGTAGACCATCTGCTGTGTACCTTTTTATGCCAGCTGTCTTATTCTTCTTTACCCACTCTGGCAAGATCGGCGAGTAAGTTCCCTTATGCCAAATGCGAATATTTAAGTTGCTGGATAACTCCATTCAAATTTGTTTCCATCTCTTAAGGAACAAGGCATCCTTTTCATCCTTTCAAGCCCTTTCAACCACTTTCTCTTAGCTCCTATCCAATGCTTTTACATTAAAAACCCAGGGATAATATTTCTGCACAACAGGGGTATACATGCAAAAAGGATTCTGGTGTTGGGATCACCAAACCAACCCTGAAAAGAGAGGATCTGGAGCCAGGAAAAGGGTAGCTGCACCTCTAACATTGCTTCCAAAAGATGGACAAGACACCTTGCAGGTAGCACTGCAGGTGCTCTGCTTCTGGGACTCAAGCTAGTGTTTCCCCTTGGCATCACACTGGCTCCTGTGCATGTATCCAGCTCCACAGACCTAAGGCGGGGATTTTTAACAGCATGCACAGCCCAGACATGCCCTCAGATGTATCCAAACCCCTTGGCAAGCTCTCTTCCTCTGAGTTGAAAATTCCGGTAAATCCATGTGTGTGACCTCTGATCTTGAGGAAAGTACCAGGATATGTCCAGTAATAGCTAATAGTAATCAGTTACACAGACCGCCATTTAGTTACACTCTGAGAGATTCAGGGGAAACTCTCAGTAAAAGCAGACTTTAATATTCATTAAAGTCTCTTCAAAGACTGTTTTCTCTAGCAACCACAATGAACTTTGCAGGGTAGAAAAGACAGACTTTCTTTTTCTTTTGCAGGAAAACACAGCTTTCAATTAAGAGAGTACCACTGTCATACAGATTTGGACATGAAAACGACAAATTGCTTTCCATGTTCATTTCTTAGTAATGTCTCCCATCCACCTCTGTATTTCCCTGCAATAATGGAGATAATTGAATTCCCTCTGCGAGTTGGGTAAACTGAAATTGTGGATCGGAGCATCTTTTCCCTACACAGCCCAAAGTGCTAGCAGAGAGCACCTGGTCAGGAAGGTTAGGATGGGATGGGTATCTATCTTGCTGCATTTCACTCACAGGGGGGAACTACCAATTCCACTGAACTCAGCATCCAAGAGTTTGGTGGCACCGGGATGCCAGCTCTGATTTCCTGCTCGAAGTTTGATGATTCCTTATCAACACCACTGTCAGTAAGTATTAACTGGCCAGCACATCACAGGCAAATTCACAAGAAAAAACCCATTACTGCGTCACCATTCCCGTCTTACCAATTTTCGGTACCTGACTTAGGTGCCTAAATTAGAAAACCAGCCTCCCTAGCTCCTTTGGCAGTCAACGGAAAGGGGAAAGTCACTCCCAAGGACAACTCAGAGTAAGGAACTGGTACTCAGGCGTGTTGTCCTCCATTAATTGTATAGGAAAATGAAGCTCTTGTTCGGATGTTCACACTTAGCTTCTGTACCTCTCTTCCCTCTACTTTTAATTTCTTATCTGGAGAAGAAGTCTCTCCAACACCAATAATCTGACAACCTGACTGTTCTAAACCATCGGGCTGAAAAATAATTTTAAAGAGGCAAGACTATTTCACAGTTAAAGCCAAAACTGTTATCAGTATCGATGCTTCCGTTGACATCTTTAGCAGCTCTCCTGCAGACTGGGAAAGCACAAGGTCGGAAAAAAACCCAAACCTTTTCTCTCTGCAGTAAGATAGGAGAATCACCAGGGAGCCTTGACCATGCTCTGTGCAATCAATGTGGTGCAGCTGAGCTTAGCTTGGACTCGTGCATTCCTCATAACTTGTCTGTATCTCCTGTTTATACCCAAAATGGACTTCTTTAATTAAACATTCAGATAGAACAAGGAAAAGACAAATTAGAAAAAACAGAGTTTATAGTAAAATCATGTATGACTTAGCTAGTGGACAGCTGTATTTAATGAACCAGTTGCTAAATCTTAAGAACACCATCTTGCCTCTTAATTGCTATATTTTAGCCAAATAACTCTATCAAGTGTATTTATCACTGAGAGAGTCTGGACTGTAAAATCAATATGGGAGACTATGAGAAGAACAGTTGATTGAAAAAGTAAAGAAGGGAATTGAAATTTTGGGGTTTTTTTTCCTCCATAAAAGAAGAAAGAAAAATATCATTGTCCCATTTTAGAAATTCCTGGGAATCAAACCCACTATTTTACCTATGATGCTGTCAGGAAAAAATTGCTAGAAGGACTGTGTAACTACATCTGCTCTAAAGCAACTGAAGAGCAGCTATTTTGTCTGCAAGACAGAAAATAGTTCTCTGTTTAGGAGGTGGTTTTCTACAGAGGTTAAGCATTATTTTCCTGATATTTTCCTAAAAGGACAATTGGAGAAAACAATCATTTACACATAAAGTAAGATGAATAAAATGGTGTGGATCTAATTCAGGTTGAGAGTATTTCAGAGATTCAAAGCAAATAAAAAAACAACTAACCAGAATGATTTTACAAACCACAAGTAATAGAAATCAAAGGAACTCAGTTAAGGTTAAAATGAGAAATCACATTTAAAACACTCTGTGCTGGTCTCCCAGCAAACATGACGAAGGAAACAAAATTTCAGATGCAACTTAATTTGCCACAACCGACCATATCATAGAATCCTAGAATCATAGAACGGTTTAGGTTGGAAAGGACCTTGAAGATCATCGAGTTCCAACCCCCCTGCTATAGGCAGGGACACCTCACACTAGACCAGGTCACCCAAGGCCACGTCCAGCCTGGCCTTGAACACCTCCAGGGATGGGGCCTCAACAACCTCTCTGGGCAATCTGTTCCAGTGTCTCACCACCCTCACAGTGAAAAACTTCTTCCTAATGTTTAATCTGAACCTGCCCTCTTCCAGTTTAAAGCCATTCCCCCTCGTCCTATCACTGCATGCCCTAGTAAAAAGTCCTTCCCCAGCTCTCCTGTAGGTCCCCTTTAGGTACTGGAAGGCCGCAATAAGATCCCCCCGGAGCCTTCTCTTCTCCAGGCTGAACAGCCCCAACTCTTTCAGCCTCTCCTCATAGGAGAGGTGCTCTAGCCCTCGTATCATCCTCGTGGCTCTCCTCTGGACACGCTCCAGCAGGTCCATATCCTTCTTATGTTGGGGACTCCAGAGCTGGATGCAGTACTCCAGGTGGGGTCTCACGAGAGTGGAGTAGAGGGGCAGAATCACCTCCTTTGACCTGCTGGCCACACTTCTTTTGATGCAGCCCAGGATACAGTCGGCCTTCTGGGCTGCGATTGCACATTGCTGGCTCATGTTGCGCTTAATATAAATATCAATATCAATATGTATATCAATACATCAGTGACCATGAGAAAACAGACCATTTTCCTTTCAGTTATGTGGTCATCACAAATAACTTTGGTCTTCATTAAATCTCTAGAAGAAGATACACTTGGCAAGTTTGCATTAAATAGCACTCTGCAAATCTGTATTCTTATTCTTCATTACTTCATTGCATCTTATTCTTCACATACTGCGACTGCTCACAGTTTTATAAGAATGACAAAACCCAGGGTAAGAGTTTTTACCTATGCAAATCTCCAAAGTCCAGGACACCACACAGTATCACTGACATGAAAAAGCAGAGGCAGGTGGGATGAAAAACATTGTACTTCCAACCAGTGTAATGCACGCAAGCAATTGCAAATAGTCCAAGCGCAAGACCATCTCTACATTTGAGCATACCCATGGTGCAAAGCTAGGGTGAAGGAGGAAGCCATGAAACTGGTGAATCTGCAGCAGCCCTGTAACAATTCCTTGCAAAGTGAACAACATCTATTCCCACCAAGTAGGTTGCCTGGACATTGCACCCTGGTCACTTCTGGATGCTGTACCAAAGCTGTAGGTAGGCACCGCAGCTCTGAGAAGTTTTGAGCTATGCCAGGAACCGGGCAGGGATTGACTTCAGGACTGAGGAGTGAGAGAAACTCCCAGGCAGAGGACTCTTGACTTTTCTTTTACAGTTAGAGTGCAACCCATCCACATCTTTCTCACTTCTGTCTTCAACACAGATGAAATGCACCCAAGAAGTGCCTATTCCTCTTCATCGACTACAAGAAAACCTATAGTGTCTGGCTGATATATAGAACACACACAGCACTGCCAAAGGGACCCACATCAAAATGTCCATGGAGACATGACCTTCACAAGCATCAACCATTCCTATTCATTATTCAGTGGGTCTGACCACTGTCTGCCAGGTTAAGGAGCTACATTAGGTCTTATAGGGTTTTTCTGGGTGGAGAATCTACAAGAAACAGAACTTTTTCAGGAACAGTGGGAGGATAAGTATACGTTTAAAATAGTAACAAATGAGGAAATGAGTCTCATATGTCATGCTAACTGTGAACTCATTCATTGAAGAATTCTAAAAAATGTCACTTCCCTTCCTAACAATGAAAATAGTCTCAAAAGCACTTTGAAATCCCAAATCCAGATATAACAAAGACAAAGCAGTATGGAGTTTGCTTATACACCCAACTGAACTGATCAGAACTTATTTAGTCCTTTTGCACTACAGGAATTAATCTAAAAACTTCAAAAATGGAACAGAGAAGATCATTTCTATTAGCTTTTATGTATCTTCCCACAGAATTCTACCACAAAATAAAATAAATAGTATCTTCCATATTTTTTTAAAGGGCAAAGTATAGAAAAAACTAACAAAGCATAGAAAAATATAGAATTGCTGTGTACAGCTGTATGACATCATCTCAGAATATTGTCTGAGGGTGACAGACTGGAGCCATAAATAATATGTTTCAAAACCCTCTGCGGCAAATGACTTCAATAAGTTGGCTGCAAAGTGAAGAAAACATTACAGCTGAAAGACAATACAGTGGAGATGGAAATTGTCACCACATAAACAGATATTAAGCTGAAAGCCAGATAAAATCATTTATCCTGTGAAATGTATTCATTTTTTTAATAACAAGGAATACCTAATACATGAAATCAAAAGTTTTCTTTTGGTCTCCAGCAATACTGGTGTGTGTTTACATCCTCCAAAGCAGAGGAAGAAGACCACCAAGTGCAGGCAGGCCTTGCAGTCCCTGTGTGGACCCTTCCCAGGGTGCATTTATGTACCTGTCATCCTTTTAATTGTAATTCATCTGACTGTAAATTGTCTGACTGCTGTTCTACAAATCAGCCAGTCGTTCTAAGTCCCCTTTAAAGTCAGTGAGAAAACAGGCATTTTTTGAGTGTATCTTAATATCCCCACAGTCAGGTGGCAAATGCCGGGACAGAAGCAGGCAGCACTCCACGACGAATGTCATGTTGATGTGTGGGCAAATGACCTAAAAATGCTTGTTAATGGTACCTATCCTCTTCTTAGAACTGCTGAACTCAAGTAGTCTAAGTAGATACCAGAGGTAAAAGATGCTCCAGGGATCTGCAGATTAGAGGCATCTCTACTCCTAAGTTATGGCTGGAGCAGGGAACTCCCCCATCGAGAAATGAAAATTGCTGTTACAGCTAATGACCTGCCTCAACACTTTTTGGAGAAGTGCTACTCCACACTGAAGAGACATTGCTTGGAAATGAGTGGGAACCCAACACACACAAACCAGGCAAGCAACTTCTTCTCTGAGTGTGAAAAAAGGTAACTTTATTTATCAAGTGATGAAGTAATACAAACGCACGTACGTATGAAATCATGACATAGACACGGAAAAAAAAAACAATCAGATGATAGTAACAAGGAGGTGAGACAATATTAAGAATGTAAAGAAATTCACATGGCACTATCAGGAGAAACTAGCAGAAATATTTCACAAAAGAGCCCATAGACCATGTGCGGGCTCCACCCGGCGCCCCGGTGGGCTCTGCTGCGCCTGGACCAGAAGAAGGGTCATACACTGTGAGAAGTCAGAGCAGGGCGATGCTGTGAAAGTCTTATGCCTCAGCGCTTGAGACCAGGAGGTCTGTGCAATGTCATTTGCAACCACTATAAGGCCTCTTGGCACAGTTGTGTAAATAAGAACCAGACCCTTTGATTTCAAAATCGGTATTTTTCAAACCTAACAAAGACCCTCTGTGGGAATGACTTAAGCCCACGATAGCTGTGCTGTGGCAAACACAAGCTATTTTGAGTTATTGATTGCATAAACCCATAGGAATATATCTATATTTTTAAATAGATGCCACTTCTCCAAGTAGCATAATGGTTCAGGAGAGTTCATTTTAATGTTTCGTGTGGAAAATAAATTCACTCTGAGAGTGAGATTTAAGTATGGAGAGGACTGAGCAAGAGAGTGAAAAATAAGTAAGACTTCTGTGATTTAACTGTGGGGTGATAGCTACAACCCTGTAATTAATCTACCTAATAAAATAAGAGATAAAATCCCATATACTTTTACCACCCAGAGATATATCTTTAGTGGTGTACCAAAGCCTTTTTCTGTACCACGTACTTCAACTTTCATGACTTGAACTTTGCCATACAGCCCAAAACGTGTGTGCCATTGCTAATGTAGGGAAGGCAAACAGAGATCAACTGGTGTAGAGGATCAAGGAAAAGAGAATGCTTTCCTCGTGAACAAGACACTTCCTTCCAAGTATTTCAGGGACGGTGCACAACGTAGCCTTCATATTTAGCCTTTAAAGCAGATCAGAAATGAGTATCTCTGAAAGACTGCACTTAATATCTTACTGCTTAAAAAAAAAAATGGCTGAAGCAATTTTCAGTCGATTGAGGTTATTTTGTGGAAAATGACAGCAGACTTTCTCATATTTAGAGGATTAATTGCGTTTTTCTGCTTTCTGCACTGATGACTTCTCGATGCCCCATTAGTGGGTTATCAGGAGGCGTTCGCTTGCAGTTGTCCATTCTGACAGTGTCTCACCCACTTTCTATCTCCCCAAGTCAGGGCGGACAGGAAGGTGAGTCAGTAACACCATTACCATTAACTAGCAGCTTGCTCACTCACGATAAGTACCATAGCAAAAATGTAGGAGTGTTTTATTGCTCTCAGTGTACAAATACACTGGTACTAAATTAGGGACTGTTGTTTCAATTTGGCTTTTGTTACCCAGGGTGGACAGAATTTAGCCTACAGTATTTTAGGGAAAAGAAACTACCAGAAAACCATCTCCTCTACATGCGCGACTCTAATTAAACAAGTTAGTAGATCTGCATTCAGATCAGCAGGGAAATTATTTCCTTGTATTTCTTAGGCTAGTGTATGACAAAGAAAAAACAATAATTTTAATGCAGCGTGGCCTGAGACATCTGAAAAGGGGGGTTAAATTTAGAACAGAATAGACCAGCAGTTACCAAACAGTGGTTCATCTAGCGAAACGCTGTCACTGACAGTATCTGGATTGAGATATAAAGCTAAAAAATCCTGTAATGGACAATCCTTAATAGTATATCTCCAGGGGAAGTGTCTTCCTGATCCTAAATAGGAAGTGGCTGACTTTCATCCTGGAACATGAAGTTTTATAACCTCTTCCATGTTATTTTCTATTTAAGGTAGCAGCTGAAATTCTTATTTGACTCCTCCTAAAACTTCTGCCTGAGTAATGAGTTCTGAAAATCTGTGTGCTTTTTGGAGAAACGCATTTAATCAGTTTGAGCTATATTGCCATTTTAACCTCACTGGGAACTCCCTTGAGCTCATGCTTTTGCAGAACCTGAGGAAAATTTTGCATATACCTACTGTATCATCCCTTGTTTGTTTCTTCACAGCATCTAATAGCCTGACCTTTCTGTCTCTGCTCCACACAGCAGCCTATTTTTATTGCTTCCTCTAAACCTTTTTCTGCCGTATTCTTATTTCAGAGACGATCAGAGTTCAAGGCGGTGGCTCCAGCTATATCACTTTCCAACAAGGTTTTCTAACATGCTGCTGGACATAGTGTCCCCTTCCACTAACATAAGGCTCCTTGGCAGACTGTCTGCAGGCAACAAAAGCGTGCCTAGAAAAGTGAAAAAGTGGTCTAAGAGGTGTGTGAAAGCCTATATTGCAGGTTCTCTGTCTAAGAGCCCACAAGACCAGTCTTGCAGCTATTTGGGGGTTACTCTCACAGTATGCACAAATTGCTCCCAAGAGAGACACTGATTGTTTCTGCAACAACGTAATATCATAGCATGGTCCACATTAGCCTTTAGCGTTCCTGACATAGCCCAAATCTTTTCGACACACACCTTGCATCAAATGCCCTTGCAGCCTGAAACGTGGAAACACCTGATACTGGAATAAACATAAGTTCTTCAGCTATTGCACATTAAAATTCTTTAGCAAGAATATGGAAATTCTTTCTCCACAGAAAGAAAATGTCTTTAGTGAGGCCAGCAGCCCTGAGAACAAGACCTAAAATCCCAAACAAACCATGATTTGTAAGAGGTTGTGAGGCTGGAGGAGTCTGATTGCTTTTCATAAAAATCCTTGAAGAAATAGGATGTCATCAATAAAAATATAAACATGCACTAAATGATTGGAACATAACTTGAGATAGGCAAAATAATCTTATCCTGTGTGCTGAGACAGATCTGTCTAGACTGCTTTCCTTATCTTGCAGCCAAACTGTTCTCCCCGTAGCAGTCAGTTATACCTTTCAGTAGGCTCTCTGTCCAGACACACAAAAATATCCAGGGGAGGAGCTCTGTAAAAGCACATGTTCTGTTAGGGAAAAGCTGTTGGAACCGTGTCACCAGATAAAGACGATTTCTTTCAAGCACCTTAGGTTAGAGTGATTAATGAACATGCCATAGTGGCAGCAGCAGAAAGAAATTACAGAAAATAATCTTAAGTTGGAGAGTGGAACAAGGAAAACACTCAAAGGAGCTGGATCCCTACAGATATACAGAAGGCAACAAAAAAAAAATTTATACATTGCATCATTCTATATCTTCAGTCATTAAGTCTTTGAGTGGAAAGAAAGATTGTAAGAGACTTTTACATCTGACACTAGCCAACTAGGGCGGACTCGGTCTTTATCCATTCTCATTTAAAGTCAGAGGGAAGAAAAAAACACAGAATGGGAAAAAAAATGAGGTGGGCTGCACCGCACTGAAAATAAAACATAAGAATAGCGTCTAAACCAAGGGTACAAAAAATGATACCAAAATGGAAGGATTTGTGACTGATCTAAGACTGAAGACCCAATATCCTGGAAGAAAAGAGGAGAAAGAGTTAACCAAGTTTTCAATGACAGGCCACACTGTGACTAGAATCTGAAATTGGGAAAAAACACATAAATCTCATGCCTTTTACCAGGAAACCCAAAATTAACATTTCACCAGACATCTCAAATTTTGCATAAAACAACTTGCTTACTCCAGAAAAATGTTTCTGTAGTGAGGACCATGCTTTAATACCCTCAGCAAGATGAAAACCCAAAACACTACATGAAAAGACGTCTGAAGCAAACAACGTTTTTTTTCATTTTAAGTGTGACATTGACGCTCCACATCAATTACTGGTATGAAGAACACAGACTTACACTTAAAACTCAAACCTTAAATTTAAAATATTATGAAAACCAGAGGGAGGGGGAGAGAATTATTTAAGAAGCATTATGATAATGATGAAGTTCCTGTAGTGCTGAAGTTCCTATGTCCATATTTTAATAAACTCTCAGAACATTGAAGTGCTTACAATAGAAAGAAAACGGTCATGAAGAAAATGCGTGAAAGGTAATAGCTGTTTCTTGTGGGTTTGATGCCTATTTCTCAGCCAAAAGTTTCAAATCACAGCTTTGCCCACAGAGAGCTCCACTACATCCCAGATTTCACCTTTCCAAAAGCGAATCTGATCTGCAAACACGAACAGGTATTTCTTGCACAATCCAGGATGTGACAGTGGTGGAACTTCCCACGGTGACACAGAGCTTAAGGGCTGTCTACTGAGGCAAGAAGGTCATGCTGACTACGTAGATTGTGTCCCTGGACTCTTCTCACTTGCCTGGGGCCTTTGGAGTGGTGCTTTTCTACCCTGGAACAAATGGGGAGTGATTCCTAGAAGACCAAAAACCATGCAGAAGAAATACAATTTTCTCTTTTTAAGCTATCATCAGCTACATTTCAAGCTGTGTGAGCCCCGTTTCCAAAGACAGGTCCTTCCAAGAAATGCAAGGCTGCTATCATTTGGAAGGTCACCGTACGAGAAATCTGCTTGAGTTCTGATCACTGAACATACCCATTGCTTGGATTCAAAGAATATTTCAAGTTAAAAAACATCAAACAGAAGTTCAGACTATTTATTTGTATCCCTTTTTGTTTCTTATTTTTAATAGTCTATTAGAGAGCACTTGTCATTTGTGTACTTGTTTGTAGGGACATGCAAAAATAAACAGAAGCTGCTCAATTCTATAGTCAGTGGAGTCTCCTAGGTTGCACAGAAGTATCTGTAGTAGTATTCAGAATCAGCCACATACAAGGTTTAACTACCTACTGTGCCTGCTTGAAGTGTATGGAAATATTACAGGTTACTTGGGAGAAAATTAAAAGAGAATTAAATAGTTTTCAGTGTTAAAACAGAATCAGCTAGAACCAAACACGTGCTTCAAGGAAAACAAAAGGATTTCACTTCACTGAGCAATTTTTCCTGGCAAGAATCTAACACCATAGCAGGTTGCGTTTTCTGCTCATGCCGCAGGTACACTAATGCTCATCACCAACTATATCAACATACAGAACTGGACAAAACCTTGGCTGGGGCCTTTGCTTTCAAAGGGGTAGTTTTTCCTTACAGATTAACACAACATAATTTAATTTCTTTATAGTCTATTCTTTGTTACTTTTTTTTTTCACAGACAAAATATAAAAGCAGATGTAGATGAAAACAGGCATAGTGGGTCAGACAAAAGAGCAGTTCTTTGTAAAAGTCCGGCATCCTGTCTCCAACAATGGCCAACAGCAATGCAATGGGCAACTGCACAGCAATACATCTCCCTAATATTTTCCCAGCCCTTAGCAATTTGTGGCTCAGAGACTCCTAAGCCAGAGGTGGTGTCTTTGTTTTTAATAGCCTTTCATGGCATAGGCTATTCCCCTTCTTCATCCTGCCATGTTCCACACTTTTCTGCAACAAATTTGATTGCATAAACCAAGTGACCAGCTAAATATTTCAGTTTGCCCAAGAGTTGTGTGTATGTTAGCCAGCACCATTCTTACCAAATGAGCAGTGACCACACAAAAGCAATATGTATTCCCCAGGGGCTAAAACAAATTCACTTACAACACACGATGATTAAAAAGGAGGAAACTACAATTCCAACAACAATACGGCCAGCTTCTACTGCTTGTAGCACTGAGCTGCCTTTGCTATTTCCTGCCACAGGAACCAATTGCCAGTTGCTTGACACTGTTAACATTTCTGAGACACCTCATCAACCATGACTTGAGCTTTTTCCTTGCGCAGAACTTCAGAAAACAAGACTGTTCTTTGTGCTCATCCTGGTTTGAAGATTTTTTGAATGGCTCCATTATTCTGAAGCTAGTGAAGTATACTTGACTTTCACTGTCACAGAGTTTTTAGGTGCAAGCAGTATTTGTCTAATCATACAGATGATGCTTTCACACCGTCTGGATACTTCATTTGGAAGAAAAAGACTTGAAATAAATATGAGAGGAACCAGCTTTCTCCAAGCCACCATGAAGCAGTTAAATTCTTCCAGAAAACCACAGAGAATGTTGGCAACATGCTAAATATTCCGTCTTCTTGGGGGGAAAAAAAAAAAAAGAAGAAAACAGGAAAATCTGAATGAAGAGAGTAATTAGTATTCTGTGAGCACATTGAACTCAGGCTGTTATCTTGCCAGACAAGGACTTGCACTGCGAGGCCTTTTTACTGAACAAGCTTGAAATACAACCTTATGTGAAGAGGTTGATGAAAACTTTCTTCAACTTCTTTGTTTGCAAGCACAACATGAGCCTGGTATTTCAAAAGGCTGGAAAAAAAGAGTCACAGCAGAAACCCCAAACCCAGCATTTCAGGGCGAGATAATGGAAATCCTGTGTGTCTGAAAACTCCTGAAGTTAGAGACAGAGCTGCTCAAATGGGAAAGGTAACTTCCTTGCTACTCAACTCGGTCAAAAAGTCCTAAACACGGTCAGCCCATCCTAAACTCTGCCAGGTACAACTCTTTCACCAAAAGAAAGCTGATCTTCCAGAAAATTCACACTTGATACTCAAGTGATCCATCAGATGAAAGCCACCATTTATTCTGAGAGCAAATCTGGAAAAATCCAAACTTGGGCATGAAATTCCTGAATATTCAAGAAAGAAAAAGCTTCTAAATAAATACGGACTGGTCACCTAGCCACTTACACTCTGCACATGAATTTTGTAAGTCTTTCTGTTGCATACAATTGGTCTTTTAACATCTAACTTTTCGCCACGGTTTGAAAAGGAAGGCCACAAAATTATTTCCAACCAACTCCAAGCAGAAGCATGAATTCAAAGTATGCTTCTGGTAAACATTCTGATTACAACCAGGGCTGACTGATTATTCAGATTTATCTATCGCAAGCCAACTGTTAACTAGGAGATCATTAAAGACAGTTCAGAAATATCTCAGCTCGCAAAGCCAAAACAAACTGTGTTTTCTAAAAGTGGTGAGGTCAGTAAATACTGCTTTGTTGGTGTCTACAACCACTGCTTTACATATCGTTTCAAGGCAGCAGATAATATGAAATCATAGCTTTAATTCATGATGGGGAAGTCACTGTTCAACTAGTGGCTGACTTCCACAAATAAAGATTGACAAAGTACAAAATGATCTGTTTCAAGAATGCCAAGGTGATTGTCTGGAATTTTTCACCGTTTGTATGCGGGGGTTTTGACTTGAGTTTTAAAAGTAATGTTATAACAAGTAGTTTTGTGCCGTGTATGTATTTTTCCATTTTAATACAGTGAGATAAATGAACTTGGGTCTAAACTGGGTAGTTCCTCTTCCTGTGCATGTAATCCCCAACTTTCTGGTTGGCAAATAAACATATCAGAAACTAAATGTCACACAATTAGACCGCTCTGCCAGCTGGGCTCCAGCTAATGTTTTCAAAGTCTAAATCTTGGAACCAAGTTTGAAAATTTTTTACTAATTAATTTTTTCTCATAGAGTTTGGTTTGATTTAGCACCTGAACATCTTAAGCCGACAATCTGCCATGCCTGTTCTTGTTAAGCAACACTCAATTCTGGAAGTAATCCCATTGAAATCAGTGGAATTTATTCCAGAAAATGAGATGGATCAGTAAGCGGGGAAATGGCAGTTTCCAGCTAACCTCTGAATTTGACAAACTGCAATTTCCCGCAAATTCTTGATACTGTGTTAGAGTTACTTCTGTAATAAAGGAGTTGAATGGTTGAATTTTGTTGTCAGAGACTGGATTAGCATTTTTATCCATTTAAACCTCACATTCATTTTGGTACCATCATTCTAAAATTTCAGCTGGTTTAATCCTGTCAGAGAATGACATACTTCATCATCCATGTCCTGAAAAGCAGGTAAAGAAGCCAAAGAGCATGGATTTGTGTCTTTTTAAGGTGTCCATCAGCATTTTGACAAAAGTATGGTAAAATACATCACACAATATTTATTCTTGAACAGGTGTCAAAAAACAGTTACAGACAAGATAAACATTTTATTATACGTCATTGCTCAATGTGTTTTGAATTCTACTAGTTTGCCAAATTCTGTAAAAACACAGCTGATCATATCAATTATCTCTCAGACTCCTTTTTCCCCACAAACACATATTTTACCATTGAAATAAATCATGCCTAGCATCAAACGATTTTCATCAAACTTTGACTTTGATACATCGTTCTGATATTAAAGTGGGATTTTTACAGTTCAGATCCTTTCATACAAATCAGAAACCAGCAAATTATTTATACTGATCAGCAGACTCTTTGAAAGCTATCTGGACAAGTACGATGAGTGTTATGCAGCTCAGGTGAAGATGCAGTATACCTAAGATAACACGGAGAAATCAGTAACTCAATTTTGTGATAATTAAGTTTTCTACAATTTTTTACCAATACATCAAAATTAAACCTCACTCACCTTATAAAGGTGCTATTATCTTATAGCTTGTTTATGTTAGGGGAGCTACGTTCATGCATTAGTTGCCTGTTTTAGAAAATAAACCCTGTCTGTACTTCTCTAATTGTTTTATATTACACACATGCTACTTGTCTGGTAGAAGACAGTGGTGCTACTGACCTCATGGCTTTCATAGTTCATAAGACAATGCTGCCCTTCTAGTCCATGAGACCATGGTAAATGTTCCTATTAGGGTTTTCAGCTGAAGTTTGGATGATAAACCTGTCTGTTGGTGGCACAAAAGACACCATAAAGTTTGACTGGGGGTTCATTGACCTGCATTTGACAACCACTGCCTTTACAGGCCTGAGGAGCTCCATGTGACAACAGCAGATCTGCCACTACCAAGAGTGGTCCCGGTTCTCCCTTCTGGCACAGGTATGACAGGTGACCTACAAATTTGGCTGGAGGTGTAAAGACAGTTCATTCACTATGGAGGGGGGTGCTGTGTGTAGAATTGCTGAACCCTCAAACACAAGCCATGCTATTTTAACTTTAGAAGTGGAGGTTCTCCCCCTTTCCTGCAAGGATGGAGAGAACTGGAGAACTGGATCAAGTGACGTAGATTTTAAAACCAGCATGAGTTGCCTGATTCTGATCCCAGGTGCTACATTTCTACATATTTTGCTGAGTAAATACAACTTAATGCAAACATGAAATAATGACTGTTATAACACCAATTCTTCACAGTTCTCTAGAGATAGTACCTTTATTTGACTGAAGAAATGAGAGCCACAGAACGGGGTCATTACTATACAGTCAAGACTGTATCTTAAAACGGTACTCTTGAAAACATTCCCCTGATGAATTTATCTCCTCTCCTCTATCAGCTTTAGCTACATCAACTTTGTAAATGTTCATCATTAGCATTTGGATGTATATCTGGTACGATACTGTAAAGAAATTCCTTCTCCATGGTTCCTTCGGGCAAGTTCTGCAATGGATGAAAGCAAAAGCATTTGGTCAATCATCTAGAAGTAGCTGAGATCTGTACAGACCATTTAGACTGGTAAATAATCCCAATCTCATTTAGTTTTTAGAAAAACCCATGTATGCACGAGTCCCTTAAAAGAGATAAGGACGTCACTATATTGGTTCTCCCATGCCTTCCACCCACTTTTAATATTACTCAGAATGATTTTCAGCTGACTTTAATTGGTCTTCCAGCAGAAAACGGAATTTTATACACACATATTTATATATCTATGACCTAAAAAGGAAGGAAGCAGACAAATGATTTTGTCATGCAATGCAAACTTACATACCCCCAGGACCAGTGTTTGGATGGGGAGAAGAGTCCAAAACACTCTCAGCTTTTCCTTGTCCCAGCTGTATGTCTGCACCCATACACCCAAAACATTGCACTGATTTCTTAATTTCACCTGCAAGGTGAAACATGAGGGAGCAGCACCCCTAGGAAGCCAGGGGAAGGCATGAGGGATGCTCTTTCCCAGGGCTCTCAGGCAGTGGGGCATGTACAATCAGTGCTGCATGCACCAATTCAAAACTGTGTGGTCTGACACAAAGCCAGCATCTGTGGCTGCATACAATGATGCCCATGGCCACCACTGCCACCACTGTTCCTGCCCCCCTCTCCCCCCCCAAAGAGTGGTGCAAAAGCAACTGCGGAAAACCTTTGCTATATTCCACCAAAACTGTTGGCTAATTCTGGAAACCCACATTGAAACTGGAGTAAGGTAGGAAAATCAGTGATCTCCTAACTGCTGCAATTGGCAAAGATCTCCGGTTTTATGCCCCTGGATAATGCCACAAATGCTGTGCAGTGGCATTTGTTCAGCCCTGACTCATAGACAGACGAATGCCACTGAATGAATCACCGGCAGCACTTTCCGCAGTACCTAACGAGGTAGCTCATCCAAATATTGATCAGGCCTAAGTCTCTCTAGTTTTTGAGATCTGACATACCATAGTCCAGGACGCTCTTCACTAGTGAACACCAGAGTTGTGGAAAGGGGGCCTACAGTAACCAACCAAGATGGCAAAACATCAGTTGGTGCATCTTTTGTTGGTAGGAGCTACCTTCTGCCTGCTGTTAAGCTGTAGAAATGATATGAACACTGCTGAAATGCAAGAGAAATAGCAACTTATTGACTTAGTAACAGAGAACTTCAAGGCAAATTAACAAAATCACTTTATAAAACATCTCATTCTGTTCAGTCCACTGCTGCAGAAGGTCATTAAGCTAAACATTGTAGTAAAATCATTTGAGTCCATAACGGTTGAAAGGACAAACATTAAACAAAGGATAATCACAAATTAGCATTCAGGACATCAGCTGAACATTGAAGGTGTTGAGGGACAATAGCTCTTCCCTGCGTAAGTGCCTGGAAAAGCACGTTTCTTCCCCTTTCCCCTCCAACGTCAGACGTTACGTGCCTGGACACCGGGCGAGGCGCACTGCTGGTGCTCACAGTCGCTGAAGCTCTGCTCGGCCCCCGGGCAGGTGGGCTGAAAGCCCTGTGACTTTTGCTGTGGTAATGGCTGCCTCAGTGTACAGGGAAGGGGCAGTCCTCCTTACCCTTCACACTGCAAAGCAAGGGCCCAGCCTGGGTCAGGGCCAGGGCCAGGGCCAGGCCCCAGGGCCGAGGCCTAGGCTAAGGTGCAGCCCCAGGCCCCAGGCCCAAGACCCGTCCCAGGCCCCAGCCCCACACCTCTACCCCACCGACACCACCCCGCCCGCCCCTCAGGCTCCGCCCCTCAAGGCCCCGTTAGCCCCGCCCATAGCTCTGACCCCGCCCTTCCCTCCCAAAGACACTCCCCCCTCCGGAACGTGAGCTTTCCGCGCAGGCGCACTGCGCTCCGGAGTCAACTGCCCCCTCGCGGCCCCTCCCAGCCCTCCACAAAGATGGCGGCCGCGCGGCGGCGGGTGAGGTGGAGGGGATTGCTGAGGCGGCTGGGCGAAGGTGGTGGCCTCAGCAGTAGCAGTGGTGGCGGCCGTGGGAGGCAGTGACAGGTGCGGCGAGGGGAGGAAAAGGCGGCAGAGCGGCGGCGGCCGAAGCGCAGGTACCTCAAGTGGGCGGGTAAAGGGGTGGGGGAAGCGGCTGGCGCGGCGCCGCCCCTGCCTGAGCTGCGCCATCGGGAACTCCCCTCCGCTCCCCGCCCTGGTGCCGCTGCCCGCCGGTGGCGGAGACCGAACCGTTAGCCGGGAGAGCCGGCGGGGCCATGGCGGTGAGTAGGCGCGCTCGCCGCCCCGAAGCGGTTCGCAAACCGCCCCTTTTCCCCTCAGCAGGGCGGGCAGAGGGGTGCGAGGGGAGGGCGGGAGCGGGGGCAGCGCCTCTACCTGCCCCCCCTGGTGCCGGGCGCGGCGGGGGCAGCCCGGCCCCTGAGGAGACTGGCGGTGCCCGCGCCTCTCTTCCCCCCTGCCTGCCTGAGGAGGGCCAGGGAACCGGTGCCTCCGGCCGGAGCCCCGCTGAAGAAACTTTCTGTTTTCCTTCCCGGGCTTCCTTTGCCGCCGCTCGGAGGTGCCTCTCCCGGCCGGGCCGGGGGATGTGTGGGGGGATCGTCCTTGCTGTCAGCGGCCGGCGGTGGGCTCCCCCGGGCAGGGCTGGTGCGCGGCTGCCGCGGGAGGAGGGCGGTTGTTCGGGGAGGAGAAGCAGATGCGAAGCGCGACCAGAACAGCTGAGAGCCGGCTGTGACAGGCGGGGAGGAGAAGGAAGTGGTGGTTTTCAACACCTCTTTCTTTCTTCTTGTTGTTGTTTCTCCTGCTAAGCCGTGAAGGTTCCCTCGCAACTCCTAGCTAAAGGGATTGCGCGGGTGTTTTCTCTATGTAGATAAAAAAATCTTCCTGAAAACACTGTAATCGTCTTGCCGAGTGCTAGTGGAGGCATTCTTTCAGCTAGATTCATGCCCGATTCCTCCTTTCCTGAGTATTACCCAAGATTGGTTTTAACCTAAACAGAAACTTTTTGTTGCTTCCAGGCGACTGGAAAGTGAAACCAACTAAAAGCAAAAATGAAACTTTTCAGCTGATTTTTAGTGTGCGGAGTAGAGAAAATAAGCAGTAGAATGTTGGATAGGAGGAAATCGTGCTCTATGGGTGGCATCTCAAGGCGTGTTAGTAATTTGTTTAACCTTGTCAAAGGCAATTTATTACCTACCTTAGGTGTCAGGTGTTATTCTAGAACATCTCACGTCACAAAGTAATTTCTGTGAAATGGTCTTTGTTTTTAGAATTTAAGTCTGCGTTTGATCAAATACATATCTGGTTATAAGTGTTTTAAATTATCATGAAGACTTCAAATCTCTTAATTTTTTGCTGTTTGGTACGTGGTAGCTTCTGTCTTAGAAGCTATAGGCCCCAGTACTGCTAAGCTTAGAGCTTAAAAGAAGCTGTTTTGTTGTTATGGCAATGGGTAACTTTCTGCTTTACGCAGAATAGAAATTTAACTGTAGCCATGATGTGAAACTGCATCCGTAGATGTGTTTATATTCTATGTCATGAAATAGTATGAATCACAGCAACTCAGCAGTCCTTAAAATTCAGAAAGTGCTATCAGTTAATTTTTTTTGCCCCCCCCCCCCCTTTTTTTTTTTTAAGGAAATGGTCCCAAATAATTGTGAAATTTAATCACATGATTAATGGAGAAGTAGCAAACTTTCAGGTAGGGAGAAGGGTGTGAACGTATGGAAATAGATGAGTATCTATAGTACTCCATGTTGCACATTGGATACAGTTCTTAATAGCTAATGTTCCTACTAAGCGTGGGGGAGCAGGAAGGGTGCTGGTCAAGTTTGGAAACATGGCATCTAGTTCTAGATTCACTCTGTGTACACAGAGTGTATGCAAGTCATCTTGACACATATGGATTGAATCTGGGCAGTAGTTTAGGCAAAATACACCAGAATGGTTTTTCTGGTGACTTTTGGAGGGGGGAATAATGTGCTGAATCAGTTACATTGGAGCATCAGACACTGATTTTGGCAGATGAAGCATTAGTTAAGAGAGATGCAGATCCTTGTCCTCAGAAAGGCCAGCACTCGGTGTTCAGTTGCTTAGGTCACTTGGTCAGGATGAGAGCAATCTGCTTTGAGCAGAGTCACAGGCTGACTGCTGTAGATGATCATATTAAAACAGAATTAGATGAGTGTCTCAGTTTTTTTCAGGGCAAATGGAGATCTTCTGAGGCTTTCTGCTGTATGACAAGCTCTAGGTGTATGAGTTATGGAGGCTCAGGTCATTACACACAACACTTAAGTTATCTGATTTCAATCTGTTAGTGGCATTTCTACCTTTTTCAAGTTGGAGTTTCTAATAGTTGTGAACTTAAAAATCAAAAGCTTTTTATTTTTATTGGCAATAATGTTAGGAATTGCAGAAACCTGAATTCTGATTCAGACTAATAACTCATTTGCTTTGGGCTGGGAGTCTTGTGGATCTTGGGATGCTTTTGTTTGTTATTCTTTGCC
Source organism: Vanellus vanellus (assembly GCF_965231255.1). Taxonomy (NCBI): domain Eukaryota; kingdom Metazoa; phylum Chordata; class Aves; order Charadriiformes; family Charadriidae; genus Vanellus; species Vanellus vanellus. The sequence goes on from NC_138905.1 coordinate 191,409,698, forward strand.
TTGTGGCCATTTAATTTTACTTAAATTTGGACCTACATCAGCTAACTCAGTGTTATGACGATGATAATTTTGGCTCAAGATATCTCAAAGAGATCCTTTGCAATTGTTATTGCATCTTTAGCTACTTAACTGGACATGCTACTGCAATGTTCTGTCTTAGGGCTTACTGTGAAGCAAAACCCTGACTTCAGGAGAGGTACAATTTTTCATCATGGTCAATACTTTCTCTTAAATGGTTTTAATTTCTAAATGCTTTTATGCAACACACTAATTTACCTTGCTGGTGGGTCACTGCTGAAATATTGTATGCTATTGTAAATGTGTTGGTCTCTAGAAATATTGAATGCTTGGAACGTGTTAAGTGCTGGTGTTCTGATTGTCTGTTCATACCTCTGTCAAAGTAGTAAATCCTATAACCTAGCCCAGTCCCCCATTTTGGGTGAGTGGGGGGAACTGGCAAAGATAGTTTTGTTCATTCCCAGACGTATACATGCTAGAGAAGACAGTTTTTGTGAGACTGCAGGCCCACTCCCCTCGCAGCGTTGTTTTCTGCAGTCATTGATGTCTGTTGTCAGTGCCTCCTGGCACCTGAGGAACACTTGTTTTCCTACAGGATCCAGAAAGTCTGCGTCTTTTTTTGACTTCCAGTTTCTAATTGTTATGGGATTTCTAGTTCAATCTCTGCTTAAATGTCTACAGGTAACATGTCATGTTTCATCGGTGCATTTCTGTGATCTAAAATATGAATTGGATTCTCGCTGTTGGATCTGTCAATAACACTTCTATATTTTATCATCCATTTCTTTAAGACTGTTGGCTTGGGAAAATTCCCAGGCAATTTGTAGCAAAATTCAACTTGGCTGCAGTTTATAGTGCACACATTGAATCATGAGCCATTGCTTTTCCTGTAGGACCAGATCTAGTAAAAATAGATTTGACTTGGACTGTCAACTCTTTAGTTTAACTAAAAGATACTGTCTGTATCTCAGGAAAATGATAATAGTTTGGAATGAGTACATTGCCACTTTTTCTGTTCAGCAAACACAAACAATGTTTATTTTGCTCGTGGGGCCAATGTTTCCTGAGCTACAGAAATGACCATTTTTTGGCTCGTTCTTTGCCGTATACAGTAAACTTTGAGCTTCCTTAATGCTGATGTTCACTTGATGCCAGTAGAAAAACACTATTAGCCTTTTTCTTAAACTTGTCTGTCCGTAAAGCTTAGTGGTTTTGTTTATGTCGAGTAATATTTTGGATTGTCATCTAGGGTTCTGTATTTTGTACGGCTGATGGGGTAGAAGGATGTTTAGAAAGTGTCTGTAACGCTTAATAGTGTTACATGTTTCTTGTAGGTTGTCATCTTTAATTGTTCCAATTAATTTATGTTTAGTTTCAGATGGAACAAATATTTTTGAAGTCGTCGTTGTTGTTCCATCTGCCCCCCAAAGATCTGGTCCTGTTCCAGCTACTCACATGCTCTTGAGCCTGTAACCAGTGAAAATCTTCAGACGTTTTTTGCTAAGCTGTCATAGATGACTTTAAGAAAACGTAAATGGAAATAGAATTTGCTATGCCTTTTTGTCAAGAATTACCTAGAATTTTTAGCTTTTGTTTTCATGCTGGACTACCCTGTATAATGAGTCGTCTTTTTATACTCACCTGCTAGTTCATGCACCCTAGAGTGTATTAATAATCTGGTTTGGTTAGAATATGTGCTACAGAAACTGTTGGTCTTCATTTTGATGGCACAGCTGTGCACAGGGCTGTGTTACTGCTCTTCTCGGATGTATTGGTTTAGATGCTTTTCTGCTTACAGTTGTAGTACCTCGGGACTGGAATACTCTTGCACCTTCCAAACCCCTTTATTAAAACTTTAACACCATGTTCATTGGCTGTATCTTCACAGCACCTCAAATTAAGTTGGACTGGATGTACTTTGGCCTCTTTGTGTTCATGGCTCCAAATAAACTTTCACCATTTATGTCTAGGCAAGCACATTTGTTGGTCTCAGTCTCACCAGACCTATCTGTGTATCTACCAGTTTGCTTAACTGAATTGATATTATTGTCTCCCTGTAAGTTTTTGTTTTTTCAGGATGCCTGAACCCTCTTCTGGCCATACTGTTCTGCAGTCAAAGCATCACCTAGGTTAACATTGGTACCCTCTCTTTCAGTTTAGTATCTTGGGAGACAAACACCATCCCAACAGCAGTTTGCAGAAGTTAAATAGGAGTGCTGAGTATGCCTATAGTGTGCCTCCTCCCCAGCTTTGCTTCCAGAATTGTAGCAAAGCATTTAGGACAGTTGAAAAGATGTGCTGCAAAACCTCTTCATTTATAGGCGAGGGAAAATGTTGTACCTTATTATATATTTAATTACTTCGGGCATAAAGAGCTATCAAAAATGAAACTATCTACAAGTTTTCAATCCCAGTTTTACCAGTAGACGTAACTTTTGTCATCCATCAGTAAGAGAAAAGAACAGTACTTTCTAAGTTGTGGTGTCTTCTGCTTTCCAGCAGTGCTAAAACAAGTCCTTCTACTTCCTGGCAACATACGGGTTTCTATAATGTAGTGTCAAAAGAACTGTTTCACGACTATTAAAACTTACAAAATTGAACAAATGCACTCCATGATTTAAAAAAAACCTATTTATCAAAGACTGGGAAATTGTCCGCAGGGAAAACAGCAAGGTCCAAAAGGATTTATACTGTGACAGATGTGGATAGGTAGTAACTTGATTCAGTAACTGGAAGTGAAAAGGAATATGTGGTGCACAAATGTTAACTTTACCTTCTGCATGGCAGTTCTTGAATTTACTTTGAGTTTTTGGTACATTGGTTGCATTTAAATCTGTGAAGCTCAGTTCTTAATGTCATTTCATCTTGAGCAATGCAAGGTGAAAATGAACTTAACAAACCTAGAACTTTACTGTTACATGCAGTATAAAGTAAAGAACCCTGTAGTTCACAAGTGTAAATACTTCCTTGTGAATCCTATTGAGTTTCCCCCATGTACAAATCCAGTGTTTGTGGTAAACAAAGCCCAAGCTCTACTTATACAAGATCCTACAAGTGTGGGCTACTGCCAAGCTGCTGTCTCTTTTCCCCTTGTTCATGTAGTATACTTAATACCATATCTTACTCCTTTGATTGCAAAATAAATCCTTCTTACCTAACTTCCAGTTTTCAGGCTGCAAGGTTTTGTTGTTCGGAGTTTGTTGTTCTTTTAACTGGAAGAACTGTATCTACTAGATGACTTGACAGAAGGAAACTGAGACATAAGCAACAGAATATCAACTAGATCAGTTTAACTTTGGAGCAGAGGAACATGTTTTAGATGGTGGTAGCAGTTCAAGTAGTAATGATCTACAAAAAATGTGCATGTGGCTGAAAACTAATCTGTAAGCAAAATTGTATTGGACCTTCTAATCCATTCAAAAACTTTGGTAACTTGCAATGTCTTCGCAATAAGAAAAAGAACCATGACTATAACTATAGCTATATTGAAATATTAGGGAATTGATAGTCTGTTAGGGGACTTTCTACAGTAAGAGTAAATATCATAAGCCACAAGAGTTACCATGCCTCTGCAAATCCTATACACTCTATTAAAAATGTAAATGGGGAAGACTGTACTTGAAGAAAATTATTTCTTTACCCATTTAGTGAAGTATGAAGGTAGATGTTGAAACAAAGTACTAAGAAATGAGGACTAGAAGAAGCTGCGGAAGTGAGTAGTGACTGTTGGCAATGATCAGTCTTAGATGCAGCTGAAATGTAACTTGTTTTAATTTCTTCAGGCTTGCTAATGACTTGTCTGCCCACATATAACAATATTAGTGTACATGCACATTCCACTCAATGATGCCTTTTCAATGGTGAGGATAAATGGCCGTAATTCAAGTAATACATCTTAAAACTACTCAGGACATTTAATTATGTACATTGAGGCAATACAGCTCCAAACAGATTAATTCTGATTTTGTTGTCAACTGATTAACAAAAATAAAGCCACTATTCGGTGTTGCAGTGTCTTATATAACATAAGAAGCTGAGATCAGCTTTGTCCTCTTGACTTGATTAGGCAATCAGGCTAGTTGGTCTCATGGTGTTTTAACTAACTGAAACTTTTGGAGGATGGGGTGGAACTTTGGAGAAAGGAGTGCTGATATAATCTGAGAAACGTGCTCTTGTTTTGCTGTCTTCCCCTTCTGCAGTCACAGAGCCTTCTCTATTGGAGAACTCTTGCACAAGTAGCATATTTAGTTTTCAAGAGTTGCATTCAGCTTGAGATGCTGTTTGACTTACCCCGCTTTAATTTTTTCTGTGTGGCATGCAAGTAACAGCTTCAGTATGATAGTGACTAAGTTTAATATTAGGGAAGTGAAGCACCTGCCAGGATGACTGCCTGTTGACCATTTTTACTACCATGGTCAGCTTCATGAATGCTGTGCATTGACACTGGAGGAAGCAGTTCCTCTCTGCTTATTCCTATGCTTGACATTCATTTGTGTATTTGCATAAGTGAATTGGATCAGGCAACTGTCTTCTGTTAAAACTGACTGATTTTTGTAAGACTAATTTTAAACTACATCTGTCCTCCGTTTTAATTCACTGTGGTGTTGGCCAGTTGCTTGCAGTGGTACAAGTGGGAGCTGCTAGTATGATTTAGCAGAACTGACTTAGAGCAGTTTAAAGTCTTGATAAAAGAATGTCTTTCAAATGTGTGTGTTAGGCCTCAAAATCCTTTCTTTTTTGGTGGATTTTTACTCTTGGGAAGTAGTTTCCATGCACCTGTGTTGACATGTCACATTCTGTGCTATTATCCTGTTCCTTGTGGAAGCAGAGACCTACAGGTTTTTCCAAAAGAGTCAGCGGAGAAAACTTTAAAATCTTGTAGCCTTATCAATCCCATGTCATTTTGCATTTGGATAGCATAGTCTTCATTTTTCAGAATAAGCAGGAAAAAGCTGTTTCATAAGTCCTTTAAAAGCTGCTTGTTCTGCTTGAATCATGCACTCTTTGTAGCTTCAACACTGGCAGCTGTGTCTACAATAAATTTATCTCACTGACCAGTTGCATCACATTAATAAAAATATATCCATGTTTTTAGTTTGCCTTAAAGGAATCATACGAAAAATTGTTTTGAAAATTTGTCCTTGCTACTCATAGCTACCAAAAAGGGGGAGTCGATAACAAATGAGGAAGTAGCTTGATTCTTGGCATTGAATTTGCTTGTTTTCTCAAAAAATAAGCATGTTGTTAAACAGAAATGAAGGCAAAAGTAATGGTTAACTGGGAGAGGCCAAGTTGGTTTTGAACCCATGTGATTTTCAGAAAATAAACTGAAGGAAATCCAGTCCTGGCAGCTTAGAAGAACCTAATTTAGCTGGTGTAGAAGTAAAACTAGCAGGGTTTAAGGAAGTTCTTGAGAGTAACAAGGGTGTAAAACAAAACAGCTCGAGTCCAGATCAGCGTAGCATAAATGAAGTGGAATTTCACTGGAGTGGTGCAAAAAAATACACACTGCAGTTCTCTATCCTCATTCCTTTTTGAGGATGCTTCCAAAGAGTATCTAAAAGGAAGCTGTTCCTGCAAGACAAGGGAGGCCACAGTATAGCTCCCAAACAATGTGTGATGGTGAATTAGATAGATGTACCTGGTAAAGGCTAGGCATAAGTTTGCACCCAGGTGCTGACAATTTGCTTGTTAATTTTAAAATGCACACTATCAAATTAGTTCTGAGCAAAGTGAACAGATTAATTCTGATCTGTGATATGGTTGCATTTATCGCTTCCTGAAAGTTACAGAACCAGTTTAGGCTTCTTTTCTTTGAAGGTATAAAAGGGAGGGGCAAATAGTTGGAAAGTACTGAATTCTTCTTATGCAACAGCTTCAAGTTATATGTACTTGATCCAGATAAGGACTGTGGATGGTGTTTTAAGAATCTAATTACAATAACACTTAAAACCAGAATGTGGTGTTTTCAGGTAGTCTCCATTGCACTGGTCTTGTTATGTACAGTCAAGCATTTAACAGTTGTGCTGGACAAGATGAGGTGGTAAGTGTCCATAGACATATTATGCCTTTCTGGGTGATTGGTTTATCAGAGTCTAGTTCTTCGCTGTGTAGTCTTCACCTTCAAAAGTTTAATTTTCTACATCAGCTACTAATAAGAGCTTAGGCTCTTTGGCTCGGGCTCAAAAGCTGCTGGTTCATAACTACAAATGCATTAAACTTGAACACCTGGAGCATTTCCAATTATCTACTATGCGTTCTCGTATAGGTTATAGTACCCATAACACAAATGCATGAACTGCATTTGAAACTGCTCCTGAATCATTGTGGTTCACAACCTGGAGTATGAAGCTAACCCAAAGTATTGATTTACTGTAATATGCTTAACTCCTGCAGTGCTGAGTTTTATCGTTTTGTGGCTTGGCCACTCCTGCTTTGAGAAGAACAGGCAGTAACTATTGGGAGTGAGTTAGATCCGGTAACCATTTTGGCTGTTCAAGTGCAACTTGCACTTGCTCATCAGTCAGTATTTTCTTCATAACAGTATTGCATTCATTTTACAACTTTTAGTGTTTGCCTTCCAGTGGTAACAGTATGAACATAGGTGTGTATCGCGTTTCTCATACTTCTTTGAGAATCGTGTTTAGCAAGTGTTAGCAACACCACTTGAGAGCTACAGATGAAGTATTTCCATATTTCTGGTAGAGGTTGTAGATTCTTTTTTCCTATAGGAAGTTCCAGTGCTTATTAAAGCATTTTGCATATCTTCATTTTTAACTATATTGATGTACAGTTTCTAGTGAATTTTAGACTTTATTTACCTTATGAAACTACTCTTTTATAACTTTCCTGTATTGCCTATCTGCAACTCTAGTAATATGAAAAGTGGGACTGAAGGGAATAGCCATTTCAGTTTCACTTTACTTAAAAGGAGACTGTCAAATTAATGAAATTGAAATGTTCCACAGAACACCTTTCTTCTAATAAAAAATAACACTGCTCTGTTCTGTCGGAAAATGTTTTATCAAGTTTTCCAGGAAACACTTTTCTAAAATGGTAAAAATACTTTATGAAGAACAAAGCACATCTTTTAAATAAATTGCATATTAATTGAAATAATTAGTGCAGAACTGAAAAAGAAAAGCTGGTATACCATAACTGCTACATCTGAAACTGTGCAACTAGAAGTTATATTAAATGTCTGGAGAAAAAATTAAGATCATTCTGCTTAATTCTGATTCTTAAAAACAAACACAAAACTCTTCAGCATGCTTCATAACTTCAATAGCTCAGCTAGAACCTTATGAATCTCTGGGTAATTGTATGCTAATACAGTGATGTAGCTGGTGCAGAAATTATCTGAGCTTTTTCCAGTACTGCATTAAATGACATGACTAATGTCTGTTCCATATGCTTTGTTCTTTCCTCTTCACGCTAGGGATGCATTGGTATATTTTGTTTCTAGGATTTTCCTCATTTTAGCATGTTTGTATATCTTGGGCACTTGTATTTGTCTGCTCTTATCTGATTACTTCTGGACTGGATGGCTGATTTGACAGATTGGAAGGAATCACGGTAGTAATTTTTACAAGTCTCAAATTAGCAGGCAGGAGATATCTTTTAAGGGCTGTAGGAAATAATAAAGAACAAATTTGTCTTGCTGTAGGCACTAAAGAATGGACATGGTGAGTACCTATGAACACCTCAATCACAGGAAACGTTTAAATAGTAGCTTGTATCTTCTTGAAAATAGGAGTCACTCAGATGTGAGGCTCTAATCTAAATAAAATAGGGCTTTATTACTTCAGCTGTTGGAAAGATATTTATTTTTAAAGTGCACTTGCTGTCTTCATGTTGGAGAAGGCAAAATCAAAGCATTGCATGCAGTAGGATTGGGTGATGGTTTTTGGTGGCTTTGGTTGTGTAAGTTCATTCCTTGGTCTTTGGCAAAACGTAGAGTATCGTTTCCTGTTCAGAGAAGCTTTTCCTTTTTACTGGAGGTTGTCTGGACCTGAGGATGAGCCTTGTCTGTGGTTCCTGGGGAATCATAGCTGCTGGAAGACCTGAGTGAAGGAGGAATGCACACCTGCCCCACTGTACTGAGCCCACTGGGAAAACACACCTTATGGCAACCTCAGATTGACAGCTGTAATGTGATACAGGCTGAAGCATGTATGAAACTGCACTACTGACAAAAAAATTGTGCAATACCCCTGTTTTTGTCGCTTCTCATGTAATAGCAACATGCAGTTTGGAAACATTTAGTATTGATTTCATTGAGCCTGTTCCTTATGCTGTGCCTTTCTTTGTTAGATGCTTCTGTCTTGTCCCTGCTTAAACTTCCATCCTCGTGTTGTATAGAATCAAGACTCTTGTGAACAGCCCTCTGTAATAATAAATCTATTTGTATCTGTTGGACCCCAGATTTGACAGAATTAGAACGTGAAAGTATTAAGTTGCTCTGAGTATTGTGATAATAAGTAGGCAGGTAGAGAAGCGTTCTGTAAATCACAAAAACTGTGGAAAAAGCAGTAATGCAAATTTATCCTTCAGTAGGCACCAGAGATACCACAGTGGAGTGTGGCCTTGTAAGTCCTCCAGTTGTGGGAAAAAAAATTGTGTTTTGTATCAAACTCAATAACCAGAAGCAGTGAATTTCTAGGAAAGGAGTCCTCCTTAGTTTATTTTTTTTGTACACAACATTTTTATTAGCTATCACTATATTTATTATAGTAGTGCCTACAGCCCAACTGAATGGCAAGTCTGTTTGTGTTGTGTGCTTAATACTAAAGTATAACTTTTTAATTTGTAATTATCCTCAAATGCAGCTTTCCTCCTTTTCTTAGGAGAAAGGACAGAGTATAAAGTAATTCTGTTATGGGCAATGCTATGGGTATGTCTTCCAAAGTTTGAACCTTAAGTCTACGAGTTTGACTTTTAGCACTCTCATTGTTGTTTTGAAATTCTGACTTAAGAATCTGACAGCTTTTAAGAGCTTGGGAGACAAATTACTGTCCCCTCTCTGGGTTTTGATCTACTGGAAACCATTTAACTTTGGCATTAATATGCAATATTTTGATTGACTAATACTCTGGAATTCATAGAAGAATTCCACTCGGAAGTGGCCCTTGGAGATTGCCTTCCTCAGCCCTTTGTCAAGACCTTGCATTGTCAGGTTTTGACTTTCTACAGCAGTGGTCTCCAAACTTTTTTGGTCAGTAAAGATGTTTTAAGTGTGTACCACCAATATATGTTGATTTTTAAATTGAATGCCTATGCTATTCTACTAATATGTTTGCACACTATAAAGAGTAAACAGAAAAAGAAAGGATGAGATAAAGATGAAAAACCCTATCTTAAAATACTTTTTATTTATCAATGACAAAAAGTATTTTCTTCCCACACCCCAAGGAATTGTGTTGTGTACCCCCTGGGGTGTGTGCACCCCACTATGGAGACCACTGATCTAAAGGATTGAGATTATTGCAGCCTCTCAAGGCAACCTGTGCCAGTGGTACACCACTCTCATTCTGAAGATGTCTTTTTTTCCATTATGGCCAGACAGAATTTCCAGTGGTACAGTATGTGTCCGTCACTTCTTATACTTTTGCTGCATGCCCCCAAGAAAAGTTTGATTTAAGGTTCTCAACAAGCATCCTTCAGGTAGTGGGATCCAGCCAGTAGGTCACCATCTGACTACTCTAGTGCTCTTAGCTTCTCCTTGTCTTTCATGGGCCTAAGCCCAGTAGCAGTCTTGGTGGCATCTCTTATACCGGGGAGGAGAAGGTGGCTGGGAAGAGCAAAACTGGACATGGTATTCCAGATGCCACCTTATAAATGCTGAGTAGTGGGGAGTAATCGCCTCCCTCAGCCCATCGTCTGTGCTTGTCTGCTAATACAGCCCAGTATGCTGTTAGTCTTCATTGCTACGAGGACGCGTGCTGCTGACTCATGTTGTTTTACCTTGGTGATCCAGCTGATTTAATGCTGATGTGTTTTTCAGAGGCTGTCGTTAAGATCAGCTGCTAGTCTCTTGGAGATGGAAACACTGATCCTTTGCATGTGCAGAGGAAATGCACTCCCCAATGATCTCAACCTTACAATATTCCTTAACCCTTAATGAACAATTGACCGAGTAAAAAGTGGAGTTGTATATGTCTTCAGAATGTTAGATTACCGCCATAGAAACATTAAAGGACCAAATCTGAAGGCATTTAAGGATTGAGTTAAATTGTCATTACAGTTCAGGAAGGCAAACTTGCTTACTGAACTATTGAGTGGAACTCAGTCTTTGATCTTAAGCGTCATTTAGACTTTTGGCTTGTTAGTGTAATCCATTCCTTAATGGTTCCTCAAGCATAAGTCTGGAGTCTCTAAACAAATCATGTCCAGTACATTTAGATGCCTTCCCTTTGTGTCAGCTTTGATAGCCTTCAGAAAAATCTTTTAAAGTCTTTTCAAATTCTTATGGCAAGGGAAATGAATAGCAGTTCAGTTGGGGGTAGTGGGGGAATAGGTAGTTTGCTAGCTAAGTCTTGTATAAAGCATTAACATGCACAACTTGGTTGAAATCTCAGGAGACCTTGTACTTTCCTTGCATCTCTGGACAGGCAGCTTCTGAAAGAACAGTGTCAACTGAGTTAGCGATCCTGAATTACACTTTGAATGTCTACTACTAGTTCAATATGTTCAGTAGCAAGACAGGAAACAAAATAGCTGTTCATGCAACAGTTGTTGCTGTGCATGAGTCAATATAGATTTCTAAATAACAGTGCCTTTAATGTGCCACCAGTAGAAAATTGTTTCTTGGCTGTTTCTGAGCTTAGCAACAGTGCATTACCTATCTGTTCATCTAATGTGTCATCTTCCTTGTCTGGTCCCTTTTAATATGTCCACAAGAGTGGTGCAGTGAGTTGGCCTTAAATAGATCCTTAGATTTATTCCACATGTTATTTTACCCCTTCTGAAGGCTGCTGTGTCCCTTAGTTTTCAGTGGTGCAGGAAATCTGACAATTGACAAAATCTGACAATTTTAAATCTGACAGGTACGGCTGAGCCTTACCTGTTGTCCAAATGCAAGCTGCTTTTCTTGTGTCCTTTTCAAGACCTTGCTAAATCCTGAGTATATTGGGAAACTATCTGGAATTGGAAGACAGTTATATCATCCAGAGTAGTTTTATGTGGAGTAAGACTGAAATTATGGTATGTACTTGAAAGCAAAGTATGTATTTTCAATATGGAACAATGTTTTCAAGAAGTTGTAGTCACTCGCACAACTCTTTTGAACAGGTATTGACAATTTTAAGTCAGCAAATTGGAGACAAAGCTTGTTACGTTATTCCAGTAGAGTCTGTAGTTATTTGCAGCCAGAGGCAGGGAAAATACCCACCTTGTTGCTAAGTGAGGTACGCCTGTTGATATAACAGATACAGCCTTTGGGGGAGCTTGTGTTTGGCTGTCCACCTCTATTATCCTATCCTTTTCAGAATCAGTCCTTCACAGGACCGAGTTCATTCTTTTTTGTTTTAGAAAGAATAGCTTTACCTTTATGTATTAAAACCTTTTGTTATACCTAGCTTTTTAAGCTATTCATGCAATTTTAGTGGAGTAAAATGACTCAGTCTCTTGTCACTGTCATGGTTTGTCATTTCCAGACTTCCTTCTGACTTCCTCTTTTTTTTTTTTTTTTTTTTTTTTTTTTTTTCTTGAGAGCTGAGTTAAAAACATGTTCGGTAATGAGAAGCCAAGAACTGATATCTTCCTTTCCTATGGGAAACTCACATGCTCAACAACTCTGTATTTACTGTTAATATTTAAGGGCTGTCTGTTCAGTCTTAATCCATGTAATATTTAGTCTGTGGTTTGGTTGAAGAGAAATGTTGTGTAATGCCAAATAAGGTTTAAGTTTGTTTTTCCTGTTCTCTTATTAGTACCTTTATCAGCAATACCCATCACCAGAAGATTCTCATCAAGTTAATTGGATAAGCTTTTTTCCATCAATCATACTTGTCTTTTAATACTTTACAAATAACATCCAGTGTCAACTATCAACTTTTATTTGGTCTCAGATCACTGTTTGCTTAACAGGCCTCAATTGTCCTATTTGCCCTTTTACAGTATAGTATTTAATGCAAGCCTTCTAGTTTTCTTCCAGACCTCTGAGACTTTCCCACGGCTCAAGTTATTTGCAAGACTTTTTCAAAGATCTAGGTAGATCTCTTCTTCCAGAAGTCTTGAATGCAAGCTCTTTGGGTCTGCTGATTTAAAAACTCTGTCTGTCCCATTTGATATCCTTGCATCAAATGTGATATAATGGCATTTGTTTCCAAGATAAGTTTATTGAGCACTTCTGCTTATTTTGATGCCAACCTTTTGTCCATTTCATCTGACTTCTCCTTCTGCCATGCAGTACTTCTGCCTTTTCAAATTCCTGTCTGTCTGTCTGTATTTGTCCTCACAGCCAAAAAAAATAAGGCACCTGCAGCTGGTGGATATACCATGTCTTACTGTCTGACCAGATTATGTGCACTGACTTGTACAGATTGCTGCCTCTTGACTACTGATAGGGAAAAGGCTTTTGATGATACGTGTAACACAGACCCACATTGGTGTGAAGTTTAAACATTTAGTCTTCAAGACTAGTTCAGTGGCACTGCAGAGAAATCTAATATTGTATTGTCAAGAAAGCATTGATTTATTTTTTCCCTTAGATCGATTACACAGTCTGACAGGTAGTACTTTTATTATTGTTACAGAGGGTGTCAGGAATAACACTATAGCTGGTACCTCTTGTCAGGGTTTATTGATGAGCAGCTTGCTTTGTCTCCAGAATAAATCAAACACTTGGATCTAGATCTGGAATTTAGTCCCAGTTAAGCCACTGAAAGCTGTGTGCAGAGGTGGACTACCCACCTAAGCACTCAGGTGCCTGTGGGAACCTAATTTTTGTACAAATCAAATCATTAAACACCTGTGTGAGGGAATGAATGAAGCTGAGACCAAATGTTATGTATGTCCAGAGCTGCTTCTGTCTTGGAAGGGCTGAAAAGTTGTCATGACAGTCATACTTGAGTCAGTTTGGGTTATGTTTAATTCTCACTGGTGTCCAGTTTGATAGACATGTTTTGATTTATGCCTAATAAATGGTGATAGCACTGAGTGCATCATAAGTCATGAATTCAGTCAGAAGTCATTGTGTGTGGTAAAGGAGGTTAGTGCTTTCTTATATAAGAGGCTAGTCATTAGCATGGTGGCTTGGGAATCGTGAGCTGGGTTCAACTTAAACCTTCAGAAATTCAAGCCAGCTTAGGCTGGGAGTATGTTGTGTTATAGCTTGGAGTATTGGAATTACTTTTCTGTCTGTAACACTGTAGATAGGAGTGTAAAATATTTGGAGCTGTAAGATCAAGAGGTGGCAGAAGAGCAAGCCTGGTTGTAGCTATCGTGGGAGGAGGGATGCCTTGATTCTAACCCAGGCTTCCAGGCTCTGCATTCATTTTAAATTAAACGGTCATTGGATAATATCCTGGGAAGCTTACCGTCAAACTTGCTAGCTTGAAAGATGATCCAAATAACTTTCATCAGCCCTCTGCCACCTGCAGAAGTGTTGGGGACTGACTGAAGCCTGGAGGACTTTTTGGTAAGTGGGAAAGCTTTTAAAGTAAGGTAGCAATATAAAACTCTCCTCATTGCTTGGGAGACTAATTAATCTGGCTAAGCAGGTATAAATGACTCGGTATAAGCAGTGATGAATTCTTAAGTAATAGCAGTTATGTTTCAAAGTCTTTTAACCTAGAGGGATTTTTTCCCCAACTTTAACCTTTGCAGAGTAGACCAGGAAAGTAAATGAAACCTCTAAAATAATTTCAGAATGCTTTTTTTCCCAAATTCATACTTTTATAGTAGGACAACCTTCAGCATGGGAATAGCTAAATCATACTGTATATGAATAGCTGTATGAGGGGCTTATAATGCTTTGTTAATGCATTTTCTAGAAAATGTGAAGTCTTTGTTCTGTGTAAGTCTTGTACTGACAGCACTGTGTTACAGATTTCAAGCCACAGCAGATATACAACAGCGGCCTTAGAGGGGAAAACCAGTAAAAGCAGTCAATTGAGTGGGATGGACATAGTTTTAGAGAATGCTTCTGAGTAGTAAGCTGTAACAGCAGCTCTTTAAATTAACTGAATATCATCTCTAGAACTTGGTACCGAAGTCAGTGTCATGAAGCTGACTTTATCACTCCTTGAATTTTACCAAGTATCTCTTCATTTAAAGTAAGTTTTATATGCTGTAACTAGTAAGCATCCCTGTTTATGAGCAGACAGTATATCTGTGTTCGAAGTTTAAGAGTGTTTATAGAGTTTTGTTAGCCAGATGATATCAAGGCAAAACTTTAAAAACCTGTAATGTTACTGGCTGTCAGGCTGTGTAACTTTAAAATTGTACCTACTTATTTGCACCAGGCTACTGTAAGTACTGGCTAAGAGAGGCAGTTCTGCTTTAGAAATACTGTGCAAGCTTATTCTCAACTTAATCTTTATGTCTATGTTTGATGTTAAGCACTGTTTTCCAATGCAAAATATGACTAATTTGTGGGAATTCTGAATGTACTATTCACCTCTAGTGAATTCTTTCCATCTGTCTTTTTGTTTTGTTAAGAAATATTGATTTCTCAATTTTTTTTCTTTTTTTTCTTTTCTTTTCCCCCCCAAAAGCTAAGTGTACTGAGTCTGGCTAGAATGGAGTTAAGACCAGTACGCTAAACAGCATAACTTAGAGATTTTTTTTTTTTTTTTTTTAACAAAATGAAATACAATTCTAAAAGCCGCTTGTTAGACTTGCAATACATATTTCTGGCATTGAAAAATGGTAGTCTTCAGCTTTTCTGGTCTTAGTTCTTCCATCCAGTCTTCGTATAGCACTAACACCCAAAATACCAGAAAACGCATTAATTATGACTTGTTAATATAATTGAAAGGATCCCTCGGCTGAATCTTGCTTTCTGTTATGCCGTTACTTGACACTCATCAGAGTTGAAGTGGATCACTGCTTTCGTGGGCCTCTTGCCTGGGTGGCTTTTTTTCTTGTCATCAGGTTTCATGTAACTTTACAGTTTGTGCTAGCAAGGGCTTTTTCATAATGTAGTTATGAGGATTATAATATAGTGTGCAGGCATTACCTCTTTTCCCCACCCCCGAATTTTTAGCTGCTGGTGAAGCTATTAAAGGGCCACATATTATCAAAATGACACAGCATTAATTCTGGGTCTGATACATTTTAAAAGTAAAGAAATGTCAGATTGTGCAGAAGATTTTTTTATTATTCATTTTTGTCTCACCTGAACATTTCCTAGTAACTAGTTGTCCCTAAAACAAGTGTCTCATTTGTTGTAATAGTAGAAAAAGTCGGTTGGTAATTTAAAAAAAAAAAAAAAAAAAAAAAAAAAACAAACCCAAAACAATAAAAACCACCCCACCTCACCCCAAAAAAAACAGTGTCCCTGTTCGTAGATCTCAGGTTTTTACCAGTTTCATATAAACAGGAACACTATATATGTAACTTCCGAAGGAGCTGTTCTCCTCTCCCCCCCCCCTTTTTTTTTCTAGCAGGCATTTTTTCAGCTGTGCCAGTCAAACTTAGACAAAATCTTGGCTTATAACCAAAGTTAAAAGATTCAGGTTTGTCAGCTCCAAGGCTGTGATCCATTTTCTTCTAAGCTTCAACCGCTAGAGGGGGTCTAAACCTACCCTCTGTATAAATAAGGCTTATACTAGCTGGCAAAACAAGTCTTCAAGTTTATATAATTGCTATAATGTTGTGGAAACATACTTTCTAAAGGTGTCTGATTTCATAACTTTTTTTTTTTTTTAAGTGAAGCTGTTTTTAAGGGTAATTATTCAGAAATATTTATATAGTTTAACCATTTGAGTAACTTTTCTTTGCAGGTGATCTTGTGAATTAGTGTACCATCAATGATGGCAGAACATCCACCGTTACTGGATACTACTTCGATTATAAGTAGTGAAATCCCTCTTCTAACTTCCCCAATTGTTAGTGGGGATGGAGCACAACAGGTAAGGAAACTTCAGTATCTTTTTCTTCTTCCAAGTGCATCATTGACATATTGTCACTGTAAAAGATAGTAAGCCTTCATCTGGAATATTTTTGTGAAGCCTTGGTTATGCATGTGTGTTAGAGATTAAGGTGAAGGTGTAGAACTGGCGCAGAGAAGAGATTTGTAAAGACTATGAAGCAGAAAACCCGTCTTGTGAAATAATATCTTCATAGAACGATGGGGCCAAACAGCTGCCAAGCTGTCCAGCCATGCTTGAGTATTAATTTGGGAGCTGTATGTTTACATTACCACGTGACCTTGTTATTAACCTTCCCTTATGGTAGAGCTTACTGGTTCAGGCACATGTGCGAACGACTGGCCTCTAGACTGACACTTGTTTACAACTGGGTATGGTGGGACTTGCTTTTGTATGTTAGTGTCTGCCCAAATTTTTTTTTTTTTATTTTTTTTTTTTTTTTAGACAAAACCTGTCAAGGCGATAGAAAAACTTATGATTATGGTTTCAGGACACTTAGAATCATAGAATTGCTGAGGTTGGAAGGGACCTTTAAGATCATGAAGTCCAACCGTTAACCTACCCTGACACTTGAGAAAGGTCAGCTCCAGTGAGAAGAAGCATTGGCAAAAATGTATGCATTGTCCATATTTTTAACCTAGGAAGACTATTTTATGCCCCAGATAAGCACAGTTCTAGAACAGCTTCCAGTGGGAGAAAAGGAGTGAAAAATTAAGTTTTGAAGTAACTGAATGGATTGAGAGGTCACTGCCTGTGATAGCAAGAGACTGCACTTGATGATCTAGGGAAGTCCTTTGTAGTCTGCCGTTCCCATGCTTGATCTTTCTACAGAAGAAATTTTTATTTATCATAAAGAGGAATTAATTGGTTGGGTAAAAACACAGAAAAGAGCTCTAAAATAAGACTGGAGAATGGAATGCAACAGTTCATAGATAAGGTTTGGGCTGCAGTGAGATTTTTACAGAATGTAGGCGAAACTTAAATACAGAGGAAGAGATGATAAATCTTTTTTAATGAATGTATGGACAAAACATTCCAGAAAAAGGGAAAATACAGTATCCAAAGTTGCTTTCTCTTCCAGTTCTTCTTTCAAATATTGATATTTAGAAGTAGTAATCGGTAACATGCAAGAGGAAAACTGTTATTGTTTCCTTACGTGTTCTGCCTTGAAAAGTTCAATTTTAAAGCCTTGCAAACAAAAAGAATAAAGCATGCCAACATAAAGTTAAACATACCACCACTGTTTCTTTTCTTTACCCAATTGTGAATATTCTTTCTTTTTACTGTTGTTGTTTAAAAAAAAAAAAAATTATAGGTGTATCACAGAACCCTTGAGGTTGGAAGGGACCTCTGAAGATGATGCAGTCCAGCTTTCCCCACTCAAAGCAGTGTCAACTACAGCATGTCCATTTGGCTTTTGTGCATCTGCAGGGATAAAGGACTTCATAAGCTAGCTCTCCGGCAGTCTGTTCCCCAATATTCAGCCCACCCTCACAGTGAAATGATTTCTTACACTGTTTTGAAATTTCTTTTTTTCAGTTTGTGCCCATGGCCCTTTGTCTTTTCACTGGGCACTGCTGAGAAGAGTCTGGCTCAGTTTTGTTTATTTCCCCCACCTTCAGGTGTTCATGTGCACTGATAATAAGATCTCCCCTGGTACATCTCTTCTCCAGGCTGAACAGTCCCAGCTCTCTCAGCATCTCCTCACATGACAGATGCCTCAGTCCCTTCATCATCTTTGTGGTCTTTTGCTGGACTCTCTCCAGTATGTCCATGTCCTTCTTGTACTGGAGAGCCCCGGACTGGACCCAGAACCCCAGATGTGTCACCAGTGCTGGGTAGGTGGAAGGATCACTTACCCAGACCGGCTGGCAATGCTCTTCCTAAAGCAACCCAGGATGCTGTTGGCCTTTTTTGACTTGAGGGTGCCTTGCTGACTCACATTCAACTTGTTGTCTGCCAATCCTTTTCAGAAAAGTTATTTTTCAGCCAGTCAGCCCTCAGTGAGTACTGGTGCATGGGTTTATTCTTCCTCAGGTACAGGACTTCACATTTCCCTGTGTTGAACTTCATGAGATTCCTGCTGGCCCATTTCTTCTGCCTGTCAAGGTCCCTCTGGATGGCAGTGCACCTGTCTAGTGCCTCAACCACTCCTCCCAACTTTGTATCACTTGCAAACTTGATGGTGCACTCTGTCCCGTCATTCAGGTCTTTAAAGGTGACAGTAAACATAATCTGTCCCAGTAACAACCACTGAGGTAGATGACTAGTGAATGGCCTCTGACTGGACTTTGCACTGCTGATCACAAACCCCTTGAGCCACTTTTCAGTCCACTTCAGTGCCTGTGTTCAGTCTGTACCTCAGCAGTTTCTGTGTGAGGATGTTATGCAAGACAATGTCAAAAGCTTTGCTATAGTCATGATAAACAGTATCTACTGCTCTCCCCTCATTCAACAAGCTATTAATTTCATCGTAGAAGGCCATTCAGGTTTGTCAGGCATGATTTCCCCTTTGTGAATCCATACTGACTACTCCTAATCACCTTTTTCTTTAATGTGTTTGGAAATGGCTTCTAGGTAGATTTGCTTGCACATCTTCCCAGAGCTTAAGGTGATGTTGGCTGGCCTGTAGCTCCCTGGATCCTCCTCCTTGCCCTTTTTTTGAAGCTTGCAGTGACATTTCCTTTCTTCCAATCCTTGGGAACCTCCCCTAATCACCATGACCTTTCAAAGATAGTTGAGACTGAGTTACTTGTTCTGTCTTCCCCAAAAAGAAGACAGCTGTGCTGTCAAGCTTACTCCGTAATGGTGCAAAGCTTTGAGTCAGGTATGAACTTAAATGTTCTTTTGGGGATACTTTTTCATTAAAATGTTGTCTCTTTTTCTCCTGACAAGCAAGATTAAAACTGGAAAACAAGCAAAGAATTTCTTCAAAGAAATGAATTTGTGGGGGTTTCTGTTAATATTGTTAGGGGAAAAAACACCATATATGCTATAGGCGTCGTCTTTTATAAAAAAAAAAAATCAAAAAAGCTGCTTATTAAGAATACTGTCTAAAGCAGAACTGATAGTGGGAGTGTTTATTTTGAAAAAGAAAAAAGAGAATCATGTCGTGGTTTGGGCCAGACTGGCCACTGGGGCAAATGACAGATGCTCTCCCCCACCTCTCTTTTCAAGGAGAGGGGAGTAAGAGAGAAAGTTTAGTTCCTTCTAAACTCATAAGTCTCTACTTTAATGAAATATTAATAATAAAATAATAAAAAGGAAATAATGAAATATACACAAAACTGGATCAAGCTCCCAGGATGACACTCAAGTCACTGGCAGGCACGAGGAAAGTCCCAGACTGGACTCAGTGATGGATGGGAACTGGATTCCGGATCTGGATGCAGGAATGCAGGGATCAGGATCAAAGGCAGATGAACAGACAGGCTCCTCCTTGGACACCGGCCATTGAAGCAAGAGGGATGGCCCTTTGATCCATCAGCTTTTATACTGAGCTTGATGCAGATGGGATGGAATACCCTGTTGGTCAGTTTTGGGTCACTTGTCCTGTCTACTCCTCTCTGCACATGCAACCACTCGATGCTCTTCTGCTTCCAACCCTCCAGCAGGGCAAATAACAAAGTTATCTGGCCTTGTTTTTTATAGCAGTAAGTATAAGCAAAAGCCTCTCTGCATACTATCCATTGGCATAACCTACAGCTAATCAGGTCTTATCATTCTGAGAGCGAACAGTGTCTCCATAATATGCTGTTAATTTCCAAGAGTTTCAGGGAGTTCAGTAAGTTAGAAGAGACTTAGCTGCAAAGTAAAATTACTGAACAGAAAATTGGCTCTGTTTTACCTCAAACCACTTCAGAAAGCATTGGGCAGATACTCAGTCATCAACAAAGTCACTTTGCATCTTCATTTCATAATAACTAGCAGTTATACCACAATGTTGTCCACTGTTCTGTGTTCTACTATGTCTAGTGGAAGGTCCAATTTTCATTTTCTGTCCTTCCTTTGCATCTGATACGTGACTCATGAAGAATCTGCAAACGCGTTTGTTAAGTGGCAGTAAACTTTACTGGAAACCCTTTCTGCATGTGGTGATTTAAAAGTCATCACTAAGTAGAAAATACTCGGTATATCTGCAAATAGGAAATCCAGAATTGCAAGTTCTGCTTACTCTCCAAGGTTGCCCAATTAAGACACAAAGATCAAGCAGGCCATTGTTATTTATAAGGATCTTAAATTATTTGTTACGTTTGTTTTATATGGTACGCTAATTAAAGGGTGTATACTTTCAAATGAAGTGTGATGTATTCAAGTACAACACATTGTAATTCTGAGCCTTTTTCATGTTTTTTGAGAAGTATTTAACCAGAATACTAGTTCTTTTTTTTTTTCTTGTAACTTTGAAGCTAGAAGAAGTGTGAAGACTTTTGCCTTCATGATGGAGTTGCTCATTTTTCTGCAAGTCTCCTACTTGCTTAGCTACAATACGTTCTGTAGGGTTTCCAGTTTCTTTCGTAACAGAGTTGTGGTGTTGGATTGCATAATCTAGAACATAATCTGAAGGTCTGACAGAACTTAATTGTGTTCCTACAATCAAAATTCAGAGCCATTTTGTCCATGTAAATAAATGTGTATGTTCTTCTGTCTTCATAGTGTGTAGGTTGGACTGCGGCCATTCTAATTAGTTTTAGTCAGTCCTGACTGGAAAAGGTATTGAAAACCTGGTAGAAAACTCTTTATTTAAAAATTTTGTTTATATGTTGATATTTCTTATGTTAGACTAGTTAGCTGTATCCTAAACTTGCAAGTTTTTGTTCAGCTGTAAAACATCTGAGGATTTTTTTTTTTAATCAGTTCCCCCCCTCCTTGCATCTTACCAGAATTAACTATTACAGTTGTTGTGACTTATGTTGTATATACTGCATAGCTGAGTTACCAAATGGATATAGACCATTCAGTACTTTTCTGGAACAGTTTGTGTCTTCAAGATAATCTGTTTCAAATACTTGAAGTTCTGCTAGCGGTTTAAATATGAAAAAGTAGTACAAATATTTGAACATGGTAAGATGAAAGGTCATGTGCTTCAAATAGTGGAAGTGTCTGATCAGATTAAAACTGTAGTTTTCCACCATGTTTTAAAACAAAACAATCCACAAAGTTAGAGGAATGTGTGTGTTCAGACAGAAAACGTGGGGAGCTTAAACTGTGTGGATGTTCATATGCTACTCAGTGCTGCAGTGGGAGACTATCTCATTCTGCATCCCACAGCAAGGGGCTATTGTTAGCTTCATAGGACAAACCCAGGGAAAATAAAAAGCAAAGACCAAGCCTATTAGCTGCTCCCTCTCTAAGCACAGAAGTACTGCTTTTGCACCTTCTCATCACTGTGTTCAATGTGAGTGGGTAATGTACTTATATCTTGGTGGTGAGTAAGGTTGTGGACGAAGTATGGAGAAGATCCATAGGAGTTGATAGAAACTAGGTGACACTGAGAAAACATGGTACGAGGACAGAAGCGCTTGAGGATTTTTCATGTAAGGGTAACTACTGCAGTGAGGCTTTACTGATTACTGCTGAGTCTGGACAGGAAGGATGTGTTTGATTACGTGAGTCCTGATTTGGTAGGGGGAGGTGAATTCATGATTGAGAGGAAAATGAGACAGGAGTTCAAACTACTTTCTTTAGGAGACACTTTGTTCTCCTGATATTAGACTGATGTTAAATTGTTTTGGAAAGTTTCTACAGCACCCAGTGCTGTTCCAAGACAAATCAGTAAATTGCTGACAAAAGCTTGCAGCAAGCCTGGAGTTCTGGACCCTCTCTGCACCTTCCCACTAAAGCTAACAGTTGCGGAGTGAGACATCCCTATATAACCTAGGTGTCCTTTATTGCCAGAAAGGTAGGTAGCACTCCCAAAGTAGCCCAGTACCTGTTAAGCATTTCCATTTTGGGGGGGAATGGAACACAGTGTTTGACCTTCAGTCAGCTTTATTTCTCAGCCAGGTATAGTTATAAAGTAATACTTCTGGCTTGGCAAGCTGGTTGCTTGTCCTCCAAGCTTTATTCAGAAGCTTAGATGCTTAGTGGGTTTTCCAAAAATCCCACTCTGTGTGTGTATATATGTAGTGTGTGTGTGTGTATACATGTAATATGTTGTCTGTGTGTGTATGTATATATATTGTGTGTGAATTTAAGTGCAGATTCTTTGAACTGAAATAGATATTTAGCATCAAATCTACAAGTTAGTAAATCTAAAACCAATTTCTTTTTTAAATATTCAAACCTCTGATCTTAAAGTTATTAACTTATCATTGGAGGAAGTCTTCAGCAGAGTGATAGATGGCTAAAAACCCAAATGAAGTAATTCTGAGAATCCCCTTTATTGGCTTTCAGATTGTTTATGTACGTGGAGTCACAGCAGAAATACAATGGTGAAGATGTAAACTAGATTACTAAATGCTCTTCCTCAGTTTTAGTTCTGATACTTCTGTTTCTGAAAAGCATATGGTACACTATCAAGTTCCAGCTTGCTTTGTTTTTGCCTTGGTGCTGAAAATCAAGCCTAGAACTGCATATGTTTCATGATCTTTTCCTCTACAAGAAAAAAAAATCCATTTTACAATTTGCTTAACAACATATACTGTTATAAGTGTTCTCAGTGCTTCCCATATTGTGCTGCTTTCCTTTCCTTTATCTGTGTTTTGATTTTACGGAGTACAGAGTGCATGCGTGGCTGCTTATGTCTTTTTTTTGTTTTGTTTTGTGGTTTTGGGTTTGTTTGTTTGTTGTTTTTTTTTTTTTTAACTTTGGCTCTGTTGAATTAGCAGATGCATCTAACTCTTCATTTTGGATATTCATTAAAGTTTGTTTTAGTCGACAGTTATTCTTCCATCCTTCAGTGACTTCATAGCATTGAAGCGCACCAGAATTGTGTTCATTGGAGCCGTTGGAACTCTTCTGCATGTAATGCTGCAGCACTAGCTTACAGAAGCTGATTATCAAGCTGTATTTTTTCCAGGATTGATTAGTACTTTTCTGTAGCAACCATCACTGGAAAATACATAATCAAACTTCTATATAACATTCTGTATAAAAAAAGATCTTTTATAGAGAAGTTTATGAAAAATCATACCCATTAACCAGTTAAAAAACAGCACCACAAAAAAAAAAGCTATGAGGATGTGGGTTTTGATGCCTCAAGGTTATTAGGTCCTTTCTGTATCTGAGTTAATCATACTTTTTGGTCAGGAAGAGTGAAGTTTTGTCTTGGTTAAGTGTAAATTTTTTTTTGCCTGTGAAATCAGAATTTTCTCTAATGTATTTAAACTAGATCCTTGATTACAGATGCCTTGAAAACTTGCTTTAAGCTTCCTAGAAGCAGCCATCATCCTCAGCAGAAAGTGAGGATTCAAAATTTTTTGGTATATAGTTATGTATGAATACTATACGGCTTTACATTAGTAGAAAGCAGCATCAGATTTATTGCACAACTCATACTAGCATCCAAATATATTTATTTTAATATTTGCTGTCTGAAAATAAATGTAGAAACAAGAGCGAAGGCTGTGTAGTTCATAGCATTTCCTGCTTGTATTCAGTATGAAAATTCATGGAATGAAGTATCCTTAAAACCTCTCTGAGTAATCTTCCTCTTTCTCTCTAAAATGTCTGTTTCATTTGCCTGGTATGACTCCTAGATTAATTTTGGTCTCTGATACAGTAGATTCCTCCCAATGTACTTGAGACATGATTTCCCCAGTTGAATGAATCTCTTCAGAAACTGACATTTGGGATAATTGGATAACATATGAAAATCGGATTTAAAGTCAGTTAGTCACTGTAGGTTGCTAATATAGTCAATGGGAAGAAATAAGCATTCCCGGAAGATGGTATCTTTCATGTTTTAAGAAGGTGACTAAAAATCTGTACGTTTTGGGATTTGTTGGGGTTGTTTTGTTGTTTTTTTTAACAAGGTGAGGAGGTGGAAACTGCCTGGAGCTGTTAGCACTGAGATAGCCCAGTTGCTCTGCAGTCTGTTGTGAGTGGGCCCTGTTCCTAAGTCTGCACGCTCCTCTCTTAGTAAGGTTTGGAAGGGTACAGTTATGTCCAAGTAGCGTCCTGGACACAGGCATGTTCCTTGGTCCCCTTCTCTGTACTGTGGGACACTTAATGCTGAATAAGCCAGGACCTGACTGCCAGAGTCCAAGACCTACGACATCAACCTTATTGCTTACATATGTTTACTCAGAAGACAGCTATTGTAATCTCTGCAAGTTTTGACAAAAAATGTAACTGCTTTGCAAAGTCATATTTTAACTACACAAACCCCACTCTTAAAATATGTGAGAATTGAACACTTTGCAAACAAGTAATCTGAAGTACATTCCCTGCTAGCTGAAGCCTGTTGTTTGTCCCCTGGTGATTGAGAGGTTTCTTTATAACTGGGCAAAGTCCATCTAACCCTCTGCCTATTACAGAATTACACACTTTATAGAGTGGCCAGAACGACATTCTCCAGGAAGAGATAGACTTAGGTTTACACACATAACAAAAATGGCCCTTGACTCTAATTTTTCTCCCTTTCTTTTTGGAAGTAGAGGAGAAAATATGTGAGAGAGGCTTGGGGTTGTAGAGATTTCTCCCACCAAGCCCTGGGTCCAGTACTGATGAGCCTTCCCAACCTGATCAAATTGAGGACATAGCCTTTAATTTCCTCTCTTCCAGCTCAGGTTTGTGTTGTCACACAGTGTTTTGGTATATAGTGATACCCAGATTTACACAAAGCTGGGCGTATAGGGAACTTTATCATGGGGAACAAGACTACTTTAGAAGTGCTATTGAAACCCCTAGCATTCTAATGTTTGGTTTTTGGTTGTTTTTTTTTTTTTTTTTAATTAAATGCTATTTTGAATTACTGGAGAAGTTCTTTGCCACTTCGTTTTGTGCTCTAATTTAAAGTAGAAATGTTAGAGACACATCCATCAGTCTTAAATATTGCGGGCCTTTAACCAAAACCAAACAGGAATCTGAGCTGTTCTAGATTCTTCAGAAACTAAATGTCCGAATTCAGTTTCTGCTTGCCTAATTTTTCTCTTAATTGTGCATTGAAGGAAGGGGATAGCTTTTAAAGGATACTTATCACAAATTTTGATTTGAGTTGTTCAGCAGAGTTCCTTAAAAATGAGGTGGTACCTTTTCCTCCCACCTATCACTTCAGCCCCTGAAACAGCCGTGTAAATTACAGAATACTGCACAGCCGCAGTGAGCTCAGCTGCTCTATGCTTGGTGAAGATCTCCACCAGTAACCTGCTGTTCTTGGTGCTTAGTGGTTGTAGGGGAGAGAAATAGTGTTTGTCTTGCTCGCGGGGTCCTCTTTTTGTACTTCAGAAGGGTGAAGGAAGTAGGGACGAGCCCAAAAGGCTCTGCCTCAGCCTACAGAGGAACATAAAGTTACAAAGTTGTAGCCTTATGACCTTTCTGAAATAATGTGTTCAACTGTTAGGCCAAAGGTTGATTATGACCACTTTATAATGTTGTATGTTGTTTCTTGGTGAATGCCTAACTGGTTGCACACACTTTCAGACATGTCCAGATATTACTGACAAAGAAATTCTTCTAAGTGCCATTGACTTGCGTTGTCATTAGCAAATCTGTTAACTGTCCACATCACTTTGTTCATCTTGGATAGCTTTCACAATGCTTGTAAGAATATTTTTTTGGTTTAATCGCTAGGTAGAAAGGAAAATACTAGCAAAACTCTCTAACAATGGCACAACTGTTTGGCTTTTTCATGTGTGTGCTAACCAGCAAACTAATTCTTCCCCTCTTCTCAGCGTTAAGATCTTCACAACAGATTTGGAGACTGGAAGTAGGCAGTCTTTGGAAGTTTTTGGTTTTGTTTTGTTGTTTTTTTTTTTTTTTTTTTGCATAGGGAAACACCAAATAATACTCATTCACCACAAAGTATTTTACATGGCAACTACTGGTACAGCTTACAGCAAAAGCGTGGGAATTGCAAAGAACATATAGTTGAAGTACAGCTGAAAAGTGTCTTCAGTTTTGATGCTCAATTGAAATAATTGCAAGGGTGGTTAGATTCCACAAGGGTTGTGAAGAAGACAGGATTGTTACAGGAAATGAAGGTTTTTATTTATTTTAAATACAATATCTAAAAACCTGTTGTGAATCAAATCAAAAATCTTCAAAGTGCCTGGCTTTCTTTGAAGAGTGCCACATGTAACGTTTTACAGCACTTTTAGATATTTTATTTTTTAGAAATAAGTGTTTTGATTCTCAACATTTAATAGCATCTTAAGCAGCTGGGGGTTTGGTGTTTTGTTTTGTTTTTTTTTAATTGTAACTTTCACTTCACACAATCTTTAAATTACTTCGTTTTCCAAAATTATATTGGCAGTATTCTGCCTCTCAGTGCATCTAGATACAACTCTAATGAAAGTTTACTCCCTGATTCAGTTTCGGACTGTTGCAGATGCATGGATTGCTCAGGGGGAGTGCTTACTGAGGGGGCTGGCCCCTGCAAAGTAGCTGAAAGCTTAGCCCTTGCTGCCATTTTGCTGTGCAGTACAAGCTGTGTCTCTTGCCCAGTTTTGCTTAGCTGAAGTCCTGGGGATTTCAAACAACAAATCATCATGAAATGAGAGTCTTCCAGTTTTTATTTATACAATTTGTTCTGTCTAACCACTGGCCAGGACCCGATGCCTCAGAAAGTTCCAGAGTTCAGTGACTGTCCCTAACACTGCTTCCTTCTAATTCCCTGTTAACTAGGATTAGCTTAAAACTTTGAAGCACAAATGTATGTCTCTTGCATTATCCAGATTCTTAACACTTCTGTTACCCTTATGTTTATACTCTTACTGATTTAAAGATACAATAGTGGGATTATTTTAAGTAGCAAATTTTCTGTGCACTATCTGCTAACCACAGACTGTGTCAATGCTAATGAAACAGATTGGGTTTGCTGTAAATGAGACAAATAGAACTTTGCTTAGCCAAGCTGTGAGAACTGAGAATGCAAAAGAAAAAAGACAAAGCAGAAACAAGCAGATAAAAATTTTAAATATTTCTCAATAATAAAGAATGAGACAAACACACTTACGGGAAGTAAACTGATTGACACTGTTAAATGTGGGCACTAACAAGTCTTGAACATTTATCAGTGACATTAGATGTGGATTTTAACATTTATCTTTTACTGGTTCTTCTCAGAAAACTATATTTTTACAAAACAAGGCTCCAAACCATCTCCCCCCTCCCCCCCCCCCAAAGATCAGCTTGCTTTCTACTGATCATCTTTCACGTGAAGAGAAGGGGAGGAAACATGAGTACAGTATGAATTTTAAAAAACTTTTCATAAATAAAAATAATTTACCTGCTAAATTAAAAACATCACCAATTCTCACATCTTTCCAACCTGCCTTTCTACAAAAAGCAGTGAAATACGTAGTTTTTGAATGTCAGTGCCACTGAACAGTCTAGTCATCTTTCCAACATCGGTGTTTCCAGTTGCTTCTAGGGACATTCTGTTGTCTTAGTGCATTCAGTGGCGCTGACAGTATCTTGTAGCAGTGGTTAAAGATGAAATGTTTGCTGATTTTTATTATGTCAGCTGCCTTTTAGAAAAATGATGCAGAGTTGCTTGCTCTCTTCTGAAAAATATACATAGGCCTTAAGAGCATGTCACTGAAAAGATAGGTTCTCTCTCACTTCCTTCAGGACATGCTGCTACTACTTGTCTAACCTGAAATAGTTTGGATTGTGTTTATTTTTTCAAAATCATAAACGTGTAAGTTGTTACTGCAACGTATTATGTAACACTTAGTTAATTCTGCATGGATTTTGTCCCTAGTCCTGAAAACAAAGATTTGTTAATGACCTTTACTACCCAGACCTTTTCTGTTCTTCAGTAGGAAAGTATTAATCTCCACACATGGAGCAGTTAGATCCCTCTAGATTATCAGTTAGTATTAGCACATGCTAGGGTAGAGAATTTTGTAGTTGTGGAAAACCTGTATATTGGAATTTGCTCAAATACATTTGGGGGGAAAATAGAAGATTTTAGAACTTTGAGTGTTGCATTGTGTTACTTGGACAAAGATCAATGTCCATAGGATGCTTACAAAAAAAGACAAGAAGCCTGTTTTCTTCTATCATTCATATTAAAAAAAAAAAAAAAAAAAAAAAAAAAAAAAAAAACCAAAAAAAACCACAGAAGATAATTTAAGACAAAAAATTCTAACATTACTTTTCCTTAAAGATACTATGGAAATGTTGTGTGTTTAGCCTGCTATGAATTGGCATTGTATTGTGCAGAGCTCAACCTAAACTTTTCAGAACTCTTTATTGATTACTAGCCAATATAAGTGGGGAGGGAGGAAGTCGTTAGGAAGTCTGAAGGAAGACAGAGTACAAAAACCTTATGAAAGTTGGCTTTAAGAAAGAATCAGCTAGAAGTACCATTCTTCACAACCATGAAATACTTAAATTGTTTTAAATTGCCAAAGGCTTACGACACTGTTTTAATTTAGCTTTTATTACTGATGTGTCAGCTGTTCCTTTTTAATAGTCTTATGCTGCCTGTAGTACCCGTTACATAGATCTTTTGCATTTTTCCATTTAATCTGTTTTCTAAATGTTAGTGGGTTTGATTGTGGAAAAGAGTAGTTTGTAACCTCGTTAGCATCATTATGATATGAACAGCAGATTTTGAACACGGAATCAATGAAAAACTACTTGTGCCACATTTGTAACTGACATTACCTTAGCTGGACCACAGATGTGATTCCATCTGGCAATTCCTGTGCTGCTAATAAATAACAACACTCAAGTCTTGCAGTGCTCTTTGATCAGTAGCTTTTAGGGACATACAAATGCTGTTGTACTAGTCCCACAAACAGGGAAACTCTGGCATAGGTGAGGTGACAAACCTACAAATTACAGTAAGTCCATGTCGAAGCCGCAACAGAGTTATCATCTTGAGTCTGTGTCCAGTCTTCCCTGTTCACTGGACCACACTGTGGAGCCAACGTAGATATAATGGTTTTCCTTGTAACAAAAGACTGTACATAGATGGAAAACCATCTGCTTTGAAAACTCAGTGTTTTCAATAATAAAATGATACTGGGTATGAATAAGTGATACCTTGAGCCTAGAAAGCTTTTACTTGATAAAGAATTTCCTGCTGATCAAACATTAGGAATATGAATTTATATTAAAATAGTGGAAAGTTACTTTTTTTGTTATAAGTAGGCTGTAGGTTTGAGTCCATTTATATAAGTGTGTATGTGTGTGTACACTTGCTTATAACCTTTGAAGATATTACTGTCCAAGTAATTTTTCTATTTTTTTTTTTTAATTCCTCAGGCAACATTTAATAGGTAATCTCATGTTGTCACATTCCAGATACCAAGTTGTTACAAAGCAGTTTCATGTATCTTGTCTTCTTGGGTTGGGACTTATACCAGAGTGATGCATATGTGGTGTTTGAAGTAACTTCTCACAAGAAGGGAGGGATGCGGATTTTTGCCCTCCATAGCCGTCTTTTTCCACAGGTGAGGGTGTGCCAGTTGTTGGATGTTTTCAGTTCAGCTCTTTAGTGGAGATTAATAAAGGGAAACCATCTTTGTCAGCCATCTAAAATGTCTTAAATATTAATATCTAATAAGAAGTATTTCTGGTTATAGTATTATTTAGGGCAGACGTGTAAATTATAAAGCAAAATTGGGAAACACTTCTTTTCTTTTCATGCTACTAAATGTACCTAATAAAGGCACATTATAGAGTAACACAGTATTTAAGAAAAAGTGCAGTAGAATCCAGTTGATTATTCCTTTGCTGTAT
Source organism: Vanellus vanellus (assembly GCF_965231255.1). Taxonomy (NCBI): domain Eukaryota; kingdom Metazoa; phylum Chordata; class Aves; order Charadriiformes; family Charadriidae; genus Vanellus; species Vanellus vanellus. Next base: position 191,439,670 of record NC_138905.1, read on the forward strand.
CTTTTTATCTTTTTATTCTCTTATAAAGTGTTGGGGTTTTTTTTCCTCCCTTCTTTCTGGCTTATTTGCAGACTGAAGTAATGAGCTGCATCATAGATTCGAGTATAATGTCAGAAGTTGGTTCTTTCCGAGCTAGTATATCCTATCTGGGAATTGGGAAGCTAAATTAAAAATGCAGTTATAAAAAGGCATATATTTGGAAGCTTTGTTCTCTTAAACCCGAACCTTCTGTTGACTGACGTTAGATGATCCAGAAGCAGATGCTGCAGCAGCTATTTGTTGATTTAGTTGCTATGGTGACATGATACATTCGTGTACAGCAGGAAGCTCACTGTACGTTGGCTAATTTGATAGGAAGGAAGGCTTGAGGTAGGTATTGCTGACTATATTGTTAATTGATCCTACCTTTCACATCCTGCCTCCACATGCTTTGTGGATGCACAGCTCTAGAGGAAGGTAAAGGGAGATACTCCGGCGTGGTGTTTAGGTTAAGGTGCCCTGTTAAAAGAAGGGGGAGGCAGCGCTCAGCACATCGCCGAAGATTACCTCAGTATTAAGTGAATGGAACAGATTGGAGCAGCTGGAGTGTGGTGCCTGTTGAATCTTCCTTCATCCTTTGTCACTGTGGTAGCACCAGTTGAATGAGAGAAATAAAAGGATGCGAGCAACAGTAAGTCAAAGTGCTAAGGGGTTTGAAATGGGTTACGAGATAAAGCATGTCACTAATTAACATCTTGATTGGAGCTATTAGTGGAGAAAAATGTGATTGTTCTGAATATGTGCCCTAATGACAGAGCATAAATGTGGCTCTGCTTGGAAGTTGTGTTGTACTATATTCACCCTTTTCCAGAAATACACTGTTTTTTAATCTTGTAGCAGACAGACTGTTAAAGATACAGTATATATCTTACAAAGGGGTTGGCTGTAACCAATTCTTAACAGGATTAGTTGAGTGTTTTAAAAATTTTTGAAGTCAGAATAACCAAAAGCATTAGCTACAGTGTTTTCCTAAATTTGTTAAATGTTCAAAAACTAAATTATATTTGTCCTTTTGGCTAAAAATATTTCTCATCAGTATTCCTGAGCTAATTTCAGTTGCAATATTTTCAGACAAACCACTGCTGTCTTTTTTATATTACTAGTGCATTTAGAAATATGGTTTCGGTAAAGTCTTTCCCTTATTTGTGATTTTTGCTGACAGTCATTTGCTACGGACTCAGCACCTATAACCATAAAATGCTAAATATAGATGTTTTCAAGTTAAGAAGAAACAAAACAAAACAAAACAAAAAAAACCAACCACGGTCCTGATGCTCTCATCTCTTTCCTATTAAAACATCTTGGAAAAGAATATTTTTTCTGCGAGTGTAGAAATGAATTGTGATTTGATTCTCTTTGAATTACGGTTTCAAAGGTCCAGGGAAATATTTTGGAACACTTTACCCTCTTGGCTTCTAGGAAGTTTGTTTGGAGGACAAAACCAAAACACCCTACAACCCCCAAAACCACACATATGCCCCAAAACTACTCCAGAATGAGAGAAAAATAAAACTGTGCTTTTCAGTAGTACTGGTTTGCTCTAATTTGTAATCTCTCTTGTTGTACTGGAGCAGTCTCTTACATTATTTCATTTAAGTACATTTTAACCACAGTTATAATATAATGTACTCTTATTTCTTCATATTATATATTATTTTAGCAATTAATAAAATTAATGTAATATATCCTAGGTTTTTGACCCCACTTTCTCCTTGCCTTCTTACTTCTCCACATTTTTCAGTATTTTAATATGTGTACCAGACTATGAATTGACTTTGCTAAAAGATTGCAATTTTTTTGTTATAATATATTTAGTGGCAGATCAATTGGCATTCTTGTTACATATGTTCAGAGGCTTTTATCTTGGTTGCAAAATTTGTCCCAGGTTTCACTCATTCTGGAAAAATATGTAAATTCACGAAGCGTAACTAACTTCTTTTAGAGGAAGATATCAAGTAACTCATTCAGTTCCTTTCCCCTTCGGTGGGAGGTGGGGGGTGGCTAGGGAGAGGGAAGGATTCCAAATATCCCTTTACACAGAAATTCAATCCGGTTCCTTTGGTTTTCTTGCCTTTGTGGTGGTAGACAGTGCTAGCCTGTGGAGAGAGCGGAGTGCCAGTTCTCACATGGGCTTATGCTGCAACTTCACACATGACACAAAGTATTTAATGTAGTTTGGTTTCTTTAGCTTCAGTCAGGATTAAAAAATGTAACCTTTTACTTTTCCTCTTCAGAAGGCTGATAGTCCTTGATACTATACTGATGGATGTGTTTAAGAGCTAAGATATTTTGGAGAGACAGAGGGACCTTGATGTCTGTAGATTTTTCTTTAATGCAAATACAAAAATACTTCTCTCGTATCCCAGTAACTCTGAATTGATATCTACTGATATCATGAAATCTATTGCTGTTTGTGTTGGCTTTAGAAGAGTTAGAAACTGCATTTCAGTCAGTCTGGTCCTTTTAGAAATACAGGTATTATTTGAACTGCAGCTTTAAATGTATGATACTTGGATATCCTTACATGGTAAGGATAAACTAAACTCTCTTCCATAAACCTTATTCAAAACTGATCTTCAAAAATTTCCCCAAATTAGATAGGTCTTCATACCGTTATGGAGCAGGGTGGAGGAAGTTAGCAACTGTTTTAATTCTGGATTTATTTTGGTTTGTGCATGTGTGAAAGATCATCCAGTATAGGTCTAGACATAATCATTTGCCTGGGTGGGTTTTTTTTTTTACTTCAGACTAAATTTAATCTTCTAGAATCTTAATAAATTTTAAATATTTTCTCTGTATGTATGATATATTAGTTAATATTTTTGCATAGGTAGTTTTTCCAAAGAAAATCTCTTTTACCTTACAGATCCACTGCATATATGTATTTGATAGAAGTGGCAAAATATTCACATATTTGTGTGTATTTGGGGAGGGAGCCTTGTTCTTTAGCCTCTGAGTTTTATTCAGAGTGCTGCTTTTGCACATGAGTAATGGTAAGTGAAATAAGAAAAATTTGTCAAACTTGCTATGAGACATTTTTTATTGTTAGTTTTCTAGAGCTCATTGACTTATTTCAGGATTTACTTAGTGCCTTTTTTCCCTCCGTCGGGACAGAAATATTTTGGACTTCTAATTGTATTTACAGTTTCTGCTATGGAAAGATGTTGCCTTAAAACAGTGAAGTAGCATGCTTGTTGATTAGTCCTAAACTTTTTTTTTGTTTTCCTGCTCTGCCAGTCTTTCACCTGATCTAGGGCCCTTATCAGGATGAATCCAATTTGGTATTGGTTTGGTACTTCACAATAATGTTTGTAGATTTTATTTTGGTCTTACTTACTAACCAGCTGATGGAGAACAGTCATTAATTGTGCAAGCCTATTTATAGTTTATCATTATTTTTTTGTTTGACTGAGAGCTTTGGGAAGACTTTTCCCTGTATGTTGTAAAATAAATATGCATCTGTGATGCCACAAGTTTGATGCTGTCTTTCCTGTCACCTAGCTGAAATTATCTTGAAACCTGGCAATCTGCTAATGCATCACTCCTGTTAGTAGGATGGAAGTGGAAGTAGAGGTGCTTGTAGAAGTGTGGATCATACTGACAGAAGGAGGGGTCGTTGGTAATTGTTATTTCAGTGTAATTAATGGGCTTTTTGGCCTTAATTAGTATGCAAACGAACATATTCAAAGCAGGATTAGCTAGCTCTGTATTTTAAATTCCGTTCTGTCCCTCACTGTGCTCCAGTGGAGAAATACTTTAAACTCCATATTTATCTGGCACAAGCAAAATGTTAGGCTGCTTAAGAAAGTATTCTGTATCCATAAAGGGGATTAGTTAAATATAAATCAGCTGTGTTTGTATTTTTGCCATTCTGCCTTTAAGAGATGTTGCTGTGACCGTATTGGTGGGGCAAAGTACCTCTAAGAATATTATTTTGTCTTCTGCAGCTTCTGCTTCATGCTGATAAAAGTTACTTCTAGACCTTTCTGGAGATGAGTGTTAACATTTGGACTTAAGTTTTCCCTTTTTTGGAGCAGGCCTCTCAGTCAAGGTGGCTGCAGCTCTGTCTTGCATACATTTCCCTTCCACTCTGTTGTTTGTATCCTTAGTCTTATAATTTTTCTTTTCTGACTCCAGCCATTATTATCAAACTTCGTTTCTTCAGTGTTAGAAATAAGCTATAAGACTTGAAAAAACATTCAGCTCCTTTCCTGGTTGAGTCTACAGAAACATCGTGTAGTTTCTCTTGCAGATAGTTAAGAGTTTACTGAATAGAAATAAGAAACATTGAGCATTCTCCTCTTTGAACGTTCATACTGCCTTTACTCTGATTTGCACTTTCTGATTTTACAGACTGATGTAGTAAAGCTAAATCATATACAAGATCTTCAGATGAAATTATTGTGAAGTTATTGTATCTATTGATCGTGGTATGTCCAAGTCAATGTTGCATGTCTCTGTAGGATGTGTTCATACTACTTGAGCTAAATTATATTTTAATTTGGAATTCTTCGGGGAGAAAAATATTATTAAATAGTTTTATATAGAATTGTTGTATTTTAAGAATGTATTTATCACATAAGACCAGCTCAAATTATAATCAAGGTGAAGAATAGATTTTCAAAGCTAATTAAGAGGGTGTCCCTTAAGTAGTCATTCAGAAAGGCAAAAACATTATGATGTTTTTTGAAGCTACTCTTGGGCAGTGTTCATGTATTAGCAATTTAAGTGTGCTCAAGCATGTTCCTAGAGACTGAGGCTAAGTGTCATGGAACAAGTCTGCACTAGCAAACTATCTTTTCCTCCAGAAAGAGTCTCTGTGTGCAGACTGCCTGCCAAGAGTGGTCTCCGGAATAGTTTCCAGTATTGTCTGGGAGAAGACTGCTCGTTGGCATCAGCCCGTGCCATGCTCAGGACTACTGTAACATTGTTTATCATCCCAGGTGATGTTTCTGAGCTCTGCTTGCTTTGCTAATACAGATGTGGTTTTAGGTACCACTGTCATGATCAAGGCAATGAAGCAGTTCTCCTAGGAGAAATTAGAAACATTAGGACTCCTCAGTTTGCAGAGACTGGGAACAAGGAGGGGGAAACTGCTAAGGCTTAAAAAAATAATGAAGGAGGTGTATGCAATTTACTCAGAACTGTTGTTCAGCAAATCCCATAGCACAGGATCTAGGGGATATCTAACTAGTAGGAGATGGTTTTTAAATGGCTAAAAGGTGAACTTCAGGAACTTGCTGCCACAGGAGGTTGTGGAGGCAATTCAAAATGTAAGCAAACTCAAAGTTTCAGCAAATTCACGGACAATGACAGAGATGGACTGCAGAACATAGCCTGGCTCACTTGCTCTCCCTAAATAAGCATCTCCGATTGACATATTGGAGACAAAGTACTGGGCTAGATGGACTGCTGACCTGGACTGCTGACCCAGACCATGAGGATATTTCTTATGTTCTTATTTGGTTTGAGCAGCTGCCTGAGTTTAAACAGCAATTTCAAGAAAACCCTATTGAGCTTTCTAACATGCGGCATGATTCAGGTTTGTTAGGAAGCTGGTCTTTGCCAGTCCGGGCTACGTATCTTGAACTGACAGTGGATGGGCAGCAAAGTAAAAGTTTTAAAATCAGGAAAAAAGTAAAGTATTCTATGCCAAGAAAGGGGGTTAATGCATACTGTTCCCTTTCACAATGCCTTTTTATGTTTTTAGGGTAGGTTTTGCTTTTAATGTTGTGCTAGGAAGAAACCTCTATAATCCATATCTATTTAATTAAACTACTACAAAGCTTAGTATGTTGTTCATTTGATCTGGGTTTATCTTCTAAAATATCTTTTGTAGAATAAATTAAGTACCATTGAAACGTATGAAATTTCACTGTTAAAACTCTGACAGTCTTTGGCAACTGTGTTTTGGGTATTTCAAACGTTAGTCATACGGGCTAGTAATTTTATTTAGGCAAGAACTTTTTTTAGGATAGTTTTATAGCTGCAGTCTTGTATTGTCAACTTGTATGCTGTTCTCTTGAAAGAGATTCTGTACTGTTTTTCATCAGGAACTGTACTGAGGTCATGTGGTTCGTCATTAAATAACTGTTCAAAGGAAACAATTTATAGTTCCAGTGGAAATTACCCAAAATTAGTTGTTGACCTAATACTTCCATTTCTTAGTAATAATGCCTTAACATATTTTGAACTTGAGACAAAAATATGTTGAGTCAAAGTTGTGTTAGCATTGGGAAATTACACTTTTAATTGGTTCTGTTCTTTTACACTTTTAATTGGTTCTGTTATAGTTGGTCATGCTTTAAAAGTCCTTGTAGGATTCTATAGTTTTTATCAAGGCCTCAGTGTCTTAAGTTGGCATTATTTTGTTCGGCTTGTGAGGTCCTTAATTAGTGTTTTGTTGATTTAGAATGAGGAATGGCATTTGAAAAGTGGCTGCGTTAAACATGCCTCCCACTGAGATTGACACATCACAAATGATTTTTCTTCAGATTATCATAATTATCTTAGAGGAGCAGGCAATGGAAATCTGGATAAAATAATGCATGTTGGCCTTTGGATAGCAGAGCTTTACAGACTGTGAGTAAAGCAACAGGATTTGTCACAAAAAGACTGAGGCATAGGAAGAGAGGCCAAATCGTCAGATTTTTCCAAAGCTTTTCACTTAGTTCCAGCCAACATGAATGTTTTGCCTAGAAGAGGAATGAGATCAAGGTCTAGAATATTCAGTGTGAAAGAAAAACCAATGCCTTGGTTTTCATAAGTACTGATGTCAGGGTTCATGAAGTAGCATGTTGGACAATGACGTGTGCAAGCCTGTACAAAGCCACCTAGAATGAGATGAAAGAGCTATAAATACTAAGCAACCAGTATATTTTATTTGCCTAACACATGATGCTGTGAAAGATCCATGTTAACTTTTCCTTTAGGGAAATTTTCTTGCATCTTTGATTATGTGCAGCTGACTTTTATTGGATAAGAGGGAATCCCTGTGAGTGATGGTGTGTCTTTGATAATATCTCTTCTAACCAGGTGTCAAAAATGTCCTTCTCAAAGCAGTGATTACTTTGTTGGGCTTCAGGAGTGGTAAGGCTGGTCCAGAAACCAGTGCTGGCCACGTTGACACACGTTACCCCAACGCAAGGACTCTGAAACCAGTGGTTTTTGAAACTTCTGAAATTACTTCAGTCCTGATTTAGATTCTCTTTTGGCACACTTGGCAGCAAATACAATCCATCTTGGAATAGTTGTAAAATACAAATGTGAATGCACAGCATAAAAGCAAGGCTGAAGGCGGGAGCCAGTGAAATAAATACACAGTCAGGCATCAAGTAGACTAATAGTCCATTGACAAAAAGGCTCTATTTCCTGATCCTGGGAACTGAGTATTGTAATTAAACTGCATTAAGTCAGTGAATCTCCTCACCCTTTTGAGTGGAAGTCAGATGTCGTCAGAGATGTGAAAATCTAATGACATCCTGAGTGTCAGAGTGGTGCTGGACTCTATCAGGAGACCTTTTGCTTCATGGCACAGCTGCTGCTGAACAGTGCCCCATCTCCCTGTGTTGCACCATGGTTGGCATGCTGAGCCTTTACCTTCTCAGACTAGCTGTGAAATGAACAACAAAGATTCTCATACAGGAAAAACAGCTACAAAGCAAAATCAGGAGGCATAGGGCCCACTTGTTGCAGTTGGGCCAGTATGTCTGTTCCCATGCTCGGATCCGCTCTGCTAGCTGGAGCCTCTGGTTTGGATGTCCTGCAGCAGAAAAGGAAAACCAGCAGGTTCCCAGGGTAACATTATTACCCAGGTTACCAAGCTCAGGCACTGACACAAAGAAATTGGAAACAATGCAGGAATACCAGTCATCCCCCATTCCCGGTTACTTTAAAAGTAGGAATCTAGGAAATTATACCAGTCATTGCCCTAAAACTTGAGGGCTTTGCAGCTTTTCTACCTCTCAGTTTATACAGTGGAGACCAAGAATATTGAACTGAAAATTGTACGTATTGACATGTCAGCTGCAGCCAGAATGGCTCCTCCTAGGACTTAGGGCATACTATATCAGCCAAAAGACTTGGACAAGTATGGTTATCCAACCCACACATAAGAGATGGAAAGATGTTCCTAGGTACTCCTGCAAAGCTTTTAGGTACTTTTATTCCAGTCTAAATTTCAAGCTAAAACTTTCAATTGTAGCAGAGAGGAGAAAGTAAATCAATGAAATATGTCTTTAAAAAGTTATACCTGCTTGGGGAGTCTGAAGAAGAAATATAAGAACTCATTCACTTGTATTTCTCTCCTTCATCACGTTCTGAAGGTGATAGCCAGTTGTTAAAATGCTGTCTTCAAACACTTACAATAAACTCTGACAATACAATATTTCCTGAAGACCTGTAAGTCTTATTTAAAGTTCCTGTCTAAAATCCTCTGATTTCTAAGTTTAGGTTATACTATGAATGCTCACTTTTACTGAATTTTATATTCAGACACACTTTAGAAGATCTGGAAAATTTACTATCATGATAAAATGTAAATAGTGATTATAATTAATTGTGTTTTTCTCAGAGCCTAAGCTTCTGGAGACATCTTTCTTCAATAACAGCACTGTATCACATGAAACAACTTATAGTATTTTTTTGAAGTGTGTCTTCAAAACTGAGCTAAATCAGTATTGAATCACATGGCCCAAGTTTGAAAATATGAATATCCATCAAATCTCATCAAAGTGGCAGCTATGTTAGGGTAGAACTTGCCATCTTTTCAATAATCTGTAGAGTTGCTCTACCAGAATGAGAGGAATTTGTATGATTTCTGCCTTTTCTTCATGCTTTCCTCTCTTTTTGGTATTCCTAAAATGAGTAACACTCTAGGTTTTTGTTTTCTTCTTTTGTAAACAAGACCAATTTTATTTTCTTTTAGCAACTTAACACAGTAAATTTTTGGCCATAAAGTTGAAGATTTGTGTATATAAAGAACTGTCTGTCTCTGATTCACACCAGGAGGAGGACATACACTCTATCTAGACATGTACAAGCGAGGCTGAAGAAAGATGTGACCAGAAGGAAATCATGAAGTGCATCTGCTCTTCTGTTTTGTTTTGTTGTTTGTTTTTTTTTTTTTTTCCTTTGTTCATAATTTTAGCTCGGTTCTTCATGGTTGCAACATTTTTTTTTTCTCTCAAGAAAGCCAGGTTTCAAATGAGAATACAGAAGTCTAAATTGGTAGCAGGCTTCTGCTTCGGTACATGTCAGACTTCCTCTGTTTATTTTGGCTGATAAGTGTGCTTTGCTATCAGTTCTTCATTGCTTGGATTTACAAAATTAGGATAAACATCTTTCCACAAATAGAACTATATATGTTGCTTCATGCAGCGCATCTTGTCCACTTACTTTGACATGACTTCTAATAATATTTTATCATTAATGAATGTACAAACATGCTTGGATCATGTAAAGAAGGAAATGACACAGTATTTCTTTTATGTTGAAAACTGTTTGCCAAGTGGCTATGATAAAAATTCAAACACTGGGAATTCTAGGCTTCCTTCTGAAACTTTATGTAATGGTTTGATTAATGTTGAAGTTAATGTAATTTGTTAAAATAACTTAAGCTGTACATGTAACTTTTTAATTATATTAAGCAGTAAAGAAAATAAAATTTGTGCAGGTACTGTTTTACTGAGTTGTTGTTCTTGCAGTTCTTTGAAAAATGTTTTTTTAAAAATATCTGTACTTGTTCTTGCTCTTATCTCTTTTTCTCTGTGGAATGAAGGCAGCAAACAATGTGAAGTGAAAAATAATGTATTTACTAACCAGGAAAAAAAAGCTGTTTTTTCCTAGTAAAACTTTCTTTGTTTGCACATACCAGACTTCTGTAATATACCTGTGTAATGGTTGTAAACACTCTTTTATTTTTAAGGTTATTCTTGTGCAAGTTAATCCAGGGGAAGCATTTACTATAAGAAGAGAAGATGGACAGTTTCAGTGCATTACAGGTAAAGCTGATAAATTTATTTTAATATTTCCTGAGTATGCATCAGGATAAATAAAAGGCAGTTTGTGGTGTTGAAAGTAAAAAAATGACAAAAATTACTTTAAATACAAGAGCAGTTTAAAGACCAAAAAGATTAGGTGCTAAAGATCACTGGATTTGGTTTTCTCTACCGCAGGGGACTTTTTCTTAGATGAAATTAAATTTCTTGGGGAGGGGAAGGGGGGAACACTTTCAGTTTGCAAAGCAAACAAGGAGGTGCTGTTGTAGCAATTTTGGACTAACCTCATTTATTACACAGACCTCAAACTAAAAGTAGCAATTGTTAATTTGGTTTGAGTATATTTTTTTTATTATTTTTGCTGTCATGTGGCATTGTCTGCCTGTCCCAACAGTAGCTGTCTGTTATCCCACTACTAGGTTTTCATTATCTCTAGGGGCCAAATTGTGTCCTTTCTGAGTTCTAGCAAGTGCAGCTTCAAAACACAAATGCTTCTTCTAAGCATAGCATCCCTGTATGCAGTAGTCAATTTGGATGTTTTCTATTCTGAATGAAAGTAGCTGCCAGTTAAACCTATCTACAGCTGCAAGAAATGAGCAGTCCGATATTGCTGCTATTTAGACTACCACTTTACTGTGTTATAAGAGTATCCACAGATTCAGCTATGGGGTCATTTTTTTCCTTGTTATCTGCTGGGTCAGTGCATCCTACCTTCTTTTTTTTTCTGGATGTTGGCCCAGCTTCAACAGATACTGTTCTGGGAAGTTGAAGTATTTTCCAGCTCCTTTCCCCACTTTCTCCAGTCTGAGAACAGACGAAAGGTCTGGTTTCCAGTGTCATAGGCAGGTCCTTTGGCTACAAAATAACTGATTAAAAGAAGGCCTTGGATTGTAATATAGCTTATATCAACAAACATTAAAGTTTACATGTCCATTAGCACCCTTTTTCAGAACTTTGTGCTGGTTGCGCAGTATTGGTGCTTCCTTTGAGCCACAAATGGATCAGTGTTGCAGCTCACAGTTCTGCAGGGTTTATTTGAAACATAATTGTGTAATAACTACTTGGCAATATCTGAGGCAACATAGTGGTTTTTGTCTTGCTTTTTAAGTTAAAGAACAGATAAGATGTATTTTTCTTCTATTGCACAAAATACTGAGAGTGGCATGCATTGCATTTTTGGTTTTAATTTTAGTTTATCAGATGGGTTTAGTTGCGGGGGGGATGAATTGACGCTTTTCTTGCATGATCATCTTGAAAGAAGGAAGTGTGTGTGATGAACTGCAAAAATATTGAGATCTTATCTTTATAGATACGGTTCTAACCTTTCATGGTACAGCTTTTATCCTTGCCTGGTCCGTCTTGCATTCTGAATAGGCAGCTCACTATTGTGATTTGATTCAGCTGCTGATTTATCATACTTAAATATGAAAGTGAGTGTGAGCAGTTTCTGGGTGACAATTGTTTCTGGGTCTCACTAAGTGTAAGCTCAGGTATGGTTTTTACAACTTTCTTGAAGAGTGGTGCTGGCAATCTAGAAATCTACACCCCAAATCAGTTCAGCAGCTTTTGCAAACCTCCTGTCATATAGACATTCTCCTTGTCCTTCCGCCTTCCAGGACAGGAAAATATGGCTTATAGTTGGTAGTAAAACAGAGGGCTTAGAGGTTTTTTGTATTTGTACATTCACTGATCTTACAATAGAATCTGAGTTGCATGTGATCTTATGAATGTTGCTTTTCTGGTCTATTCTTGCCACTCCTGAGCCATTTCTGTGTTATGAGTGCTCTGCCAATGAATCTTTCTACCTTTTGGTTTGTTGGGTGTGTCTGGCTTCAAGAAGTTCCCTTTGTAATTGATGCTGTACCTTTTTCATTGTATGTATTGCAACTAATGAGCAATGTCTCCTTTCCTGTTTTCTGTGTATAGATTTGTATAAAGCGAACAATTTCAAATGGTGTACACTGTAGAAAGTAATTTGGTATTGATGGTCCTTTTTGCTGTGCCACAACTCCTCAAACATAATTTGCCCTTGACTTGTCTACAAAATGGATGACCAGTCTGCAGAATGGGTTACAACCACAGGAGACTATTGCATTGACTGTAAAGAAAGAAAGCTCACATCAGTTCCCTGTTCTTTTCTTCACTGTATGCACTCGGCTATTAAGTCAAATCAAAGTTAAAGATGTAGAAATACATAATGAGTATGGTTTGGAGGAAACCTTATAAATGTGCAGAGAGACTTGTTTTTAAAAAAGGCACGAAGAAAGCAAAGATGGCTGAAATTCAGTGGAGATGCAATCAGTGGGAAGTTAATTTAGTCATTATAATGTTTCTTAATATTTTTTCCAATCTGTTTTTACTAAAAATATTTACCCATCTTCATATTCTTTTCTGACTGTATTGAATTAAAAGTCTCTGCAAAGAATGCATATTCAGCTTTTTCTGTGATGTACTATATAAAAAGAGGTAGTATTACCTTATGTTAAAAATGTGTATCTGTATACAACTTTGCAAAACCACAGCATGTATTGCCCACAGAAAAATTGTAATTACATACAACAAATATATTGCAATTAATATGTTTTTGTCTTGTATCACACTCAGAATTCACCTGGAGAAAAAGCATTAGTATAAGCAAAGATTTTTCATGAAATGCACTTAGTACTTTATTACAGGCATTCCCCTTCTGCCTTCCAAAATGAGGGTTGTAAATCTTACATGTATAATTCACAACACTTACTTATTTGTGATAGAATGGTAAATGACCACCAAACAAATATCTCTCCATCTCTGATGTTTGCTTTCTAGAATGAACTGGTTCTGAGAACGTCATATTTTGTGGGATGTTCACTATTCTACAAATAACAAGGATTTCACTTCGATGTTGAACATAGTACTTTTTTTTTTAAGGAACATAAAATTTTCAAGTAGTATTTTCTGAAGTCTGTATTCTAATTTACACTTAGCAAAATGGTGGCTAACAAATATGTTGTCTGTTTGGAGTAAAGTCTTACTAAAAGATATCCAAGGAAAAAGAGAAGTAATTTAAGGTTACAAAGGATAGTAAGAATTTGGAATGTTACACCTTGACCGAAGATGAAAACAATAAAATGTAGCTTCAGGTTCTTGCAAGGCAATTTGCATGGGCATACGTTTAAATTGAAAATGTATAAGTATAATACTAAAATGAAAGAACAGAATTGAGAGGTAGCAGGCTGCTTCTGGATGAAGCCCCCATAGAAGTGCAGATATGCCGATACCATAGTTTGGGTGATTTGGTAAGTCACTGTTTCTTGGATAATTCTAGATCTCTCTTGTGCTTTATTGCTGGTCAATTCACCTTAGAGATTGCATTGTCTGCTGAAGTCAATGTGGACTGTTTATAAATCTAACCATAATGTTAATCGTATTTTCTTGCATCATATCCCTGTCTGTTGGAAACATTGAGATGCTCCATCAATCTTTGTGCTGCTCTTGACATAATTACTTTATTTGTTACAGAGGACTATGCTTACTTTGGATACTCTATGCATAGGATAAAACTTCTCAACCTTGAAAACAAGGAGAGTCAGCATCTCTCCAGGAGAAAGGAGAGGTGTGAATAAAGTCACTATTTTAGAGCTGTCCTTGAATCAATGAAGTAATGAAAACTTAAAGCACTCGTTAATGGAGAAGCACACTGTAGTTTTTCTGTGAGCTAAGCTTCTGAAGAAAATGCTGCATTTATACCCAGGTCTCTGTACTGATTCACCATCTGTTTGCTGATATAACTCTCATAGATGATCTGTAAAGCTTTGACTGTTTTGGAATGATGAGAAGTGAGAATTGGCTTCTCAATGCTGGCATCTTCCATGGCAATTAAGATTGGGTGAAAAACCTCTTAAGGTTATTTCCTCATTTGAAATCTCTTAAGGTTGGCAAAAGAGCAGTGGTGGTGAAGGGACCTTTCCTCCGTGCTGAATCCCATTCCTTTATTTTGGTGGAGTTATGATGACTTAAAATAATGTGTGTATTTTATTCTTGGTGTCTTACACCTATATTTCTGTAAAATAAGAAGTGTGGTTGCTTTATATTTCTGTATTTAGCAATTTTAATTGCTTTTCTGTTACACGTATTTTGACTTAAATACAGCTTCATATGAGCTCTTCTATGTGCTAATGGCTGTTTTTCTGGTTTTATAAAGTATTTTCCTTGGCTGCCTACTGGTTTGTCTGATAGCGATGACTTCTGCCCCCTCTTGACGCAACTTCAATTTAAACCATTTGTCAGTCTCTTACTTTCTGAAGACATTGTGCTTTTTTCGCTAGCTAGATAGGAAGATATCTGTCTGTGTATCCATGTGTTAGACCAAAATGTTTATTTTAAGAAGAGCTCTCTTAAATCTGTGAAACTATTCTCACATATACTCAGACTTCTGTGGAAACTTTCCTTAAGCCAAAGTTTTCTTCTGTTAAAGTGAAATAATCAGCTACATTACAGTGATTCAGAAAACCAGGTTTGAAATGTATGAATGGGCTGTCTTTGTAGAAGTGAATTACTGTAGATCACTCATTCATGAATTCTTCCTATTGCAGGATAAATGAATGAAGATGACTCATCCTGAGCACATTTTATAACAGTCCAAGTTACAGCTAAGGGCTATTAAATGTTACTTGACATAAGAGAGACCATGTTCTATATATCTGCAAAGGAAAATTGCCGTTTTCATAATAAAATAAGAAAATTTATGTAAATTAGAATGAGTCATAAATACTTTATGCTTTGAAATGAAATATCAGTATTAAGGTTAGTCCCTGGGATAAAAGTTAAGCAATCTTAACCTCATTTTTTTCTCTTTAAAATACTTCTAAATAAAATACTTCTGAAAAGTGTTTTCAAGGAAGTCAAAAGGAAAAGAAGATCACATAAATTCTGAGACTACAGTAGTGAAACACAAACTTTAGTTCATTCTAAGATTAACTTCAGCTTTGCAACACCAAACCTGCCCATTACCCAGAATATTGTGCGAATAAAACCGTTACAGAATCATAGAATGGTTTTGGTTGGATCATCTAGTCCAACCCCCTGCCATGGGCAGGGGCATCTTTTACTAGATTAGGTTGCTCAAAGCCCTTTCCAACTGGACCTTGGTTACTTCCAGGGATGGGGCACCAACAACTTCTCTGGGCACCTGTGCCAGCGTCTCACCACCTTCATCAAAAAAAATTTCTTTCTTGCATCCAATCTAAACCTGCCCTCTTTAAGTTTAAAACCATTGCCCTCTCTCCTGTCACAATAGGCCCTGGTAGAAAGTCTTCCTCTGTCTTTCTTCCCTTTTTGTATATTGAAAGGTTTCAATAAAGTCTCCTCAGAGCCTTCTCTTCTCCAGGCTGAACAACCCCAACTCTCTCGGCCTGTCTTCCGTCTTCACAGGAGAGGTGTTCCAGCCCTCTGACCATCTTTGTGGCACTCCTCTGGACCCACTCCAAGAGGTCCATGTCTTTCCTGTACTGAGGACCTCAGAGCTGGATGCAGCACTCCAGGTGGGGTCTCACCAGAGCGGAGTAGAGGGGTGAATCACCTCCCTCAACCTGCTGGCCACGTTTCTTTTGATACATCCCAGGATACGGTTGGCCTTCTGAGCTGTGTGCGTGCATTGTCAGCTCATGTCCAGCTTTTCATCCACCAGTACACCCGAGTCCTCTGCAGGGCTGCTCTCAATCTATTATCTGCTGCCTGGTCTCATATGGTTTTGGCTGTTTTCAGATAGTGTTAGAGCAACCAAGCTGAACATTTTAAAATCCAAATGTAACTGTTATTTGAGTATATTTGAACCAAAAAGAACCCTGGATTTATTTTGTTCTCAGTATCATCTGGTGCTTTGGTGTTGAGTATTATTTAAAACTAATTTATTGATATTTGAGGTGGTTAAAGACCAGTCAAATTCTGTACAAGTTGCTGCAAACCCCTCAAGGGATTTTGTTAGTTGCTGATTGGAAGATGCTTTTTTCACAAGAGGACCACATCTTATCAAATCTTAAACCCACTGTATTAAGTGGAGGAAACGTGTGCTGTCATTCTGTGGTGATTTTTAGAAAGTACTAGGATAACCTGGCACTGCAGTAGTGATCCCATATATTGGCTTTAAGGGTACATCACCTCTAGAAATCACAGAATATCTCAAGTTGGAAGGGACCCATAAGGATCATCAAGTTCAACTCCCTGCTCCTCATAGGACTACCTAAAACTATACAATATGACTAAGACCGTCATCCAGATGCTCCTTGAACTCTGACAGGCTTGGTGCTGTGACCACTGGGGAGCTTGTTCCAGTGACCAACCACCTTCACAGTGAAGAACCTTTTCCTAACTTCCAGCCTGAACTTCCCCTGGCACAGCCTCATACCATTCCCTCATGTCCTATCGCTGGTTACCAGAGAGAGTAGATCATACCGTATCCTGTTTGTTAAATTACTTGGTATCCACCTTGGTGCTTGGCAAAGTTTAGGAATAAAAGAGTGTTTAAATACATAGATATGTAGCAATGGAACAAACTAGCAAACCCAATAAAATACTGTTAGCAAGAGCTCTCTTGAGCATCTCTAGTCTTCTAGGCAGCTTAAGAGCCTGGATAATGAATAACAAGTAAATTCAGTTGTGTATTACAAAGGTTTTAGTGCTCTAGTTTTCCTGCTCCCATTAAGAACAGCTTACTGTAGCCACACAGGGAAGCTGTTCTGGGTGATCTTTTCTTTCTATAGCCTAAGAAGAAAAAAATCCTTCATCCTTGTTTCCATTTACCTGTTTCTTATTTCTAAATACTGAAATGTTACATGCTGACATGTGTAAGTTTATTTGCTTTCCTTTTCATCCTCAAAGATGCTTCACAGCTTTTCTCCACTGTAGCCTTCTGAAGACACAGATGTAAGCTTTTATATATCAATTTATTTAAAAAAAACCAAACAAACAAAAAAAAAAAAACCACAAACCCAACCACATTCTAAATAGTAAATCATTTCAGTTGTCTTACCCATTCCTTCTGTGTCAGTGCTGTAGAAGACTAAATATGATATGCAAGGTTGAAACTGGATATGGATACTTAGATTAACATCCTCTTCCATGTGTTAATTTTAGGATCTCTGTCGGAAGTATTTAGAGGGCCTTCGTAAAAGGCATCAAGGAAAGCTAAGACAAGTAAACTGGAAGTATGAGGTCACAGCAAGCTACAGTGACTTAAAGCTACTTAGACGTCCTCAGCCAAGAGCTATGTAGAGTTTCAGAGCTGAGTCTAGGAGTAGCTTAACTTGAAAGTATCTCTGTTTGGAAATGACCTTCAATATACACACTTTAAATTGTTTTATAGATGTTTGTATTTTCAGGTACCTACAGTCACACTGAAAATAGTAAGAACATTGGTATTGGTCAGGCATGCAGTACGACTGCAGAAGAGACTTGATTCTCTTCTGTGTTGCAACAAGCTGATGAGGAGAGAAAGTGCCCACAAAGCACAGTTGTAGTAGCTTGGTTTACAGCTTCAAAATATTTGTAAGTAAGAGCTGCTCTTTTTGTAGCTTAGAGTGATAAACAGATTGCATGGATGCCCTTGCAAATTTTGTCGCACAGGCCTAACCCTTCTGCCTTTTACAGGTAGTTTAGTGTAAAAGTTGGATGGAGATATGGCAAATACCCTTCTGATAAGGTAAAGAAATAATGATGGATTTAAGCCCTCACTGTGGTACATGTACAATGCTCATGTATTGGCTTTGACACATAAGAGAAATCCAGTCCACAATTCAAGTACTATTGGCAAGTAAAACTTGCCTGTAAGCCCTGCTGCTGCAGTTTTTCAAGTACTACTGGTAGTACTGTGCTGAATTAAAGCTAGCTCAGATATGTCTACTCAATTCTGTAGTCCCTTTTGCGATAGGGCAGAGGCAGTCTTCATTCTCTTCAGCATCATCTCTCAAATTTGTTTTACTAACTCACCAAAACTTGTGAAGTAGTGCAAAACTAGGTCACTCCCCTGACCAGAATAAAACATAGCTATCCAGAAGTCTGTTGTTTAGTTCCAGTTCTTTCTGCTCTGAGAGTGGTCATAAGAATTAGCCTCATAACAGAGCTCCCTTAGCCTTCTCTGGGAACTGCCTGACCTTCTCCTCCATTAAGTCTGATAATTGACCAGGTCTTGATGGTCCCAACCTCCTCCAGCCCTTAAAGAGGCAGTCAGGGATGATACAAGAAGCTGTTGCCGTAGAAGGTTACTTTCTCGTGCTGCTTTTTCTGCCAGAGCAGCTCACATAACTGTCGTGTCCACTTTGTTAGGATTATAAGTACGAGATTTCTAAAACATGCTATATATAATATATAGCACGTTTATATAAAGTTGGCAAAAGTTTTGTTAAAAAGCGAACAGGACTTGTTTTATCACCTTTTGCAGCAGCAAATTAAAAAAAAAAAAAAGAGATTAAAAGGGAAATACATTTATTCAGTTCTCTTTCACAGTGTTGGATATAGTGTGCTTTAGGGAAAACTTAATTTTTCTGTCCCTGATTTCTGTGTTAAATAGATCTAATAGCTTTATATGGACAAAACTATAACATTTTTGCTTTGGCTGTCTTCTCATTCTTCTATTAGATATTTTTCTAACTTTTATCTTGACTTATTTCACACATTGAGATGTGAATGAGTTCATAGCTTGCTATATTCATGACAAAGCCTTCAGTCAGGTTCTCCTTTTCCTGTATATTCTGATGAGTTAATCTTCCCTTATGTCTTCTCTAATCTCTTCCTTTATTCCCTCTCTTCACTACACTGCAAGCCCCACACTGCAGACCCAGCCTGACAGTAGGAAGGTTCTGGAGACACTTGTTTGAAATATCAGTGCTTCAGCTGCATTCTGAAGACATCTAATTTTAGGTGTCTAAATGTGTGTTTCTATATGTGGCCTTGAATCTAAGCTCCCATTATAACTAGTGAAGATTTAGTCACTAGCTATAGTACAGTCAGTGCTTTTCAGCTGACATCAGTTTGCACTGAATAGCTCTCCAGGCTCCACTGTCTGTACTGACTAGATCTCTACTTGCTATAATGGGATTTTAAATCCTAACTTGCATGCAGACACATAATTTTAGATACCTAAATGAGATGTCTCCATTCTGAACTAAAACCTGGCTATTATAAGCTGAAATAAGTAAGGATACATCCTGAAAACATCTCATTTGAGTATGTTGTTTCACAGTTGTACCCACAGTGAATGTCTTTGTCCTCAAGCATTTGAACTCTGTGAACTCATCCATTTCCATTAGCATCTAAGATTTCACATTTTACAAGGAAGGTACTTGGAGGTGCATGTTGGGAATGGAGTTACAGCCCTAAGTTGCAGCTAGAGAATGCCCCTAAAACTTGGTTTCCATGACTGCAGTCAGTCATGTCTAGCCCATAAGGCTGTGAAGTATTAACTCAAACACCTAAGAATCAGGTGCTACTACTGTAGGCTGAGTCTGGAATCAGTTGAATGAGTCTTGTATGAAGCATGTTAAGCTTGGCAGGTCTGTGTCTGGCAATATTATAGTAGTCCCCTGGCATTGCACTTAGTTCATCTGTTTTCTTCCCTGACTATGCTGTTGATGGGAAAGAAATAGTCCCGTACTACTTGCTTTATGGGAGGGAAAGGGGGAAAATTTATGTAGGATCTCTTTGTGGTTTCTGACATAAGTAGAAAGTTTGTCTAATGTAAGTACTTAGCAGTTTGAACTAAATCAAAGAGCAGAGATCCAGGCAGAGAAGTTGGGAAAAGATTTTGCTTAGTATTTTCATTTCATATCCTAACATTTAGAATAACTTATGCTGATAGCATTTTCTGTATCTTAATTGGATGCAATCTGGTTGATTGAAATAATAACATTTCATGAAGATTGCTAACTTATTAAATAGAGAAGTTTCTCAGTTTCATAATCGGATTAGTTCTTTAAAAACAAATGGTGCTTTTATTTTATAATAACTCAGTGTTTTTAAGTTGACTTTGCACTGGGTTTCATAAAAATTGAAAGGCCATAACTTTGTGCATCAATGATGACTTTTGTTGGATCGTCCTTCACCACATGTACAGTATGAATACAGGCTGGTGTGTCATCTGTTGGAGAATGCTACAGATTGTTAGGTAAGACCCCAGAAAAATTCTTTATAGTTCCACCCTGTAAGATTCAAGTTGTATCGTTACATCCTTGGTGTCTAGCTGTAGCCGTGAAAGCATTCAGACTTCCAGCAAAGAATTACTGTTAACGAAGAAATAGCTTTGAATTACTTTTGATTTACTCTTGTTCTGTTTGTACTCCAGGAAGTAGTTGTGGCTGCCTTATCTTGTGGACCACTGTCAGGCACGTGGCAGTTGTGAAGGGTGGCAGAGAGACTGGGAAGGAAACCAAAGTCTTTGTGGCTGTGAAGCAGCTGTGTGTGGCTGAGGCCATTATTTTTCCCGAGTTCCTCGAAACAAAGGAAGCTCCCCATGCATGCCCTGGCTGCCACAGCCACACCAGCAGCTTACAGGGCCTCACATTGCTCTGCATCCATGCTTTCTCCTCCGATGCTAAGAGTTGTTGCATAGACAGAGGGCCAAGGTAGCAACAGAAAGACACCGGGAGATTAGTCTCCTTTTCCTTCATTTTCACTTGTGCAAGGCTACTGTTATCTGCATTGGGTCCAGGTACACTTTTCTTGCCAGAATGTAATATCTAACGGAATGTTGCAACTTTGAATCCAGGGATTTTTTTTTTATTCTGTTCTTAGGTTTGCTTTTTTCTAATGGATGAATCAGCGGCGCATGGCTTGATAGATATGGCTGTGCATGTGTTATTAATAGTAAATGATTATAGTTGCCTTTTTTTGACTGTCTGTTAAATGACTGAGGTTTTGTCAGCTTGCATGACTTACATGATCATGACACTCTTCAACTTCATTAAAATCATGGTAATATAACTTCCCTTCCCCTTCTCCCTTTTGCAGACATGCAGCAATCTGTTTTACATCTAAAGCAGTTTATTATCCAAATGAGGGAAAGGAAGAAGAGGAGCAAGATAACAAGGTCATTACAAACATATAGCCTAGCTGTGCACAAATATAAACAGCTACTGTGTAATGTGAGTTACAGACCAATTACAAGCGTGTAAGTTCAGCCACTAAAAGCCCTTAAGAAACAGTGTAATTACATGGAGTTTAAAACAAAGTTGGAACAGCCAAATTCACTGGTGGTAAATATATCTATCCATAGTGCTGTTCTTGTTTTCTTTTTGCCAAAGAGAAGCGCTCTCTCACACTGCAAGGAGCTTTCCAGAAAATGCAGTTGTCTGGAGCAGGTGCCCTAGGACACCATCCAAAGAGCCTCAGAATTTTTCAAGGGACTGTACAGCACCCAATAACTTGTAGATGGGTCTCAAGTTAATGGTATTAGAGCTGCTAGAGAAGCTGACTACGCCTTCCTTCCCTCTTGATTAATTAGCTATTCTGTCAGCATATGGCTTAATCTCCTACGCCTGGTCTCAGTTTGTTTTTCCAGTAGCCCATTTTCCAGCAGTTTCACTTATTCTTTCCCCTTGGTGTTCTAGATATGGGCCATCTTCATAAATACTATGTATATTGTGTTTGCCTTGGATGATCTTGACAGTTGCATTCATATGTAGAATAGGAGTGCCTTCCGAGGCAACTGAAGAAAGAGCTGCAATAATAACTATGAATGCCAAACTGATAGTCTATGTTATTGCTTCATTAATAATTCTTAAAAGTAGTTAATATGGAATTGTAGTTTCAATAAGATGTGAAGAAGTTACTGTAAGTAGGATAGTAAGTATTCCTCATGATGACCTCTTCATAACAAAGTATTACAACAACCCTAGAAACATCTTACAAAATGCTGACTGGTTGTTTAAAGTAGGACTGTGCTGAACAAAGACCACAACTGGACCGTGGGCTGAGACAAAGTCCCAAAGTGTGGAAAGCCATACTCTTAAAACACAGCTTTAGCAAGCCTGTTCCAAAAACTAACCAAAAAACCAAATCAAACTACTAAAGCAGGTACAAACAATCAAATTAACAGGAAGAGGGCATGGAAAGAACTGCTAGGTCCAGGAACTGTGACTTAATGATACTGTAGCTTTCTCTTCTAACAATCAGAATGAAAGTGGAAGATGACAGAGAGAAGGACAAAGTTGTGTCTACACACAAGTTGTGTCTAATTTCTCTATTTTCCCCACAAGCTGCATTTAAGATAATTACTTGAAAGACAGCATTTGCGTGAAGTGCTACTGTGTTTCATCATCAGCTGCTTTAGCCTTGAAGGGGTTTTGCTCTGAGAGGCACCACCCTCTTGACAGTTAGCTCTTACGGTTTATGCAGCCAAGAGACATCTCAGTAAGACTCTTTAAGTAGCAGGTAGATTTAGAAAATTATATGAAACATACTTACATTTGCATTTATTCTTACTTTTTGTTATGCTTTCCGTATATTTTGCTTCTTTTTCTTTTGGGATCAGGCACAGAATTGTTTTGTTTGATTAAAAGGAAAGTAAGATTAATCTTACCCAGCTTCTAAATTCGGTTTTAAATCTGAAATCTCATCTAACTTTTTACTCTTATTTTTCAAAAGATAGTACATACAAATAATGCTGTCTTGCAGGCAGACCCTTGGAGTGCCTAAAGCCCAAGATGAATTTGGGTATTTGAGAACTAAAAGATAATTTTTTTTTCTGAATTGGATAGTAAGGCGTCAGAAGCAAAGTGACTACCTCTGATTTAGTGTGATACTACTGGCAGTGCAATTTTGGGGAACATCTGGTGACTAAGCAGTGCATTGATAAGTGAAAATATTTAGTAAGTTACAAGGGCAGTCTGAGCAACTGGAACCAGTAAAAGTTCTTCCAGCATGAATGAGTTTTAAAGATCACCTGGTAAAAAAGCTGAAAAATAAAAGTAAATGCTGAACAGAGATGCAGAGGACTGGCTAGTGTGAGCCTAACTTCCACTCATTTATCCAACTTGTATTGCAAATGGGTACAAGAGGACTGCCAAGCACAAGGTTTTGAGATTGGTTGTTGATGGTTTGATAACTTTTTACTGTGGACTTCTAGCCCATGTGTGTTAAAACAGTGCTTTTTACACATGTTGTGAATCTGACATGATGTGTATGCAGCCTTTTCAATAAAATATTTGTAGAAGGTGTGTTTTTATGCTTACTACACCCTTCTCATTCTTGTGCAAAGAAAGATTGCATAAAAAGGAGGAAAATGTACCCTGGAAATACCCTATCTTTTCTCGTAATTGCAGCTGTATGCATTCTCAAGTTCTTGTATTCTTGAATGCAATTCTTGCATTCCTTTACAGCAAAGATATGACACATAGTAACTGGGAGTCTTATTCATATGCCCACACAGCTTTATCTGTACGTTGTTTCTCCAGTTTACCCTTTGACAAGTCTTTAAAATACCATTCAGAGCACTTATTTGCCCATAATAGCCTTTCAGCTGCCCATTATGTTCATAGAATTTCAGGGTCTTGTCATTTATTTTTTTTTTTCAGTTACTGAACCTCATCCTCTCATCTGAGAAATAGATCCATTATTTTTGATGGGAAGGAATCTAGCCTCATCTTGGTGACAGTAGTTAAATAGAAGGGTGTTGAGTTTGGGGTTTTTCTCAGGAGCACGTAAATGTACGTTGTTGTATGGTGGTGTTGTGCTTCTGTGTCTGGACAAGTAATAATTGGCAGGTTAACGTTTCTGTGCGGCTGCAGAGAGCTGAATGGGAGGTCTGAAGTGCCTGGGAACATGCCACATAGAAAAAGAGGAAGTAAACAGAAGGACTAGAGAATGCAGGTGTAAAGAATTGCAGGTATGCAGTGGAGTCTTGAGGCCAGATACCTGCATGTTGCCTGTCTCCATGCTGCAAAATTCAAAGCACAGTGCAGAATGTTTTTTGATGTCTATCTCTAAAGAGCTTCAGCAGAGTCAATATAACCTTAATCTTTTTTTTTTTTTTAAGGTTCTAAATTGTGGATGTAATAGGAAAGGATTGAATGCTAAAACATGATGCACAGCTAGCCTAGAATGTAAATATATCCCTTCTTAATCACTCAGTGACCAATGCACTCGGGTATCTTTCAGCTATCGAGATACTCTAGAAACGCTTTGCACTTCAGCAAAGCTGATCATCCAAACAACCCCAGTGGCACAGGAAATCTGTATTCCAGAAGTGGTAAAAGATCAACAAAAACATGCATTAGCTATCTAAAGGACGGTTGTTTGAATGGTACCTCTGAACTGGGTGAAACACAGTTATATACAATGCAGGGTCATGCATAAGATGAATAAATTATAAATGGGATCTCCTCACTTGAAGCTTGATAAGGAGGAAGCAAGCAAGCTATTTGACTCACAAGCTATTATCTCTAGTGTAATGTATCGGTAAAGGTGACTGTGATCATAGAATGCATCAGGGCAGTTGTTGCTAGTACAGCTTGGGATGTTTAGTAGCATTTTACAGGGTTCTGCTCAGACCTCAACTGTAATTTGATAATTCATGTTTACAAAAGATGAAATGAAGCTGATTCCAGGTGTTGTAGAAAAAAGTTATTAGGATATTCAGGAGAATGAGGAGCTTATTTTATAAAAAGAGTAGAAGAGCTTGGTTAGTTTGGCTAAAAATGAGTTTTGTTAGGAATAGGGAAGTAAACATCAGGGATTTAAAAAAAAAAAAAAAAAATAGTTAATGCCAGAGCTGGTTTAGAGCCCAGCTGGATGTCAAATGGCTGTGAATAACTTTTATCTAATTTCAAGAAACCTACTGGGTACATAGGAGAGCTGTGCTCTAGAACAGCTCTCCAGTGGGAGATGTATGGGTAGTAGAACTGACTGTTTTAAGATTGGTCTTGATGCTTTTATGTAGGATCCATTTGTGATAGATCTTGATGTATGATAATGGAGGAGAGGAATGAAGTGGCAATTGCAGGTGAATAGACTTGATTCATGAGGTCTTTTTCAGTCCTTGAGCCCTGATGGTCCAGCAACAGAAAATTTAAATCTCTTGCATTCAGACAGTAGTGAAGCAATAAAAAGGTTTCTGCACAAGGGATGCATTTACTTTCCAGCTATTAAGCAATTTTCTTGTCTCACCTCCTTAGTAGAGGGATATATTGATCCATACATAATGTATGGTAAGGAGCTCCACTGTATGCATGTATCTTTTCCCCCTTCCCCCCTGTTTCTTCTGGTTTGGAATGACAACGTTTGTATGTCTGAACCAAGTTAGTTGTTTCATCCCTGGCCTCTTGTTTGGCACAGGTAAGTAGATTCCTTACATAGTTCTTTCTGGCTCTTGAGTTCATTTTGGCTGCTAAAGCAGTGGGTATATTACTTTCTAAAACATATTTGGTTACAGAGCAAATTGAATTGGAAGAGCCAGTGCAATGGCATAGGCTTATCTTTGTGTCTGGTCTCTGTTTGCTGCTTTACCAGATACTTACTTTCTTTCTGATAATACATATTTATTAACATTGTTGAAAGCTTTTTATCAACAACAACCTTTGTCATAGATGCTCTTAATGTTTGATCTTACATACTTTTCCCTGTGTGGTAACTTGCTTGAGATTTGGAGAAAATAATTCCTTGTTGAAGGGATCTGTAAAGAGTTCATTGTGAAGAATCAGGGAGCCTTTGTCACACAAAACACCAAAAAGACCAATTTTCAAATGCTAAACTTGTTTAAAAGATTTAAATAAATTTTTTTAAAGCCTTTATTAGTTAGCCTGTGATGATTTTTTTTTTGGCTGACCCAGACCCTGAAAAAATCTTTTTGAATCGCTTTCAACGGTAAAATGTGAGGTTTGCAGTGGGAATTGGTTGAAGGTGTGAATTTTCAAGATCAGTAGTTTGACTGAAAAACTTTTAATTTTTACTGTCTTCAGAACATTCCCTATTGTAGCTGCATTCATAAGCTTGTCTCATTATTGGTGAAAAGACAGAAAAGTACATCTCTGTGATAGACTGCAATCAAAAAGGGACACATTCAGGATGTTTGAATTCCACCTTAGTTCTAACTTCAGAAGCTTTTAGCTGCAGAAGTCTCAGACGCAGCCCAAGTCGCCCGCTGAATCATGACCTAATCCTAGCAATCATGTCAAATCCATTGCTTCTCCTGTTTTGACCACGATATGACCATGGGATTCCCTATGTACCTGTAATTGTACAAAACATGAGGTTGCAGGGGGACAGCCAGAAGCCAGCCATCAAAGACATGCCGGAGTAGAGACAATATAGAGACAGTATATAAATGTTGCTTTTCCTCTCCCCAGAAAGAAAGATAGGCTGTTTGTTTACTCTGGCTATATTAAGTTTATCCCCAAATGCAAACAGTATCAGCAGCAGAAAATTGGTTAATGCACTCACCCAGAATGGAGGAGATCTGAGGTTTTTAGCTCTGTGAAGTACCACAGAATGTGAGCCTGTAGCTCCCGATTCCAGCAGAGTCCCCTAGCCATAAAGCTATGAAGTATTCCTGAGTTTAGGCTTTTTTTCATGTCGTCTTTAAGAGATGGGCATCTTCACCACAAAAAAAAAAAAAAAAAGAGGAAAAAAAAAAAATATAAGGTTCTAGAGGAAAACTACACAAGAAGGCATTCTGCCTTTTTCTGTCAATGTAATGAGGATTCCTGTATGATTTAAGTGAAGTCCTGGGTTCTGTTTCCCGTTTTACAGGCTGGCTCTGTATTTTCCATTTAGAAGCTCTTGTATTAAAGGAGTTAAGTGTCTCTAGCATGGACAGGAGCTTAGTGTATTGCATTCCAGTTTCTAGTGGTCCATCTTCAGCAGAGGTGACCCAGGTTATTCCATAGTCTGGTGCTCATAGCACTCTCCTAGACAGGAGCAGGCTGTGGAGTTAATCTTCTTGACCATAGCATAGAATGTAGCCTACCTACCAACTGAACAGGAAGACCTTCTTTTCCTGACTAGGAATCTACTCTCAGAAAACTTGATGTACTTTACTGTTATTGGACAGAAGAGTGACTAGAGCAGGCCTGAGCCAGATATCTACTTGAGGACACACTGTCTGTGCTTAATGATTTGTGTCATTTGTTATGAGGTGGCTCTCATAAATGTACAGAAGCAGAGTTGTCCTCCGGAGACAGCCAGTGAATCACCCTGCTGAAGCCAAGCATTTGCTTTAGATGCTGCAGAGTTTAAGGTGTGTAACATCAGATGTTTTCAGTTTGGTCTTACATCTCATTTTTGTCATGTGATGATTGTGTAATTTGCTTGGGGCTTCTTCCCTACAGTTTGTGTCATGACAGAAGGATTTCACATTGTCAAATGTCACCTTTTGAATAGTCAGCTTCAGGGACTGTTTTCTTTACTAATGATGTGAAACAGAACTGTGCAATAATAAAGCATTACTTCAAAATTTGTTTCATAGTTTAGAAACCTACATCTGAACATTTGTTTGTGGAACTGCAATGTTGGTAGAATCTTTGTTGGTGGACTCAACATGAATGCCTCTAATGTAGGCATAACAATAATTGTAGGCGGTAAGTGTGAAGAGAGGAAGTCCTGTAGGACTGAACTGTCTTCCCATTTGTTTGTATTGTTACAGAAGACCTTTTCATCTGACCAGAACAGCAAACTCGCCTAATGCAAGAATTGCATCTAAGAGTAAAATTTCAATGGGAGAGCTGCTGGGTGTGAGAGTTTGGTGGTCGTTTGTTTTTTTTTTTTTTTTTTTTAAAATCAGCAGTTATCATTAACCTTTTACTTGTACTAAGAACAAGAATTGGTCCTGGTTTTACACCCTGAAACTCTAGTTGTGGAGCCAATGTCATTCTAGATTTACCTAGTTTTCCCTCTTTCTGCTAAATCACGTAGAATCTTAGAATCCAAGATTCCTGGAAAGCTGAGACACCTCCTGTCCTGCTAACTTATATCTTCCGGTTAGAAATGACCGCTCCCAAATCAGTCCCTTTAAAGAAAAATGCATGTGGTATTTATTTAGGTATTAGAAGGACTTCAGCTGCTTATAATCATAATAATTTTTGTTCTGCTTTGTTTTTATTTTAAATGGACTGTCTGAATCTGCATTGTACTCGTTTATATAATTAGTTTGAAGCCTAAACAACTCTGAGGTTTTTTTAATGAAAGTACTCAGAGTAGTACATCTTTAGAGGTGTCTGCCTTGGATAGAAATAAGCATTTGAGTTGGGCACCGAATTTCTCTTGGTGGCCCTTTCTGGTATTCATTTCTTGCTTGAGTTTCTGACACTATATATGTTGTAATACTCAATCACAGTTTGCACAAACATAATTTTATTATATCCACAGAGCCTTCTGTGTGTTTTCATCCATAGTTTTGAAACAATTTACCCTATAATTTGGTAAAATTGTTTCAGCGTTTACATGCATGCTATTGATTTTCTTAATCAATACATCATATTCATATAAGTCATATTCAAGTCATAATCTGTATGTAGATATATATACACACATACATATGGGTGTGTGTATAATAAGTTGAGGAGGGAATATTAAGAAATTTGCACAAAGGAGGGGGGGCTTCTCTGAATGCAAGCTCTGTGACAGCAGAATGTGCCAGATAATTTTACAGTCTAGTTTTGAACCAATGTAGCCAGGTAAGTATACTCAGAAAAAAATAACTCATTAGTGTAATAAGTTGAATATAATGATGCAAAAAAGGCCCTTACTAGTAATTATACTACGTAATTTCATTTTTGGTACAACCAGGTGGGGGTGGGGAGGGGAAGTTGAAGTTAATGCTTGTTCCCTCCAAGATCTCTCTTCTCTGAATCAATGTGCTCTTCTGTAGAAGCCGCTGTCTACATGCCAAGGACTATGAACTGTTGAGACTCCCTTCTGCTGTTCACCTCTTAACCACAACTAACTATCAGTAATAGTGCTTAACTTTTTAACTTTCTAGTCTGCAGTGCTATATGGCCAAAAAAAAAAGGGATTAGAAAAACACAAATTCTAGTGGTAACAGCTGTTAGATGATTAAATTGTAGTTTATCCTGAGTGTTGTGAATCAAATGGAACATGATTAAGTAGTATGCACAAATATTAAATATTAGTCTGAAAAAGTCGTAGATCAGTACTGCTCAGCATAAGTGCTAAGAAATTAGGCTCTCCTTGAGGAAAAAACTAAGCAAATATGTGATGCAGTTAGATTAGAAGTGCAGATTATTTTTCCTGCTAAGAATGAAAACATTTTCATCAAAGCTTCTCTGTGTTAAGAATGGTATATCACATTTGACTCCCTTTGAAATGCAATGATTTATGGTTCACCAGATATTTAAATTGGAAGACTACAAGGGGGAGAGAACAATTTTTGACATAACTCTTCCACGTAGTTACTAAATAATTACCGTAAGTCTAAACCTAAAACAGCAAATGAAATGGAGCAATTTAACAATCTAGGTTGCACAGTACAAAGTCTGTGTTGTATTTCCACATTAACATCTTTGATTCATTGGTACTTTTTGTTAATGAAGTAGGATAGAGTTGATCACTGTGCCACACAATTACTTCAGAAAGAATGTATAAAAACTTTTGATTGTTGGAGTTCCGTCTCAAAAGACTGAAATCATCCTTCTGCAATGTCCAAAGTTCAACTTCATGTTGCAAGGTTGCACTGTTCAAAGACATGGGCTTGTAGTGTTTTTTTAATCACAAAATTGCACAGTGGTCATTGTTTAGAAATGGGTGAAATGAAAGTACATTTAACATTTGAACATAGAAACCATTGTCACCTTTTTCCTTTGAACATACATGAGGCCATTAAAAAAGAAAACTGATAGCTGTATTAATGATAAAGTGCTATAGGAACCTGTCATCCCCGCACTTTGCCTGTGAGAAGGATTTCAAGTCCTTTTTTTTTTTTTCTGAATATGTATGTATGGTTTCATGGGAAAGATCAGGATCTCATTAGGATGTAATCTTTAGAAATACTGTAGTTAGGCTTCATAGCTTTCTGCTCTTTTATCCATTATTCCAAAGTCTCTGTGAATGAAACTGATGCTTTTTTCCCCTGCTTTTGAAAAGAACTATGTGAATGTTTTACCTTCAGTTTTTCCTTGCGTTTGCCAGCCTGCGGTCTACTGATAGATTTTTGTAGCCAATTAATATATTTAAATTGATGTCGCTGCTTTGTCAGCTGCTGTTCCCCAGCCTTGATGGCAAAAGTAGACAGATGGATGGGGGCAGGGATTGTTTTGTCAGGATGAATTTAGAGCATAAGGAATACGTTAAATTGACAGCATTGCAAACTGAAGTCTTCTGATCGCCTGTGTCTTTGCAGCGTTTGCAGTTCCCTCTTGTGCCTCTTCCCCAGCTCAGGCCTAGCAGTAAGTTCTGTGTTTGCTTTTCTTTTTTTTTTTAAATTAGTTGCCTTGATTACATCACACCTAGTAAATGTAAAGCTGCTAATTCTTTTTGACAATTTTTTTTAGTGCCTGTTGACCTAAAGTACTAATTTGGAAGTATTTTCCAGGCACAGCTTTCAAGACAAATGCAGACCAATTGGTGGTGGCGGTGGTTGTTGTTACTGGTTTTTGTAATTAATTGGAGCTGCTTGGAGCCCAAAAGAAAACTTTCAAGTCTTAGCCATTATGTAAAAGACAGAGTGGTGCAACTATTTGTGGCATCTGGGACTATTGACTTACTGCAGCCCATCAGTGTTAGAGGGGTGTGTTGCTACGTCAGCTGCGCGCTCTATTGTTTCAACTGCTGTGGCCTTTGTGTTTGATCCTGTCAGCGCTTGCGTCAGCGATGCATATCATCGCCTGTGTGATGTCAAAGTGTGGGTGTTTGGTTATAGAGCCGTAGTTAACCTAATGTGCTGCAGTAAATCCTGAATGCTATTTCCTCCTGGGGATAACAGTGATTCATCGCCGTTCACATTAGACTAATGCTAAGTATAGCAGCGTTCATGAGCCGCAGCATCCACATAGATTAGTATCAAAGTCACTGCAGCTTTCTAAACACGACGCCAGAAAGTGTGTGTTTGCAACCAGATCTGTTCAGGCACCCCTCCTTTCTCAGGTGTAAACTGATTAGCAGTTCAGCTAAAGGTAAATCCTATGGAAGGATTGGGCTGGAGTAATCCTTTATAACTTAATTATGCTAATTAACGTAAAAGCCTTCCGCTAAAGAACTGGGATCACACCAGCCAATGACAACCGCTAGACCACAGTCACAGCGGGAGCGGCGCTCCTGCGGGATGGCGAAGGAACCCTCCCTCGCCGGGGACGATGCCCCTCGAAAAGCCGCCGCGCCCGCTCCTTGAAGCCCGGGGGCCGCTTGTGCCGACGGGCTGCTGGCCCGGGTCCCAGCCGCAGCCCGGCCCGGGCGGAGCGGAGCGGGCCGCGGGGCGGAGCGGAGCGGAGCGGGGCCGGGCAACCGCGCACCTGAGGGAAGCCGCCCCCGCCCCGCCTGCCGCGGGAGCAGCCGCCCGCCCGGCCCCGGCCCCGGCTCCGGCCTCGGCCCCGGCCCGCTGCCCGAGCCGAAATGAGCGGTAAGGTCTACCCCGGCCGTGCCCGGTTCTGCCGGCCGCGGTGAAACACAAAAGCAGGGCGCGGCGCCGCAGGAAAGCCCCTGCGGCAGCGGCGGATGGGGGAAAGCCGTGGGGGCTGGAAACGGAGAGGAAAAACATAAATACGGGGAATCCCAGCGCTGCTAAACCCCGCTCTCGGGGATGCGCGGGCGCCGGAGGAGGGTGGGGGGTGTCTGCGGAGGCCCCGGCCCCGCGAAGGGAGCAGGCGGGCCGCGGGCTGCGGGAGGCCGTGGCGAGCCCGGGCTCGGTGAGAGCGGGGCGGTGGGCGGTTACTGCCCCGGAAGAGCTTTGGCGCCGGCCGGCGGTGAGAGAGCTCCGCTCCTGCGCCGGGGAGCAGCCGTGCGCTCCGCCGCTGGGGCACGGAGCCGTGCTCAGCGGTGAAAATATAAATAACATAAAATGTCGTGGATCTGTTAGGCGAGGGGTGGCGGTATCCTCAAATTGTCAGGGGTTACTATGTTTAGATCGGTTTGATCCTAAGCGATTACACGGCGCCTAATTTTTCGTACACGTTTATGGTAGCGGTAATGAGCGTAATGAGGTTTTTACAGTCTGCTCAAATGGGCACGTT
This sequence comes from Vanellus vanellus, assembly GCF_965231255.1. Taxonomy (NCBI): domain Eukaryota; kingdom Metazoa; phylum Chordata; class Aves; order Charadriiformes; family Charadriidae; genus Vanellus; species Vanellus vanellus. The sequence continues at coordinate 191,471,852 of NC_138905.1, forward strand.
GGAGAACTTCGCCTGCTGTTGCTGGGGCCGGGGGGGGAAGGTATTCCTCTCGTTTGGATTTTTTTATGTCTTTCCTGTTTCATAGTCCAAGTTTTATGCAATCTTCGATAGGCACCTTGGTTTGGTTTTTTTTTTTTTTTTTAACTTAGGACAAAATGCTTCCATAGAGACTTTACTAGTTTTCCCATTTATAATAGTGAAATAGCAAATTTCAGGACAACAGTAAACTGAGAGTGTGGTGAAACATCTGTTTCTTGGATTCAGTTGAATTAAATGAACCTTTACTGTGTTTGAGTCATTTTTCAAGAATAAAGCATGAAACACAGCTATGAGTTTGGTTTGTATCCCACAATACTTCTTTTCCACTTCTTATATAAAAGAATCTGTGTACCTGAAAGGATATAGAAGATTCGAGACCTCCTCTTACAACAGTGAAGTCATCAGCGTTCATAATGTAGTGATTTGGATGAAGTCAATCTATTTGTGTGCAATTAGATGTTTGCTTAACACAAATTCCTGATGCTGTTGTTTGATGGTACTTTATAATCAGTCTCACCTCGTGGTAAAACACACTGGCTTTGTCATGCACCTGTCTAGCCAATACCTAAAAGCATGAAAATTCTGCTTGTGGTGTATTTCACTGAAGGAGAGCCAAGATCTTCACATTAGTTGTTTTTAAAAGGAAAAAAAATAATATGTTTTATAGCATATTAGCATTTTATCTTCAGATACAGAAAAGCTTTTTTAATTTTTGCAGGTGGTAATATGCTTTCTGTCAAGAAATCAGTAATTTCACTGTAAAGACCCTATGTTCATTAAAATATATAAAGTCTGCCAACTTTTTTTTCCATGGTTTCCATTTTCTTGAATGTTCCTCTGCAATCTAACTTCATTCCATAGCCCCTTGGAAATCTAATCAGAAGTAAAATAGAGTTCACCTGTATATCTTGAATATTAAAAATATATTTTCATTAATTCTGGAACTGTAAAGTGCTAAAGATGGGATGCAATTTTTCAAACTACTAATTTGACACTATTCTAACACTGCAATAATTTTTCAGGTTCATACATTGCCTATATGTCTTCATTTTTGTGACTGCTAGATCATGGGTATCCTGAAAATGGCTTTGTGAATCAACCTTTGTACTGGATTGGAGATAACTGCTTTTTTTGTTTGTTTGTTAGAGAGATTAAAGCACTAAATGAGTGAGCTTTAAAAAGATTGTTAAACAATATTCTGTAGACATTTAAAGCAAAACAAAACAAAAAAGCCAAACAAATAGCCACCGGTTCACAAAGAAATAGCCGCCAGTTCACAAAGAAACCGGCTGTTCATGTTGGAGTTCCTTCACCCCTGAAGACGTTGAGTTTGCGGTAAAAAGTTCAAGTAACTGTGGTTTTAATTCTCAATTCACCTCAAATTGATGTAGTTTAAAATTTTGAGTTTAATAAAAGTGTCAGTCTTTTGTATTCATTATGGAAAAACTACAAGGAAGGAAAACAAGATGCATGCTCTGTAAAATCCACCCTCTTATATAGGAATTTAAACCATTATTTGGTTGAATGGCAACTTATAATAAATATGCTTCCATTACTGTTGACCTTCTTGAATTTATCATAAGCTAACACTCTAAAGCACTTTTCCCAGCTTTTCTTTTGCTGCTTTTCACTTCACTTTCATTTCTTTTTGGCACTTCATATTCGTGAGAAACTTTCATTGAAACATTTTTGAGTTTCAGCTGAGCAAAAAAAAAAAAACTAAGAGGGTTCAGTTCTCAATTTATAGCTTACTGTAGTCCTTATATTCTTTACTGTTACATAGTTCAGTTAATCTCTCAATTAAGATGTTGTTCTTAAAAAGTCTCTTCCCCCCTCTCCCCCAGCTGTGGGTTAACACTTAGTCCATAATAAACTTGTGATTCCTTTTAGGTAATACATTTCAAAATTTCTGTATCTTGTTCTGAAGAAGTCCCTATAGTATGTGTAATCAAGTTGGGTTACATGCTGCTTTTTCAAAGAATGCTTTTTGTTCCTTTGCCCTGCACTTGGCATTCGGACACAGTTATCTTTATTTTTCTGCCAAGTTCATACTTACCAGAATGAGGTATGCTAGTCTTATATACCATATTTTGCACTTAGTACTTTCCATTTGCAGATCTTAGCTGAGTTTATAAAACATTAAAGTGGAACTATGAATTCCCTTTCAGAAGCATTATTGAAACTTCACTAAGAGTTGTATTGGTGCTTTTGGTAGCCTCTCTATACTGAATTGGAATTTGGAGAAAGCAACCTTAAGTGTCTGAGTCTCAACCCTATGCAATTGCCACAGAACCTGGTCGGATTATATTGTGTTTAATTATTAAAGAAAAACTGAAACTTCAGCAATTGTTGTCTTGTGTATTTTAAACGCAAGAATGTAAGGATGCCTGTAGGCAGTGCTTCTTGAATCCTGTGCCAACCTGCTTGCTCTGATAGAGGCCAGTATCAAATACTAAAGGAGGGAGCATAACGATAGGGCAGGCACACACAAATTACTTTCTTGGGTGTAGCTTCCTGAACCAAAAGTCATATTTGTACTTTTTTCAGCTCTCGACAGATTACCTCTCTCAATTTGTTCAATTTCTTCTGAACCAAACCTTTAGTTTCTACAATGTTCTTAAAGCAAGGAGTTACACAATTTAGCTGTGCATTTCATGAGAAATTCTTTTATCTGTTTTAAACCTTTTTAAACCTTTTACCTGGTGATTTAATTTAATATTTCTGGGTTTTGCATGTGAGAAACTGTAAATCATCTATCTTCCCATTTTTAGGCAGTTTGTGGGCGGCTTTTTTTTTTTAATAGGCCTTTTACTATTCCTCTGCTACCAGTCCTTTTACATTTTAAACATCTTCAGGTGGAATAATCCCAGTCTCTTTAATAAGCAATTTTTCCACCTGATAAGCAGGTGGAAAGCCACTGTAAACTCTTTTTTTTTTTTTTTTCCTTTTGTAGTTCTGTGTGTTGTTTTTGAAGGGTGTGTGACCTGGTGCATAGCACTCAAAGTATTGAGGTACTGTGTGGATTTACAACACAGCATAATAATGTGTTCTGCTTGTTTTCTGTTCTGTTTAGTAATGATTTTTGATGTTCTTGTTCTTTCTGTGAATGCCACTGAACAACAATCAGCTGGTATTTCCTTAGAAAAATATGTAGTAACTCCATAGTCTTTTTATTTACAGCTAATTTATGGCTTATCACTGTAAATAAATCTGGTTTTGTCCAGGTGCATTACTTTGCACTTATCGACACCTTCTTCTGCTTTTTCTTCATCTGGTCATTGAGCACTGTGAGATCCTTTGCAGCTCTCTGAGAGCATACCAAAGATTTGTCACCTTGCTGTTCATTTCCTTTTCCAGCAGGTTTGTTAATACATTGAACAGGTTCTTCTTTGCGTGCCTGTGGGACTCCTTTGGTCAGTCTAGGCACATTGAAAGCCGATCAATTACTTCTCTTTGTTTCCGGTTCTCAAGCCAGTTAGTTATTCATGAGAAGCCCTTTTCCCAGTTTAACCAAAGGCAGCATTACTTCTTTAAGAGCCTTTGAGAGAGATTGTCAAGAGCTTTTTGAAAATCCAAGTATGTCACAGCGTCCCTGTGCTCTTTGAAGGTATCAGATTTTCCAGGCAGTACTTGATCTACAAATGCCACCTTAACACCTCCCCATTGTGTCATATTTATCTAAGCGTCTGCAAACTCTGTTCTTTACGGTTTGCATGGTACAAGGATCATCATGGTATCACAACTTTTCTCATTAGTTGGAGTGGACTGACTGGTTTGTAATACATTGGCTTTCCCCTGGGACCTTAAGTTAGTGTCCTGTTTGCCACCTCCCTACTCCTCTGGTACTGAGACCACATTAGGTGATAAGACCATAGTCACAGAGCAGCAATTTTGTAAGTAATTTTCTTTACAACTCTTAACTGAATACTATCTGGTTTCAGCAATTTGTTTCAAATGTTTCTGTTTTAAAGTCAAATCTATTGTCTTTTCATCTTGGGATGCTTCTTTTGACTTGTCACCTGTTAAGAAGTTTTGACCTAAGCTCTTCTGTGAGCTTACTGACAGAGAAGGAAGAAATATCTGCTGGTGAATTTTTTTTTTTTCAATTTTGTTTCTGTCCTGTCCCCCCTCCAAACTGTTTCTTAGGTTTCTAAGAGTGCCCTTTGCTATAATTTTATCTGTACAGTTCATTGCCTTTGTTTATCCATGTTATCTTGTATATTTTTCACAGAGACTTTGCAGTTCAGTATGTTCTTTGAACTTTAAATGGTGCTGTACTGAATATGTCTGTAACCCATTCAGGTCCTGCTCAGGTTCCAATGATGTCCCCAAATGGTTCAGTGCCTACTATTTATGTGCCTCCTGGATATGCCCCACAGGTATGTCTCTCCATTTGATTCTTATTTTATTTCTTTTCATGCAAGTTACAGAAATAGAACCAGAATAGCTAGTTCAATAAATCGATGTGTGAAGTTTCAGAGTCACTGTGGTCAAGCAAGTAAATAAGGGGAGATGTCATGTAGTATCTCTGTGATGGGAGACTTGTCATGCTGTATATGTGCTTGTTTAGTTATATATTAACTGCTTTCATGACAATAACAAGCACAGTTCCTTGTTGTGTTCAGGGTCTAATGTACTCAGTGCTCTCTGAACATAAAATATAATCATGACCGAAATAGCCCATTGTGCAGGACCTGTACTAAATTCTGGGTTAGTGGATGTTTTCTCTTGGCACCAATATAGTTTTATGTACGTACATAGTTCATGTTGGGAAGTTCCCTGCAGGTAAGGAGTAAAACAGATCAATTAGAAAAAGTGTAGCAAACAATGTGGAAAAAATGTCAGCTGTCTGTTGGGGATAAATTATCGTATAATAGGTGTTTCCACAGCTTATCTTAAAATGGGACTCTGATTTTCTCACTGCTGTGCGATTCCTAATTTAGATGCCTGAAAATTAAATGTGAGCTAGGTAACCTGTACATTCTTTAAAGCAGATTAAAAAGATGATTCCTCTCGGCTATTTTGGACACCTCTATTATAATGAGACATGGGGCCTTCTAGATGGTGTCTCTTTCTTTCTCTCAACTATAAAATGAGTCTGGGGGTCAGTAGGTCAGACCTGGAACTTAGAGCAGATGAATACCACTCTTCATAATGTGTGTCTTTCTCATGATGTTCTGTTGTTGTGACCAGTCTACCTTTGACTCAGTGTGCACCCCATGGTGTACACTCAGAAGAGACTACAACACATAAAATGCAATTGAAAAACCCACAGTGTCTAGCAGATGTTGGACTCATTATCTGAACTGCATAAAAAAATTGTCCTTTAGCAAAAGAAAAGGCTGTTAGGTTAGACAGACTAATACATGGCGTCTCTGTGGTTTTACCTTTCATCTGTTGAAAGTTGGATGATAAGTTGAATCATGAGTCCTTCATAGTTGAGTTCCCAAACAGGCAAAGAAACATGAATTAAAAATAATCATGGAAGTCCATTTATCTTTAGGTCATAGTAAAGAGTCTTTATCCCTATTAGAATTCATTTTTTAAGAACTGGAAGAATTTTTGAGATAATAAAAATTTAAAGTTTTACAACATTTCATGAGTACTTAAGTTCAAATGATGAAGTACTTAATGTTTCAAAAGTTGTGTAACCTGTGACAGTCTGAATAATCTTTGGGAAGTTCATTTATCCTTCCTTTGAGGACAGCTTGCAGCAGACAGGCTGAAGAACTAGGCCTTGCTGGGACACTCTCGTTAGCCTTTCACTGGAGCTTGTTAGTGCAAGCAGGTGTGCTAACACAGCTCTCTGACTTTTGAACTGCAGGTGCCCCACATCTGTCCAGCTCAGAGTACAGGTGGAGTGAGCTCATGTCTGCTGTTTTCATCTAAGTAGAAGTATCATAGTCCAGGAAAACCTGTAGTTTATAAGGCTTATGAAGTATTTACTGCTGACAAAACATACCAGCCGTTGTGGTTTATGATGGAAGTTCCTGTTACAAGCCAGAAGATTTGATAGTAAACTTGAAACAGGAAAGTCTAACCCTATTGAGCTAAGAGTTACCCCAGATTTAATGCAGTCCCAGCAAAGTAACTTACATGGTTTCTTCAGGCATAGTATATTTTTAAATGTCAGCAACAGCAGATTTGGAGAGAAAATGGAAACCAGTTAAATGTCTAAAGCCATCAGCCTGGAAGAACAACTTCAGCGTAACCATTTTTTGTCTGTCGATTTCCATTTAGTTTCATTAGGCCTCTGCTTGCTTCAGCTCCTGTTTGGCAGCGACACAGCGTACTGTCCTCTGTTGAAAGTTGAGGATAACTTCAGAATAAAGCATATTTATTTTTCTTATAGCAAATAAAAAAAGCACGATTCATAAGTTGATTTACTTCTCCCTTCCTGTCCTTTTGGAACTGTAGTTCTAAAACTCTGAAAGGAAACACATATCATATAATCATAGAATGGTTTGGGTTGGAAGGGACCTTAAAGATCATCTGCTTCCAACCCCCCTGCCATGGGCAGGGACACCTCCCACTAGACCAGGCTGCTCAAAGTCCCATCCAGCCTGGCCTTGGATGGGGCATCCACAGCTTCTCTGTGCAGCCTGTTCCAGTGCCTCACCACCCTCGAGTAAAGAATTTCTTCCTAATATCTAATCTAAATTTACCTTCTTTCAGTTTAAAACCATTACCCCTCATCCTATCACTCCCTGATGAAGAGTCCCTCCCCATCATTCCTCTAGGCTCCCTTTAAGTACTGGAAGGTTGCTATATGGTCGCCCCAGAGCCTTCTCTCTCTCTCATGTTTATTCATCCTCTCCAAGCTGTCTGTAATGAGTTCTCCAGTGGTGTTTGGTTGGTTCACACAACTAAGCAGGCCTATGCCAGAGCTATGTGTTTTGCTAGCACAATTTGAATCATAGATAACTTCTTTATTTTTTAACTTTAGATGATATAACTGAGAAGGTGCACAACTGTTTTTTGGAGGTTTTTATCTGTGTAGTTGTCTGGTACATGCCTACCGTTGAATTCATATTTGATTTAGAGGCACGGTTACAGACTTGTCACTCTTCATTTTATACTATTAAACTTAAGGTCCCTGCTGCTATGAATTGGGTATCTATTTCTGAGTTACTTAGCCTATTAGCAGACCCAAGAAAAAAAATAAGTTATAAACTAAGTATCCTGGATTTTTTTATGGAAGTTGCTTCCTATGTAATCTGAATTTGCTCATAAATTCATGATAAATTGCAAGGGGTTTTATGTAAACAAAAAAGACTTAAATAATTAAAACTATGTTTTAGTGTTTAGAAAATTTCTTTGGACAGCACAAGTTCCAGTCGTATTTACTGCTGTTAATATATCCTGCCTTTAGATGCAACACAGCTATGGTTGCACAGATAATGAAGAGTGTGGTCTTTAGTGAAATTACTCTTTCCCAATAAGGGACAATTTCTATATACTGAAACAGTCTGCCCATTTTTTAAAGTCACACAGTATGTATGTATTTTAAAGCTCTGTTCACTTAGGTAATTTATATTAATTTCCAGCTCTCTATTCATGTAAGTAAGGTGGGACGAGCTCCATTGTGTACATACTTTTATGCCTTCTGAACGTTATTGCATATGCATAGAGATCTTCATTCTGCCATTACTCCAGAAGAATAAAGCTGTGTCTACATAACTGTCTTTCTCAGCACAGTAGTCAAGTTTTGAAATTATGTCCTAGACCAACCTCACTTACCTTGCATTGGTTCAGCTAGCGGGATAATTTTGGGGTGTACAAATTACAATTGCTGTCAGAGCAAACAAAAGCAGAAGCTCTGTTCTGGATGTACCGGATACACACCAACCCCTAATGGAGACATTGTAAAACCAGTGGTTGATCCTCCAAGCAGCTTTCTGTCATGGACTTGGTGGAAGTGTTCACACCAGGGCATGGGACTAAATCTAGCCAAGCATAATACCCTTAAGCTTAAACAGTGGAGTTGAAAGCAGCTTAGCACTAAGTGCTTTGAGGTATTGATCTGCTCCTGTTGCACCAGGTTACTCATTGGTGTATGTTTGCATGTCCCCACCTCATTTCAAATGACAGTGAAAACTTATGTCATAGGGTTGGTTGCCTTGTCCTCTGCTTTTGAATGGAGTCATGATATTCCAGATTCCTTTCTTCTACTCACCCTTTTCTGGATAAATGTTTAATCCAAAAACTTACATCACTGTCCCTGCTGTGGCGTTATTTTACAGCATTTTACTAAGAAGTGGAGAACAATTTATTCATTGGCATCCCAGACACTAAAGTTACTGACACCATGATACATACAAGCCAATATCATCTCTAGATATTACCAAGAGTCATGTATTTTTGTGAATTTACCACTACTCGTACAAACACCTAGAGAGGGTGATAATGGCGGTCTTCCCTGTCTGTGATACACTTTAGGGGGGCACGCCTGTTTCTGGTCGTTTAGTTAGTTGATGACCCTTTAGAAAAGAGGATTTTCTGCTTCAGTACTTTGTGCCTGCTCTCCACCAGACACCTACATGCTACAGACCCAAGACGTGCTACATGTGCCGTGCACAGCACACTTCAGCTCCCTGCATCTTACGTGACCACACTTATTCTCATCATGGGATTGCATATGCTGCTTTTGTTTCTTTGAACGCTTAGCAGCATTGCTAAGGGCTGAACATGCATCCCTCCGCAGAAGGCTGTCCTGTGACATCTCCCATTTATCATTTTTGCACAACAGGCCTCTACACACTAGAGTCTGGCAGAGGCTGCCACAAAGGTCCCCGTTTTCTGAGTAGCATGTGGCTTCCTTCAGGGTGCAAGACATTGGCGGGGGGTGTGTGTAATTTTTATAAACTACCTTGAGCTGTGAAGGAGTCTTGAGAAGGCTGGCTACCATCCTGCTAGTTTTCTTGCTTTAGCAGATTGATGCAGACAATGGCTGCTGCACGCCAACAGGTGCAGTATGGCCAGTGCCTTCTGGGTTGGTGTTGGTGGACTGAGTTGGGCACAGAGCAAAGACCAGAGACTGTTTTACCTTTACTCTCACCATTTATGCAGAGTGAGGTCCATCCACCCACCAAATCACTTCTAGGGAGCAACGTAGTTGTTATACTGTAGAACAAACCATAGGATCAGTGTAGTGTACAGGCAATGTGAATGAGGGTGGAAACAGAACCCTGGTGAGAAGTTAGGTTTGTGCCGTAACTATACCTGGTTGTTTATGAGATGTTATTACAATCAGGATTTTTTTAACATTATTTTCCCCCCTCACACTGAGAAATTACTGGCATTATTGTAGTTAATACACTTTAAAAGAATATAAATTGCCCTTTAATAGTCCCAGTTTTTCTTAGGCTCCTGTGTTTTCCTTTTCTCAAATTTAAGGGTTTTACCATGACTAGTTTTGTTTAAGTATCTCTCAGACTGTCATTCCAAACACATTCATTCTTTTGCTTGTTACTAAGTGTTTCTCTTTTTTGGTGCGTTGTGTCTCTCACTGTACAGGTTATTGAGGATAACGGTGTTCGAAGGGTTGTGGTGGTTCCCCAGGCTCCAGAATTTCATCCTGGTGGTCACACAGTGATACACAGGCCTCCACATCCCCCACTGCCTGGCTTCCTTCCTCTTCCAGCCATGATACCCCCTCCACCACGTCATATATACTCACCCGTGACCGGAGCCAGTGACATGGCAACGCAGTACATTCCACAGTATCACACCTCCCAAGTATATGGCGATCTGGGTAAGTAACTTATCGAATATTGCAAGTTCTATCAAAGGAAATAATGCTCAACTCACTTCCAGCATCTGTTCTGCTGGTGTATGGGCTTTATCAAGGAAGATTTATAGCTTGAATGGGAGCTGCACACAAAAGTTTTATGAAGATACCAGTCTGTTTTTCACTGAAGCTCACTATTCCAGAAGGAGTTCTTTTCGTTAATTTGTCTCGTCTATTCAGCAATCCATTAAGCATACAGATTATTTCTTACGTGTATCAGATTTGCCCAGGAAAGCAATGCGGGAAGTGTTTGTAGTGATTCAGTTGATGACTTCCCCTGAGATGAAAGGTTTAAATACGTATTTAAGCACTGTTCTGAGATCTTGTGTCTTGCAGGAATCCTGTTTGAAGCAGGATACAGGAGTTCTTAGTATTGATTATGAAAAAAAGGTTGCTGTTTTTTCATAAAACTGTATGCATTTAGTCCAGTGTCCATACTGAAGTCCAACTTGAGTAGTCAGGTGCCACCAACCTAAACTTAATACTGTAGTTGAAGCTGTCTTTGGTAGTGCTATTGATATCTGCCTTTAGTACTGTTTAGTGGTAAAGTGTATGTGTCTGCTAACTCAGGGATTGGGTTCTTAGATTAATATTTACATTTCTGGTAGACTTGCTTTTCTTTAGATAAAATTCTGCTATAAAGCAGGTGCTGACCTTGAAAGAGAGCAGTGCCGGGTTGCTGTTTTTAGAGAAAGAAGCTAGAAGCTATGGAGGGGGAGACTAAACACAGCTTTGTCATGTAGCTGTAGATACGTAGATTCTCAGTGTTCTGTGCTACTACTAAGATAATCTAAAAATGTCCTTCGTGCAGCCAATGTGCTTAAATAGTCATGATGTAAAAAGCCAGCAGCTAAGAACATACTGATGTCTTGGTTTTGCTGGAATTCTTCGTGTTTCTATATTCTTAAGTTATATTTTATTTCTTCCTTGCACTACTTTAATAACAGTACATTATTAGATGCTCGTTGGGTGCTTATTTATAGTTTTATTAATTTCTTGGTTTCCTGTAGATGGCAGTTGTTTGCTTTAAGTTTGCTATATTAAGAGACTGGAGTATGATAATCAAACACATAGAAGATAAAAGATACTTCTTAAAGGAGTAATATCTTTTAGATTTCTGCTGCTAGGTTATATCCCTATAAATATGAATTCAGTGACAATGTGCTAAACTGCTTATGTAACAAAGAAATTATAAAGTGGGATTCTTTGGTTTTGCATTGTTTTAAATATCTATGTAAGATGCCCATGGATTTGGAGAATTAGAGGACTAGGGATGCTTTAATTTGTTACATATTTGCTACAGATTTCATATTTAATTCTGGACCACTGACTTTGGCTTTCAGAAGTCAAAGCCCACAGTTTTGCTCTTATATGAGGAATTTGAATTTAAGGGGGGCAAAAAAACCCAGAAGCGTTTAGAGCGTGGTAGTTCTCTAACAAGAACACTGAAGTCTCTAATAGTAGTGAAAATCAAATTTCTAAATAGTCACAGTTTATCTAGTTAGTCCTCTGTCAAATTTTCTGGGAATTAAGCTGACCTAAAAAAAAACCAGAAACTGAAAACTTCTCTCATTTTGCGATTTTATCCTTCTTCCAAGGAAGTTTTTATTTGATCTTGTTTTCTATACATCCTAGCACATAAGGAATGACAAATAACAAGCTTCATTCTTCAGACCAACTGATCCAACTTACCTGAAAGTGTATGCTGAAATTCTGTGCTGGCTTTGAAGGATGCATTTTTTTGAAAGCTTTCATCATTTATCATAGACAGGTTTACACTGAGGAAAGAGTTGGTGCCATGTGGTGCACTGTTTGAAAGTCTTGAGTCAGTAAGCTCTTTCTAAGGTGTTGTGGTTTAACCCCAGGTGGCAACTAAACACCACACTCACTTGCTGTGCCCCCCCTCTTCAATGGGATGGGGAGGAGAATGGGGAAAAAAAAGTAAAAATAATAAATTGAGATAAAGACAGTTTAATAGGACAGCAAAGTAAGCAATAATAATAATAATAATAGAACATACAAAACAAGTGATGCACAATGCAATTGCTCACTACCCACTGACTGATGCCCAGCCTATCCCCAAGCAACGATCACACGTCCCCACAGCCACCTCCTCTGCCCCTCCCCCCCCCAGTTTATATACTGAGCGTGACATCATATGGTGTGGAATATCCCTTTGGCCAGTTCGGGGCAGCTGTCCCAGCTGTGCTCCCTCCCAGCTTCTTGTGCACCTCCTCGCTGGCAGGGCATGGGAAGCTGAAAAGTCCTAGACTTAGTATAAGCCCTGCTTAACAACAACTAAAACATCAGTGTGTTATCAACATTATTCTCATACTAAATCAAAATTATACCAGCGCTATACCAGCTACTATGAAGAAAATTAACTATCCCAGCTGAAATCAGGACATAAGCATGAAGGTGAAATGGATAAAAATGTTAGAATTGGACAGAAAAGTTCCCCAGTCTGCAGTTTAATTTTTTTCATTAGTCTGATACTGACTTTTTTTCCAAAGCCACATTCTGACTTAGAGATGGGACTTTGGTGATATTGCAGCAGTGCCTCAGGTTACCGTGTACAGGTATAATGTACTTACAAGACTAACCATACTGTCTTCAGTCCTTTAGTGTCTTTCAGTTGGTCTGTGCTTTTGTGGGGTTTTTCCCTGTTGATTGCTGCAGAAGCACTGTTAAAGTAAGAGTTCTAGTTGCACTCCAAAACTTAAAACTTGTATTTTTTTTTTATTCAGCAGTAGAGCAACCTCCTCCTATGTAATAAAGTAGCATATTTTTTCTGTGTTGACTTTATCCTGTACCTTACAGCTCAAGGAAGATTATAGAAGCATTTTAAGAATAATTTTTAAGTACAAAAAAGATGCGGGAAGGACAGATTACACTTTCTCCCCAAACATGTTGTTAATGTCCACTTAGTGTATATCAGTTTACCGGCTGGACACTTCAGTTTTCCAATAGGAATAGAGATTTAATTTTACACTCAAGTGCTCACTTAATGCACATAGCATTTTTAAATAGATTTTTAATTACATTCCGCTCTTAGTGATCATTTTTAACGTTTTTGTTCTTTGCTTTCATTTAGATACTCTGCCTGCTCATGGAAGATCCAACTTTAGAGACGAAAGGTCTAGTAAAACATATGAAAGGTTACAAAAAAAATTAAAAGATCGACATGGAACTCAGAAGGATAAGTTAAACAGTCCTCCATCGTCTCCTCAGAAATGTCCTTCTCCTACAAGTGAACATAATGGACTTACAAAAGGACAAGATGCAGCTGGTATAAGCACAGGTTCTACCAAAAGCAAGTCTTTGGGTAAAGGAAAAAGCAATTCCCAGACAGATGCAGAAGTAGAAGGTAAGTGTTAACAATAATAGTATATGTATATATATTATGCAAGTCCAGTGTCTGGCTGAGCATAGCATTTGTAGATAGAACACCACACTTTGACAATCTTGGAGTTGAGTAGTAGCCCATAACTGCCCTGGCTTACATAGAATAGAGTTAATGGCGATCAACCTGCTCATCATACTGGAACAATGGGTGTAAGAGAACAAAATTACTGATGTGCAAGTCTCCACGTAGATTTGAGCAAATCTTATTAGTCATACTTCATAACACTGTTTAAAGAAAAATCTGTTCTTTGTCCTGAGTTGTTGGTGCTCATGTTATAAGGAGTCACTGAATATTGAGGGCCTGCTTGGTATTGCAGAAAACGTGGAAGGAACCAGGTCTCTAATACAGGAAGTGTACATTCCACTTGTTAAAGAGGAGTATTTTGTGAAAGAGATACACTGTTGTTACATAAAATTCACTTAACACCTGTCCCTACCAACTCATTATTGAATGGCCTTGGTAGAAAATGACTGGTTCTCACACTAGCCCATGTGAGTTCATGTTTTCTAAGACACTGCCATAGGGACTGTGTTTATTATTAATACCTTAATTTCACTGGAAAGCCTGTGATCTCATAAATGGGCTAAATTCACTCAGTCTTGGTCATACAGTTGTCAAATCTGATGATGTGTCACTATGCAACTTTCAGGTCACTGGTACGGCACTTCAGGTTCAGAACATAATGTCAAAGACTTGTCATCAGCCAAGTACAATTTTCTTAGAATAGGGAGCTGTAACTAGTGATGCTGAGGGAAATAAACCATAATTTTCTCGACTCACTGAAGTTTGCTGTGAGGTGATTATTTTGTGCCACTGTATATTTGATTGCTGTAAACCAAAAGGAATGTGAAGAAAGTATGCCTAACCAAGACCAGCAAATCTCAGCCTACAAGAGCTGTTTAAAAATGTGTAGATGATACCCTGTGAAAGCTTAGTACCAAGGGACATCTTTGAGATACAGCCTGAATTCAGAAGTTGGGAACTGCTGCTCCAAACTTGAATGAATACTTGTTGCTATGGTTCCAGAGTGGCATTTGTCTTGGCTTTAGTTTACTTTCTGTTAGTTGGTTATCTGTGAGCTAACTTTACCTAGGCACAGGTGATAAAATGTAGCGTTGCTTATGTATGTTATGAAAATTATTGTTAATGGTTCCTTAGAAGTATTTTATATGAAAAATGGAAAAGTCCACTTTTCAAAACTATTTAATTCAGGAGACATTTGGGAAAACTATGTACTGGGACTTAGACTTGTAATAACAAACAGAAGTCAGAAATGCATTTAGTTAGTTTCATTTGACTTGTGTTTTTTAAGACGTTTTGTCAGGCTTTGCTTTTATTTTTAGCTTTAGTTTAAGGAAGTGAATTAAAAATGCCTGACCACACCCTCAAAACTGTTCACTTACACTATTGAGATAATAAAATTTTAATACTATGGGGGAGAAAGCACATAAAACACTTTCTGTATGTTTAAATATCCTTTATAAAGCTCAGCTGTACCTTCAGCTGAAACAGAACACCTTAGATTCTTTCCCTGAGATGTAAGTGAAGGCTAAGCTAAGGTTTGCCCTTGCAATTGAGGGAGGCCAACAGTGTTACCAGTAGTCTTCCAGCTGATGTGCAATAACAGATTTAAACTACTGTAACTTAACTGCACCTACATCCAAAGAGAAATCTATAGGAAGTATCTCAACCAAGAGCTTAAGTTCTCCAGAGCAGTAGTTTGTGTAAAGTTATACATTAATAAAAGATAACCAGACTTCCTGTATTCCATAAATCATAGAACAGATTTAGAAATAGTTTTATATGAACAACTTCTTTGGGAGCTTTTCTGGTTCTATGTTGCCCTAAATGAATGCAAGTTGGCAAGGTGTTCTGTTTTATAAATACTTTAGTGTATATGCAATTGTCGAATTTGAAGAGCTATTTCACTGCAAAGTCACTGAACAATATTCATGGATACTTTTTGTTTGCTTTGATTTTGTTTTTTAAGAAAAGGATGAAGAAACAAAAGCACTTGAAGCACTTCTTTCTAATATAGCCAAGCCAGTGGTAAGTAAATAAAGCTTTCCATGAAATCAGAATATATCTGTGGCTATTTTACACAGTTACACCTCTTTTTCTCTCTCCAAGTTTAAAGGATCTTTAACTTCCCTCACTGAAAAAAACTCGCTTAACTTCCAGTCACTGAAATGTAAATGCCCCAAGTAATTTTTAGTATATTAACATTTATGAAGTTAAAATTGTCTTGATCTTCTTCTTGGCCACTCTGTGAAATCTCAGTATTAACAGGTTTATAAAAAATAAATATAAAAAGAGCTTGTAACGTTGCCAGTAACATAATGATGATGCTTAACATAAGATTATACTTAACCTTATCTCTTACTGTAAAATCTGTTCTCCCTTTCCTGTAACGTTGTTTAGTTTTAACTGTTCAGGCAACAATTTTACACACCGGATATCTCTAGCCATGAGAGACACCTGTCAAGGTTTTGGAAGCGTCACCAAAAATGAGGGTTTGGAATACCTTATTTGAAAAGTAAAGGAGAGTTATGTCAGATTTCTCTTTAAGAGTTTCTGGCACCTCCAGAAGAGAGAGACATAAAATTTGCCAAGGAAGGTGACTGTCAACAGTGGGCTTCTGACTTACCTGCTTGAACAGCTTGAAAAGCAAGCTGTTGGTTATACTGTTTGTTATTTTTGCAAGCAGACTGATAATGAAGGGGTGATGGAGTCTGAATGTCTTGTTGGGAAGATTCAGGGTGGTGGAGATAGTAGGCAGTAGTAGCAAGAGACTGAAACCGCCCCAGAAAGATGAAGATCGGTGAGACAAGGTTACCAGAACATTATTGAGAGACTGAAGGGCTGAAGTCTGGGGTGGAGTAAATAAGGAATAAAGACTAGAATGAAGAACTGTTGATTAGGACCAGACTTCGAGAATGTGGAGAAAAGGGGTCAGAGGGGGTTATGGCTGTAAGAAATGAATGTAAGTCTGCATCTGATAGCACTGATTTTTATCCAGGATCTGGAATGTAATCCAGCTTTCCCACATCTCATCTTTCTTTTGACAGCAAGTCCCTGCAAAGTCCTACCAGCATAGATTTTGTTCTGCTGCCTGTTATTTCACTGCCCAGCTATGCATCTCAACTCCACAGATGTTAGCAAACACCTATTGCTATCACTCTGTTAGATCAAGCAGTAGAGACTTGTGCAGTGGATCTAAAGGCTCCAGGCTTGCTGTAGGATGATGCCAGAAAGAATTACAGGGAGTCATTTGCTATTAAAAAATATAAATAAAAAAAAATATAAAATATAAATAATATATGTACACACAGACATATTCTGGGAAAATATGCATCAAAATACTGTTAGAAGAATTCTGTTCCATTCTCAAAGTGAAGCAGGAAAGATTTCGTACTAATGCTGGTCCATTGTGTTCAAGATTACAATCGCCTTTTGGTTTTGTTTTGTTTTTAACACAGCAACATGCTGTTCTTTCTGTATGGTCTCTGCCATTCACTGTACAAAACATAGCTGCTTGGGGAATAGATCAGGGCTGTGTAGCTAAAGGGACTGGTGTCTTTGACCCGTTTTGACTCTGGAGTCATGAGGGTCTGTCCCAGCAAGGGAGCACGTGCCTAGTTTAGCCACATACTGCATCAGAATGGATGCAGAAACAAATTTTGCTGCAAGGTTAACTTACTGCAAGATAGTGCTGTCACTGGGGCATGCTGAACAACAGCGTTCTCAGCGGCCCTGAAATCAGGAGTGCCTGCTGTGCCCTTCATAACTTCATGTGGATGATCCTTTCTATCCTGACCAGATGTAGGGGGATCAGTTTTCTAGATGTATGCACAGTCCTCTGCCAGTGGTCAGGGCATATGGAATGCTATTCAAGTCTGGGACATCCAGTCAGTGGCTGCATCGCCAAGGGGAATGACAACTCTGAGCTTCCTGGGATGGTTAGAGCAAGACTGTGAGAAGTATGATCAACAGGTGGTGTTTTCTGCTGTGTTGCTAATGACATATGAAAAAGCAATGGAGTGCCAGTACTGTCTTGTTTTCTTTCACTTCTTTCCACCCTCAAAACTCAACCATCCATGCCTTTTAGGCAAGCATGCTATTTCCCTTCCCCACCATGTCCGTACTTGGACATCATTGCATATAGCTGTGTGCCTACAAGTGATCTCTTTCCAGGCCTCAGAAGACATTACAGGCTTAGGCGGTAGTAGTCTGCTACAGACTAGACAGTGTACACAAGGCAAAAAGCCAAACTTCCAGCACTTGGAGAGGCTTATGCTTTGTGAAGGCAAGGGACTGTCAGGGCTGTGGGTGGGTGGAAGACCAGCTGATGTTGCAGCCTGTGGAGGTGTGACATGATAAGAGAAAGGGAAGCTGTGTTACCTACTTAGTTAGGCCTTGCAGGATCAGAAGCAATCCTCCCACAGTTTCTCCAAGGAAATATTTTCCTCACCCTCCCACAAGTGAACCAGGAGACTGTGTTTTTTCACACCTTCTGTTTGTAGTTCTCATCAGAAATATTCCTGCAGGTTTTTGATTAATGTTTTTCTTGAAGCACTCACTGTGGGCATTGTGCCGTGATGCTGCTCTTGTTGGATCATGAACACCCTGTTACCTGGTTGAATTTCAGTGCTGGCACAGGCAGTACTGGATACTGGTTGTGGTGGTTGTCAGATGATCATATAGGTTCTGTCCAGTACAGTGTCCATTGCACTGTATCCTGTTCTAGAAAGCCCAGAGTAGTGCTGAAGGCTGTCCTGGGCTATCCCATGTCTTAATGCCAAGGTCCAGGACATGCATGTCTAAATCAGTTGGTGGGCTCCATGATTTGCTTTCATTCACTCATCTCTCTGTTCTGTGCAGTATGCACATCAGCTTTGCTGCCTCCAGACTCCCATTAGGTGTTTTTGTGAACATGTTCTCATTTTCTTAAACTTTTGCCTGTATTGATCCTCTGTCCTTTCATACATGGCAGTGTTAAGTCAAGTTGGTAATGTGGTACTGCCACCGGTAACCCTTCTACTTAGGGAGGTCTTGAACTTCCTATACCCAGATGTAAGTTGGAGTGGTTCTGCAGATTGTACCATGCTGAGTCCTCAGCATTTGCGCAGAGTCTCTACTAGTCGTCATATCCATTAACCAAGTAACAAAGTAAACAGAAGAGAAGACAAGGGGACCTGAAAAGACAAAAGCAAACTGAAGAATGGAGCAGAAAGCTGAGTATATTTAATAACGAGAGGTGATAGGAACTCAGAATTTGAGGGCTGGTCATACAGTATGTAAATCCCTTGGGAGGGCATAATGTTTTGTGGTTCGTGCACGTTCTGTGTATGCTTGCGGGCTCTTAGAATGTGATGCACCTCACTCTCATCAGTTAAGTACCTTGTGTCACTGTCAGAATGCAATCCAGTCTGCACATGTTAAAACTGCTCTTTTGTTTGAGCCAAATGGCATGTTTAGTATAGTTAATGAGGAGACTCACTTTTGCGAGCTGAACTGCTCATGAAGACGCACCCACCTCTTAGTTTCCTCAGTGCTAGGGCCTGACTCAACTGTGGTACTCTGCTTTGCAGAAGCACACCGTGCTCATAGCTGCAACCAAAATCAATTGTAGATGCTTGGTTAAGCATACAAACTAGTAAGTAATGCCAAGTTATCTGAAAAAGCCACTCCTGAGTGTGTCAGGGCACCTAAGAATAGTGGATTCTTCGGATCTCAATCTTTTCAAAAATACTTTTTTCGTCCTTATATCGCAGAGATTTTTTCGAATGTATACTAGCATTTTGTGCTTGGGAACTGACGGGAATTTCTGAAACTTTAGTAATTCTTTTCCTTGATAGAGTTCTGGCTAATGTTCAAAAAGTCAAGTATTGGGATTTTATTGAACATAAGGATAAAGGACAATACTGAATAATTTCTTTTTAAGCAGTTAGTAATTACAGTGCTTGCATTTTGTGAAGCTGGAGTTTTGTGTTAAAATAGTATATGGTGATGTGATCTAAGGCTACCGTGGCGTGTATATGCAATAGAGAGAAGTTTTTTACAGGAAATCTTAATTTTAGCAATTCTTCATCTTCTAATACTTTGCTTTTGTCCCTTATTAATAGCATTGTGAGGAAGAATATAGCTGGACCTAGACTTGTCTTTAAGAATCATTCTCTTAGCTGGAAGTTGAATCTGAAAAGCACTACCAAATGTTTCATAAATGAGTTGAAAAGGACTTAAATTACATTCTTTGATTCTCTCTTGTCAGTGCTTGCAGCTGGGTTTTTTTTTGTTGTTGTTTTTTTTTTTTTTTAGCAACTGAGAGTAGTTGAAAATACTCATACACCTATATGTGAATTTACTGGAAAGTTCTAGAACTTACAAAATATGTAACGTCATATAGAGTGTAGGTCCAGAAGAAAAAACTTGATGTTACTCAGTCCCCACTCTACTGCCTCTCTTTGTCTGATTACTGACTCCTCACATACAATCTGTATTTCTGGGGACCCCACAGTCCCCCACCCCCATTCTCTGGGGTTGCAGAAACAAAGAAGGTAGCAGCCTCGGGGGGATTCAGGTGTATGAGGGACAGGGTGGGAAATTATTTCCAGTGTTTTTACCTGCAAAAGAGTTAAGTACTGTACTTCTTGTTCTGTTCCTTCCATCCATGAGCACCTTCTCATAGGCCCTCAAGTACCTGCCTCTTAACGCTTGTTCCATAAGTAGGTCACTCCCCAGTGCTCCTAGTTTAGGCTCAGCTTCTTGCAACTTCTTGGTTTAATGTGAGTGTACATCACCGATGGGGAACCAGTGGTTTAACTTGACCACCTGGTTTATTGTAGAGCACTCAGTTTCACTGGGCACCATCTACTGGGCCCAATAACTTTGGTGTAGCTTGTAAATTTTCTAGTCCGGCAACAGGGTTACATAAGATGAATAAGGTGGATACGGATTTCTGCCTCACTGCAAATGCAGGATGGAAATAACTGTTAAATGCTTCTTTCTTTTCTCCATTGTACTTTACGTCCACCAAGAAAAGAGCAGTGTCTGACTCAGAACTTTCCTGATAGATTTTTAATATCTTTTGTCTTTAATCCTGTTAGCTGTTTTGGTTTCATTGAAGATTTTAACTTCTCATGTAAATTCTGGTCAATCGTAGCTTATTCACTAACATACTTCTTCCTTTTCCCCATGTGCACGTGTGTGTATGTATAGAGAATTTATATAGTTTTTATACATTACAGCTTTTTATGCTGTAATGTATAAAAGGATGTCCTTAACTCCCTTCTTCTGTGAGTACTTTTGACTTTGCATTTCTGATCATGTTCAGTTCCACTGACTTGCTTTTAAGCTTTAGCAAATTGGCCACAGCAAAGCTTCAGCTCTTCATAATATTCTTTAGTCACGTACTCTGTTTACACAAAGTAAAACAACCAGAACAACCTACATAGTCACTGGTTTTTACCTTGGTACATAATACTGCTTCATTGTTACTGTGTTAACAGTTGTCGTCTATTATTTTAGAAGTCTTATGGAAGGTTTACATGAGTTAACCAACAAACATCGCCCTGGGGGAGTAACTCAGGATAACAATTTTTCATCTAGTCAGAGACTTAGAGAACATTTCACCCTGTTCTCTGTCAACGCTTGTTGGTATATAACAACTTCCACTAATACTCTGGTTTTAATGTTAGTAGTCAAAGTCCCTGTGAGTTGTTTGTTACTCTGTAGTCTCTAACGTTGCCTTTGATCTCCCTCCTACTCTTCCTGGTCTCTCTGTAGTGAACAGTTGAAACCTCTAATCTTTTAATGTTCCAATAAGATGTCATGCCACCTTTCACTCATACCAACCATGTTACTTCTCTGGTGTAAAAGAAGATAGACTAAGATGTATGAAGATAAATGCAATCTGTCAAGTATATAAGGCAGTTTGGCATTAGTAAAGTGTTAGATGGGATATTAGTTCTGGGCAGAGCACTAAGGTAACGAAACAGCAGGAGATAAGGAGAACAGTGAGAATGATCAGAGATTGAGGTGAGGGGAAACACAAATGGTAAGAGTCTTCAAATACGTAAGCAGCAACTGCAGAAAAGAGGGGAGCATCTAATGTTCAACTCCATGGTGGCTAGGACTAGGAGGCTTAGCTGGTAGTAAGAGAGATACTGCCTGGGCATTAGGAAAAAATGTTCAACTGTTAAGGTAGCTAAACATATGAGTAGATCGTCTTACAGTGGACCTATTAGTCCTGGAGCATAGTAGGTCCTCCAGGAACCTACACTTCTTTCCTTCAGTATTCCATGCTGCCTTCTGCAACCCAGGAGGGAGGGATTAAGATTGTCTAAGAAGGAGCTTTTACCACCTGAGATGCTTCCCACAACTCCAAAGACTTCCAGAAATGCTAGAATTGTCCTGAGGCGTTGTAGTTAGTGTTAACGTAGTTTGTGACCACATCAAGATTATAGTGGAATTTCTCTTACCAAACTTCAAATTGTGTTTCCAATGACTTCAGTGGGTAATCTTACTAGCATTTGATCCCTTTCAGGATGTGATGTGTGGTCCTGTTAGCATATAAGGGCTAAGTGACCTTTATCTGTTATCAGTAAGTTGTCTCCTCTCTGCTTCATTCTTGAAGTTGGCCCATTCAGGTTTTTAGTTCAGTACATTATAGCAGTTTCAGAGCATCAGTTGTGAAGATAGCGTTTTGATTCTGATACTCTGATAATAGATTTCCAAAAGTAATTATTCACAAAATATATATTAAAGTCATATTGTAAAACTAGCCATTTCATATAATGAAATGTATTTTCAGTTCTCTTATGAAATGATTGGAAATAGCAGACAGGTGGAAGGAACATATAAACCACATAGCAGACGTGCAATATTAACACACACACCCACATATTTCTAGACTTCCTTCTATAACGGATCTTAAAAATTTGTAATTACATGCATGCGCCCATGCACTCACCTACAGAAATACAAGCATCCCCAGCCTCTTGGAGCACATGTGGGTTTCAAGCAGCACCCACTCTTCTGGGAGTGTGGGTGCCCCTAACTGCACATCTCCTTTGGGAGATGTGGGTGCTTTAGCTTTGCGTGTAACACTGTTACTCCCTAAAATCTGTTGTTCCCTACAATCTGCTGATCCACAGGCTATTAAGAAAGCTCTCCACCAGGTCACATGCGCACACCCGAGCTGTGGGTCCCTGCCTGCTGCACCCCAAACTGCTGTCGCACCAGCTGGGGTGCAACTACTCACAGCATCCATCAGGCCTGGATGGAGGCGGCAATGGTGGCAGGGCAAATTTCTCTCACTGTCAGGCCAGGTTTTGATCATTGCTCTGTTCCACTCCAGCATCTTTTATCCCCAGTAGGAATTCTCATGCTGCTTTTATACTTTTGAAGCTGATTCCTTTTTTGTTTCAGAAGTCTCTTTGTGATTCCCTGGTTACCGTGTAATCCACCCGAGGGTCACCACCTTTAGCACAGTGAGTCTGTTGAGGCAAACGCTTCTCAGACACTTGGAGGTGTTTCTCATATTTCTATCACAGCAACCGTTGTTATCCAAGCCTTTCTGGAAAGGGCAGGCTGTACGGGCAAGCACCACCACAAGAATTCTTTAGGATGTTGCCCACATACATATATATGTGTGTGTATATAAGTATATGTACATGGACCTTGTGAGCACGCCTTCATCCTGAGTGCCTGGGCTCAAAGTACGTTACATGTTGTAATATTCTGTTTGCTAACAGAGTACTAGATTACAGCCTCAGGTAGTTGTATCCCTATTAAGATCCTGATCAAAACCATTTTACTGGGGTAGTTAACCAAATAGGTTCTAATCTAATGGGAGAGTCTACTTGTTGCAATCATAATTAAATGCCCAAAGCAGAGCTTCTTTATGTACCTGCTGCAGTAATGCCATTTTGAAGAAATTCCTGAGCTTCTATATATTTCATATGAAAACCAAGTCAGAAAGAAGGTATTAAAAATAATCATAGTTGTAAAAAAAAAAAGTCTGAAACGTTGTCATTTAATAAAAGGACTGATTCACAGTATATGCTTGTCATCTCTTGTGCTTCATAAATAATACAGCCGTTTTTATGTAGCCCACTAGGTGGCATTGGTTCCTTAGAAATTTGTTTGCACTCAGACCTGAGCCCTAGGAGTGCAGTTTTCTCATGACATTTCTTAGATTCCCAGCTTGATTTCATCTGTAAAAACTACTAGCTACTGGATCAGTATGAATACTCTGATATGATAATTCTGTATGATTTTCTTATCTTTTATTTGGTCCTGTGTGGCAAAGCAGCATTTCTGTACAATAGCATTTAAATGGCAGAGGTCTCAAAGTTGTATTTCTACAGGTATCAGACATTCAGGCAAGAACAGCACTGCTTATGTGGTCCCCTCCATCCAGTGATACCAGAGAAGACGCTGACAAGAATGACATACCAGATGTTTATACTTACGAAGTAATGATTTCGAATACCGGAAAAGATGGAAAATACAAAACTGTATACATGTAGGTGTTCTTTATTTTTATTTAATTGCTGTTGCATTGAATTATGTGGTTTAAAACCTCATTAAAAATCTAGCTGTTATCCAGAGATTGAAGAAATTAGCAGGTTTGTGCAACTTCTCTTTTGAAACAAACCACTTCTTTCAGTAGAACTGGTTCTGTTTTATTGCAGAAGTCTCTACCATCAATTAGAAAATAAAGACTTTGTTCTTAGATATTTGAAGCATGTTTTAATATCACTTTGCTGTATTTCAGCCAGCTGCACTGGGTTCTCAATTGGTGAGATATACGAGTAGTGAGAAATACAAATTGTTTTTGTAGTTATTTACTTCAGCACATGCTTGTGCTCCCAGGAAGGTTGTCGCTCCGTTCCCTGAAAATGCTATTCGTAAAAGACAGTCTTAAGATACAAAATAAAACAAGTAGGTTCACACAGAACACAACTCTAACAGCAGCAAAACAAATAAAACTCTTCAATTTTTTCATTCCTAATACAATGGGTTTCAATTGCTTTTTTGCAACTTGGAATAATATAACAGAAAATCTACCATTAAGAGTCTAGAGCCCTAATAATTATAACGTTTTGTATTTAGCTAGTTTATTTTAGTCACCTTCCATGGATTTCTTAAGAAGCAGTACATGAATCACAAATTGGATATCCCTGTCCTAGATGCTTAGAGGAAAAGAAATGAGCTTTGCTAATATAAGCTGATGTCAGTAAAAGCAGACTAATAGATGTCACTGAGGTGCCTTTTCTTTTTACGGGGCTCTAATAAGTAGGTATATGCAGTCATTTACAGTTTTAGATAATTGTTTTTGCAAGACTGAACTGAGCTTCTAAAGGTCCCAGTACTTTGATGATTTTTTGTGTAATAACATACATGCATACACATGCAGCTTATCTTGCTGAGTAAAGCGGAAAATAATTATTCTTAAAATCCAAACAAACAGAACAACTAAAAAAAGCCCCAAACCACAAGGGCAAAACAACAGGAATCAAATGTGAGAAGCCCATAAAATCCAAAGATAATTGCATTTTCATTTTACTATATTTAGCAATAGAAACAAACTGTTAGCAGATATATTTCTTAGGAGTGTTAGGTGGAGGGGTTAAATGATGTGTGTCTTTTTAAATGTATGCGATTCTGAAACAGTCTCTTAAACCAAATCATATCTCTTTCCAGTGGAGAAGAAAATAAAGTTACTGTAAATGATCTCAGGCCAGCAACTGATTACCATGCAAAGTGAGTATCTCCTCTATTCATTAAGTCGGTAGAAATGTTTCAAAAGTTTCATTGGATTTGTGTATTTGCATAAGTCTTCAGAGATTCTGTACCACATCTGACCCTCCTTTGAGTCACAAATCAACATTTTTGTCTTAGTTGGCCACTCAGTCTATTTTGAAAAACAGAAAATTGTTGCACCCTCATCCAACATCCATGCTCTTTACTTCTCACATCATGCCAGAACAGTGACGTTTTTCTGTCCTTTGAGCCAAGCACAAATGCTGCTTGTTTTCTCTGTTTCCCAGAGGCAGCAGAGGGAGGTACCTTGCACAGGAACGTGCTTACTGCTGGCCACCTGAAGGTCAGGTTGTGCTGCTTTTGCTTTGCTCCAGCAGACCAGTGAATCTGACCCCGTTTACATTACTAAATATGCCCCTAGCTCAATGTAATTTTTAGCAGAAATTACTAATCTAACTTTAGCAGAATTTGCTGCTTCGCTATGTCCTACTGAAGAAATAGCATAGGATCAGAAAGATGTAGTTGCGTGTTCTTTTTCCCTCCTTTTTGACATATTGGAGAGTTGTCTTACTTCTTGGTTTAGAAAAACAGTACGAATGCAGCAGTTTATAAATTCATAACATTGTGAAGGCAGAAGTGAAGACCACCTTAAAAGTCCTGCCTTTTCAAGAAATAATTCCAAGTGGAGAGTGCAACGTTAGAAGTGACTGAATGTGCAGCATGTGAGGGATCTGCCTCTCTTAGAATAGAATAGAATTATCTAGGTTGGAAGAGACCTTTAAGATCATTCAGTCCAACCATCAACCTAACACTGCCAAAACCACCATGAAACCATGTCCCTAAGCACCACGTCTACACGTCTTTTAAATACATCCAGGAATGGCGACTCAACCACTTCCCTGAGCAGCCTGTTCCTATGCTTGATAACCCTTTCGGTGAATAAATTTTTCCTAATATCCAGTTTAAATCTCCCTGGCACAACTTGAGGCCATTTCCTCTTGTCCTATCGCTTGTTACTTGGGAGAAGAGACCGATCCCCACCTCTTTACAAACCTCCTTTCAGGTAGTTGTAGAGAAAGATAAGGTCTCCCCTGAGCCTCCTTTTCTTCAGATGAAACAACCCCAGTTCCCTCAGCCACTCCTCATAAGACTTGTTCTCTAGACCCCTCACCAGCTTTGTTGCCCTTCTCTGGACACGCTCCAGAATGTCCGTGTCTTTCTTGTAGTTAGGGGCCCAAAACTGAACACAGTATTCGAGGTGGGGCCTCACCAGTGCTGAGTACAGGGGGATGATCACTTCCCTAGTCCTGCTGGCCACACTATTTCTAATACAAGCCAGGATGCTATTGGCCTTCTTGGCCACCTAGGCGCACTGCAGGCTCATATTCAGCTGCCTGTTGACCAACACCCCCAGGTCCTTCTCCACCAGGCAGCTTTCCAGCCACTCTGCCCCAAGTCTAGCGCTGCATGGGTTTGTTGTCACCCAAGTGCAGGACCTGGGACTTGGCCTTGTTGAACCTCACACCATTAGCCTCGGCCCATCAATCCAGCCTGTACAGATCCCTCTGTAGACCCATCCTACACTCAAGCAGATCAACACTCACACCCAACTCATTGTAGTCTGCAAACTTACGGAGGGTGTACTTGATACTGTCATCCAGGTCACTGATAAAGATATTAAAGAGAACCGGCCCCAGCACTGAGCCCTGGGGAACACCACTTGCAACTGGCCACTGACTGGATCTAACTCCATTCACCACAACTCTTTGGGCCCATGGAGAACCCCTTCTCTTGACTGTGGAGAACCCCAGGTCTCTTGTATACTGACCAGGGAGCCAATTTAGAGGCAGTTGGTAGGAGGTACAGGGAACAGAAATGTGTCTGAGTAAGGATCCAAGTCAGAAGTGTTGTGCCTCCCTCCACATGAGCTTTAGAACATCAGCAGGAGGGAGGAGGAGGACTTCTGTTGTGTAAGTCTTGATTAGCATCAAAACACACAGCTTGCGGGGGTCGGGGGGAAGCAGGGGGAGGCCATATAATAGTCCTGTATTTAGTTTTGGAGAAAAGCTGTTAGAAAAACAAATCATTTCTCTTTGAGACAGAAGCAAGAATTCACTCTTCTGAAGTACATGGAGAGTTAATTCATAGCCTTCCTAAAGGAAAGAACAGGGTGAACAGACATAGCAAGGTCTTGAAGGAGTGCAGAAGGTACTCTGAAAATGTATCAGCAGCTTCGTTATGCTCATCTGACCAAGGCACTTGCAGAAGAATTATTCATAATATCAATTAATATGTCTACAACAGATAATAAACCTGCAAGATGTAACTACTATTTCCCAACCAAAGCACAGCAAATAACAGACAGATTTCAAATGTAAGACTAAAGCTGACTGATGGTAATGATGTACATCTAAAGTAAAGGACTCTCTTCTTTTGCATTACTTTGTTGACCAAGATGCTTCCACCAGTTATTTATTTGTAACAGTGCTACTTTAGTAATGAGGTGACAAGGCAGTAACTTCATTTTGAATACTTAGTTTTCTTTGGAAAGTGTATATACAGATTTTTGAAGCAAAACATTACTGGCTCTGTTCCACTTTAGAGTCCAAGTAGAATGCAACTGTGTAAAAGGGAGCCCTTCAGAAGCAGAGAGTTTTACCACAACGAGTTGTGAACCTGATACTCCAAATCTGCCCAGGATAACTAATCGGACCAAAAATTCTCTTACTCTGCAGTGGAAGGTAAGAATTGTTTTAAAACCTTTAAAATAGATATTTTTAACTCTTCAGAATTGTTTCGGATTTGTCAATAAAATGCTAGTTAATTGAAACAGAAATTTTTTGTCAAATATACTAATTTCGGTCACAGTTCTGTGACTGGAAATACATGTACTGGGTTAAATGTGGACTTCAGTAAAAAGAGAAGGATTCCCAGAAAAGCAGGGAGCCTTTGTAGATAAAGTAACTGAGTTTGAATGAGAGACAGTGGTTTGAGTTCCAGTCCCTTACTGTACTGTGGAACCAATTCCTTTCTCTGTTACTGAACGTAGGTTTGTTTGTGCAAAGCAAATGATGTGGTCTGGAAAGACTGAGATTTGAACAGAGCTGCAATCTAGCTGCTCAGAAAAATACTGTAGCATGATGCACTGCTGTCAGAATACTTTTTCAAGGTCTAAATCAAAACACAAAGCTATAAACATGATACAAGCATTCCCTGAATGGAGAGTGAACTAGGACTGTCTTGGCAAGCGAAACAGTCGTGTAAGGGGAGCATCATTTGCTCTCCACTGGTCATGTCAGGTCAGGTCATGTCATTGTTTCCTTAAGTGGTCTTGTATCTCATTAGAGCTCTAATTTTCTTCTTTTGCTGTTGCAGGCATCTTGTGATAATGGTTCTAAAATCCACAGTTACCTTTTAGAATGGGACGAAGTAAGCAAGTTGTTCTATTTTATTTTTAATTTTGTAGTTTTTTAAAAAATTGGTTTTATGTGGCTGTGCACATCAAGTAGTGTGAATATTAAGACTTCTGTCTAAAGGCACATCACAAATATGTAATTTCTGATGTAATTATGAAAATATGGTTATTGCCCAATTTTTTTCTTGGGGAATATAAAATAATAGGATCTTAATTACATGATTCTGCCACTCTTAGTAGCAGCTTTATCACTTGTAGTCCAATACTTCTTTTAAGAGCTGACACTAAAGGATCATTTTCCTGTAACAGTCTTTCTTTTGTACAAAGGGGGTGGGTGGATCTACTATGCCCCCGCAAGCATCTTCTAGTCCCTACCTGGACAGCTATCCAGAGGTGGCAGAGCTCCAGAAGCTTCATAGCTTTTTCCTTCCAACCCTGTGGAGCTGGGAAATGGAAAGGAAGGAAAAAAAGCCTCTAATTCAATGTATATACAAAGTTTCACATACTACCACCTTACTATATGGGAGATTCTTGAGTTATGTTTCATTTCAAAAAATGAGTTTACTTCATGTTTGTATGTTACTTTAATTGATGAATGCATATATAATAGGGTGAAAAAAGTGATTAACTTATTTCTTTTCAGGGAAAAGGAAATGGAGAGTTTTGCCAGTGTTATTATGGCCAGCAGAAGCAGTACAGAATTACTAAACTATCACCAGCAATGGGGTACACCTTTAGGCTAGCAGCCAAAAATGACATGGGAATGAGGTAAATAGTACTATTATATACATAAATGTGGAAAGTGTATACATGCATGTGTGTGCTTATTTAGGAGAAACTTATAATGGCATTTAAAGGAACAAGTCTTTTGTCCAACTGGGATAGAATAGAATATAGAATAATTAAGTTGAAGGGACCTCCAATTATCATCTAGTCCAACTGCATAGTTAATTTATGGTATGTGATTGGATTATTCAGTTTGCAGATAACCTGTGTACTATAAACCACTTGACCCTGCTTGAGCAGGGGAGGTTGGACAAGATGACCTCCAGAGATCACTTCCAACCTCAGCTATTTTGTGATTCCCAGTATCGTGTGTTTTGTCCAGGCATGGTATGGCTATATGCTACAACCACTGTGTTATGTGCATGCTTACCATATAAATGCAACAAATCTCGGCCCCTCTTAGAAGCAGGTAGTACAGCTCCTTCTGCCAAACTTAGCCTTATTTCCTGAACAGCCTGCTCAGATGTTTGTACATGATGCCCCTGGGATGGGGAGCACGAGCATGGCACAGACAACCCAGCTGCTCTCATGTGAAATCAGCTCAGGGTGTGCTGGTTTTTAGCTTCTGTCTTTGTAGACCTACGCTGACCACCAAAGTTGCTACCTTGGACGTGTTTCCTACTGCACATACTTGTAATAGAACTTTTGGCTAAGCACTGCATTGTAGAGACTCACACATTCAGTGCAATTGTGGCTTTTGTGTCTGATGTAATAAACACGCTAAAATTCTGGGGATCATGCTAAAAGATAAAGCTCGGCCAAAGGTCCAGAAATGAATAGTTTAAATGCTGAAGTGCTTGTACTGCTGCTGTGTTGACCAGAGGGTACCTTCTACCATGCTCTTGGTTCCAGGGAGGTTTGACATGGTGCTAGATCTAAGGTAGTTCCTGAAGCTGGTGCAGCAATTTTCCAGAGCTTATCAGCCCTCCTTAAATTTAGAGGTTTAGTGATGACTGTAATGAGGTGTCAGTGACTCTGCTAGAGGAGGAAATAAGTCTGGCAGAACCCCCGCTGCCACCTGTAGGTGTATCTGTATTGTGCTCTTTGCCGTGTGCCGCTATTCAGCTATGCCCCTTTATCTAAGGTGTCTGTTAGTCTCCTGTTACCCTGGGAAGTGGACAGGATATTACCATGTCACTGAACTCTTTTGAAGTTCTAGAGCTTATGAATGTTTAGGATACGTGGTTCTTACTTTTAATTGCTACTTTTCAGAAGTTATAGAGCACCAAACTTTGTTTTGAATTTTTGAATGAATGACACCTGACTTCAGTAGAGAATATAAGTAAGAACTTGAGAAACCAGTAATTTTCGTGGGGGTTTTTTTGAGTTATGCTTGCACTACCGGGTGCGTTGGTTCTTGGAAATGCTTCTTGGTCTTCAGGCAAAGCAAATAAACCTGGCTAGTAGTCACACTATCAGAGCGTGTCATCTCTAGAGCAGACTGCTAGTGTCCATACTACCTAGTAACACTTGGACCTTGAGGTCCTATGTGGCATAAAGACAGGGATTCTCCAGCCATCAGCCTAAAATTGCTATTTTGCATTTGTTTTTTTTAATTCAGTGTTAGAAATATGATGAGCATTGTGCTGCAGCTCACCAGAGTGGTGTTTTTATAGGATGAAGTAGAGGATGTGTGTTGTGTGTCCTTCAGCTGGCACGAGGATGTGCTTGAGGGAACAATGCCTGCTTGGACAGTGTTGAAGGACAGGGAAAAGAATAGGGAGCCAGACCTGGAGTTGTAATTCATGCTGAGCAGAAGTAATCTTCTGCAGACTATTAAGTACGTGAAAACTACAGCTGGCTCAGGAGATCTGAGGCATGTGTTGGGAGGCTTTGGAGAGTACTCAGGGAATGTGTTGCATATAGTGCCTGTTCCTATGTCTTTCCTTAGGCACCTGCTTTGGGCCACTGTCAGAGGACAGTATAGTGGGCTAGAATGACTTTTGGTGTGCTCTGACACAGTCTTTATGATGTTACTACCTTCTGGATGATGTTTCTGGAATGAATTTTTCTCTGACTTGCTCCTGGACTTTGTCTGGATGAGATTTAGTTTGAACTGTTCAAAAAAATGAAGACGGGGAGTGAGCTGGCAGTTAAGCAGGGTCCGGTGCTGGGGCTGTCTTCCTGTTCCCTTTTTACATCTGAGTGTAAATGTACCCTCTAGGAATACCTGCACATATTACAGATTCCCGCAGCGTAAGCTAGTAGAAGACAGAGATCAGTTAAGTACCATTCTTAAACTAATCACGCCAAATAGATTTTTAAATCAATATTTCATAGCCTGGTAAAGATGCACTTTATTGTCTTTATGGTATTATTTAATTAAGAAATCTCTTGAAATAATATTTATTAGGGTAGACTGCCTGATTATTCCTTATGAAGAATGTTGAGAACCTTAGGTATCTGGAGACAGAATTTTGTCTAAATGATTTTACCAACAAGAACAGGTACTTTATCATTGAGCTACTCACATTTTTAAATTTAATTCTAACCACACATGAAACAGTGGCTAAAGAAAACTGGAAAAATAAAATCTATTTAGAAGATAGATAGCATTGTTGTACTTACAAGTGAATTGTTTAAGAGTCGTTCAAATGTGGGTGTCACTGGAACTCTTTTAGTTGGTTTCAGTGTATTTTGGAGTGGTTCGAGTAAAGACATTAAATCTGTTTAAGGTGTGGGGATTTTTACTTTATATGTGCTTGTAAGGTGACTCCTTCAATAGTTTGTTGTGAATAGAGATAGGCTTAGTATTTGAGTATTTGTCTAGCCTCTCCATGCTTTCTCTATCCTACCTATATAATGCTGAAATTTTTTTTAGTAGATTTATTGTGTATCACACCATCTTCATTGCAGAGATTTTCTTGCTTGTGAGTTTTTGCGAGAAAAAAATGACTATTCCCCCTGAATTTAAGAAGTTTTCTCATTTTTTCACTTTTTCACTGCTTGCTTTGCAATCTATTTCACAGTCTGCATGTCCACACAAACTGTATGTCTGCTTTGGGTGCTTATCAACGCTTTTGATAATGTATTGTCTGTAAGATACTACTATTGTTGTTATTATTATTACTATTAGTATTATTATTATTGCGAAAAAGACTTCAGAGCAGACTAAAATTTACAACTTTTGCGTTATTATAATGTAGGTTGAGTAAAAGAGAAAGTGAAGTTGAGGTATCTTTATATTGAGATTTTTCAGGAAAGTCAGGTTCCAACACACGAGATACTTAACTAGTACTGTTGTTTAAGCCATATGGAGAATTTTATTTTCAAGGCTTCCTGATGCTCACTTAGTTAATGCCTAGCTTTTAGATTAAAATTACATCTTTGACATTAGTTTCATATGGTTGAAAAAATTAGAGTAGCTCTTAAGGCTGTAAATGTTTCTTCCGATCTGATGTAGAAGTAGCAAATGCCAGCAGAGAACAGGCGGGGTTTTTTTAGTCTAGCTGGATACATGTCAGACCATCTGTGCAAGCATAGTACCTGTTTACTGACTTTTGCATCCCTCTGTTTCACTGTAGGTCTTTTTATGTAAGTTATTTGTATTTTCAATTCAAGGTGTATTTAAGTATCATCAGATAAGGTTAACAGTTGTGTTAGGAGATTCACTGGTGTACACTCTACTTCATTTTTTCTGCAATAAAACTTACGTATTGGCAACTCTTAAAGTAACACCATTGAATGAGGCTATTATTCTAGTCTTTTCTGAATCACTAGAGAAACTAGTACTTCACAGTATACTTGAAGCACATAATTGCTGCCTGTTAAACAAATTTTTTTGAGGTCTTCCCATATATGCTTTTATGTCTTCGTGTTTTCATTTTGAATAGGGAAGACACTGTAGTATTATTACATTATTGCATATAGAGCTCTACTGTTTTAAAATAATGTCTAAGTATGAAAAAGCAAAATGGTTCAGTTAGCAAAATGTAATTATATAATACAAAGGAATCTTTCAATTACGAACATGTTAACCTTGTTCAGATGTTTTGTTACTGACAGATTCATGGGCAAGTTAAGTTGTCTGCATGTGCCAGCTTGCAATTTCCAGTTGTGCATATGTCCAATAAACTGTCATAGCTGTGTTTAGTAAGAAATGTTTTTCTAGATATTAATTATTGTGTCTAGTTAGTTTACATACTGTCTGTTTTAAACAGTGGTTTTAGTGAAGAAGTCCTGTATCATACCTCAGGCACTGCCCCAACCGCACCAGCAAGTCCTTTGCTGATTAATGCTGGAGTTACTTGGTTATCCCTACAGTGGACAAAACCCTCAGGAACACCATCAGACGAAGGAATCTCGTATATATTAGAGATGGAGGATGAGAACTCAGTAAGTTTAGAATACTTATTCTCAATAAGAAAAGAGACTATAATGTGTTTGATACATTATTGTGTTAAGTGTAACAATGATTACTTTTGCTAGAATATTCTACAAGGAACTGTATTTTCTGAAATTAAGCTAATAACTTGTCATGGCTGTGACCAAGCCACATGGCTTTCTCCTTTTTATTGTGACAGTAATCATTATTAGTGTTATTAAGCCCAAATCCTGCAGACTTTTAAATTACTTTTAACTTTGTGAATTTGTGTGTGAAAGTTAAACGTTATAAGAGCTGGATCAAAGTAATTGCATCATGCAGTGTGGTTCCTCTAGATGTCGTTTCAGCCTAACCACATTGTTTTAAAATGAGTCCTGTTCTACCCTTTGAAAATGTTAGGTATAATTTCTGTTGACACTGTATATGTTTTTCTTTACTGTTCTTTTTTCTCTTCTGATTGGAGAACAGTTAATTAATTTCCCCTTCTCGAATATCTTGTGTTTACACAATGAAGGTGCAATTACTACTTTGTCAGAGGAGCATAACAATTACGGCCTGAAACAGTAATTTATTTGTATGAAGTATGTTGCATGGTCTGGTTTGCAAATAGGATGTTTCAAGTAATCCTATTTAATTCTGCAGGGATATGGTTTCAAGCCAAAATATGATGGTGACGATCTTACCTACACAGTGAAGAATTTGAGGCGTAGTACAAAATACAAGTTTAGGGTAAGATTTTTTTCATATGATTTGGGGGTGGGGGTGGTGGGTGTTACACCACAGTAGCTTGAGATTGACTCAGAAGTGGGGAGGGCATTTTTTAAAGAAAACTAAATTTGATGCCAGTTTCTTAGAATGTCAGTCTCTTAAAACTATCAGCTGAATGCCTGCTTCATTAATTGTCTCTGCAGAAGGAATAAGAACCTCTGCAAGGGCATAACACAGTTGCAGGTGTCTTGAAATTCCAGGTCATAAGTCAGTGTTCTTAGCAATTGTTTTTTTTATTTGGCTTTTTTATTTGGCTTCTGTGTTGCATATACACGGGTAATATTAAGTAGTGTAACTATGGGGTTCTTTGATAGACTCTAAACATCTGAAAGTGTTGGGGTATGAAGCAACTTCGATCAAAAAAAACATTTGGCAGTGCTAGCATAGCACTGAGCCCAAGTTAATAAGTCATTCATATTACCATGGTGCTGAGCCCATTCTAACAAATCTTGAGGGCTGAACTTCTTAGTTCACGATGAAGTCTGGCTTAACAATGAGCTTTTGGGTGTGGTTAAAAGCAAAAAAAGAGGCATACCGGCTATGGAAAGGCAGCCAAATAGCCATCAAGGACTACAAGAATCTTGCTAGGACACAGACATGCAGTCAGGAAGGCTGAGGATCAGCTAGAACTGAAATTGGCTGAAGATGTCAAGAATAACAAGAAAGGGTTCTTCAGATACATGAGCAGTAAGCAGCAGCACAGGGAAGACATACATAAGCTCATTGCTGAACAGGGCAGGGAACCACGTTACTAATAATGCCAATAAGGCAGAGGTTCTCAATGCCTTCTTTGCCTCTGTCTTTATGGCATAGCTGGATCCCAGATCACAGGATCAAGTAGCTATGACAAGGCATGTGTCAACCCACTGGTGGTGGAGGAAGAGCTGGGCTGTGGCCTTCTGCAAGGGCTCAACCCACATCAATCTATGGGCCAGGACAAAATCCACTCCAGGATGTTAAGAACATTGTTGCAAGGCCACTACCTATAATATTTGAGAAGTGATGGAGATCAGGGGATATCCCTGATGACTGGATGAGGGCAAATGTCATGCCCGTCAAAAAGAAGGGCCCAAAAGAAGACCCAGGGAACTACAGACCCATTAGTCTTACTTCAGTCCCTGGGAAAGTAATGGAACAAGTCCTCCCGAAAACTGCTACAAGCCAAATGAAGCAGGTGACTGGGAAAAGCCAATATGGGTTTAGCAAAGGCAAATCATGTCTAACTAACCTGATCACCTTCTACAGCAAAGTGACACTTTCAGTTGGCCTGGGGAGAGCAGTGGATGTTGTTTACCTGGACTTAGCAAAGCATTCAACACTCTTTCCTACAGCCTTCTCCTAGGCAAGCTGGCTAGATACAGACTGAACGGGTGGCGTGTGAGATGTGTAGAAAATCTGGCCAACAGGCCACAGTTGGAGGGTGGTGATCAATGATTTTTACTCAGGCTGGCAGCCTGTCAGAAGTAGGATCCCATAGGGATCGATATGGGGCCCCACACTGTTCATCTTCACAAATGATCTCAACGATGGGATTGAAAGCACCCTCACCAAGTTTGCTGGTGACACCAAACTGAGTGGTGAGATGAACACACCAGAAGGGAGAGCCGTCTTACAGAGAGACCTGGACAGGCTAGAAGAGCGGGCTAGCAAGAACGGTATGAAGTTTAACAAAAACAAGTGCAAAGTCATGCACGTGGGTCAGAATAACCAAGGAGCCCAGTATAAGCTAGGAACAGCGTTGCTGAAAGGGACCTGGAGGTCCTGGTGGACAAACTGACTAGGAGCAGTGCAACACTGCAGTGACAAAGGCAAATTGGATCCAGGGCTACACCAACAGGGCATTACTAGCAGAGATAAGATCATCCCGCTATATTCCGCTCTTGTCAGGCCACACCTGGAGTACTGTGTCCAGTTCTGGACCCCACAATTCAAAGAAGACAGACAGACTGGAAAGGGTCCAAAGGAGGGCCACAAAGATGATCGAAAGGCTGGAGAACCTGCCCTGTAAGAAAAGACTAAAGGAATTAGATTTTTTCTCCTTGGAGAAGAGAAGGCTCAAGGGGACCTCATCACAGTTTTCCAGTACTTAAAAAATGGCTACAAAGAGGAGGGAGGCTCTCTCTTCACAAGGAGCCACGTGGAGAGGACAAGGGGCAATAGGCACAAGTTGCAGTTGCAGTGGCAGAAGTTTCATCTTGGTGCAAGAAAGAATTTTTTCACAGTGAGAACAATCAATCACTGGAACAACCTCCCCAGGGACATGATGGAGTCCCCATCACTGGATGCTTTCAAGACACAACTGGACTGGCTGCTAGACAATCTATCTCATCTAGGCTTGCTTTTCCCTGAAAAGTTGGACCAGATGATCTTTCACATCCCTTCTGACCTGGGCTGTTCTGTGTTCTAAGTCACTCTTGAACAGTTGGTTTTTGGAACAAAGCTAAAGGCATGTCCCACAGTATGAAGCAGAGTCAGAATAATCTTATCTGTGCCTACAAGGGAGAAATTGTCAATAGCTGTTGTCTTGCATACACCTAATATACTATTTTATAAGGAAAAATTGGGAACTGCTGAAGAACAGCATCTGTTTGCAATATGAAAGGTAGTAGTTTAAAGGTTGGTTGCTTTGTTTTGAGCGAACACTAAAACATGTAAGTACTCGTTTTCAAATGACAGCAGATATTTTGCACTTCTCAATACGATTACTTTCTTAAGCAGAAAAGGTTACAATG
Organism: Vanellus vanellus; assembly: GCF_965231255.1. NCBI lineage: Eukaryota > Metazoa > Chordata > Aves > Charadriiformes > Charadriidae > Vanellus > Vanellus vanellus. The sequence continues at coordinate 191,508,881 of NC_138905.1, forward strand.
GGGATTAATCTTACAGTACTTGGGTTTTTTTTACATAACAATATTTAAATAATTTTAAATATGCAGTGTATTCCAAGGACTGTACCAAGCTAGGACTATTATGGCCACACATGAACTTAAATTAAGGAACAGCTAATTACCTTGAAACTAGCTTTTGCAGGACTTGATCATAGTCTTCCTTTGTAAGTAATCCTACATGTTAATCATACACATTACTAGTAAATATAGAGTTAACTTAAACATCCTAAGTTTCTCATTAAAATAAAAAAAATCAATATTTATACCCTATTTTTCTTAACAAAACAGTAAACAGAAGTCTCTGCTCGCTAATTCACAGGGCATAAAGGAGAAACAAATATTGTGTTAATCAGGTCTTTAATTTTTATTATACTGGAAAAAGACTTAATTAGTAGTAATATTCCTTAAGGCTTTTGAAAGAAGCTTTATAACCATTGGAAACCTTATTATAATACGTAAATCCTAACTGTGCCTGTTTAACTTCATTTGTAAGGGCACGAAGACAACCAGATGATTGTTAATCTTGTAAACTGTATCGGGAGACTTAATGTCTGAGACATGTTCGCTCACATTTCCTCTTCTCAGTCTATACTAACATTGCTGCTGTTGTTTCAATTCTGCTCATTTTCTGTTTTAAAACATATAAAAGCCTAAAAACCTTTCTTTAGGTTGTTTAGTTTTTTGCTAGGAACAAAATATTAAAATAACTGAAGACACAACCAGAAAGTAAAGAATAGCAGCAGTTTGTTTTCCTAGCATCACAGAAAAGTCTAGGTTGGAAGAAACTTTGGGACATCATCTGGATCAAACTTGTGTAGAACGTGGGGCCTTAGGTTAGGCAATTCAACTCTGTCCTAGCCCTGTGGAGCTGAGACTTCAGTATTTGCAGCAAGGGAGATTCTACCACTTCTCTGGGCATCCTGATCTCATGGTGATTAATTTCTTTTCTTATATCCAGCCAGAATTTTCCCGAACACACTTGCCCACTGTCTCTTGTCCAGTTCTCACAGATCCTTGTGAAGAGAGTATCTTCACCTCTTTTGTAACTACCTTTGGGCATTGGAAGACTGTGATTAGATCTCTCCCGATTAAACTTATTTTTTCTAGGCAGAGTAAACCCAAGTTCTTCAACCTTTCTTTCTGCGTCAGGTTCTGCAGCCCTCTAATCATGATGGCCCTCTTATGGACTGTCTCCAGTTTCTCTTGAATTGGGAGGACCAAAACTGGACACAGTATTCCAGCCTAAAAATTGCTGAGTAAAGTGGCGTAATCACATCCCTTGTTCTGCTGGCTAAATTCTTGCAGTCCATGAAACAATTTGCCTTTGCTACTTGAGGGTGCTTTGCTGATTCGTTTGGCTTGCTCTCCACCTGGTCCCAAGGTCCTACTCAGCAGAGCTGAAAAAAGAAAAGCTGACTAGCCAGTCAGACCCCAGACTGTACCGCTGTTCCATCCTGGGTGCAAGACTTTACATTGTTTGTCAAAACTCACACAGTTCTTGCTGATGCAATCTTCCAGACTGTCAAAGTCTGTATGGTGGCTCTTCCTTCCAGCGTATCTCTCTGCTCCTAGTTTGGTGTCATAAGCAAACCTGGGGAGGGTGCATTCACTCGTGTCATCAACATCACTTCTGAAGATGTTGAATAGTACCTGACATGGTATTGACTGCTGAGGAAATCGAATCTTGAGCAACTGCCAATTTGTCTTTGAACTATTAACCACTATCCTTTGAGCCCGGCATTCTGCCAGGTTTTCCACACCCATCTTGTGGTCCATCTGTCCTGCCTGTATCTTACCAGCTTGTCTACATGGATGTTGTGGGAGACCGTGTCAAACAAAAATCAGGGTAGATGATGTCCACAGCTCTCTCTTCATCTATTGAGCAAGCTGGTTCATCATAGAAGGCACTCAGGTCGGTTGAACATGATTTACCCTTGATAAATCTAATCACCTTCTTGTCCTTCACGTGCCTGTAAATTACTACCGTGACAACCTTTGCCCTAATTTTCCCTGGGACTGAAGGGTTTATATGACTTTTGTTGTTGTTAGTACAACTTACCCATAGAAACACTTTTTTATCTTTGAATGTATTTCCTTAAAAGAAGGTACTACAGTAGCATGAGCACTCTACTTGATTCATCTCAATTATTCATGTTTCTTTAGCAGTTAGTAAAGCATCACTTTTTGCTCTTTACTTAATTACATTAAAATATTTTACCTCAATGGGAAGGGAATTGCAATTAAAATTTTAATGCTTCCAAATTCCTTCAGTGAAAGGTTAAACTGGCCTCTTTGCTGTATGTCTTTTTCATCATCTTTTGTTTCCATGCTTTTATAAAGGTTTTTTCTCATGCATATATTTCGTTATCCATAAATTGTGCAAGTCCGATAAACAAGAGTTGTTCTTAGACCTACATAATTTCTGAGTATCTTAGATGGTGTTTAAAAAAACAAGTTTTCAGATCCTTGCCTCGAAATAAAGTGGCTTGTGCTATATCAAGCACCCGCAGATTCCATTAACGTCACTGAGATTTGCATGTCCTGATTACCTTTTACAGTCAGGCAACTCTTAAGTGTCCTAAGTCGAAGCCTAACTTTCTGAACCAACATTTCAAGTTTGCGGAATATGGAAGGTTTATTTGATTTGTGAAAATTTTTTTTGCCTTTTTTTTTTCAGTTTCACAATTACTAGGGTTTTTTTTCGCTGGTAGTGTGCAGGAATTTTTAATTTCAGTATAGTGATTGTCTAACTATGGGACTAATGAAAATGTAAAATGAAGGTATATAATAGCTTTAGTTCTTGTGTGATAATTTAGTACAAAGCTATCTGTCAAAGCATACATATAAATTAATTTCACCTCACCATTAACAGTGAATAGCATACCACTAGCCAGTGCATTTGTTCTGTTTATAATATTTTTTATATATTTGCAGGTCATTGCCTATAACTCAGAAGGGAAAAGCAGTCCAAGTGAGACAGTAGAATACATTACTTGTCCAGACAAGCCTGGAGTACCTTCAAAACCCACAGTGAAAGGAAAAATTCATGCACAGAGTTTTAAAATAATCTGGGGTAAGATTGTTGTCCAGTTCTATTTAGAGAATGTCCTCTGTCTTTTACATATATTTAAAATATTTCATATATATATATTTGTATATAGAAGGCCAGGTTTTACTTCAATAACACATCAGTCAACTGAGCCATTATGATCCCTTTTCATGGAACTAAGAGAAAAATATTAATTGAAAATACTTAGGGTGGCAGTGTAATAGTGTAATTACATGGGAAGAATAATATACAAATTGCAATAGGGACTCTTCTTGCAGGGGACTACAATAATTTAAAAAACAGAAGTGTTAATTTGTGTACTAAGAAGTTCTATTTCTCTGGCACAAAAAGTAGATGCCATGAAATTCTGTGTTTTTATCAAAAGAGAAGATCCAGGTTCAGCCTGTCTCTTCAAAGTATTTGGTTTTGATGGATAAATGTTTTTATTTGCTAAGGAACTTGAGAAACTTTTCCTTAGGCTCAGGTCTTTTTAGCCTTATGCTGTGAAACAGGAGAAGGTGAAACAGTACTGTGTGATGCAGTACTTCAGCAGAAAACCAAACAGTTAAAGGTTTTATTTATTGTCACAGGTAATGAAAGTCTTAACTATTTCTGTTTAATAGTGTGTTTAATTATTTTGCGTTAATAAGAAGAAAGTTACTTGTAGAGTATAAGCAGTACTCTGCAAGTCCAGTTGTGCATCTTTCCAGAGTGCTTTGCTACATTAGGGCCTGATACTTGATCTTTTGTGGATGATACATAATGTATGATGTTAGTAGAAATACCTGATTTGTAAATCAAAAACTATCTCAAATATCTATTTATATATAAAACCTTTAATAGTCATTATTTTGAACAGTAATACTCTTGGATTTTTTAATAAGTGATGATTAATGTGATAACTTACTTTTTCATTTGGAGTAATTTGTTACCTTCCAATCAAAAAAAGTTCTGTGTGTTATATAACGTCTCCTTTTATTTAGGAGGTGTGATATGATATGTAACCCTTGCCTAAGAGCCAACACCATTTCATCCAGCACACACATAATGTAACGTTATGGGAGCAGTACCCTTCTGTGTTAAAGTATCATGCTGTCTTTATATTTGTCCAAAATGTTGATTTTCCACATTATTTTAATTCTGCTGTCCTCTTAAGTCAGCTCTGAGAAAGAGCAGTAGGATTATATGTCAAAGATACGTCTGTAGGTTTGTAACTTGTACATGAGTATTGTACCAGGGAGGATAGTGCACTCAATTTCTAGTGATGCATTAAAAATTTAAGAGATTAGGTTTTCAGTGTAGAACAACTGACTTCTGTTCTCTCCCAAAATATTTAAGTTTTTGAAATCCTGCCCTTAAATAACTTTGAAATATTCTTATATGTAAATCAGTATGATAACCTTTTCCTATCTGTCGTCCAAATTACAGGACCATTAGGATCTACGTTCCTAAACCCATAATCAGGCAGCCTTCTACAGCGCTTCAGACTAACTGAAATGTTTGCTGTGGCATCTCCCAGGTGCCTGATTCACTTGTTGCTCTTCATCTGTAGAGTATAAAGTAGGTTTGAGGGCTGACAGCTTCACATAGTGGAGAATTTGAGTGATTTGTGGCTGTCCTGAACTAGGATGCTACGCTACGGCTAGTTAGGATGCTATCTGTCTAAATAAGCACCCATCTCCAGTCAGCTGTTGATTTTGCCTTTTGTAAATTCTGCCCGAAAGCTACAAAACCATTTAATTTACCTCACTTAGTTGGAATATTGCTGTTTTTTATAGATCCACCAAAAGACAATGGAGGAGCAGCAATAAATACATATGTTGTGGAAATGTCTGAAGGCTTAAACGGTAAGTGTTAGGAAGGAGCGTATGTTGATGTTCAGCTGTGTTCTTCTCTGCTTATGTGCACCTGTGGGAAGAGTAAAATGTGTATTATGATAGGGAAAGTTATTGCCAGGGACTGCCATTAGAAAAATAGGGATGATGATGCTTGTATACCAGAGGGTTTTTTTCTATGGCTTGGAAAGAAGATCCCACAAAACTCTGTCGAAAGAGATGCTCCATGTTTAACTTACCAATTAGGTGTATTCTGTTTTGCAAATGAAATTACACATTTCAGATATTTTAGGGCAAGAAGACAGGGCCATGTAGCTCTGTTGGATATGTGACAGATGAAAGAGAAACTTGTGCTCAGTTTGTCACTATTAAAGGAGAGCAGTAGTGCAGTTAGGATAAGTGTTTCTACTATTTGCTTTTCTGCCCTTTCATACAGAAGGGAAATTTCTAAATATTTCTAAACTGGACATAAAGCTATCCAGCTAAATTATTTGAAAATCTAGACCTCTTAAGTAACATTATTGAACTCAGAAACACATTTTCTTATTGAGAATGAAAGTTTATACTTCTCCAGTGCTGTGTCAGATTAAGACAATGCACTGTCCCCAAATTGTAATGGCAGGCCTGTCAGGGGTCTCAGCTGTGGTTCTTTTGATACTTAAGTCTATCACTTTCCTTACTCCATCGTGTGTCCACCTTAAGTCACTTTTGGAATTATTTACCCGAGCCTTTCATGCGGATTTAGTGAGCTGTGCATTACATTTCACTACCAGTCCTCTAAATTCTGTGATGTATTGAGTTGTTGGAGATTTAATTGAAAGTCCCCAGGTTCCCTGCTTAATCTCTTCAAAAGAGAGAGAGAGAATCCTAAAGAGTATCTGATTTAAGAATCTGCCTGAATAACGAAGAATGAAATCAGTATTTCAGGTGGTGTGGGGCCATTCAGGAATACAGGAACAAGCTTTATCAATTGTAAACTGTAGTTACAGTCTGCAAAATTAACGTTGTAATTAAAAGTTTCTTTTCCGTGGAAAATTTTGCTTTTGTATCTTTCCTATTTATTTGGTTATGATGTTTGAATGTGCTTGCTGGCCCAGTAATAACTACTTCATTAAAAGTAAATTCTCTCCTAGTTAATGTGAATGTCAAATAAGGAAGATATTTCACTTCAGCAGATCTACACAAATTTATCTAGAAATCTAGCTTTATGAAATGATTGGATCTTTTTCTGGGAAACTAAAAGCAAGCCTTAAATATTTTTGATAAACATCAGGCACACGTTTATTTAGTGAAGCTCGGATACCTGTTGTGGCTGGTACTGAAGTGTGGCAAATTACGCCTTGGTTCATCGCACACTTATTTTTAACCTTTCAGGAAACAAATGGGACACGGTATACAGCGGAGCTGCTCGGGAACATGTGTGTGACCGACTAAATCCTGGCTGTTCCTATCGCTTACGTGTATATTGCGTTGGGGAAGGAGGACAAAGCATGGTAATATGAGCTAATATTTTTAGTAAATAAGATTTCTCTCTCTTTAAGAAAATCTAGTCCAGTAGTTAATACGAAAATATTGTACAGAAGTGCCTAAAACAGTAGCCATAATTAGTACCTCAAAAAGGTTCCAGTATTGATGCACAGTGTTTCAAATTTCTGCCCATCTCTTAAAGAAATAAATGTGAATATTCTTTTCCGATGCTATCTTTTGTTTAAAGCGCTTTTTCTTATATACAGAAACAGAAATGATGTCTTTTCCTGTGTGATACGTTGATAGAATGTAATTTCTTAAGGCCTAACCCAAGACAGCAGTGTAAATTTAATGTTTTCCATGTGGTCAGTGGAGTAGCCTGTTGGAGCAGCCAAGTCAGCCCAGCAGGCTGGGGAGGACAGAGTGTTTCCTGAGGCTTAACAGGGTTGTGCTCCATAGTCTCTTCCCATGCTGTCTCAGCCACAATCAAAGTGTTTACGTTGCCCTACATTTCAGTATTCCCAAACAATTGGGTGTGCCTTACTATGCTCCCTCCTATACACACACACGCACACGCTTGCAGTGTCACCTCTGTGGTGTAGTTCAACTTCCAGTGCCAAAAGTCATGCTGTATTCTTCTCACTTCTTCCCAGCAGTGAGTGTAACAAAGCCATCCCTGGCTTTCTACAGACTTCCAGCGGGGCTTCATTGCCAAGCTGATCTCCTGAAAATCTTAAAACCCTGCATTCTTGGTGTTTGCCATTGCTTCCCCAGCCCCCCTTTACTATATGAAATTCATGTGTTCTTCCTCCACATAGAAGTCTCCCACAAAGATAGCCTTGACCACAGCTGCCTTGGCTTAAGAATAAATCTGAACACCATCAGTGCTGGCTCAGCTGCAATGCTTTCCCTCTCGCCGTAGCTCAGCTTGCTGTTGTACAGGGGGAGAGGGAAGGCGGTATACCTCCCAGTCACCTAACCACAAGCGCATGTATGTCTTTGGAGTCTTTTGCTCTGCCGACCTCCTTCCCCACAGCCCAACCCTGTTAGTTTAGAATAAACATTATTGGAGTACCAAAGAGAAGATAACTTTCAGAAAGTCATGATACTTTCTGAAGGTGTCAGAAATCAACAAAAGAATAGTAAAGAAAGTTGTAATGAAACTTTTCTGTAGCTTGTTGTGGATGTATGCCTCCTGAGAAATATTCTGCTTTTTAAATAGCATCTGTTGTTCAGTGCAACAATACATTTCAAAGGAACTGAAAAGCAGCAGAGCTTCCAATCTGCTCTTTATGGATCATATGTAGAAAGCAGTTGTGAAATGAGACTCTAAGATGAATCTCTCCGGTAACCTAAAAGGTTTACCAACTTTGTATTTGTTCTGTATGACACTGAAGCTAATAACCCCGCATTGTCTCTGACTCATCTCTGTCTGCATCCAGAATAATCAATGCCATCTGCTGGGTGTTGTTATGCTATGTATTTTTGAACGCACTTCAAATCAGAGGTGGAAGTTTGTTACACATTATTACTAAGCAATCAGAAAGTTGAAATCTCATTTTTTTTAATATCTTCTGATGGATTTCTGCCCACTTTTGCTTTCTGAAAGGTTTTTACACAGAAAGAAGTATACAACTCTTAGATTAAGGTTTTAGGAACCATTAAACTGCAGTTTGATGGGAAAGAGAATTTTACATTAAACAAGTCATATTGCAAGCACCTATAATAAGTTTGTACTAATACTTAAGTACTGTTTTGAATTCTATCCCTTTCATGTGTTCCAAAACACAAAAGCAAAGGTTAATTTTGCATGTTGGGTGATTACTGTAGTGTGTTTTATGAGAAATGTTATGTAGCATGTATCATGAGAAAAACATACCACATCACTTCAGCATCTTCATGTGTTTGAGTTCAAAAAATGGAAGATCCGATTTCTGACTCAAGTATTTGCCTTTACTTGTGGTGTAATTGATAGTGCTTGTTTTGGTATAGATAACTTCATTAATCTGTCTTTGCTTTGTAGGCATCTGATTCTTTACTGGTGCAGACACCGGCAGTGGTTCCTGGTCCATGCCAGCCTCCAAGGCTACAGGGTAGACCAAGAGCAAGAGAAATTCAGCTGCGCTGGGGTAATTGTATTACAACTATTACTGAGTGCGAGGGATCCAAATGTGCTATGTGTTAAAATTAAATAAGCCTTTCTTTCTTATTTTTAGGACCACCTCAGGTAGACGGGGGTTCACCCATTACCTGTTACGGTCTGGAAATGTTTCAGACAGAAACTGATGAACACAGAGAGGTTTACCAAGGCTCTGATGTTGAATGCACAGTAGGCAGCCTTCTTCCAGGGAGGATGTACAACTTCAGACTGCGAGCAGCTAACAAGGCTGGGGTAAGGCAGTCTGAAATGAAATTAGTTGCAGAGACTGCAATCATTATTAAGGATCTTCTCTTTTAAAAGAAGCATTTAGCAGTAATTTTAAAATGAGGATTTCCTAATGTAGAGTCGTTTCATTCACATAGCTTATTGTTGTGTGGGAACAAGCAATTAAACATCAGTTTGTAATAAAGGGGGTTTTAGATGAAGGGAAGAGAAAATAGCTAATTATGTCTTATATCTGAATAATAGCATTGGGAAATGGTTGGGAGATGCCAAGTACTTTATCAAAGCATTGTTGCAACTTTAATTTCATGTGAAGTAAGGTAGTAAATTATTTTCTGTATACAGCTTTGTAAATGGATTGTCCTTTAATTTTACAGCTGTTGGTATTGTAGAAGATAATAATTAGTGTTTCCTGACTCTCTTTTTTTTGTATTTAGTTTAACTTCAGATTATCAGATACAATAATATTTTCTGTGTTTGGCATACTAAATGTGTTTAAGTCAATTGTTGCTGTAGAACAAGCTTTATTTAATTCTGTATCCAAGTTCTTATCTTCATAAAAACTATCATCACCAGTTGACACTGTTTGCAGAGAGGTCTGCAGCTTAAGGCTTTAAAGCACTGACCTAACATTTTATCCCCCTCTGCCAAGAGTGTTTATAGCTCAAGCATTTTTTGAATCCTTTATTTTAGATAGATTAGTTACAAATTGTGTTCTGTTACAGTGTAGCCATCATGTAACTTCAAAAGAAGGATTTGGATAGCACGTTCCTGTTTTGCCTGAGAGAAAATTTGCTATAGAGAAGAAGAGTCTTGCAGCTATTCTGGAGAATAGTCAAATACTTAAATAAATCCTGAATCCACAGTCCACAAAGATTTATTTTATAAGCAAGTAATAAAAAGTTTCAGGCTGCTATTATATGTTCCTACTATAGTAAACTATTATTTAAAAAGCAGTGATTTTATTTTTACAAATTAGTTGTATCAACTCCCTTTTTAATAGTTTGGACCTTATTCGGAAAAATGTGAAATAACTACAGCACCTGGACCACCAGATCAGTGCAAGCCCCCTCAAGTGGCGTGCAGATCTGCTGCATGTGCTCAGGTGTCGTGGGAGGTAAGAATGCCGTGTTACACCTATCTTAACATTATTGTCTTCTCCATTTTTAAGTTCAACTTTAAAAGCTTAAGACTGTATTTTAATCACATTTTTAAACATATTTACCTGATTATCTAATACTTGGTAGGTGAAGCCTTAAAAGTTATTCATCATACCATTATATGACAGCTGCAAGTTGGCAGCCTGCAGGTACTTGAGATCTTACTTTGCTGTTCTGTTTAAGAGTTTTGCCACAACTGCACTGCATTTCTTAAAAATTTTCTTTAATGTAGTTATCTTTCCTCAGAGCAAATATATCCACATAATACAATAGATTATTGTACATTTGCTGTTTTTATAAGCTGATTTAATTTTATGTAATTACATCAGTAATAATGTAGCAAAAGCCTCACAGACTTCCTATAAACCCATAGTATTTAGATGTCTGATTAAAAAAATGCAATAGATAAAAATTAAGCTTGTAAAAAGGAAGATTCTATTTGGGAATACAGTTTAAACAGAGCTTTACAGTGGCTTGAAATGGAGTAAAGTATCTGAGTTACAGAACTCTACAGAAACAAAAGATGAAACTATTTTACCTGGAAGTTAGAGTTCATGCCTCCTACTGGGTATGTCAGAGGAGCTCTCCTTAATTGTCTACAAGGCAAAGCCTTTTGAAGAAATTTCTTACAAAGTTCAGGTGGGATTAATTTGACCAATGTTAGATGTCTGCTTTATAGAATCATGGAATAATTAAGTAGGAGTGGACCTGTAGATGTCATTTAGTTCAGCCTTCTGTTCAAAGCAGACCTAACGTCACATGTAGGTCAGGTTTCTCAGGGCCTTGTCCAGTCAAGTTTTACTTACCTCCCAGGTTGAAGATTCAGCAGCCAGGTAAACCTGTCTCTGGGCAAACTGTATCATGCTGTAGATTTTTTTTTTTCCTTTATGTCCAGTCAAAATATCTTTTACTGGAAGTTGACTCTTGCCTCTTGTTTTGCCACTGTGCCACCTCCAAGAAGAATCTGACACCATCTTCTTTGTACCCTCCCAGTAAGTAATTGAAGGCAGCAGTAAGATCTCCCCTTAGCCTTATCATCTTAATAGCAAACAAACCTTATCTTTTTGTCATGTGTTGCACTCCCCCTTGGTGGCCCTCCACTGGACTTACTCCAGTATGTCAATGTCTATGTGGTATTGAGGAGCCCAAGATGGGACAGAGTACTGGAGATGCAGCCTCACAAGTGCTGAGTAGAGGGGAATCACTTCTCCGTTTAGCATCGCTGCTGTTCTTTTGCTAATACAGCCAGTTCGTAGCTAGCCTTGATCAGATTGCTGAGTTACATTCAGCTTGCTCACTGAGACACAAAGGTTATTTTTTTGGAAAAGTTGCTCCTCAGCCTCTACTGTTCTATCCCAGGTCCGGGACTTAGCTTTTGCCTTTCATCTTCCTGAGTTTTGTATCAGATCCTGCTTGCTGAAATTCCTCTGGTAGCCATACCCTTTACCATATCAAACACTTCCCCCCAATTTGTTGTCATCCCTGAACTTGTTGGCTTGGATTCCCCTACTTCTGTTAAGGTGAACTCCACTAGATCTACACCAGCAACAGGGGTAACATTGAGAAATGACTTCATCTTCACTGACAGTTGCACAGCCGCGTACAGCTGCATACCTGCTGTATGACCAACATATATCATTGCAAATTAGGGAAGGATAAGGGAGTCCCTGTCAGTCACAGCTCAGGAGCATCAAATGTTATCCTGTGAAATGCTGTTTGTATTCAGTCACTTATCTCCCTATAGCCTAATGCTGAAAGTAGTGAATACTGTTCTTTCAAAAGAAGGGGATAGAAAAAACATGCTTTGGAGCAATTATTATCTGCACCTCAGTGTGATTGCTGTCTTTGAATATTTAGCCCAAAACACTAGAAACATTTTTCTTCTATTTTCTTCATGATCTAAGATATTTTTTTGTTGTTGATTTGGGGTGGGCTTTTTTGGCTTTTAGTTTGTCTTTTTTTTTTTCTTGATTACTTCATTGATTGCCGATATCTTCCATAGGCTCTTGTCTTAGCCTGGCACTGGTACGCTTGATCTTAACTGCACTTCAAATTATTATTTCTGAGTAGGATGGAAAACCATTCAACTACCAAAATTGGGAGGCTAAGTTTGGCTTCCTGCGGCAGGTAGTGAAGAAAAATAGGCTACTCGAGCAGGCATTTCAGTCCATGTCTGTGTTGTTGCTTAGGTGCCTGTCCTAGTTGCTTTGCAACTTTATCTTGCAAAAAGACAGAGTGCACAATTTTCTGCTTCCCACTGTGCTTCCAACCTAGTTTCCATGCACAAGAGATGTGATGTGCCTCAAAGGACAAGTCCTTGCATCTGTAATGTGAAGACACTGGCACCAGTGTGCTTTTGCACGTTGTCAGCCCTGTGCTACAGACCCAGTCAGTGAAAACTTTAGTACCCTACATCGCCCTCTCAGGAAGATCATCTCTTGCCATTGACCATTCAGGCTACTGAGCTAACTGCTGCATGCTAAATGATCTCTGTATTTAAGCAACTGAAATCACAATTACTTACTTGGTGTGGAGTAGTCTGCAACAGAAAATAATGTTTTTAAAGTATAGCTGACCCAAGGCCAGTAATGTATTCTGATTTATTTGTATTGTACTACATTAAAAATCAGCAAAGAAATAGGAGGGTAACATTCCTGTAAAAAAAAAAAAAAAAAAAAACCAACACAAAAAAAAAAAAACCAGTTGTTCAAGTTTGGTTGATTTTTTTTTTTTTTTCAGTCAGCAAATTTAACTTCTAACTGTTTGTATCCATTTTGAAGGTTCCAGTGAGTAACGGAGCTGACATCACGGAGTATCGGCTGGAGTGGGGCGGTGTGGAAGGATGCATGCAGATCTCCTATTGTGGGCCTGGGCTCAACTGTGAAATGAAAGGACTTTTGCCTGCCACCATATACTATTGCAGGGTTCAGGTAAAGACCTAAAACTGTTGTTAGTGAAATCTGGAAACGGGAATTGCCCCCACCATAAAAACATGGTCTATTTTGCACTTGCAGGCAGTGAATGTTGCAGGTGCGGGCCCTTTCAGTGAAGTAGTGGCATGTATGACTCCAGCCTCTGTACCTGCAGTTGTGACTTCTCTTTGGGGACTAAGTGAAGATGAAGTTGAAAGTCCACACTATTCTCCTTCCACATGCCTTGCTATAAGCTGGGAAAAACCTTGTGACCATGGATCTGAAATCCTTGGCTACAGCATAGACTTTGGAGATAAGCAGCCGCTAACTGTTGGGAAGGTTCAGACCTATTTTATAGATGGCTTACAGCCGGATACTACCTACAGGTATGCCATGCGCCACTACTTGACAGCCTACTGTTTCTTCCACAAGAGCAGATTCTTTATTTGTTTTGTTTCTTTATATTTTTTTATTCACTGCATCCCTCTCAGAGAAGCATTAGTATGTAGCCATGAAGCAAAAGGAAGCTTTGTAATGATGATAATCATAAATAGATGAGCAGTGTTGGTTTTATTGTCTTTCAAGAGCAATTTATGTTAGTTTGTTTGTGTTATTTTTGTATCTGTCTGGTTAATTTGTCAGTTTAACTGAATTCAGATTACAGATTTGGATTCATAACTGGTTTTGGACTGGTTGTTTCATGGATAGATGGCCTCTAATCTGTTTGACAAGATTAAATCCATCCAAGGAAGGACCATGTCCAGTCTTTATTGACTGTACTGTCTGATCTAATGGCAGCTCATCACATCTTACAATGCCTTTTCTGCAGAAATAGCAAATATTCGGGTGACAGTCAGCATGAAGAATATTGGTTTGAAAACCTATCAATCGATTTGAAATCTCCTTTGAAGAAGTTTAGTTACTTATCATCCCTTACATTTGACCTAAGTGTTACTGAAAAATATAAGTGTAAAAATCCATAATTCTGCCTGAAGACACTCCACATTCCTGTTACAAAAACATATCCTCTGTGTTAAAACTTAAAGGACAATGTCAATCCCACTGAAGTCAGAATTCAAGCCTGCGCTGATTTCAGTATAGTTAGGATATCATCCAGGTCTGCAGTTTTCTAAACCGTTAATGTTAAAGATTTGGTTTTACTTTTTTTGTACATAAGACAAATGTTTCTGTGTGCCTTATAATTATTTAACAATAATGCTGGCAATTTGAAGAGCTGTTACTCTTTGTGTCAACAAACTGAAAAACAAGAAGCTTCTATTGCAAAGATACTTCTGTACTTCTACTCACAAGAGTGCTTTTATAGAATACACTGACAACTCTTTGTGCAAATAAAAATTTGCATATATTAACCTTAGTTCTGTGCTATAATAAGTTAGTATAATGTTAAATATTACTGTCATGAAGGAGAAATATTTATTCATAAGCCTGCACACACATTTGCGTTTCAGTATTTTGAAATTGTGTGGTTGATTGTTTCAGAATTTAATTATTGTGATTACTTTTTTCCAGTTACCTAGATACTATTTTAGACAACCAAATGTTAGTCTGCAAAATGAGATTAGACACGCTTTGCTCTCTATGGCTACCTGTGAGATATGTAAAGATGTAAAGAGCTTCAAATTTTCTGAAGCTTTTTTCTCTGTTTTCTGCTTTTTCCTTTTTAGAAATAAATTTTGTGGCTACTTCTTTTATTTCTTCCTTGTAAACCTAATGCCAGCATTGTTTTCCATGAAGCATTAAAAAAAAAAAATTATCCCTGAATTTTGAGTTCTACAAACAGCCGTGTGTCCTTTGATGACATCTAGTTTCCCCCTCTCCCTTTCCAAGCAGACCCAAGATGGCTTGTGTTTGCAGGCACCCAGAGATGCGTTACCAGTGAAAAGAGCAAGAGAGGTAGCTGGGCACGATCACTTTATTTTCACATGAATCAGATATGTTCCAAAAAGCCCATAAAATTTTCCTGTAGTCATCCTTGAACTCACCTGATGTAATAGCCAAAGATATGGATTCACTTCTTCTGGTGGTGGGGTTTTTTTACCTTCCCTCCTCTCTCCAATGTGGCTATTGAAAATATTGGTACAAGGTCTGCGGGGTCAGGAAGATGGACCACTCTTGGAAGTAGCTGATAAAGCTTTTGCATCTTTTTGCTAATGTGAATGATGCAAATATGCCAACATATTTTTATGTTGAATCAATCCAGCTCCTTAAAATGTGGCAAGGAAAGTGGCACTCCTGCATATTCATGACAGTCTATCAAAGCATAATATTGATAAAAGTCTTCATTGTAGAAAGTACCATCTGTTTGGTACCATTATGCTCTCTTGAATGTGAATAGCGGAAATGACTAGTAACTTTTTAGAATCTAGTTTCAAGTGAATTTATTCTTTCTTTTTTCCAAATACCTAGAGTACGAATTCAAGCCCTGAACAGTCTCGGAGCGGGTCCTTTCAGCCACACCATAAAACTGAAAACAAAGCCTCTCCCCCCAGATCCACCTCGCCTGGAATGTGCTGCATACAGTTCTCAGACTCTTAAGCTGAAGTGGGGAGAGGGAACTGCAAAAGCACTAACTGACTCCATTCAGTACCACCTTCAAATGGAGGATAAGAATGGAAGGTTGGTTTTGGCGTCACTTTAAGCTGCTGTGTATTGCTGTGGTCTGATGCATGGGAGATGGCAGCAAAGGGCAAAATTCCGTATGCTTTGCGGAATTTACAACAGACATAGGAGGTCATCTTGTCTGGCAAGGCAGGAAGGGTCCAGTGTTCTGTGCTGGAAAGTACAAGATCAAAAACTTCATAGTTTTTTTACTTACAGTTCAATATGAGGAGTTTAATGAAAAGTTTCGTATCAGCACACTTTTCTCTCTCTCACGTTTGGTTAAGTATTTTGTCAAAGTATCAAGTCCAATCAGTCTTGTGAATTTTATATACTTGATATTGGGAGGGGGGAATTCTTTAGTCTCTGTTGTCTTTAAATGCAATTATTTTTAGTGGAAAATAAATTCATATGGTACAAATTATTATTTTAAGGTATCCCTCCTCTCATGTTAAATCGGAATGTAAGCTAAGATGGTACAGCAAGTACCCTTGCCTAAATGGTAAAATGAACACTTCTGCTACACTATGTGCCGTGTCTGAATCTCTGGGTTAAGCTTTGGCTTAACAGTGAGGCAAAATAGATCTGCTAGGTGAAATTGCTGTGCTGTAAGGAGGAAAAGAAGTTAGACTCTTAACTGGAAAGAAATTCATGGCCATTACCAAGGACTAGGTCGTGTGCAGGTACCATCTCTTTTACATTTAAAAGAAAAGAAAAAGTCGAAGTAGATGATAACCCCCACAGAAAGAGATAAACGTGTGCTGTGTCCTGGGGATACCGAAATTGAAAATCAAATGAGAGCTGCCAAGATCAGTCTATGTAAGAATTATAACACGAAGGAGAGTGTCCAGTCTACAAAGCTCTCAGAATGGGACTTGGTGTGTGCTCCAAGTGTGACTCTGACCTCCGGTGTAGGTCTGAGTGAGCTGTAGATCGGTCACCCATCTCTGACAATGATGTACAAGGGCAGTTGGATCCATAACCCTTTCTTAGGTGTAGTAAGGGAGAGTTACCTAATTTTGAAAAGCTAACGGTGTTGCGGGAGTAGATGGGCACAAAAAGAAAGCAGTGCACACAGCTGATTGAGAGAGAGAACTGCTATCTTTTCCCATTGTTTCAAGCACAGGAGGGTCTCTGAAAATGCTTAAGATCATTTTTGCCAAGTGACTGTCTGTAGTACTCTCTGTGTAAAACAGATTTTATTTCAAAGACGTGAGAAATAAAAATGTGGCCCTGGAAAACAAGATTACTGTTTTATAGTAATGCCAGAATACTGTTTAACTCTGAAATAAGTATTTCTGGGCTTCTCATTAGATGCTGGGAAATGATGGGAATAGATTTTAAGACAATACTGCAGCTACATTTCTGTGTATGGACTGTAGTCCATTTCTGTGTTTAAAATAAGCTACTCTTTCCATTTTCAGGTTTGTATCCTTATACAGAGGACCATGTCATACATACAAAGTACAAAGACTCAGTGAGTCAACATCATACAAATTTTGTATTCAGGCATGTAATGAAGCTGGTGAAGGTCCCCTTTCTCAAGAATATGTTTTCACTACTCCCAAATCTGTTCCAGCTGCCTTGAAAGGTAAAGGTGCTGCTTTTTTCATGTGGGGGTGGGGGTGGGGGGTGACAAGTTGGTTTTGGTATTGTGTTGTATTTGGGGTATTTAGAATGCTAAGCCCTTTTCCAAGTGCAGGTAGGGATAGTAGGGGAACGCTCCTTTTGTGTAATTACCTGAACCCTAAAATAGAATCATAGAATGGCTTAGGTTGGAAGGGACCTTGAAGATTATCAAGTTCCCAACCCCCTGGCCATGGGCAGGGACACCTGACACTAGACCAGGTTGCTCAAAGCCCCATCCAGCCTGGCTTTGAACACCTCCAGGGATGGGGCATCCACAGCTTCTCTGGGCAACCTGTGCCAGTGCCTCACCACCCTCAGAGTGAAAAATTTCTTCCTAATGTTTAATCTAAACCTGCCCTTTTCCAGTTTGAAGCCATTCCCCCTCGTCCTATCACTACATGCCCTAGTAAAAAATCCTTCCCCAGCTCTCCTACAGGAGATAAGGTCCGCAATAAGGTCTGCCTGGAGCCTTCTCTTCTCCAGGCTGAACAACCCCAACTCTCTCAGCCTCTCCTCATAGGAGAGGTGCTCCAGCCCTCTGATCACCTTTGTGGCCCTTCTCAGGACCCGCTGCAACAGGTCCATGTCTTTCCTATGTTGGGGGCTCCAGAGCTGGATGCAGTACTCCAGGTGCGGTCTCACCCAAGTATTCGCTCCAAAAAGGAGAGACTTTGGGTTTATACATTCTTTGACATAAGAAGGTTTGTACTTCAAGTCCTTGCTTCCCAGGAGGGAGTGACAGGCTGTCACAATAATTTGAACTGAAAATTCTTCCTAGCATGTTTAGAATAATTTTAAGCATAGCAGGTTTTGGGTTTTTTTTTTTTTGCATACGATATACACTTGCAGACACCAAATTTTACTTGGTTTCTCTTGGATGATACCCAAACTAGCAACAGAGATGTGTGCAAATTGGTAGTTGTTGTTGCACAAAACGTTGTAGGAAGAATACATTTGAATCTGAATCTTTTGTTTCGCTGAGACAAAATAGCAGGTGGAATACAGATTTTTACAAGGCGTTAGAATACAAGGTGAAGCGTTGGGGAAAGGAGAGCTAGCTGTCACTTTTGTGGTTTCTCCCTGCAGCACCAAGGATAGAGAGAATAAACGATCACACTTGTGAAATCACATGGGAGGTTCTGCAGCCCATGAAAGGTGATCCAGTCATCTACTGTCTTCAGGTCATGGTGGGCAAAGACTCGGAATTCAAACAGGTATGATGTGTTTAAGTTATTGTATTTTTCTTCAATTAGTATTTGTGATAACTAGTTTAGATTAAAGATTATTGGTTTGCAGTATGTTTTTAGTCACCATGCTAATGTTTTGTTACTAAATAATATAAGGTGGTGTCTCCTAAAACCATTGTCACAGAGAAAAGAGATTTAAGTAATACAAATACTGCAGTAAGTTGCAGCCTCTCTGAGATACACTGATGGTTACTAAATACAACTCGACACCTCAAGTGGTGAGGAAATTGTCCACTAATGGGAAGAACTGACAAAAAGAAAGTATCCACCCAATGGTGCAGAATTGAGACTTAGTAGAAAAAGAGCAAAGGGTTCTCTTTGCACTAAGACTTGTGTGAAGGCAGTAAACAATATTATAAAAGCTTTGGTGTTGTCAAAGTCATACTTCTATACAGAGAGCTGCAGATAGGAAAGACCCCCTACTTATACAACGTAGATATTCAGGTGTAGGGAAAGTTTTTGTATACAATTCACTAATTAGGTTTTTACCATTTCAGTAGTAGGGCATGCAGGGTCAAGCAGTTGAGAGCATGTTTTAATTTCAGGTTTGGTTATCCAAAGATGCAGTTCAAAATGCCAAGCTACAAATTAGTCTTTATTTAAAAGAGGATGTGCAGGGCTAATTTTGCTTCCTTATGAACTGCCTAATAATTGACATGAAATTAGGCTTGGAAACTGTGTTTCACACCATTAAGCAAGCAGGTTTCCTTTCAGAAAGGAAATGCAATTAATTCTGGTATATTGTAATTTTATTATAGGTCAATACTAAATAGATTTTTTCTGTGCTTTGGTAGATTACAGGCCTTAATATTTTCATAATTCACAACCTTTAGTGTAGTACTGTCTTTGTTACGTCCATTTGTTAAATTTTTCAGTAAAAGGTGAACCATAATCCAAGGTGTTTATTGCCTTGCCATGTGAATATTCTTTATTGTAACTTTAAAATTCTTAATGAAACATGAAGTATGTAAGGTGTGGTCTGTGTGGCTTCTAGACACAGTCAAATCATGCTTTGATGAGTAGTGTGCCTTGCCCAATCAGCTGGACAAGAAAATAAAGATGATGCTTTAAGGCTAGAAATAACAAATAGACTGAGGTGCATGATTCCTTTTGCCTCTCCAGAACAGTTTAGTGCAGTAAATTAAAATAAAACGAGAAGACTAGTTTGCAAAAATTGAAATTGGAACAGTCAAGAAGTAAATACCGTGGAAACAGCCTTTAAAATACTTGGGCATGATGGTGACAATTTTCTTTGACATGGACAAAAAGTAAACAGCCTGGAAGTCCACTCCAAGCTGTGTACTACTGTTCCCCTGCCAAAACTTCACTCTCCTCTCCTCCTTCTCCCTGATCTGTCAGCCAAGTTGCTCGTGTCATTGCTCCCTACATGCTTCAGACAAAACCAGTTAGTAATCTGCTCTTTGAGCTATATACATCAGTCAAAGGGGTTGAGAAGCAACCTGATAAATACCCCAGCAAACACATTTGAGGGGAAGGCAACTTCTGGCAAGGCACTTGGGGACAAGCAGCTGAGGACGGTAACCCATGCCAGCTGGCGCAGCTGGAGCTGGAGTAGGATGTGTGGCTGTGGCCTGTTTGCTCGCTACCAAATGCATGACACAAATTAGCAGAATTTTGAGGAAGCTGCACTTCCGATGACCTGCCCTGACTCCATATGGGAACAATTTCATGAGAGAAAGAAAATTCTCTCAGTTGTAGATTGCAGTAAAGCTCAGCTGCGTGGCTGCCAGAGGCCTTGCTAAGTCTATGGGTAGCCACGGGCACAGCAACAGCCCTTCAGACAACAAAATCAGAAGAGATTGCCCGCTTCTTTCATGGAATGGTTGGTAGTTTGCATTTGTGAAACACTGTCTTAACAGTATGATAACTGTAGGGAAAACTTCCGCATGGTGTGATTTTTTTCTGTATCCTGCTCCCCATTAAATAAAACAAATCCTGAGGGCAGGGGAGGCGAAGGGGTTTAAAGAGAAATCAAATTGTCCTATGCTACCTACCTAATAGCACAGTACCTGTTGATATACCTATAAACAGAAAATTGCGCCCGCGTGGGATTTTGTTGGCTTTTACAGGACCTTTACCTAGCTGCAAATTCATTAATTTGAGAAACCAGCATTTAGATTTCACCGAATTAGGCACTCCGTGCCAGAGAATTGTGAACTGCACTTGAGAGGCTCCTGGTGTCAAACAGCCAACCGAGAGGCCCATGGAGAACACCCCAATAATGTCATCAGATCCCAAGGCACAGATGACTTAAGAATCACAGAGAGAACTCCTTGCAGATGTCCTGATACAATGTTTATCAGGATAAATTACAGTATTTTAAACACACGATGTCTTAACTACAACGAAGTATGTTGGATCGGATTAGACTTAATCAATGAAGTAGCTTGATACAGAGTTAATTACTTAAATTTCTGTGATACCATATTGTATATTACATGCCATGGTGGAGTATTTACATTGTAAGTGGTCACTAAAAACATTGTAACACTGGGGCTTCTGACGGTTTCTTTGGCGTGCACTCATCACGCCATAAAAGCACTTGTAGTTCTTTTCCTATATTTCACCAAAAGGACTGGAGACTTTCTCTGGCACTTGAATTGCATTTGTGAGCTTTTTGACCACTTTTCCTTGCATGGGTGAAAACACTGGTGAGGAGTCATCCTTGTTACAGTTACCATCACCATAAACAAAACCATACTGAGATATATAGGTGTATGTAAGGCGTTTTTATTTGATGTATCCTTTTTTTTTTTTTTTCCTTTATTGCCAGATTTATAAGGGTCCGGACTGTTCATTCCGATACACAGGCCTCCAGCTGAACTGTGAATACCGTTTCCGTGCGTGTGCCATTCGACAGTGCCAAGAGACAGTAGGTCACCAGGACCTGATAGGCCCCTACAGCGCACCAGTGCTGTTCATCTCTCAGAGGACTGAACCACCGGCAAGCACCAATAAGGACACTGTGCAAACCACAAGGACACAATGGTCACAGAGCGACCAAGTGTGCGCTGCTGTCATCCTTGCACTTTTTGCTATCTTTTCCATTCTGATTGCTGTTATCATTCAGTACTTCGTAATAAAGTGAAGAAAAAAAGAGATTTATTTTAGAACGCTGCCCATTACATTTTACTTTCTCATAATCTAAAAGTAATTCTGTTCTCTTGCTTTCGCAAAACCAGGCATTTAGCACCGGCATTGGGACTGATGCAGACCTTTTCAGCCACTTTAAAATGCTTACTGGTAGGTATAGGCTGACACACGTTGCTAGAACGCAAGCCACAGAAATACAATCTTTTCTTTAATATGCCTTCTTGCAGTACAAACTCTATACGGGGCAGGCAAGCAGTATTTAATGAAAGGGTTTGACCAGTAAACAAGAGTGTAAAAAAAAAAAAAAAATGGTTTCCTGGCCCATACTTTTAAGGGTTGCTAACATAACAGGGAAGAATGTGTAGATCGCATTTAAAACTTACACTAACAAACTAGTGCTGTATACAATATTAATCTGATGCTGTGAAAGCAATTTAGCGCTGTATTTCTACCTCCTCATTTGTCTTAATTATTTGGGAAGCAGGATTTATGCTGAAAAAAACAGAAGGGGCTTTTCTCAGGCAGCAAATAATAAACTGGATGGAAGAGTATACATGAAGGAAGCTTCTTATCTGATAAATGTGGAGTTCTTCACTGCAAGTAGATGTTTTTGAAAGACTACAAGGGGATGGCACAAGTGGTTTATCTTGCCCCCAGGATTTGATGTTTACTTACAAAAATGCCTCTTTTACTTCTTACGAATATAGAAGGGAGAGTGTGAGAGAACTTCTTAGACTTATTATTTAAATTGAAAAACACATTTCCAAAGCTGACCTTTGATCGGATGCAGTTTATACAGGTGTCTGTGCCCTCTGATTTTGGCTAGTTAATAGATTTTTGAGATCAAATTCATTATTGAAATTTTGCTGTTTCCCCAACATTCACTTGCCATATCCACCAGAATCAAGCACTGCCTTTTTTTGTTTGTTTGTTCTTCCTTCCTTCCTTTCTTTTCTTTTTCTTTCTTTCTTTCTTTCTTTCTTTCTTTCTTTCTTTGGGGCACCAAATAAGAAGACGAAGTGTAGTAATTTGCACCAGAAAACTTAAAGCTGCTTTTTTCTTGAGATCCTAATGTTTAATGTAATGTCTCTTTGGATACTGTACCAAATTGTTGATTGCATGTAGTTAATGTTGCATTAGAGCACTTTGCAATTGCATAACTCATCGATGTTTTGTGAGCTTGCATTTGTGAGTTCTTGAATGACCAGACTGAATTTTATCAAGTATCCCATCAAACATCTTGCTAGGTGTCAATGATTGCCAGTGACACAAAGCTTGTAGTGAAGCTATCGTTTAAAAAAAAAAAAAAAATCCTTGTCTCATCACACTTCTGTTATTTGTTATACACTTTGTAATTAGCTACTTTTAATTTATTTGAGTTACAAGATAGTGGATCATTAATGACTTCTAGTTGTGTTCAGTTTAGCATTTTTAATGGTATTAAACACTTCTGTTGGTCTTAATAATAATAATAAAAAAAAGGAACCTCTGTCTTGTGCTTTGAAGATCTCTGAAGAATTTCTCTTATATTAGAACGGGCATGTATTGTAATTGTTTATATGTCCAATGATCTGTGCTGTAGAATAATGTTGCTGAGTTTCGTTTTGGTTTTTTTTTTTTTTTTAAAAAAAAGAACTGGCGAAGAACTTGGCCTCCACGTGGCGAGAACGATCTGTCTTTAAAATGTACTGTATGTTTACATTTTATTTTGAATTTGTCATTTGTACGTGTATAGGCTGATACTTTCCCGCAGGATACCGCGATAACTGATGTTTTCTAGAACCTTCTTAAAAGTGCCATGTTTGGCAGTGCAAATGAGGTTGCGTGTAACAGCCCAGAGATTTCTTACGGTTGAATGTCTAAAACGGTAAGATTTGTTACTACAGTTAATCTGCAGTGACTTATGTTTTTCATAGTAAAATTCAAATGAGCTCCTATTTTTGATAGTCATTTAATAGTGTATTTGCCATTTGAGCCTCAGTGCGTATTACTGCATTGAAGACAGTTTTTAATGTAATCTTAATTTTACCTCATATACTGTACATTCCAAAAAATAAATTTAAAAAAAAAAAAGGTAAAAAAAATAAAAACTACACTTTTTAAAACGTTATAGATACACTACCAAACATATCACTTTACAATTGTACAACGTCGGACTCCATGAAGACGAACCTGTGTAGTCTGATAGAAAATACATAAACTATGTAGCAAAGTATCTTTAAAAAAAAAAAAAAAGAAAAAAAGAAAAAAATCTGTGGAAAATAAAAGTATCATTCTTTTTCGCTGTTGTCGGTCCGTCCTGTTGCCGTGTCATCTCGCCGCGGCTCGGAGCGCTTTTCCCTTCCCGTTACCGGGGGGCGGCGGTGCCCGGCTCCCCTCAGGGCGAGGGGACCGCGGGGCCTGCCTCACCTCAGGGCAGCGGTGGGTGGCGATGCCCCGCTCCCCTCAGGGCGGGGGGACGGCGGTTGCCCCGCTCCCCTCAGGCGGCGCGGCGGCGGTGGTGGTGCCCGGCTCCCCTCAGAGCAGGGGACGGGAGTGCCCCGAGGCGGCGGCGGTGCCCGGCTCCCTTCAAAGCGGGGGACGGAGGTGCTCCGCTCCCCTCAGGGCGACGGGGGGCGGGGCGCTACCTGAGGGGCGGTGGACACCCCCCCCCCGGAGCCCCCTGCCGCGGGGCGGGGACGGGGCTGGAGGAACGGCGCTGCCGCCGGCAGGGCGCGTCCCGCCTGGCAGCGGCGGTGGAGGGGGCTGAGGCGGCCGCGTCCCCCGGCGGCATGTGGGGCGACGGCGGCGAGGGGAACGGCAGCGAGGGCGAGCCCTGGCCCTGGCCGCCCTGCGACGAGCGGCTGTGCTTGGCGCTGCCGGTGCGGGCGCTCGTCCCCGTCACGGCCGTCTGCCTGGGGCTCTTCGTGGTCGGCGTGGTGGGCAACGTCCTGACGGTGCTGGTCATCCACGGCTACCGCGACATGAAGACCACCACCAACCTCTACCTGGGCAGCATGGCCGTCTCGGACCTGCTCATCCTCCTGGGGCTGCCCTTCGACCTCTACCGCCTCTGGCGCTCCCGGCCCTGGATCTTCGGGCAGCTGCTGTGCCGCCTCTCCCACTACCTCAGCGAGGGCTGCACCTACTGCACCATCCTCCACATCACCGCCCTCACCGTAGAGCGCTACCTCGCCATCTGCTTCCCCCTCAAGGCCAAGGTGGTCGTCACCAAGCGCCGGGTGAAGGCTGTCATCGGCGTCCTCTGGGCCTTCGCCTTCCTCTCTGCTACCCCCTTCTTCTTCCTGGTCGGCGTGGAGCAGCTCGACAACCACACCGACTTCAGCCGCGAGTGCAAGCCCACCCCGCAGGCCATGGAGTCCGGCCTCCTGGCCACCATGTTCTGGGTCACCACCTCCTACTTCGTCCTGCCCGTCATCTGCCTCAATGTCCTCTATGGCTTCATCGGCCGGGAGCTGTGGCGCAGCAACGCCCGCCTGCGGGGCCCTAACACGGTCCTCCAGGAGAAGGGGCACCGCCAGACCGTCAAGATCTTGGGTGAGTCCCTCCTCCGTCCCTCCTCGGGCTGGGGGTCCATGGCTGGGGCTAGGACCAGGGCTGGGGGGCCATGACTGAGGACAGGACCAGGGCCAAAACACCCACAGCTCCAGCACAGGGTAGGGATAGCACAGGGGAGCATCCCAGCCACGCTGCCAAGCCCTCCAGTGCTCCCAGAGACCGCCGCAGCAGATTTTTTCGCTCCCTCACGGCTGGGGCTTCACCTGGTGTAGCATTGCACACGCAGCAGCAGCGTGATTGCCTTCTGTAGAAATACCCTTTTTCTGAATTTTATCAGGCACAACCAAGTACAAGGTAGTCTGCAACTTCACAAAACCTGTGGTAACGTCAGGAGCCTCTTCCAGTGGGCAGCGACACCTCTGAGTAGTAAATTTCTGCTTCTGAAAAATAAGTTTGATTTTCTTAGCGGTCTTTAATAGCTCTCCTAGGAGTAAATCCTCTGGTTGCCCAGGCAGGCTGAAAAACAGCAGCTTAGCCCTTAGAGCTGTTTGCAGACAAATCCCATACTAACAAAGCGCTTCCTGCTGATGTAGGATGCTGTTAATTTTTAGTTCATTTTCTTAGTTATTTTCTTCATTAACCTAGCGACAGGCTCTGGAAAGTTAGAGATCACAGTTTGTAAATAGCAACCAATCTGCAGGGGAAAAAAGAAAAGAAAAAATAAATCCAAGTATTGATTAATGAGCATAAACCAAAATGCCCTGGTTATTCTTTTTCTACCTTTAGCAAAGGTTTTATGTGCTACATGGGAGGCTTCGTTTACCAAGGATGCAATCAGCTGGATGGAAATAGCATAGCACAACAGAAAGAAACTAATGAGCCATTTTGCTAACTTATTTGAGGAAGGTATTTACGTTGGAGTAGGCACAAGTTTCCAAGAGAAACACCCGTGTCCACAATCTCCTCAGCACCCACTGAACCGGACCGATTCCTCCTTATCTCAAAGAGCCAGCAGCGCTACAGCCGGGATGTATTTCAGGCGTAAACTTGCTTGGGCTATATGCCTTTTTTATTTAAGCTCTGAGAAACATAAAGGGTGCTCCATGAATGATTATTTGGTTTACTTATGTGCATTAATAAACAAAAATAATTAAAAATATGGATACAGTAATACACTTATTTAATTATCCCTCATCTGCTTCTGCTACGTTGCCATTGCAAGAGTGTATTTGTATTTGTTTGTATTGGGCTAAAAGGCGACACAAGACTGGGAGAACAGCTGGAGTGGCTCAGGCTAGAGATCCATCTAGTCAAATATCTGTCTCCAGCAGTAATTGTCTGGGGATACGTGTAGGAGCTTCAGTGGAAAAGAAATCAATAGACCGACTACACTGTAAGTCTTTACGTTAGCAACCATCCCGGTACAATAATGCGAATTCAGTGGGAGCTTGAGTGACCGGGGTTCAGCCCTTACGCTACGGTCTTTTCCAGTAATGTGGGCATGTTAAAGAGCAGCCCTGCAGCAAATGGAGCTGCTGTGTGCTTCCCCCAAAACACCTCTTCTTGTGCTGACTTTCATTTTCATATCACATACGTGGCATTACAGACGTTGCCGAGGAGAATCTCTGTTGTGCCTAATGTTATTATATGGATGTTACACCACTGTCAGTTGGTCACATTTTTCTCAGCAAACTCATCTCATGGTTTAGCTGAAGATTTTACCATTTACTTTTTAATTGAAAGACTAACAATCGGACTTGATGCTACTCCCGTTTTCACGGTTTTACAACAATTTGTTGCCGTTATTTCTATATATTATTTGTAGCGGTTAGAAGAACCTGCAAAATCAGCCACGTAAAATTTAGTTTACTGGGTGGTTGAAAAGTTAACTGGCTCCTTAACTATCACGTGTTATTTTGTCTTATAGCTGTGGTGGTTCTGGCCTTTGTAATTTGCTGGCTGCCTTTCCACATTGGCAGGATCATATTTATAAACACCCAGGACACCAGGATGATGCTGTTCTCCCAGTACTTTAATATATTTGCTCTGCAGCTTTTCTACCTGAGCGCATCCATCAACCCTATCCTCTACAACCTCATTTCGAAGAAGTACAGGGCAGCAGCCTACAAGCTGCTGTTGCCACACCGAGCTGCAGAAAGGGCTTTCACGGTAACGAAAGACGCCGGTGGCTACACGGAGACCAGTGCTAGCACAAGGAACGAGTACGCCACCAGCTTCTGAGTCTGTGCCCTGTGCTTTTCCAGGCATTCCCTGACAAGGAAGGGGACTCCCTTTTCATGGGAGAGTCGCAAAAGGATGGACATTTGTCAGGGTGTGTGGTATTTTGTAATCATTTGTACTTTGAAATACAAGTATTTTTGTTAACAGAGCAAGCAGAGACCATAAATGATGTGCAACTGTGAAGAATAACTCAATAGGAAAAGCTGAAGTAAATTGCCAGTGAAACTGTGGTTTCAGTTTATTACTTGTTGTTCAGTGCGTGTGTTCTGTGCGATTTCTAGTATTTGCTAAAAATCATAACATCGAGGACTGCAAAGGAGGACAGAGTTTGAGGTGGCAGCTCTGCTCGGGTGCAGTAATGGGTAAAACTCCCAGACAGTCTTTGCCATTTTAAAATGGTTTTCTTATAAAATGAGATTTTACAAAACACAGTCTTGCAAGGAAAGGACGCAAAAGAAATCACCCACCACCCTGAACATCCTTGGAAGAATAGGGCGTATATTTTTAGTACCTGGCTTTGTATTCATGAAGGGGAGTTTCCCGGGCAGTTTCACTGACTTTTCCCTTGGGAAAGCATCTCCTCTGTGCAGCAGCCTCTGGTCTGACCCATGCGATCAAATAAGGTCTCTTATTTATATACTAGCAACCAATCCCTTATATCTGTAAGAGTTTAGATATTCCTGATCACTTCCTTGTGACAGACCCGCAGTGGTTGGTAAATGTTGGCGGTATGTCTCCACATTATGTACTGCACGTGCAAATAATACACTAAGTTAACCTGTCTCACCACAAATGAGACCCGAATGTGCTGGACTGCGCCCAGGACTTACCGCTACGTAATGCTGTACTGCAAGTCAAAAACCAACTCACTAATTTTGCCCTGAAGATTTTAAATACAAACTTAAACTATACAATTTAGAAAGGAGGCTTGTTGTGAGGAAGAGCTGGAAGGAGTTGCAGTACTGGTTTCTCTGGAGGGCCATCACACCTATGCATTTTGCCTGTTATCTTCCTGGCCACAGTGAGATAAATGCGGACCAGAATCGATGATGTGGGACTGTGCTTACAGGAGCATCACTGGTGGTATGTCCACACTTGCCCTCGGTAACCTTTGTTAATTAACGTGCCTGTGGATCAAAAAAGTAACGGTGGTGTTTGCTGCATGCTGGAGTTTGCTGCAATGGTGTTTGCTGCCACGTGAAGGCAGAATTCAACATCCAGCTCAGAGATCTCAAGATGGTACAGTTGAACCCGAGCCTTCTCCGGGTTTTAAAAATAAGACCAGTTCTCCATTTAACAATCCATAGCTCTGAGTCACTGAATAAAAAAATAATTTCTAAAGCCAGAAGAAGAACCCTAACTCCCTGCACACATGTTAATCTTTCTTCTTCTGTCAGCTTCATACTGCAGGGATAGCAGTTGTCTGCAGGGCTCGAGTTGGGCTGCTTTTGCTGGGGGGGGTGGTGTCATTAAAATGTTATAATAAAAGAACAGCTGGTATTTTGTGTTTGTTTGGACAAGTTATTTTTAACAGTAATCTTTGTAAATGTATGTAGACCAAGGGGGGGGGGGGGGGGGGGGGGGGAGTTTTGTCACATTGATACATAGCTGTGCAGCCTCTTCTGCATGCCTGCGATCTGCTGGTAAAGCCTTTACCTTTATCACCAGCTACTAAATTGTGCTGGGAGATAAAAATTTCCCTGGCAGAAATGTCCTCAAAAGCAATCGCGTAGGTACCAGGAGCATGAGGTGTAAGCAGCAGGAGGCAGGAAAATGCTCCAGTGGGACGCTGCACTGAACCCCCCCCTTTTTCCAGGGTCCGTTCCCTCCCACAGAGAGCCCTGGCACCCCCTCTGCTCTCTAAGCACGCTGAGTGTCCAGGGCAGAGCCCTATGAAGCTGTGTCCTCTGACCCTGTCCTCCCTTGCAGCTGGAACCCATCTCACCCCTCGCAAGCTGCTTGGAGGGGGACTGCATTTCTGCAGGGAGCTTCAGGCTTGGGCTGCTCCTGCTCAGCCTCAGACGCCGCAGCAGAAGGCTTCTGCTCCTGGTGGCAGGCTCCATGGAAATGTCTGGTTTTCTGGGGAAGTCATTTGTATCCCTGTTACAAATATGCCTTTTGCATGCTTAGTAGAATAACACAGCCAGCAAACCCCATTTATGAGCTTGCAGTGTCTTTTTGTTAATGGCCTGTTGCAGCCAGAACAAACACTTCGGAAATAGATGGAGTTTGGAGAGTTTCCCCAGAACTAACCAGGCCTGGCACTGCTGTCTCTGGCGGTCAGTACTGGATTGTGTAAGGAGTGATGTTGTAAATAAAAAAAATAGCACTGTCTTATTTATTGTCAGGAACTCTGTGTTCAGGTGCAGCCAGGCTATCTTTAAAAGAAATATTTCAGAAGTAGTTGCCGTACAGGCTATAAAAGAGAAGGGAAAACAGACTAGAGGTGCAGAGCAACTTTGCCAGGCAGAGAGAAAGAAATGATGATGATAATTTTTAAAAGACAGAGAAAATGGGGGGCTTTAAAAGAAAAGCACCAAGAATGGATGATAAAAAGAAAGCATGTTGAGGTACTCTGTGTCTTAAGAGAACACTTAGTTACGTTGAAACGCACAGGAAGGAAAGTTGGTGATTTGACACAGCCTACAACTGACCCTGGAGACTTGTTAGAGCGCGATTGTACTGAGGAAGACATTAAACCTAAATTAACCACCTGAAGTCTGAAAGGGTTCTAAACCCATTCATTCTTAAACATGTGAGCAGGTTTTTCTGAATGGAGCAGAAAGTTAAGTCCTCTCCTGAACCATAGCCTAAGGCACAGGGGGGGATGCTCACCAGGTCCCACAGGCTTCGGTGCCGCAGGGTCGGCTTCTCCCTCTCGCTGGGGGACCTGCAGCCTCGGGCAATGCTTGCTGACCGCCTGCCCCAGGCTTGCAAAGCTGCCAGGTGCCCACCACTGACTGCCAAGCACTGCAATAAGAAAAAGAGAGAGAAAGAGCTAGTAGCTCAAGGGCAAGCTGAGGAAAGACACCCGGAAAATCCATGGAAACACTTCTCTGGAGGGAGGCTACATCTGCAAAATCTTACTAGTTCTATGCAGACACATCTAAAGCTTGTGAAAGCTTTACAGTCTAAACAGTTGTGACAGAGGAAGAAGAGTGATGGTCTCCAATGAACAGATCATCAGTACAAGATCTGCCTGTGGCTGCTTGCGTGTCCAGCCTCCTGTGAGCCCGCTCTGAGGGCTGCGTGACTGCTTATTACATTTATTGATACCTGCTTTTAAGTCGGCAGTTTGTCACATCTGTTAGGCATAAACAAAGCTGCTAAAGTTATTGGGAAAACATGTTTGTGTGTTCTGTTAGCTCCAGTTAAGTATGTCGGCTGAGAACACCCAGCTTCATTCTAACAACAGTCGCCTGCTCACACTTACCGTCCTGGTGTATCAGAAACAGGGAAAGAAGTGGCCGCTGCAACCAGCGATGCTGGCGCAAGCACCAGATAGTCACTCCTCCACAATCTTCCTATTTTCTATCTAATTTCCATCTTCATTAAACAGCTGTACATGGTGTATGTAACTCCATAATAAATTTGAGGTATGATATTCCCTGGCTGTAGCATAATTTCATCTGCGTTTGCAGCATAGCACTGTGTCACCATTTCACTTAATGTGACTCTAAATTAAATATGTATCAGACTATCTAAATTAGACAATAGCTATTAGAAATCTGTTCTAAAAATTTAATTTCTGTTCTAAAATACACATGAAAAACTAGTTGTTTCTTACTGTAAGAACCAATACGTCTCTCCTCTATTTAATCAGATAGCCTGATCTCAAAGCACCTTTCACCCCTAGTAAGTTGACACTTCAAGGCTTATTGCTTATTTCCCACTCAGCAAAATACATAAAGAGCTATGATATACTCAGTTTAACTAAAACTTTTTCTGGATTGGAAACAAATGGTTCTTCTTGTCCTTGCAGAGCATCTGTATTTGGTTTTTTACCAATTGATTTACAATTTACAAAGACTTTTATAGTGCTTTACTACAAAAAGACAACCAAATCCTATTTTCCTTTCTCCCGTCTCCCCGGAAGTCTTGTGAATCAAGCAAACAAATACTCTTCCAAGGGCATCTCCTGCAAGGAATTGAAACCTTCAAAGATCAGCTTCCAAATGCTGCCATTCCAAAAAGTAATTGCCAGAAACCAGATAGCAGCACCGGCTTTGCAGGATCCTTCCAGTGAAAAAGCACGATGCTGCAAAGAGCCCAGGGCAGCAGCAAAGACCCACTCAGGGCTGCACAGAGTGCTCCTGGGGCATCCCACAGGCAACTCCTTCTCCGTCGGCCACTGTCTGTGGGATTTTGGCGTCAGGACAGGGTGAGGGGACTGTCACCTGCCCTCCCTCTGCTATGGCAGGCTTTCCCCTTGACTGGCACTGGCCTGGGTCTGAAAATCAAAAAGGCTTTTGCTGTTATTCTCTTTAATGTATCAATTAAAATTAAAAAAAAAAGAAAAGAGAGACAACTAGTTGCCAGAGGGGCAGCAGAGCCAAAGCACCATCGCTGATTTATACAGAGGTTTGGCATGCTTATGGCAATTGACCTTTTGGTGAACAAAGACTTTCCAAGTTCAAAGCTGCTCTTTTACTTGCTAAAATGATGCTGTCTCCAAAGGCATTTGGTAACGTCCTGCATCACTCCCACAGGAAACACAAAGCCTAAGGCCATCTCTGCCATTCAAACAAAGAGATTACACAAAGTAAGTGGAAAAAGAGCCAGGTAAAAAGTGACACAGGTGTGACCAAAACAGCTCTGAATTGGCTAAACATCACCCTAGCTTTGGATCAGTCAAGCTTGATGGGAACAAGCCCTAGAGTCCCTGGGATGCCACCTCCTATATGATTAGGAACAGGCTTAACTTCACCAAAAGAAGCCACTTTTATGTTAAAATTAGTACCCACATATATATTTCCACTGCCTTAGGGAACTATTTACAAACTGGTTTACTGTTACTGTATGCCCCTGGGTACTGTGATGCTGCACGCGAGCTTTGGTGGGGGTTTCCTGCAGCTCAAAAGAAAACTGGGGGCAAACACTGCAGCTGGGGGCAAGGTTTGCATTTGAGGAGCTGAAGGGGCAGATATGAAACTAAACCTCTCAGACACTCTGTACCAGTAGATCTTAAAACATTTTCTCATGGGGAAAAGCACAGCATTCCCACTATGCTGCAGGCTCAGGTCCAGTTGTTGTACATTGTTCATTGCTGATGTGGGCTCAGTGTCTCTGATGACAAGGCAGGCATGGGTTTGCAATAACGGGGTGAATACCAAGTAAACAAGGATCTTTGGAGCCTACCCAGATGTCACTGATGGAATGCTAACAAGCCTCAAACCTCTAGGGAGCAAAAGCAACGCTGTCTTCTGCTCAGTGTCCTTAGTGTAAGAACCCTCTGGTGGCCCCAAATGTCAAGGCTGATGCCACCCAGTGCTTCCACAGGCCACACAACTCTCCAGGCATTGCACCTAAGTCAGTGGCTTCCAAGGCATTTAAAAAAGCCAACCTTGGACCAGAAAATGGCTCTCCAGGTTGGGAAGTACCTAACAGAGATGAGCTCCAAACCTCCTCCTGCAACAGCTCTAAGCAGCAAGGCCCACTGCTCCATCCATCCAGGGATGGGCACATCCACGAGTCCCTGTTCCCCGCAGCCAGGGGCAGAGCTCCCCTATGCTTTGCCTCAGGTTTCTTTGGAGTGGAGCGGAGCTCCCAGGCCCCCCTGGACAGTGGAAGTCCAATGGCATATACCCAGGGAAAGGACAGAGCAGTGGGGCTGACAGCTCGGTCCTGTCTCTCACTTGCTCCATCTTCCCCTCAGATCACCACATCTGAATGCCTTCTCCAAGGTGAGCCCTCCCTACTTCTATCTCCACCTTTGGACTCCATCTGGCATCTTCCTCTCCTCACTGTGGAGTATGGATAACCCTCTCTGCTCACTCTCCTTTTCCCTTTCCTCATTCTGGCCAGGACTCACTGGAAGGATTCATTTATTTCCCTTTCAGAAGTTGTCTGTGACAAATACCTCTGCCAAGGGTCTTGTCCAGGCTGCCAGGGGCTGGTAGCGAGCCAGACACCTTGACCGCAGCCTGTGCCCATCCACCACGAGCCTGTATGAGCTCATGTTAAAGTTGCTTAAAGTTTTTAACACCAACCCACGTGAGTTGGTGTTAAAAAAGATTAACTCCTAAGATGGGCTGGGTTCCCCCCCTCCCAAGATAGGGAGGAAGGAAGCTCTTGCTTTACATGCCTTCAGGTCTGAGGCACTAAACACAACTTCAAACTCCCAGCAGTTGCAACAAATCTCAGTTCTCTCTGGATTAGTGGTTAAAGGGGGTAAAGTTCACCCTGGAAGTGCAGCCGTTGCACTAGCACAGGTCCCATCTCTCCCCACAGCCTCTTGTGGACACTGTCCTGGGGCCCACAGGGCCAAGCGTAGCTCAGGCAAAAAGGCAGGGCAGGAGATGAAATTCAAAGTCTCTTCCCTTTTCCTATGACACTTCAAGGCAAACTCTGAGCCAGCACGCAAAGTTCCTTCTACTCAGTTGGTCTCAGGCCAGGGTTTCCACTTTTGCTGTCACCAGAGGGTCACAGCACGGAGCACTAAGAGGCATAGAAAGACTCAGGACTCTTGCTGGGAGCAGATTTGCCTCCCTCAATCTTGTCTGTTGGGTTTAATTCTCAGTGTCACACATTTTTGACTCACTGCACCCATTTTTCTTTCTGAAAAGAAGATGAAGGAAAATATGAGCTCCCCAGTGGACAACCAGCTGCAGGTCTCCTTATCCCACCCCACAGCTCTTCTCAAGCCCCAGCATGTCACCCAGGCGCAGGCAGGGATGTACCCACAAGGTCAACGTTCAGCTCAGGCTGCATCTTTGCATCCCAGCCACCAGCTGCTGCATGGGGAGGTCTCACCTCACACTCTCCTGCTGTGACAGGCCAGCTGGAGCCACCTGAGGTGCCCAAGACTCACTAAGAGACTCTCACTTCCCTTCCTGGCCAGCACAGCTGAGCTCACCAGCCCCAGTGGCAGGCAGGGTGCTTGTGGCTTCCCTTTCTGCCTCAGAGAAGGGCTCTCCAGCCTCACGGGGACAGTTGTCCTAACTATAGGACACCATGTAACTCTGGGTTACCACTTCTTCAATGCCAGACATTGAGATACATCGAGAAATAACAGGGCAGAACATAGTTTTAGGGAAGATGCTCTGAGATTTCATGAACCCTCTGGGGAATCCTCTGAGAGCAATGAAACGCACCCCCACCCCCACCCCGAGCACAGCAAAAGTGTGAGGAGTCCTCGACCGATTTCTCAGACGTGTTTAAATGCAATAGGTCATTTATATGACTGTCAGGGAGTCAAAAAGTAATAGATACACCCCAATTAGGTGGGCAAGAACTGAGTCACTTGAGCAGTGAACAAGATTAAAACCAAGAAATCTGGTGACTCTGGCAGATGTGGAGGCAGAGGAAAGTCATGCTCAATCCCCAGCAAAGTTGCTTGGGACTGAGGACTTCAAATAGAAACACTAAATAAAAGTAAACAACAACAAAACCAACAAAAAACAACAAAGGCACAAGACATGACACAAATATGCCAGCTTTAAACCAAGTTGTTCTTGACTTTTGGGGCATTTCATGGCTTTCCCCTCTCTTTGCCAGTCATCTCTCTCTACCATCCAGAGGCTGACACTGCTGCCAAGCACGCCATGATGCCCATCTCCATATTTGCTGCAGGCAGGTGGAGGGAGTTCTCAGACAATAGTGTTGGTGTCCCAGCTCACTTGTATGGCTGGGAAGAGGTCTCGCCGTAAATGCCCTCAAAGCTGATCATCATCATACTGCAAACCTCTCCTTAAGACCTCACCTTTCTCGTGATGCTTATTGAAGTCTCCAAACCAAAGCCAGAGCTGGGTACAAGTCAGATACAATGTACCACAACAGTGTCCTAAATCTGGGACCTCACCAAATACCACTGTCGCTAGCAACAAAGAGCCCAAATTCAGCACCGTGAACCCACCTGAGAGGCATCACCTAGAAATCACTGAAACCAGTACGGAGAGGCAGAAACGCAAGCCAGATGAGAGAGTGTATTTACCTGGAATGGAAGGAGAACCACCACCAGTGGTTCACCAGATGCTACACAAGGCAGTCAGATCCCTCTGGAAGGTGGTACAGTCACTGTATCAGAGATGACAGCTACCCTGTCCAGAGCAGGGGATAAAAGGCAGCAAAAGCATAAAAGTAGCTTTTTTCCCCCCCCTCCTAGAACTTATTTAAGATATGTGACAAGGTGGGATCCCAGGCACCCTCCCACCCTGCCCTCCCAGGTAGCAGTCACTAATGGGTCTTATAGTTGCCACAGCAGAAGCAACTCACTTCTGTCAGTGCTCTCAGAAACTCGGCTGTGATGTCAGACTCCTGCTGAGTGTCATGAAGCCCATGACAGCTCCGCAAGACTGTACCTGCCTGCTGCTACACTGGGGGTATCCATGCGCTGCAGGACTCTGCAATGTTTCCGCACTCTGAAGCTCTGCAGAGGTTGCAAAGCAATTCCAGGAAGCCTTTGAAAGCAACAAAAAACCAGCCTGGCTTCGGCTTCTGCTGTAAATCAAGGATACCAGCACAGACCAGCCTGCAGCTAAACTGATTATGAAGGGAAGCATAAGGCCCCACAAACGTGTAGCTCCCGTGCAACAAATTTTGCCCATCTTCACAAGGAAATCAGTTCCCTAATTTGAGTTTAGATCTGCTCTTTGTCTGTGCTGTGCAAATACACCCCAAAGACAAGCTGTGTTTTGACCCTGTGAAAGCAGAGGCTGTCCACAACCGCAGAAGAGGAGGAAACTGGAGAGAGGCTGAGTTTCCTCCTCTCCTGCAGCAGCTGAGCACAGCATAGGGAACATTTTCTTAATCCAGGGTTTCAATTCTGCTGACACCAAGTAAGGCAGCATTCCCAGCCCTGGAAGTTATTTGGGGTTTGTAGGCCTCTTCACAGCACTTCATTTCAACAGACTTCAGCAGAGCCTGCTGGACTGCCCTAGACAAGCCGTATCCGTGCAAGGGAATCATCTCATCCACTTACCCCAGCATCCTGCTCGTCCAGAGCAAGCCTGTCTGCTGACCATTGCGTCAGGGACTGCCCCTACCGGTTCAGGGCAGGAGGGCAAGCTGCCACATTCAACCGCCGAGGAGGATGGAGGGGCCTTCACCCTTTGCCTTACACAGGCTCTTTCTCTCAGTGACACCTTCACGAAAACGAGTTCTCCACACACCCAGGTGGAAACAAGTGACCCCTGTTCAGCAGCTATTGCACTATTGCAGGTCTGCAGGATCCGTGGCCTCAGACCTAGTCCTTGCACTGAGAAGCTGGGCTAAGGGAGCCGAGATAAGGCGAGCTGCTCCCACATGGAGCAGCGGCAAGTTTTTCCTGCCTCTGGGAAGTTACCGTAAAGATGCAGAAGGGACAGACTCAGACCACAGTATCATTTTCTCCTTTCCGTGCCACTTTTTGTGAAGGGAGATCCCTCCTGCTGAGTCTGGGAACGGGAAGGAAGCAGGGGAGGATGGAGTTGCCTGAAAACAGCCCTGGCTGAGACAAACCTGGGAAAGGCACAGGAAGAGCAGCAGAAGGTGGTGCCACAGAGCAGAACCCCCCTACCACACAGAAGAAACCCACCAAGCCCCATTTCTTCCTCATATGTGGTATTCCCTTATTACATATTTTCACTGACTGATTTGGTCTCCAGAATCCATTTTGCAGCAGTTGGTGAGAAACAATAGCTCTTGTCAGGAGCTTGTAATAGCCAGACTCTTAATTTTCAATTTGTTTCCTTCTTTTCAGACACATCTTGCTTTGTAAAGTTAATGTGTGCACGAAGAGCAATCTGTCTCCAGGACACCTTTCCATGTGGAAATGTCAAATGTATTTCATTTTAGTCTGGGCTCTAGGAATACCGCATTTATTTCTAAATACGGAAACAAAATTGAATTCTTGCCTCCCTGCCACTGAAACACGAGGCAGAACTATCAAAGGAAACACAAAACAGTAAGAAAAAAATGGCAGGTAATGTCTGTTATGGAATGGGATAAAAAAAAAACCAAGTCAGACCATTTGACAGCACACATCACTGCATTATAACCGATGTCCAAAAAGACAACATTAGAAGAAATTGTATCTGTTGACTTGCAGACTGGGAGAGCAGACATGGTACTGGTTTTGTGCTGGTCAGCCTTTGGGATATTTGCACAACCAAATTATGAGCTTTGTCATACAAGTGACAGGGGAAAAAAATCCCATGCTCGAGCTCAGGGGAGTGGGACTGTGAATGAATTTGGGTCACAGGCCCACAGGGTAGGGCGGTGTGGAGTGCCCAAGACCTTACACTCATGTTCAAGCCAGTGGAGCAAACTTAGAGTGGTTGCTGAGCATCCAAAGGACCCCGCTAACGCTCAGTGCCATTTGGGAGGAACCCCAACACAGCCAAGGGATGCTCACCACCTTGCAGAACGTGGCCTCCATGCCTTAGTGGTTGTTGTTTAATAGAAAGTATAAACAGGACAGTGTTGGACTCCAAGTATCTGTAGGTAACTGCAAAAGCAGTTGTGTCCAGGCTGTCAGCACGAGCCTGGCCCTGTTAGGAGGAAGAAAGAGGCATCACAGGCTGCTTTTGGTGACCAGCATTGAAAGAGCTGTTCATAACTCAGTTACCAGAGATGGCATCAGCATGGCAGGACTCTGAACTCTCCCCTCACAATGGAAGGACTAGGGCCTACGATTTCTGCAACAGGAGAGGGGTGGAGGGTTTGCTCAGCCGTTTTTGCCACCCCCGTTTTGTGGAGTTGTTAGATGCTGTCTTCATTGCCATCAAACTGACTTTTACACAGTTCCCAATCTTGCTCTTTCTCAAAGCAATAAAAAAGCCAGCAAGTGCAAAGACAGAGTCTGACATAGAGACTTAAAGCCCAAACTTTTGGATGAGGTCCCTGGTTCATCTCCTTCCTTTTTACCATCCCTGCAGTTTGCCCAGCATGACAAGCCACAAGAGAAGCGCCCCACCTTCTCCTGGCGAAGCGAGTATTTCAGAAGCTGAAATACCATGGGCCAAAAAGCAGCCTGAGAAGCTGAGCCCTCAGGCCTGGATCTCCTACCTCAGGGCTACCATCCTCAGTCTCCACTTGCAGCAGGGCGAGAGCATGCAAACCAGGCTGGGTGACGTGTGGTAGGAGAGCAGGCAGGATGATGCCCAAGCTCTGTGCCACGTTACCGACAGCCACATTCAGCACCGGACTCTATATTAAAAGCCTGTAGCAGGCATGCTACAGCACCTTGGATCTCAGGCGTCCAGCAAAAACCACCATGCCAGTACCCTCACCATGGCTACCTGCAAAGACCATATTGCAGCTATATAGATGGAAACTGAGAAAACAGTGAAGCACTCTTCTTACAGCCACCTGAAAAATTGCTCTTATACTGAAATCTAAGCACAGCCAATGTGCCTTGGCTTGTGCCCTGTGAGATTGGCTGAAACCCTACCACCTTCCCACAGTAATGTCCCCAGAGCTGGGAGGGGCTCCTGCTTGGGGCAGGTTTCTCTGCACAGAATCTCAGCTGTCACAAATTGTGCTCCTGCCACTACATGGTCTAAATATTTCCCTTTCCACTGCATGTACTTCA
This sequence comes from Vanellus vanellus, assembly GCF_965231255.1. Taxonomy (NCBI): domain Eukaryota; kingdom Metazoa; phylum Chordata; class Aves; order Charadriiformes; family Charadriidae; genus Vanellus; species Vanellus vanellus. Next base: position 191,547,784 of record NC_138905.1, read on the forward strand.
GTATGCTGCTTTATAAAGCAAGCACTCTGCTGTCTGTTCCAAGTTCATTTATACAGGTTCTGTTTGTGTGATATCCAGGTTGTTATCTGTATCACAGTTATACAAACAGTTTCTTAAAGGAATTTAAACACGTGGAAGATGTTTGCCATTTATCCCAGCCACTTCTGAAAGGTGTATTTTTATCTTCTCCTGAGCCATAGTTTGTAACATAAAATCCTGCCTTGACATTTTGATGTCTAGGACACCACTGAGTGTTTGTTGGCAACTAAAAAGTTAATTTGTGTTAATTAACATGGCAGATTCAAAGCACAGTAGCAATTCCTCAATAAATTCTTGTGCTCCTGTCATATATGCAAAGATGTGTGTATGCAAATGCAAGTATCTGAAGGAACCTTAGACAGCACTGCAGATTAAATTAATAATATGGGTATAAAAAGCAGTCGGTTAATATGGCTCAGTGAAACAATGGTTCATTACTCAGCTGCTGAATATATGCATTCTGGGCATCTAAACTGGCAGCTGCTCCAGATCACAAGTGCATGGGCATGGACACAGGATTAGCCTCTCACCCCGCAATCTTTCATAGCCTTGGCATGACCCCGAAATGATTGCCTTTCTGATACCAGAGCAACACCATGTCTTTACTGTGTCTAAAGACACCCTCGCTATATAGCAATGTCTATCCTCTACTGCTTCCAACAGAGATACAAACTAGACACAGGGATGGCTTCACAGGAAAGCAGACACGTCTGAGGTTGTCATGGGGCAAAATTAGACCACTTAAAGAACCACCGCCAAAGATATCAGCAAAGGCGATTTTATTGAAGGAAGGTGTTGTGAAAGTCAGACTTAAAGTTCAGTGGCAACATTCACTCTATTACTTACTGTAGAGGATATAATAATGATTCAAACTTACCAATACAAAATCTTAGTGCATGGTAATACAAAGTAATATGCGATATCAGTCACTTACCAAAGATCTGCAATTGTAAGGGGTCTCAGCCTCGAGGAATAACCTTGAGAGGTGTCCCAGCTCAAGGGGAGATCGCCGTGCAGCCAGCTGCTTAGCAGGGAGAGCTCAAAGAAGGGCTCACTCAGGCTTTCATATTTATGGAATAAAGTAGTTGGCACGTCATCAAATTACCTGCAATGGAAAAGGTAAGCATGAGACTCCTTGTACCCACATCTTTCTTTGTTCCTTGATAAATGAGTCTTGAAAGAACCACCTGCTATTCACATGTTAATTACATGGTCAGTGTTCCAGTTTCCAAGCCCATATGCATCAATGCTCACCATATCACCCTGTTCCTGTGAGTGTTTTCAGAGAACAGGTTGGAACTAAAGAAGTTTTTGGCCTAGCTATAGCCCAGGCCTTTTTCCATAGCCCAGGCCTTTGCTTCCTTTGGAGACAACCAAACTGCCACTAGTTTGGTCAAAGAGGCAAGCACATCCATCACAGAGGTGAAACGTGGCAGCTGCAGAGAACAGAGCACCAGCAAACTCAGCTCTAAATCTGGAGCGTCAGAGCTCCCTGGTTTACATCTCATCAGGGCACTGAGCAGTAGCTGAGCTGATGTGCAACAGATGCCTCTGTCCCTAGGTGAGGACCGATCCTCCTACAGATACACACAACCCCTTCTTAATGCAATGCACTAGAAGGAAGAAATTGCCATCTTGCTTATAAATTGACTTATTTTCCGCTCTTAATTGTTTTAGCTAATGTAATTAATTTCTGCTTGTTTGCTTGCTTTATGTCATTTCAATTATTAGATTAACAGATATTTTTTCATACTTAACAGACTGGTGAGGCTGAAGGATGTTATCTGGTTTTGCCTGACAGCAGCACAAAAGCTTTCTTCTAATAAGTTGTCAAAAAACATATCACCAGCAGAAACTCCTTAAACATGGCTTGCAAAGATAAAAAGAAAAGCTTATTGTATCTGCTATTTGTTTGTACCATGCAAATATCTCCTACATGAACTGATGGGCCTAGTTGTTACAATGATGTTTAACAGCTCACTTATCAAACTAAAAGGAGGGTTCTTTCGTTTTTTTTTAAGCCAGAAGGTAAATCAAGGGTCAGAGTGAAACTATTAGAGATGAATAAAGATCCAAAACCCCAGGAAATAAGCACAGTAAGCTCTTCTTACTAGTTTTGAAACAGATGATCAGCTTCACTCTATATCATTATATTCCAGCTAAGACTTTGGGGTAGGTGTAAAGTCATCTGCATTAAGGTGAATGGTAGTACAGGAAACCATGTTTCAGGATCTAAAAATTTGCAGTGCACAGATGCAGAAAGACGCTGCAAAGCAAATAACTGCGATGCAGGAATAAGTTTTCTCAGCAAATCAATGCCAAAAGAGGTGGTGATAAGGAATGAGATTCTCAGTCCACACATACCATCAACATGAGGGTGTAAAAAATGTACTGACGGCAATACAAGAAGAACCAGAAAAGCCCAGCAAAACAGCTCAGTAAATTCTGTTTAAACGCTGTTTATTGGACGGCTATTGAATTATCAAGAGGATAAAATCCTTAAGCTCATCAGCCAAGACAATCAGTTTCATAGCACTGATGGTATCACAGGGTACCTTCACAAATGGAAACATATCAGAGGTTTGAGAAGGCAAACGACAAGACAATTTGACATGACAGCTTCCAAAGGACATTTCGGCAAAGCAAACTTTAGGAATGACCTTTCTCCCATCTACCAGATCAAAACATAATACATCAGAGATGAGAGCCTTCCGGTGCACTTAAAAAGAGAAATCCTAGCAAATGGGTCTGCTAAGTAAAGAAAAAAAAAAAAGGGGGGGGGGGGGGGGGAGAGGGCTGTTAAGTAATCAAACACTTGAATGGATTGGGTTTTTAAGACACAGATGCTGGAACAAACTGCAGCTGTTGAGAGAAGCAGGATGTTTTTCCAGCAGGTCTTATTCAAGCAGAAAAGGCCCATCCAGAAATTCTTGCCGACCTGTAAAGAGACATACTCAAAATGGCAGCTCAGAGGCTAACATGCTGGTTAACTGGAAAGGCTGAATTGCCTTGAATTATATATAAAAGGGACAGGGAGGCTAAGAACCCCTTTTTCTCATTATGTTCCTCTACCAACCTCTTCTCCGCTGACATCTTGCCAAAAGAAGCACACCTAGTCCCTGAGCTGGGATGCTTTCTGCATTAGGGTTGGTGCCACTCCCTTTTTGACAGATTTTCAGGAATGACATGGCCTCTCCTGGTCTTGGAGTACATGAGCACGCTCCTCATGCTCTACAGAGATGCTGTCATCAGCTGCCCTCTAGCTTTAAGCTGCAGCTTTTGGTGGGAAGCAAACAGGAGCAGCAAATCCTTTAGTCCCAGTCCACTGAGAGCTTTCAAGTTAAAGATCAGAATTAGACAAAAAAATCAGCACAGGATGGGACATATCTATAAATTTTGCTGCCCCCTCTCTTATGGGGAAGACTCCTGTGCAATGAGGTAACTGCAACTTAAAGGTGACCGTTGCTGTGAACTTCATTTACACTTACTTTGGGCTTGCTGACTCCTGAAAATCCCACCTCCGTGCCCAGCTGTGAATGGAAGCACTTCGGCACACAAGTAAAAAAATGAAGGCAGTCTGAATCAACAAGTTACTGATGAGAGAAGCTGATTCTCCAACACAGTGGAGAAAAAAAAAAAAAAAATTAACAGAGCAGGGAGACTTCTTGCAAATATGGGTTTGGTTTTGGGATACCAGGAGATGATCCTACCAAAAGGTGTTACTCAATACATTTAGCTTGCCGCAGGTCTGTTTTAATACAAAGTGTCTCTCCTCTGTTTTCAGTAGTGGTCCAGACAGATTTGGGAGATTGGTAAGTGAAAATGCACATGTCATTTTGTAGCCTTTCATAAAGACAGGGTCTAGAAAGGAATTTTTCTGAATGGGAAAAAAGTTCATCTTAGATAGTGATGCAACAAGCAGCAACTTGCACAGCAAAGGAATCTGGTTTAGGCCATACAGGAAACAAAAGGATCCTCAAAAAGAAACAATTCATAAGTTAATTCATGCTCTCATCTAGTTTCTAGACTTATACTGATCTTATTCAAGACTCACAAAAGATTCTGTATTGTTTCAGGTCACGTATTCAGGAATCCTTTTAGTCATTAGTCCTTTTAGTCTAGATGGTCTAGGACTCATTTCTGAAACTCTTCAAGATGGGATTTTACAGTCATTGGCTCTGAATAATTATTTTGGTTTTTTTATACATGACAGCACTCTATGGATTTATCTCTGAAAATTTAGCCACAGAGAAGCTTTTACATATCCTGATATTTAGAAAAAGTGGCAGAGACATTAAACACTCAACCACAAAGGCTCTGGTCAAAACGCTTATAGGTAGATGCCTTGGTTTATACAGACCATGAAGCCCAGCCGAGCTTATTAATGAAGGCTGATCCCTCTAGACGCCTATGGTAAAAGCTGAATAAACTGCCAGAGCACAAACCCTGAATCCCTCATAACACCAAAAAGTAAAGCATAGTAGCAGAGGCTCTGGTTCTTGCTCCAGCTGCACCATTTTCAGCTGAGCCGCCTGTTATGGAAAATAACTTTCTGGGACCCCCTTCCAGTCTGGCTGACCCGCTAGGCAAGTAGCTGTAATCTCCTGCAAGGGTAAACACCACTGAACTCTAAAACTATATTCTTGGCCACTACATGAGACAGCCAAAATTGTTTCCCAGTTAACCACAGTTGTTAGAGAGCCCACACAACCCAAACATCACAGTTTTACAGCAGTTCCTAGCAGTGGGGAGATAAGGCAGCAGACAAATAGTTAATTTGGCATAGGCATGAAGTGGTATTTCAGTCTTGGGCTTCTTTCTGCTTCTCTTACACTTCCATAGCAGTACACAAATATTGAGTTATTTACACAGGGTAAAATACCACATACAGTTAAACCGCATCCGAGTCAAGTACAAAGAAATTAAAATATATAAAACATGGCACTTGCATAAATAACCATAACTTTCAGGGGAAGATGACCTTCATGAGCATTCTTTTGCTGCAATGTTTCCCTGGCAAGTAATCCCAACTTTGGGGCCAGCACTTCTAAGACAGGGTGATACTGCCTCTCCATTGAGGCCCAGCTACTTCAGGAGTACCATCGAACACACCTTGATTTAACATTCCTGGAAATGTCACAAGGGCAACTTCAGCTGCATTGTCAAATCTTCCTCTGAACAGTCATTATTTTTAATAAAGTTCCCAGGGACATAAAAAACCTTCCGCCCTTGAATCCCACACACATTGCTTCACCAGAATAAAAGGAGGAAAAAAACAAGTAGCAACCTAATTAGGGGATGTTAACACCACCTCAGCTATGCAGCAGATTTGCCTGCTAGTATCTTGTCTGTTCTTCATTTCTCTACAGCCTTGTCAAGAGATTTGACCCACTAAAATAAGGCAAAAATTCTGAGTGTCCTTCTGTGGGCACTGGGTTCCTTCTGAAAGCCTGCTCTTGGAGAATTATTTCCTGGAAAGGATTTGGGCATTTATTTTTATTGACTGCAACATACAGCTGATTCTCCTCCTCTTTTTCTTCACTCCAGACTCCATCCACAGCCCTCCTGGGACCGTAAGACTTTGCATACTTTCAGCTGATACCTCAACCACTTTCAGGGATGTATTGCATTTCTTCCACAAACCATTAATTGTTCTTTATAAATGTACACAGTTTTGGGATGAAGTAACTCCCTTGTGTTAAGGTTCAAAATCTTGAAGCTATTGCATACTACAGCCCTTTTGTAATCAGTAAGAGTTATCCAGTTAATTATAAGTCATTCTCTTCATAGAAGAAAAGATATTAAATATGAAGTATGGGTATATTCTAATTTAACATCCCTTAACCTGTCAGCCCAGGAACAGAGGCAGTCAAATCCCATCAAACTAGCTCATCTTTCAGGAGCCCAATGCCTCGATAGCCAAGAAGTAAATATATCCTTAATTATTGACGCAAATTGGTTAAAAGATTGTTAAAAGATACCAAAAAACCCACAAAAAAAAAAAAAAAAAACAAACATGAAGAACAAAACAAAAAAGCCCAGTAACAAAACAGAAAAACCCAACAAAAAACCCCAACCCTTTTCTGCTCTCTTCCAACTTTTGTCTCACTATGGCCTTAGACAGTCAAAGCAGCAACCCCAGAGCCAGTATTCCAGAGTCTGAACGTCGCCTCATACACAATGAAGAGTTTTGGCATCTCTAGCCATCAGCTAGCCACAGCAGCCACAAAACATACATTAAAAGATGAAAAAAGATCCATTTTCATAGCTTGCTTTATACAAACAAAGCTTTGCTCATTTTCCTACACAGGTGCAATCATAACATAACAAACCCACACTGGAAAGACACAGTTTCTACCAACACCACAGCACCTGGGGAAGCTCTGCTCATGCCCCAGAGGAAGCAAGCGGTGTGGGCATCAGGATGGATTTTACCAGTGTAACACCTCACTTGAAGAATGGTTGTGCCGCAGCAATAACAGAAGAGAACACCATTTTTCACACACTTAACAAAGGCAGTTAAACCGGCAAAAGGCGTGGAGATGATCTCCACAGAAACCCCCACACTACAAGCCCCCTGTCTGGCAAACCGGCTGCAGAAGCAACTTTGGTGCCGGGGAGCGGACACTGGCCCAGCCCTGGGGTCCCAGCCAGGGTGCCTCTCGGGGCCCTTTTATTGCCCGCGGGCTTGGGTTTTCCCCGGGAGGCCACCCAGGGCCAGGCCGGGGACGAGGGCCCGGGCCGTGTCCGCGGTGCAGGGGGCGGACGCTCCCCCCGTCGCCGCACCCCGGCGGGCAGGAATCAGCACGACAGCCACTGCTGAAGCCCCCCCCGGCCGAGGGGTGAAACCCCACTGCAGAGAGCGGGGCGGTGGAGTGCATTTCAACGTTAAAATCCCGCCACAGAAGACGGAAGCTGCCTCTCACCGGGAGCCGCCGCGCCTCAGGCACCCCTTCCTGACAGGCCCCACCCTCCCCTTCCATTCCCGCCTCTCTATTGGCCGAGGCGCCCGCCCGTCAGTAGCGGTTGCCATGCGGACGCCCTCGCCGCGGCGACGCCCTTGAGGGAGGAGCGGGGTGGCCATGAGGGCGGGGCGGGGGGCACCGGGCGGCACTGGCAGCCGCTCTGGCACCGGTACCGGCACCCATGCACGGCGCAGAGGAGGCGGTGGCGGCGGGGGGGCCGAGGGTGAGCGCGGCGAGCACGCAGACCGACAGCATGGCCGGTGAGCGCCGCCCCCTGCCCGCCGTGCAGGGGCCTGGCTGCGGGGAGGGAGCCAGGCCGGGCCGGGCCGGGCCGGGGCCTTCCCCGGCTGTGAGGGAGCGGCGGCTCCGCGGGGGTTAACGGCTGGCGGGAAAGGGAAGTGGGTGTGCTGACAGGACTTTCGCGGGTCTCTTTTCGCCCACCGGGTGCTTCGAGGTGTTTAACGAAATGCCCGGACCCGTCCGGTTTGTCCTCTCCTCCGGGCGCCTGTAGGGCTTTTCCCTCCCCCGGGGCTGTTCAGAGAGCTCCCGCCTTCCCCCTCCTCAGCTGCTGTCTCAAAGAGTGCTCCTGCCCCTGACAGACCGTGCAATAAAGTATTCCCTCGCCCCCCCCCCCCCCCCCCGCGCCATGCCCCCCGCTTGCCTGCACTCTTATTCATAAGGCCTTTTGGTAACATCTGCTTGTATTTTGCATTTCCTCCACCGTCAAAATGATTTCTTTTTCCAGTTCTGTACCATATATATTTAACATGCATACAATGTAATGTGTATAAAAATGCATGCCTTCTGAAGGGTGTTCTTAGCAACCCCTATAGCAGGGCCCATGTACAAATTTAGTAGATGGCAACTTTCTCACAAGGCTGGGGATGCCCAGGTGAAACAGGTTTTGAGAAATGTCATATATCCCATTGCTGCAGTCCCAGGGGACATACAGATCGCCCATGGGCTCTAGAAATAGCTCTCAGACAGAAGACCATGACAGGGCTGACAGGTCTCCTTGATGGGTAAATGGGGTTTGCTTCTTCCTAGTTTTATGAAAATCCTGCTTCCAAGCAAAGAAGACGAACTCTGAAAATGGTTTCTAGTTTCCTTATCCCGGACAGGAGAGTGATATCACTGATTTCCTCTTGATGGTGTCAAAGCACAGTGTTGGTTTCGTACTTGCAAGATGACTTCTTACAAGCTTGTCAGACTTTGAACTAGGGACTCCTGCATTGCAACCGTGGCATAATCCTGCATCTGAGCCATGTCCATGTGGGCAGTGCTCTCCTCGTTTTTGCTTGCAGGTGCAGGAGCAGCAGGGTTTTCCACACTGGCCTTCACAGCACTCTTTCCCTGGAGCATGCTTTCTCTCACTGGAGCAAGATCCCTAACCTGGAGGAATAAAATTGTACCTTTGTGTGAAGCGGGGAAGCTGTGAGGACTTGATGCACATGAAAAGAGCGCTCCTTTCATATATGGTTTTGCTCCCGATAGCAAAGTGCCTGATTCTTTTTCATTCCTAATCTTCTGTAGTTGCTTTAAATTCTGTAAGGTATCTTTCCAGGCTACTTTAATCACTATTTTCTTCACTGTGTTGAAGTTAAGGGAACATTTAACTACCTAAGTGAATAAAGATGCAGATACATAGATAGGATAACTGTGACCACAGGTCTTTCCCTTTTCATCATAATATTCTGCTTCTCATTATAAATCATGTCAATTCACAACAGGGCTGTGAACCAGTACATTCTTCAGTTTGTTTCCCATGTGTTTGACAGGTGACACTCAGATTAGGTCCAGAAAAACAAACTTGTTTCCATTTTAAATCTACTCTGGATGCCAAATTGTAATCCATTTTAGAAAACATGACAGTGTACATGTGAGTTGGTATAAATTGCACTGTTTGTTTTAGCTTGCCATTTGGGAACCATACATGTTGGGAGCTGGGGTTGTTTCATCTGGGGAAAAGGAGGCTGAGGGGAGATCTTATTGCTCTCTGGAGCTACCTGAAAGGAGGTTGTAGCAAGATGGGGGTCGATCTCTTCTCCCAAGTAACAAGTGATAGGACAAGAGGAAATGGCCTCAAGTTACGCCAGAGGAGGTTTAGATTGGATATTAGGAAAAATTTCTTCAGCAAAAGGGTTATCAAACACTGGAACAGGCTGCCCAGGGAAGTGGTGGAACCACCATCCCAGGACGTATTTAAAAGACAGGTAGCCGTGGTGCTTAGGGACATGGTTTAGTGGTGGTTTTGGCAGTGTTAGGTTGATGGTTAGACTCAATGATCTCAAAGATCCCTTCCAACCTAGATTTGTTTATTTGTTTCTATGATTCTATGTGTGTGCTACAACTGGGGTGAACAGGAGCTGAAATGAGAATGAACTCAAATGCCCATTTAAGAAAACAAATTCTACTTGTTTAGATGTGGCTTGTAGACTTTTACACTTTGTTTTTAGTACAAGTGATAACAAACCTTCATGTGTACTACATGTGCCACGTACATTTCTAGCACACGTGTCTAATTGTGCTAACCAGGTACGCCTTGCAGTGCTTATGCACAGTGGGACAGCATAGCTGTCCAGCCTAAGGAGTAGTGGCATCAGATGGTGCTGCTGAGAGATCTATAGCTCTTTTCCAATATCACACTTCAGTGTGAAAAAAGCTGCTAAAATACTTTCTGAAAATGGTATTCCAGTCATGGATTGCATATATTTATCTGCTGTCGTAATTGTTTGGGTTCACAGACATGTCATTAACCCTCTCCCCCTCCAAAGCAATCTTAGTATCTGATTATATCTCTTCCAAGCTGCTGGAATTACTTAAAGAAATGTTTTTTTTTTTTTTCTGTTCTATTCTTGCCTCTGCCTTTTTTTTCCTTTGCAAAAACTTTAACGTTTGCAGAAAGGGATAAAAACAGAAATAATGCTATTGTCAGACAGCACACCTGAGACTTGTGGAGGAATATGTGTTCATTTCAGCACTCTGTAAGCACCCCTGAAATAGGGACTGGAGCTTTTTCAAAGACTTAATTAATTTCTTGCCAAATGTCAGGCAAGACAGCTTTACATCTGGAATGGTGCAAGTGTTAGTGAGCAGTGTAGTACTTCCTCCTTTTTCATTTGCGGGACACTCAGTAATGCTGAACGCTGGCCTTCACAGGACAAGGTCCAGATTTTGAGTAAAAGCACAACAGCGCAGAAGGTAAGGTGGTGGTCCGAGAAGGGAGTCCTTGCTACCTCTTTGGATATTTAGTCAGAAGTGACAGGTTTAAATTTGTGTAAAATTCTAACCAAAATTTAAGCAGATTGAAAAAATCCGGAAGTGGGTTTCTCCAGAACTGATGTAACTGAAAGGTTTCACGATGGCTCATCCACTTTTGCTGCAGGTGTCAGTGTGAGATCATGATGTGTTCCTAGATATTTTTTGGTCTCTTCTGTGGTGATTCTGAAGCTGAATCACAAGCTATGTCTCAAATTTCTGTGAGCATCTGTGAATCATTTGAGCACGTTAAGTTATGTGGGATCTGATCTGTGATTTCTGCTCTTCACCTCTGAGTAGAATTAACTCACTGAATTTCAGTGGAAGTTTCACCACTTTCTCTTGTCACACAAATCTGATCTCTGCATCCAGATGCCAGCATTCCGAGTTGACAACTACTGCCCTGAAGAGGACAGTGTGGATTTAGCTGCTGTAATAGCAGAAGTGGTTGATGAACCAGGTTCTGTAGCAGCTGTGGTGTAGAGGACGTGGAAAATGCTGTTCAACATGCTGTTCTTTATAAATATTTTTTAATAAATATTTCTTTTTTTTTTTTCTTCTAATGACAGGTCAAATGCCAAGACTTTCTAAGGTCAATCTTTTTACTTTGTTCAGTCTCTGGATGGAGCTCTTTCCCTCGTCTGAGCAACAGAAAAAATCCCAGGTAAAATGTCTATGTTTAATGTTAATTGGTCTTTCTGAACAGATGCTAATAGCTCCTGCCATGAATTTAACCTAACTGCTCTATACATAACACATAGTCCAGAGGGGAAAAAACCAAAAAATACCGAGAAACATTTTTCAAACAATTCTTAGAAGTAGAAAAAAATCCACTGGTGGGAGAAAAATAGCAAAATGGTTAAATAGCATGCTATCTCTGAAAAACTTTGAAAAGCAAAGTATGCCCCTGCCAGATGAAGCAAACAGTAAAAAATGCTGGTGAGTATTTTGAAGAGCATAACAAAAGAGGCATGGTGTTTACCGTGCACTTCTTAGTATATACTATTATAACTTTGAAATCAGTGTAGTTGATTGTGTAGAGATATTCTTTAAAGTGTTGATGTTCATGATTGTGGAAGAGTTCACTTATACAGTGGAGGTGCACAGAACTACTTGAAATGTTTGCTGATCAAGAACTTGTAGATAACTACTCTTAGCGACAATGAAAAGAAACCATCCTTGAGAATGGATCTTCTAAATAGCTGCCAGTTACACTTCAAAGTAGAGGGACATTTTCAGAGTGTCCTGGAACTGTGTTTCCTTTTGTGATCAGAGTTCTAATTACTACTTTGTGCAGAGTATACACATGTGCTAAGAGCCATAGCACATGTATCAATCAGGACAAGATTGCAATTGAAAGATGGCAATATAATTTGAGTGACAATTAGGCCTAATTTTCAGAGCTTGGCATGTCCCAGACTAGATCCAGAAGAGGGATAGATGAGCACCATGCAGACTTCAAAAGCAGTTTGAGATTTAGTAATTCAGTTAGGAATGTCACTTGCATTACATGGTAGGGCTTTAGTACAGCCTCATTTCTGTAACCTCAAAGAAATTAAATATTTTAGAGATCTAAGGCAACAGTGTTCTGGTGGCAGCTGGATTGCATAATGAGATCTGTTTCACTACCTTCATCAAACTAGACTGTATCCAGTCTCCTCACAATACAGGGGAATCCAGATGTAAGAGCTCGTCTGGGGTATGCGGTTTTTCCATGAAGATTCTTTACAACCAGGATTCATTTCTATAAATGGAGAGACAGAAATAAAGTTAGAGAAACTATTGGCTCCCAGGATGGTGAAGATTAAGATAGAAATTAAATTCAAGAGCATTTCCAGATGCTGGATGATTCAGAGGGCTTTTCAGCTATAATTGACAGAATTTTCCATGCTCCTTCTGAGTGGTGTTATGGGCAAAGCAATGACCAGAAAAATCAGGAATTTGTGACAAGTCCCTATTGGAAGTTTGACAGGGGCACAGGACTCTGATATTAACAGGCACATGGAGAAACCACAAAAAAAAATTCTGCTTAGGGGGAGTGTAACAGCAGTTGTTTAATGAGTCATATCACAATTTGTACTGAAGAGCTATATGCTCTGATCCTGGCTGATTAGTGTTACCTAAGGAAGAACTGTAACATCTCTATGGACTTGATGTTGAAAAAAGTAAAATAATAATAACAACAACAACAATAATAATAACAATGCATTTTTCTGTAGGTAAAGAAGAGTGGTCTAGTTGTGGTGAAAAACATGAAGATTATCGGTCTTCATTGTTCCAGTACAGACTTGCATGCCGGCCAGATTGCACTCATTAAACACGGGTCAAGACTTAAAAACTGTGATCTTTATTTTTCCAGAAAACCATGTTCAACTTGTTTAAAAATGATTGTAAACGGTAAGCAATGACTGTAGTAGAGTAGAAGTAAACGTTATGCTTGTGATTGGTGGTATCAGAAAGCCTGTTTTCTCTTTGGACTGTCCCAGTTGCCAATCCCTAATTTGTGTAGTCTGCACTGGTATTTTCCACAAGGCTGAAAACAGTATTGAATGTACAGCTCCGGGAGCTGATGATCAAGAAACTACGGTTTGCTACTGAGACCCTGTTTCTCTGTGCAACTATTATTATTGGTGGTGCTTGTCTCTCGGTTGGCATGCACAGCTGAGATTCTGACATGCCTGTGCACTTTGCCAGAGCAACCCTGAGCCTGATGACTAGGCCTAGATTACTACATTTTTCCTTGCCCTCCCATTGCCTGTCAGTGGCAGCAGAGGAAGGGTGTTCTTTATGCATAAATCACAGGGAGTACTTTACGGTTTCCTTTTCCCAAGTGAGGTGAAGGCAAGTCAAATTATTCACTTCCCAAAATGGGATCTGCTGGTACAGCCCTTCTGCAAGTGTTGGTTTCTAATCTCAGCAGCAGGTTCTATTAGTGCTAACTTTTTTTGTGTGGTGTTAATGTATCTGTTGTAGGTAAGATGCAAAATTAGGCTGCCACAAAGATCTTGGAACTTAGGAAATTCCAATTTTTGTCTATAGTGTGATTATCAAGTCTGATGAGCTCTTGACACTCGTATATGCTAGCATTTTTGTTGTCCAGATGCCACTGAAACAGCATTCATGGCCCTAAAGGAGTAAAAACAGAGTTAGGCAATAGTGTGTTGAAAATGGGGTTTATGTTCCACTGTGCCTGCATGGTTCCTTTTGCTGCATTATTTTCTCTTCCAGCTGGGGTGAACAGGATTTCTTACTGGCCTGCAGATCCTGAAATCAGCTTGCAGAATGAGGCGTCCAATCCCGTGACTACTGATGATGCAAAGCTAGATGCCAAAGCAGTAGAAAGACTGAAGTCAAATAGTCGTGCTCGAGTGTGTGTATTGCTTCAGCCCTTAGTATGCTATATGGTGCAATTTGTTGAGGAAACTTCCACCAAGTTTGATTTTATTCAAAAAATAGCAAAATCTCAGCCTGACTCTAATACTGACTTTTATACTGCATGTAGACAAGAGAGAATAAAAGAGTATGAAGGTTTATTCCTAATTTCAAATGAGGAAACGCACAAGCAAATATTGATGACAATAGGACTGGAGAACCTCTGTGAAAATCCGTACTTCAGCAACCTTAGGCAAAATATGAAAGATCTTGTCTTGGTCTTGGCAACAGTGGCTGCCAGTGTCCCTGTCTTTGGATGCTTTGGATTTTACAACAGTGAATCACGGCGAACAAATGAAACAGACCATCAGGGTTTGCCCCAAGAAATTGCAAGGCACTGCATGATACAAGCCAGATTACTTGCCTACCGGACAGGTGAGTTGTTACAGTAGTGGAGGAAGAACGGGTCTCATGAGTAGAGCGAGTTCCTGATTTCAGTCTCGCTTCTTCCAAATACTTCCTTGAGCAAGCTGCTGAATTCCATTCCTACATCTGTGAAACAGGAGCAGCAGTAGTAGTAAAATCTCCACAGAAGTACATAGTATTGTGTGTTAAAGCACTGGGCTTTCCAAGAGAAAATCAGGGCAGGTATTTCACATACAATGCTAGCAAAGCCTGTCCTGCCAACATGTCCAACACCTATCTGAAAAATAGAATACAATGACATTTAAGTTCTTCAAGCTGCTCTGAAGCTCTTTTTTATGGAGGTTTCACAAGATGTTTCTGTTATCAGATAAGTGCCAATATTTTAAGCATATTACTTACACTTCTTCAGAAAAGAGCAGTGAAATAATATCCTTCCAGTATGGCATTAAGTACAATTATATTAAATTCCTAGTTCCAATCTTATTAGTGAAACTGATTATATATCTAATGGGGGTTTTCTTTGCAAAAGATGCTGGAGTTTTGCCATCTCACATCAGCGAACCTGTCTGCATATATTCTTGGCACACATTTTCTTATCTAATATATGTATTGGTTGCTTCTTAGCATTTGTGAACAAATGTACGTAGCAAAGTCTTAGAGTGGCTGGCCTTGCAGTTAAAGCACACTCAGCTTTTGCAGTAAGCTCGTATGACTTTGAAGCTCTTAATCTTTCTGCATTTCTTTTCTCCTATCCATGAAGCGACAATGAATGTTATTCCTTACTCTAGGAGGTCATATGTTAATGTACAGGTAACTCAGAAGTGCTTTATTTGTTATTTACTGCTAAAATTTTATGTATTTTAGAGGATCATAAAACGGGAGTTGGAGCTATTATTTGGGCAGAAGAAAAATCAGTAAGTATTGAAAAAGTTACTTTTTCTTGCACTCACAATTCATATACTTGTATCTGCTTTGAGCTTGTTATTTTGCTTTAAGTTTATACACGTGTTTTTCATACACACACTGTAGAAAGCTTGCACTTCTCATTCTTTAGTAACTAAGTTAATGGCTAGTTCATTGTTATGCTATCAAGATGAAGGGGAAGTATAAATGAGTTTAGTAACTACCACAGTGTCTCTGCCTAGCATTTTGGTGTACTTACTTCCCTAGTCATTGTTGGTTATTCCAGGTGTCCTGGCTACAAAGTTTTGCCAGAGCTGCCGGTCAGGCAGCACGTGCCTATTCTGCATGGTCCCTCTTTGCAGCTATTTTTTGGAAAGGTCTCAGTGCAATCATAACCTGACAATCTCTTGAGGATTTTTGTTGCAGTTGAAATGCTGTACTGGCTTTAGCACATTCCTTTTTGGATCAAAGTGATATTTTTCTGCAAATACTGTTACTGTGCTTTTTTCCCATCCAAACATAAAGTTTCTATTTCTTTACGTCTCTGATTATGCATGTTAACGATCCCAGGAAGCCTCATTCTTCATGCAGCTGCAACTTACTCTTAATTTGGTTTTAGCACTTCAGTGCTGCTTATTGCTGTTTTGCTTCTTGTTCTGATTTCAATCACGGATTGCTACTTGGTCGGTCCACTGGTCACCAGGTCTGTTGAGAGACAAGGGAAACACAGTCTCTGGCACATCAGGGACTAACTCCATCTGTCTTTAATTTTGTGCATTGCAAAAAGGCTTAAGGCCTAAATCCTTCAGGCTTTTTGTTCCTGCTATCAGTATCACTTGCTAAAAGGAAGACCTCTAAAGCCTGGTGTGGTGTGTTGTCTGCAGCGTTACAGTTTGCCCGTGCGGCTCCTACGGAACATAGTGGAAAAACTCCATACAGACATGGAGCAGTTAGAAAAAGCTGAGTTCTCTTTTAACTGCTGTAACTTGGCATGAACTGATAATGTGAAAGCATACATTGCACAACACTTTGACTTAGTACTCAGTTTAAATGTCTCCAAATTTGATGCTTTGCTTACTGTTGCAGAGAAGCTGTGATGGAACAGGAGCAATGTATTTCGTAGGCTGTGGTTACAATGCCTTTCCTGTTGGATCTGAATATGCTGATTTTCCACACATGGACGATAAACAAAAAGATCGGGAAATCAGAAAGTTCAGATACATTATACATGCAGAGCAGAATGCCTTGACGTTCAGGTAATGGGTTTATTTTTACGACAGAAAAGAATGAGATGGTTCAGAAACAATTCCATGACAAATGCATGATGTCACTGTGATGGAAATGTGGATTGCAATCATGGTCTTGTTTATGCATATGATGCAGAAATTGGATGTGCATGGACGCAGTCAGCACCACCTTTCGTTTCTTCCGACTTCTTAAGTGAGCTTGGCTTTTAAAGGTTATTCACCCTGCTGCATGGCAGCTGTCCTTCAGATGCAAGCCACTGCCTCTGCTTCCTGCTAGGACCATGCTATAACCTGAAATATGGAAGTGTGGCAGTTGTTGAGGCTTTCAGCAATGATATGTGTGGAGAGGTGGGATGGGTGTTTTGTGCACAGGTAGTAAAACTAAACCAGGTAACGTTGTGTACTTGTGCACTTGATTAGGAACAAGTGGCTTCTGAGAGTAGATAACACAACACTTTGCTTCCTCTTGAGGTATCAAGTTTGTCACCTTTCAAAAGTAGCAAGATATAAACTCTGAAATTCTGTTTTCTGACTGGTTGTAGGTGTCGAGAAATAAAGCCAGATGAGAGAAGCATGATATTTGTGACGAAATGTCCATGTGATGAATGTGTCCCTTTAATCAAAGGGGCTGGTATCAAGCAGATCTATGCTGGAGATCTTGATGCAGGAAAAAAGAAAGCAGACATATCCTATATGAAGTTTGGTGAACTTGAAGGTGTAAGCAAATTTACAGTAAGTGTCTAAACGTACTATATTCTAAAACCTCAGCAGCACTGGGGGGAGGATGGAGTGAGCAGTCATCTGTAGCCAACATAGAGGAGTGTTTTCCTGTGCTATTTAGTCAAGTGAGTGGAATTGAGGAGTTGCTCTGTCACGACACTGGAGATATGCCAGGTGGTAGAGGCAAGTGTGTCACTTTTCTGTAATTTCCTTGCAGATTTCCCTATAACTCGTTGCTGTTGTTTGATGTGGTCTCTTCACACTCTGATGTGGTCTCTTCTCACTTCTCTCCAAGCCTCCCTATCACAGCACGGCAACTGATGTGGGAGATCACTGTGTGACTTTGTAGGCCTTTTTCCAGCAGCACCTGAAAGAGCTGTGGTGGGTTTTGAAGGTGGCCAAGTGCACCTGCACTCAGGGGGCTCACCGTGACAAAATGCAGCGCTGTCAGTTTGAGCAGGCTTGTTTCCCCTTCTCAAGGAAGTAAATGGCCACGTATCCCTTAATAGCTTTTTATCCTCGAAGCACGTGTGTGTTGTAGGGGGAGCCCTTGATTTCCCACTTAACCCCTAGTCACATCTTACAGTGAAGGACTGTAGGGCACTTTTTCTTTTTGTCCTTTTGCTCTTTCTTTTGTATTCTGGAATAAGTAAACTTTTTCTTCTTCTTTTACCAGTGGCAACTAAATCCATTGCATAACAATGCCCTTGAATTCCATGACCCCACAGCCAGGGAAAGTAAGTATTTTTTCATTAATTCATTTTATGACCAAAGTCAATAAGTGAGATCACTTTTTAAACAAACCTGAATGCCTCTGGGATTGATTAGTCTTAATTAATCTTGATTTCGATTAGTTAAATTTTGCTATGAAAACTTCTCTGAGCTTTTTGAGTAGATCAGCTATTGGTAAGTTGAAAACAAGCTTGTTTTTACAAATACTTGGCATTGGCATACACGTTACAAAATCTAGTAATGCTATTATCAAGGTCAACAATACGCTGGTTTGCACATAGATCATTTCAGACTACTTTACTGTGTTTTAAATTTTGTTCTATAAAGACTTTTTGTATTGTGTTCTAGAAAAAGTGCCATTCTTTTTCAAGAGAAATTGGACTTCTCCAAGTAATTTAAATATGTTCTGCAGAACATTTCGGTGCTTCTTTCATGAAGTAGAATCTATGCCAATGCTTTTCAATCAACATTTATTTTTGTGTGTATATATAGACCTATATAATATAAAGGCCACAAAATCTTTGTTGACCTGCACCCCTATAGCAAGGGAGCTGTCATCTTCTGAAAACAGAGTTTAGATGAGTCTTATGTTGAAGCCTTTTTGTGCTACAAAAGGAACCCACCATTGGCATCTACTGTCGGCTACCAGTCCTTAAAATGTTTCTCATCCAGAAAGGAAAATAATGTGGAAAAAGAAGCTGAATAATTTTTGTGCCTCAAGCGTGAAGATACGGAGCATAAAGATAGAGAATTGGCAGTTACTCAAAGCATTGAGCACCATGCTAGGAGCATAAAAAAGGCTGAAGGTGGGTTTTGTAGCACATGAATGGCCACACACTACAAGCTAATTCCTAACATGTAGTGAGCTAGATTAGTGGAGAAATCTCTTTGTTACCTATTTCCTTATGAGTCGGTGGGGAAGAGGGGAGGGAAGGGCTCAGAGTAGTGTTTATGGCATTAGTAATTGCTGCAAAATGTTAGGGCTTGTTTGTCCCTTTCTCTGCTAATCGTTTTTAGACCCAGCTGGAGAAAGATCTATCCTGGGGTACTTTGTTTGAAAACCTTTAACAGGGCTCATTTTTCTAACAGTGTTTTCTTCAAGGTGGTATGCCTGCATTTTCAACACCGATCTGTTTTAAGTTGCTATTTTTCCTTAGTATGTTTCTTTTACTATAACTGTTGCATGTTCTTCTATACAGGGAAGAAGACAAGCTTCCCCACCCCAGCCCCCCACCCAGTGTTATTCCAGTGTCCCTGTATGTGTTGAGTATTTAGACTGTGCTTCCCATTGTATTAAAGTTTCACACATTTGTGTTTTTTTTTTTCTTTAGATGGGGTCCAGAAGACAAAATCACTAGATGATCAGCAGCACCAAAACAAGAAACTGTGTCTTGGTCACTATTGAATAATTAAGCACTTCTGCAGTCTTGCTCTGTACTTTTTATAATGCAGCCTGTTTGCACTTTCAAATAAGGAAGAGTTTTATTTATTGTTTGGAAAGTGATTTTTAAATAAGTTTATTTATGATGTCTTGAATGTTTTACAGAATTACCTGAAAGTCTTTTTAATTTAGAAGTTCCTGGGGAAAAAATGCTGCTTGTATTTTCTCTGAAAGAACTGGGTGGCTAATTGTTGTTAACAAGTTAAAAAAAATACTGAAAGTTTATTGCTGGTAGATCAGCGTAATAATAAAATGGTATCTTTTTTGCTTGCTGTATGGATTGAGGGAAGGGATTTCTAAGTTCTGGGCTAGCAGAATGCAGAGATAAGCCCTAGTTCTTCAAGTACAATCATCAAGGGAATCTTCTAGGAAGTGGTAGATAAGTAATCACTAGCAATTATTCCTGTTCCTGAAAGTGGCTTTTGCTTCTCAGTCTGCTTGTATAAAGGAGACAAAGCCATTGGGATAGAAATCATTTCTAGGTAAGTGATTTGGAGATCAAGCTTGTCTCTCATATGTGCTCTCTTCTGATTACTATAGCAGCAGAGGCATTTTGTTTTGTGGTACTTGCATTCCTCCTCTATGTGCTTCGTCAAGTGCGTCCCATTTGAATTAATGTAGACAAAGATTAGCTTTGCTTTTTCTCAGCTGCTGGATGCAGGCACAAAAGAATTTGGCTCTATGCATCTCACTGGCCCCTACATACTATGTGAAAATTGCTAGTGTTTAGGTTTTGTTAATCTTCACTAATGGGCTTCTAGGACTACAGAAGCTAATAAAGTGCCAGATGTCCTGTTGTTTCTTAGATAGGATGGAACCAGTGGAATAGCCCGAATCTTTTCAGGTGCCAATCTCTTGGATAATACACATGGGGCAAGGGTGACGTTCAAACAGCCAGTGAAACTGCAGTCTAATGTTATAGCTAGTTTGAGGGGGTGCTGGTTAGGTAACGGGTAACCAGAACAGAGAGTTCGACCCAGCGTCTTTTGAGAGGTCACTCTCCTTGTTCCCATCTCTGCTGCTTTGGATATGACCTCTAGTTGTTTGCTTTAGCAGACGTTCCAAGACTTTCTGTTCACTCCTCTGCTGAGCTCTCAAGTGCAAACACAAACCTTTTTCTGCTGCTGCTGGTAGGAGATATAAATAGCCTTTTCCCAGTTCCTTCATGCATCTTATCTTTGCTACCCTCGTTAAAGTCCTAGAAGAGGATTCATGTCTTAAGATGCTGCTGCAGCTTTGTTTGTTTCTTTCTTTTAGGCTTTGGAAAAGTTTGGACCTAGATAGCAAAGCTGTGATTGGATAGTGCAAAGCATCCTTAACGTGGCATTAATCATATGGAGTCTGTTCTCACACAGTTTGGCTACTGGTCCTGCAACTTAAGGTGTAGTTCTTGATGCCTGGAGCAAGGAGTTGTGATTCCCCATGGCTCATAGTAGAACTTCATTCTTGAGTACCTGGAGTTCAGAACCGGGGAATGCTTATATCTTCTTACCACCATGAGAATTCACTGTCACTGGAGCTGGAGAAGCTGCTGTTTCTCTGAGCCTAGTTAGATTGAAGGCTACTTTAGGGCTGCTGGTTGAGTGTGGTACATGCAGAGTTAGCAGCAGAAATCTCATCAGGCAGCTGTTTGACCTCCTGCAACCACCGCTGTCTTGTTAAGCAGGGTGCATACAGCTTCATTTCCCAGGACCAGGTAGTGAATGAAGGAGAAAAATCTGATGCTCTTTGTCAACAAAGGGAAGGATGGTGAAATCCATTTTTGCATCACACCACGAAAGAGTGCTTTTTCACAGTAACTCAGGAGGAAATAGCTGAACTGCCACTTCACCAGGTCTTGTAATCTAATGTGGAGGAACCCAGGTCCTGAACTTAGTGCCAGAAGATCCAGCTGCAAGATCTCTATTCCTCACCTGTCAGATCCAGAGTCCAGGGCCTGGGGATTAAGTTATTGGTTTGGATGCTGTACAAACCTCAGAAAGTTTTTTCCTCTCATCAAGGATTATATAGTTTCATTGTTTGTAACTTCCATATAAGGTTAAAGTCAAATGTTGGTGTTTCATAAGCAATATTATAATCTATTTTTAAATCATCAATATTTTGGGCGTATTGCCTCCCCCCCCCTTCTTATAAGTATCTTGTATTAGAATAATTACTCTTGGCTTTTCCTACAGATCAGAGGAACACTGTCCAGATTAGAGTAAAAAATCTGTCCCACCTACTGAAACCTTCTGGTTTCCATAATCCATTGGCAATGCTCTTCTACTTGAGGTAGAAGCAGGGAAAAAAACAGGGATGGGTTTAAGGCCTCTTCAAGGTTTACACCAATCAGTCAGCTGGTATCAAAATCGGTCAAGAAGTCTGTGTGTTTATAGGAACAGCTGAAATTGAGAAGTCCCTGAAACATCATAGCTGGCCTGGGTACATGGAGAGGTAAATCAAGATAAAAGTCAAATATCACACACATTAAATAACTATGCTGCAGTGAATGCTGCTGGTAACCTGTACTTCATGAGGAGTTAAGATTTTACCTTTACTTTTTATCATTTTTTAAAAGAGGATTTTTGTACAAAACTTTCCATGAAACTTTTAATTGCTTGTAGGGCTAAAGGCTTGGAAGTCTGGCTTTATTTCTGTCTTGCTATATTTCTACAGATTCTTCCAGAGGCACACAAATTTCTGTGGGCTCTGATTATCAGTGTAACTCTACTTCTTTTAATTCTTGCTGGGATCACAAAGTAGGGTCTTTATCCTGGACAATAGGAACAATATGAATGGGGTTCTCTCTCAACCCATGGACTCTGTAGGCACTGCTGTGCCTGCATCTGCTTAACAGAGAGAGCCATGGAAGATTAGACATCTCCTACAGTGCTTATTTTGGAAACGAACTCTAGGATGTTTATTTCTTACATAAAAAGAACAATGTATTTAAAATTAAGAAACGTGAAAGTTCTATGTTTTATATATTGTATGAAATTTTCATATGCATTTTGGGTCTCTTCCATTCATTTCAGAGCAGTCATTTTAATTGCAGGTATTAACTATCAGTAATAATTTGGCCTCTTGACTGAGAATTACAGAAATTCTCTGTTAATTGTCTGCCTTACAGCAAAACATGTTTTCTGTTAATAAATTAATCTGACAGTAAGTACTAAAGTGTATTTGTAAGTGCTTTGGTTTAATAGAAACATTACAGAGTGCTTTGAAATGCTCACACCCTTTACCAGCCCAGTGCTGTCCTTGTTCCTGCAGTCCCAGCTGTTTGCTGAGCTGCATCACCTCCCTCTGCTCTGCCTGAAGAATTTGTCTCAACATGATACTCTGCCTCCTGCCAACCCCGGGGGGAAGGGCTAGTGTCCCCTCCCTCTGCCTGCAAGCATTAACGAGCATTAATTCCCTCCTCCTTGGGACAGTAGGGACTGCCTCAGGGAGCATTGCGTGAGCTGCCACCTCCACAGTCTGTTTCTTGGTTGGGACAGAAGTGGGCAAAGCTTTGACCATCCAGCAGTAAAACTGGTCCCTGCTGTGCCTCCTGCCTTGCTGCCCCAAATTGCCTGTATGGGCATACACAGGTGTCTTGATTTGTAGTCACCACAGAGGGGGATCACTGTGGTGATTGGGGCTATACTGGTCAGCAGCGTGGCTGAAGGGGAGCAAGTCTGTAGCATGAAGCAGGTGATGCTGAAGGCCTGAACCATCAGGGGTTTTACATCTGCCTAGCTTTAACTGGGGCATCTGGACTGAAGGCCTGTTAGCCAGCGGAGTGCATTAGGGCTATTCCTACAGTATGTTTTCCTGTTAAACTTCATCTGAAAGGAATCCACTCAATGCACTCCAAGACTGACTCGTGTCAGGGAGCCACACGCAGTAAGTGGGGACAGGTGGGAGATGCGTTTCAAAAGGCCTCTTGAACTGAAATGTCATTGTAGACGCACAGTGAGCAGTCAGTGGGACATTGTCAACTGAGCTGGCAATGGGACGGGCTTCTCGGTGCCATGTTTAAGGTGAGTATTACTCTGAAAAGATTTGCAGCCTGCTAAATAGATTTTTTTTTGTTTGTTTCTGCCATTCTGCTTGTGAACCAGACTTCAAATACCTGTTTCGCTTTAATTTGTTAGATCCACTAAGCGACATTTCTTGGAGACTAGAAAAGCAAAGGTGGCAGATGGCGTGTGATGATTTCTGATAGACCGGTATTAATGAAGATGGTCACAGTGCCACATATGCAGAGCTGAACTCCATTCTGCACAGAAAGGTAATTGCAGAGAACTGTTGTCAAACACTTGGTGATCTTCCTCAGGATCCCTCTGTTTTCCCAGACCTGCATAGCTGTCTGCTGATCCCCCAGTTGTGTATGCTGCATACATATACGCAGGCAACATCTAGTCCTACGTTTTTTCAGGCGTGGAGGCAGAATGTGCTGCTCAGTGTTTTACAGTTTTGTTGCTTCTTTGAAGCGGAAAGGGGCTGGTAGCACCAGATGTCTTCTGCTGGACCCCACCTCCTTCTGGTAACGTGAAGTAACAAGCAATAGGACAAGAGGAAATGGCCTAAAGTTGCACCAGGGGAGGTTTAGACTGAATATTAGGAAAAATTTCTTCGCTGAAAGGATTATCAAACATTGGAACAGGCTGCCCAGGGAAGTGGTGGAATCTCCATCCCTGGAGGTATTTAGAAGATGGGTAGAGGTGGTGCTGAGGGACATGGTTAGTGGTGGCTTTGGCACTGTTAGATTGGTGGTTGGACTCGATGATCTTAAAGGTGCCTTCCAACCTAGATGATTCTATGGATACAAGTAGGGCCAAGATAGGGGTTTCGTTACCTTTGTGACATGCCAAAATAGTCTCTTGAAACGGACGTGCCCCCGTGGGGCACACTGCTGGTCGCAGTCAGGGACTCATCCCGCAGCCCCTGGGCGAGAAGGCGAAGGGCAGCACCGCAGAGCCTTCCCAGCAGGGAGAGACGAGGCAGAGAGCTGCTGTGCTGTGGCTGGCTTAACGAGCCCCAGGCGGAGAAGGCTCCTCAGTGTGGTTCTCCAGCCCTAAACTGGGGCTTATTTTGCGGCAAAAAACGCCCTCCTACTCCTTTACCGGCGGTAACCAGCGGGCCGCGGGGTGCAGGGCTGCAGCGGAGCCGCCAGGGGGCGCTGTTATGAGGGGAACGGGCCCGGCCCGGCGCTCCGGAGCGGGAGCCCGCTGGGGCCGGGACACGGCGGCTGCCACGGGCCGTTCGGCCCCGGGGAGAGGGAAGGGGGGACAGCGGGTATCGGTACGGTTACCGCAGCGGGGATGCGTGTTACTGTCAATACCGCAGCAGGCACCCGGAGAATCCTCCTCCTGCAGCCAGCAAAAGACAAAGGTGTGCTGATGCTCGTTGTGAAGGCCAGAAGGCTTGAGATGGCTCAAAATTCATAAATAGGAAGGGGGGGGGGGAGGGGGGGAATGAGGCTGGCGTCACTGTCATGTAAGTAAAGGGCACTGCCTGACTCGCAACAGCACAGGCTTAGCCGTGTTTGGGCTAGGAACAGACGTGCAGAGGAAAGTGCCGAGCACAGCTTTTCCCTGGGGAGGTGATTCTGCCCCTGTACTCCACTCTTGTGAGACCCCACCTGGAGTACTGCATCCAGCTCTGGAGTACCCAACATAAGAAGGACATGGAACTGTTGAAGCGGGTCCAGAGGAGGGCCACAAAGATGATCAGAGGGGTGGAGCACCTCTCCTATGAAGGCAGGCTGAGAGAGTTGGGGTTGTTCAGCCTGGAGAAGAGAAGGCTCCGGGGAGACCTTATTGCGGCCTTCCAGTGTCTGAAGGGCACCTACAAGAAAACTGGAGAGGGACTTTTTACTAGGGCATGTAGTGATAGGATGAGGGGGAATGGCTTCAGACTGGAAGAGGAGAGATTTAGATTAGATATTAGGAAGAAATTTTTCACTCTGAGGGTGGTGAGGCACTGGAACAGGTTGCCCAGAGAAGCTGTGGATGCCCCATCCCTGGAGGTGTTCAAGGCCATGTTGGATGGGGCTTTGAGCAACCTGGTCTAGTGGGAGGTGTCCCTGCCCATGGCAGGGGGGGTGGAACTTGATGATCTTCAAGGTCCCTTCCAACCTAAACCATTCTGTGATTCTATAATTTTGTGGTGTGACATTTATCTTCTGCACTCCAAGTATCATCTCTTTGTACCTGAAATTTTCCACTTCGCTTTTCTGAGGAGCCAGTCTCCGCCTCAGTACTGGGTGTCCTCCTGAAGCTACAGGACCAATGTGCATTCCCACCACTGTTGAAGGGATGGGATCTAGTTCAGGTTTAGTGTAGATGGTACTTCTGCAACGTGTTAATTACCAGCACTAGAGAGGTATATTAACAACAGTGAAGCCTTTGCAGTCTGCCTGTGTTTTTTTTTTTTCTCCTTCTCTGCCTTCATTGCTCAACTATCGTTACTTCGGCTCTGGTGAGGTCACCTCATGGCTTTGCCAGTATATTTTCCCCCAGGGCAGCTAAATTTCTAACTTGGAGGAAAAATAAGGGGTTGAAGAAGCCTGGGGAAACCATGAAGCACTTGAACAATAAGTTTAGCAAGAGCCAGGCTGTAGGGCCATGTCATACAAATGCCAGCATAGATACATTCCCCCCACACACCCCCCAATGTCTTTTCAGAACTACCTGAAAGATGTATGTAAGAGTATGAATGCCAGTACATTCATCTGCAGTTAGTCTTTCATTCCCACCATGGGGCAAGATAGATTTAGCTGGAGAAAACAAAAACCAGTAGAAGCAGAGAAGCTTAGCTGCATGGCTAGAAGTATTTATTAGCAGGAGAGCTGGGTCTCTCCTCCCTCTGCAATGCCTGCCCTGCCCTGGAACATACTGCTTTCTCGCCTGCCAGCAGGCCTGTCCCCAGTGTCGCCTTCCTTTCAGCCTCTGACAGGCAGCATGAGCCGTTGCTGTCAGCCCACAGCGAGAACCTGCTCTATCCCATGAGCTAATTGTGGCTTTGCCCTTGACACTCCTTGGGGCCCAAGGCGAGTCTGTGTGTGAATATCATTTTCCCCACACACCCAGCTTTAAAATGGGGAGGAGGTGCCTTTCTCCACTTCCCCCCCCCCCCCCCCTTCCCCCAGGAGTTCATGAGCCCTGCTCCCTGCAGGCTCCTGCTTGTCCTACGCACACAGAGCCCGTTGGGCATCTGACCATCTGCCTGAGCAAATGACGGGTTTGTTTGCTCCCTGCTAGCCGCCAGGGCAGGGCTGTGCCTGGGTGTGCCGCCTGCTGAAAAGCTAACCCTGACTGCGTGTTTGCACAAAGCTCTCAACAGATGCAATGGGCTCTGCTTTGACATGGGTATTTTTAAATCCGCTCCAAACCCTGGTCAAGCCAGCTGTTCTACAAGCGAGTTGAAGGGCATTGCCAAAGCTGTGTGTTAGCAGAGGTAACGTAACCAGCAATTTGGAAATAAAGGGCCTTTATTCATGAATTGAGTAAGGCACGTCATAGCCCCAAAGATATGTTCCTGTCTTCTCTGTGCCCTCAGAAGAAATAACTCCATTCATTAGCAGGCTGGTAGCTCTCCCCAGGAGAGCTGCACTGGGGAGTTGGGTGGTTTTTGTTT
Source organism: Vanellus vanellus (assembly GCF_965231255.1). Lineage (NCBI taxonomy): Eukaryota > Metazoa > Chordata > Aves > Charadriiformes > Charadriidae > Vanellus > Vanellus vanellus. The sequence continues at coordinate 191,574,492 of NC_138905.1, forward strand.
CTTTAACTACAAGGAGCTGGGCTATGGCGCTGTGACTGGACTGGTACCTGTTGTGCAGCCAAAAGAGTTTGTTCATACCTGTCACCTTGGTGGTCAGGTGCTTGTTGTGCCCAACTACTTGTAAAACGTCAACATGCTGGAGGTGCCTGCTGGCACGGTATGAGAGTTAAAACATATAGGTTAGACATTTGGCCATGGGACAATGAGGCTTCATTCCCAAATCTGCACTTGGGGTAGAGGATCTGAAGAAAAGCACACCCCCCATAGCCCTGTGAGCATCCCTACTAAGGAGCAAAACCACTGGAGGGAGGAGGCTGAGATGGCATGGGACGCACACTGGGCCTATCTGCAGTCTCATGGATGGCCCAGGGCAGTGTGAAGATTTCCTGGGGCTCTTGTAACAATGGCAAATTACAGTGTTCAGCTGCACAATGCAAGGCAGAACGCTGTCTCACAGGGTGTGCTGGGACATCACCTGTCCCTGTCCCCGGTACACCAGTCAATAAATACTAGAACAGATAGGGTGTGGGTGTCGGGGTTCGGGGGAGCCACCTCCCCGCTGTGGCATGGCTGGCCCTGGCCATGGCTTGGCCAGAGCTGAGCTGGCGCTGTACCCTGGGCACAGGCCTTCCCCATGCCACCGCTTGCTGCGACACACCCTGAGGTGGAAAAGGTTATTTTTACTGTGGCTTTGCAAAGCCACTCACAACTGATGCCGTAGGAAAGGGATTGCTTGTTTGATTGTTTTTCCTCCTTTCACATTCCTGGAAAGAGGGGCCAGCGCGAGGCAGGCACTGTGGAGCAGGACCATGAGTCAGGAGGGCTGGGCTCACTGCCTGCCTCTCCCTGGGGCTCTGGGGGGGAGCCATGCCAAGTCACAGCCCTGTGAGATGCTTGGCTTACAGCTGAACCACACAGCCAAAACTGCTAACCTTGTCCTGGGTTTTCCCTTAAGCCTCGTCCCACGTTGCCTGCCCAGCACCAACCGTGCTCAGAGCCGGCTTGGACTGCTGCTACCTTGTGGCCTCACATACCACAGGATGAGGGATTCCAGCCTTTGCTGGAGGCAAGGTTCCCCTTCAGCATGGGCTGGGGTGGCAGAGACTTAAGCTCCTTCTCTTCCCCAGGCCACAGCAGCTCTCACCAGCAGGATTGCCTCTCTCGCTATGGGGTTGGATCTTCCACTAGAAGCTCTGGGACACCTCACCCCCAGACTTAACAGCCTGTGCTGTTCCACTTGACACGTGTGTATGGAATAGATGTGCAGTGGGCCTGAGTGAGTAACTCCATAGCTCACTGGGCTTGTCGCTCAGTGGGAGAGGAGCTCTGGATTTGCTCTGAACAGAGGAGCTCTGGATTTTGCTCTGAAAGACTGCCTGAGCTCTCTGTTAAGGTGCTGGATGGAAGGGGGAACGTGTCAGTTCCTGAGGTTGGGCCTGCATTTACACCAAACCCTGTTATAAACCAGCAGCTCCAGGACTTGGGCTCCAGCAGTGAAGGCCCTTAGGAGCCTGCATTCATCACCAAGCATCAGTGAGTACTGGGTGTCTCCTGCTCAGACCCCAGGGGCACTGCAGCACAGCAGAATTTCCACCACCTATCTGCTCTGGCAGGAAAGTAACTGGCCGCTTCAGGTCCATCAGCACAAAAGCTATGAAACGGGCTTTCATTGCTTGGCAGCAAATGCAACAAATCCTTGTGGTCTACATAATCCCTCAGTTGCTTGATGCTGTTCAGCTGCAGGCAGGGTCTACAAGTCCATTGGGTGATGCTCAAGGCAAACGCAGCATGAGCTCCACGCAGGGAAAGTAGCAGGTGCCAAAATGCAAGTCCAAAACCAGTGGAAGGCCATGGAAATGTATTTTTATGCAAGAGTGCTTAGTCAAAAAGAGGGAGAGCTAGGTACAATTCCCTTTTGTGTCATGGAGACCAAAACCCATAACCCCTCAGCCTCATAACAGCCTGTGCTGCCAGGCATAAGATGTTGTACAGGAAGGTCCTTCCCGACAAAATGCTGAAGCGCAACTACTTCAGACAGAAAAATTAAGCATTTGTTGGCTCAGAGAAAAAGCCTCTCTATTGACCCTTTGGAAAGAGACCTGGGTTTTCTTAGTCCTGCTCCAGTTTCATAGACATGAACAAAGCACACACTGGACAACAAATGGGATCCAGATCTTCTCTCCCTCGTGTGAGTGCTTTTATCATTAGATTACAAGGTCCGAGTCATTCTTTCGTTCTCATCTGATTTTATCCCTGGTCCATGCAGATTAAGAGGCTCCAGCGGTCTTAACACCCATGTTTCTTGAAGGCCAGAGTCCTGCATCCTCCCCTGGGTTTCACACCTGCTGGCGCACATGCCATTACAGACAGGGAAAGCTGTTGCCACTTCTAATCAGATTTCTCCTAGTAGCACAAGCTGCCCAAATCCCAGGACAAAAGCTTATGGTTCGAAGAGTCCTCTCACTCTGCTGTATCAAATAAGGTTTTATGTGCAGGATCATACATCGCAACTTGGCAGAGATGATTCATTCGTACAATCCAAAACCTCCTGAATGTTGGGTGGAGACTGGAATGGAAAGACTGCAGCCCAAGCATCCTTCACCATCTTTCTCTCTCTAGACTACAGTCTTCTTCCCTGTTCTCCAATGAACTGTGTCCCATAATCACACAGCTCCCCCAGATACTAATTTCAGAGAAATTGTGAGTTCCTGGTGGGAGCAGTCACTTAGGCAGAAGAACCACCTTGACTGTATGCACCAAAGGAAATTGGGACTTCTGTTATTTCAAAGTCGCATCAGAAAAGACCTCATTTTCATTTAATTAGGGATGTGTCCCCACCTGCTGTGAAATATTTCTATGGTGCTTAATTTCTTCTTCACCATTTCTTTTGCTGCTGCTTCTTTTAAACAGCTAAGCAAGTTGAGCTTGGGGAAGACTCAATTAATTTGAGGTGTGTTAGCAATATCTGCTTCAGGACTGGCTTCTTGTATAAGCTGCATGGAGCCTGGCACATGCCATTTTACTGTAAGGCCACCCCTTTTTTCTCCCCTCTCTCTTGCAGACACACATGCACACACACCCCTTTTTCACAAGCCCTCCTTACCACTCACTCATGTGGTTTGATGACTGCTCGTACTGGAGCAGGAATGGGGCCCATCGCTCTGTTCCCTGTTGGCCTGCCACATCTCTGCCTACACAGACGCCGGGGTGTGGGTGTAACCTCGCTCCTCATATTACAGCCAGGTTGTGATGTCTTCAAGCACTCTTCTGTGTCCGGACCACGCAGATGAGAGCACCTCTGCATGGGTTACACTCACATTGTCAAGGGCAGACTTTTCTCAGCAACACACCATTAGACACTTTTTCCAAGTGCAGGCTGGAAGCCCGATGTTCTCATGTGACTCCAGAGGCTGAGGCAATGGACGTGTGTCTCTGTACTAATCCAGCCCTGGAGACAGCCCCACCCTGGGAGCTCAGCGCACAGCCAAGCGCCCTTCACTTTCAGGCTCCAAATCTCAGAGGATCAAACTTAAATGATCAGCTCTGAGGACTGCGATTCTGGATACGGTCCTTTATCGACCCACAAGCTACCTCTGATAGCAAGCACTACCCACGGGGCTGGGGGTGAAAATCGCAGTCCGGCTAAGCTGGGCGGCATCCTGGGTTGCTAGGCCCCCTGCCAGCCAGGGCTGCAGATGTGATACTTGCAGAGTGCATTAGCTCTGGAGAGTGCTCATCTCTCTCTCTCTCTCTCTCTCTCCATCTGCTGAAACTGGTTGGCAAAGGAGAGAAAGAATTTAGCGCTGTGCAGAGTCTGGCTATCCAGAAAGGCAAGGAAAAAAAAAAAAACAAACAGAGATAGAAATAAAGGGTGATCAGTAATCATGCTTTTAATAGCTTGTAAATATCTTTTTTTTTTAATTCCAGGCAACTAAGATGTACATTTGTTGTGTATATCTGACATCTGAAAAAAAACCAAGAGTCCACAATCTGTTCCATTTCATCCCTTTTCTAAAGCACATAAATTAAAGTATCAGTCAACCCAATATACAAGAGTTTTATAAAGGAAAAAGTCTTGTTCTGTTTTTACAATTCAGTGTCACCTTTTTATCTGAAGCATTAGCTAAAGTTTTAGCTAGATAACTGTCTTACAACAAATAGGAAAACTCAGAACTTAGGCTGTCCAGAAAAATTCAAGAAATTTCCACTCCCTGCTCTCAAACTCCACTTCCTAATAAAGCATCAGAGTAACATTTTAATTTCCCGCTAGAAAACGAAACATCCCAAAAACTCTTCAAACACACCTGGGAAACACTGTTTGGACCACAGAGCTTATTAAACTTAAAACATTAACAGTGCAATGATTTCCCCTTCTACAACTTCAATGCAGAACCTGAATTCACACCAGGATGAACAAGGATAGAAAATGCCAGACTACAAGTAGCCTTCGGTGCCCGGAGCTGCTAAATGCCCTCCCACTCTTGATTTAGGTATCCAATAAATGCTCTCAGCTTTGAGAGCACCTGCAAACTCGGGGACACCAGGCCACTCCGCGGTTCAGGCTGAGGCCATTTCATCATTCCCTTGCTGAACTCGGCTCAACCGGGATTTGAATCCGGATGGGAAGATGCCGAGGACCCTCCCCTCGCACTGGTGCCGGGGCTCAGCGCTTGGCATGATTCAGCCACATAGCTCTGGCCACCACCCAAAATTATTCTCACTGAAACTGGGGAGAGACTTCTTGCTGATTTTGGTAGGTGCAGGATGACTTTATCAGCAATACAGCATGGGCCTTGATGGAGAGGGGTTGCTCTTGCCTTCTTCCCATTGGGGGGTACGTGGGCACCTGGGGGGCTGCTCCTCAGCAGTCTGCATGGGAGCTGGTGGGAATAGCCTGTGATCTAGCACAAGGTAGATCTCGTACAGGGAAATGGGAGGCAGGCTGAAACAGCTCACCTGGCTGATGTCTTCATCCATTCCCTAGCCCTGAATAGAAAACCTCTGATCTAGGGGAAAAGAAAACTTAAAAGATGAAAGAACACAAAAATAAAGCAAAAACGTGACCTTTACTGCTTTTTCATCTCCCACTGTTTTGATTAAAGAACACGATCTGTAAGTGCAGCTAACTCCAGAGACAAACGTACTCTTTCACAGTCTTGTGTGTGTGCAGCACTAGAACAAAGTCACAACTACAGGTGCAAAGGAACAATGTTACAGTCCTCAGAAGACCTACTCTATGCATCCACCAACAGCTTGAGTTTGCTGATAAAGTTAAGCAAAGAGGTTCATTCTTCTTGAGCACAAATGAGAATCCGTCAAACCAGCTTCTATTACAGAGAGAGTCTAAACTGACATAAATAATTATAGTCTTGATTAAAAATAATATATTATTCTAGATTTTGGGGGTTTTATAGTTTTCATGTAAAACCCCTATACTCTTGACATCTAGGAACAAAGACAAAAATAAAAACCAGGCACTTGCTGTGCCTTCTCAAGCACTATCGTGGTGTTTAAGGGACACAGAGGAACTTAACAAAAGAGATTAATGCCTACAGTGGAAAACGAGAGGAGTTCTTCATGCCGTTGGCTTTTTCAAGTCTCGGATCTGCTTAATCAGGTAGTTCTTCTCATCGGTGAATTGTTCGTCATCCGTCCTCTCTTTCTGGAAATTGCTCAGAAACTCAATTAGCTTGGGTTGGTTTTTCAACAGGATCTCCACAATAGGCTGTGTTTTGTTTGGACTGGCCACAAAAACCTAACATGCAAACAAAACCAGGCAGAGGGAGACACAGAGAGAGAAAGAGAGAGAGGAACATCAGTCACAACATCCCCATAAGGTATTTTTTAACAAGTCAGCGGAAGGCTGGCAGGCAGACACTCTGCTGCTACACACCTTGTCCCAAGGCACAGAGAGAGGAGTTACAAACATGTTGGTTCAACAGCAAATTGAGGCAAAGCTCTGCCTGCGTGGGGTATCGCTTCCCTTTAATTTTGCTCTTTGTTGATAAAAGCATTTGATTGTAAACGCAGCTGTTTGGAGTGGGCTATCAATTCTCAGCCTCTTCCACATGCAAGACTTAAATACACAGAAATTAATTATCAGGAGAACGGAAAAGCTTTGTGTCAGTATTGATATCATTTCCATACTAAACCAGGCCTAAAATTAGACTTGCCAGCTTTGTTTTGGTTTGGAAGAATATGTCAGAGGCTCCACTTCCTTCTGCCTAATCCATTCATGGGAGCGTGGAAATTTCCAGCAGCAGGAACAGGAGGAGCAGGAGGAGCAGGAGCACCGTGGTGCGACGTTGCATTCACTGCCCTCGCTAAGCAGAGGAGGGTGCCAATGCAGGGAGGTGATACTCACCTGGCACAGACAGCCCAGCACTGTGGGCTGACGGGTCTTCTCAAATAGTAGTTTTTAAGGATAAGCCTAGTCGTGCTCTGATTTTTCCTCCTGCAAAGCCTAAAGCCGCAGTTTTCCAGCTCTGAACACGACCCCCTATGCTGCAACACTGTTTCTTTATCATTTTCTCTGCTTTAGGTGCCAGCTGATGACAGGAAACTTAAGGCCAATTGTAAAGTCCATCGGTGACAACCTCTTCGCCGGGACCTCAGGATGCTGTGGAGATGCGGGCGCTGCGGACATCAGTCACGGGGAGCAGACAGGGTGGTGGGAACACACACGCAGCACACCCCCAGCCACCCCGGGGGAAGGTCCCACATCTGGCTTGCCACTGAGGTTACCATGGCTGGTCAACAAAACACTGCCCGAGCGCTTGCGCAACAACATAAATAACTTGAGCTATTCTCTACCCGACGAGAAGAAATTAAGGATGGACAGGACTGGAAAACGTCCAGTTTCCCTCCAAGCCTGTTCAAACCAGAATGAAAACAAACATCTGACAGTACAGAATGGCATGTTGTCCAGCCAAGCACAGGCGGCACCACCACTTGCTGCTGGCTCTAGACCTAGGGCTCTTCTACAGGTCCATTTATCTCCACTGAGATTGCCCACGTGAAAACCCAGGCCATGTCCAGCTGCGCAGGGAGCTGCCATGTTACGTGATGAGGAACATGCACACACCCTCTGGGGGGCTACGTTAGAGCCCCTTGCCCCCAGAAACAACACCTGGTAAAGCCTGGGATGGGATTCAGTCTGCACCCATCGTTAGGCTTTGTATGTCCCAGTTAGAGGATGTTATACAAGTGGTGTTGAAAATGCCACAGTGGGGAATTTGGGGAAGGAACGGGGCTCAGCACACATCAACAGTGCCACGCTAAGTACTTCTGGCCAGACAGGGAGGTAAGACTATATTTTTTTTTATTCCACGAAGGTGAAGGAAAGTATCTCATCTCAAACCCCAGCATCCTGATGCCATAAGAGCCCTAATCCCTGCCTATACTTTTGTCTTCTCTGGATCCCTTCTCCTCAGGTGGCTCCTAGGAGTCCCTGCTTCAAGGTATATTTTCCTCTGGGGAAAGAGCTGCGGCCTCTGCCATGCTGAATGAACGCTCCCAGGCCCAAGTCTTTTACGTTTTCCTTGATTTCATGGCCAGACTGTGGTCCCTGTGACAGTATAATATCTACAGTTACTCACACCCTCTTTGCACAGGCCTCCACATCACCTTTTTCAGAATACCTTGAGCTGTAATACCAAATAATTTCTTTTTATGCCTACTGGCCACCTAAAACTTCCCAAGGGTAGCACCAACAGCCCCAGCTCCCAGGGTTACCTTCAGAGCAGCCCCCCTAAAATAACATCTTTCCTGCGTGATGCTCCAAGCACTCACAGTGCAATATCTTACCAGGGACACGTCTTATCAGTGGGTTGGAAAGCCACTTCAGAGCTCTCCCTACACTTGATGGACTGTCGATAGCTGATTGTTCTGTCGCTGCCTGCAACATCTGAAAGCAATATCCCTTCCCTTGCAAATAGCTTTGATATGCTGCTATTGATGTGTTGGTTCCCCATATGAGAAATAAAGGGTTTGGGGGTATAAATCACTACTGAATGTACTTTACAGCTTTCCAGTCTGTGCCTTACCTAGGGAACACTAATCCTGAAATCTCGTGGGTATGAACATTTGGCTCTGGCTGAGACTGTGGCAGTTGCCGCTCTCAGCTCGAGCAGCCCCACGATGCAGCTCCCCGCGTGCTGACCTACAGCAGGACACCACGCTGATGGAGGCTGGATACTTCCAGGATTTGTACTGTGATAAGCTCCCAGTCACCTGGACAAGCTTCCTTTGAAAAAAGCAGTATGTACGCCTATGGCCAGGGATGAGGAACATAACCACTATGGATCTTCATTAAAAGTTTTTAATTTTGACGTTCAGTTCCCCCTTTGTGACCAGAAGAAAACCATCAACTACACTGACAGGACCCACAGAAACAACCTAATTATGGTGCAAACAACATCCATTAAAGAAGGCCTGACCTTAAAGTGCTGAATATCTTCCTTCAACGAATATTAGGCCTCACAAAGATAACTGAAGGCTGACTCTCAGAATGAAGAAATCTAAAACATTGTTCTTGTAAAAGCTATCCAGTCTGCAAACAGAGCTGGAAAGTTTTAGTGGTAAACCTAGTAAATACCAGCATTTCATATTGGTCCTAAAACTAGTACTACCACAGCAAATAATTAAAGAACTTAGTTTAATAGAAGACATCACATCCTGTTTATCTTCCTGCTCGATTATTTCTAGATTATAATCTTCCCCTTGCAATACTGTCAAACTGAACATTCAAACAAAGATCATCTTGACTGCCAGTCTTGCTCAGTGTCAACAGGGACTCGTAAAGACAGAATGTTAAAGGACCAGAAAATTCCTGAAATGTTATTCAATACTTCGGCTAAGCAAACAGAATCAGTTCTGCCAGTATCAACTAATCAGGTTCACAAAGCCCAGGATTAGGACCACCATGAGGCTTTACTTATAAAAGAGCCCCCCACATTCAAAACTCTGTCATGTCCCAGAGGACGAGATAAATCCCTGACAATAGAAATCATTATTAATGCTATTTGGAACACTTCTACTAAAATGAAGTATAACTGAAGCTAAAACACTTCACAGAGAACTTTGTTTCACCTGTGGTTTTATTATGAAAGGTTGTGTATTCTAGAGCACTTAATTCAGATATCTGAGAAAGACAGAGACCAAAATAGAGAGAGTACTCATATTAAAATGACAACTCTAAAAATAGCCGTTTCAGCACAGTTCTGTTTTGTGAATATTTGCAAAAGGTCTGGAATGAAAATCAACTCTGAAGCTTCCAAAGTTGTCCAAAGCGGAACTGTTACTCTCTTCTCCATTAAAAGTCATACACTGGATTTCTTCAAACAAATAGCAAAATCACTTGGTTAGAGAATCTGACCTTGTTTCCGTACAATTAATAACCAGGCATCACCACTCTCTGGGACTACAGCAGAGCGAAAGCGATTACAGAGGTTGAATACCCTGGATTGGGTATTTTAAGGCTGACTCTGGGGTCACACACAATCTTGCTCTGTCAGGAAACTGCACACAAAAGTGCTTTACTGTTCGTGTTGTTTATAGTGTAGTGCTTCACGGAACACTTCTTGACCTATAAACTCCCCAGCTAAGACACAGAGAGGACACATCCCCATAAATGTGGTTTCAGCTTCATACCAAAAGGAAACTGTCAGTACGGGCAAATTATGTGAGACCATTTGCAGAGCAAGCTGCAGGAGGTAGCTCCGTAATGTGCATGAAAGAGAATGGAGAATGGAAAAATGAAACTAAGGTCACAAAACACAGTGTACCCATTCTATTTTTAGATTTAAACAGTAAAATATATCTTGCTAAATGTCTGCTTAAGAACAAGAAAGTTGCATAATCCCAATTCACCGCTACTGGGTGTTTTCCTCAAAATAATCTAATTGTTTATGTGAAAGCCAAGAGAGCTTGTTGGTTCCCCTTATGAGAAATTTATGATGAGAGCCTTTATTTGTAAACGCATAAGGTCAAAGGAAAACCTGCACCACGTTCACAGAAAGCTTTGTTCTCCCCTACAGCCAAACTCAAAGGAGCCTCCACTAGTAACTCACAAATCCATCACAGGAGCTGGAGAGCCCTTCCCAACATTTGGTCCTCAAAGCCTGCATGCTCCAGACTGGGACCTCTCCACTGAAATCGATGCAGAGAAGAACTGGTGACTCTCAAAGCCTACAACTCCCGTTGGATTATTTATGGAGGAGGAGGAAAGGGGTGAGGTGTGTTGGCTTTTCCTAATGATTAAATACTGGCTAATCTTCATACATACATTGTCTGGGACACGCAGCTGCAGGCCTTTAGGATGGTGCCACAAGGCAGAAGCTCCATTTTGCTCACGCAAAAGGAAGAGGAGCTGGAGCTAGGAGGAAGATCAAGCGTCTCCTCAACAGAGGATGGAAGGAGGCACTGCAAGTGGACGCTCTTTCAGTTTCCCACCCAAAGCATCCTGGATGAGTGAAATGTTCTCAGAGCTTAAAGGGGTGCTGGCATTTTCAGCCACAAAATGTTCCTGCAAAATATTTTTGCACTATAGGTGCTCATCATTTTCATCTCTGTCTTAGAGTTTTGAATCTTCAGTAATTAGAAATTGCCTCGGGGAGGTAAGAGTCACATGCCTTTTTTTTGGGTCAGCTGGGGCATGGGAGTGTTGGAATCTGGATGCTCACAAAACAAGCACTTTTTCATTTCAACTGCAGCTAACTGGGGAAACATCTAAATCAGGTAATTTAAACCCAAATCTTTTGGCAGCTCAGACAGAGCAGTAAGTATCCACTTCTCCGCAGACCTTTGATTTCAAATCACTGCGTTTAGCCTACTGTAATTTCAACCAGGACTCCACAATTTAAAAATGCAGGCACAGTTTAAAATTCATGCAATTAAAAGCCGAGGACAAGATTCCTCTCCCAGTTACATTAGCATGGAATTATTACAGCTGACAAGAGAACTGAGCTGAGGGACCCTAAGCCAGAAACGAGAGGCAGGGATGCTGCAGAACAGGGCACAACCAGCCAGTAGTGTTTTCCCCCATTCTCTTAAATATTTAAGGATTTCCTTTAGTAGTTCTCAAGAAGTTAGAATTCCATTTAAGAAGTGAAATCAGAGGAAAACGCTCTTCTCTGACCTGTTCTGCAAAGCTAATTCGCAACGCATTTTTCTATAACACTCTATAACTACCCTGCCCACCAGGGAGAAGCTGAGTGCTTCTGCATCCAGTTAGCCCAGGTCCTCAGTGAGGACCTAAAAGGGAAGCTCTGCCGCACCTCTAGAGTTACTCTAGTGTGCTGCTGGTGGTTAGAAACGAGCAATTGCCAGCTGACCAGGTTCTGCTCCGAGTCTGCAATTTCCCCACAATGAGCACTATGCAGGTGAGAGAGCACAAGGCCCACCATGGCACCGCTTAAATGCTGCCAACAGGTACGGCTGCAAAAAACAAACAACATCCCATGGAGGTTTCTATCTGGGGACAGGGTTTGGCCCTTTGAACTGAAGAGACACAGCATTACCACCCTGGACCGTTTGTTTTGCTGGGCACCTGAAGACCTCAGCATTATGTCCCTGTGGTAGCAATCACAAGCAGCAAAGCAAGGCTTAGGCTACGATATCTCTACTCTTAACTGGAAATGAGCTGCAACATACTGGAAAAGGAAAGGAAGGGAGGAATGGGAAAGCAAATGGGAGAAAGAGCAATGTGTGACACGGTTGCACACTGGAATCCTTTCAAGTTATTCCAAATGCCTCTTGAAATAAGCAAAATCAGCTGTTCCCAAGGCCTGCCCCCCCCATCATTAATTCAGGAACAGCAACTCATGTGTTTCATACATAAAAATCTGGCATTTATTCACAGAGCGGCTAAGAGAGCCCAATCCTCTGATCCCTTCCCTCCATAGGCATCTCAAAGACTGCAAGTGTTTGAAGCCTGACTGCTCTCTTATCTTGGAGCCACATACCTCCTGATAAGGAGGAGGAGTAGAAGTTACTCACAGTCGTTCAGCTGACTATGGAGGAAGTCAGCAAGGGAACAGCTTACCAAGCCGCTTATTTCAGGGAGGGAAATTTTTTTTTTTTAATCCTCCTTGAAGCTTTTTTTTTTTTTTTGGAAACGAAAAGCTTTTTGGAGACGCTGCACATCCTCTAAGCCTCCATACTGAAGATCTGAAAGCTTTTTTCCAAAGCAGAAATGCCAGAAGTACAAAACCCAACAAGTCACCCTGAATTTGTGGAGGGTGATGTAATCTTTTCGCAATAGCATGCCTTTTGGTGTGATCTGGTATCTTTCTTAACCATCTTGGCGAAGGATATCCTTACAGGCTTAATATTCCTCTTCTGAAAAACCATTAACAACTCTATTTACATAGCTTGGAATTTATGTGCTCATTCCAAATTAAAGGTAGTTTTGCATAATAACAATCCAACTCACCCTCTATCCCAGAGCAGAGAACTTTTTTGATAGGAAAACGGTAAACTTTTCACTTATTAACATTAATCATAATGAAAAAAGGACCACTGGTTGGCTCTGGTAATTGTTTAAGACTGCATTAATGATCACTGCAAAAGGACGGAAGGATTAAACTCATTTCAAGCTCAGATTTACCAAATCTTTTTAATACCTTTAAAAGCAAATTGTGTTTGTACTGATGCACAGCGCTAGCCCCATCTACTTTTGGTTTTAATGTAGAGTTTTATGGCTTTTTTTTTTTAATGTTTGCCCAGAATCACATGGTAAAATGACTTAAGAGTTGAGGGAAGGTACCCCAGATATGATCTAGAAGCTGTGTGTTTTGTTACCTGTAGCATCCACCTCATTGCTACTTGATTGACTACCCTCAGCCCAAACCAAAATGATGCTGCTTTAGATCTCACCTGAAGGAAGGCAAACAGAAATCAGAGGCTGAGTGATAGAAAAGTTTTCAGTTAAGGCATTCTCAAATACTGGAAGTGACTGTAAACGCCAACCTTTGCCTTAATTTTCTGGGCTTTCTCTTGCCCACCTTGAAAGACGCTTTTATGAGGAAAAGAGAAAGTCTGCCACCTCTACCGCTCGGACTAGCTCACCTTGAACACGTGGAATGCTTCAAACTGAATGTTGGGGCTTTTATCTCGCAGCAAGTTCATCATCAGCTTCAGATTTTCTGGTTTGCTGATGTATTTTGTCATGATGGCAAAGTTGTGTCGGTCCAGAATCAATTCACCCAGCAGCTATAGAGACAATTAAAAAAAAACCCCACAGGTCTTTCAGTCCACCACATTATTTTTGAATGTAAAGAAAGCAGCAACATATTTTAATGCTTGCCTGAGAGGTTTCAATGCCCCTACCTTTAGAAAAAAAGTAACTAGACTTGTTATCATGCAGCGAGTTGCTTAATGCCCAGTAATACCCATCTTCTAAATACTACAGAGAGGGATCCCACATATGGGCTGGGTGTAATAGAAGCTGGTGTGAGCCAGCTGGGACAGAAGGGACAGAAGCAAGTGTAGTGCAGCTGTCCCACAAAGACACCTTAATTTCATTCGGATGTTACATTAACACGCCTATCTGGTCCCATCTGCAGGTCACGTGAGACTCGGTGCTGTAGCAGCAAGCAGCACCAGACAGAGACTCTCAAGTTCACATTACTCTCAAGTTCATTTTAACCCATGTTCTGAACCAAAGTATAGATTTGAGGTGAGGGGAAAAATGATAGTGCTGGTTCCATAGAAATGGCCCAATGCTTCACCAGAGATCCAGGGAAGAAAATTCACAGCGAGCTATTGTGCATTATAAGAGTGAAGCAAGGCTTAGCCTACAATATCTCTACTCTTAACTGGAAATGGGATGCAACATACTGGAAAAGGAAAGGAAGGGAGGAATGGGAAAGCAAATGGGAGAAAGAGCAATGTGTGACACGGTTGCACACTGGAATCCTTTCAAATGCCTCTTAAAATACGCAAAATCAGCTGTTCCCAAGGCCTGGCCCCCCATCATTAATTCAGGAACAGCAACTCATGTGTTTCATACATAAAAATCTGGCATTTATTCACAGAGCGGCTAAGAGAGCCCAATCCTCTGATCCCTTTCCTCCATAGGCATCTCAAAGACTGCAAGTGTTTGAAGCCTGACTGCTCCTCAAGCACTCATTTCTTTTTTGTTAGAAAGTATGTGGCCGCTCCGTTGCCATACATGCATCTTGATATTCTGCATAATGTGGAGTTCAAATTTAGAAGGAAAGCGCTGAGAAACTTTACTTTACCTTCAAAGATTGTCTCTTTGTTACGTAATTCTCAGAGTGAAGGAGTTTTTCATAATCCTCAAAGATCTAGAGTAACAAGAAAACACAAATGCATTTGATTCATGTCCGTCCTTCCTCCTCCTGATCCTTCTCACCCCAGAGGAGCAGTAGAGGCCACAGCAGTGCCGCCCTCTAACACTTCACTGCCGTGCCAGGCCCAGATCTCATGGCCTTTTTTCTTGGCTGGGTATCACGCAGTGAATTAATGCCCAGGAACACTCCTCTTCCAAATACTGCAAAGAGGGATACCACATAAGGACTGGATATAACAGGAGCTGGTGTGAGCCAACTAGGACAGAAGTAAGCCAGTGCCTGTACAGCCTTCTCTTACAGGAGAGTGAAGCTGCTGCCAGGACACATGGGTCCTGCATGTAACGTCCACTCACTCATATCATGGTCACGACTTGCTTTGTGATTTAACGCAATATCCCAAACTGGTGACAGTGCATCCCATTCTGGCGTATGCCAGAAACGCCTTTTGTGAGGTGCCACCTGCCTTGAGCAGCTCATTAAAGCTGCTTGCCCAACGAGGGTCACTAGGAGTCCAGTGCGTGCTGGCTTTTGCGGGATCGGGCCAAGGGAATCTTGTGGTCAAGAAGACTGAGAGAGAAGGCTGCGATATGTTCAACCCATCTACCAAACAAGCAATAAACCCCAACGCTGCTGTCCGAGAATCATCTAACAAAATGCTCGCTGCCACAATTCATACTTAAAATTTTAAATGTCAAATAAAGGTAGAACAGGACTGTTCCAATGCAGTGCTTCAGTACTAAGAGAAAAGATCAGCAGAGACACTAATTTTGCTCCAGTTAAGCTGCATTTGTGACTCAGCAATATCTTTATATAACCTTCTTGGTAACTCTAGAATGAAAGAAATAGTCTTCAGCCTTTTCACTTTGGCAATGAAATAAAGAATACTTCAGGTAACACAAGAACATAACCCGTAGTTTAATTCCATGATCCATATCAGTCCAATTTTAGTTGATTCCAATGGAATTTTTCTGACCCGCATTTGGTTCAAAACTGAGCCAAAAAATCAAAGTGAAGAATGGCAGAAAACCAAGGGACTAATTGCCTTAGGATGGTAAGAGGAATACTCATACCTCAGTCCCCAGTGAGGTACATATAATTTCCAGCAATGCTAAAACTTCTTCCAGTAACTCTTCTCCTCGGTCCCAAAGTATTATCTATGACACCGGTATGGCCCTATGAGTGCTGGAATATCACAAAACTCTTTAAAAATGCACACGCTTTTTTCCCCCATGATCTCTTTACATACAAAGTTGACAGTTCTGTTCACATACAAAGTTGACAGTTCTGTTCACATACAAGGAGATGCGATGCCTGCAAAGAGGAGCAAAACTTGCCTTTAAACTATGAGTGCTCCTGAAACCTTGGCGCATGTCCCCACGTGTGTGCAGAGGGGGTACCTGTATTTCAAACGCCACGTGAGGATTCTGCTTTAGTAAAAGCAATGTTTAGTTTTGCAGTCCTATGTGACTGTTTGATACGAAGCATGAAACCCTTCGCTACCGAAAGTGTACCTTCTCCAGCTAAGCACGAACAGATTTTATAAAAATTGTTCATTCATTTACACTTACCGCATCATAATTTTGTTCCAGAAATTCTGCTACCAACAATTTGTGTCGCGTTAACAGGTCCTGGGGAAGAATAGAGAAAGATTACCTGAGAAAGCATGCTCATTTGATTGTCCCGTGATTCTCAAATTTATTTTAGCATTTTTTACCGGGTCATCTTTTAGAAGGTATTTACAACATGATTTCTATAGACCAAAAGCATTTAAAACCAAAACTGCATTGTGTGTTTATTGGGATTTTAAGGAGAATTCAGTGAATGCTCACAGAATCAATATAAAAAACTATTCTAACACTCGCTCTTTATATTCCTTTCCACTCCCACCTTTTCTTAAAGTCATCATGCACAGTACTTACAATAAACTGGGGTGGGGGGAAGGAAGAAAGTAAATTAACCTTTACAGAGGGATCGGCTATGGTCCCAAAGCCACAAGTGATTTTCAGTCTTCACCCCGAGCAGGGGTCCAGATGGGGAGAAATTAACAAGTGATCTGCATGCTACCCCACAGCTGGAAAATTATGCTGTTTGATCAATTGCTATCGCTCATCTCCAACGAATACAACAAGGCAGACTCAAATTCAACCACTGTATATATATACATTTATTTATTTAAAGCCTAAAAGTTAGGCACTAATCTAAGCTAACCATCCAGGCTCCCTCCACAGCTACTCCATCCTCAGAAATGGGTCTCGGGTAGGGGACATGAATTTCTTCTGTGGCCAGTTTTCTGCTCAAAGTGGACTTACTGACACAAGCAGTAGCAGACCTTTAAGACAGCTGAAGCTTCATAGGAGGCACCCCATCCTAAAAGGCCAACTCATTCAAATTTAAATTAAAGCAACCTCTCCCGTAGAATGGGAACATGGTGCTCAATGACAGAGATGCAAATGTTCAGCTCCAGAAAAAATCAAGTCTCTTTAACAGATGAATAGCCGTGAAATGAAGTGGCCAGTTTGACGCATTTAAGTTTCATTTTTATCTTATTCCCTCCTTTAAAAAATAACGCTGATCACAATAAATGCCTGATGAAGTCCATTCAAGTCGATATTTTTTCAGTTAATCAGTTGCTATCTTTTTCATCATCTTTTCCTTGGTTTCCTTACCCACAGTCAGAGACTGAAGCTGATGAGTAGCTGAAGCAGATGCACAGACACATCCTCTACAGCATCACAAATAAAAGAAATCCTTTACATACTAATCCTTTAATTTATTTTTACCATCAGTTATAAGAAGAAAGCAGAGTGCTATAAAATCCAGTACATGTTTTTAACACATTCCTTTATTTAGCAGGACTGCAATGATAGCAGTTTAAGAGGCTGAGTGCAACAAATGTGATTCACAAGCTTTTATGCAGGGCACTTCAGAGGCAAGTACAACATTTTTCAATAGGGGGCACAAATGGAATAGAATCGAAAATGAGTTTTTCATACAAAATCATGAGAGAGCGCGTGGAGCACCAGTATTCAATCAGTGCTCTTTCCAACTGCTGTATCTCTAAATACAAGCAGTTTTCCTCTGCGTTTTTAGCAGCTCTGTTTCCTCTCTGCAGTGCACCTGGCTGAATTTAATTAAGAAGTACATCTCCAGATCATCAAAAATTTCAATACTTCCCTACTATAAATATCCTCAGACTTTAATGCACATTTAATTAAGCCCTCCTCTGGTGCATAGACTATCCAAGGCTTTCAGCTCTGAACCAGACACCCTGGTGGCAACACTACAAACCCAACAAGATGGAAACAGAACTGAAAACACGACTTCAGTAATCCAGCCAGCAAGCACTCGTAGCACTTATTTTTACAGTATTAGAACCAAGGTAGCTCCATATTTCATGATTCAGTAGCTTCCAGATCACTTGTTGTTCCAGCTATTCAGAGTAAGAGGCAAATAGGAGACGAGGTGAACAGCTGGTTTATTTCCAGAACTGACCGGGTATTGAGTCAGGCAATTTAAAATAAATGGCAGTTTTTAAAAAATGCAGTTTATAGATTTTCCCCAAGCATTTTAAAAGGTGATTTCTGACCTATGTCAGAGGATGAACTGCCCTCATACTCCTCTCTTTTCACTGCACGTGAGGATGTAAAATCCTATTTTTAAATCTTGCTAAAAATACACTCAGATCACAGGGGACAGAAGTAAGTTCCACAGCTGTAGATCCATGAACAACATCAATCCCTCTTTTTTGGGGAGGGTTGCAGCAGTCTGTGGTCCTTGCCACAGCTAACTGCCCTTTGTCCCCATCTGGACCCCTGGTTGAGGTGAAGACTGTCCATCACCAACTACATGCTCTGCTGTTGTCCTCAAAGCAGGACCTGGGCAAAAGATGCAAATCTCTTCTGCCAAGTTGGAAACAGAGCCCAGGAGCGCTTTTTCTGACCAGAGACAAATACTCTTCTGAGCATAGGGTAAAATGCCAGAGACAGAGGATTTAAATATCTCAGCTGCATTTTTATACAGTCGTACACATGTATCTTTACTTGTCAGTATTTCTGTGCTCCTTCCACTTTCATAACATTTACCTAATGAATACAATGACAGTGCAACTTAAAATAATCGAAAGATGCTGTTATTGATTGACGGGTGTTTGAAGTGGTCATCCTGCTCAACTCATTACTGACAAATTCTTCATTATGTAAATCTTTACCCCATTCAGTAGGTTAGTAAAAACTGAGGCCGGGTTTCAGTATGCATTGAATCACTGAGCTGAACTCTTAACATTCCTTACAGTTATTCCTAAGGTCTATCTACTCATGTTTCTAATTAGCTTTGAGAAGAAAGAATGAACAACGTGTTTCTATGACAGCAAGCAACCCACTGATAGAAGAAAAGAGAAGCTAATCTATATTTAGAAGAGTCTTTACCTGAAAAGAATTTTCCCCAGCTTTCTTAAATTATTTTTCATAAATAGACTAATCTTCCCTGTACATTAAGCTGATAGGCACCACATTTTGCTCAAAGACCTTGAAGGTCTATAGAAGACTATTGCACCTAGAAGGCAAGATGATGGTCACATACAAGCTCCAAGAAATTTGGCAGGCTTCACCCAGTTTCATTTTTAATACAACACAGAGACTCTCTACAGTGTCTATGCAGTGCTTTCACCTACTTAGCTCAAAGCAGTACAGTCCTTACACTGATCCATGGGTCACAAAAGCAAGCATACAAAAAGTTGTAAAATAATCAGTGGGCACAGCATTAGTCTAAACCTGACTGCCAACCTCAGAAGGGCCAGCAAAAATTAGAGGATTTTAAAAGTGAATTTTAAATGACTCCTCCTGTTTACTGGTTGCGGTCATGATGGGTAGTGGTTTTGTCTCCAGGGCAAGGGAGGGAGAGAAAAAGGTTATGCATTTTACAAGAACTATACACAATACGTGATTAATTTGAGTTTTAAATGGTTGCATAAAAGGCCCTGGGTTATCAAGATGCAAAACATTAGTGAAATGTAAATCTGTATTGAATTAAAGATTCTTTGCAGACTTGACCACCGTTGTGAATCCTATTACAAACAGATCAAGGATTAATTTTATCCTTAACTGAACAGTAAAAAAGCCACCCAGTGTAAAGGCAACACAGCATTCAGTGATGACTACTGATGGAGTGCCATTTCTGACACAATACTATGACACAGGTATCGACTAATTTACCTTGAATGTAGCAAAGGCATCAGAAGCTATATCAAATGTTGACATTTCCACATATTTAAAAAAGTCTCTGAACTGTTCTGAAAAAAGTATGATTTTGGCCAAGGGTTCATGCCGGATACACTCTCTCAGCATAATTCCACAGCGTAAGGCAATATTTGGGGATTCATATCTGAAGAAGGAAAAGAAACAGAAAAGATCAAAACGTAGAACAACAAAGATAAATGGGAACTTTTCTAGCAAGGGGGACCGTTGTAGCATAGGAAACGCATGTGCCAGAGGGAACACAACACACGGACGGCAGCTCCTAGCCAGAGCACCGTACCCAGCTTCAGGACCTCAGCCCAAAGCTAAGGAGCAGACGCACAGATAAGGCTGCCTGTGTTTCCCATCGCAAACCTCTGCCTTCGCAAGCCAAAATGCATTTCGGTGTATATGTGCATTGCACCTCCTCTCTGCGGTAAGACCGTGGGGAGTGCGTAACTTTTCAGCAGAGCTCCTTCACCCTTTTAGATTTATGAGAAAGCAAAGCCCATACAATATAACAATCTTCCTTTTCAGATTTAATTCTGAGCTCCTCAGTTTATCCAAGAAAAATAGAACACCTCATGACCATCCATCACCTCCCACGCCTCTTCTAGAGAATGTTGCTCTAGAATATTAATGTCTAACAAGGAAGGTAGGAAGAGTCTACCCAGGCAGTCTACACAGGATTAAGCTTTCTGTAGCTCTGAAGATATTTTTTTGCAGTTTAGGAGGAATTCTGCTCAATCTCTCCTCTGCAGAGGCTGCGACTTTGTTCAGGAGACAAGAATTCATTCCTCAAGTTACAATCCTGTTATGGCACACGCATTGCAATAGCCAGGAGCCAGCACACTTCTCAATCCTGGAGAGCGAGGGAGGGGCAAGGCAACTCAGATCATCTTATATTTCTATAAAATCTGGATTTCTTTAAAACTGAAATTAATCTGAAACAAAACTGTTAGAAACACAATTAAAAAAAAAAAAAGAAAAAAAAAAAAAGAATGAAATTCAACAGTCAGGAAGGACTTAAAATGAACTTCTTCCAGCAATCTTCAGTATCTTCAGTCATGTGAAAGCAGTGAAGTCCAAGGGGACAGAAAGCACACTCTTTCAATAAGCTGGTTATACTATATATCAGAACTGTGTATTATCACCCAGAGCTTATCAGCATCATGTTTCCTTTGCACAATTAATTCCTATCACTAAGCCAAGAGAGAAAAAAAAAGAACACCAGAAGAAAAACACAAAATACCATCTGTGCTGTAAGTGAGTGGGCCTTCAAATTTACCATCAGCTTGCAATTTAAAAGAATGGTAGTGTTTTGTGAGCATACCAGAGCTGCATACTTCAACCTGATGTCAACAATAGTTGGCTTAATGAAAAATGAATTGCTATTCCAAACAGGCAAATGAAACTTCCCACCCTCAAGGAAATGCAGGCACTCAGGCCCCTATTTGTTTCCTTTGGGGAAATATTTGCAAATGTGAATTTAGAACTCCTTAGACAACGGAGAGACAAAGCATACCTCTCCTTGACTCCATTAACAGGAAGACTAATTTTCAAGCAACAAGAGGCGGAGTTGCTCCTAAGAGTGCAGCCAGGAAAATATTTAATAGTTGGCTACGGAATATTTTGGTTGGAATAAAAGCAAATTACATTGTTTCCAGCACAATAACTTTTTAAAACACGACTATCAACAGAATCATTCTTAGTCAAATGCTCCATTATCTGCAAGTGGGTTAAGGACCTTTGGCTGTTCACATAGCGAGGGAAGTTGGGTTTGGCTCCTGGAATATGCCTGGAAGAAGTTTACATGCTGCCTGGGCATAACTGGCATGTTCTCTGCACCCACACTTACATGCAAAGCCACCAGGCAGGAATGAGAGATATGTGCTTCAAAATCACTTCTAATGAGTAATTAGTGCTCTATGCTGATGTACTCCTGCAGCAGAAAAAAAATAAATAGAGTTCTTCTTTGTTCGGATGAACTTACAACCTGGAGAAACCCCCACATGCTGACTACCAGGGGCAACCAGAAAAGGAAATAATGGACTTGAAATATTTCAAAATACTTATTCGGGAGGCTGAAAGATGCAAGACAGAGCGGAGATGCATCTCAGCACAAAGGGAATCATGCTTGTGCGGCTAGTGCAGAAGGCAATACAAGGTAAGAAGCATAGGCAGGATATTAGGAAGGCGTCGAGCCTTGGAGACACAAGGTCTTGACAAACAGCTACATTCTGATCTGATTTTACACTAACTTCTATAGCTTGACCTTATCCTCGGATAAGAAGTTTATCCTTGGATAAACTCAAGGGGAATTCTGCAACTTTAGCCAATACACCATTAAAGCTTTAACTGCACTGTGATATGAAGAGATCATCACAAAACAGATTGGAGCAAGTGACTGAGTACATTAGATAGCACGTGGCATGATATATATTCACAAAGGAGCTTATAAATTTGTGGTCATCGGGCACTGGAACACATTACCCAGGGCAGTGGTGGAGTCCCCATCCCTGGAGGTATTTTGGGGTCATGCAGATATAATGCTCAGGGACATGGTTTAGTGGTGGGCTTGTCAGTGTTAGGTTAATGATGGGACTAGATGATCTTACAGGTCTTTTCCAATCTAGGAGATTCTGTGATTCTGTGAAGCAATGTAAGTGCCACAAACTTCAAGTCCTCTACAGTCACAGTACTGGAGGGAAAATATTTTAAATTACAAAGGACCAAAGTTATTTCTGGGTTAATGCGATGTGCTGACACCAGAGAAAAATTTGGCCCAAATACATCCAGTACTTTATATACATCAAATATCGTATTCATCTGAAATCCTATTCATACACAAAGCCTGCACACACAGAAAAGAAGATATTATTAAAGCAAGTCCTCATGCAGCAGGAAGGTCAATTAACCTACAAAAAAAAAAAACAAAAAAAAAACCAAAACAAAAACACTATGTGCTGTATGTTTTTCTGAAGCTGAGAAGCTGGAAGGAAATAGCCAACAAGTAAAACGAAGCCAGAAAGGTAAGAACAATTATCTCAAGCTGGCAGTTACTGCCGCTGGAGTATTAGGCAGGAAACACTGGGCAGGAGCTCTGATTCGGGATCCTTTCCACTCCACACAGCTCACATTATACAACAAGAAAGCAGCCTTCTGTTGATGCTGTTGGGAACTGACTGTCAGGGGGCAGAGGAAATTTTGCATCCAATACAAGTAAAACAATGAAAAGCCTTCAGTATAGTCCTGGGACCTTTCTTTTATAGTCATGGCTGATTTTTTTTTTCCTCCAAATAACGTCATATAACAAACACTGAATGGTACAAGCCAGCCAAATCTACTATCCTTTCCTTTCAGTGGATTTTTATATCACATTATTTCATTTCACTTCATCCTCAATTCACATTTTCAAGTGGTGATGTCTAACAGTCTCATAGCTGATTGCACATGAGCACCACACGTTGCCTGCACACAGCGAGCCGCATGTTCGGGGCCCTACCCTTGCTTTAGGCACATATTTTAAGTATCATTTTTAGACAGTCCTGGCAACAGGACAGTAGCAGGTAAGACAGCATCACATTTGACATCACTACACTGTCCTGCAGCAACTGCTCAGATACCATCAGGGCTGGATAGGAACGTCTTCTGGACTACTGCTGACAAATTCAACACTTTCTAATGAGAAACTCCAGAAATGGCATCTCTGATACAGTGCAGTGCTGCAGAGAGATAGCAAGAAATCAAAACCAAGGAGCTTGAGGACCAAACTAATGTGGACACGCCACTGCATGCAGCAGTAGTCTCCAAAAAGCAACTAAGTGATGCCATTTAAATGACAGGTCACCTACAGTAAAATGTCTGTCAGCAGCATATACGCACAACATAAAATCTTTGCTATCATCTTAATATTCTTGGTTGTTACAGATGCCAAAGAATATCTGGGACATGATCCAAAAATATTTTTTAACTTTAAATAAAGCCCAGACATATGGTAGCGATACATGTGCAACGTGCAGAAACAAAATGAGTGAAAAATTGAAAAAGCAAAGACAGAAAAAAGGGAAGAAAATTATTGTATCTATATGTGAAATTGAAAACAGTTGTACAACTTCATGATGACTGAGACAATTATCATCACTGTCCTGAAACGACTAGTTTGAGGTTTGTATAAATGGTGAATTTTAATGAACAAATGAAACCCAAATCCATTTAACTAGCTTGCTGGTTTCCTTTCCAAGTTGGCATTTAGTTACACAGAACAAGTCAAGAGTTTCAAAACTAAAGCTAAATCACAACAAACCACCATACTTCTAAGAGCAAGACGTAGCTCAGGAAGGGAGGCAGCAGGTCCGGACCTCCTCCTATCACAGCCACCAAGAGCTTTTGCCACCAGCGCAACCACAAGCTCACAGCTCTTGAAATCCCTGGTACTGACTAGTTCTCTGGGTTACTATTTTTCCCCTGCTCAGCTGTGCTGGAACGCAGCCAGTTTTGAAGGAAATAACTATTTTAGAGGACTCTCGCGCCTCTCTCTCTCCTCTCTCCCTCCTGGTTCGGGTCTGCCCCTGGGAGAGGGGGACGCTGAAGGGAATTTTACCCTTGGGGCTGCAGCCTTGTCCATGCACAAACCTTAGATGGTGCTTAAGTATTTTCCTAACTCTGGCTGTGGAGCAGATGGTAAAAATGCAAATCTTAAGCCTCAATAGCAAGAAAGTAACTTACAAAAAATCATTCTTTCAAGAACCATTAGTTTAAAAGGCTTATGTCATGTTTTTGAATGGCTGTTACTCATGTGACCATACAACTACTAGGACAGTCCATGTTGTTTCATACTGATCAGCTAATAAATGCACCTATTTCTACATCATTTCTTTAATCCCAATCACATATATTCTCATTTCCTTAGGGAAAAATAAACAAAATCCTAAAGTTTTGGCTTCTTTGGATTCTTTAGCTTCTGTGGCTTAGAAAAACACAGAAAACTGAGCAGAAAACAGTAGATTTCAAAGGCTGGAAAAGCAAAGCTTCTCGCTGAACAGAAGAGTTTTAGGCCAACGCTTGTGCACTCCTGAATGCAACTACAGCTGATGTTCTCTCCACGCAGCAGTCTATTCCTCCTCCTTGCCAACTTACCTGGGGAACCGCTGGGTTACAGCTGAGCACTGACTCCCTCAAAGGTTAAAAGCCAAAACAAAACAAAAGATCGAACGCTGAAAGTTGTGGAGTTCATTACAGAATTAATTTTAAGTTGTTCACAGGTGGCTACAAGCATTGGAGAAGTCTGCCCCACAGACACAACTACTCTTTTTATGCGTTTTTCCATCTCTGTTCTACCATATGGTGGTCCAGCTTTTGACTCCAGTTATTTACAGACACCTCTATAAGTCACTTCGGCAATGCAAAAAGGTCTAAATGAAACTCAGCAGTCATCAACAATGCTACACAAGACTTTAAGGCAAGAACTGAAGCACACATCACGTGGGGAGCAGTCAAAAACAATCAGCACATAATTATTCCAACGTGAAGTCTGGTGAAGAAATAACAGCCAAATAAAATAATCCAGTCATTAAAAAGTATACAGTTAAGTAAAAAGAAAGTCAATATGAAAGAAACAAAATATGCAGTCTGGAAAAAAATCTGAAAATCCTTTTTTTTTTTTTTTAAACTAAAAGTGAGAAAGTAGATCAACTGCAATGCCAGCATGTTCCAGGCAATGGTCTTTAATGAAAATCAAATTAAAGCACCCACCCTTTCAGAAGCATGAATAGGATATGTGGATGGGCACTAATGTATTCCACAGTAGGGCTGCGTGTGCCAATTTGTCTTCTCAAGATGTTGTTAAATATCTGGGAAACGTCCTTTTTGCCCTGTTAAAGAAGCAAAATATATCTTCAACTGGAAAAAAAACATGAATAAATGACCATTCACTATAATCTCTATTTAAAGTGGAAATGAAATTGAAAACAAAACAAGTCAGTCTCTTTTTTTGGGGTCTCCACAGTCCCACCACCTCATACTTGCTGTTTCTTCGATGCCACAAGAAGGCTTCCTATGTCGGGTGGTTCTGAAGACTACTAATCCCCCCACTCCCAGTTACACCTCTCTCTTTCTAAATGAAGATGTGAATCCCCCTTATTCTGTCAAGCAAATCCCTCGCTATCTTAAACAGCAACATCAAAGCACCAAAAAAGCAAGCCACTACCCTGAGCCAAACATGTTTTTTGCAGTGGGTACTATTGCTCCTGCAGTCTCTGAAGTCAAGTTGTCATGCTAGTACCAAGTACACCGCCCCACAGCCTAGACTTACAAAGCTAAAGTTTTTCATTAGTCAAATGTAGTCAACGCCAAGTGTGACTGCATTTTTGAGAATCAGGGTTAAATTTAAAACTGCGTCCATCATTCCACCATGAAGAACGAAATAATTACTACTGATAGAAAGGCTGCACCACATACACATCTCTGCTTCAGTCACAACTAAGATCCTTCACTTTCTCCTAATTTTCTCCTATATCCACACATCTGCACCATCACGTTTTGTCTTTGAATGCTTCTCCGTGCAAACAGCTTTTCAGAAAGCCCTTCCAAATTATGTTCTATTCAGCCACAGGGTTTGCCAATACATCTTGCATTAGAAGTCCTCTTCTGCCCCCAGCGCTTTCTCCCCTGGCCACAGGAGACAAATTGAGACTGCTTTCTCCCAAGGCAGTGGGAGACTGCTGCACTAATGACCAGTAACCAAGGCACTGAGTCAACAGCGGGTCACTATGCACAGGACAAGCTAAAGCAAAAGGTTGCATATAATCTGTACGGGCTCATTGATCTGCCTCAAGAGGACAAACATTCCTTGGCGGAGAACTTATTGAATGTTTGAAGCCAAGGAGCAGATAGTTTCACACAGAGGGAAATTCCCTGGTTTCACCTCTACAAATAAATCACAGCTGAGAAACACAAAATATTCGGCTTTCCTACTCATTCCAACCCAGCTGGCTTAGAGACTTGGGGACTTGGGGAATTAAATAGGGAAATCAAATCAGAGCCGGCCAGTCCATCCACCTTTGTCTGCAACGCTTTTGACCCTTGGACTTTCTCTTAATTAGGCTAATTCTTTATAAAGTCATCCCATCCTCCTCTATCTTTACAACACTCATAAGGTATGTCTGGAATCCCATGATCCCCAGCGGCTTCAGCAGTTACTCCAAGACAAAAACAATCCAGAGAAGAGCTGTTGAAAGGGTGAAATGAAAATGGCCAAAAGTTAAGTGATCCTCTCTGCTATGCCAAATTTTACATTAGTTACTTACTATTAGGTGCACTGCAGCATTATATCCAATAGCAGAGAGGAGATTATAGATAGATAGATGTCTCAGAGAGATATACCCAATTATATCCAATTTTCTAGAGACCAGCAATTGTGAAAGCCAAAGAAGTTGCTCTCTCTCTCGGTTCTCCTGGAGGGAATGGAGGCAGATAGGAGGGAACCAAAGCAGACTTCCCTCACCGCCAGACATCTATAAAAATTGTAGGAATACTTTCCAACGTTTCTCACTTTGTATCTGTGATTTGATTTTGCCTTCTCATGAAATACGTATGGCCACTGAAGCACAAGATAAGGCAGCAGAGAGAGAAAGTAGCTAGACAAGAACAAAAAAACTGCAAAGAATGCCATTACATAAATAACAAATTGCATGATGCCTCTACCATAATTTAGCTCTTATTTCAAGACAAAGTAAGGGAAATGTGTCTAACGTCACCAGTCCTGGGCTTGTGGCTATTTACTACCTCTTTGAGTGGCTTTTCAGTTTGTGAACCTAAAGGCTGACATGCACTTAGTAACATTGTTTCTTTTAATTAACTTTTCCTCTATGCACACTTCCTTCAGTTCTTCAAAGCTCAACAACAAATTTCATATTTTAAATTTCCAAATATCCAGTCTGATCTTGATTCTGGGATCCTGCCCCAACCCAACCGTAGCGCTTCATAACCACCAAAATTATACTTTGTTTCTCAAGTGGCAGAAGCAATAAGCCTGTGTTTTCCATAGTTGTGTGATGGACATATGCCAGGACATTGACAGTCTCCCCTACACGCACGCCCGTCCCCAGCCACACGTGCTGTAAGTGCACTGGCAGATGAAACACAAAGGAGATAGGACTCGAGCCTCTGCTTCTGCCTTTTTCTTGGTGGCGGCATTAGCTCTGCTCTCACGCTCCTAACCAGCCATCAAGCTTCATGAACTCTTTGAAAATACGTCTTCAAAAGTTAAGTACAGCTGTGCAAAATTGGGATCAAAGTGGGCAGCAGGGTTGGTGAGGAGGAGACAGGGGGTCAGGACAAAACGAAGTAACCTACATAAACATTATTCCCCTCAGAAATCAGATTTTCAAGTAATATATGATTTTGCTTTCTACCATCACATACAGATCAAAAAATTAATTTGTGTGTTATAGAGTGATGAAATTGGTTGTTCAACAAAGAAACCTAAATGCCAAGTCTGGACAGCAATATAACAAAATGGAAGCAAAAAAGCTGATAAACTGAAAAAGTCGATGGCAACATGAAGACAAAGCAGCACATGCTCTTACTATCCTCTTGTTCAGTGACATTGCGTTTCTACTGTTTGCTAAAAAGAGTATGTGTAACAGTTTTGCTAAATGTTTGAAAAGGTTTTAGGACAGAAAAAATTATTTTGCAATAAAAGTTATTAGAATTGTTTGTAATAAAAATTCAGCAACAGATCTGATATTTCATTCAGCGCTTGCATTTCACTGTGGGTTCAATATGTCCAGAGAGAATTTTTTGTCTGACAGACTGTCAGGCAACTAAAATAATGCAGTAGTTTCCCTTCGGTGGTGTATTTGCTAACAGTATCTTCTCCTCTCCCCCCTCTTCTTTTTTATTAAAAACAAATAAATAAATTACTGGATTTTTAGGAGTTTGCGTTGTTGGGGTTGGGTTTTTTTTGTAATTAAGACATTTAACAGTAACCAGGGGTGGCAGGGAGAAGACAAATGAAAGGATCTGAAGAAATTCTAGCATTAAAAAAAAATAAAAATCTCCTGAACTTAAGGCCTGAGGAAGAGTGAGAGAACTCCACTAACAACATTTTCAAAAATTATTACTAAATAAATCAGTGTCTTGAATGCTGGCTTTACTGAGGGTGGGGGGAAGAGGGAGGAAAGAAAACATAAATCTCCCATCATTCCTCCTTTTCATTCATTTACAAAATGGAAAGAAAAGTAAAGTAACAACAAATGACTTAAATACCATGAAAAATGTTCCACAAGAAAGTAACTCCCACAAAAAGAGGTTCTGAGAGCATCGGACAATCTCTCCGGGGAACTGATTTTTAAATTCAGTGGTTGCTCGGCCCTACACATTGGGTACTGCCCCTGCTCCAGACCTCGGCGGGGGAGGTTTGGTTCCTGGGAGCTGGTGATTTCTCCCTGCTCGGAGATGCTTCAACACTTGTGATGATTCACGAGCACCCAGGAGCCATAGAAACCACCGGACTCATAACAGCAGTCCCTGGGGAACCACTATCCCGGCTGACCGTAGACCACAGGAATACTATAAAGACCTGCCAGTGACGAAGTTTATTCCCACTCCCTGCCAGTCAAAGGTCAATTAAAAGAGTTTATATTTATCCTGAATTACTGCAGTCTTTTCTACCATAACTCTTCTTCTCCTTAGCTATAAGTAACTAAGTTGTCTTAGTAGTTGTCTACTAAGTTCTTGGCTTTAACAACAAAACTGGCAAGAAGTTCCATGGAATATATAATTATTTGTATATATACATAAATTACTTTTTTCCATATTAATCTTGCTTATGGAAAAAAAAGTTCTATTCCTTTCTTCTTTTAATCCAAAGAACTAAGTGGGGGCAATCCAATTTACCTTGCCACCTGCTGTCAGTTTTTAACACCTTTTTCAACCCCTTTCCTCTCAAATAAACAATCCCTATTTTCCCATGCTTCCAATTAATTTTATTGTATGTTTCTGGACCCTTTCTACATCAGACACACTTTTCAGAGACGGTGGCTGACTTTAGTTGTACTAGCCTAAAGTAAGAGGTTAATCACTGCAGCTTACAAGGTCAGTCATAGACATTATTCTTGGCATCACTTCCTATCTTTTTTGGATACACATGGCAATATTTCTTTCTTGGTTTTGTTTTAACAAAGTCAAGAGATTTAAACCAGATGCATTACATTTACTTCCAGTATATAAGCACATCTATCACGACACTGACCAACCTACAGCAGCTACTTTCTTCAGCATGCAAAAAACCAGTTTTGAATACAATACAATTATTTAGACTTTGGAAAAATACAGCTATACTCATTGACAACACTGAGACCAAGGAGATTAAAAGGTTTATGGACGCTACCTACCTCAAAATCTATCAGCTGCAGGTTGGCAATAAGTGTCACTAGAAGGCCACTGTTGTATAGCTCTTGCGCCAGCTGAGCCACGATTTCTGTAGGTGGCTCCTTGTCTGTGGTCCCACACAGAATTTCCTTCATTGCTTGCAGAGACTTTGACACTTCCTCCGATGCCTGTTCACCAGAAGATAAGGGTTTTGTTTAAAAAAAAAAAAAAGTGTTTTATTTTAAAAGACAAAAGCTTCTAACCATACTTAACAATGATCATTATCTATTGTGAAATGGTTTAATAATTTTATGTAATCACTGAGGGTGGAGCATCCACACTGGATCCTGCAGGTCCTACACAAGCACACAGATATATTCAATTTAAACACAGCGTGACATCACTTACAGACCATCAAGCGTAAAATAGGGGCAGGAGTGCAATTACCAACCAGCATCAGCAAGATCCTTTATGGCTTTGGAGACAGGCGCTGTTCTGCAGAAGTGGCAGCACCTTCACCATCGCTGCCACCCCGGTCCTCCCCAGTGGGCTCCATCGACACACGTGGGGCAAGATGTGCCCAGATGGAGGTACCAAACCAGTGGCTGCTGTGCGGCTTCTCCATCAACTGCTTGCTGATGGACTGCCCCAGCTCCTCTACTGATAACCCAAATAAATCCTTGTACCCCTGCCAGCTTTGCATTGCCACCGCCTCTTTATTTCTCCTCACCATGTGTGGTTTGAGCCAGCACCTTCCACAAGGGATTTGCCTACTGAGCGCACGGGCGCTTTAGTCTCAGGTTGGGAAATTAATTAAATTAAACAATTTGCTTTAGTAAAGTTCCACAGCTCCCACGAAGCAAACTAAAGTTTTTCATCTTTTGCTCCCACCTAGTGTATGCTAATTCTGTGCAATGTTTCAGGTACCTAATGTAGAAGACAAACCAGGAATTATTTTACAAAATATCTTGACCGGAGAGCTTACAACAGGAAAATGAAAGAGAAACACGTATAAACAGGTAACAGCTTGGCATTTGCGGCAGTCAGGGAGTTTAAATCAGACGTGAGTGATAACGTCCCACTTCCCAAGGGAAATGACCGCTGGCCACAGCCACAGCAGCACTGGCTTACCTTCTCCTCCCAGGTTTGCTCCACTTTGTATAAATAAAAACTCCCTGGAGCGAAGGCATTATTTTTTTCACACATGTGTGCTTTAAATCCCACCTGCTATAGGCATGGGGCTATGGAGGCCATGGCTCTTTCTGGGTCGGGGTATATTTTATACACGCATGACCCGCAGCAAGGCTGGTTGGATTTTTTTGTAAGAGAGTGGGAAGGAAGTAAGGGAGAGGTTTGAAAGCAAAGCTGAGAGTGACAGGAAAGTGCCAGGCAAGATCGTTAAAGATGCTGAAGATAGGACAGCATTTCACATCTATATTGCAAAACATTTATTTTGAAATGAGCATTTCGTTAGCTTAGCAGGGGGGAAAAGAAAATAATCAAGACACACACAGAAAACCCAAGAGTCATTTGTAAAAGCTAACTGGACATTAATGGGTGTTCAAATCCAGATCAATAATTTCAATGCATCTCTCACATAAACTGAAAAGAAAAATGTCATGCTTTCAAATACCACCCCATCAATCTGCAAAAAATAACCCCGCAGTGCTCCGGAGAGGCATCTCTCAACTGCTGCTGATCTCCCAACACTTTAATACTAATTTAAATCAGATTTTATTCACATTAGTGAACAAAAAGCCTAAAAATCCCCCCAAAACCACAACCCAACACTAAAAAGCTACTTTCATGTTGCATCTACCTGGAAGATTCGAGCATTGATTTTGCACAGCATAAAGTTTTCCCCCAATCTGTTTGTACCTACTCTCAGTTTTCTGCTAGTTGAGATAGGTCACCATGAGCAGCGTGTAAATGAATATGACTATGTGATAACTTTAACCACAGCAGAAATCTTGTTGTTCCTTACCATCGCTCAGCAAAAGAGCCTATTTTTACCTCAAATGTTAGTGGTATGTCACTAGAGATATCCCACAGAGTACAGATGGGATTAACAACAGGGGTGCTATCTTGGAAACTAAAGCTCTAAACCTTTATAAAAGCTGTGCAAATACTTTCATACCAAAGGAAAAACCCATACATTTTTGGCTTTTCACCCATTCTGCTGGGCAGGGTGTGAATATCTCTGGCATTCTTGGGGTAAAAAAAATAATTAATACTTTTCCTCTCAAGTATAAGTAGTTCTTCCTGATACGTCGAAAAACATCTGCAAGATGCAGCTTTAGGTTTAATTCTTAAAAAGGAGGCCAAAAAAGTAAAGCGCTACAGGAGAAAAAGAAACTACAGAACGCTGCAATGTTGATGGGCGCAACCGGGCACCACAACTGTATTTCTCTAATCATCTGTCATCCCATCCACTCATGTTCTCCGCTTTTCTACATGGAATTTACATTTCGTGTTTAACTTCCTCCCCCTTCGTATCGTCTGGATAGTCTGTGGTTTGACATTCAACCTGCCACCAAAAGCTATTCCTGGTCAGATCTAAGGACTGCTCTTCTGTGCCTATCCCTCATAATCTGTCTGGAGAAAAAAGCATAATCCCAAACACAGATTCTTAAATTAACAACCACTTCTAGCCTCCGCTTTGACATTTTCACTTAATCTTACAGCAGTTTTAGAATAATACCCTAAGTACATAAGCGCTGTTTCTGGGATGGAAACTTGCTAAAGACTCAGGGAAAAAAAAAAAAAAAAAAGAGACATTCCAAGATCTAAAGACCCAAGATCTGTCCAAAACAAACAACAAAGCAAATACATTCACTCGAATACATGGAAAATACGAGACGACAGAAATGTAGCGGCAGAACAGCTTGTCGTAAGAAGCCAGACGGGTCCTGACTCCCTTTAGGAAAGTTTGCAAAAACCAACAAAGTTTCAGTGACAAAAAAAAGAGATTTGATAGAAACTCCAAAGTCTATTATGACTTCCCTACTACTACTATTTATTCTCCATCAGTGGCAACAGCAACAACAGCAAAGTGCTGCAATTCTCACTTCAGCAGAAATTATAGAGCAAAAGAAAAGGTTTCATGAAATATCTAGGCACTTTAAGCCATTTGTCTTGTTCTTGCAATTAAGCACAATCTTCTTTCCAGAAGATTTTCCTCCACCCTCCAGCTATGAGTCTTTTACATCATGACTGCATTTATGCCATTATATTTAGAGAAGCCGGTGTGAGCAGAGAGGAAAAAAAGAGGGAGGGGAAATAACTGCACACAGAATCCCAAACAGAACAGCTTATATCTATTACATACAAATGTCAAAAGTGGGATACGTTGAACTTTGGACAGTTAAAGTTGCAGACAGGGACACCAAAGCCCAAGATGAAATGCAAGCCGATTCCCAGCACACGCATCAATTTAATGTTTGCGTTGCTGTCACTGCACAGACGTCAGGATGTTGACCTCCTAAAGCAACTCAGGGGTTTCTAGTCTACAGGCATCTCAGTTCACAAAGTCCAGACTTGGAAGGATCCAATTCCACCGCAGAACACTAAAATTCAGGGTGGGCACATGGGTAAGTCACAAGTGAGTTACAAGGTCGATTTGCAATAGCTGTATAAGGCGAGTGAAGGAGACCACAACCCATACTGACCTGTGCAGTGAAGGCAGTTTTTTCAACGACGGCCATTTCTTCTCTACTTTGGCCTAACACAGGACTAACAAGTTATTTCCACAGGAAATAACTCTTTATCCACAGAGTATAGTTTATAGTGACCAGCAACCCACAAGAGGTTTCTGGGTCCATTTTGAAACATAACATGTTGTGCAAATGTTGAAGTCTAACAATTCTTGGATTACTTTGCTAACCTTACTGGACTAGGTGACATACAAGAGCCTCGGAGCTTGAGAAGTGACAACATAGATAAGCTTATATAACTTCTCTAAGTTAAATTACAAACGTGCTTAATCACCCCTGCTTACAAAGTTGGGAGTTTGTCAGCATTAATGTGTCTCTCCAAACCTATCAACAGCTTCAACAACGAGAGCTGGAAACTTCATGATTTGAAGATACTTGGTTTCAAGCTTGCTCTCCTTGTAAATCAAAGTCTTGTCATTGTTGACTTAATGGGATCATAACACAAAGAAAGGAGCTTATGCAGACATTATTCCCTGAAATTCTACATGAAAAGAAATATTTTCCCTGAAAGACCTCAAGACTCTCCTCTCCACAGTATAACGA
The DNA here is from genome assembly GCF_965231255.1 of Vanellus vanellus. Lineage (NCBI taxonomy): Eukaryota > Metazoa > Chordata > Aves > Charadriiformes > Charadriidae > Vanellus > Vanellus vanellus. The sequence goes on from NC_138905.1 coordinate 191,608,668, forward strand.
ACATGTGAAGACCAGACGATTCTGTTGGAAAGGTCCAGTCTTTAATAAAGAATGGATAACACTACGATGTCTGTACTGAAATACTTCTGTACCCTAGTGCTGATCGTCCTTGCCCACAGTGCTAATATTTGGTTCTTCGGTTTAATTTGCTTTTCCAGGTCTAGAAGACAATTTCTGAGTTTTATCTATTTTTTTTTTTTTGACTGATCTCTACAGGAGGGCCAAAGAGCATGACAATGTTCTTGTGGCAGTAATTTAGCATTATTAAGGAACACTGCAAAACAGTTAATTTTTTTTTCTATATTCCACAATTATATAAGACAGTTCAATAAGGAGTTTCTTGTTTTTCATTAAGGGATTACAAATAAATCCTCCAAATCTTAACATTTTTCTGTTCTTCTAAAATCTTCCAGAGGGATTTTGGAGAGTAGCATGGAAGACTAAAACAAAGGTCTTATCTGTTGTTCATGCAGAAAGCTGAATTTTTATTTCCATAATTACATGAGTTGGGACTTTCCATACTCAAAGGCTAAGCTGTTTTATCTCCAGCGCTGCTTGTGCGTGATATAAATAAACAAAGCGGATCTTCCGCTTCAGAAATCAAAACTTCATAAAGGCAGTTTTTGAAAAACCCTATTAGCACGCCACAGAGGTACTTTACCAAGAGTCTCCAGCTTCAGCAACTTAAATTTCTACCCGTTCCAACTGGCTTATTAAAAGTTACCTCTACTTACAAACCTTGCCCTTCCCCTCTCCTTAACTACTTAAGGCAATTTCACATTTATCTTAAAAGTGCCAATATTAAGTGCTCGTGATCCAGACCAATTATGCTTGCCAGAGAGATGGAGAGATGGATCTCCTGTTATGCAATGTAGATTCACTGCACCTTTTTACTCCTCTACAAGGAAGATTACAAAAAACATAAGGGGAAAAGTATCAGGCCTTGAACAATCAAGAGTCCGAGCTGCTACACCTGAACTGCAACTTTTCAAAGCTTTCAGTGGGTTGTCGCTATTTTACCTCTGTTTCACCAACAGGTTAGAGGTTTCACACATCTGTACGTATGTTACAGGTCAGAAGGGCTTATTCTTACTTTTATTCATCCGGGGACTTCATATGACATTTATGGGCAACCATAACAGTGAAGAAAAAACAGATTGCATGAACTTTTTCCACCTTTCCAAACTCAGATACCAAATAAACATAAGAAAAATACAGGATGCCTGACATCTGGCATTTGCATAGCGATCAGGAAATCCTCAACTGTTCATAAGAACACGGCGAGTAGGATTGTACAGCTTCTGTTTCCGTACTAGCGTATTTCCAGGGCAAAAATATCTTTCTAAACTGTTGCTATCTTGCACAGCAGCAGACAGTAACACACACAGATGCCTGCCAGTGTGATGTTAAATACTCCAATGTGTGATTCAGTGAACCGCCAGTACTTCGCGCTATACATTACAACCGAAACCATAAGGCTCCTTGGTCTGGCTTTGTCTTGTTTTAGCTTACAGTACTCCTTAAAAATATTTGCACTGTGTGATTCAAACCAATTTTTCTCCTAAAAGAATAGTGCCGACTCAAGTCTCTCTACATGCAACTGTAAGGACTCCCTAAAAGAACCATTAGCAGAATGTGCCTCCAACATCTATGTAGGTTCAGGATCATCTCAACTGACTTATTCTTGGTAAATGGATATACGGGAACAAATTCTGGACATTTTGGATCAGGAGGCATGAACTCTGTCATTTAGCAAAATATTATGGCCTAGTACTCAAGGAAGCTGGCAAAGACAATTTGGCCAAGCAGGCACAACAGGGAAACACCTTTTAAAAGGATGTATGATTAAATGGAAGAGACAGGGTTGCCCCACCTGGACATAAATTCCTTTCCGACTGTTAATCCTGCACTTAAGGCAGAATTAAACGTTGTTAAGGTCCTCAAAAATAAGAAGAAAGCAACCAGAAGAGACAAGCTTTAAACTCTTGGCACCAGCACCTGATAGTATCTGGAGTTTCTCCCATCTGTAGAGCAATAACAGGCCTTAGCAGAACAGGGAAGCTGAAACACGAAACACACCACAAGACCCCAGGACATGCAGAGCTAGAAGGAAGGGGTGCCAAGCCCTTCTTATCTCATTCCCTGAGTTTCAGTGTGCAGCAATGAAGTTGAAGGCAATTTTGCAGCTGACTTGGGCAGCTGCAGAATCGCATCCACGGGTATGGGCGTTCGCAGTAGTCACGCAACCATTCTTCCATGCAAATGCACAGCACGTCCTCCTCATCTCGCACACCGGTCCCCAGCCGCTTTATCAGCACTGGAGCGAGCAAGGTGAACAGGAGCTGATAATGGCTTCATTGCTGCTGTGTAAAAAAGCAGGATTTATTGATATAAATGTTTGTTCTGGAAATCTCAGTGTCTTTTAACTGTGGCCTTAATAAAATGCTGCTCTCCTGACCCTTCTGAACAATACCAAATTTGTTACAGTGCATGGAGATGAAACAGAGGACAGATTACAGTCACCTACCTGAACAAGTAGTCTCGTTAGATATATTTAAGTGAAAGTGGAAGAAGTTAGACACTTGAGGTTATTTTACATCTAGCCTCACTATGTTTCTGAACAGCGCTGCAGCCTGCGGTTCTGCCTGCCAGGAAAACACTCAGCATGGCGCCCTCGACCAGCTCCAACTCACTTGAGGTCATCTTTCACGACAAACCCAAGTCTTGGATCAGCGGTGCCCAAAACTGCAACTCTTTCAGCCCATCTAGGCCAAGTTTCAAGCGACCCCATATCTGTTTGCTGTACTAAATTAACAGCCTGTGACACTTCCAAAGGCTTTTGCTGCAGGGCAGGATCAGAAAATGTTACCAAACCTGTAGGCACGGCAGATGGCACTGAGTCATGGGTGCCGCACCCAAAGGTGTTTGGTTAGCAGCGAGAGGGTGGTGTGTTCAAGGACATCCTTTGGTGACACACTGGGTGCCACCTGCACTGCTTTGGGCTGACCGGGCTTGGTGGCTGAACGCAAGACTCTGAGAACTCGGGAATGTCACTCCCCTTTTTTTGTGAGGTGGGTCAAGCACCCTTTCTGTTAACGTTCTTTTACAACATCCGTGAACAAAAGACATGGCAGCGTATCAGTCACAGATGAAGCAGTATGACCAGCATGTCACATGCTGTCCATTCTTTCTCAAGTTGAACAGACCTGTCCACTTGATATCTGGGTTTCTCCTCTTCCGCTCCCTATTTACATGTATCCTCCGAACGCTACAGGAGTTCATGCCAGAAAGAAGGAAGAGAGCCTAAGCTCTGAAGGCTTAATTTCCTAGGTATTTAAATACTTCCCTGCTTTTCTAGTTAATTCCAGAATGGATATTTTTCATTAAATCCAAACACAGTTTGGTTCTGTGTGTCCACGATTAACTTTTTATGGCATTTATAGAGTTCTGTAATAAAATGTAATTAATTTTTCTTCACCGCATCAAAGCCTGAACAGGATGTCAGCAATTGTACATGCCACAAGAACACCTTATTTACTTCAGATGTTAGAAGAGAAGAGGGTGGTTGATCAAGAAGGCTTCAGCCCACTTTTCCAGCTCGAGCTTTGCCTACTTAATCTCCCAATTGTTACATTAGATTTGCCAGTGCTGCAATACCTTCTTTAAAATAGATGTTATTAAAAAAAAAAAAAATTAAAAAGAAGGTATTAGAAAGAGCACTTCAGAAGAAGAGGAGCCACATGTGGTGGCACTTCTCAACCTGTAGTCTATCAACCATCAGAATGCAGCTAAGAAAAATGGCAAAGCTTCAAGCTTCAAGCTACATCCATGCAAGCGAACAAACAAAAAAAACCTCCACCCATAAAATAAATAAAAGAACCAAACATTCAAACTTAGCCTATTTTTCATCTGAGAGTGTTTAAGAGGCATTCTGGCAACACTACACACATTAATAGCTTTTGGCTTTTTTTTAAAAAAAGACACACAGAGGAATTGGGTCAAATTCAACCCTTATCTAAGAAGACAGATGCTAGCACAGTCAATAGAGTCCAGTCAAAGTCTGACGGCAACCTATTCTATGACCAACAAAAGAGTGCAAACTTCTGTATAGTATGTGTACATGGAAATGTGTCTCGGAAAAGTTGTATAATACATCTTTGTACTTATAAGTGGCTTCTCTGCACCCTGTGTATCAAGTTGTGTCCTCCTCAACTCTTCCCATTACTCAGAAAGCCCTAACTGATCTGCTGTAAGGCTCCCTCTACCTGCGTCCTGCATAGCTTGGTAGGAATGGTCATTTCTGCATTATTTAAAAACAGCCCCTCCGAGGCACAGATGGTTCCTGCTGAAAGTTGCACAAAGTTGTATCAGAAGCATCAAGCCTCTCCCTGTCCAACCTTATGCCGCCTCCCACCCCAGCTGCCCAGGGCACCTCCACCTCGTATTTGAGATTTCTTAACTGGGAAAGGAAACAAGGAGGTTCTCCGCTAGCCCTGCAGTTAATTTAGGCTCTGCCACACTTCTCTGCCAATTCCGGCTGTATTAGCAGCTTTTAGCTGTCTCAGCCCACATACCACATTGGCTGCACTACAATAACAGCTCAATTGTCAGAGGATAAATCTTCTTGTTTAAGTATCTGAGGCAAGTCCTAGTTGGAAGCTATTCTGTGGGTGAGCAACATCAGGGATGCTGTGGAGTTGTACCCCAGAAGTCCTGGGAACCTCGGTTTTATGGTGAGGCACAACGGTACCCCTCCAGTTCTTGCAGCAGACAAGGAGCCAGAAATCTGAAAAAAATATATATATGGGATATCCAGGGTCTCTGGCTCTTGCAGCATCCAGACCTCTGGGCCCTTTTATGAAAGTTTGACGCATTTCATCTCCCTTTGGAAATAAAATCGGAGGTAAATTTAAAAACTCTGCCAGGTTTTGAAAAGCACAGAGTAGAGCACTGTGCTTTGCTTTGCTCTGCTTTTGTTTTCAGTTAAATTTCGATAATCATAATCATGAAAAGACAAGATGTTATTTATTAGTATTACTAAGTGAGTAAGTTTTGAAAACCTGTGTGCCATTGAAAGTCTCCCCGTCACCTTTTCTTCTCCAATTCAAAATGCAAACTTCACTTTAAAATGGTTTCACTAAGCCCACAAACCTGTATGGATAGTAAGAGGTTTTTGGGGTGATTGCTTTTGCAAGAGTCACTTTTCCTGCCATTTTTTAAAGTTTACCGTTGTCACAGTACTAAAGATATTCTTTACGATTTACTTCGCTAAACTCAGGACCACGAATCTGGCTATTTCCTTTAACAGGTATTTATTTCAGGACAGTTCAGTGCAACACTTTCGATGAAAGGCAGCGTTACTGAGGAGTCTCACATCTTCCCTTCTGAAGGGAGAAAGGCCCTGTGTGCTTCCTCTACAGCGGAGTGCAAAGTCCTGAGTCAACAAGCCACGTAAAGCATATGTGTAAATACTGTCCAAAAAAGGCCGCTTTCTTCACTTTCTGCCTTGCCGCTGAAGTGACTGCCTTGTCCTCCCTCCCTCCTCTTCCCTGATCACCCACATTCACCCCAGGAACAGTCTCCATCCCATAGCAATGAAGTACAGCACAAAATACTGAAAACCAATGTCCTCCTGTAAAATAAGCATCGTCATCAAATTCATGAGCTGTTTCCATCTTAATACGCCAGGGGAACGCTCCTGTATCTTTTGCTTTGTGAGGAAAACACATGCCAGCTGTTCTGACTTTTACGAAAAATTTACATTGAGTTCTAGATTTTCTAAGACGACTGAATTTCCCCTCCTTTGTCACTGACACCCAAATAAACAAAACCAGCTCAAAGCCAAAAATCCTCAAAACCACAACCCAGAAGAGTCATGCTGCAAAGCAAATCGAAAAGAAATCTGAGCCTAGAGCTTCTGCTTTGAATGTCTTCTTTAATCAGGCTCTGAAGGATGAATTCAGCAGGGGAGGGCAGACTCTGCTGATTTATTTAGTTACTTATTTTAAGTTTTAGTTCAGAGTCAAATTCTCTCAGTGCTCTTCAGTTAACTGAAGGTATTTCAGCGTGAGACATCAAATACCAGAGGCCTCCCTGAAATCTGTGTGACTGATCTTACATAATTAACACACACTGAGCTACTTGCTTTGAACCAAAAAGTTTCAAGAGGGTGTCACTAAGGGCACGAAGGGCTCCGTGCTTACCTTTTGGGTTGGGTTCGTTCTAATACAGACTTCTGCACAAGGTGGGGGAAGCACAACACGCGCACGCAAACATCAGCTGCACGGAAACTGTGTTCATACAACTTATCAGCTATTTCTGTTTTCACTGACCTTCAGTTTTAACCTAAAATTGTTCATTAAAATCATGTACTTCTAGTACAGCAATAATATAGAGGGCCAGAGCCTTGGATGAAAAAAAAAAAATTTTATTTGATTTTACGTAAGCATAAATTCCTAATTGGGAGCATTTTGTACGCTGGGGTGCATCTTCTCCACAGGTCACTGGAAGAGTGGCAAAAGTAGCTCAGGTTTGTGTCACCGAGTTAGAGGAGAGCAATAGTACACGCAAAAACCTAGCGCTATAATTAGAACACGAGTAGCCCAGCTCATTTAGGAAGCACTAGCACCCAGAAGATTGGGAAGGATTGACAGAGCGAGATCACTTTTACATACATCTGAATACTTACAGGTTTGCTGTTTTATGCGAACAACGTTCATCAGAAGTTTTGCTCTGTGGGTACCTACACATTAATTTGCAGTCTCATTTTTTACTCTGCTAAACCCATTAACGGTATAATAGTTTTCAAATAGCCTTCCAAGCGGTTTTGTTAGATGCATTACTATTTGAAGTAGTAGGAGATGACCCTTTGTTTTGGCTGAGGCTCCTAGATTTTCTGTTTGACCCCCAGATCTGTTGTACTTCACTTATGCAAAAGCCCCCTAATTTCAGCAGGACCGTTCAAACACAAAGCTATTTACATGCACGAGGACTTGCAGAATCGGGGCAGTGAGCAAACACAGTTTTATTCCCCTTATTCTACTGTTTCCCCGGCATAAAAAGCTTATTCATCTTCTACAACATTACCTCATACCTTGTCTGTCTTTTTTTCTTGTTTTTCCAATATGGCCATGTTTTCTTTCAGAATTTTCACAATCTCAGCAGGATTTTTGTGCGATTTACTAAACAAAGGCATGGTTTTTCTTCACCTGGATTTCTTCCTTCAGGACAGAAGAGGACTGCCTTAAATCAAACAAGAAACAAAAATAGCTTTTAAGGTTTATAAGAAAATTCAATAAAAACACACAAAGACATTACGAACAAGAAAAGGTTATGCCTCAGGCACTATGTTGTGCTACTCAGTGGAGCAGTAAAAGTTCTCACGTAGAGTCACAAGCCACTGTTAGCACATGGAAAGCAATTACACAGCACCTGCGCAGGAGCTGGATGCTTCCTAAAGCTCCCGACCTACAGGTCAGCACTCCAGCGAGTCTATGCTTATGTCCAGTGTTTTTTGGACACTGCATATCTGGCAGGCTCCAGTAGATTTCTGATAGGGTTTTCTGCCAAACTTCACCGGCTTCATCACGATGCAGATAACTAACTGTAGACGCCAGCATACCAAAAGCGTCCTTTGTTTAGAGCATCGCAAGATAAGGTCCCAGCTTCTCTGCTATCGCTCCTTCTTTTTCAGCTGCTTTCCTTTTTCAGCCTAAAACTTCTCAAGGAGAAGGCGCTACCCCCTAAGTCTGACAGACTTCAAGAATCTGCGGGTCAGATCTCACTTGTGTAAAATGTTGCCTGAATTAAATAAGGGTCAGGCCTAAATACAGACACAAATGTTTTCATGACATTTAAATGAAAGACTGAGCATTTTAACAATAATGGGTTTGTTTGTTAAATTTAAAACATTCTTCCTCTATATGGTTAAAAAGGCAAATACCACATCACTGTATTTATACATGAAAGAAACCAAGTAGCTTAGTTTCTGATCCTACATAGCATTACATTGTGAATTCCCATGGGTTTAGCTGAGGGTCCGATACAGAGATTTATTGAAGTCAATGGACAGACTACAGATGGGAATACGCCCTAGTTAGGGCATTACCACTTTCCAGGGAGAGCACAGCACCATTCTGGACTGCATTCCAGTTTGTACAGTAACAAAGAAAAGGTAAAAAAAAAAACAAACAAAAAAACCACAACAAAACAAAAGCAAAAATGTCAAACTTTTGTCTCTTTCCACAACAAAAGACAACCATCACCATCCCTCCCCACACACATTTGCAAGATTAGTTGTGAAAACATAACTATATACATGAAACACTTCAATTTCCTCCTTCTTCTTCAACTTTTACAATTTAGAAAAAGCTTTATGCGAGAGGTTTTAAAGGTGAGAATTAAACAAGCACGATGCACACAGTATAAAGAAGAAAACAGAATGGTGTAAGGTTTTTCCAGTGGTCCCAAAGCACTCACTCCCCTCATGCTTCCTTGTTACTCCTGACACACTAGTAATGACCCCATTTGTGCCATACAGTCATGTGTTACTAATCCCCAAATATCCTATGGAATCAATACCCAGATTAGATATACATTCTTTTGCAAGTATAAATAGCAACCATATAAAACAGCCAAGTATAAAATTCAAACTATTGAGGAGTGCTTTAAAAAAATAAATTAAAAAAAAAATAAATATAGAGACTCTGTCCCTGTATCTCATTAAAAACATTTCAAAATATTTTTGCAGATTATCTTTAGAAGAACAGTTTCTACGACATGCAGGAAGTATTTTTAAATGTCTTATTTAAACCAAAAGTTCCTTTATAGTGTCCAGAGTAGGGGAATTTGTATACAGCTTCTCATTTGTTGCTAGGTCAGTTTTACAGAAATATTTTCCCACTCAGTGTCTGAAAGCTCACCTCTTTCGGATTTCTGTTTTCAAGCTCCTCACAGTTCAGTTCAAACTCATTTTTATATCTGCAGTTTTGGCTACGTAACCTTCACTACTTGGCTGAGCTCTGAGCTGAGGAGTCCTGCTCCCATGGAGCTCACAACTGCGAGCTTTGGCAGCACCATCCAACCAGCAACAGAGGAGAGTCACACCTCAGCTTGCCAACGAGCAAGACTGAAGACTGGATATACTAACAACTAACGCATTTGGGCATGTTCAGCTACATACAAGCACTGGAAAAGACTGGGATGCCAGTATTATACAACGCATTTGTTTAAACACTGCTAGCAAGCGCCAAGCACCCCACAATCCCACACGTGCTGCAATTAGAAGATTAGTAATTCGCAACACACTTCGAGAAGGACCTGATGCTGCATGTTTTTATTATCGGTGAAGACACGTCACAAGGATGCAAAGACGCAAGAGAGAGAGAGTCTGAGAGCCGGAGCTTAACAGGCACAATGCATTTCAGAAAAGAAAGGTGGGGTAGGCTTATTCAGAGTGCTGAAGACATCCCTTCGTCTTCCCCTTTTAGAAGTCTCCACACAAGGAAAAGCAAAGGGGGATTTTTAAATTGAAATACTCATGAGCTAGAGGTTCTGAGATTTAAAAAAAAAAAAAAAAGTCCACATTTCTAACTGAAATGTTGACTATAAATTATAAACACGTTTTCCTCTCAAAAAGTAACTTACATAGCTGTCTAGAGTATGGTGTCTGTATTTAAATAATCACTAATTTTGCCATAAAACTCCAACAGCCAGGCTAGCACTTTTCCCCTGTATAGTTGCGGTCCCACCACAGCACTGGTCAGTGATAAAATATCATTCCTCTTCACTTCACGCCCTACCAGTGTCCTAATCGCCACAGCAAAATCACCGATAATAGGGCAGGAAGGGACTCAAGACACTGTTTAGTTCATCCCTCCGCTGAACAGAGCCAAGTCTCTGCTTCACGTCATTTATCAGTCTTACATACAAAGCAAAGCATCTGCTGTATGCAAGCGGAGGGAGACAGAGAGAAAAGGGGGAAGAGCCCCAGCTGTGCATCGAACAACATTTTTGGATTTACCCCTTTTCAGGCCACAGTATTTAACTCATCTATACCTGGCAAAAGATGTTCAGAAAATACATACTGGCAGCTGCAGATTATGGTCCCTTTTGCTTCTCCACGCAGGAAACTCCTAGGGGTGCATGGTATTTGCAATTACAAGTAGAAGCAAATGGGGGTAAAGTCCCTTTGCTGAGATTTGGGAGTTGTACTCCTTAGTCTTAAGGCTAGCTATTCCATAAGGGACACAGTAAAACATGGACTCCTCTCCTCCAGCTTTGCTCCTCACAATTGGGTTCTCTAGCATCAAAGAAATCATGAGCTCTTGCTAAAGCTCTTAACACAGCTGGAGCATGTCTGCCGTGTCCTCCTCCTTATATCAGCTCTCTGCTCTCTAAGCTTTTCTTGGAAGGTGTTCTCTTTGATAGAGGCACCGATTTGGTTTAAATTCCTTATTCCTTTCATCACCTATTTTCAGTTCATTTTTTGGAACTCAGGACTTCCCAGGCATCTAGCCCTCTGTCAACATTCCTTGAAATCATCCAGTAAGTTCAGAAGTTACCATGCGAAGAGAGGTAGGATGACAGATGGACAGAATGACCACATAAGCTTCATTTCCTCAAGAAACCGGTCTAAAAATAACTGAAATACAAAGATGAATGCAACACAGGTTTACCAAAGGTAGCTCATACTACAATCCCCTATTAACATATTTTTAGACAGAGAAAACACTGTAGAACCCATGCATCTGACATAGAAATACACTAAATTGAATACAATAAAAAAAAAAAAAGCTAGTTGAAAGAAAATTACCGAGGAGAGGGAGACTGACCATCTGAGAAGGTAAGAGCAATTTGGAGATGGGATCTTATTTAGAGAGGCATGGGAATTAAGAGCCTACCCAAAAATTGTGGTGACTAAAATAGGAAGGTATTATCAACACAGAAGAGGACTGGAATATCATTACCTGAGAAACTGGATGGCTTCAAGGACTGAGATAATAAAAATGGGATAAAAATTAAGAGTAACAAGTATCAGGTAATGCTGAATGGCAGAACAGACAAAGAGGTGGGAGATGTCCCATCCTTGGAAACATTCAAGGTCAGGTTGGAAGGGGCTCTGAGCCACCTGATCTTGTTGAAGATGTCCCTGCTCATTGCAGGGGAGGTTGGACTAGATCACCTTTAAAGGTCCCTTCCAACACAAACTATTCTATGATTCTATGAATATCTGCTTCAAGCTGAGGACTTACCAGAAGAAATGAGAAAGACATATAGTCACCCAATGGCTACACTGGTGTTTTACAGACAGGAGAAAGAAATACAAATCCATGATGAATTAAGAAAGTAACCAGTAGAAATACAAAGGTATGCATGTCTTTCTACAAAGTCTTGATGGAACTTCATATGGAACATTGTATGCAATCCTGAACACCCACAGTCGAGTAAAAACAACAGAGATTAGAGCGGGTGCAGAGAAGGACCCTAGGCTGTCCAGACAAATGGGAATACCAGCATCTCTAAGAGCCCAAAAGTGCTCACCTTGGTAAGCTTAGAAGAAAAATACAGGGAAGCCCAAGAAGTTATTTCAGATCAAATGTCAATAACGCTTTATTTATGCAGAAGCAAATGGCTATAAACTGCCGATGAATGGACTTAAGCTGAAAATATAAATGTTTCCAATCACTGGAGCTTTGAGATTTTGAAATGATCAGCTCTACCAGGCACACTACAGAGCATCTGTTCATAAATTTTTGACGCTGCTGTCTGGCAGCAGGGGACAGGGCTGAATGAGCCCCTTTATTTCCTACTTTCTAGGAAAACTTTTTCCATCTAATGGTTATTCAACAGCATATGTTTTTATAACATCAGAAATGCACTGTGGACACTCCTGAATTCATAATGGGGGACCAGCCAACTTCTGAAACATTTACTTGTGATGATGTTATTTTGCCGGTGCTCTTATGAGGAGCTTATGAGACCAAGGAAAGAAACAGCTGTATCTCACCAGACCGATTCTCCTGGCCTCAGAGGTTGTCTCTCCCAGTTGCGGGGGGAACGCCCCAGCAGCACTGTAGGAGGAACAGTGGTTTCCAAAGCCTGCTGTTGCCATCAGTATGAACAGGACGTTTCAGCCGCCAGAGCTGAAGAGTCCAGCGCATTTTATGAGCCATACTTTTACAAAAATACTTTCAGGGAATATAATTCTGTGTTTGTTTGGGAGAAAAAAAAATGGCACTGATTTTATTTTAAGTAAGTGACAGAAACACCAAAAGGCAATTGTAGAGCATCACTTTCTAAATGTTTGGCTGTTGCTGTTCAAGTCAGAAAAAAAGAAAAAATATATTACACAGACTAAAGACTGGAATCCAGAGGTGGACGAGGTTTACAAGACCTGAGTTTTAGGGTATTCAGTAGCCTGTCAAAGGTAACATAACATCCCTTCACACTCAGGGCATTCCTTCCCTCAGAGGCCTCCAACTCTGCAAACATTTACCAAGATGGAAAACACACTTCCAAAAAACCCTATATATACCTGCTGTTACTCTGCCCCCTCTCCAAAGGGAGAAGCTGAAGCACAGAAAGATTAGAAGACTCACCCAAGGCCACATTAAAAAAATGGCTGTCAGGAACAAAAGCCAGATCATTCAACACCAAAGCCTATGCTTTATTGGTCTTCAAAGTATCTCTTCTGTCAGTTTATCTGCTCATAAAGGGAATGCACTAAAAAAAAATAATAGTGTAACTTGAGCTCTTTAATCCAACTATAAAGTACACTAAGAGATCTAGTTCTGTTTATAGGCACTCTCCACAGTTTCTTTGCTTGTAATCATATACTTTCTCAGAAGATCACGGCGCAACTGAGCTTGTAAGCATGATGAAGGAAAAATGCAGACGGCAACATCACTCTACTCGCTATCCCATCCCACTTGGAAGTGACTCAGTTAAGCAGCTCTGCAACAAACGCTCCCTTCTGCCCACGAAGAAAACAATGAGAGAGGGCACGTGAGCCCATCCATGCGCTCCTCAGATGCTCCTCCAGACAAGCCATTTGCTCTTCAAAAACGAAGGAGTGAAAAATTTCCATCCCTTCAAGTACCACACATCTGTCCTGTCTTGGTTCCTAACCTCCATCTACTTATTGATCAGAATTAAAACATCTCAGTAACTCCTATTGGGTGAGAGCTTCTTTAATGGAAAAAAGACCTTCATTTTCCAGTCACCCCAGTGTGCCCAAGAGCCGTATATTTTGGGCCTGAATGAGCACACTTTCTTCATCATTTTACCTTCATAATAAAAGAGATGCCTTATTCCCTCATTTCCCCCCTCCCGCAATATTTGGGAAAGCTGTTGCAATTACAGAGTCACATACTCAAACCAGGGGATGGAAGCCATCCAATCACCTGGAGAAGCCAAATCTGTCCTCCCTCATGGAGGCCACTCACAGGATTCACATTTCATTTGGTACACAGAAGGAATGAGGGCTACACAACAAATAACTTCTCTGCAAATCCTCAACGAGTTGCAAGTTTTGGAATGTACATTGCAAACAAGACAAGAGAATACCAGGAGAGAGGACAGTTTTATGGTTAAGGTGAATGAATGCTGTGTCTGCTTGGCAACAAAATTGTTCCAAAACCTCAAGAATTTACTCATCATAAGCCTTGCTGTTGGCCATGTGTTGCATTACCTGCAAAGAAGTTGGATATTGGCTGAAACTTCACCTGAACGCACAAAACATTGCAGTAATGACGACGACCACCACAAACGCCTTTTTTTAATAGGTGGCAAGCATCCTGAAGATCAGACATGGAAAATAAATAGGCAGCTCTGCCCTTAATCTGACCACATCTACAAAATGAGGAGAATAGTAATAATACGACGTAGTTGTTCGATACCATTGTGGAACTGAAGGCATTCATGGTGGTGCTCCACTCAGTGGCTGTGGTGCCACTCTATGGAAGCGCTCAAAGAAATTAATAATTCTGTTTTTCACTGAGCGCATGAATTCCCATTCAATAAAAACCAAAAAGCTTATATAATGTCTCAGCAAACATGGGGGATAAAATGAAACACCGAGAAGCTATCTGGTCATGGAGGCTGCAGTTTGATAAATGCTTTGTGCTGTGATGGTGCCACCCTGCCCCACATCTGTTCACATCCCTACAGCCTCTGTTGGAGCGTACAGCTCTTTGCAGGGCCACGTGGTGAACCAGGTCAGGGAACTGACCCAGGTTAACAAAAAAATAGCTTGGTGTGGAAAAAAAACATCATACAGGTTTCCAGTCAAGTTCTCTCCACAAAAAGCGGTACCAGCACAAGAGGGGAAGAAGGGGATGGAAAGACAGTAGAGAGTTGGGGCTGCTGGAGCAAGTCCTATGGCTCAGATGCTCACCAGCCAAACTCAGGAGGAGGCAGCGATGATGGGAAAGGGGGTATAAACATGTGACGATACAAAACAAGACTGAAAGTTAGCATAAGTATCCTGAGTGGGGTACAGAGCACAGCCTACGTTGGCACAGACAAATGCCAGAATTAAAGTTAGAAACTTACTGAGTGTTTGACTCTGCTGCCTACTGTCCTTTTATTGCAGCAAGTCCTGTGCTACCACATTTATTATTATTATAAAATAATATTTGCACACTGCAATGCCAGGTAACATTCAGATTCTAAACCCATATAGAAGTGGCGTCCCGCAGCACCATGCTCACACCTGCATCAATCACCTCTGGATTATCTGTGATATAGAGATGCTTCTGCTCATGCTAACAAACTAAATAGAAGTAGTAGGTTATTACTTTATGTTGAATAAAAGTAGAAAGATAAGAAACCAGCAGATTTTACAGGCACCAAATATGCAGGATTGATGAGTCAAGAATATTTGGGATCCTTATTTCCATTTATCACCACAGAGGTCTTTCAAACCTGAAAAAATTAAGAATGCAATTCCACGCCTAACTGTAGTCACAGCAAAACTACCACGAGCTCAGTCATGCAGAAAGAGGTCTCTTAACTAATGTCTCTTAAGTACATGCAATTCTAAGGTAACAGCCCTCAACAGATTTTCACTTACTTAAGTAAAAGAGAATCCAAGTTAAATTTCCATTTCTAGTAGTAATAATAACTGTAGAAATAATGGAAACCGGCAATATAATTTAAATAACATAGGCAGCAGCCAAGAGGGAATAGGACTTCCTCTAAACCCATTAGCGAGGAACATGAATAATATTTTTGCTTTTTGTTCAATGTTATTAAAAGTTACCTCTCTACACAGCATGCACTTGACCATATCTTTAGCAATCCTGCTGTGTTACTTTCAATAACTTCATAACACATTAAAATAATTTGCTATAGCAGTAATTTCACTTTACTACTAATATTAGCCCAAGAAAGGCTCTTTGCTCAGAAATAAAACCCCCCTTCAGCTCAATGAAAGTTGTGCCTGGCAACAACTGCAGGAACAGCCCATTGCACAGAACTGGCATTAGGCTGACAAGACCTATTGACCATAAATAACGAGATGGTTAATTTACATACACCGTTTCTTGTGACAGTTCACACGCGTGCTCATCTTCCCTTCATCTCTAACTGTCTCCCGCTGCCTTACGCAAGTGGCCACGCTCTCATTCCTCTGCATCTCAAGGGTCGGCCCGCAGCTGCAGGCAGGCAGCGGAGAGCAGCAGGAGGAATGATATATGGCAGATCTTTTATTTTTGGAAACCGCACTGTAAATAAAGCCATTTCCAGAGATATTCCATGGACACGGAGCGCTTGGTGGCGGAGCCAGCACCTTATGTAACAGGAGGAGCATTGTTTAGGGTCGCCGGCTTTAAAAAGCCACTCCTGGTAACGCAGTTTACAAAGCTATAAAAAGCTACCAGCGTTAACGCTTGGGGAACGAGCAGGCAAGCGGGTTATTACGAGAAGGCTGGTGCTAACTGGAGGAAAAACAAAAAAAAAAAAAAAAGGAAAAGTTTTATCAAATCACTTAACTTGCCATCACGCGGAGGGACATCGCCTCGGCTGACACTTACTGCGTGTGGGATGGTGGGGGCTCCTAGGCAGCCCCGTGCAGCCCCATGGTCGGGTGCTGAAGACAGCTCTGCCGCCTCCCCGCAGCCGCCTTTACTGATTTTCCGTTTAATTCCGGCTTTCTTCTCTCCCCTCCCTGTCCCCGGCCCCTGCCTTGCCGATTATCGACACGTGGCAGAGACAAGGGATGCCGCGACTCGGCCTCCTGCTATCCTTCTTCTTCTTCTTCTTCTGCCGGGCGACCGTCCGCCTCTGGGAAAGGGTTAGTAGAAAGGATCGCTCGAACGCGCACGGGCGCTCACAGGCAGCTGTAAATTTCCACTCCCCGCTGCCCGCAGCCAGACTCCCGGACTTGCTCCGGCTCTTCGCCGTTCCTGCTCCGACCAGCTCCGTGGCTGGGTGTGCAGTTTTTCCCCACTGCCCTCCCCGCTTCCCACTCCCTCGGCTCAGCTCGTCCTCTGGCTCGCAGGCTCACACACACACACACCACACACACACCCCCCCCAAACTCCACGTCAGAGGAACGCCTGGAAAAGCAAAGGAAGAAGCAGCGATCGCACTGCCGAGAGGTTTCTCCGGGGTTAAAGGGAGGAGATGCGACGATTTCGCATCACTTCTGTAAGTTTCCATTCCCCTCCGAAGTCTGCCGGTGTAGGGGAGGCATCGCTGACGGGTCCTCGCACCATCACGTGGCGGAGGTGGCTGGAATTAAATTATTCACCTTGCCGTCCCGCTGGGAATGCAAATAAGGGAGCCCAACAGCGGGGCTGCTGTTACAAAGGAATAATAAAATCAACATGCTCACATCTGAGACCTGCCCAGAGAAGCTGAAGTTAAGCTCCTTCCTGCCTGACTATAAATTATAACATAAAGATTATACTTTTTCACAGTAAACCCGGGGGGGTGCGGTGTGTGGAATCTGCAGTATAGTCTAAGCATAGTTTAAATCCCAATGAAGAAGTGCATTAGCCTAAAGTATTTTTTCAAAGGCTAATGTGAAGGGGGGAAAAAATTATACAATTAAAATATTCTGAAACAAGTGCTATTATCAAGCACACAAATATAGCAAAACACAATTAAAGGAATTTTTAATGCTTCACTCTCCTCTCTTGGGAGCTTTTGCTCAGCAAGCACCATGTATTCCCAAATGGAACTGCGAGTGCCTTCCGCCCCCCTCTTCCAGGCTGTCTCACAGGCGCTGAGAGCAGGGAAGGATGCTTTACCAGCCACCGTGGGCACTGCAGGATGGGATTTAAATCACCCGGATCTCAGCCGAGCCCCAGCCAGGATGAGAGCCCAGCATGGATTTATGCTGAGCTCACCAGCTCGGGGCAAGATTTCGCCTCCCAGCCCCTCTTCCTCAGGGCAAAGCCCAGTCAAAGTCCCACATTATTAAAAATAATTCTGTATGCTACATTTGCTCGGGGAGCTAATCTCAGCCCTCACCACACACCAGCACTACAGTCACATCAGATCGTAATTTAGGGCTCACCTGCAGTAGCTATGCACAGCTCTACATTAAAGGCAACCAAAAAAAAAAAAAGCATGAGAAACCTAATTTCTGAGGAATACAGATGAAACAGACACCTTTTAAAGGGCTGACATCCTTTGCTAGTGATCCCAGCTCCTAACTGAGGCAAACTGGAGTATCCCAAATCCTCACTCCAAAGAACTAAGGATCAGCAGCCTGCCTGGCTTCCGTCACTCCCCATCCCTGCAGAGCTCAGTAACGAAATTCAATTTGTCCTCTTAAAGAGGACAAAAATCAAACTATGGGCATTATCAGAAGATGGGGTATATTTGAACTACACATCTTTTGAAGGCTGACATCCTTTAATACCATCAAGACAACCAGCTCAAATCAGAGCTGTTCATATAAAAAGAAAGGCTTGTCAAGTAAGATATATATACTACTTTTTTCCTGACCCTCGCCACATTTGCTCTCATGTTCACACAGCAGGTGCTGAGCCGACCTCAGAGCAGCAGATTTGTTCTCTCAACTCATCTGCAAAGCGTGCCGCCGCTTGTGCTTATGCTTTACCTAGCGAACCATCAAGATAACTCAGCCCCATGTTTTCAGGCTGCCCTGAACAGCGCTGGGAAGAGGCACTAGTGCTGCTCCCGCAGCACCCAGAAGCGCTGCAGCAAGTGACACCAAGTGGCTATCTCTGCTCCAAACCCATAGTGAAATATTCGTCCAGCACAGAATTAAAGGCTTCACATTAGACACCCGGGCCAGGTCTCCTCTCCAGGCCACCTCCAGAGAGAGCTCAGTGAGGGACGCTGGGGACACCAAGCTCAGAGTGGGACAAGCCACTCCCCAAAGCAGCATCTTTCTCCACAAAGCTTAGCGGGCACAGGGACAACCAGCACAGGACAACATCTTGCGACACAAAAGACGTGGAAGGGAAAAAAACAGCACCAGGCACCAATTCATGGGTGCCCTGCTCTGCCCCAGCTGGGCGGGCAGAGGGAAGGGGCGATGCGCCTGGCGGCACCTTACACCCACACTGGGGTTGGCCCATTCTTTTTTTATCGGATACCACAGCCGTCAGGTAAACGCTTTAGTGAAAGTCAAATGATAAAAACTCTGTCCTTGGGCTACTACTGAAGGTACCGCCTTTTCCTAAGGCAACACAAAAATCTGGGCATGTTATGTCATTAATTTGCACTGTGTGTTTTTAAGTCACTAACTCCTTTTTTTTCTCTCCTGAGGGAAAGGATATCCTTTCCATAGTACATCCACCACTACTTCAACAGGTAAAAAGATACTCCTCTATCACTCCACGGAGTTAAACATTGGTGGGTACTACCCTGCAGCTGAATAATCACAATAAAAAAGCAATTTTAGTTGCACATTAAGGGGCCCCACTGCATAATCTGTGTATCACAGAGTTCCCTAAAGTATTCACGGCAGACTCTGAGTCAGCAGCCCTTTGGAAGCATAAGTACGTTTATCTAGAAAATTACTATCCTCTGTTTCAGGCTAAATATGCCTGTTTTCCTGGTTCTGAGCAGTAAATGTAAAATGCACTCACTTTATAGTTCAACTCTGCCAGCCATCTACCTGAGGAAATACTTTTAGACTTTAATAGGAGCCCTCTACACACAAGGCAAGGAAGAAACAGGCCTGCCCCCATCCCTGCATTGCAGCAGGAGAAATGGTGCAAAGCAGAGTAGCTAAAGGGGCAGGGAAAAAATTTCCTGCTTTTCCAATACTCTGTTTCATCTTCAGTGCAGTTAATTCTCAGATGACGGGAAAAGGCTTTGAACCATCCACCAGGAATTAAGCCGTAATTGCTTAGTGCTCTTACCTGTTATTTTTTTTTGTTGTTGCCAAGAGGTTATTAAGTATTTCAAAAAACATGTTTGCTTCAGTTCATAAGTTGTCACCATCTCAAATGTGGAATGATGTAATCATGAACAGCCAACAATTCTTTATAGTCTCAAAGTACACTGAAAAAAAAAAAATCTCTGTGCACTGCTAAAGAACTCCAGCCTCCACGTATTTAAATTCCATTATGTTTGTTTCCTTTAAAGTGAGCAGAGTCCTCAGGCTAAAGCATGGTAAGAGTACTTTTGAGAAATGTTTGTCTTTGTTTTCGTAACTTAAAATCATGCCATCTAATAAAGACCAAAGGAAGAAAACCCCAGTCCATTATTCCTGCCCTTTCCATTTGTCTTCTAAAGTGGAAAAGAGAAATTAGGGAGCTTGAACGATGAGTGTGGTAGCAATAAATTACAGAGGCGGATAATAAACACACAGTACATATATATTAATTCTGCTCATTTAATCACCCACTTTCAGTCTGTCTACCTCCTCTGAGATGACTTCCAGCATTCCAGCAATCTCAGATAGTAACAACAAAAAATTTTCTTCTTTTCTCCCCCAAACTGCTGAATGCCAAGGCCCCAGACCATCAAAATTCAACTCTATAGTGACAGGTTTAGTTGTGCAATACTGGATTATCAAGAAGAGAAGCTTTAAGATTCTAAAAAGATCCCTTCACTCTGCAAAACCTGAAAACTAAAGAACACCCCCCCCCCCCCCCACGGGATTTTGTCTTACTCTTGTAGATCCCAAGATATCAACATTATGGCAATTTATCAGGGTGGGAGGAACTAAAAACAAATTACATATATTATCTACATCATAAAGCTGTTACACTTTAACACAAGGCATTTAGCTTTACGACAAAGCAATATCAAAAGTGTGCCCAACAACACTTCTAAAGCCTCATAAAATAAGAGGAGAGACTTTACAGTAACTTCCTGCTTGTATGTTATTCTACAAGCTCACAGACACTCATTTTCCAGATCCTCTGCAAGAGTAGTCTGGCCACTCCAAATCAATGCCATTAAAACTCTTCTTCATCTAATCGATCCCTAATACAGACATATACCAACACCCCCATTTTCTCTCATTCTCCCCATATAATCTTGGAGGCAGACAAGCTCAGAACTGAGCCTAATACACCAGTGCCCCCAAAACAGCCACCAGCCCTGAAAGGCAAATTAACATTTGGCTGCTCATCCAAATACAAACCAAAGCAAAAACAGGGGTACAGTCTACGGAGGGGGAGGTGGCTTTCCCTACAGCCATTTAAAAATGCCACAAAGTTTCTGGCCTCTCCCAGGACTAGAAAATTGAAATTTCTTTAGTGAAGCGTGGGGGAACAAGAGAGCAGCCAGAGGCAGCGGCCGACCTGTAGCTGCATTTTCGCTGAAGTAAGCAGGAGGATTTAAATGAATGCTTTGTCTAAGCTATGCCTAAAAATGCCAACATATCTTCAACGGTTTTCCCCCCTCTTCTTTCTCCTGGCTCCCTCTAGTGCTTTTAAGCACATACTGCCTTTTCCTTCCTGTTTTATTTAATGCAAATATAAACTGTTGCTAAGATTTTTTTATTTTTTTTTTTTTTTAAAGAGCTGCACCAACTCTTATAAACTGCACCGGAGTTTTTTTCTGAACATATTATTCATATGTACATCAGTCCAGCCATCATGTACTGACGCCGGCCTTTCTACCAGAAACCTTTATGTATTAAATATTTTACGTACGGGCCAGCATATTTAAAATTTTACTCATTTTAAAGGCATCCATCAGCTCCATCCTTAGAGAAAATCAGCTAAAATGAATCCCCTTCCCTGCACATCCCCACCCCAAGCAGGAATTACATCTAAACAGAAGGTTACTGAAGCCCAACAGCTGAAAACCAAATAAAATTTTATGGGTGCTTTAAAGGGTGACTTATAAAACCTTAATTGCATCCCTTATCTACTGTGTCCCAACATCAAACACAATTAAGAACCATACCTGCACTTCCACTTTTATGAGTGGAGGGACAGTGAACTCATGACAACATTGTGCTTTTTTACCTGCAGACATATACAGACAGAAAGTAGTCCTCCAAAATCAGTAACTCCCTGAAGATCTGAGCAGGTATTTTTAATATAATTAAAGCCTTCGCCTCTCCAAACTGCTCCTATCCCAGCTCTTTATAGTCAACGTCTTCAGTGGCCCATGGTTGGTTGTTTAAGGTCTATTCAGAAAATTAAAAATGTGAAAAGAAAAGCTCATTTCAGAATGAAAAAGAGCTTCCCTGAAGATCTAAAATTTAACCTCTCATCAGATGTGCGCTGTGAGAGGCCCAATCTTACAGTTTTAACGCAGCGCACAAAAAAAACCCACGTTATTTACAGTGGCAACAAACAAAAGTTATACATGGCCAAATAAGCCCTCGCTGTCTAGTATGGTGGGAGATAATCCTTGCATCCCTGCTAGCATTTTTCTTCATTGGACTGCAAAATTCTTTCATGTCTACAAGAATTTATCTGCCATCTCCCATTTCCGAAACATTCAAACAATATTAACACTGTTTAGTTTTCTTGCAAATACTGAAATTTACTTGCTGGTTTCCACGTAACTTCAGCAAGCAATTTTCTTAATGGTAGGCATGAGTTAGTAAGACAGCATGGCATGGGCTACTGCATGTTAAGACATCCCTTTCCAACATGCTCGTGTATGCAGAAAAAAAAACCAACTCATTCCAAACAACTTTCCTGGTGGTGAAAGACAATGGAGCATCTCTAACCAGAATGCTGAACTTCCTAAGAGTGCCTGAAGCTGAAAGCTGTATTAGTGCATGTTCATCTCACGAATGGTGATGTGGAATGAAAATATTAGGCAGATCAACTGACTTTTGGTGACAGTAATTTCTTTGCACTTAATGTGTGGCTCTGTTTCTTACAAGGTGGAAGGCAGTTTGGGATTAAGACCTTTCCTCTGTTGACCACTCCGGTAGAAGTCTAAGGCATTTTTCATCAGATGGTCTCAAGACAACTTGCAAACAAACAAAATTAAGCTTAATTTGAAAGACAAAAACTCCTGTGAAGCACTCGCCATAACACTCACTTTAGCATGAGGAAACTGAAGTGGCACAAAGCAAACACTCAAAGAAGGGCACTCTAAAATGTACTGTTAAACAATGTCAGCAGATAGGAACTGTCATTCCGGATCAGATAAAGCTCCATCAAATCCCATCTCCAAGTGCAGCTGACACCAAGCACAAAGTAGAAAAGGAAATATATACCAGAAAAAGGACCACACTACTCTTCTTCTGCTTCTGGCAATTAGCACCTTAGAGGTTTGATGAAGTGTCACCCAAAATCACCATGCTAAATAGCTACAAATGGCTCCGCGCAGGTTCACTTTAAAGATCCTAAAAGAGCAACTAGTCCTCTTCTTGGGGGATTTTGAAATCGTATCTGCAATACTTAGATACAACAGATTGCTCCTGACTGTCAAGACAGAGCAGCCAAGAGAGCTCAGAGGCTGCTATTTTCTCTAGTTGAGGGATCAAACAAGAAATCAGCACCATCAGTGATTTACTGCATTCTAGTTAGTTACTTCTTCGGGGCAGCAAAGGCCAGGAGTTACCTGCAGAACCATTGTATTTTTCAAGTGATGCCCCAGACAAGAGAACAACTACTACCAGAAAGTCCCGTACAGAGGTAGGGTGTTGTACCGATGATGAAATGAGTTCAGACCAAAGAAACCAAGAGTCAGTTCTTATTTGTGTCACACATTACTATGTGATCTTGAAAAAGCCATGTAGTCTCCCCATGGGAAAACGAATTCATTCAAGACCATAAGGTGCTTTGACACTATCGGGATGGAACCCAAACAGACTAGGCAGTACCCAGCTTGCTGCATCCTTTTCTTGCAGACTGGGATAACAATCTTGCAGTTTGTGTGACGGACATCTCCAGAAACCATACCCACAGACAGAAAAAATTTGAGTGTCTTCTCACGCAAGTTAAGAACCCTACTAACACAGAACAGCTGAACAAAAACCAGAGTAATATCAGGCTAAAAGAGTCTAAACTGCTGTTTTCAGATGCAGAATTACAGTTTTTTCTGGTGTCAAATAATGAAACCTAAGCATTATTATAATTCATGAAAAACAGCTGTTACTTTTAAGCAAGTGTTGCTCTAAAGTGACTTGCCCAAACTCACACAAGAAAGTATCCAGCAAGCAACACTGTTGCCCTGGAAAAAGAGAACCCAGGTCTTCTCATGTTTTGCTCTTTACCAGTTTTTGTCCTGCAACAATATTAGTTTAAAATATTGGATCAGGATAGGGAACCTGCAGAATTCATCGAGCTCAAGCTGCGCACGGAGACATTGTCTTCACAAGTACCTCGAAGTCATTCCTCCTGACAAACAATTAAGTATATTCGTCACTTGTCAGATTGCAAATATATTTGCCTTCATATGACAGATACACGGTCAGTCATGCAACACTGGGTGCTTGCACTTTCTGTCCCGCAATAAGGATTGTAACACGACTATAATGGGATCTTCCTACCTGTTAGGTGATGAATGGTGCCCATTTTCATGAATCCCCTATCACAGATTTTAGGCACATATTCTTCTGGTCCGAGGATGGAGCCCCCAGTGCCTCCCTAAAGAGTTATGTAATCCATCCTGGCCAAAAGTTGAATATATTGAGCCAATTAACCTATATGGTGTTCTATGAAGTTCAATACTGTTACTCCCCACTAGGGAAAACCTAACCATGCACATTCCCACCCTACTAAAAAGCCATCCACTGTTCTCCCTATCTGTGTTGCCCACCAACCGACACGACAAATTAATTATGTCAGACACACACAACCACAAAGTGTCCAATCAAGGGCTGAGTTCCTTTAGTTTTAATTAAGAAACCAGGGTCATTCCTTGAATTCCTTAAATTCACGCTGCAGGCTGGCATTTTTTAGAACAGGAAGCCTGTCCTGAGCAAGGACCAACATGCAGCAGCGTGCTTGTCTTCAGGACGATCTCCGTTTTGGAAGGAGCGCAGCTGAGGCACCTGGGTGTGCTTTGATTCAGTTCTCCTCCTCGGTAGCCTCAACAGTGAGGATCCCTGACAGGCTCTGGGTACCTGGAAGAAAATAACTCGCCACGTGACATAAATGGCAAGCTCTAGTGACATAGGTTGTAGCAGGTCAAATATACTGATGGAAATGTTCTTGGCAAACATCACTCCTCAGCACATCTCTCAATGCAATCTGACAGATCCTTTATTACACAGCATACAGATCTATACTTACAAACATTGTCACGCCCTCTGGAAATAGTTCAAGAAATGACAGTTTTCTCAAGCTAATGGTAGTTTATATATCTGCTCTCTTCCTAAGGAAGCAACCTATAATTTTTCTCCTCTGTGTGTGTTTTTGCAGTGTGCATTCACAAAACAGCTTTATCTGCCATCAAAACCTACACTTCTGAAGAGTGAAAAACTGCTACTGTCCAATACAAAAAAAAAAAAAAAGTCATGATTAGCACTGAAAGTGAGTGAAGTGTACCCCCTCACAAATAAAAAAGGAGTCTCAAGCTGTGTCAGCCCAAACATGAGAAGTAAACCAGTATCTTTGCAAAAAAATAATGCTTGTATCATAGTCAGAAGCTATGAGAGTGTGAACACTGGCAGAATACATTTTCCAATATCAAACATGCATTCAAGGCTTCAATTCTCCTTCTCATATGACATTTCTCAACGTCATGTCTAAGCCTTACATCTCAAGGAGACAAGATTTCATATCTACTAAATCAGAGATTCCCAAACCCAAGGGGTCAGAGCTGTAGGCCCGATAGTGGAACTGAAAAGGAAAAGTCCCGAAAACATTTCTTTCAAAACAGCAGTGCTCATAAGGACGTAAAATTATGTCTGGCATTATCGATGACTTTGGACTTTCCACCCAAGTAGCCAGGAAAATAAATGGTTTTCTGAAAGCAGGCGGAATCCTGTGAGAAGGTCACCCAGTGAGAACCATACCAGTTTAACTTTCCATGACCACAGCAAGACAGTCTCTACTAGCTGTCATCACGGGATGAAATTACTTTCACAAGCATAAGAACTTCCATTGAAAGATTTCAGCACACAAAGACCTGTATCCAAACAGCTGCGTATTAGCCAAGTAACTAAAGACGTAAACCTAAGCTATTTAATAGCTTGTCATTTAACCCAACAACCACGCTACCTATTTTTACATTTTTTTATTTAAAAAAAAATATAGATGACATGATTAAGAAGTTTAAAAGTAACATATAATGAGGATCTGTGACAATTTATGCAGAACTGAAATTGTAGAGAGGTCCTATGCTTCCTATAGACTTATGAAATAAGACCTTATTTGGAAAAAAAAAGTTTGAAACAGAATTTTTCCTCTTCTTAGAACAAGAAATGAATGTTGCTACTACCAACAACAGAATTTAAAAATTGCAAAGATCTACACTAGTTCTCACAAAGCATGAATTATTGTCTGATGTAGCTCAACAGGTTCTTGAACAAGAGCAGTTTTTTAAAAGATCTTGGATCTTGACTTTAAGTTCAAGTGTTGGAGAACCTATGAAGTCCATCAATAAGCTACTGCAATAGTTAACTAGTTAACACTTAAAATGTTTTTTTCATTTTATGCAAGTTCATATTCTTTTTTGCTTACTGCTTCTTGCTGCTGTGACTCCTGTATTTGCAGATGTATGCTCTTTGAAGGCTCTCCGTTTTGTTCATAGATAGGTACATGATCAAATCACTTCAACAAACGCAGAATTTACTTCTTCATCGCTATCGACATTAAGTGCATAGATCCATTTTTCCAACACCTACAACCAGTACTGACATCGATTTAAAAACATGTCTTGAAGGGAATCCATCAAACCTGATTATATTCCAGAAGTGAGGTGAATAACACTTGAAAAGAAATCCCCCATTCTGCATTCAGTGTATCCAACTACTATCAGCTCTTGGCTATCACTTGTCTGCAGGGAGTGCCTTGTCCACTGACTGTTGCCATGAGCATCGATACCTTGCGGCGCTGTTTTTTAGGATAGTGGTCCTCATCCTTAAGGTGCATCCAGCCTTCTTTCATGGTGATTAATTTCCCAAAGCTTTGAATCCATCTTTCAAAAGAGTTGTCTAATGTGGTCTTTAATTCAAGCAAATACATGAGGCTATGCCATCATTTGTCATTTTTCTACTCAATCAGATAAAACTGTCAGGAAGGATTTTGCATTTTCTTCCAATTGGGTGTTAATTGGGGGTTGGTTTTTTTTTGCAAGCAAACATCCAACGACTGAGCATCAGAAAATTTTATTTTAATTCAACAATTCTTCATTGAGTGTATCATTTTCAGGAGTCAGTTCCTTAGACGAGATCAAACCCTTAATCTAACTGATATACTAGACATTTTGTAATACCTGTTTTCTATTAATCATATTGAATAGCACTCACTACATGTCAGTCCTTAAGATTTTGGACAGTTTTAACATTAGCCATTTAAAAAAGTATTCCTTGGTCTCCATGAATTTGTAATACAAATTTTCAAAATTGTTCTTTCAGTTTTTATTTATTGCTGTAATATGATGGATTTGTTCACCATTATTCAACTTCGTTCTCACTACAGATGTACGTAACAGTTCTGTCTTTTCAGCATTGTTGTTGACAACTTTAGCGCAGCCATCAAATGCATGTCACTGTTCTTTTTGTTCCTGTTATTTTTAGAACTTCTCATTAGCCCTAGATCCTAAAGAAAATCTGAAGGATTTTATTTAATCATCTTTATAAAATAATTACTTATACTTATTCCTATATATTGGCTGCTGCCCCTGAACCACTTCTAAATCAAGACAGGACTCTTCCTTTGCTTAAACTGTCTTTTAGTATTTGGTTCTGCACATTCTAGATAGCTACATGTTCTCACACTTCCCCCCCCCAACTTTGAGAGAGACTCTTGTAAACGATGTTAGATTTAACAGCACGTCACGTCACACAGAACTGAAGACTTGTTTAGGCCCTCATGTTTTCCATCTTCAGAGACAGGAATGTCACATACTTTTGCAGCCATCTTCTCCCATGACCTTATGAACTGCGATGAGGCCATACTCAGTTTACAGGGTAGAGAGAGTTCAGTGAGAGAGAGGAAAAACAATGGGCAACATCTCTGTGCATGTTTTCTTAGCATTTAACTGCTGCCCAAGAAACTAGAATAGCATGAGGATATCTTGGGAAATCCTTTGGCAACATCTTCAGTTCCTTAACAAAAGAGGATGGAACGTAGACGAATCGTAGGGGCACGTATCTCCTTACACTAATGTTGGTTTTTATGAAGGAAAAAAACTTTTCCAAATAGCGCATATCCTGAAGACTACCAAGCCAATCTTACCTCAGAGTTCATTCAAACCTGCCTTCATTCAAACTGCCTTTGACCAAAAGCATTTTGCCTTTTACTTTTGTATTTTGCCCAAGGCTGTTTGCAATGCTTGCAACAGAGGAGTACAGATGTCGCAGGCAGTTACAGACCTAAGCACACATTGTGATGCAAAAGACAAGGACTATTAATGGCCTGCAGGTGAAGAGGGGTAGGACCAAAGGTCAACACAATTTCTACGTAGTAAGTTTGTGTTTAAAAGGTTCAGCCTTACTTAACTCATTTGCTTAAAACAATTTGTCAAAAAAAAAAATCAAAACAAACCAAACAAAAATTGTCAAAAAAAAAAAACACACAGACTTTTCCCAGGGATTATGTCATATACACAATATTTGCCTTAACAGAGAACTACAACAACATAACAGAGAACTACAACAACACTCAATCCTGCTTTCACCTATAAAGTTCAATTTGGTGCCTTATTTCTAACAACAAATAAATCATATATTGCAGACAGCTTCTCCTGTATCCGAAAGCAACAGGTAGTCAATGACCACCATGAATTGGTAGTCATTTGCTTATTTGCAGAAGTGAAAGACAAGTGCCTGACTGCCAATGAACTGCAGAAAGTTGAGAGTACAAAATTAAAAGGTGCACTTGAGGAGGGAAAGTTGATACAGCCTACAGCTGATGTCAGCTCTTCTGCTGACATATGAAAAAAGGCGTAACAAAGAGCTGAAGGTTACCTGTCGCTCGGAATATTAGAGCTGCTGGAAGTGAGCTCTCTTTCCACATAATTTTAATCTCTCCGTATTCAGTAATCTCCAGTGCCCTTACTTAAAAAGCCCCACGCAACTTCCTTCACACACTTAAGAGCAAGTGAGCTGTATTCTTTGCTGCAATAAATTTGTATGTATACATTTGTACAAGTGCCTTTGTGCTAGATTGACATGGGGTCTTTAACAAAGATCGCCCAATCCAATAGTTGTCACTCAGCTGTCCCCACATTTCAAAGCCCAGTTACGTGGCAGTACTTTCTTCCATCTTAATTATCATCTCTTGCAACAGGAAACTCAAGGCAAAAACATTACTGAGATATCAGAAGTTGGGTTTATTTTAAACTCATGCTGTAAAATAATTTAAAGATGCTGTTTCACAATTGACTAAATTGCTCTAAGACTACATGGCTGCCAAAAAGGGAAGCCGTACCCTGCCTGCTGTCACCTCCCTTGCACCAGTTCTAGGACTGATCAGCCTGCCGGGCACCCTGAAAATTTAACAGCTGGAAAAAAAAACAAGCACCTCTTACTTCCCCTAAAAATGCAGCTTTTGGAGAAGTGAGAGGAACTGTGGAGGGACTTACTAAACGTAACCTGTGTGACATTTTTGGAACTACCTTTATCAGTCATTTCTGAAATGGACAATCCAAGCTACAATAGTAAAAGAACAAAAAGAAAAGAGAAAAATCCATCCACCAATGAACACTTTTTTGGAGGAGGGGGGGGATGCAATTTTAAAATATTTCTACAATGTGTGGTGACAAAAACAGGGTTTTTTTTTTTAAAAAAGAAATCCTTTCCTTTCTTCCTCATTCCTATACCCACACTGCAACCACATATCTTGCTCTCCTGATGCAAGCATTGTAGCACCTAGCTATGAATTCGCTAACAAAATCAACTCATCTAAAAAAATCATCCTTCACCTGAAACTTATGCTACGAAACCACAACTCACTTAACTGGTTCATCACAAACTTGACAGAAACCATATCTGCACACT
The DNA here is from genome assembly GCF_965231255.1 of Vanellus vanellus. Taxonomy (NCBI): domain Eukaryota; kingdom Metazoa; phylum Chordata; class Aves; order Charadriiformes; family Charadriidae; genus Vanellus; species Vanellus vanellus. The sequence goes on from NC_138905.1 coordinate 191,638,189, forward strand.
AAACTAAGCAGTATTTGGTAGACATTATTTTTTCTCGGTAGATACACATGAAAGCTATTTGTCTAGCAGCACTCAATCTTAGTAAAGCTTTCTTTCTTTTTTTTTTTCCTTTTTTTTTTTTTTTAAGTGTCAGTCGGCCTGCAACCTAAATTGGTTTGGTATTACTTTGTAAGAAATAGCATATGTATTCACTTCTGTGAAAGGAGCATGTCCTGGTTTGAGAGACACAGCACTAATTTCTCACCTAATGGTTGGGAAAACTGAACTTTTAGAAGATTCTAGTGTCTGAATTTGTGAAAATATTTACTTCATAGCCAGCTATGGGATGTGGGTTTCAAGGTCTCAGTGTTTTTGAGCTCGCCAGGTGCAGGGATGAGGAGCGAGAGCCAGGCACTTGACCCAAGCTGGACAACAGGATTATTTCACGCCATGAACGTCACATTTAACATAAATTAGAAAGCTTGCTAAGGAATTTTCTCTCCCTCCCTTGATGACAGCCATCCTGAGAACTTCTTGCCCCAGTGCCAGACTCCTGAGCCCTTCCCTTCCTCCCGAAGCCGTAGCACTCACAGTGTCCAACATTTGCGGTCCACAGCTTCTTATGGATAGAATTGGCTGAGTATAATCCTTGTGTATTTTATATTGGTATCAGGATCAATACTGGTTCTTTAGTGTTATTAATGTTAATTATCTAGTCTTATTCCATTATATTTGTTTACATTTCAGCCCTCGTGTTTCCTTGATTTTCCCTGATTCCCCTTCCCCGGTGGGGAGGGGTCATCAGGTGACAGAAAAATTGTCTAAATGACAATAAATTGTTGTGGGTTCCTCAAACCATAACAGAGTGCCAAACTCATATATTAGAGTCACTTAAGTGACACTTCTCATGAAAAACGGTTGCAAAGGTTTGGGCCCACAGTTCACTTTGCTTATCCAGGACTGCTGAAAGGACGTCTCATACATTTTTGACATCGCTTCTTTGGTTCCAGTCATTCAAAAATTTTACAGAAAATAAAGCTAGTAACAAAGTTAAATGCAGTCTCTCCCAAAAGAAGCCCATTCATCTCCCCTGTCTGAAAAAGCATGAGGGTTTTTCGGTCTGGCACAACTGAGCACGCAGAGGTCCAGGCTTAGGACAGCTCTGCTGTGTGATGAAGATCATCCACAATAACCCAGATACAGCAAGTGTTCTGCCCATAGCAGCACTTTCCTCATACTAAAGAAGCAGTTGCACAAACACTTTAAATGGGGATAAATTACACCAACAGTAAAATTAGAAAGCGATCAATCTATCTCCAGATGCTCATTTTGCCCCTAGGCCACCCCCAATTCCCTAAGAGAAGCAGAAATACCAAGTGGCAGCACAGCAAATTAGATGGGGAAAGTTATTCAGATAAAATTACCTGAGCCAAATAAGTAACTTTTTTTTTTTAAACCCCAACCAATTCCCTGAGCAATGACACAAATGAACAGGGGAGGGCTGAGAAGCCCAGGGAGAACAGAACTGTTTCTTTCTTTGCCATCACCAATTTAAAATGTTCAGGGGGTTGTGGCTTCCCTGACCCTCATAATGCTCATTAAAAAAATCAAACACAATAAATATTAACAGGACAATACTGCTTCCCATCCTTGCTCCTCCTAGTCTCTACACCTTACTGCCAGTTTCCACACCTCTACAAAGTTAGGCCAAATCAACTTTACACTTCGATTTAAAAAATAAAAGGCAAATCAAAAAGAAGTTGTGGAGCACTCCACAGAATATCTCTCACAAGTGGGAACACCGCAAATTCACTAATCTTTGAAGACTGCTTAGAAATTTTAGTCTGCTACATCTTCATTTAATGAAAATACTTGGTGCGTATACTTTAATCGGCATGCAAACCCACAGAGAGAGCCCATTAAAAGGGTCGGAATACTTTACAACCACTAGCTTTACTTCAGAAAATAACAGTGAAAATTTGTTTCAGATAAATATATAGTTACATTCACATGGAGAAACGAAGATAAAAAAGTTTTTAGGCAACCATTTATTTTGGGTTCCTTTCATCATATACATCTACTGCCTGGTTTCCAGAGATCTCAGGCCCTTTCAAGTGCAACTATAATCACAGGCTTTCAGATCTTGTTAATTCATCTGAGTCACCCAAAATTAGAGGACACAGCTTTAGATCTTGATCAGTGTGTTGCGGGGGGAGGGCATGGCACAGCAGAGACAGCGCATGCTGCTCGACTTAGTCTAGCGTTATCTAACGTTTCAACCAGTCCTTTCTGTGTTCATGCAACTGCCTGGAATCTACGTTGGCAATGAACACTGAGACTGTATGACAAAAATATAGCTAAAAATGATAACATTTCTGCTACATAAACAGTCTATAAAGATGAAATCCATTACATTACCAGTCTCCAAATGCAGACGTTGAAGGATATGCCAGCTAGTGGATGGTTAAGAGTTTCAGCACATTAGGCCAGACTCCAAAGCCCTCAAGCCAGTTGGTAATTAACAGACATCTAGGTCCTCCACATGAAAGAAGTCTATTGTTTAAACAGTGACACAAATTTTTCCTTTCCTTTTCATAGCCAGTCTCTGCCTGTGTTTTAAGATTCCCTTAGGACCACAACACTGTATGATTTTAGAAGCTCCACTTCTCACATGGACAATTTGTTTGACTTTCAGTTGCCAGGAATGCAAATGTGCTTACATCACAGGTAGAACAAAAATCATTTTACAGTCTGAGCGGCTTCTCAGAGATCCCATATCTCCCCTTTCTTTGATTTAATAATTGGAAACATTGGTATCCAAATAACCTAGTAATACCTAAACCCTAATATATCTACAATAGCAACAGAATTACAACACACAGCACCGAGGGCCTGTAAATAGTCTGTGACAAGTCCAATTAGGAATCAACGTACCTACAGGGAATAAACATTAGTATGTATCTTCATAAATAATGATGGGTTACAGCAAAATTTCCATGATAAGTGCAGGGATGCCACACTGAACAAGTTTTGTAAAGAAGCAATGACCTGTTTAAAGTTACCTGTTCTCTGATCTGTCTGTTATCTTAGTTAAGATAGATGAGATGGGTGAAAAAAAAGGGACTACTTATAAACCATACTTAAGTGTAATAAAACATTTTGTTAAACTTGAATTTTGAAATAATGAGGTGTGGACACTTTATAAGGGATCAAGTTATATCACCAAGAAGGATAACAGGGAGGATGTAACAGAGAAGGAGCAGGTAAAAGTACTCATACTTTAAGATAAAAATACTTTAAGAAGAAAAAAGTCAATAAAACAAAGAGCCAATCCAGTCAGAAAAGGACAAAAAGGTGAATAAGAATTAGAAAACATTTTCTGAATGCCCATGGTTTTCCAAGGTCCATGGCTTTGACCGCTTTGCTTTTCTCTGGAGTCTGGCCGAAGTCTCTGTACCTCACCCAAGCCTATCTGGCCATATGAGGATAAACCCAAATTCCCACCACATTCAAGATGATAAAAACATCCCCGGAGAAGAGAACTGGATGAGACAGTTCCTTTTGGACCAGCTTCACCTCCTCCCACTGAAAAGAGCCATTTGCGATCTCCCTGTCTATGCAGCCGTTCATCTGAAGTCTCTAAATACGATCAGAACTATGTAATACAAAAGCATAATTCAGCAATTCAGTCAACAGCACCATTCACCAGGACAGTCAGCCCTTTCATTGTCACCCAAACAAAGGTGCTAGCAAATGTTGTTAGCATGTGGAACAGCCTGTCCTCACCTCTGGATGCAGTTACTCAGTCCAGGTCTAGACAGCAGAGCCCCAAGAAGCTTACATGGCTGCTAGAGGAGTGCTGCAGGCAGGTTTCTGGGATGTCAGATCGACATCGCTTGTGAGCTTCTGCCACCTAACAAGTTTGGGAAGAACTGAGCTTACTGACTCACTGGCAGAATTTGCTGCGATGTTGCAGAAAGCCTATCTTATAGTTCTAAATAAAAGCAAAAAACCAAGGAAACTCAGGTATGTTTCAAAATTGACTCAGAGTCATTAATCTTCATTTTAAGAAATACACATTTCCCATTGCTTTTGCTTCAAATAACAAGCAAATTATATTACTAATTTTTGTTTTGTCTGAGAGGCATGTAGTCACGTGCTTCCAGCTTCTTCCATCACTGCCAGTTGCTAATAAAAGCTTTTAAGTGCTACTAACACTTTATAGGGAATAACACAGATTACACAAGCGTTACACTTTGTAAGATACAGAAAACTGCCTTTCCAATCACATTGACAGAAAACACATTTATATATGCATGAAAAATGCAAAAGTCTGATTTCAATCTACTTAAATTCCATTTTAGAAGATTCCTTGCACTGGTCTCCAGGGTCAACCTCAGCACTTCCCTGCTCTCTTTTCAGGAGCCAAGCCTCACCCTGAGTGACCAGCACAGTGCGTGTTAGCTGCTAAGCGCCAGGCGAAAGACCCCTCTACAGCGGCTGGCATCAGCTCCAGCTGCTTGCTCAGAGCAAAGGGGCTGCTTTCCTCAGTCCTGCAGGGTAACGCCACTGACTGCTTCCAAGTAAAACTGTCATCATGGTCAGATTCCTAATACTTACATTTCAGTAAGTTATTGCCAGAAAAAGATTCAAGATCATTTGCTGCTCATGACCATGAAGCACATGGCAACATTATCATCTCAAAACCCCAATCAATTCCTAACCATATCAGGCAAACAGACATATACACTCCTGTTATCCAACTGTAAATATGATTATTTAACAACTCGCTGCTTATGAGATTGCTGTACCATCTCCATTTTGCTGATTAATGCTTACCACATAGTTTCAAAGCATGTAGGCAAACATAGGAGGCCATTTAAGGAAGGAAAACTTTATGAGAAAATCCCCTTTTAAAATAACTTCTAATTAATACAATCATTATGACGCTTGGCTCCATTTTCTCTGCATTTGGTATATTCCTCATACACAATTTGTAGCACCACAAGTGTTTCATAACACTCAGTATTCACTTGCGTATGCACATATATCAATAATTCAGTAACATGAAATTACTTAATCTGCAATCATCTCATAATGCAGTATATTCCAAGAGCAAGAAAAGCTTGTATTTAATTTTAAAATACACAATTACAGGAGAGAAATCTCTCTTTTTAAAACATAAACTACTGTTTTTATTGGGAGATTTGTCAGCACATTAGTAATGCTGAGCTACCCTGTTCCCAACAATGTTATTGTTAGTTGTCTCCTTTCTCTCTGTAGAGTTAGGCAGTACTCATGGGCTAATCAGTGAACTTCAAACACAGGCACAGATGTAGGCATGCCTATGTAAACATTTAAAAGGTTTTATAAAAGTATAAAGCAGATGCTGGACATCAAAATCTCCTGGAAGATCCTGGGTCTGACCAGACTCCAAAGCATGTAAACACAGCATTCCCCCACAGACAAATTAAATTTCAACCTCCCCCTGCAAACTAAAGAAATACTTTTAATAGTATCCCCAAGATTGGAAATGCTTTGACAATTATTCAAGCATACTATCTCTACAGTTTAAAGTGGTAGTAAAAAAAGAAGTGACAGAAAAGTGATGACAAACCACTCTCTCCACTTTTTAAGAGTGGGTTAATGTTTGCCTCTGAAAAAAAACTTTACATAGCCACACTGCAAACACTTGTAACACTGCTGAAAATTTTAAGGGCCACGTAAACTTTATTTTCACATTTTTAATCAAAAAAGCAGTAATAATTTAGCAATTCATAGGGTACAGATGCAACCAGCAAAAGCAAATGGCAGGGGCCAGGAGTGGAGTTAAGCAACTTATTAATTTACCAAGTATTTTAATTGGTGAACTGCAATCAAAGGCCCAAACAACCCTCAGTAACTTGCTTTTGCTCTTCCCTGCTCCCCACCCGTGTCCCCACAGCCTCACTGAGCTCAGCCAGCTGCCAGGACCCCGCTGGCCAAGACAACATCCCACTGCCTGCCGATATCCACGCCAGCTGTGGGAAGCCCCACGGCCGTGGGCGGGCACAGCAGGCCGCCTCACCCCATACAGGGGCCCACACCACACGCTGAGATAGGCATATCCCCCAAGCACCTCAGGCCAGGTGGGCCCCACCAGACCCAAAACAGCAACCGGGACCAGCCCCACAAGCCTAACGGTAAACCCAGCTGCCCAACTAGACCCTTTCCCCTCGCCCTCCCCACCCGGGCACTGCTATGTCAAGATGGCGGCTCCCCCACAGCGCCCGGCCTGCGTCGCCATCGCCCCGCCCACACCCCAGGGACGCCCCGCACCCTCTCTCGCCCCGCCCCCAAGATGGCGGACGCACCTCCTGTCTCTCGGCTCTCCCCCCGCCTCTCCGCGGCCCACCTCCCTCCCCTTCCAGCGCCGCCCCATTGGCCAGTGCCGCGCGCACCGGCGCCCCCGCTGCAGCCAATAGCAACAAAGAACGGCGCGCGCCCTGACGTGCGCGCAGGCCCACCTCCTGCGCGCAGCCATTCGCGCGTGCGGCCCGACCCCGCCTTGCGCATGCGTAGTAGTGAGAAGAGGCTGGCGCAAAGCCGGCGTCCAATCATCAAGCATTCGCGCCGCTGAGGGGGCGTGCTATCGGCTCGGCGCATGCGCCCTCGCCCCCAGCGCGGCAGAGGGAGAGGCGGTGGGGCCTTAGTGCGCAGGCGCAGTGTCCGCCGACGGGGGGGCCTTAGTGCGCAGGCGCAGTGTCCGGCGACGGCGGTCCCCGCGTGACGGCCTCACTGGCGGGGCAGCGCCCCCTGGTGGGTGGCGGCGGCGGTGCAGCACGCTGCCGGCGGTGGAGCGCGCCCGGGCGCTGAGGGGGAAGGAGCGCGGCGGCGGCCTGGCCCGCAGGTACCGTTAAGCGGGGGCGCGCTTGGGGGCGGTGGCAAACGAGGAGGGAGAGCGGCTGTCTGGGGCCTGGCCCTCCCTCTCCTGGGAGCACCGCGGCGGCGGTAAATAACACTGCCGCGTGCGGTAGGCAGAGGCGTGTGGGGCCCGTCACCCGGTGGGGGGTATCGGCCCGGCCTCTTCCGCGGTGCCCAAACCCCTGAAGATATGGGGGGGCGGGGGGCGGAGCGTCTGGGGTGACCCGCGCGCCTCAGCGCGGCGGGTTGTCGTTCGGTCGGCGCCGTGCGACGTTAATCCGTGTCTCTCCTTAATGCCCAGATGAGCTGAGGAGCCGTTGGCCAGATGAAGGTGGAAGTTGCTGGGGCGAGGCCACGAGTGTCCCAGGGTGGCCCCTGACCAGAGTCTCTTCCCCCAGGAGAGGCTGTCCCCCATCACAGACCGGGTCACCCCATGTCAGCCGTTGGCCCCCAGCCTGACAGGTGTCCCAGCTCCTGTCTGCAAGCCCCTTGCCCCGTCAGGGGACAGCAAGATCAACCCACCAGTCTCCTACCTGTGCTGTGCTCGGCACTGGCGATACCCCCAAAGAGTGTAACAGCCTTCTGTGCAGCCGCCCTAGAAGATGGAAGAGAAAAAAAGTAAGCCTTAAAACAAACAAAAAAACAAACCCAAAACCATGTTTTGAGCAGTCATTAGGCAGACCTTGTGAGAAACTTTTTTAGGAATCAACAGTCTTCACTTAACCTCTTTTTCCAGTCAACCAAATGAAATTTCTGTGCCAGAATGAATGGAAATTTTTTTTTCAGTTGTAGCATAGAAAAGATTAAGTAGCTAACTTATATATAGGTAAGGTATCTTTTATGTTTTCTGTGTTGTTAGTGGTGATAGTCAGGAATTTAGTATCTTCAATGTAGTCGAAGAACGCTGCCTTATTTCTCCTTAGTGTTGTTACAGTGGAGGTACATCGCTTTGTTTTTGCATGTGTTGAGAAACAGTAATGTTTTTACCTAAAAAGCCTTCATTTTTTTCCTAAATAAAATAGTTTTGTTGCAGTACTGCTGTACTGTACTGACAGCATTAATTAAAAAAAAAATATATAAAAATAGGAGCTAATAGGAAGTTGAGAATTACATAGGCTCAACTGAATATGCTGGAAAGTATCGGTCATCTCATGACAGCTTCACACTTGAAAGATAATAAGTGACCTATGTAAAAAAAATTTCCTCACACAGCTTGTTTTGTTTGCATGTTCGTCAGCTAGGTCTTGACAAGATGTGGGATAACTGTTTGAAAGTGGGATAACTATTGCACTACAATGCTTTCTCAGACAGTGCTCCCACTGATACCCGCTGTAGTATTTACTTGTATAAATTTTAAAAAACTAAGTAGCTACAACCATTTTAATTTCTCACCTGATCACTTACGTACTTGTCCATTCCACACCTCTTGCAGCGCTGTGTGACTGCTTTGAAGTGGAGAACCTTACCAGTTCCAGGGAGGAAAGGATGGAAGGTAATATACTTTGGATTTATGGAGGGAAAGGGGAAGGTAGTATATCTTTAGCACCACTTCCGGTGTGAGAATGATAACCAGAAGACAATAGTTTTGCCTTCTATGGAGTATGTGTAAGATGTTAGTCAGCAGCGCTACAGGTCCTATACAGGAAATGTGCACCCAAGTATTTTTTCTGGTAGCTGGCATAAGTAGCTCAGGCCTTGGCTGATTGTTTCTTGTTCTAGCATCATTCCCCTACGCAATGCTGAAAAAAGAGATATATGGCGACAGGGATTCTATAGAGGGAAAAGAAAATACCTGCAGAGGTAATGTCCTCAGCCAGGTTTAGAACTATTGCCACCAGACGCCAGTCCACACCCTGAGTCATCATCTGGTGAGATCATTTTGAATGCTGGCAAGGTAGATGCATCCTGTGTTTGTTCGTTCCCTGTCCTCCTGGCTGGGGTTGACAACAGCAGCATTAACACTGGAGGGGAGATTAGTGATGTGAACATCTGTCTTTTTTAAAATGAAAATGATACTATGCACTTCATATGCAATCTTTTCTTCACCATGCAAAACCAAGTTTTTGCTGTTAGAGTTTTGGGGCAATCCAGCATGGGAGTTGGGGAAACATTTCCAAGGTGAGTGAGTGGTTTGAGCACTAGACGTAGTAGGGTATGGTTTATTTTCTTTTGGCCTACACAAGATTATCACTGATAATCCAGAAATGAAAAACTGTGTTCAGTCACCCATCGTCTGAAGTAATCTATCCACCAGTGCTATCCAGACTTAGCAAATGTATTGAAATACCTGAAAACAGATAAGAAATAAGGACAGCAATTTTAAATCTGCAGTGGTGGAACTTCTTACTAGAATTTCTGAATGTGTATTTTTAAACACAGATATTAAATATACTTATTTCTCAGTATTTTAAATTTGTGATTACTGTCATGCACATCAAAAGGAGGACGAGAATGGCACAGGGCAGATGAAGTCTCTTGGAGCAGTAGCGTAGATTTCCAGAAAGTGTTCTGGGCATTTTTTGTAATGGGACCTATGGGACCTTTATCTTTTCACTTTACTTTTTTTTTTTTTTTTTTTAAAGTTCTGTGAATATAAAAGGCCCATGAAATGATGTTGAGAGTTAGTGCCAAATCAGTTGTTTTACAAAATAAAGTTTTACAAGATAAATATCAGGCTCTTAGCTGCTGGTGACATAAGTAGCTGGGGTTGTGGTGACAAAAGATTGTTACTTTCTTCACTGCTGTCATGATGCTTTTGAGAGCAATCATAGCCTCTGTACTGCCATAGCATTACTTAGCTTCTGGTGTCTTGGGCAACAGAAGTCATTTTCTGCTAAGTCAAAAATTAAGGAAATACTTTTTACTAGCCTTACAAGAATGCAGTGTTTCATAACCACTGGGGAGGTGTCACCCTAGCACATTTGCCAACCAAGATTTGCTGTCTGAAAGTGGAATGTACACCTAGTATGATGACAGTGGACTCTACCTCTAGAAATGGAATAGGAAAGCAGATTTACTTATTCTTTTGTGCTTGATCATTGAAGAAGAGAAATGTTAGCCACGAGAGAGAGCCTGTTCTCTTTTCTGGCATTGTCTTTTGACACACAGAACTATATTCCCTTTTCAGAGTCCTTGTAAAGGATGCACTGCTAATGTTTTAACAAGAGCTTTCATTAATAGTCTTAGTATTTCAAAGGTACATAGACTTGGAAGAGAAGTTCAGAGCCAGTAGCTTAAAAAACATTTATTTAAACAAAATGTTCTTTATAAATATTTCTAGTGGAGGAAGGAGACATTATATAAGGGGTGTATTAATTATTACAACTGATAACACTTGGTGAACAGAATTTATCAAACTGCTTTTATCTGAAAATATCTTGAACATTTTCCCTAGAAAACATACTCAAAATATTGATGGGACAGGATAGTCACCTTGTGTAGCTAAGGGAGGTTATAGCTATAAAAAAATTTCCAAATGTCTTTTGTTTAATAATATGTTTAGTTCATTCAGTTGAAAATATTCTACTGTGTCACTTCTATGAGTTTCAGTGATGATTAATTTATAGTGGGACTAATTTGCTGGTGTTTGGAGAAAGGCTTCCACAACACCTTTTGTAGACATGCGTGAAGTTACTTGAAGGAACATCACAGACCATCAGAAGACACTCCAGTTCATCACTTGGCTTCTGTTTCACTTTCATGATTAGGTTTAGGAATAGACTTCTGAAGGTTTAAGCCTTCAAAAGAACACAGCTGTCCTGACTAGTTTTTTGGAAGTGCCTCCCAATCAAATGAGTGGGAGTCTTTGAAAAGTCCACTAGGAGCTACTTGTGTTTTTAGACTTCTTGGGAACTGTACAGATTTGTAAATGGAAATTTACATTTCAGGTGATTTGAAGACATTTTGGACACAGTTGGGAGGTAGAAGAGTGGATGTCATATTTGAGCAGGTGCAAAATCTGCTGCTGTTGCTGAAGCAAAAGATCAAGAATGGAACTGCCACAAACCAAGGTTTGAAATCTATGTAAAGGTTAAGCTGGACTGCAGTGGAGCTGTGGCCTGCTTTGTGTAGGGCTATGTGCTATCTGTCACAATTCAGATCTCTCTGAATTTAAAATTACTTAGTAGTAGGCGTTTTTAAGCACTTTTCATAGAATGGTTTAGGTTGGAAGGGACTTTGAAGATCACTGAGTTCCAACCCCCCTGCCATAGACAGGGACACCTCCCACTAGACTAGGTTGCTCAAAGCCCCATCCAGCCTGGCCTTGAACACCTCCAGGAATGGGACCTCAACAACTTATCTGGGCAACCTGTTCCAGTGCCTCGCCACCCTTAAAGTGAAAAATTTCTTCCTAATATTTAATCTAAACCTGCCCTCTTCCAGTTTAAAGCCATCCCCCTTGTTGTATCACTGCATGTGCTTGTAAAAAGTCCTTCCCCAGCTCTCCTGTAGGCCCCCCTTAGGTACTGGAAGACCGCAGTAAGGTCTTCCCAGAGCGTTCTCTTCTCCAGGCTGAACAACCCAAACTCTCTCAGCCTGTCCTCATAGGACAGGTGCTCCAGCCCTCTGATCATCTTTGTGTCCCTCCTCTGGACCCGCTCCAACAGGTCCGTATCCTTACGTTGGGGACTCCAGAGCTGGATGCAGTACTCCAAGTGGGGTCTCACGAGAGTGGAGTAGAGGGGCAGAATCACCTTTGACCTGCTGGCCACACTTCTGATGCAGCCCAGGATACAGTTGGTGTTCTGGGCAGTGATCACATGTTGCTGGCTCATGTTGAGATTCTCGTCAATCAGCACGCCCAGGTACTCCTATTTAGGGCTACTCTCTAGCCATTCCCTGCCAAGCCTGTATTTGTGCTTGGGATTGCCCTGACCCAGATGTAGGACCTTGCACTTGGCCTTGTTGAACTTCATGAGGTTGACATGGGCCCACCTCTCCAGCCTATCCGGGTCCCTCTGGATGGCATCCCTCCCCTCCAGCATGTCTACCTCGCCAAAGAGCTTGGTATCATCGGCAAACTTGCCGAGGGTGCACTCGATCCCACTGTCCATGTCTCTGACAAAAATATTGAACAGCACGGGTCCCAGTACCGATCCCTGAGGAACGCCACTCATCACTGGTCTCCACTTGGACATTGAGCCGTTGATCGCAACTTTTTGAGTGCAACCGTCCAGCCAGTTCTTTATCCACCGAGTGGTCCACTTGTCAAATCCATGCCTCTCCAATTTAGAGACCAGGATATTATGGGGGACAGTGTCAAACACCTTGCACAAGTCCAGGTAGATGATATTGGTTGCTCTTCCCTTGTCCACTGCCGCTGTAACCCCTTTGTAGAAGGCCACCAAATTTGTCAGGCATGACTTGCCCTTGGTGAAGCCATGCTGGCTGTCACCAATCACCTCCTTGTTTTCAGTGTGCCTTAGCAGAGTTTCCAGGAGGATCTGCTCCATGATCTTGCCAGGCACAGAGGTGAGACTGACTGGCCTGTAGTTCCCCAGGTCTTCCTTATTTCCCTTTTTGAAAATAGGGGTTATGTTTCCCCTTTTCCAGTCGGCAGGAACCTCACCAGACAGCCACGACTTCTCAAATGTGATAGATAGTGGCTTAGCAACTTGATCTGCCAGTTCCCTCAGGACCCGTGGATGTATCTCATCAGATTGCATGGACTTGTGCACCTTCAGGTTCATCAGGTGGTCTCATACTTGATCTTCACCTACAGTGGATGGTTCTTCATTTTCCCCCTTCCTCATCTTTGCCTTCTGTATCATGGGCAGTGTGGCTGCAGTCTTTGCTAGTGAAGACTGTCTCTGCCTCTGTCCAGTTCTTGTGTTTCCTTCCGGAGAGGGCCCATATTTTCCTTAGTCTTTTTTTTCTCGCTGACATACTTAAAGAAGGATTTTTTGTTTGTCTTAATGTCCCTGGCCAGATTTAATTCAATCTGGGCTTTAGCTTGCCTTACCTGCTCCCTGGCTGCTCAAATGATTTCTCTGTATTCCTCCCAGGCTACCTGCCTGTGTTTCCACTCCCTATAGGCCTCCTTTTTCCTTTTGGTCATGTCCAGGAGCTCTTTGTTTTGCAGCCTCCTGGCTTTTCTGCCTGCCTTCCTCTTTGTAGGGATGCATCACTCCTGAGCTTGGAGGAGGTGATCCTTGAATATTAACCAACTTTCTTGGGCCCTTCTTCCCTCCAGCACTTCATCCCATGGCACCATACCAAGCAGCTTCTTCAAGAGGCCAGAGTCAGCTCTCCCAAAGTCCAGGGTGGTCAGCTTGCTGTGCACTTTCCTCACTGCCTCAAGGATCTCAAACTTGACCATTTCATGGTCACTACAGCCCAGGCTACCCTTGAGTTTGAGGGGCCCACCAGCCCCTCCTTGTTGATAAGGACAAAGTCCAGCATAGCTCCTCTCCTCAGTGGCTCCTCAACCACTTGGAGAAGGAAGTTGTCATCAATGCAATCCAAAAACCTCCTGGATTGCCTATGCCCTGCTGTGTTACCTTTCCAACAGATGTCGGGGTGGTTGAAGTCACCCATGAGGACCAGCGTCTGTGAACGTGATGCTGCCCCCGTCTGTCTACAGAGGGCCTCATCCGCTCGGTCTTCTTGGTCAGGTGGTCTGTAGGATACTGCCACTGTAATGTCCCCTGCTCCCGATTGCCCTTTAATCTTGACCCATAGGCTCTCAGTCAGCTCTTTATCCATCCCTAGGCCGAGCTCCATGCACTCCAGCCAGTCGTTGATGTATAGGGCAACACCACCTCCTCATTTCCCCTGCCTATCTCTCCTGAAGAGCCTGTAACCTTCCATGCCAACACTCCAGTCGTAGGAGTCATCCCACCATGTTTCCATGATGCCAATGAGATCGTAGCCTTGGAGGCGTGCACACATCTCTAGCTCCTCCTGTTTGTTCCCCATGCTACGTGCGTTTGCATAGAGGCACTTCAGCCGTATCCTTGTTGAGGCTGACTTGGCTGGAGCAGTTGTAATTACTTTGCGCTGCTCTCCAGGCAGCATTCCTTTGCCATGTGTTAATGTTGTCTTCCCATTGGCTCCTGTTACCCCAGGAGCTCCTGGCTCATCTGCGTAAGACTTTAAGCGTGTTGCAGTGTAGCCAGCACATCTCGGAGCAAACGGCTGCAGGCCCTCACTAGCACCCCATTCCTCTTTCCTTGGTGCATCATCCCTTGGCTTGTCACAGGCAAGCCTGATAACATCCCCTTCCCCCGTCAAGTCTAGTTTAAAGCTCTGTCAATGAGCCCCACTAACTCTTGGGCAAAGACACTTTTCCCCGCTTTGAGTGAGACAACCCCCGTCTGCTGCCAGCAGGCCTGGTGCCGCATAGGCCATTCCATTGTCAAAAAAACCCAAAATTGTGGTGGTGACACCAGCCATGGACCCACGTATTAACAGACTGAGCTTGTCTGTTTCTTTCAATGTCATTGCCCCCAACTGGAAGTAGGGAAGAAAAAATAACCTGTGCTCTGGATTCACATACCAGCTCTCCCAAGGCTCTGATGTCTCTGATGTCGTCTTCGCACTCTGATTTGCACTTTCATCGCCCCCCGACATGGAACAGAAGCAGCAGGTAGTAGTCTGAGGGCCGTACCAGGCTAGGAAGTCTCTTTGTGATGTCCCTAACCTGGGCCCCAGGGAGGCAGCAGACTCCCTAAAAGTGGGGCTGCCCTGCATATCAGACCCTCTGTCCCCCTCAGAGCTGAGTCACCCACAACTATAACCCACCTTTTCTTCCTTGTAAAGGTAGTCTTAATACAGTGAGTAGGCCTTTCTGGTCCTGGCAACTCATCTGATGTATTTGGACCATCAGCCTCATTGTCCTTTGGCTGGTCTACCATGCCCAGGGCCTCATACCTGTTGTATAGGTATATTTAAAATATACTTGCTTTTTAAAAACTACTAATAATTTCAGGTGCATTTTGCCTGTATACTTTTTTCAAACAATGTGTGGCTCTTGAGCACATGGAACTGAAATGTTTGTTCTTAAGAAATAATGAAATATCTGCAGTGCCTTGTGTTTTGTTTATCGTCAGAAGGTTTAGCCTTTCAAGTTGATCTCAGTGAACTAAATGGTTTTGGGGTGGGATTACAATCGTATATGTATTACTTTGTATTGGAGACAGCATTATAACTTGAAACATCAGTAGAAAAATGTGACAGCAATACATTTAAGATTGTTCCTGATTTTCATGGAAATAAGTTTCCTTTATCTGCATCAAAATCAGAAGTTTGATAAGCTTGGAGCAGTACACAAGTTTCCTTTTACTAGTTTATTTAATTCATAATTATTTTTTTTTTATTATTAAGTCGCCCATATAAATGTATTCTATGGATCTTACCACTTTCTTTGTGCAAGAAAATGTACAGTAGCGTAAGATGCTTTTAAACTGGTATAGCAACACACTCTGCATTGTAGTGTTTGCTCTAAATTAGTAGTACAATTTTTTGTGTACTTGAGCTCTTATCTTGATTTTTATGACAAAATACTACAGCAGTGCATAAATCAAAATTGAAGTTGAATACCCAGATGACACAATGAATCTGTGACATAGTTAAACTTGAATTTTTGTATGCTTTGTTCTGTAGAGATTTCAAACTAAGATATTAGCATGGATTTTCCTGACATTTGTCTGCTACCTTGTAATATTTATGGCATGGGGTAAGAGGTTGAGACAGAACTGGTCTCTTCTTTGTGTTCTTACTATCTGAACACCATTTCCACCAATTTAGGAGTAGAATTAATTTGGTCTGCCAAGATCCAGCCCTTCTTAGCAATAAGATGACTAGTCTGATGACAAAGTAAAGAGAGAAACTTAGACTAAATTGTGTTTATGTATATTACTGCCACCAGAGGCTACTGGTTTGTGTGTGTTTGCAAACATTCCAGCAGCTTTCCAAAGGCATGCTGATTCACAACTACTAATATGAGCTGTAATTTTAGTGTAATTCATAGATGTGTCTATTAAGGACTATGGTGCAAAATGTTTTTAATAGTATGAGTCTTGCAATGCTCTAGATGAGCATAGTGTGGATACAAGTGTCTCTGGAGGACTTACACCTTGTTTTCCCTATTATCATTGTCCCTATTATCATTACTTAAATTACACTTCATATCTGTTTTGGTTTGGTTTTTGTATAGAATACTGGCAGGCTTGGACACTGGTGAATGAAGCTAATTTAGGTGATCTCTTAACCTTGACAAATGGTATGTGCATCTCAATCATATTTATTTAGTATGTGGATTTATTTTGTCTTGTTTTACTCACGAGGAGCTTATTTGCCTTTGTTGAAATCAATAAAATAGATCTGACAAGCCTTTTAGCATTGCAAGGGAAAAAATGTAGTTAGTAGTTTCCTTGGGTACTGGACTGTGGACTCTCGCCTGATATTGTACTTCTGTGGTTTGTGTGTGTGTGTGTATGGCTTGTACCAAGTGAAGAGTAGCCCTAGTAAGCCCTGATGAATCCAAGCTGGCTGCAGGCAGAGTCATCTTGTGCATGGCTCCACTAGCTGTAATACCCTGGCATCCTTTTGTCTCCATGCACTTTGAAAGCTACATGGAAGATTTTAATGTACAAATCACCTGGTGGCCTGTGATGGGTTACTGCCTCAAGTTTGTCAATGTACACCTAAGTTTCCCCCCTTTGGGGAGAGGGAAGGAGAGAGAGGGAGGGAGAGGAGGAACAGGAGAGAAAGAGTGAGAGTGTGTCAGCTAGTCCCTCACTTGCATACCTATATGCAAACACATGACTTTTGTATAAGTTATAAAAAGCAGGCAGTAGGGCATTTGCTAGTATGCTCTTTGTTAGCTGTAGTTCATAGCAATGCATTGTTCTTAATGTATTTTGGCAATTTTCTCTTTAGTAACTAAAGTAAGTTCAATTATAAACTGAAATGTGGATTGCTGAAGCTTTTGCTTGCGTTCAATTTTGTTCAGTAAGTGATGTGTTTGATGGAGATGGCATACAGGAAACCAAGCCCAAATTGCAGCATCTTCTTACAGATGACAACACTGCAGAGTCTGTAGATGCTTCTCACAGGTCAGTGTATTTAATAGTTTATTCCTGTTCCTTATTTGACATATCCTTTAGTGCATTTGAGAGAGATTTTCATCTCTGCCTTGTATTTCTAAATTTAATGTTTTAAACCCAGTTTTGAATCCTGCCAGTTTTCGGAGCAAAAATATTTTTAACTTGACCTACAAGGAAAACCTGAGGTTTTGAGTAGACTTGTCTAATTTGCCATGTGAGAATGTTGCAGAAGTAGGTTGTGAATAAAGAACCATGAGTATTACCAGGATTATCAGGGTTAGAACTTACCAGTTTTTATGTTGAGTTCTCAGGCTTTCACAAACTGTGCAAATTGTCGAACGCATGACTTAGTCTCTCTGTATTTAGCCTCAGGTACTGATTTGGAAAATAGGGGTAAAGATATTATTCCTTTCTTCTTTGTTTTTAATGTCCTTTCTGTGTTTTAATATGTAAGTTCCTTCTGGGGAAGAGCTATTGCCTTTTTGTTTGGTTTTTTTTAATGCCACTGAATATGTCTTCCTAGGATGGTAGGACAGTAACACAATGCGAGCAGTGATTTGGTGAAGCTCCTGGCCTTCTAGCAATGGGCTTTTTCTTTCCTGTACTAATAATATTGAACCCCTAAAAACCTGAGTTGAACCACTAAAAACCTGAGTGTTTTACTGGTTGTCTAAGATGCTGCTCTTTTTTATTTTTTTTTCCTTTTTTTATTCCAAATAGCAAAAAGGAAGAGATGGAAAAAACAAGTTCAGGGATTAAAGAAGCATCTCGTAAAATTCAAGATTTACCTTTAAACCTGCAGTATCAGAACCACAAGTGCTCTAGTGCATGTCTTGCCAACAGAGCAGCAGACTCCTTCAAGGGTGAAAATCCTCTTAAGATACCAATCCTGTTTCACTTTGAAAGACGCCATGCAAAAGCAGACTGCCTTTCGAAATCACTGGATGTGAATTATAAAGCTCCTTGTGGTCGAAGTCTGAGAAGCTTTCAAGATGTGCAGAATTATTTGTTTGAAACAGAGTGCAATTTCTTATTTGTTGATCACTTCTCTTTCAACACATACGTACTGTTGGGCAGAAACACCGTAAATCCTGAACCCCTTGTGTTTGATTTTGATATTAGCAATGGAGCCGAGTCTGTGCCCATTTCCTTCTGTAATGATCTTGACCGCGCAAGATTACCTTATTTCAAATACCGGAGGGCATCATGGCCGCGTGGATATTATCTCAACAATTTCTCCAGCATGTTTGTTGATTCATGTGACTGCACAGATGGCTGCATTGATAGGTATGTAGAAAAATCTAATCCCAGACAAGTGATGCGTGGTGCCTCAATAGTAGGGTGGTGGTGTAAGCGCGAAGGCTTGCAGTACCAAACAGTGCCAAATAACGAAGAACCAACACTGCTGGAATATCTATGCAAGCTGTCTTGTGCCATGCTTTATGTTGACTGACACCACCGTGTCTTTATCTTCTCCAGAACTCAGGTGCTCCTACCCGTCCAGCCTCTGTTGTAGGGAAGGAAGCAATCAATGGTGCATTATTGTGTTCCTTTCCCTTTCTTCCCAAATTGGCAGTGCTCCTCCAGGTGAAGCTGGCAAGCAGATCTCTTGGCTTTGGGAAAGGAGTGGGGAAGGGATAGTCTTGTGCCAGGAAGGCTTGTTTTCCTGGCAGGCAGGGAAGGATCCTACATGACAACTTCTGCTGCAGCTCCTGCTGTGGGATAGCATCCTAGAGATGGGATGGGACGGGACAGCCTTGGAGAGATCACATCATTTGGAACTTAGAAGGTTACTTGAGGGCAGAGGAGGAAACAACCTCTACATCTCATCCTTCCCCTTGTCTAAACAGAATGATGAAACCCTGCAGTCACAGGACACTTTTATGTTCTGAGCAGTTCAAATGGTGTTGCTCATTACTGTCTTTTTTTTTAAGTCCAGTAACTGGCTACTTATTACTCTGTGGGAACTTGCACCAGTTGTCATATGTAAGTTTGGTGATAATTTTGTCCACTTTCTTGAAGGGTGTTTGTCTCTGACCTGGTCTCTGCCTGTAGGTGTTACTTGATGTTGAATCCACTTTGTATTATTGATAGCTGGGGCAGTCACATGTGCTCGTGTGTAGTATAATTGCCCATGACCCAACATAACCTTGAAATCCCAGCCTACTATAATGATGCTTCAGTAATTAAAGTTACTTAGTTTCAGCTGAGCAGTGGAAAGCAGCAAACACATAGCATGCTGCTGCTTTGCACTGAACTCCCCTAACAGTTGAGATGCTTTTGATGTGTGGTTTTGGGGTTCAGGATTTGGTCTGTTGCTGTTTTCACAAACACTGTGCGTCTTTGGAGTTGTCATAACATAAGATGGTAAAGGCCAGCATTATTGCTTGAGTTCTCTACTCCGTAGTGTGAAATTCTTCACTTCCTGGGGGCTGGGGTGGGAGGAAGATAATGAAGTAGTGCCTAAAAGACTGAGATGCTGTGCCAGAACAGGTGATTTTAATTCCTTCATTCAAACTATTTGGGAGTGTCTTGTTTATAATAAATTTCTGTCCTACTTGAGCTGTTTGCATGTGCCTTTTACAGAGCTTGGTGGAAGAATGGGGTTGGGGTGGAGAGAACTTGATTATTGAAAAGCACGCATAACCAGGCAAGAGACAAAGAGAAGGGTAGGGTGCCTGAAATGGCCTTGTGGAGTAAAAGTGAGGGGGCAAAGAATATAGGTGTATATAAAACTGTGTGTGCATAGTCTAGTACATTTTAAATTATCAAGATTTATGTTGGATTTATGCTGCCCAAATACATTCTGAAATATTTTACTGTTATCTTCTAGGTCAAAATGTGCATGCCTACAGCTAACTGCAAGAGGCTGTAGTAGAACTTCTCTGTCTCCAAGTAGTAAAACATGCCATGGATACAGTTACAAAAGACTGGAGGGACCTGTTCCTAGTGGGTAAGAAAGACAGAATTATTAACTGTTATTTTGTTTGTATAATCTTATTTTACTCCTGTAGCTGTAAGTACTACAGGACTAAAATAACTGCTGTTTCTGGATTACTGAAACCTTCCATTTTTGTCTCAATTTTACTGACAGATCAGGATGTGACTTGAGTAATAGGAGGGGAAAAAACACTTTTGTACTGCAGATACTACAATTTTCATAGCCTAGTTCAAGATCCCAGAAGAGTGTGAAGAGTAACAAACATAGTATTAACTGGTTCAAGAGCTCAAGCAGTATCTAGCCCATGTGCTGGTTCGTTTAGGCATGCCAAGGGGGGAAGGGAGAAGGGAAGGAAACCTACTACAAAGGAAGGAGATCTGTCACAAGACTATCTCAGTGTATATCAGCCAAAGAAGTGGGAAGCAGTAGCCACCCTTGGGTTTTGCCCTGTATCTTGTGCACCCATTTGCTCTGTAGGACCAGAGTCCTAAGGAAATACCAGCCAGCTGCTGTTGCCAGACTTAGTTATGTGTGACTCTTCCAAGAGTATCCAAAGCCATCCCAGTGCTGCAAGTGTTCACCCTTTCTCTTATTCAGCTCCCGTGGATTAATATGTAGCCTGGGGAAGGTGCCAGTAACCTCAGGTGTTTAGGAGAGGAGTTGTGTAAGGTAGCTTTCTGCAATAGCTGAGGGCTGAACCCACAGGCTTAAGGGGGCCCTTTCAGTCCTTTGCACTGTGTGATGTTAGTTTATGGTTGGTGTGCAGAATTAAAGCTGCCAGTGAACCCAGAAACAAATGCAAAAAAAGCACAATTGTGAATTCTTTTAGAAATATTTTGTTAAATTCTAAAACTCATGACAGCTACGCTGCCATCTAGGCAGACAGGTTGTCTTTGCTAAAATCTGTTCCAGCATAGAATGAGGTGCTTCATAGGGATTTCTGCTTCTGTGTGATTTACTCCAATAAAATAAAAAGGTAGCATTAATTTTTCATGTCTACTTATATCAAAATCTGGCTGACAGACTCTTAAAATTCATGAATTGGCAATCAAGAAAGTCATGAGCATCAGAGCACTGCTGCACAATCAATTTTAGCCAGAGTCTTTATTTTTTCAGTCAACTGCCTTATTAATGTTCAGGAGGGAAATTGATAATAGCAACTTTGTTTTGGTAATGCATTCTTTTATATTGTGTTTTGTTTTGCTTCCTCTTGACAGAATTTATGAGTGTAGTGTGTTGTGCAGGTGTGATAAGATGATGTGTCAAAACAGAGTTGTACAGCATGGCATTCAAGTCAGGTTGCAAGTGTTCAACACAGAGAAGAAAGGCTGGGGCGTCCGCTGCCTAGATGATATCGACAAGGGGACATTTGTTTGTACTTACTCAGGTAACAGAAGGTGACCTGTGGAAGATGTATAGCATAATTCTTTCTCTTGTGACTTGTGCCCTGGATTTTATTTTGAGACTCAAACAGGGAAATGTGGGGTTGGAAAAGAAGTGAGTCAATATAATCTTAACTTGCAAGATGATCAAACGGACAGAACAACCTTGAAGAACTCTGCAATACAATGGTGCCAGGCAAACAATCAAAGCATTCTGGAGCAAAGCCTATCTCAAACTATTGATTTTTCCCTCACAGGCCTGTGCATCCTGTGCCAGAGCTAGTTTTCCTTCAGTGTACGTGCATTCATATTTTGCTTTCCCAAATAATGTTCTTGTATTTTTTTTTAATGTAAGTTTGAGCTGCAGTAGTGAGTGTGACCCATCTTGGCAAACAAACAATTTAAAAGAAAAATATTCTTTTTCTTCCAGGCAGATTAATGAGCAGAGCTGAAGTTCGAGTGTTGGAGGATGCTGGTCAAAAGCTGAAAGAGAAGAGTCCTGTGAATGACAGAGGCCATGGCTTTTTTTCAAAAAAAAGAAAATTTGACACTGATTGTTCAGACTCTGTGACTGAACTAGTGCAGGCTGGCAAAAATGACATTCTTGAGAAGCTGGAATCTTTGTCTCAGACTGTGGATAATGAAAATAAATCAACCCTGTAAGTTTACTGAAACAAACATAAGCATAACAAAATATTCTGCTATTCTAAAAAGTCCTTTGTAAAACTGAGAGTAGAACTGAATGTCCTCAGCTGAGGGTGGGGTTTTTTTCTTTCCCAAGCTTTTTGTTAGTTCTTGATTATTTCTTCTAGTGGGACAGTGTTTTTCCTCTATATTGATTTTACTTACTGTGTGTACCACTTGGTATTTTCCAGAAATCCAGTTCATCTTCTGGGTGTACTTGAGCTGTTCAGGGCATTAATCATTATGCCAATTTGAAAGAATTAATAAAAGATACTTGAGATAAAGATAGTTGGTGACACTGAAGGTTTTGATAACAAATTAACCACTAACTCTCCTGTCCTTTGCTCCCAGTCTTTAAACCTCATGTTCTTTGTAACCTTTCCTGCTACGAGTCTAAACCTTTCCTGTTAAGAGCCTGACAACACATCACTTTTGCAGTGAATTATACAAAAGTTCTGGTCCTGTTTTCATTTCACTGTCAGGATCTCACAGCCTATTGGGATTCATGAAATAAAATTACTGCAAAATAACCATGTGGGTTTGCCAATAGCATGCTGTAGTCTTTTTAGAAGGAACTTGGGAGTTTGTTTTCTTAAACTTTGTTCCTTGCTCTGTCACACTGCTTTGTAAACACTTTCTTTCTACTGCTCATAAATGATTGCAAATTCTTGCTCATTTCATAGTAGAAGATTATTGTGGATCTTTGAGAAGAACCATGAAATTGCAAATGGAAACTCTTTAAAATACCTGCCGATGTATTCTCATTTGCATTTCAGTATCTTGGAAACCTGATGAATTATTCATTTTCTAAATTACATAATTCAACCAACAATCAACTGGATTTTACTTTACTAAGTGTTTTCACTAAAAATTGCAGGGAATCACAGATTTAAAGTAGCATTTACTGTAATTCTACCTTAACTCTCATAAATTGCCTTTCCTGAGAATAAAAATGTTTCATATATGGGCTGTGTAAAAAATATGACAGACAAAAAAAACTTTGTAATTCTGCCTCTTAAGAAATGACAATCCAGCTGATCTGAGAGGACATCAGTGTGCTAAGCCTGACGTGTCATTCACCCAAACAAATTGCCTTTATAAGGACAAACAATGTAATCATGTAATAATGTCATATGTTCTTGTGGCTACTGCACTTTCTGAATTTACAAAGGGGTTTAAATCTTAAGAAAGCCTTAAAGAGTAACATTTGTTGTCATTATCAGTAATACCATGATGGGTTTTGTGACAAGAAAACACATAAAGGTTGTAAGTTTTCTTGAATAAGAGCTGCTACTTATTACTAGATGTACAGATATTAAGATTAGTTTTGAAACTGGTGTTTTCTACTGCACAGTGAACATAATCCAAACGAGTGCAGTTTTTGATGTTGTAAAGGCATATGCCGGATATTGCTTCCCATCCTTCTTCAATCTTCTCCTGATGTGAAGGAGTGAGGTTCTTTTGTGGGGAGAGTATTTTTTGTATCCGCTGTATATTGACTGTCTCCCCTTCTGTCTCCCTCTCTATCCTCCCTCTCTATCCTTTGTCCCCGCAACATATTTTCCTATTTGAAAGCTACTCTGTCAAAACTGTTGAAAGTGGTAGCAGAAAAAAGGCAAAACTCTGTAGGTGCTCTATTTTGAAATGATCTGGTATAATAATAGTAAAACAACAGAGAATGTGGTTCTCGGGAGAACTGGGAAAGGATGCTGATCTCTCAAAAAAGTATGAATGTTTTTTTTTCCAAATACTGTTTAGAACCTAACCTAGGTCCTCAATTCTTAAAGGCAAAATAGTCACAGAACTTGGGTTGAGGCCAGACTGCAGGTTCTGGTGTAGTCTGTTCTTTATGAACTAGAGACTGTTAGAGAAATGTGTGTTGTGAGAGTTATTTCTGGGTCTTTTTGTGTTTTAAAATTTCCTTTTGACCTTTCTGTACAGAGTTAATCCGAAGAATTTAAGTATTGCAACCGTGAAAAGACCTGGAACTAGAATAGCTGTTTTTCATAATGACCAGCTAAAAATGGTAATAATAATAATAACTGGCTTTAATAAATTAATTTTGCACTGTGCTGATTATGTATATGTTAAATTTGACCTTTTCATCTTGTATTTTAAATAGTGCTAATGATCTTTCTTCATGAAATTGTGTCACACTGTGAGCTGAGCTGGCATGCTGGAAGCTATACCCCATCCCTTCTCCATTATCAGTCCTTCAAGATGTTCCCTGAGACCAGCACTAAATACTCTCACAGCCTTCCCTTCTCCACCCTTCGCTTGTGCTCCAGCCTTGAGTCTTAAGAAATCATTCTCCCCTTCCACCCCCTGTTGTAACTCTCTGCAGGGTTAGGGGACCATTGTGATATTTTTGTGATGTCTTCCCAAAGAACGACATAGCAGGGAGAGAAGAGAAGAAAATCTCAAGAGTTGGATGCAGTTTTCTCATGCGCTGGCACAGTTGAGAAAATTTGATCTGACCTGGGTGTGAAGTGTTGCCTGCAAATAACATGCAAAAGAGGGAAACTGGGGTAAACTTACTCTGTAGGTTTCATTGGTTTCATTGCACTTAAGAAATGCACATAGGATTTTCATGCTAACATTTGGCAGTGCTGTCCATTCTGGAGCTCCCATAACTAATTGCCTTTTTGTGGTGGGAGAGGAGAAATCTTGTCAGTTCTGTTCATTTTATTGAAACAATGTAAAAAGCATGTTTGGACTTTGGTTCAGCAACTTACACATACGTGTTTAAATTCTGGTGAAATTGTTGGGACTTAAGCACGCACTTAAATGTTTTGTTGAGTGGGAAGCTCCTTCCAGGTTATTCTGAAGGATAATTTGAAATTTGGATAAGTGTCGCATTGCCAGAAATGTATGAACTTTTGAAACTCAGCCATAGCTATGCATTACAGTAGGTTTAAAACTTCAACCATAGAGTCCTAAAAGCCAATTGCTATCCTGTGTTGACCCAGAGTTGCATACAGCAACAATACATCACAGCCTTTTCATTATCTTTTATTCTGTTTAAAGGAAATTGATACACTGGTGCACAGTGCCAGCTCAGATGAAGATAATAGTTCTCAGATGCATCAGTCAAGCAAAACAAAACTAACCAGTGGAACAAAGAAAGGAAAAGAAAGTAGGTTTGCAGAGCTATAAATACTGCACTCTTAGTATACTTGTGCCCCATCAGGTGATGGACTTAAAATGTAGGAAGTAATCTTTGGATGTGGGCATGCCTGTTCTCAGAGTAGAATGATGTTGCCCACATAATGCTTAGGCTGTCTCTAACAGAGCGCAGTGGTACAGAAATTTTTGCTGGCTTGTGTAATGCGGTGCATTAGCTGGTACAGGGCAAGCTTTTGCCTGCAAAGTTGATCCTGCCACATGTTGAACAGTCCTGACAGCAGTTGCTCAGATACAGTGCAATTGTGGGAAAGTCAGTCTTGCAAATGTTACTGTGTCACACCTGATACATGTTCCAGTCAACCAAACTGGAACAGGATATAATGCGGGGGTGGGAGGACCTCAGGCTGGAGAACCAGTGTTAAACTGATGCTATTTGCATGTGCATCTTGTTTCTGTCTTAATTACAGTTTGTGATTCTCTCAGTGGGATTTGAGAAGAAGGGAGAGACTAGGTCACCCACAGGAGACTTGAGCAAGTGTTTTAGGCACTGCAGCAGGAAACAGTCATTTGTGGGAGGATTGGTGAGAGGCATGGAAAAGGACAGTTGTGTTATACACTTGTAAATAACAAGGCAGACGTGTACATTTTGGAGAACAAAGGGTGGGTGAATAAGAGTTCAGGGCTAAACAAAGGAAAGGCTTTGGCCTTAAACTGGCATTGAAAAACAACTTGTGTGTCTATTGACAGAATCCACTCAGCAGCAGAAGGAAGAACATCCGATGGAAGTGGGACAGACTGAGTCTGCTGATGTGGACAGTGCAGAATGCAAAAGAAAGACTCTGTCTCTGCAGGATGTTGATCGTGGCAACTCAGGTGTGCTGGATGACAGGTGTGTCGTGGCACCATTCAAAAATGTAGCACTAAAAGCTGACTGCAAAGAGGAGAATCACAGGAAGTCAAAACAAGGCATGTTTTGTGAGGAGGCTGATGGTGACAGGATGCTTCTGAAGAATGCTAATGAAGAAAATATTTATGTACTGGATGCCACAAAAGAAGGAAATGTGGGTCGTTTTCTTAACGTAAGTAAAAGTTGTGAGTGTTCTCTTAGTTTAAATAAATAATGATGTGTTTGCATAAACTAGAAAGCTCTTGCACATAAACCATATATGTGGTAGGTGCATGACAAGTCAGGCTATGTGGTGCTCCCTGCGCTCTGAAGTGATAGAACAGCAGGTTGGGTCACACCAGCTGTTAGTGCCTCCATACTAGCTGTAGTTTTTGGCACCACTAGGTTCCTGAGTGAAATATTCCCCAGTAATGAGTGACGTCTTTCTCCTGAATTTTTGAACAGCCTTTTTTGGGGGTCCAGAGAGCAAATGGCACATTTTGTTGAACCACAAGCCTTCTCCCAGCTTCACTTTTTGTTCCCCAACCACTGTAAATTCTAGCTTGTGCTGATTTAGAATAAGGGTTGTGATATTGTAGGAAATTTCTCTACTGTTCAATCATAAGTTCAGAAAGTGGTCTATCATATTGTGTATGTATCTGCTAAATAAGTCTCTCAATTTTGACTTGCCAAGAAATAGTAGTGAATTACCAAGTACCTCCAGCTAAGGCAAGTGTTTCATAGACACATCTGCAAGTACTCTGCAAGTAACTTATTTCTCTTCATTGGCATGAATATGTGTCTTAAAAGCAAAATCCTTGCACATGTTTAAGCTCTTCTTCATTGCAAAGGGAATATGGTGTTAGGTTTCAGCAAGCTGCACTACTAACCTTTTCTTCTGCATCCATGACCATACACATGTTCCTATGTGCACCCGAATGACCTTTCACACCTCGTATCTCTTTGCCAACATATGCAATCATTTAAACTACTGCTCGCTCCCTAACACTGCTTCCCTGGCTGACAGCGAGATACATCTGTCCCATGCTGATTATTTGTGGTGCATCCTGAATCAAAGATGAATTCTCACCATAGATTTCTGGAGTACAGCTTGATATAAGACCTTGGTTTTCCTAGGCAAAAGTACTTTCATAATATGATGGAAAAAAGTACTTTAAAGAGACATAGTTACTGCAAAAATAAGTGGCAATGGAATTGAGTAATAGAGAATCTGTGTGGGCTGGAGAAGGGAAGGAAGAAACTACCTTTACCAGTGACAGATATCTGACACAAAATAGGTTCTTCAGCCAACGATGAGGTGTTTCACTGTTTCTAATTCAAATATTCTGTTTTACAGCACAGCTGCTGCCCAAATCTCTTTGCACAGAGCGTGTTTGTAGAGACCCACAACAGAAGTTTCCCATGGGTGGCGTTCTTCACAAACAGGTGAAATTTTTGAAGTCTAATGCTGTTCATTCAAGGCACTAGGGGAAAAAGCAGTGCTTAGTTACTAGGAAATAATTATGCTAAGAGGGGGCAGATGCTTAGATCACAAAACCCTAAAATTACCTTCTTATTGGTGACTTCTTACTGTGCACTAAAGACTGAAGAAA
Source organism: Vanellus vanellus (assembly GCF_965231255.1). Taxonomy (NCBI): domain Eukaryota; kingdom Metazoa; phylum Chordata; class Aves; order Charadriiformes; family Charadriidae; genus Vanellus; species Vanellus vanellus. Next base: position 191,665,752 of record NC_138905.1, read on the forward strand.
TATAGCTGTTGATTATCATCACTAATGAGTTTTTCTTCAGTTTTGCACTGAAATGTAAAGTGGGGAAGCTTAATTTTGATGCATCCCATTTCAGTGATATTCTTCTTCAGTGTAAAAGTAGGTTTAACTCAGCATGGTCATTTTGAAAGCCAAGAATCAGTGATCCCAATGTTGTCTCTCAAGGAACGGCCAGCAGATCTGAGCCCCATAGGGCAAGGTTGGAGCCTGCAGGGTTTTAAGACTGAGGCACTTTGTGGGCAAAACAGGCTGGCTCCAGGCCTTCTCCTCACAGCTACCAAGAGAAAGAAGGACTTGGTGTAGCCCAACATGTCCTGGTGATGTGGCGCTAGGATACTCAGGGGTGAAAACTTCTTCTGAAAGCAAAAGATGTGGATCTTCCCTTAGTGGATGACAGAAAAGGAGGAGGTACAGAGAGCTGGTGCTAGTGAGACACAAGAAGGTGGAAGCAGGGAAAAGATTAATTGTATGAATTAAGCTAGCTGATACATGTGACAGCAGGAGTACTGACTGAGAACTTAACAATAGAGAAGAAAGGATTCATTCCAGACCAACCAGCTCCAGGAAACACTGATCTTCTGTGGAGCCTTGCAACTCTGGTCCACACTGACACAGGTGCTGTGGATTGCACTGTGAGGAGGGCTTCCAAGAACTGTGAAGACAATGTTTTGAAATATGTCAGAAAAAAAGATTTTGTTTTAGCTAGAGTCTTTCTTGCTTGGGTACTCAGTAAAGAAGTGTGTGGTGGGGACTGAAGCCAGTGTAGGAGGTAATAGTGGTCAGGAGAAGACACTTAGGGAAGAAGATTGTTGAAGGAATGTTCCCCTGGCTGGTCCTCTTGCTTTCTGGCAGTCACCCTTTAAGAATTTTTCTACATTGAAGACTGCATCTGGATCATCGAGCTTAATTGTGTAGCTTCCATGAACTCACCCAGTCACCTTTTTATTTGTCTTGTATTTTTGGCCTCCAGAACATCCTAAGGCAGCAAGTCCCAGGTTGCAATTATGTGCTTTTTGAAAAGTCCTCATTTGGTTTGTTCTCAGCCTGCTGCCTGGTAATTCACTGAATGTCCCTTATTGTATCTAGTGAGAAATATCAGAGAATTATTCTCTTCTTTGTAATACTCATATTTTATTGTATTTTCCCTTAGTTGTCCCTCAGCATCTTAGTCTCAGGTATTTAACTTGGCATTCATGTGGGGTAATGAATTTCCTACCTTAGAAATTTCTTCTCTTTTGTGTACTGTCAGAGCAGCTAGTTCATGAGGAATGTGTTTAATTCTGGGTCTTAGGCTTTGTGCACATAGATAGTGCGATTGCATTAAAACGTAGCTTGTCAGACCAAAGATGATAGTCTTCATCATCAATGCATCAAGAGATCTGTTCAAACCTCACTGATGCACTGTACATAGTAAAAATAACAAAACTGTGTTCTTATTTAGATCTATTCACTTATGCGTTTTTTCCTTTTTCTTTGGTGTGATTTTTGTTTCACAGAATTTGCCTCAAAGTTAGAGCAAGTTGTTTAGACTCTGACCCTATCGCACTGCTTGATAAATTCTTTTCTCCTAGGTGTGGGTATTTGCACTCTCCATAGTTCTGGTATGCAAAGCAGCATGTACATGCCAGAGATGCCTTATATCTCTTGGTTCTCTCCCAGCAAGTTGCCTGTGTGATGCTCCCTGCCTGCTACAATTTTGGGGTTTGCATGTGAATCGTTGGCAAAAAGTTGTAAGCACGGTACTGTCTCACTTCATTCAAACAAATTGACCAAGTGTTTTATTTCTTAGGCATGTGAAAGCTGGAACCGAACTCACATGGGATTATGGTTATGAAGCTGGAAGCATGCCAGAGGCAGAGATTTCCTGTCAGTGTGGAGTTCAGAAGTGCAGGAAAAAAACCTTATAGGCAAAGCTTTCCTACTGTCAACACATCAAGTACCTGGAGATTTATATGCTGGAAGGGATTACTACACAGCGAACAATACACTTAAGTCAGTGGTGCTAGCTGTATTCAACTAAAATTCCTTTCACCTGATCATCTTTTAAATTTACATTTCAATGTCAGTTTTGTAGTTTACAGAATCACAGAATGGTCAGGGTTGGAAGAAACCTCTGGAGATCATCTAGTCCAACCCCCCTGCCTAAGCAGGGTCACCTACAGCAGGTTGCACAGGAATGCATCCAGGTGGGTTTTGAATGTCTCCAGAGTCGGAGACTCCACGGCCTCTCCGGGCAGCCTGTTCCAGTGCTCTGCCGCCCTCAACATAAAGAAGTTCCTCCTCATGTTTAGATGGAACTTCCTATGTTCAAGTTTGTGCCTGTTACCTCTTGTCCTATCACTGAGCACCACTGAAAAAAGACTGTTTCCATCCACCTGGCACCCTCCCTTTAAGTATTTGCTGGACCCGTTCCAGCAGTTCCCTGTCCTTCTTGAACTAGGGAGCCCAAAACCGGACACAATACTCCAGATGCAGCCTCACCAGGGCAGAGTAGAGGGGGAGGATAGCCTCCCTCAACCTGCTGGCCACACTCTTCTTGATGCACCCCAGGACGCCATTGGCCTTCTTGACCACCAGGGCACATTGCTGGCTCATGGTCATCCTGTTGTCCACCAGGACTCCTAGGTCCCTTCCCACAGAGCTGCTTTCCAGTAGGTCACCCCCTAATCTGTACCAATGCATGGGGTTATTCCTCCCCAGATACGTTACCCTGCACTTGCCCTTGTTAAATTTCATAAGGTTTCTCTCTGCCCAGTTCTCCAGCCAGTCCAAGTCATGCTGAACAGTGGCACAGACTTACGGTGTGTCAGCCACTCGCCCAGTTTTGTGTTATCAGCAAACTTGCTGAGGATACACTCTATCCCTTCATCCAGGTCATTGATGAATATATTGAACAAGACTGGAACCAGTACTGGCCCCTGGGGAACACCGCTTGTTACAGACCTCCAACTAGACTCTGCACCACTGATCACAACTCTGAGCTCTATCTGCCAGACAGTTCTCAATCCACCCCGCTGTCCATTCATCTAACCCACACTTCCTAAGCTTGCCTGTGAGGATGATGTAGGAGACAGTGTCGAGAACCTTGCTGAAGTCAAGGTAGACAACATCCACTGCTCTTTCCTCGTCCACTCAGCCAGTCACACCATCGTAGAAGGCTATCACATCAGTCAGACATGACTCCCCCCAGTTGAATCCATGTTGATGACTTCTGTTAACCTTTTCCTTCAGATGCTTTGAGATGACACCCAGAACAAGCTGTTCCATCACCTTTCCAGGGATGGAGGAGAGGCTGACCAGCCTGTAGTTTCCCAGGTCTTCCTTCTTGCCATTTTTGAAGACTGGCATGATATTAGCTTTCCTCCAGTCCTCAGGGACCTCTCCTGTTCTCCATGACCTTTCAAAGATGATGGAGAGTGGCCCAGTAATGACTTCCGCCAGCTTCTTCAGCACTCATGGGTGCATCCCTTCAGGGCCCATGGACTTGTGGTTATCCAGTTCACTTAATTGATCTCTAACTTCAACCGAGGGAAAGTCAGCCTTCCTCCAGACTTTCTCTGTTACCTGCAAAGTCTGGGACTCCTGAGGGCTGGCCTGAGCAGTAAAGACTGGAGCAAAGAAGGCATTCAGCAACTCCACCTTCTCTGCATCATCTGTTGCCACGGTACCTGTATCGTTCAACAGTAGGCCCACATTTTCCCTAGTTTTCCTTTTGCCTCTGATGTACTTGAAGAAACCCTTTGTGTTGACCTTGACATCCTTTGCCAGATTTAATTCCAAGGCGGCCTTGGCTTTCCTCGTTTCATCCCTGCATGCTCTGACGGCATTCTTATACTCTTCCCAAGGGATCAGTCCCTTCTACCATATACTGTAACTATCCTTCTTCCACTTGAGCTTTTTCAGAACTCCTTGCTCAGCCATGCAGGTCTTCTGCTTCCCTTGCCTGATTTCTTGCTCTTAGGGATGCACCAATCCTGAGCTTGGAGGAAGTGATACTTAAACATCAACCAGCTCTCTTGAGCCTCCCTACCCTCTAGAGCCCTCTCCCATGGGATTTCTCCAAGCAGTTTCTTGAAGAGATCAAAGTTAGCCCTAAGTCCAAGGTCGTAATCCTACTTGTCATTTTGTGCATACTGCACTTAATCCTGAACTCTGTCTTCTCATGATTACTACAGCCAAGGCTGCCCCCAACCTTAATGTCCTCCACCAGTCCCTCTTTGTTTGTCAGTACTAGGTCCAGTAGTACACCTCTCCTTGTTGGCTCCTCCACCACTTGAATCAAAAAGTTATCAATGCACTGGAGGAACCTTCTGGACTGCACATGCCCAGCTGCGTAGCCTTCCCAGCAGATATCAGGGTGATTGAAGTCTCCCATGAGAACCAAGGCCTGTGATTGTGAGGCAGTTCTCACCTGTCTGTAGAAGGCCTCAGCAACTTCCCCATCCTGATCTGGTGGCCTGTAATAAACACCCACAACAGTGTCTCTAATATTAGCCTGCCCCCTGATCCTTACGTGCAAGCTCTCAACTCACTCTTCATCCACCCCCAGGGAGAACTCTATACATTCCAGTTGCTCTCTCACATAAAGAGTGACTCCACCACCTCGCTTCTCTGGCCTGTCTTTCCTAAAGAGAACATAGCCCTCCATGACAGCGTTCCAGTCATGTGAGCTATCCCACCATATCTCAGTAATTGCAGTGAGATTGTGGCCCTGTGACCACACATGGATCTCTAATTCTTCTTGTTTGTTCCCTATGCTGCGTGCATTGGTGTATAAGTATTGCAGAGAGGCAGTTGAGTGTGTAGTTTTTGCCCTAGAGGGGTGGTAGGCCTTCCGATCCTCAAAAATACTAGCCCCACAGGTGCTGGGCTACTACAGCGGGGTGCCTCTCTAGTGAGCCCAGTTACATCCCCATCCCCCTTCCGATCTAAAGCTCTTACAATGAGCCCTGCTAGCTCTTGTCCTAGAACCCTTTTGCACCTGCAAGATAGGCTTTTCCCATCTGTTATCAGCAGGCCTGGTGTTCTGTAAATTGAGCCATGAATTACGGAATTATAACTGTGTCATAAGAACAGGCATCAAACTTTTCCTAGATAACTTCTGTACTCCTAGTGTTCCACTCCCTTTTCATTTGCAAACAAAGTTCACAGTGCACTGGAAGAACTTGTGCTTCTGTGCCATCTGCAGCAGACATGACTGATGCAGAGCAGCGGTTAGTTGATGTTTTCTGTGCCCTTCCACAATGCTGACTAAGCAAAATTCAGTTTTCTGAAACTCGTTATGAATGCAAGTTTGCCTGTTTGGGGACTAAGAATTATTAAAATATACCTAAGCCTGATGGATCCAGTGGGACAGATAGTCTCGAGCAGAGATGAGATTAATTAGAACAGTTTTGCAGAGCTGTGTTTGTGCTACAAAGTGAGCTGGGCAAGTCCTGCTGCTGCAGGAGAGAAATGACTGCTTTTTGTTGGGTTGCATCCCTCTCCCTGTTTGTGACACACAGAGAAATCTGTGAGAAATCCAGTGTGCCTCATTTCAGTGCCATATTGTGTAGCGTGGGGCAGGTGGGCCACAGAAGTCCTTGCTATGTGGTTTGTTGGCAAGAGAAACAAGCTACATGTGACACTGAGTGCAGGTGCAGGAGGTGGCTCTGAAATAGAGCAAGGGATGGGTTTGCAGGTGTGTGGCTTTTGAATGTGTCGGAGCCTTGTGCAAAGAAGGTGGTGCCATGGACAAGCGATTTAGACCGTTTGAAGAACCACCACCAAAGTATCAGCAAAAGGCAAAAATGGTTTTACTGAAGTAAGATGTAAAAATGAGACTTAACAAAGTCCAATGGCAAGGCTCACTGCAGAGTATATATAAAATCATGATTCAAACTTACCAATACAAAATCAAACTTACCAATGCAAAATCTTAGTGCACTGTAATACAAAGTAATGTGTGGTATCGGTCACTTACCAAAGATCTGCAGTTGGTAAGGGGTCTCTCAGCCTCAAGGAATAACCTTGAGAGGTGTCCCAGCTCAAGGGGAGATCACTGCTGTGCAGTCAGCTGCTTAGCAGGGAGAGCTCAAAGAAGACTCACTCAGGCTTTCATATTTATGGAATAAAGTGGTTGGCTCATCGTCAAATTACCTGCAATGGAACAGGTAAGCATGAGACTCATTGTACCCACATTTTTCTTTGTTCCTTGATAAATGAGTCTTGGAAGAACTACCTGCTATTCATGTGTTAATCTCATGGTTGGTGTTCCAGTTTACGAGCCCATATGCATCAATGCACAACATGACACCCTGTTCCTGTGAGTGCTTTCAGAGAACAGGTTGGAACTAGAGAATTTTTTGGCTTGGTTATAGCCCAGACCTTTCACAGAATCACAGAATGGTAGGGACTGTAGGGGACCTTTGGAGATCATCTAGTCCAACCCCCCTGCAAAAACAGGTTCACCTAGAGCAGGTTGCACAGGAATGCATCCAGGTGGGTTTTGAATATCTCCAGAGAAGGAGACTCCACAACCTCTCTGGACAGCCTGTTCCAGTGCTCTGTCACCCTCAAAGTAAAGTTTTTCCTCATGTTGAGATGGAATTTTCTGTGTTCCAGTTTGTGCCCGTTGCCCCTTGTCCTATCACTGGGCACCACTGAAAAGAGCCTGGCCCTATCCTCGTGACACCGCCCTTTAGATATTTATAAGCATTGATGAGATCCTCTCTCAGTCTTCTCCAGGCTAAACAGACCCAGGTCTCTCAGCCTTTCCTCATGAGAGGTGCTCCATTCCCTTGATCTCCTTTGTAGCCCTCCACTGGACTGTCTCCAGTAGTTCCCTATCCTTGAACTGGGGAGCCCAGAACTGGACACAGTACTCCAGATGTAGTCTCACCTGGGCAGAGTAGAAGGGGAGGATGACCTCCCTCGACCTGCAGGCCACATTCTTTTTAATGCACCCCAGGATGCCATTGGCCTTCTTGGCCACAAGGGCACACTGCTGGCTCATGGTCAACTTGTCTGCCAGGACTCCCAGTTGTCTCTTCAGAGCTGCTTTCCAGCAGCTCAGCCTCTACCCTGTACTGGTGCATGGGGTTATTCCTCCCCAGGTGCAGAACTCTACATTTGCCCTTACTGAATTTCATTAGGTTCCTCTCTGCCCAACTTTCTAGCCAGCCCAGGTCTCACTGTATGGCAGCACAGCCTTCCGGTGTGTCAGTCACTCCTCCCAGTTTTGTATCAGTGGCAAACTTGATGATGGTACACTCTATCCCTTCATCCAGGTCACAGAATCACAGAATGGTCAGGGTTGGAAGAAACCTCTGGAGATCATCTAGTCCAACCCCCCTGCCAGAGCAGGGTCACCTACAGCAGGTTGCACAGGAATGCATCCAGCCGGGTGTTATATGTCTCCAGAGTGGGAGACTCCACAACCTCTCTGGGCAGCCTTTCCCAGTGCTCTGCCACCCTCAAAGTAAAGAAGTTCCTCCTCGTGTTTAGATGGAACTTCCTATGTTCAGGTTTGTGCCCGTTACCTCTTGTCCTGTCACTGGGCACCACTGAAATAAGATTGTTCCCACCCCCCTGGCACTCTCCCTTTAAGTATTTATAAGCATTAATAAGATCCCCCCTCAATCTTCTTTTCTCTAGACTAAAAAGACCCAAGTCCCTCAGCCTTTCCTCATAGGAGAGATGTTCTAATCCCCTAATCATCTTTGTAGCCCTTTGCTGGACCTTCTCCAGCAGATCCCTGTCTTTCATGAATATGTTGAACAAGACTGGTCCCAGTACTGACCCCTCGGGAACACTGCTTGTTATAGGCCTCCAACTAGACTCTGCTCCGCCGATCACAACCCTCAGCTCTGCAATTCAGCCAATTCTCAATCCACCTCACTGTCTACTCATCTAACCCACACTTCCTAAGCTTACCTATCAGGATGATGTGGGAGACTGTGTCAAAAGCCTTGCTGAAGTCAAGGTAGGCAACGTCCACTGCTCTCCCCTCATCCAGCCAGCCAGTCATTCCATCATAGAAGGCTATCAGCTTGGTCAAACATGATTGCCCATTGGTGAATCCATGTTGACCACTCCCAGTAACCTTCTTTTCCTCTACATGCTTAGAGATGACATCCAGGATGAGCTGTTCCATCACCTTTTCAAGGATGGAGGTGAGGCTGACTGGCCTGTCGTTTCTCAGGTCTTCCTTCTTGCCCTTTCTGAAGACTGGCATGATATTAGCTTTCCTCCAGCCCTCAGAGACCTCTCCTGTTCTCCATGACCATCAAAGATGATGGAGAGTGGCTTCACAACATCTGCCAGTTTCCTCAGCACTCACGGGTGCATCCCACATCAGGGCCCATGGATTTGTGGGTGTCAAGTTTGCCTAAATGATCTCTAACCCGATCCTTCTCGATCAAGGGAGAGTCGTCCTTACTCCAGGCTCTTTCTCTTACCTCCAGGGTCTGGGATTCCTAAGGGCTGGCCTTCGTAGCAAAGACTGAAACAAAGGCAACATTCAGTAACTCCGCCTTCTCTGCATCCTCTGTCACCAGAGCACCCACCTCATTCAGCAGCTGCCCACATTTTCCCTACTCTTCCTTTTTCTACTGATATACTTGAAGAAGCCCTTCTTATTTTCCTTGTCATCCCTTGCCAGATTTAATTCCAAGTGGGGCCTAGCCTTCCTCATTGCATCCCTGTATACTCTGACAATGCTCCTAAACTTCTCCCAAGTGGCCAGTCCCTTTTTCCACATTCTGTAAACTTCCTTCTTCCATCTGATTTTTTTCAGAAGCTCCTTGCTCATCCATGCAGGTTTCCTGCCTCCTTTGCCTGATTTCTTGCTCCTAGGGATACACCGATCTTGAGTTTGGAGGAAGTGGTGCTTAAATATTAACCAGCTCTCTTGCACCCCCCTTCCTTCTAGAGCCTTAGCCCATGGGATTCTTCCAAGCACGTCTTTGAAGAGGCCAAAATTAGCTCTCCTGAAGTCCAGAGTTGTAATTCTGCTTTTTGCCCTGCTGCTTCTATGCAGGATCCTCAACTCCACCATCTCATGGTCAGCCAAGGCTATCCCCAGCCTTCACATCCCCAACTAGTCCTCCTTTGTTTGTCAGCACAAGGTCCAGCAGTGCACCCTCTCCTCATTTGTTCCTCCACCACCTGCATCAAGAAGTTATCGTCAATGCTCTGCAGAAACCTCTGGGACTGTGTGTGCCTGGCTGTATTGTCTTTCCAGCAAATGTCAGGGTAGTTGAAGTCATCAACAAAAAACAGGGGCTGTGAACATGAGGCTATTTCCAGCTGTTTGTAGAAGGCCTCACCGACTTCCTCTTCCTGATCTGGTAGTCAGTAGTAAACACCCACAACAGTGTCTCCCACATTAGCCTGCCCCTTAATCCTTACCCATAAGCTCTCCTTCTTCATCCACCCCTAGGCAGTTGCTTGTAGAGACCAACTCCACCACCATGCTCTGCTGCCCTGTCTTTTTAAAAGTCTTTAAAAAGTATGTAGTGACAGCATTCCGGTCACATGAGCTATTTCATCGTGTCTCTGTAATTACAATGAGGTCATGGCCCTGCAATCTCTCAGAGATTCTTCCTGTTTATTCCCAGTGCTGCATGCGTTAGTGTATGGGGATTTCAGAGAGGTGGTCAAGCATGCAGGTTTCCCTGGAGGCAAGCAAGAGGATCCACCACAGCCGTTCACACCCATGAGGTGATTGGCCTTCTGGATTTCATCTTGGGAATCAGCTAAGGAATATTTGTCACTGCTCTGGTTGGCCCAGCTTATTCCCCAGTTAGCTAAGTTGGTGTGAGCATTGCCACCTTGGACTCCACCCCCCAAGTCCTTCAGTTTAAAGCCTTCCTCACCAAGTTGGCGAGCCTGCTGCCAAAGATTCCCTTGCCCCTTCTAGACAGGTGGATCCCATCCCTCTGTAACTGGCCATAATCATCAAAGAATGTCCCATTGTCATATAAACCAAAACCCTCACAACGGCACCAGCCACGTAGCCAGGAGTTGATACGCGTTATCCATGCATTTCTGGCTGCTCCCTTTCCTCTAACTGGTAAAATGGAGGAAAAGATAACTTGGGCACTAATTTTTTTTTCACTTGCTCCCTCAGGGTTTTATAGTCTTCCTTAATTCTGCCCAGGTTCTGGCTTGCAGTGTCATTCATGCCCACATGAAAGAGTAACAGTGGGTAGTGGTCTGTGTTCTTGACAAGTTGTGGCACCCTTTCGGCCACATCTCGGACCTTAGCTCCCAAAAGGCAGCATACCTCACGTGACTCCCTGTCAGGATGGCAGATGGGCACCTCAGTGCCCTTTAACAGGGAGTCACCCACTACTAGCACTCATCATTGTTTTTTTGCCATGTCAGCTGTGTGCTGCTGGTACAGGCCCTCCTGGCAGACCTTGCTCCTGGGTGTCTATACCTGTTAGAGCTTCATACCTGGTTTTTGTTTTGATGCCAGGGGGTGGGGGCTGAAGCACAGTCCTGCTTTTGTGGGTCAGCAGGGTCCAAGGTGCCTCATTCTCAGTGGTATCCACTGCAGGAACATGGTTATGAAACCACCTATCTGTCTCTGTCTTGGTTCCTCTGATACTATGCAACCTGTTAATCGTTTATTGCAGCTTGGCCACCTGGTGTAACAGATCATCGACCTGTGTACACCATGTGCAGGTACTTACCTTTCCACCAGGAGAAGGGTCTACCCCCTGTACTGAAGTCTCCCTCCTTACCAGTTCCATCTGGGTGGGTGCATCAGACATCTGAGGGGCTTTCTCTGTAGGACCACTGGTTTTAGCTGCACAGAACTTACTGTGTCCGCTGCTGGATTCCGCGTCAACTGCTTTTACTTCCTTTGGAAACTGAACCAAACTACCACTAGTTTGGTCAAGGAGTCGAGTGCATCTATCACAAGTGGATTTAGAGTTAGTTCACTGTACCTTCACTTCCCGACTTCGTGGGAGGCCATGCATGGCAGATCATGCAGCATTGTCTGTTGGTATTTGCTCGGCAATTAGCAGATTTTGTCATTGGATTTCCTGTTCTACAGAGCAAAGGGAAGGACTGTTTGCAAGAGTTAGGGATGATTTAGGCAACTGTGCATGGGAATGAAACATACCTGTGAGAGAATGCCGTGGCCACGGAGTAGAGATTTCAAGCCTACAGCTATACTGCAAAATGAAAGAAGCAGGAACCAGTTCTCAGCCCTGAGGCCAAGAGGCGACAGATGGCTTGTGTCCATGTGGCTTAGGGTTAGTCCTCTTTTAATTGGGCTGCATCTCTGCTGTGTAGCCATGACAAACGCGGTACTTTTGGCCCTAAGCTGGTTTTTTTTTGTTTGTTTTGGATGCATCAAGCTTAAGCATGGGCTTGTGCTGCAACAGATGATGCTCTCACATTTCTCAACAGTCTCAGCATGCATGAGGAGCTTAAGCCTGGTAAAAACGGGCCTTTAACAGAGATATCAGACCTGTGAACTGTTTTGCTCATAGCGAAACTTCAACTCTTCTCTCCTATGTCCCTGTTTGAGAGCTTAGCATGCCCGTCAAGCAAACCTCTCCTCATTATTTTTTCTCCCAGTCATCGCACTATGGGCTTGTGTGTGTTTTCACCATGAGTCTTCAGGGCTAAATGCAGAAAAGCATCATTACCCCCAGTGTTGATGCAACACCACTTCAAAGGGTCAGAGCCACCCACGTTTGTCCTGATCCATCCCCTTTCATCCCTCTGTCACTGAGGGGCTCCACCATGTTAGCAGCAGTCAGCATTCAGCTCAGTTGCTTTTTGCTTCACTGAAGATCTGTCTCTGCTCAGAGGGAATATGCCTGAGGATAACATCATGCAATGTAAAAACCTTCAGAGACACACCAGGCTGCATGGTAAGCCCACTGGTAACCCAGTACTGGTGTAAGCCTTTGTCCTTGCTATGGTTTGAGGGACCCACAACAACTTACTGTCATTTAGACAATTATTCTGTCACCCGATGACCCCTCCCCACCCAGAAAGGGGAATTGGGAAAAACAAGGAAACTTGGGCATTGAAATATAAACAGATTTACTAGAATAAGACTAAATAATTAACATTAATAACACTAAAGAACCAATATTGATCCCGATACTAATATAAAATATACAAGGATTATACTCAGCCAATTCTATCCATAGGGAGCTGTGCACTCCCAGCAGTGGACAGCAAATGTCGGACACTGTGAGCACTGTGGCTTCGGGAGGAAGGGAAGGGCTCAGGGGTCCAGCACTGGGGCAAGAAGTTCTCTGGATCACCGCCGTCAAGGAAGAGAGAGAGAACTCCTCAGCAAACTTTCTAATTTATGTTGAATGTGATGTTCATGGGTCCTGTTGTCCAGCTTGGGTCAAGTGCCCGGCTCTCGCTCCTCCTCATCCCTGCACCTGATGAGCTCGAAAACACTGACACCTTGAAACCCACATCCCATAGCTGGCTATGAAGTAAATATTTTCACAAATTCAGACACTAGAGTCTTCTAAAAGTGCAGTTTTCCCTGAACATTAGGTGAGAAATTAGTCCTGTGTTGCTCAAACCAAGACAGTCCTAGTTTGAGGTAAAACAGAACCAATTTCTTTTCAGTAATTTTACTTTTCAGTTAAGCCCCTTCTAACTCTCTGAAATTAACAGCATATTTTTCAGACATCTTATCTAGCAGATAAGGTCTGATGTTTATAGTGAATACCAAGGAATAGTATGTAGAGAGGCTCCTGCTTATACTTATTGATTTAACACCCAAGGCCAGCTAACTTTTTTATTTGCCCCGCTGGAGGGTCGGAAGTGGAAAAGCATAGAGGGGTCGCACCTGCGGGGAGGAGTGGACAGGACAGGTGACCCAAAACTGGGTATTCCATCCCATCTGCATCATGCTCAGTATAAAAGCTGAGGGATCAAAGGGGTCAGGCTCTTTCTTCAATGGCTGGTGTCCAAAGAGGACTCACTCTGTTCATCTGCCTTTGATCCCAATCCGTGCATTTCTGAATCCAGATCTGGAATCCAGCTCCCGTCCATCACTGAGTCCAGTCTGGGACTTTCTCCATGCCTGCTGGTGACGTGATCATCATCCTGGGAGCTCAATACAGTTTTGTATATATTGTATTTATTTCATTATTTTCTCCTTATTATTTTCTTTTTATTATTAATATTTCATTAAAGTAGTTTAGTTTCTTTTCAACCTGTAAGTCTCTCTCTCTTATCCTTATTAAAGAGAGCATCTGTCGTTCGTTTAGTGGCCAGCCCAGCCCAAACCATGACAGCCTTTCAGACAAGTGAGGATGTGGAAAATATCTGTCTCTAAGCTCAACTTGAATGTGGAAAAGCAGATGAGAGTGTCATTAAGGCACCAATAGGGGACAAAAGTACATTTTACTGCTGTTTGATTGTATTTTCCAGATCGGTAGTAGGAATTATGGTACTGAGCTGGGGAGGAAAATCTCTGTTGCTTGCTGCATAAAACAGACCTGATGTTTCAAAAGATAAAAGCACTTATTTGCTCTGTGTGGTCTGCAACTATTTGAGAACCTGCTGTCAGCGTGGATTTTACAGTACATATGAGTATGAGATGTGGCTTTTTGGCTAGCTGTGTTTATCAGGTTGGTACTTCAGGCTGGTACTTCTTTCTCCTCCTCCACATGAGGATACACTAGATATAGCGGTTGCAACCCAGCTTCTGGTCCCCTTGCAGTCTGACGCTTTCACTGCTTGTGAATCTGACGTACCAGACCAGAGATCATAACGTATCCTCTTGCAAATTTACCTTACAAGGTATGTTTTCTGCCTGTTTTTGTAATTTTATTGGAATGGGTTCTGCTGAAGGTGGCTGGCAAGTATCTTCTGCAGGCACTGGCTGTGCCGGTTCAATAGACATTTTGAGAGTGCTCATCTGAACCTTTCTCTCTGCTCAGCTATCAGTTTCTCTGCTTGCCCTTACGTATCTCAAAGATGGGTGTATTTCTGAACATAGTCCCTCATGCCACCTGTGCTTTAACAGAGTATCATGTAAAAGCACCAAGCAGAAGCACCGATGGAAGGATAGGTGGAAAAGTTCAAAGTGAAACACTTGAAAGTACCTGTGGAGTAACACATTTGAGACTTCTTGTCAGCCTGCCAGGGGTACTGAAAGAGAAGAAGAGTGCCTAATGGGAATTAGTTGCATTGAGATGTCAAACAGAGCTTTGGAGATGCCCCAAAATCACAGTTTCTATTGACCTGCAAGGGAGCATAGGTTTTACAACACTGATAGAGGACCATCAGATTCAGGGGGAATTTTGAAACCAATTTGGGCTGTTTCAGGATTGTACCTTGTTCCTGTGAAATGGTGTCATCCAGCCATGCGGTGAGGACATTGCTGACTCTCATGATGAGCGGGACAGTGAGTAGGACTTTCCCAGCAGAGGGACAGTAGTGACGTGAGAATGTATAAGGGCTCCATGACCTACAGGGAAATAAATATTAGCGCCCAGCCCGAGGTAAGCATAAAAATGCAAAGACAGCTCAAGATCACCTATGGCATAGGTATGAAAGAAACTGGACTGGAGCACATTACACTGATTTTTTTTTTTTTTCCCCCCCAAAATTACTGAGCATTAATTTCCAGCTCCGCCTATTTCAGCAGAACTGTATGGCTCTGTAGAGCAGGGGTTTGGAAGAAGAGGTCACAAGGGACTTGCAGTTTGTTTTTCTCCACAGAGAATTATTTTTTCTGTGTTGAAGAACAGACTTGTGTTGGGAAAATTTTCCTAGTTTAAGACTTATGTGCCTCTGAGGGTGCTTGAATCCAGTTTACTCAGGCAAGTATAATCTAGGTAATAGAGTCAGAAACTGGTGTTGTGTAGGAGCATCTGGCTCATCAATGCGATCTAATGGCAAACCTGGACATGGGGGCTGACCTTAGCTCTGCCATGCTGCTTCTGGGCAGGTGCAAAAGGATTGGGAAACCAGCTGGAGTCATGCCAGCAGTGCTGAAAATCCAAAGCTGTTCTAGCCAGTGAAGGAAACTGATCTGAATGTACTCCATGTTGTTTGGTGTGTCCTCCAGATGGGCCAGAACATGTTGTGGCTGGTGAGCTGTCATGGGAGTGGAAGTCTAGGGTTTGTTTAATTCTCCCACCCAACGCCAAGGAACTTCACGTAGGCCTCAACCTTGGTCGCACTGGCACGACTGTGCCTTTCAGCCCTGAGTTGCTGGTGTTCAAAGACCTTGCAGAAATGTTGCACCTTTGTGAAGCAGGATGAGGAAATCTCTCCGTGGCCTGCATCACGTTGAGACCTGCAGAGGAATGAGCTTCTCCCAGTATCGCTTATGCTTTGCCGTTAGTTGGAGCACACTCATTGGCTGCTTACAGGGGCAGCTGGAGGTCATCAGCCTAGGTATGAACCATCGGGCTTACGAGCAAGGAAGCACCAGCAAAGCCCTGCAGAGAGGAGCTGGCATGTCTTATATCCCTCATTGCCCAAGGACAAGCCTGTCTTTGACCTCCTGACCAAGTGGCACTGGGACAACCCACTCCTTCAAGTGCTGGGTGAGTACCACGATGGCCAGGTATGAAGCCAAGGCACCACAGCCACTGCCTCCTCCACCATGGAGGGACTGACTGAATGAAGGGTCTGATGGCTGTGGGAGGCACACCACCTTATCGGGGTCCTTTCCGCCCATCTCTTGAATCAGCTCCTTGGTCAGATGTCACCCTGCCAGCCCCACATTGGACACCTGTGGCAACCTTGCCATCACATCAGGCCCCTCACCCGCTGTCCCCGTGCCCTGATTAAGGGACGTACAGAAATGAACGGGGGGAAGATGGGAGGATGCAAGATGTCCCCTTCCCGGTGGGGAAATCCCTCGTGAAATGGCTCTCAAACGGCAGCCACCGGGATTGCCGGCGCGGGTATCGAACCCCTTTACCTCGGCCCCGGCGCGCCTAAAGGTGCCTCTACCCTCACCCCACCTCCACCCCCACGCCGGAGCTGCAGCCAATCAGCGCCCGGTGGGGTGGTGGAGGGGTGGGGGAATGGGGGCCGCAGCACGCGGAGCCGCGCATCGGCGCATGCTCGGTGCCATGGCTGGGCACGCCCACTTCCGCGCGGGAGACTTCGGGGCGGGGGGGGGTTGGTGACGGGGCGGGCGGTGGCGAGTGATCGCGGAAGTGGTGGTTGGTTCGGGCCGGGCTGTGAGGACGCGGGTGGATGGTGCCCACCGCTCCGCGGTAAGTCTCACTGCCGAAACGGGGGGGAGGGGGGGGAACTGGGGTCACCTGGTGTTCGGCGCCTCCCTCAGTGCCTGTGTTCATCTGTTCCATCCACCCCCCCACCCCCCCACCCCCCCGCGGAGTCTCAATGAATGGGCCCGTCTGGAGCTCGAGGGAGAGCAGGGCTGCGAGGGCGAGCCCGGTTTTCCCTCAGCGGCGGTGACGGTCGTTGTCCTGGAGGCCCCCCAGCGCCCGGGCGTGCCTCGGCCCTGAGCCTCCCGGGGCCTCCGACCGGGAGGCTCAGGGCCGAGGCAGGCCCAGACGGGTGGCATCTCGCCCCACTAGGCCTTGAAGATGGACCTGGACGTGGACCAGATATGGACCTATTGGAGTGGGTTCAGAGGAGGGACACGAGAACGGTCAGAGGGCTGGAACACCTCTGCTCTGAGGACAGGCTGGGACAGTTGGGGTTGTTCAGCCTGGAGAAGAGAAGGCCCTGGGGAGACCTTATTGCAGCCACAAAGTGCACCTGTGAGAAAGGTGGAGAGAGACTTTTTATCAAGGCCTGTAGTGACAGGAGAAGGGGCAATGATTTTAACCTGAAAGAGGGTAGGTTTAGATTGGACACAAGACATTTTTTATATTGAGGGTGGTGAGACACTGGCACAGGCTGCTCAGGGAATCTGTGGATGCCCCATCCCTGGAAGTGTTCAAGGTTGGATGGGGCTTTGAGCAACCTGGTCTAGTGAACGATGTCCCTGTCCATGGCAGAGAGTTTGGACTTATATGACCTTCAAAGGTCCCTTCCAACCCAAACCATTCTCTTGCTTTTGTGATCTTGAGAATAAGTGAGAGTTTAGATCTAATGATGAATCCTCCAGTCATGCCTATCACTTGGATCAGATATGTTAACATATACCTTTTTAAAGAAAATATTTTTTTACATTCTTAAAAATGTTTCCTCTGTAGCAAGTGAAAAGTGATCGGAAAGATTTATTTGGTTTTGTTCTGAAAGCCTTGCAAAGACTGGGGGTGTTTATGCTGCTAATGACTTAGGGGAGAATGGGGAGCTCTCTTGTGTAGATCATGACCAGCAGTGCCGCTTTTCCCACAAAGTGCAAATGGAGAACACAGTGAGTGCAGGGTAACAGGTATGTAATTTACTTATTTCTCCCTGCTTCGATAGACCAAATCCTTTACTATACTGGGGTGAAAAGGAGAGCAGAGCAGCAGCTAGGACAGTGGGTTTTGGTAGTATGCTGGAAGTCAGGGGACTTGGGTTCTTTTCCTTACTCCCCTACAGATATGCCGAGTGACATCCTGTGCCTTAAGTTTCTTCCTGTGTAAAATGTGTGTATTTACACGCAAGGATGCTTTCCAAATTGGTTCTGGAGACTAAACGCTTAGACAAATTGGTAGTGTTTCAGCAAGGTGTATTTGGGAGTGACACAGTCCCTGTGTACTTGCCAACAGTATTCCCATCCCTTTTTACTTTCTGTTTCGTTTCCAGTTTTCTACCATTTTGTCACTGTTGCAAAAACAACCCCTGCTTGTAGGAAGCAGCGCAAGTACCAGAGATGCAGCCAGAGGCACGTGACTGTTTCTTTCTCTCAGCTGCTTCTCTTCTGTCTTCTATTTTGCAGCTTCATTTGCTCTGTCATTACTGGGGGACAGTGGAATGACTTCCAGCTCGTATAGATTAATAAGTCAGTGTATGTTCCCACAGTCTGTTTCTGTGGCAGTGAAAGCTGGCTGTGAAGAGTTGCAGAAGGACTTTGTGACAGCAAATGATTTGGCTATAAAATAGGTGAAAATACAGCATTGATTAAGTGGAAAATGATGCATGTATCAGAGCAACAATCATAACGCTGATGCCCTCCATTCTATCTGATACCACTTAGGAAAGAGATCTGCGGGACTGCAATACATAGTTTTATGAAAGTGACAGCTCCATGCTTAAAAGGAGTCTAAAATGTGATTGAAATATTAAGAATTATTAAGAAGAGAAAAATATGGAGCACCATTGTGAATTTGTATTGTAAATGTGTCCTAGTTTAGGCTGGGATAGAGTTGACTTTTGTACTAGTGGCTGGTATAGCACTGTGTTTTGGATGTGGGATGAGAACAGTGCTGATAGCACACTCGTGGTTTTGGTTGTTGCTAAGCAGTCAAGTCCTTTTCTGTTCCTCACACTGCCCTGCCAGCGAGCAGGCTGGGAGGGCACAAGGAGCTGGGAGGAGAAACAGTCGGGACAGCTGACCCCAACTGACCAAAGGGATATTCCATACCATACGATGTCATACTCAGCATATAAAGCTGGGAGAAGAAGAAGGAAGTGGGAGATGTTCAGAGTTATGGCGTTTGTCTTCCCTGCTTTCCTGGAGATGGCTGAACACCTGCTTGCCAATGGAAGCAGTGAATGAATTTCATGTTTTGCTTTGCTTGCACTCACGGCTTTTGGTTTACTTATTAAACTGTCTTTATCTCAACCCGTGAATTTTCTCACTTTTGCTCTTCTGATTCTCTCTCCCATCCCACCAAGAGGGGAGTGAGGGAGTGGCTGCGTGATCCTGGTTGCTGGTTAGGGTTAAACAACAACAAAATGGTAGCCCGCCCTTTTGAAGGTCGTTTGTTCCTCTTGGGACATAACGGGAGTAGAGAAGAGATTGAGAAGCGACAGTGGTGATCAAAGATGTGGAGCAGCTTCTGTGCAACGAACATCTAAATAGTTTCAGATTCTTCAACTTGAAAAAGAGACAGTAAGAGAAAGAATAACAGATCTATGATGTCACGAGTGTTACTGGATGAGCTGAGTAAGATGCAATGATTTCTTGCCTTTTCAGACAGATCTTGAGGTGTCAAATGGAATCCATGAGCAGCAGGCTTAAGACCTGCAAAATCAGGGGGTTGTTTAGGTGAAATGCAATTAAATTATGGAACTGGAACCATGCTCTTAGTCTCCCTTCTCGCTTGAGAGCAGCCAGTGAGATCCATTGCCCTGTTTAGCTCAGTATCTTCTCCCTGTCAGTAGTCTGTAGCAGAAAGAAAAGCGCAGGACCAAAGCAATGCTCCTGTGGTAGACAGGATACTGAGTTAAACAGGGCTGCGGGTGCAGGCTGGCTGCTTCTGCAGTGGGGAATGGCCAAGAGCTGTCCCTTCCACTGCTTCAGGGTTCCTGCAAAGGCACTGGAGTAACACCAAGGCTGACCTTGACTGAGTGTCCTGTGTTCTCCTGCAGCACCAGGATTTCTCCCGAGACTGTAAGAACAGTGGGAACTGTAGACTCCACCTTTAGTCTCTTCCTCACGAAATTCCCAGAGCCCCCAAAGCTGGATCCTCTGACTGGGCCTGAGCAGGGCCTATGTATCTGCATCAATTCCAGGTATTAGCTTGCTGCAGAGAACTTTTCCTGAGTTCTAGACCATTCAGACTCTAGCTTGTTCTGCTTTTTAATTTCTTTCTGTCTTTGTTTTGTATTCTATTTCTAATATTTCTATTTCTATACACTTCTATTTGTTTCTGTTGTATTTACTTAATGCTTAAGTTCTGAGACTTATGTGATGGTCACTGTATAGATGGATATTGAAAATCAGTCCCTACCCAACCTTGCTTAC
Organism: Vanellus vanellus; assembly: GCF_965231255.1. Lineage (NCBI taxonomy): Eukaryota > Metazoa > Chordata > Aves > Charadriiformes > Charadriidae > Vanellus > Vanellus vanellus. The sequence goes on from NC_138905.1 coordinate 191,685,586, forward strand.
AAGAGACAGAAGGACGGGGAGGAAAAATCAGACATCACACAGTATCACAGTATGCTAGGGATTGGAAGGGACCTCAAAAGATCATCTAGTCCAATCCCCCTGTCGGAGCAGGAACACCTAGATGAGGTTGCACAGGAAGGCATCCAGGCGAGTTTTGAATGTCTCCAGAGAAGGAGACTCCACAACCTCCCTGGGCAGCCTGTTCCAGTGCTCTGTCACCCTCACTGAGAAGAACTTTCTTCTCAAATTTAAGTGGAACCTCTTGTGTTCCAGCTTGAATCCATTACCCCTTGTCCTATCATTGGTTGCTACTGAGAAGAGCCTGGCTCCATCCTCATGACATTCCCCCTTTATATATTTATAAACGCTAATAAGATCACCCCTCAGTCTCCTCTTCTCCAAACTAAAGAGACCCAGCTCCCTCAGTCTTTCCTCATAAGGGAGATGCTCCACTCCCTTAATCATCTTAGTTGCCCTACGCTGGACTCTCTCCAGCAGCTCTCTGTCCTTCTTGAACTGAGGGGCCCAGAACTGGACACAATATTCCAGATGCGGTCTCACCAGGGCAGAGTAGAGGGGAAGGAGAATGTATGAAGGACATGTATGGAGGCAAAGTGACTTGCTGTGATTAAATAAATTCTCAGTGGCAGAGCCAGAGCGGGGGATAAAATAAATCCCCTTCTACTCTGGTGTTCTTCTCACTTGAGACTACCTCCTTCACTTTACGAAAGGAAGATAGGAACTAATGAAAATGGAGGTTGGCTGTTGAAAGCCACAGAAAGGTGTGTGAGATTTGCTGGACTGTGAGATCTCCTGCCTGTTTTGTACTTGGACCTTACTGCCTCTTTCTCACTAGAATAATTTGACTTCAAATATTCTTATTTCTTGAAAGTGAAATCAGACTTTTCTTATCCTTATCAAACAGGAGTTTGTGCTGTCAGAGGTGACGTCTCCACCAAAGGGCAGTTTGGAGTATCACACCCAGTAGGAGTGTGAAATTGTTGAAGAATACTGCGGTGGACTTGCACAAAAACACAGACAAAGTAAAACTTCAGCTACTGATGTGTGGTGTGATGCTCTGAACTACTGGTGGGGGATGTGGGTAAAGGCTTTTCCAGAAGCATTTAGGCTGTTTCATGAAATAAGTAGCTGGCCTTAAAATTTTGCAGCTGCTGGGGGAAAAGAGAGACTGTGTGAAGAAGAACAATTAAGACTTGAGTGGATATGGCCAGAAAAAGAGAACAGATGTCCATGGGGCAAATCCCAGGGTACAGAGGAAAATTATGTTGCTCATGTCAGCACTCTACCTCTACCTCATTCGGAGAGAATGTTCAAATCTCTCATTTCTGACTGTCTTCTGCCCCTTTTTACTTGGAAGCCTCTCCACGCTTCTTTGCTACATCCTTTTTGTAGTAAGGAATTAGTGCTCCTTCCTTGTTTTCTGTGAACTCCTGGAAGGCACTAGAGAAATGTGAGGACAGCTATTTTTCTCTCCTTTGTTGACTCGTGGACCCACGTGTAGCAGAACTAGCTTAAGGAAAGCACTGCTATGAATGATTGACCTCGTCCAACTAAAAGAAGTTTCACAACAAAGGCATGTCTTGCTGGCCTGCTCTTGGGCCTGTTGTTGGAGCAGATATTACCAAGCAAGCTTGAAAGCTCTTCTATCACCCCCCATGACTTGTTAGTTTCTTTCCAACAGGAAATGAACCAGTTTTCCTCCTGCTCTAACTGCTGGAGCTCCTGGGAGCTGGTTTCCATCCTACTGCTGTCCCAAGAGAGGGCTTTGCGTATTCTACTAGTAGTTGTTGCTGGAGGAGCAAAGCACCAAGGTTCAGGGGATGTAGGTGAAGGAGCAGTTAGAGAGCAAGTGCTAGCAAGCTCAGCTTTCCTCTGTTCGTCCTGATTGGCGTATGATAGTTGCATCAACTGCTTTGTGTTTTGTCCCAGTTTTCCTGCTCTAGGTTTTTTCGGGATAATGGCGAAGATGGTGAGAAGAACGTGTGCGTTTTGTTCAGAAGGGGAGGCTGGTTCTGTGATGTATATTGCCAAAGAGCGAAATATTGCAGCTCATCAGGATTGTCTGGTGAGTGGCTTTTAGTTGGTACCTAAGAGGAATAGAGAAGAGGGGCGGGCTAAAGGGGAAATTTGCACTGCTTGTCTATTTTTGACTTTACAATGGTATCTGAATGAAAAGGTTGGTCACCCAAACCAGCAAGCTTATATTAGATTGTACAGCTATGAAAAGCAACAGGGCTTGACTAGAATTTTGGAGATGGGGAGTACATGGCTGCACAGCTGTATGCATTGCTTTGTGGTGTTTTCACGCATGTCTATTCCTGATCAATAGTTCTAGACACACATACAGTCTAGCAGTAGGAATAGGTCGTCTTGAGATGCTAAATTGAATGAGACTTCTCAGACCACAGAAAGTTGTGTACTTACTTAAACCTTTGCAGGAAAATATTCACACCACTTGATATATCAAGGTAAAAAACTTCCCAGTCTGTGCCTTATATAAAATAAGGAATAAAACTATCAGAAGTTGATTATGTAAAAATATCTGTGAAGCTCTAAGCGTGCTGTGATCCTAGAATGTATTTACTCTTTTTGCTGGCAAAATGCCTCCCCTTTATTCCGGGATCTTAGTGGAGCTGGTTCTTGGTGTGCAGAATCAATTAATTACAAATGCCATATTCTCCCTTCAGTGAGGGTCACTTAGTGCAGGAGAGGCATCTGCTGCTGGAACAGCTTTCTGGCTGTCACTGTTCCAGCAGCCTTATTCTCACAGGTTTTTGTGTTTACTATGTTTACATCTTTTGGTTTTCTACTACATTTTTTATTTTTTTTTTTAGCAGAATGTTTTAGAAACATCTAATATCTGTTTTACAATGTTACTTGGATGTTTTGTTTCAAACAGGTTTTGTTAGGGCTATAATGTTGCTTCAATGTTGAAACGTGCTTTTTATTTTTTTTTTTTTTTTTTTTTGCTTAGTAACTTTGCTAATTTCTCTGCCTTAGGCTTCTCTGCACTCTTTGGGGTTTTTGCAATTAGCTATCACCTTCTGAGCAGACAGACTGTGCCTGCAAGTTGGTGTAAGGGTAGCTCACTTTTGTTTGGAATTAGCTATCTATAACAATTAGAAAAAAGTTGCTAAGAACTTCCCCTTCCTCACTTATGGTCATGGCTCAGCACTTCTATGGGAATTAAAGTGACCCAAATGTGCATGTATGCATTTTTTTTTTTTTTTTTTTTTTGTGGGGTTCTCCTAGGCTTTGTACAATGTTCCTATGTTTCTCGTGCAGTTAACTGATGTCAGCTTTGGACTGTGTGGAAATTTTTTTTTTACAGAGAAATGTTGCATCCTGCTGTAAGGCTGAACTGGGCAGATAACAAGGTGTTCAAGGTGTGGAGGTCTGTCAGCCAAAGAGCTCTTCTTCCTTACTCTGGGTAGCCTGGACTTCCAGACTGTCTTCATTCACACTTCTTACTAAGTTTACTTTATCACCTTGTTGTCTTTTCTTAGTTCATGTGAAATCTCCAGTATAGACAGAGGAACCTCTTTTGACTGGGAAAAGGTTTAAGCACAGCTTCTTGTTCAATATAGGTGCAATCTCTTAAAACACAGAAAAATCAGCCTCCTTAGGCCAAGTGCAAGGAGAAAAGATGTACCCTTTCTCTCTTTTCTGCACTGGTAACTGAGTACCTCTATTAATTCATAATATTGTCTCTCTTGTCTTTAGTTATTTTCCTCAGGTTTTGTGGAATCTGAAGAGTATAACCCAGAAAATCTGGATATAAGATTTGATGTGGCATCAGTGTTGAAAGAACTCAGGAGAGGAAAGCGGCTGGTAAGGAGTTTCTGAATCTGCACTTAGTCCTGTCTCACAATACTGAAGGTTGTCTGGCCTGTTTCATGCTTGAAAAAAAATGCGGGAAAGTACTTGGTCCTTCTCTTCTACTAAGATTAGGGAAATTATAGATTTAGAGTTAGAAACATTGATTTGACATTATATCTAGTGAAAATTAGTTATTTTTATATTAAAATGTGTTGGTTTTCTGGCCTTCCCCCCCCGCCAAGAGAAAAGACTAATAGACTAAGTTCTTAGACTAAGTTTCATAACAAAGTTTGGTAAAGGACTAAGCCAGTGCCTAGAACAAAATTATGCAATCCATAAGTGTAAAGGAGAACACCTTCTGGTTTTACCAGAAGAAAGGTTATTTATACGAGGTTTTTCTTATTGGCTTTGTTCTCAGCTGCCCTCCTTCCTCAAATCCTGGGTGGAAATCTTTTCACTATGAATTTAGCCTAGAAAACATAAATGCAAGGACTAATGCCAACAGCTATTGAAATAACCTGGGCAAGATTTAGGGGAGGGGGGGGAAGTTGCCCAGTGCCCATACATGGCTCTTCGCGTTGTTTTACAAATTCATCAGTATGAAATAGAGGTAAAACAGCAAAAAGTTAGCTGAAATAATAACCAGGGTAGGAGTTTGTGGGAGTGAACTTGCCTGATGAGTTATACAGAGTGAACTTGCAATGAAAGATTTGATTTTTCCCACAGAGCATAGTATTTGCCTTGCATGGCAAGATTTTCAGTAGCTGTCTTTAATGCTTACCTGCTAAATCTCATCCTGTTCTAGGTGTGCAACTTCTGTCGCAAGAAAGGAGCCACTGTGGGATGCGAGGAAAGAGCCTGTCGCAGAAGTTATCACTACTTTTGTGCTCTCTGCGATGATGCAGCAATAGAAACGGATGAAGTAAATGGAGTCTACCGGTATTTAACCAAGTATTTTCTAACTAATTATTGTCAAGGTTTTGGTGGTGGTGTCAGGAAAAGAGACTTAAAAATTCTTTGGGTTTAAAAGTTTTTTCAAGAGAGGAGAACATACTTCCTTTTTAAGTGATGTGTGATCCTCTCTTTACAATCGATAGGGGAAATGTTTTCCTTTCACAGGAAGACATCACAACAGTAGGAAGGAATCTATTCAGTGGCTGAGCCTGCAACACACCTGAAAGACCACTAGGCCAAAACTGAGGAAGTCTGTCCTTACTGGCTATCTAGCTAGTCATCGAGGACCAAGATTTTTATGAATGCCACTTGAATTCTCTATTTTTCTTGGTTCAGAAGCTTCAGTAAATGTGGTCTGACCACAGAGCAGGCTATAGCACTTCTGGATCTGTTCACATTAGGCAAATATTGGTAATTTTCCATTCATATGCTGCAGAAAACTTTTTATTCCCACCAAAGACCTTCTATATATTTCAAGTACGTTGCTAGCATTAACACAATCGACAGACTTTAAGTAAATTTTCTGTCCTGATCATGCTAATCCTGAGGTCTGCCGCCCTAGGGCTGCCTGCATTGCTGTTAGATGGAACAAGTTGTTTGGAGGATGCAGCTGAAGGGGTTGAGAAATTGGGACTTTAGGGACCTTTAGGAGTGCTGAGGTTATAGTAAAGTCTGAGGTGCATAAAACCCCTGATAACCATTTCTGTGCAAGGCCAGGGAAATAACAAGCCATGTTAGTCTTAGATTAATCTGGTAGACCATCTAATCTCTACTTGTTTCCGGAAGAGGTAGACTAATGCAATCCTTAGTAGTAGTGGAAGATGGGTCCTTTTGTGTCAAAACACTTGCATTCCTGGCTGCTTCTGTAAGGCACTCAGTCCAAAATAAATATGTCTTTCTGCAAGGCTGCAAGCCCAGCTATATAGGGAAGATGATGTGTTTAGTTTATGCTTATAAAGTCTTCAGAATTCTGTAAAGCTCGTGAAAGAGTGTAGCTGGGAATATGGCAACTTTCCACGATCACAGAATAAATGGCTCTCCTCACAGAGCTTTAGAAAGGATACCTTAGTCTGAAGACAAGAAAAATGAACAGGACTGATAATGGTCTAGATACAAACTGGTAAAGAAGTGGTTGAATATATAGTTTGATTTGGTGGTTTTCTGAGCTGGTGACCTTGGAAGTTTGGAAGAGGGACCCTTAAAAATGCCTTGTGACAAGCAGGTAGTCACAGTGTGAGACTAGTTGCTTGTCCTATATAGAAAACTAGGCTATAGCAACCTGTATTGAAGAGATGAAAAAGAACTGAGTTATCATAGAATAGAATCACAGAATCGTTATGGTTGGAAGAGACCTTTAAGATCATCAAGTCCAACCATTAACCTAGCACTGCCAAGTTAGCACTAAACCATGTCCCTAAGCACTACATCTACACATCTTTTAAATACCTCCAGGGATGGCAACTCAACCACTTCCCTGGGCAGCCTGGTCCAGTACTTGATAACGCTTTCAGTGAAGAAATTTTTCCTAATATCCAATCTAAACTTCCCCTGGTGCAACCTGAGGCCATTTCCTCTTGTCCTATCGCCTGTTACTTGGGAGACCAACCCCTACCTCGCTACAACCTCCTTTCAGGTAGCTGTAGAGAGTGATAAGGTCTCCCCTCAGCCTCCTCTTCTCCAGACTAAACAACCCCAGTTCCCTCAGCCACTCCTTGTAAGACTTGTTCTCCAGACCCCTCACCAGCTTCATTGCCCTTCTCTGGACATGCTCCAGCACCTCAATGTCTTTCTTGTAATGAGGGGCCCAAAACTGAACGCAGTATTCGAGGTGGGGCCTCACCAGTGCCGAGTACAGGGGGATGATCACTTCCCTAGTCCTGCTGGCCACACTATTCCTAATACAAGCCAGGATGCTGTTGGACTTCTCGGCCACCTGGGCACACTGCTGACTGTTAACCAGTTAGAGAAAGATGGTGAGGCAGGTTTCAGGGATTTGAACCCAAAGATTTTTGCTGAGTATTAGTGGCATAAATAAAGCACAAAATTTATAGCTAGCCTGAAATTATTGGAGAGAAAGTGAACAAGACTTGAAAAACACTGGATGTGGATTGACAGCCCCCTGTACTTTTTCACAGTGAAATATAACATGCTGAAAAGCACATCAAAAGAGAGAATTCCTGAGAGAGAGCATGCTGGTGGTTTTAAATTCTGAGTTGCCATCGTTGTGATAATGAGCAGTGATTATCAAAACAAATAGAGCAGAACAAAAAAGAGAAGGCGTACAGTGCTATGGAAGTGGCTAGTAAGAGTAGAAGTGGGGAAATAAGCGTAATTTGTACTGTTATCTTGCAAAAATAGTATTGAAATGCTCCCAAATGAAGTGGATTGAGTAGTAAAAGGTATTATCTGTTCTTTATAAGATGTTCTTGTACTTAGGAAGGCTGTTTTTAACTGGAAAAGAGCAGAATTAAAAGGAGGGGAGGAAAAAAACCACCCTCCAAAGGGAAATATTAGACATTCTGGGATGTAAATAAGGTGCCTCCAGTACTTTGCTTTCTGATTTAATTGTTAGGCATGCATAAATCTGGGGATTTTGTGCATCAAAATGAATTTAATGCAAAAAAAAAAAAAAAGCTGTCTTGTCATGGAAACAGACTGCATTTCTAATGTCAGTGCTTCTATTTTGTTAAAATAAAAGAATGACAATAATTAGAAAATGTCCTAGTAAATGCAGTTCCCTTTAAAAATTGCTTCCAAACACTTGAGCATTAGTCTTGGCAAATAGATTTCTAATGAAGAGATCAGCTAAACCACACTCTTGACAAGGCAATTTTGCTTAAAAAGTGATTTGGGATCCTTCTGTAAGAAAGGCATATTATAGAACCTGGTTCACATTCTCTACACATTATTGTATCCAGAAGATAAGCATATTTCCAGCTGTATATGTTGCATTTTGCCTCTTCCAAGGAATTAATTTTGCTCTTGTAGAACCAGAGAAAATAGTCCCATCTCACACATTACTAAAGTCTTTAAGGCATGAATGGATTGAACAGCTTTCGGCTACTGGATCTCAAACAGGGTGCCCTACTTCCTCAGGATTTGGGGACCACCTCATCAGCACTGGGCAGCGGAAAGGGAGGGGCACAGAGATCTCCAAGCAAGTAACTGGTACTGTGCATGGCAACGCAGTGCCGTGTGGCTGCGCCAGCACATCATGCAAGGCTTATAAGTTCAAGCTGACTGGTAAGCAGGTACATCTAAAGAGGTTCTGGACCTGGCCTGAGTGGTACAAGGCAAGGGGGCAGAACAACGGTAGCTACAATCAAGCAATATTAGTACTGTGGTGTTTCATCTTGACAGCATGAATCTCATTTCAATAAGGCGTTTCAATAGGAGTATCTCTACCACAGTGTTTGGTCGCCACACCAGATGAAATGTGTCTGACTCAGGATTTGAACAGTAAGCAAGTCCAGAATGGGGTAATGGAACTGAGCATTCAAAGCTTCAGTGCTCAGAGTCCACTGAGGCTTTAAAAGTACAAATACAAGCTTGTGCATGTATGCGATTTTACAGGAGTTGCTTTCCTATGTGGGTAATGCTGAACAAAAATTCTGATAATTTTTTAAGCGTCTTTCAGTTTATGTTCAATAAAAAGAGGGGAAAATATCTGTTAAAATCAGTCAGCATAACTCTGTTTACATATTTATTAATACTTTTTCTCTTTTTCTTAAAATTGAACTTAAATTTTAGAGTGTTCTGCCCAAAACATGACCCAGGCAATAGGACCAATCACTATGGTGAGTTGCTTTAATGGCTTCGTTGATTTCATTTGTTTTAAAAGTTTGCATCCTACAGTCAATAACTCATTTGAACAAAATAAATGTTACTCCACCTTTGTAATTGAGTGGTGGATTTCTAATCTTGCAGGAGTGGTTTGGTTGAGATCCATGCATATGCACAAAAATCAAGAAGGTTTTTTGAAGTAGGAAATGCTTATATATGATCTTCCCCGAATATCCCTCAAAACTGACTTAAATAGCTGTGGACCTGATCCTTCATGGAATTATTCTGACTCTGTGCAGGCAGGTAGGCCCAAGCAGCCTGTGAAATCCATGTGAGAGATGAGAGCCATGCTAACGAGCGATGCACAAGCTTGCACTTGATTCGCAGAGAGAGGGCTGTTACAGGAGTGGTCACCTTGGGATTTTCATCTGTAGTTACATTAAAATGATAACATTTGCATCTTCTGTATTCACTGCAGTAGTTTTTTAAATAGGGCCTTTCATTCTGAAGGATCCCAAAGAGCTTTTAAGTGTAACAAAAGGGTTGTACAACCCTTGTTTAAGGATTGCTTCCTTTGCTATGGAAATGCAGCTTAATTTGGCAGTCCTGGTCCTTGCTGATTCAGAGGTAGTCAGGAATCTCACTGAATTACCCAACCAAAGCTGTGACTTTGTTAACCTGATGCATACAATCCTGCTCAAAACGGAGTGGGTCCTAGACTGGCCTTCACTTTGAAGTTAATCTCAATCAAACTGAACATTAATGCTGAGTGGTGTGCTGCCACTGAAGTCTAGCGAACTTTGGCCAATCTTGACAAAGTGTGGCTCCACCCTGATGCCACTGAAAGAGCGGGTTCGGGTTAGGTGATTATAATTTAAACTTTTAGTCATAAGGTCTGGGCCTTCCTAGCTAGACATACAGTCTGTTTAACACCTGATGTTGCTGTGGTTCACTGACCAAATGCAGCTTCTTAGTTCACTTAGTGGTTTTGCGTATCCATAGTTTTGAGGCCTGATATTCCTTCCCTTTTTAAAATTAATTTTATTTCTGTCGTCTAATGGTTGTCAGTCTGTTGAGTCTGTCCAGGGTCCCAGGTGGTCTCCCGCCCAAGTACTAGACAGGGCCAGGATTGCCTCATTTCCTTGAGATTGAGGCATTAGGCCCAGCCTTGTAGACCACCCCCTTCATAAGGAAGGCTTAAGTCTTATGAGGTTGAAGGTCTTGGTGTCTTCAAGTGCTGCATACACAATGTATGGCTTGTTCCCTGAGAAGAGAGTTTTCTCCTAGAGGGGATCTTCCAGAGGCACTTAATTTGGAGACTCTGTTTATGAGGGGTAAATGGATTCTGCTGGCAGGCCCTGCCTCCTGAATGAACTTCTCCCACCTCTGTCTGAGATGGTAGCCGTACCCCAGGAGGTGGGGACCAGCTGTGAGAGTTGGGTAAATGACACTTGGTTCCCCAAGCTCAATGTCTCTTGACTCTGAGCAGCTCTCAGATGCATGCGTGGCGCTCGGAATAGCCAGGGATATTTGCTGATGAGTTGGCTGAAGTAGCAGGTACTCTGTCTGGCCCACTTCTGGCCCATCTGGGCAGGCAGGGGACACCTGTGCTGAGGGTGTTTGCAGGTCCGCAGTGTGTGGGGAGTGAGACAGGCTAGGGTGGAAGTGCTGTGGCTCCATGGTAGAGTTCTGACTTTCAGGATCCAATCCAGGTGAAGTGGCTCAGCCATTCCTCTGCGCTGGGCTGTGTGGGAGTAGGAGCTGGTACAAAAGGGCTCCCTCTCCAGGCTTGTTTTCCCCGGTAGCTTGGAGAAAATGGGGTCAAGGAACATCCCCTTGTTCTTGGTCCAGACAACATTCCTGTGCTGAAATGTCAGGGCCCTGCTGTGTGATTGGAAGGGGACAGAGTGCCTTAGGAGCCAAGAGGTCTCCTTGCAGCTCTACAGCAGGCATGGGAGGGCACTTTGGACTTGGAAACAGGCTCCAACCTCAGCTTAACTGGAAATGTTGGATGTACCCAGAGTAAAGGCTGACAAATGTAGAATAGCAGAGAACGCTCTGGGTAGCAGGAAGAGTTGGGCTGCTCTTTGGACTGTGTTCTTCTTGTTTTATAAGGCATCCCTAAAGCAAACATTAGGAAGACCTGAGAAAATCCTACCACAGATCAAAGATGTCCTGCTAGACAGCAACACATCATGCCTACACCAGCATCTCCTAGACTGTTCCAAATTAGGCCACCCAGCTTTATTTTGGATGAAGTGAGAGGCTATGATTTCCTTTTGGGCCATGAAAAATACAAATGTACAGCATCATACTCAAGGAATGGTACCCAAAATGCAAACTCGTTTCAACAGCCTTCCTGTACCAACAGTAACTCCTCATTCCTCTTAATAGGATGATTTCTAATAGGAAAAACCTTACTAAATGCTGTCCAAAGGATGTAGAGTTAAATGGGAAGGGGGCATATGACCCCACTGCATTTAAAACTCTCAGGTTTTGGTGGGTGGTTGAACTGTTCTCTAGCTTTCTCTGCTCCTGATATGTTTTCCTTGGCAGAGGTATCCTCTCATGATGCTGTAGCTGTTTTCAGCAACTGCCAGTTATGATTTTGGAGAGAGGCTGGTGCATGTTGATAGGACAGAGGAAAGCAGATGATTTTGCGGAAATCTCATACCAGTCACTACAAACACTTTGTGGTGTAAACAATATTAATCTTGCAAGTCAAATTGCTTCTGCTCATTTTCTAGGAGATCATTGTGTTGATGAAAAACATAAAGCTGTTTGTATGTCTTTGGGACACCTAAAATAATTCTTTGTGTAGTCTTAGTTTTGAGGGTGTATTAACTTAAACAAGAATTGACCAAAAAAGAAACATTAATCTCTCATAAATTTGCCTGAAGTTTTTACCACTTAGAGGTAGTGCTGCTGCTGGGGAGAATTAAGTTCACTCTGCCACAATCAAAAATCTTATGTTAAAAACTGGGGTTTGCAAAGCGATATCCTAATGCTACAGTGATTTGCACTTCTTCCTAATGGTTCAGGCTTGTAATTTTTCTTACATGGAAATAATGTGAATTCCACTGAAATTTCAGGTATTTGGGAAGCTGAAACATATTCTTGCCTTGCTGCCCAAAGTGCCTCACTTTTGTAGCTTTTGTGGGAGAGAATTTGATGTGCAATTGTCAGTCTGAGGCTGGTGCAATTGTCAGTCTGAGGCTGGTGCAATTGTCAGTCTGAGGCTGGTGCAATTGTTACTTTGTTATTTCTTGATTCCTAGATTCAGCTAATAAGAGAAGAAGACATGCATTGAAACCTTCCACCATCACGGAACAAATGGTAATTCTGACTTTAAGTAGTTCTAAAACGGGAACCCACATCTGCTACGGCACAGGACTTCTTTAGTAGTATATTCAGAGAGAGAATTCCTCACAGAAGCAATAACTTTTACTTTACAGCTGCCTTGTTTTGATCGTGTTATTCTGTCAAAACCAAGCTGTTTGCATTTGGAGCTGCTTCAGGCAGAGCCAATGCTGCCCTCGGGTAACACGGCACAAATGCAATAGGAACCTCCAAACCAGGCTGACTCGGTGGCTGTGATCTTGACGTGACCCCCTTTGGGGGTTCCTTTTCTTTGGAAGTACTACCGCCCTCAGATTTGCTTAGGGCTTGACACAGTTTCCATGAAAAACTGCTTTTGATGAGTCACTTGGCCTTTTAAACTAGCACTTACTCGTTTGTGAGCCTGTGCTTATGGTAAATGTGGCAGAGTTTCATTGCAGATTAGGCAGTTCTCGGCTCTGCCGCTGAAGATGGCCTTCCCAAGGGTTTAGGAGCTATCAAGTAGAGCATCCCTCTGGTTGCAGGGGGAGTTGTTTTAGAGGCTATTGTTAGAAAATACAGTTTAAGTTTTGAGGTGATTCTCTTAGCTTCATGGAAGTATGCATGGGAACTCCCATTGGCTCTTGGGGGGGGGGGGTCAGGATTTCTCCTTTCTGGAGGAATTAGCATCCAGCTTTCCTTGGGAAAAGCTTCTGCCTTTCCCAGGTTTTGAGATTAAAGGGAGGTCATGTGAGGGGATGGGGACAATCTTTGCAGCTTTTATGTAGTACTCTTGTAAGGGTAAGTTATTTGTCTCCAAGAATTTCTCAGCTTTAAATACACATTCCTGGTATTATAACTGAGATTCATGCGACCTGTTACCCACAGTAATGTGTTGTTTCTGCTGCTCTCCAGTGCTAGCGATCTCAGAAATCAATACAAACACTGCAAATAAGAAGCTGAGGGGCTTCAGGATTCATGAGTGCAGGATAAATTGTTCACCATTGTGTAAGCAATGCATTTCTACACTGGTGGAGTTCTGTGGCAGAGCTTAAGAATTATTTGTAGTACTGTAGTATGATGTGGAACAGCAGAGAATTTCTTTTCCTTTGGACAGGACACAGTCAAATATTCCCCCTCTCCTCTCAAATCCTTTCTAGTATTACACCAGGTCTAGGGAACTAAATGTCATTTCCACTGGGAGTTAGCAGTAGGCATTTGTTAACATCTGTGCTATTTGCAAATGAAGTAATTAAGGAGGGTGGCGTTGGGCTTTTCTTAAGAATTTTTGTGTTGAAGCAATTTTTGCTTCAGTTTTTAAAAACAATGTCTGGAGAGGAATATCATTAGCTGTGCAGAGAAGCTGATTGTATTCACAGAAATACAGGCTGCTTTTTATCTTTCTGCTAATATAGGGGTAAGATAATGAAAGCAAAGCAGTAAATGTCAGTATGATGTAAAAATATGTTGGTTTGATTTTCTTACAGAGCACAGAAGAGACAGCAGAAGAAAACAGTTTACGAATACTGAAAAGGAAAAACAACAGGCATAAAGGTGCGACTCACTCTATAGAACAACTAGGAGATACTGTGATCTGTTATGTTGAAGTTCAGAGCTTGGAGATGGTTGATAGCAGCGGTGCTGCAAATGGATCTTTATTATTCTCCTGAGACGAGTGACTCCATGCGCTGGCAAGGGAGCGGAAGTCTGATTTGCAGAATGATTATGCAGGTTTTAATAACTGTGCAGCAAACAAGTCTCTGTGCTTTGGCCAAGACTCGCTGTGTGACATGAGCCGCTAAATTCACCTGGGATTTTTATAACGCCCGTGCTCCAGCTGGCTGCTGTGTTCAGCAGTGTGTCTACAGCAAACAGGGGGGCCTCTGCCTGACCACCCCTTCCTCCATATCAATACAGTTAAATTTAAAAGGGAATCAGTCCCTCTACACCTCGGTCTCCTTGCACTGAGCCCCTCTGGAAGGAGAGGGGTGCAGGGGGCACCCCTGGAATGGGTTAGCAGAAGAGGTGCTGTGAGGAAAGGGTGTGAGCAGTGACCCAGCAGTGAGAGGAGTTCAGCATGCTGTGAACAGCAGCTCCAGCTCACTGGGTAGGAATGGGGCTCACTAAACGCTGCTACAGTTACTGCTGCCACCCCATGCTTATCTTGCCTTTTGAACCCTCAGTGTACATAGGGTGCTTAACACAATATAGTATTTTACTGCATAAATATGCTATTACAACAGTGAAATCAACTACTGGACCCATCCTTCAGTGCTGCAGTTTTTCCTGTTACCCCAAAGGTCCTGCTACAATTGCTTGTCAGGATTATGCTGTGGCTTGGAAGTTTGGACGGTGTTAGTGGGGATTATTCACCTTCCCATGGCTATGTTTAGTACATGGGCATGGTGTTGTAACAGTAGGTGGCTGCCTGATATGTTTTTTCTGATTTTTTTACTACCTTTATAAAGGACAGGGAACCTATAAAGAATCCTGGAATACTTGTAGGGTATCTAGTGTAAGTGAAACAACATTTATTCTCACAGATGTCTCCAATGAAAAGTAACCTTGTTTTTAATGGAGACTGGTAGACTTCTGTGAGCTCTCTGATAAGTTTTTCCTTTTGAACAGCCCATTGAATTGATCTTACTGAAACCTGTCACTGACCTGCTGCTCAGAGATGAAATAAAAATAGGTAGTTATTTCCCTAGCAATCCAAATCTGACAAAACAGCCATCTAAAATGGGCTGTAATGAGTTTAGTGCCTGGATCACTTGGAGTAAAAGTAGCTTTAATTCTCTTACCAAATCAAATACTGATTCACTTCTTGCCCTATTTTCTGTCCTTTAGCCTGTTCAGTCCATGGTGTGGTCCTGAGGACTGGAAGAAAAAAACAGCAGGACAAATCACTTGCTTTCCTGTACTAGGGGGTATCAGAAAGCTTTAGGAACGGTCCATTTAGAGTTTTGGAGATATTTGCTTTTGATGATTGAAGCCAAATCTAGAGCTTAGGTAATTTTATACCCAGCGCAATGCTTACGTTTGCCTGACTGTGTTTTTGTTTCCACTGAAAAGGGCTGAGAGGGTAGGGGGAGGAACCAGAGATTTGCATAAGTATTTGTTACTGGAAGGGGGGAGTTAAGCCAAAGTTTTGGTTTCTGAAGCAAGCCCACGCAGCATGGTCAGGATCACTTCTGTATACGAGTGTGTGGGTTTGTGTTTTAACAGTCCGAATAGACTTCCTTAGAAAATGCAAGCAAGCCGGGCTTCTGGATGACATATTTGAAGAAATGCTGGACACGCTTCACCTGGCGCAGGAAAAACTGATGGATGACAACACTTCAGAAACAGGTAAGAAGACCCATGGGGGACTCCACTTTCAGAGTAGAAATGCTGATCTGAATGCCACGCACTTGGCCCCTGGGTCACCTTCCAGAAAATACTTCTGTAGTGCTAAATAACTGGTCCTGCCTTATTTCTGCAGCTGCACAGTAGGTGGAGAGTGAGTACTTTTTAGGATACCCATGTCAGCAGAGGGGAAGAGCTGCTAATTCGGCATGCTCTAGTAAGGCCTTCTAACTTTGAATTTTTGAAGCCAGCTTTTACCATATTGGCATAAGCCATAGGTAGGTTCAGCCTGACCTCTTCTCCCAGGCGCTGAAGAAGAGAGAGCTCCTGAAGAGAACTGAAGGTTTTATTTGGATCCTAAGTCTGTGTTGTTCTTACAGCTTCACAGAGGGACCAGCTATCTGTTAATATTGGCACTCTCTTTGAGGGAAAAATCCTTAAATATGTACCTTTTAAGTCTTTGGATGATTAGTTAGAACTTTATTGTTGACTATTAGTGTGTATTTGAGGGTTTCAATGGTTTAAGTATCAGCTTGTATGAAGCACTTTGTTCTTGGAAAATTCCACTCTAATGTTGCTTTGTCCACAGTGCAGTGAAAAAAGAAAAGTATCAAACCTCCCTCTATTGTCTTCCCAGTTTTACAAAGTTATGAATAATACCCCTGGATAAAGAACGCTAATTTATACAAAGTAACTGAAGCACATGCATGGAAAGGGAAATGTCCCACCTGCCTAAATCTTCCTCAGCTTGTGTGTAATGTGACAGCAGCTGCAAGAAGCAGTAATGAAGTCCAGGTCACATTAGGGGTTCAAAGGTTTTCACCATTAAGCAAACCTCTGAACAGCCATGCAAACTCTGTAGGTGTGTTGTATTTTGTTTCATTGGAGGCATAATTCTGGGCCGGTTTTTAACATCGAACAGTGATAGCCTGTCCCACATGTCACATGATTTGTCAAGAGAAATTGGTATGGTCAGCCCTGCCGTTACACATACAGTCCTTGTGTGAGGGAATGAAATATGACTTAAGTATATTGCTCATTTTTAAACGGACTGTTCATATGGTGCAGACCTCAAAAGGGAATTACAGGTAGGTCCACCTTCCTATTTTCTGTACGAAATGTAAAAAAAAAAAAAAAAAAAAAAAAAGTAGAATTGACAAACCGATCCTTCTTTCTCAATATAGATTATATGAGAAGGAAGACATCTTAAAACCTCAGTATGAGCAATCAGTATGATATAAAATAAGTAATTACTGTTTTGTGCTACTTCTAATGTGGGGCTCTGTATTAACGCAAGGGTTGTGTAAACTTTTACTCAGTGATACTAAATCAAATCATCTCCTTCCCCAGAGTATGAAGAGACAGTGATGTCACTCTTTGACTGTGGACTGTTTGAAAATATACTGACAAATATTCATTCAGGTACGTGGAAAAGGCTGTCAGAGCAGTAGCAGTTGGTATGGTTTTTGGCATTGAGGTTATTCTTCTGAGCATCTTGATAAAATGACCATTTAAGATGAAAATTTGAAGGAACTTTTTTCTCAACGTTAATAATTGAATAAAAGCCATTGCTACCTGAATCTTTAGAAATACAGTATGTCAAATCTGGCTGGCTGACCTGAAGGAGGAGGCAAGTGACAGTTCCATAGTTTTAAAAGACAAAAGGGTCTCTTCCTCAGAGGAACTTCCCTCTCCTGCAGGGTGCACTCCTGTCCTGTTTCTGCAGGTTATTTCCCTTCTCCACAGCTTCCCTTCAGCAGCGTGCCTGCGTTACAGCTCTGCTCCTTTCTGATGAATGCGGTTCAGAATGACTGTTGTGTTTCAGTTAAGAGCGCTAAACACTACACGCAGAACTGACCTGGACCTGATGGCAATTGTAACATGCTTTGAAAAACAAGCTGAGAATGCTTAGAGTGAAATGAAAACAAGGGCAGGAGCAGGTGCTTGGGACCACTGGTGTGGAAGGAAACTCTGGGGCTTGGACTCCAGTCTCAGCTATCATAAGCAACAAGGTTAAAACTTTTTCAGATAGGCAAGTCACTCGCTCCCATTCCCTTCTCCAACAGCAGCCTTGTTCTGCTTTAATTTATCCCAGTGGAAAGGGAAATGGGTTTTAATTAGCTAACGCTGAGATTCAGTGTGTGAAGGTGATGTTTGCTAATGTTTGTTGTTTCCCCTTCACTTGACTGAAAAAGCCAAGCTCCTCTCTTCAGTCTCCTGTTCTCGCATTTAAATTCCTGTTTTGGAAACGGGAGTGACTGGTGTTGCAGAGTTATCTGACAAGGGGTTCCGCCAGTGCCTCATCTGAGGGCTTTAAAACATCTCTGCTCAAAACTCCTCATGTGACACAACCTTAGATCACACTTGTTTCTTTCACAGCTGCATCAATTATTTCACCCTCTTCTCGGCTTACAGGAGAAATTCTTGATGTTGGTGCCGATGTGCACACAGCCATGTGATTCTCACGTGTAAAAGTCGTCCCCTTTCCAGTTCCCCACTACTTGAGCAGCTCAGTTCTTCCTGTATCACACAATCTTCTTTTCTGATACCGTCAGCCTACTTTTCATTTCAAGGTCAATAATGCAAACATGCATCAAAGTTCGTTCCAAAACTGATCCAAGAGGAGGTCTTAAAATGAACCAGTGAGAAAGGAATGAAAATGATGTTAGTTACAAGTGAAACTGTAGGGAGGGAAGGAAATAATCAGCTTGGGGTTTTTTTGTTTGGTTGGGGTTTTTTTGTTTGGTTGGTTGTCCTAATCTGTCTTCCACACTCTAGCTAGCAAGTCTCTGTGATGACATACAAAGTTTAGGACTAAATAAAGTAGGACTAGTATGAATACTGTGTCTTCTTTGATCTTTCTCTTGGAACTGATGATTTTGGGTCATCTGACATCCTTTACCTTCAATCCATTTTTTCTCATTTTATTTCACTTCTTGGATCATTGTGCAAAACCTGTTCTAAAGTCTTATGTGTCAGCACAGTAAAGTTACTCTGAACTCTAATTGTTGATACTGCTTTTCTAAAAACCGTTTTCTAAACGGTTCTTTTGCAGCATGCAGCTTTCCTGCAGACTTGACTGCATTTAAAACTTTTCGTATGGGACCTGCTATCACCTCATCAGTAATTTCAGATGTCTAGGTTGGAGGTTCTTGTTCTTTCCTTGGAGGAAAAGTGACTTCCTTTAGTTTTGCTTTCTGTTCTATTTTGCCAGGAGCAGAAACATTAAATGCTCATGAGTCATGTTTTTGGGAATCTAGCTGTTGAATGCGGTTGTCGAAACCATCTCTTTTAAAGTTTAATTTTGTTGCTGTTGTTGGCTAAAGCCTATTAGGCTTATAAATTTGCTTTAAGTGTGTAATTCGGAGATGTTATCTTTAAAGGCTTAAAATGCATCTTTATTGGAGGAGTCCCCTTACAAATGGATGTTAAACTGTTAAAGCTCTCATGCCAAATAACATTGGGTTAGTAACTAAACTAATAATTTTTACATTTGCTATAATGGTTTAAACTAAATCTATAATGTAGCTGGTTTTGAGATTATAGTATATAGATGACAGAAGTATGTAACTCTACTGCTTCGTGTTTTCTTTTGACAGCTGGATACTTCAGCTAGTCTCTTTCATACAACACGCAGTCCATCTCTTTATGAAGAGACCAAGCATACAGGGTATCGGGCTAAAGACTTTGCTTCAGAAACGCAGAGGTTTTATTGTAGGTTAAACTATGTATTTAAATTAATAATAGTTACATATGAATAAAAGCTTTTATCCTTTTCTTTTTCATAATAGCAACAGAGGAGAAAATCCAGGAACTTCTGGAAAGCAGAAAAAGATTGGATAACAAGATTGAGCTACTGCAGGACTTAAAAGAAGTTGTCCTTCCTACCCAAGAGAACACTGCTAGTACCTCTAGTACAGTGTCTGACTAACCTTTAAGTCTGTCTGTAATGGTGTCAATATTTAGGATTTTCTAATGATAGAAATCATAGAGCACGTCTGGTCAGTGTCTAAGTAATTCCCTCCCCTCCCTCGCAAGACAGGGACACACACAGGAACTGTGTGTTTTACTCGTTTTTATACCTCACCGTTGCAATAATTTTAAGTTGTCCCTTTCTTTAAATTTTACTGTGGATCAATGAGGGTTGTACACCAAATTTAGCTTTTTTTAAAGCTCAACAAAACCCTCCAATGAAGACTTTTTTTTTTTTTTTCTCAAAGACAAGGGAGCATGAGCTGCCACAGAACTCTTGTTAAAGTCACTTTAACTGTGGGAGCCATCTTCTGTGTGCAGTAGCTGCTTCACTGGCTGCATCCCAGACAGTGATGTTCTAAGGATCATGTTGCTGCTTTGGCTTTCCAAAGAAGATAAATTAGCAGAACTTGCACTCAAAGAAGCCTTCTGAATTATAAACAGGAGTTTGGGTTTTTTAATTAAATGATTCTGGCTTGACTGCTTAATGAATAACTAGTTCTGCTGTAACGGCAGCGGTGAAACAGTGTTTGCAGGCAGACCAGAAACAGTTGGGCATTGTATTCTAAACAACATGTACAATGGATCAAACAATGAACTGTATCTTCCTTTCGCCATTAAGAAAGGATATGACTTCCACATGTTTTGTCTTTAAAAAATTGTTTGAATACAGAAAAGCATTGTTTAGCTACAAAAGGGTAAGTTAAGGAAATAAAATGTTTTTCAGAAAGCTGCGTATTGAGTCATGCTCACTAGCCCCACTGTTGCACAGGCCCTGTCACACTAGCTTAACTGTGCCTTGCCTCGCAGAGCTGAGCGGCAGTGACCCATGGCCCTTGCCATCATGTCAAATACCACTTGTCGTAACAGGCTGCAGCATCAGCCATGGAGAGAGCTGTACTCTCTCTGGGACTAGTCAAAACTTGTAACTTGAAGGTGGAGATCAATATGCACAGAAGAACAATGTTCAAAACGTAAACTTTTGGGGTAGAAATATTGGCCTTGTCTGATAGAACAAAATACTAATATTTTTAGTTGCTTATACAGTTGAGGGCTGCTGGCTGTCTGGGACTAGAAACACAACCAGTTTACTGCCTGAGCCAAGGACTCAAACACTGCTCACAGCTACTCTGCCTAGAAAACTCCCACCTAAAACAGAAGTGTATTAACATAGAGCATGGATTTATCTGCTACTCGGGAACAAAGAAAGATGCACATCCACTGTCATTGAAAAGACAAAAACTCACGTGAGCTTGTTTTCACTGTAGCAGTGATCTGAATTACTGACAGCAGCTGAAAGGACAAGTCCTGTACTCTTCCAATCCACCTCGACCTTTAGTCTAGTGTTTGCCACAAGTTATTAGAAACATTTATGACACATTGGGAAGCATTGTCAGACTATCCCAATGTCATGACCTCCCAATGTCATGCTACAGAAGCTCCATGGATTCTATCAACAGTACACAATTCTAGGCTTTGCAAAATTTAGCAAAACCGT
Organism: Vanellus vanellus; assembly: GCF_965231255.1. Classification (NCBI taxonomy): domain Eukaryota; kingdom Metazoa; phylum Chordata; class Aves; order Charadriiformes; family Charadriidae; genus Vanellus; species Vanellus vanellus. The sequence goes on from NC_138905.1 coordinate 191,706,296, forward strand.
AACACCAATATTAGGCCTGTAGTCCCAAAATTAGACCTGTAGTCAACCTGAACTTCAAAGCTAAGGTTCCAGGTTCTCCGCTCTACCCTGTATTTGGGTGGGGCTCTAACACCTTAAAAGCACACAATAAAAATAGTAGGTGTGTACATTCATGCTGTAAGGTAACAGTCACATATGGACTTCTTAGTGGAAAAAAAAAAAAAAAACCAAAACAACTATGGATCTGATTATAACCCCTGAGGTCTATATTAGTGCCTGCAAATAAAATTGCTGTTTTCTGAAATTGGGATCACGGGTATTTATCAAGCACAGTGAAATCAGTAAGATTCAGTAAATACACAGTCTGTGGGGTGGGTTTGGCTTTGGTTTTTTGGGATTTTTTTGTTTTGGTTTTGTGTTTTTTTTTTTAAATGAAGCAACTTACATGCTGTATGTTACACAAAAAGCTTATGATTTTCTTCAAAGTCCAAAGAAGTTTACTAGTGAACAGCTACAAAAAAAGTGAATTTTATTACACGTAGTTTAAATTTATACAACACTTATATGCAAACCCCCCACTTTCAGAACACTGTATCCCTTCCCCTCTGTGGCAGTGTGTGCAAATATGCAAATACAACTTTATCTTTTCAAATAGTGAGTAGCCCAAGGCCTGGTGGGCTCTCCTGCAGGGCAGCAGGCTGCATGCCAGGATCTCCTCTTGAGTAGAGACGCCTCTCAAGGCTACACTGAGGTTGAGAATCCTTATCGCATCAGATACTCGGTAAGTGAATTGGGAATAAGCACTCTGAAACTTTGAAATCTTAGCTAAGTGATATAAAGGACGGATTGCACATATATAATCACAGACTGGTCAGGGTTGGAAGGGACCTCTGGAGATCATTGAGTCCAACCCCCCTGCCTGAGCAGGGTCACCTACAGCAGGTTGCACAGGACCGGTGTCCAGGCAGGTTTTGAATGTCTCGAGAGTGGGAGACTCCACAACCTCTCTAGGCAGCCTGTGCCAGTGCTCTGCCACCCTCAAAGTAAAGAAGTTCCTCCTCATGTTAAGATGGAACTTCCTATGTGCCCGTTACCTCTTGTCCTGTCACTGGGCACCACTGAAAAAAGACTGTTCCCAGCCCCCTGGCACCCTCCCTTAAAGTATTGATAAGTATTGATAAGATCCCCCTTCAGTCATCTTTTCTCCAGACTAGAAAGACCTAAGTCCCTCACTCTTTCCTCATAAGAGAGGTGTTCCAATTCCCTGATCATCTTTGTAGCCCTCCACTGGACCCTCTCCAGCAGTTCCCTGTCTTTCTTGAACTGGGGAGCCCAGAACTGGACACAATACTCCAGATGCAGTCTCACCAGGGCAGAGTAGAGGGGGAGGATGACCTCCCTCGACCTGCTGGCCACACTCTTCTTGATGCACCCCAGGACACCATTGGCCTTCTTGACCACCAGGGCACATTGCTGGCTCATGGTCATCCTGTTGTCCACCAGGACTCCCAGGTCCCTTCCCACAGAGCTGCTCTCCAGTGAGGTCACCCCCCAACCTGTACCGATGCATGGGGTTATTCCTCCCCAGATACATTACCCTGCATTTGCCCTTGTTAAATTTCATAAGATTTCTCTCTGCCCAGTTCTCCAGCCTGTCCAGGTCATGCTGAACAGGGGCACAGCCTTCCAGCGTGTCAGCCACTCCTCCCAGTTTTGTGCCATCGGCAAACTTGCTGATAGTACACTCTATCCCTTCATCCAGGTCATTGATGAATATATCCGTTAGACAAACTATTGACCAAGTCTGGGATGAGGACTGGATCCAGATGCACCTAGACTCCTCTCTGAGAAGGAGTTTAGAAACCAAGGGAGTCCTTTCTGAACCTCATGATTTAACGGGAGGCGTTCCCTGACAGACTGTCTGACCCTGTCCTCTATGCAATAAATAACCAAGCGTACCTTGTCATCGAATCTTGTTCAACCACTTACCATGGAACTTTATTGATATAAAACAGTGAGTTAACAAAGTACATTGGTGCTTCTGTCTTATGAGTGAAGTGCATGACTCCATCCATGACAAATAGTCAGCAGGATGGCAAGTAGTATCACTGATTATTTACAGATGCATGGAGTGAAGAGTCCCAACTTCTCAGAAGCATGGGCTCATGAGAGTTGGCATAGTTGGAAAGCTCCACATGAGCTCTCTACAGCCATCCCAAAAGCCACTTGCTTACAAGCCATGCACAAATGAGGTCCCCATAATGGGCCCCATAGTGTTCCGCTATCTGCTACATTCAATTTCACCATGTTAAACCCAGAGATTAGAGGAGCCCCAGAAATTCTAAAAGCCCATCTAGTTGCAAAATGGGATGAGATCAAGAAAGACACAAGACACAACTAGGGACGAGGTGATAATGTTCAAAATGCCCAGAAGCAACTCCCTACATAGGCAGAATCAATGGACGGCACTGCTGACAACAGCCCTGAAATGGGCTGGGATATGCACCAGTTGGAAAACAAAACATGAAGCCCCAGGAAGGGGATCACAAAGTTCAGCTCCTTTGGTGTCTGTCCGCAGAAAGGGAGACAACCCCTTCCTCCCCCCGCAGGGAGGAACCGCGGGGCATGAAGCAAAAAATATAACCCAAGTAACATCCAGTTGGGGCTGCCTGTCCAGAAAGTGGAGGCTTATCAGCGCGTGATGACAGCCATACATCTTAAAGTTTTTTGGGGAGTGCAAATTTCAATACTAACACAATATGATGCCGAGAAGCTGGGCATAAGAGCTGGATGGCAGAGGGTTAAGATCACCGGTGTGACTGGCGCGAGTATTGTGTGCCAAACTGCCAAGGTCAACATATGGCTCTTAGGCAAGAAGCGCATGTTGACTACTCGCTTTGCAATTAAAGATCATCATGAAAATATTTTAGGTTTCGACGTTTTAAACAGATGAACCTGGCACCTGCCAAATGGCAGCGTGTGGTCCTTCGGCTCAAACATCGATCCCAGCCCCAGCAGAAATCGGGAGGCTGCAGTGCGGGTGCTTCACGCAGCCCCTGCACTCCTCGATTCAAAAATTACTAACATACCGCAATATCCCATTTCTACTGCAGCACAAAATGGAATTTCTGAAGTCGTAGCCAATTTGGAGGAACAACAAATTATCTCCAGAACCCACTCCCCATATAACTCACCTGTCTGGCCAGTCCAGAAACCTGATGGGAGGCGGCATTTAACAGGTGCCTGAATGCCAATGCGGCCCCGCTGACAGCTGCTGTACCAAACACTGCAAACTTCACAGCTTCTTTGCAAGCAGCTGCACACCCATGGATGGCGGCACTCAATCTAAAAGGTATGTTCTTTATGGTTTCCTTGAAGAAAGAGGATAAAGAGAAGTATGCTTTCACTTGGGAGGGAATACAATGTACCTTTATCAGACTCCCACAGGGGTATAAACGTTCACCCACAACTGTTCATGCCGCACTTGCTGAACTTTTACAGTTTCACTCCCCCAAGATGTGAAACTGTACCAATGATGTCGAAAAGAGCAAAAAATCCACACAACTGAGTCACCATGATGGCCTGCTCTGAAACCATGGCAATGGGAATAGAAAGTGCCTAAAACAAAAAGCCCATGAACATAAATAATCCAATTTTGAAGTTAGCCATTGTTCCAACTGGAACCTCAAAAGAATAGGTTAAAGAGTAACTTAGTGGTAGCTGATAGGATGAAGGTATAACCTCTAGTTATTTTAGACAATTTTAATACTAAAAGTCACACCTCTAAGAGATTTTATATGTAAATGTAAGACCACTTTGGTATAATGAGCCAGACAGAAATCAGGACATGCGCGAATGAGGTTTTGTTATATAATTACAAGTGACCAATCAGCTCTTTTAGTGATTTTTTCCCTCGTTACCTTTTTGTATAAAAGGCCCTATGTGTTTCCTAAGAGGTGTGCTGGCTGCTTTAGATGCTGAAAACCCTATGCTGCAGAATTGAAATAAAGACAAGTATTTCTCAATTGGCTCTTGCACACCAGATGAAGAACCCTTATTTTTAGGAACACCACCAATATATAGATATTCTGACTGGAGGAACTTCACCTAAGAAGGGGAAGTGGCAGCAGCAGTATGGCACGCACTAAATAAAGCGGAAAATGAGATTGCACCCGGAAAATGTCAGTGAGCAAGTAAAGAAGTAAAAGTTTTAGGTACTTGGTGGATAGCAGGCAGTGCAGTGATTGCTCCACATACCTTACAGAAAAACTGAGCTTAGCACTCCACCTACTAGGAAAAGAGAATATCCTATGACGTTACAGCCAGGACAGCCTGTGATGGTCAAAATACCATCCATGTGTACTGTGCCTATGACTTCAACTAAACCTCATGGCCCACTTGCCTAGGAAGTTACCAATAGCAGTGGTGCAAAACAGAGAATTAGTGCACAATGGATTTTTCCTTATTTTTAACGGGGTAACCTGTTTGGACTCTCCCCACCAAAACAAGTCTCTTGTTTTCTCTTAGAGCATCCTGCAGGAAGGCAAATGGAAATGCTGTGTTCATGTTACTACTCCAAACCCTAACAATACTGCTCCTCTTAACCTGTGGTCAAAGAGCCCTAGAGTGTCCATGGTCTCAAGCTTGTGTTAAGTACACTGGGAGCATGGGAATCCACTCGAGTAAGGGAGATTTAAATCTCTCCACCATGGTCATACACGGAACTGAAATAGACTTAGAAAATGAATGGAGCTGGGATAAAGACTAAGCTGATAAAAAAGTTCCCCGATTTCAAGGAACAGCAGCAAAATAAATTAAAATAGGATGCCGAATAATCAATAGGTCTACCCATGAGAAGGCATCTCAGATTTCAGTGTACAACATTACATCAAATCCAACCGCCAAAGATACAAAACTTTGTGCTTCTGACAAGTTGGACTGTTGGTACAATTTTACTTTAGTACAACCTGTTTGTGTAGTCTGCCTCTGGGCTCACCACAGTGGGGGACTATCATTTAAATTCAAAATAGACATTACTGAGCCTAGCACAACAACATCCACCCTGATTGTAAAGGATAAGAAAACTACCCCCCCAAATTTCTGAAGTTGGACTGTATGTAATATACAGACCAACAATGAGTGTTACTTCATGGTCTCTTAACCAAGTAGAACTATTGATGCAAATTAATATCTCTACCATCAAACTGACCTATTCACCATTCCAAAGTATGTCCTATGCAGAATGGTTAGCATTGTTACATGGGTGAACCCTCACCTCTCCAAGACAAACAAGGGAGATGCAACTGGTATTATAAGGACAGGATTGGGAGTCTTAAATGGTATAGATGCTGAAGTACTGGTAAATTAACTGAGCACAACAAGTAAATTAGAACACCCATTGCAGCCTTCTCTATCAGCAATGGGAACTAACCAATGGCTCTTATCTGATATATTGCTCCAATAGGAAAGAATTCATTAAAGGAACCACCGCTTGATTGTGGATGCACTTGGTGCAGTCCAAAATAATGTTTCTCTAGCTCTTAGTCGTATCCAAGCTCAGCTGTGGATGCAATCTATGGTAACAGCAATCGGAAGAGAAGCTGAAGAGGGCACCTTACTCATTGAAATCTGAAAGGCAAATTGGGATAATACTATTAAATTTGAGAAAGAATTCCAGTCCTGATGGTATTTAGTCAATTTCACTTATGACCCCATCAACAATAAGACCACAGCTTTTGTCTTAACCACATGTAATGCTTTGGTATGTACAACATTCCCAATCATTATGCTAGGATTAAATCACAATGGAACTATATCCATTAGAACATACAGTGTGGGCCCAACAAAATGGAAACAAACGGCAAACTGTTGATGTTAACATGTGTTGTATAGAAACAACAAAGATTTATTTGTGAGAGTAACACCATCAAAGCCCAAGACATTTGTCTTGGCACTGAACAAAATGTTTGTCATTTTGAAATACATCCCAATGAAACCCCTAAAACTGTACTTGTATATCTTGGAAAAGGATGTGTTTGTATGAGAACCCTTTGTGATTCTATATTCACAGATAACTTTGCTGTAGATACAAGCAATCACTCAAATATTTGTGTTTGTAACTTCACTAAAATTATGGGATGCAACTTTAAATATTCAGCTCCTGTTACATCTTATCAATTGTTACAATCAAGTTATACATTGAGTCAAGATTTATTGCCTACCCCCTTTGGAATGAATCTTACATTGGTGAAGAAACTACAACGTGATGACCTGTGTCAACTGCTGGAATGCATCCAAAACAATGGACACAAAACTAACCACCATTCATCAAGATACAGAAGAGATACATCACGTCTGGGAATGAGTGAAGAAGGATGAATACCATTGGTGAGAAACTCTTCTTGGATGGTCACCAAAAGCAATGGGAGCATTTAACCTTATGCTTCACCCAGTTGTGATTTTACTAACTCTAACTTTAGTATGTTTATTGCTTATAATCATATTGTATATAAAGGCTTGGTACATGATAAAACAAATAACCCAACTCCAACCGCCCCAAACATACAAACTAATACAGAGCAAACAGCAATACTTCACTATCTACTTGCCATGGATCTGTAAGCGCATAAATCATCAATACACATTTATGGCACAGAGGCAAGAGGTGATCATACCACCACTCTGAGAATAAGATGAATTGACTATAGTCACAGTGTGGAGTGTGATTGTGTCCTCCCCCGCCCTGCCCCCAACCTGACCTTTTCCCATAATCCTGCTCAAACAATAACCACCAGTGGCAGTTGTGATGGATGCCTCTGGTTGTGATGGATGCGTCTGGCTCAAAGTAGATTCAAGGGAGACAGTATGCAAATATGACTATGAGTCAATCATCTTACCCCATAACTAGTGAGTAACCCAAGAGCCCTTTGAGCTCTCCTGCAGGGCAGCAGGCTGCACACCAGGATCTCCCCTTGAGCAGGGACACCTCTCAAGGTTACTCCTCGAGGTTGAGAGGTTTGGTGATTAATAGCATGCTAAACTTTGAAATCTTAGCTAAAGGACTGATTGCACGTATATAATCCTTTAGACATAAACCGTTGACTAAGTGTGGGACGAGGACTGGATCCAGATGCACCTAGACTCCTCTCTGACAAGGAATTTAGAAACTAAGGGGATCCTTTCTGAACCTCATGACTCAACAGGAGGGTCTCCCTGACAGACTGTGTGACCCTGTCCGCTATGTAATAAATAACCAAGTGTACCTTGCCATCAGATTTTGTTCAACCACTTACCACGGAACTTTATTGATATAAAACAGCGTGTTAACAAACTATATTGTTGCTTCTGTCTTATGAGTGAAGTGCATGACTCCATCCATGACAACGTTACAACTTATATTAAGGTATACCCAAATACAGAGATTTACTTGGAATTAGATTTGCTAGTTACCCCTTTCTTCAAAGTCACTTGTGTAGGCTTTGAAGACATATTATTTTTGCACACTTTTCTAAGCACCAGATACACTTGGTAAATTACACACAGCAAATGGCAAATTCATTCACAATCATGCAAATGCAGTTAGAGATATCCATGCCATTTGCTTCTTCATAATCACCGGGAGTTAATGATTTAAGTGACATCATTCAGTGGCTCAGGTCAGACTATTCTCCAACCCCAAAAAGTAAATTGAAAATATTAATAGGTGGTGCTAGAACTGAAATTTCCTAGGCTAAAAAGGTAAGTCCTTAATACCAGCTGGTGTCCTTTGCACGCTGCAGTGTTTCGTCTCTCTGTCTGAAATCTTGAGCTGGTTCCACCACCCAGGTTTGCTAAATGCAAGTGAATATTTTGCTTGACGTTTTTACAACAGTTCACTCTTGAGCACAGAAAACATTTGTTTTTACTGTGGCTTTTCACATCTTCTGGTACAAGAGATCAGACAACACTTGCTTTTACCTGTACAGTTATGACATCCTGTTATAACTGCAAAAACTCCCTACAAACACCCGTAACTTACAGCCTCATTTCAGTTCTTAAAGGCTCCACATTTACTGGCTTTAGCAATGAATTCCTTTAGCAGGGGTCCATCCATTTGCCAAAATGCTGTTGTTTGTGTCACTTCTGTCAAATGATTGACACAAAACTTAAAGCAGAATTCCTCTAAGTCCTAAAAAGAAAAAAAAAAAAACTTATTATTTTTGCTTCCATCACAGAAAATTACATTCAGGCACAAATGCCTGTATATGCTTTATTTTTCCAGAGAATTAGACACACACATTAACCCAGTGGCTTTCAGTGTTTTTCCCCACAGTCACTATGCAAATGCAACAGAAAATAGTAATTCTACCCAAATAACATGGTTACAAAGGGAAAAGGAACTATAATTGTGTTCTCACTATATAGCTGCAGTCACAAAAATCAGCTGTTCTGAGGAATATATATCGTGAAAGTCTTCCCACTTGAAGAGTTCCATCTGCATTCATTGACAACTATTAAAACCAAACGCAAATAGGATGTCTTGGGGTAATGATATACAACCAAGACTGTGGATTAAGAAAATTCAGCTCTGTCGTCCCATAATATAAACTCAAATCTATATGTAAGGTTGCTTGGCTTCCTGCTTAGTTAAGGGCTTAACTAAAGCCTTGAAATTGCATGTCACCAGGTTCAATGCAAGTATACACTAAGTAGTCTTAAAGCAGTTTAGGCAGGAGGCCTTTCTGTGCATTAGAAACAGACAAAGTATCTCACAGATGTCCCAAAACTGATTCAAAAGAAGTACAGTAACACAATACGGCATAAGAATTCTCGCAGAAAGTGGGCTCTGGATATTTGAGTCTACTTGGAAGTGCCTTCCATTTAAGGGTTAGAAAAGCCTCACAACCATCATTGCACCCGCATGATGTCAGAGAGAAAGGATGTCTAAAAAAAACAAGAGACAGTCATTGTCAATATAAGGTTGACCACAGAATGCTTCCCACTCAGATTGTTTCCAACTCCTCTTTTGAGGAGGAAATCTACTCTTCATGGTGCAGATCTAAGATGCTATAAGGAGCATGCTGCAGCCCTTACAAAATAGCAACTCCCCACCCTGTACTAATTTCTTCCTTATATTATAAGTGTGTAGAACTAGTACTTTTACATGAGAACACACCCTTCCTTAGCTGCTTAGCAGACTGGGCGCTGCAGTAAGGCATAACAAGCTCTTTGAGCCATATGAGGTATGGAAGACTGATTCGTATTCATGTTTTCACTTAAGGTCAATACTGAAAGCTACGGCAACTGTGTGCCAGTGAGAGTTCTTGACACAACAATAATATAAAAATACATCCTGGCCTAAAACCAGGCATTCTGAAGCTGCAGATCTTGACTTGTGTGGCATCTGTGCAACGAAAAAAGACAAGCTTATTAGAACTGAACACTGAGGGTTTTCTTTTTTTAAATAACAGAATGAACTAGCATTTTAAACAAAATTACATCATACACATTACAATATTTTGCACTGCTTTATTAAAAAAATTCATATTTCAAGTCAATGCAACAGAAGCATACAATAAACAAATATTGTAGTATTAGTAAGTAACTTTGGAAAATTCAAAGTTCTGTATAAAAAAATGGCTGAATTTCATTTACAGATGGATGCACTCCCAGCAAACTGTACTTAATATAGACTTAAGTGAATAAAGGCACAAGGTACATCCAATGATTATTTTAAAAGCTACAATAAGAAGCCAGACCTGACCTAATTCTAACCACTTCAATTCAGTCAGTCACCAAAAGAAAGTATAGAAGAGTTTAATGTCATGGAGGTATTTTAAATTAGTGAAGCAGCTTCTTTTAACTGTTGTCTTCTAGACGCACAGTCCCTTGAAGGAACTACATCACCCAATTTCAAGACCCCCACCTAGCATTACTGCATGTAAAAATCACTTTCTACTAAAACTCAACCCCCTCAGTGTCACCCATTCTTTCCCTGATGTAGCACTTAAGCTGACTGTTCTAACTTTAAACTTCATTTAGCTAGTGAGGTACAGCCAAGGCATAGTAACTGGATTCCTTCTAACCTTTACAAGCAGAATCAATCACACTGAAGACCTATCCTGCAAACAACTTTTCAAGGCTAAAATATGCAAATCTTCCTATCTCCTGTGAACTCCCACCAAAGAAATAGTTATTCACAGTAGAGCTGAAGCTGCAATTCAGACACTAACACAGCCCTTTGGGTAAGGTATATCAAACAAGCAACACACTACAAGGTTCTGAAACAGGTTAGGGCATCTGCATGCCAATTGCTGGATATTAAGTACAAGAAAGAGCAATGAGTTGATTTACTGAGTACCAAAACTGCTTTATAAGCATAAGTAGCAAGTTAAAAACTAACCAGTCGCGAAAGTTGCAAACAAGATGTACAGATACTATGCTGAACACAAATAGTTGAAGCCAGCCCAGGAATACTTCCTGATTAGTTCACGAAGCAACATGTTAGTGACCTAGTAGTGAAATCGGACATTATGCAGCAGGGAAGTTTCGCTATCCTTCCCCCCTTTTCACATAGCGTTTCTCTGTCTTCAAATTTTATTAGGCCCATAAAGCAGTTCTTATCCTGCCATTTCATTAGCATACCACGGAGACTGAAAGACTGACTGTAGCTAAACAAAATAAACAACAAAAAAGCCAACAAAAAAAAAACCACGCTGCCAATCAAAAAAACCCAAATGCAATCAATCCCCAAACCTACCACCATATGACATCACACACACCACACAACCTTACAAATAAGTAACTTAAAGCTTACAAGACTCATTTTCATAATGTCGTATCTTTTGCTTTGTATTTAAACCCTTCCCTTGTTTCAGTTAGTGGTTTTATCCTCAGAATTTTTTTTGTTACAGTTTCCCCCCTGCCCCAAAATAGTAATTCATGAAGCATGGCACAGTGTCATAACCTTTTACGATGAAATTAAGCAATGCAAGGATTTACAGATACGGAGTCTCAGTCTGGGACTTCTGGGACTTAAGTAATCTTTAGATATCTGTGTACTAGTTCACCTTACCAGTACTGGTTTACCAAAAAAAAAAAAAAGATACATCTCTCATCATTGCAAATACAGTTTTTACAAGTCCAGAGATCTCAAATTCTGAAAATGTCAAATAGTATTATCTGATAGTAAGTCAGATAGAGTTTATATGAAAATATAACTGGCTGCTTTGCTCCATAGTTTAAATCAGAAAGCAGCCACCTATTTAAGAGATTGTAGTTTAGAAGTTTACCTCTGCATCATATCTGACAGCAGCAGAAAGCAATGAAAACGCATTTTCCACAGTAATTCCTCTCTTGATAATGTGTTGACACAGTTTTTTCAGCCTATTTTCACAGTATGAAGTAGCCAAGTCCAAAAGCCCTGCAATTAAAATGCCATCGTGTTAGTCAGTTGTAATGATCTCTGCTCTTTCAACAACAGTTTATGCTCCTGGGGTACAGTTGCATATGTAATCTGCACGCAATGTCTATAACACGCTTTTTGCAAGTAGGTCACTATTCAGAAGAATGTATTTTACTATTACACAGGAAGAAAGGCCTTTTATAACCTCAAGCCACAATCCTGTTAATCTCTGTAAATATGCAAGCTGTTGCACTGATTTGCATACCTAACTGCTTGCAAGTGGACCTGTCACAAAACAGGCACCACAACACAAGTAAAAAGGTACTGTTATAAAAATCTGTGCTTGAATTACAACTTGCTCTTTGCTCTGCTGTCCAACTTTCCCCTGTTAGATCTACTGAGATTCTTTCATATTATCCTAAACAATAATTCACTCAATTTAGTAAAATATGCAAGTATTTTAACCCAGAGAAACAGTTTCTCTCCCAACCTTGAAAAAACTACTCATAATTTATTTCTAAATATGCAACACTTTTGCTGTTGTAAATTTGCTACAACAGTATTTTAAAAACAGCTTAATTAATCACCAGTAAAATGCATTGTAGGCTAGACTAGAAGCCTATGTTAATACATTTATTCTGCATCCCCTATCTCAGTTTTTCTGGATGCTCATTTCTAACATAATTGGACAATAAGCAATACCTATTGCATCTTCAGGCGGAAGGTCAACACTGTCTGTATACAAGTACTCAAGAAAGGCACGATACACAGGATAAGAAAACTGGTCTATTTCTATCACTTCCTTCATATCCTCATTCCAGTATGACTGGAACATGGTTCTGAAGTGTTCACACCTAAGAGACAAAGACATCATCTGGAACACTATTATATGTACACATGAATGTTACATTACAGTCCCCCTGAAATATGTATTTGGTATGCTCTGCAATGTTCACAAATATTTTGCCATACCCCATCACAGCATGTGGTCCATATTTTCGTTCCTAATGTTATATTTGTGCATCAAGATAAAACTCATATTTGATCTATGCTACAGACCGTCTGTGTGTACATTGCAATCAGACTAACTTAACAGAATTAATTTTCCTGGAAACAACAAATAGGCTTAGTGAAAACCGAATATGGACCATTTTAAGACAGAGTTTTGATTGAATTCCTTTTACAATGACTTCCTTTAAAGTGATTGTGGATACATAGGTGCTATATATTACAGGTCTAGGGGTCTGTCCTTACCCCTTACTCCCCGCCCCCAGTATCAGATGCAATAACAAGAAGTTATTCTACATAAACAAGAGCTGTGAAATGTGACCACTACCTGATTTTCAGAACAGCTTTGTGGACATGGATGTATTTTCCATCCACACGGAACTTTAGGTCTGAGGTTTCTAGGCTGTCAAACTCTTTCTTCAGAGATTCTGCTACTGTTAAAAAGTCTTCATGCTCTACAGAAACAATTTTAAAACAAAAACAAACATGTTAAGCATCTTAAACAGAACATACACACCACTAACTAAAACTAGTAGCTCAACTAAGAGTATGTCAAGTAAAGTAGGTCAGTATCAGGGCTCCATTGGCTTAAGCTGTGAAATGGGAAGAATGAATTAATCCAATACCATTTCCTGTTGGCAAGGACTGCTCCACAGTCCAGCTACTGGCAGCAGCAGTCAGCAGTTCGCATTCCAGCTCATTACACAGAGGTAGCACCGCACCAAGCAAAGTACCTGGAGAACTTCCTCTCTCATTCTCCGCCTGGGCGCCACCCGTGAAATTGCCAGCCTCTTGGCAGCTCAGTGCTAGTGCTGGGTCAGCTCAGTTCTGCAACCTGCAAACTGCTGGTAGTGGGATTCTACAGCATCACCTGCAACTCACTTGAGACACGGTGTACAGTATTTCAGCAGCACTGACACAGTGTAATCTGAGCCTAAATAGTAAGAAAACATGTCACCAGTTGGCCACTTTTTTGTGCTGGCAGATTGGATATAGCCTGCAGGTTGTCTGTTAAGGTCTTTGCCGGGGTCCACTAACACAAACTATCACTGACACCATTATACTCAGTTTATTAGTCAGTTATGACAACAGAAAAATCCAAAAGCAGAGCTGTTGAAGAAAAGACACGGTAGATACTGTGTTCTTGGTACAACAAAGGACACAGGACTTCAGCAATTTGGAAGTGGATTAAAGCTCTTTGACAGTTCTTTATATTAAGGCCAATGGCACTGGTCCCACAGAGGTCCCGTTCTCTGCCTCTAGAAGTCATACAAAAGTCGCAGCGCAAGCTGGCTTAGGCATGTGGTAAAGAAAGAACTCTTAGTTTTAGAAAACCTAATTTAACCCATGATTTGAAGTTTCTGTTGATGCATCTTAAAAGTGTGTTTCAAAACACATGGTTTATAAGAAACAAAGTATGGAAAAGAAAAAATAAGTGGATTTCCACTATAATGGGATGTGGTCTGTCTCCTGCATCCCACAGGACTGACTACTGTTTATCCATATATGTGGGAAAATAATGGAAGACTGGTGAGGAGGATTGTAAACATGCTCAAGTGACTTGCAGCTGGGGTGTCGAAAACCACATATCTCATACTAATTGTTGTTTAGCCTTGTGAGTTGAACAAGTAGAACATCTGTGTTCAGCTAACATAGGCCTGTGATAGACTTAGAGGCACCCTACTGAACATGCTTGAGATTCCTGCCCTGCTGTAGGAAAGATCAAAGCACAGTGGTAAACAACGTCTGCACAAATCCTTGATAAACAGGCAAAACCAGCAGGTTCGGTGATCCTCTATCATGGATTGAGCTCTGTGGTGCCTGCATCTCTGCTTGTGTGAGTCTGCCTGGGTGCTGCCTCAGGGATCCCTGTGTTGGCAAGGCAATGAAAATAAATTTATTCTTTGCATTTCATCCATGGTTTTGTGGCTGTTCCTGCGTCCTGCCTGTGCCAGCTCACACAATGTACAATCCACGAATTACTCTTCACCATCAGGGACAGCTAAATTAGTTGGTATTTAAAAAGAAATACTGCTATAACAAACTGCTGTAAGTCATGTTTATGCCACAAGAGAGCATACACTTCTCCAGTTTACATGGATCATTCACAGAACCTGCATCTCATCAGGGTTAACTAAACCATGCTCCAATCCCTCTCCATTTGCTCATGTGATTCTTTTCTAGGTCATCAGCTTAGCTTAAGCTATGCAGTAGATCAATTTTCACTCCAAATACCTTAAGTTCATTCCTCAATAAAGGCTGCAGGTTTGTGCTTCACCACAGCCAATCCTGAGTGACTGAATCATTTTTCTGGCAGAGCCATCATAACTGGAAGTAAAACAATAACCTTTATGCAGAGCTAGCTCCCACTAAAGAAAAAAAAAGAAAACCACAGCACCATAAAAAGAAAAAAAAGGCATTTTTTTAAACCTATATTAATAAAAAGAAAAGTGGGGAAGGAAGAAAATGCATATGGAAAATTGAGATTAAACGTGCCCCCCAGATTAATGCTTTTGATTTAAATATTCAGTAAGTGGATTATCAGAATAAAGGAGGAAGAACCCCCAAAGGCTAAGAGAAATTAAAATACAGGAACAAAATTCAAATACCTTGTTATACTCAGTCTGGGAATACTTCATAAAAATCAGTAACTTGAAAGGTACTGAAACTGGGGAGATAGTCATCACTATTAGCAAAAGGCAACAGACCTGGACAACCATCAGACCTCTACAGAGGGCAAGACTAACACATATCACAGAGGATTAGAGAATGGAGAAAGTGAGAAGTGGGATAAAACAAGAGTTGGATTTACCCAGAAGCAGATAACTCCAAGCTAATCTTCTCTCTCTTTACTAAAACTATTCTGTTTTCCTCTATAGACGAGACGCTGTTTTCTGGACCTTCATAAATGTGATAACATGCTAAATGAGAAATTGTGATGGAAAAGTTGGGTTAGGACAAGCCACATGCAAAGATAAAGTCTGAGTCTGGAGAAAGGTTATGTAGGATGTGATCCCTCCACAAACCCAATTTTGTACAGCAACTAACAAAATTAGGATCTGTTGTCAATATGAAAACACATTAGATCTAAACAATCTTGAGAACCAAAGTGGCAGACTTAAGATGAAAACATCTTCATGTTTTGAACAAGAAAACACCATTTTTTCAAGGAAGTGCAAGCTAACAGCAAGCTAAGCACTTCATAGCACATTCAGGGTCAAATAAAAATTAGCAGCAGGTGAATCAAAGATAATCAAGAAGGCAGCTTGGGCTTATTTGTTGGTCACAGAGACCACATCCCAAAGCATAATCCAAGGCAGCATAAGAAGAGAGTTCCAACAGAGAAAACAATCATATTAGAGTCTTGTTATACTGGGACTATTATTTACAAGTCCGCCTGTCTTTGGGGAAAGTCAAAATAAATTGAGCAGAGAGATATGGATGAGGAGAAGGCTGAGGTACTCAACAACTTTTTTGCCTTAGTCTTCACTGTCAATCTCTCTCCCTATGCCTCTTGAGTGGATGCACCACAAGACAGGGACTGAAGAGCAAAGTCCCTCCCACTGTAAGAGAAGATCAGGTTTGTGACCACCCAAGGAACCTGAACATCCATAAATCTATGGGACCTGACAAGATGCATCCCAGAGTCCTGAGGGAATTGGCTGATGTTATTGCCAAGACACTCTCCGTGATATTTGAAAAGTCATGGCAGTCAGGTGAAGTCCCCGGTGACCAGAAAAAGGGAAACACCGCACCCATTTTTAAAAAGGGTAGAAAGGAGAACCCTGGCAATGACTGACCTGTCAGCCTCACCTCTGCGCCTCGTAAGATCATGGAACAGATCCTCCTAGAAGCTATGGTAAGGTACATGGAGGACAGGGAGGTGATTTGAGACAGCCAGCATGGCTTCACCAAGGGCAAGTCCTGCCTGACCAACCTAGTGGCCTTCTATGATGCAGTGGCTACATCAGTGGACAA
Source organism: Vanellus vanellus (assembly GCF_965231255.1). Classification (NCBI taxonomy): domain Eukaryota; kingdom Metazoa; phylum Chordata; class Aves; order Charadriiformes; family Charadriidae; genus Vanellus; species Vanellus vanellus. The sequence goes on from NC_138905.1 coordinate 191,722,644, forward strand.
GGGAAGAGCTACAGATGTCCTCTTATCTGGACTTTTGTAAGGCCTTTGACACAGTCCCCCACAACATCCTGCTCTCTAAATGGAAGAGATATGGAATTGATGAGTCGACTATTCAGTTGATGAGGAATTGGTTGGATGGTCACATCCAGAGGGTAGTGGTCAACAGCTCGATGTCCAGACAGGTATCAGTGACAAGTGGTGTCCCTCAGGGGTCCGTATTGTGACCAGTACTGTTCAATATCTTCATCAATGACATAGACAGTGGGATTTGAGTGCACCCTCAGCAAATGCGTGGACGACACCAACCTGAGTGGTGCAGTTGACATGCCTGAAGGACAGGATGCCATCCAGAGGGACCTGGACAGGCTCCAGAAGTGGGCCCACGTGAACCTCATGAGGTTCAACAAGGCCAAGCGCAGAGTCCTGCGTCTAGGTTGGGGCAACTCCCAGTATCAATACAGGCTAGGGATGAAGGAAGGGGTTGAGAGCAGCCCTGCTGGGAATGACTGTGGGTACTGGTGGATGAAGAGCTGGACATGAGCTGACGCGTGCTTGCAGACCGGAAGGTTAACCGTATCCTGGGCTGCATCAGAAGAAGTGTGGCCAGCAGGTTGATAGAGGCAATTCTGCCCCTCTACTCTGCTCTTGTGAGACCCCACCTGGAGTACTGTGTCCATCTCTGGAGCCCTCAGCACAGGAAAGACATGGACCTGTTGAATTGGGTCCAGAGGAGGGCCACAAAAATGGTCAAAGGGCTGGAGCACCTCTGCTATGAGGACAGGCTAAGAGAGTTGGGGTTGTTCAGCCTGGATTAGAGAAGGCTCTGGGGAGACCTTACTATGGCCTTTCAGTACTTAAAGGGGACCTACAGGAAAGATGGGGACAAAGTTTTTAGCAGAGCCTGTTGTGATAGGACAAGGGGTAATGGTTTTAAACTAAAAGAGGGAAGTTTCAGACTAGATATAAGGAAGAATTTTTTTTTTTTTTTTTTTTTTTTTTTTTTTACAATAAGAGTAGTGAAACACTGGAACAGGTTGCCCAGAGAGGTAGATGGTAGATGCCCTATCCCTGGAAACATTCAAGGTCAGGTTGGATGGGGCTCTGATCAACCTGATCTAGTTGAAAATGTCCCTGCTTACTGCAGGGGGGTTAGACTAGATGACCTTCAAAGGTCCCTTCCAACACAAACTATTCTATGATATCATCTCACAAAATGAAAATTCTGTTACTTTACTTTCTTCACACAAAACATGAGAGAGAGATTCACTCATTCATATTCATATCAGAAGGGTAAATACTAAGGAGGGAAAGCTAGAGACGACACTTATAGTTCAAAGTTGTTAGATACCAAAGTAACAAGCGTCAGAAGCAGCCTTCCAAGCAGGAGTAGTTTTAAGAGAAAAAAAGTTGTTGAACAATCCAGGAGTCCTTCTGAGTCCTGAGTTGGAGCTTAAACACTACAAATATAGGAAATACACAATATTCACAGTGAAATGGTAAAACAGGGTTCTCTCCAGATGTATGCTGGCAAAGAAACAATCTTGTTAACCCTATTCTGAATGCTTACCTGCTGAAGTAGACTGCCTTCTTCAGGAAAAAACAAACAAACAAACAACCCACCCCCAAAAAACTAGCTAAAAGAGCTACTTTTAATTGCTGGTTCTCCTTAAAGCAGGAACCAGCCTGTCACGGAAGTGTTATCCTGTACTATGGAAGTGGTATCCTGTACTAATCGCTACAAATATACACAGAGATTATTGCACTGTACACAGCACTGGCTGACATATCAGAGCTTGTTCTCACCTACTGATAGAAGACGCCACATAACGGCAGGGGTAGCAAAGCAAGCAAACACATCGTCAGTGCAGGCAAAGTGAGTGAGGTGAGGAAAGATCACTGACTGCCCACGGCATTGGCCCCACATGTACACCTGGCCACTCTGGGTCTTGGCAGCCGACGTGTGAGCAGAGTGGCAGGCTGCAATCTCCACAACCCTGCAAACAGAAGAAACCTTGTAAGATACTTACAGGTATGGAATCTTTCCGAAGTACAGGACTTTCCAAATGCCCCAGCAAAATGGCAACCAACCAAACTATGCATCCATACTCCTACTCCATACTCCATACTGTTTGAACAGATCAATATTTAAAAACTGCAATGACATTTTCAGATTGCTTGTAGATTTTATTGTAATCGGGTATTGCTTTAATTATGTCATTTTCATCAGTTGACATTCCTCCTTTTCTCCCACCACCATGGGAAAGGGATGAAGCAAAACAAAGTTTTGTTTTTCCCCTTTAAAACCAATGGACATCAGACACTTATTCTCAAGAAGAAATGCTTATGGAGCTTACTAAACTTCCAGTTAGGGAACAGGCAGGAAAGTTACATTACTAAGATTTTTGCAGAGCATTTTTCAGAACTTCTTTCAAATAGGTGTTGTAAAAATTCTCTCATTTGAGATAAGATCTTATGTATTCTTCAATAAATCCTATTTTAAGAAACCTTCTAATCCACCTTTAATCTGTTTTTTTGTATGTAGAAAGAGATCTGACCTACTGCCTACATTTCTGACTTCTTATTTTGCTGATAGTTTCCTTTCCTCAACACTGAGATTCAGCATGGAACACGGACAGTAATTCATTTGAGAAGAGGTGAATACACACTCTGAAATCCACATTCTTGATGAGCTATGGTTGTTTTATAAATAAAGTTTACAGAGTATTTTCACCCACCTTACATACTTCCTTAAAATATTAGAGCTGCTGATGCACACATCTATTCTCTTCTCCCACTGCTCATTCAATCCCTATCTTGCTACCTGAAACATTACAAGACCTGAGAAGAATTGCTCTTCGATTAAAAGAACTGCAAGAATGTTTCCAGTGTCTCTGTTTGCACAATAATCAAAAACCAGAGGAAATTCCAGCATTAGTTCAAAAGAAAAGCTACGCTTTCCTGTTTTTTCTCCATGCTAAAAATTCATCAGAGGATTTCATGGTTTTGTGCCAGGAACAGATCAACTGGGACAAATAAATGTCTTTCCAAGCAGTCTAAGAATATGCATATCAAAATATTTATTTCTTTACAGAACAATATCCATGAAGAGCTAGCTTTTCAGGCAAAAAGCTTTTTTAGCACAAAGGCCACATTTTAAGTGCAAAAGTTATTTCAAGATAAAACACACGAAGAATCTAAAATCACTTTTGGCATTTATATCAATAATTTCTAGCAGATAAAAGACTAATGGGTTCTTTTACACCATTATCAACTTATGAACTTCAATGCAACATTGAGATCTTTCAGCACATCTGTGTGAGGCATCATAAAGTAGTTATTTTAGGGGCAACTTCTTGTCCATCATAGCTATTCACCTAAACCGCTTCGTTCCTCAAACTTTCTTTTCTTAGCAGAACAAATTATTATTTTCAGAGTAACTATACACCAGCATTACATACAAATGACAAGAGTTATATAAAAGACTATAGAAAATACCAGGACAAGTAGTAGTAATATGCTTCGTGGGAAATGACAGCTCACCCACTTAAAGCATTGTTTCCAAGGGAGTCAAGTCAAGCAAGATGAGTAAGTTCAAGTGACTTATGTCTCCCTTAGATTCCAAGCAGAAGTTCTATGATGTTTTCTCCCTCCTTTAGTCATTAAGCAAACAGTTTTATAATAAAACCCATGCTTGAGTTCACACGGTTCTAAATGCAACAGTTCCCCTTAGTTCACGCAATAAGTAAATCGCTATGAAAACTAAAAAAGCAAGTTGATTTGTTTGTGTACATACACATTTATCTTCCAGTGCTTTTTTAAAGAATATTTAATTTTGCTTCGCTAGTGTCAGTTCCTTCACAGACAAGCCAGCCTCACCTCAGTGATTTCTATTGTGATGGTTTCTTTTTTCTTTTCCCCCACCCATTTCTTAAGCTCTTAAATAATCTCAGTACTGTGGAGCTTTTAATTTAATGTTAAAAGTGAGAAACAGGGAAAAAATAGGAATGACTTCCCAGAAAGACATTTCAGAAATGGAGAAAAAAATGATCACAAGCGTTTCCTAGTTAAGAGGAGATTACAGGTTAAGAGATTTACAGGTCAAGGGATTTATAGACTAAGAGGTTTCCAAACTGAGGTACATTAATCTATAGGTATACACATGGGCCCAGAGAATAGGACTGATGTCCAAGTTCGTAGGTGAACAGCAGAATAGCCATCCCAAATATGAGGATGACAAGGGTACTGAAAGAGGGTGAACAAGTTAGAGTTATTCTTTTATGAGTCTAGGAAGCTAAGAAACGACAAACTACTAACTGGTACCACTGATAAAAGTGGCATTGTCTGCCCTTAGCTCTAGCAACCTTGCAAATTGAGTTCTGTTTTAGTTCTGGTTTTGTGGTTGGCTATTGTCAGCCTTTCAGAAAATTGTTTTTTCCTCACATGTTACTTCTACAAAGGTGGTGCTTCCTTCCCGCCTTTTTTTTTTTTTTTTTTTGAATGTAGGCCTCAATACAGCTTAAAACCTTGGCTTATCACCTTCATAGCTCCAAATTTTTAATCAAAGGACCCATATTTACAGTAGCCTAACACTTAGTCATCCATTATCTTTCAACATCAGGTAAATACAAAGTATGTTTACTTTCAATAATCATTACAGATAGCAAAAAGCACTCAGTAAAGAGTAAGTTACCATCTTTTCCTATGCTTTTAGGATAAGTGATAGAAAAACAATCCACCAAGCCCTACACACGCATGCTTCCAGTGCTAGAGACTGCATAACACGTGCTCAGACTTATCAATCCAAAAACAGCTTCAGCAAGATTACCTTTCTTTTTCCATCATGATCTGCACAGGGCTTAGCTGGTTACTTTTATTGCCAGTTCCCAGCTGCCCATAAGTGTTAGCTCCCCAGGCATAGAGCAAACCCTCATCTGTTAGTGCTAGTGTGTGCGCATAGCCACAGGCAATCTGTAAGTAAATGTATAAGCATTACTACTAAACAAAACAGAGATGAGAAACAAAATTATTGCACACATTACCTTAGTCTAGCTGATGTTAAATATCTCAGGCATTCTTCATTTAGAACTACGATGTGTTATTTCTCAGTACTTAAAGCTAACACAAAATACATTAACTGTAAGTACCGGAAAAGTCCCAACTTCATTAATTTAGTGTTCATTGGTTACTCCTAAATAATCCACTGCACTCCTGCAAAGTCTCCCTAGCGTTTACTTGGTTTCGGTTGCAGACTCTTGACAGAAAGAACAGTGAAATTCATCATCACATCTTGCAATTCTGAAATACTTTCAGAATTTGCTATTTTGAATACTATACAAACTATAAGAGCTGCAGTTCAACAGCCAACAACCATTCAACCCAAGTTATCACATGAAAGTCCATAGAACTTTACTAAAAACCCAGGAAATACCAATTTTATGTTTTGGGTTTTTTTCCCAGCCAAAAATTAAAACTAAAACCAAACAAAACCCAACCACCAAACAATCAAACCCACACCCATGATTCATTTTCCCTCTCACCTCACTTCTGAAGGGCTAATTATAATATTAACGTGGAATCTGATTTGAACATCTTGTTCCCCTTCATTTCTTGTCTTTGGTTAATGCATTTCATTCATTCAGCTTTGTAACAGATGCAATTTGTATCCACAGCACAATTTATTTCTAGTTATACTAACTAACTTTAAATCATTCACAACATTTACAACAGCAAGTATTTTACAGCCCACCTGCACTTTTTAGAAGCCTAATATAACGTATAGGAGCTAAAAAAATATCAGTATTTGAACTGTGAAATCTAGAAGCAGACATAAGATTCCAAAGATGCATTCATTTTTCTAGCATTTGCTAAAACTGCATTTTCATTTCCATATTAGACATACCTGGAGTATACACACACCATGTAACGCTGCCACTCTGCATGGTGTTAACTGATTGCCGTTGTTTCCAAGACCTAGCTGACCATTGCCATTGTAACCCCAGCCATAAACCTAATTGCAAAAGGAAAACAAAATTAACCCACTGCTCTGTAGAAGCATAGAACATTTAAGACTTAGTATCAAGCACAAATCAAAGAAGTACATCTGCTTAAAAAGCTGTACACTATTTCAAGAGCAATATAGAGTAGGCTGAAAGATAGCAAGTATACTGCAATGACTGACTGTATTCAACTTTTCAATCCTGCATTTATTTTTTAAAGAAGCATTCCGAAATAGATTTGTCTTTGAAGAACTAGGAATTTTGCAATAAACTTCCAATACACCAAAATCTCTCACACAGCGTCAACATTTTCATTGACTTTTACACCCTCCTTTCTCCTTACTACTTTTTCTTTTTTTAAGGAAAACAAGAAATTAGTTATTCTGATTATCTGATGAGCTATTGGATTAATTTAAACTGAAGTCCCAGTTTAGCTCTAATATCCTTTAGTTTCGTTATGTTATAATCAAGACAAAACTATATACAATGAAAGCTCATCTCAACCTCACGGATTTTTACAATCCAAAGATACAATACAAAGAAATGCTATGCTCTGAGTTTGGTGAAATGCAGTAAAATTGAAGTTACAGTTCATACCTAGAAGCAAGATAAGTTTATGATGCCATGTGGAACAGAACAGGAGCACAGTATTAGGGCAATGTTCAAAAGCTTCATTTGGTTTTGTTGCTGGCGATTAAGCAATGTGTTTAAGAACCAGGATCAGTCAGTATATTCTTGCAGACAGATTAACCATTTAATTGTGTACACTTTCAAAAAAATCTAATGAAGAAATATGTTAAACAATCTATTGAAATAAGACAGACATGCTTAATACAACTGTTCCAATTCCTGCAGTTGCAAACTCATTAAGAATTATGTTCCAATAGTCTTTGCCATAAGAAGGACTGTTTAATGTAAAGACAGCATCTCCAGTTAATTGCAGTTTTCCTTAAACTGGTCTCACAGAAGTTATCAATACAACTCTATAACTTGAGCACTCCATGTCAGCATTTCTCCACATTCAGACATTAATCTCATAAGTTCGGGTAACAGAGAGAGAATGTGAAAATGCAGCAATGCTTACCTCACCATTGTTTACTACAGCCATGGAGGAGGTCTGACCACAAGCAATGCCAACTACCATTTTACACTGTAAACAGTTCGAAACTCTACGAGGAGTTGGCTGGTTTGCTGTAGATCCAGATCCAACTTGACCACAGTTATTATAGCCCCAAGCGTACAGCTGTCCATAAAAACAAACAAAAACCTGCAGTTTAAGCCTTAATAATAATAATGATAGTAATAAATTATAATCTTACTGTAGTCAGCATCAGATTGGGTGAACTATCTGATTTAATGAGCTAAAATGTTTTAAATTAATTTTCAACAGCTAAAAATTATAAACAGCAATAGGACTCATCTAGCAAATATGAACATAGCACTTTTTTCAGCTTCTTGCTACAGAACCAGAGCATCTGACTATAAGAGGAATAAGGAACATATTTCCATATTAAATATAAGTCAGCCTAAGACAAGGGGCATAGCGAGTGGACTGTCTTTATGCTTTCATGATGTTGGAAAAAGGAATGTAAGCCAGAATACAATTTGTTTCACAGACAAGCTGAACTCCCCATTTTACAGCTATTTAGTTTTCTTCATATAACTCCAAACCAGGTTATTGCTGGACACCCTTAATACCTCTTTTATATCTTTCAAGAGGTGTGAAAGGAGATAGTTTTGTCAGCCAATGTTTCACAGTACCAAAACTCTCTTACTCAATGACATTACCAAAAAAGCACCATCTCTAACAGTTCAAAGTTTGCCAGTGGCAAACTAATAATAATACAACCAAAGATATTGGTTCCTTTCATCTAGAAGTCCAGAAGACAGGGAAATAGTTTACTATAGAAAAAAAATAATATATTTATAGCTTTGTATTTTCAGTTCCTTCAATTTTTATTATGTGCATATACACCCATAGCTTGGCATAAAACTATTTCTGATAGTTCATTCTCTGGTGCCTTACCCAGCTAAAAAGCTTGTCCTCTTGGAAATACCCAGCCACAAACATGCTAGCCAGTAAAAGCACACAGACAGATACCTTAATGTGAAGTCTGCACATCCTTTGGTGCCAGAAGCCACCTCTTTACTGCGACACCAAATCAAAAGTCAGTCACTAGAAACAAACACCTCCCCTGCCACCAAAAAAACCAAATCAATTATGCCAAGTATTTCCATGAATACTTCCAACTTTAATGCCTCTCTGAAACTCCAGCTATATCAAGTCACAAGGGTTTTGCAGCCAAATCTTTCTGTAAATAAAACTCCACTTATCACATTTTGCTGCTTTCAGTATAATCAACTCTGGTACAGATAAAACCACAGAGCACAAATAGACTAAGCTACTGTAAGTTATGCTAGGGATGGATTTATAGTACATTAACTAGTCACAATGGCAATCAAGCTGCAAATATCAACTCCGTGGTAAGTACAAAGAAACTCCCCCGCTTCTATTGAAATTTCAAGCATGTCACATTTATCACAAGAGACAGCATGGCCACCACCGGCAACTACCACACAGCAGCTGGCACCACTAGTTTAACTAAAACATGAACACCCTTGCCTCCCCACATGCAAACCAAAGTTTATAGTTTAGCCAAGACAAACATGACAACATGAAGATCTTTCCAAAGCATAGGCTCTCCTTTCAGATACAACACCATCCACTTAAATTAACCCAATGTCTCTTTCCTACCCTCAAAATACTGATTTACTGCTTTGTATTACTGTTGCACTATGATGCCATACTAAACCTTAACAGAGGCATGTTCAGATTACTAGGATGGAAAGAATTATAGTTTTAATTTTCATTGTTAGAAAGGTTTTGAAATCAGAACTCTTCTTTTGTTAAAGCAGAGCTGAAACCAGGCTTTCCTCCATGCAGTAACATGCAACTCAAATCAGATACACACACACTGGTCAAGTCTGACTAACTGGAAACTAATTGCACATGTTTCCCATGACACATAGCCTTAAGCCATGTAAACAAGTAGCATAAAGCAGACTTGGATATAAACCAAGTGCTCTTTCATTAGCTACACACAAAAGTGTTCAGAGGTGTGCAGAGACACGTTCTTTTACAGTACCAGCATGGAAATCATGAAGACTACAAGAAACAGACTAAAGGCTAATCAGTGAATACAAACAACTCAATATACCCCTTAAATAACAGAATTGCAAGCAAATAACAATGTTACATTTTGCACCTTATAAAACATCATTTTACCTGTAAGTGGCACAGCTTTCTGGTCTCATCCCTGTGAGACATACAATAAATGAAAGATGTAACAGTTTACTAAGCTTTTATTCCCTTGTTTTTGTGGTTGGGTTGGTGTTTTTTTTGTTGGGATTTGCGGGTGGAGGGGTTTTTGAGTTGTTTTCAAGTCTGCTCTGAAGAAAAGGACATGGTAGTTTGAGGAAGCAGGAGAAAAGGTTAGGTTGTACAGAAAGAGAACTTCAGGCTGCAAGGTCACCTGTACTATTCACTTCAAGGAGGAGATTAGGAGATTTGAACAGGTTTCAACTTACATCCCCATCAAACGATAGTGCCATGGAATGATGAGAGCCACAAGCTACTTCCACCACTTTCTTCACTAATAGATTTGTGCAAACTTGAAGAGGAGTAATGCCCTGATTGGTTGTGCCGTTCCCAAGTTGGCTGTACCCATTATGTCCCCAAGCATACACTTCACCATCTGCAAAAGGACTTAAGTTTATGAATAAAAGCCACCAAAAATTCCAAGGAAGTTAAGATAGACAGAATTGTAAGCAATTAAAAAAATGCCAACATGACAGTGAAAGGACATTAACAAATAGTGAAACTATTACAAGAATCATTTGTATACTAAAATATCATATACTTTGTATACAACTATTCTATATACATATATCACAGTATAACCTCTAGATTTATTGTGGAAACACATGAAAGTGCACAGGTAGGACGGAGTATGTCATAAATTATAGAGTAAAACTCTACAGTTGTAACATACTGGAAATGTAACAGAAACTTACTTTACCTATTACAGACTACATTTCATTCCAGTTAAGACTAATTGGAACCCCTTAGTGTACATTACCCAATTACAAGTTAATACAAATACACCTCGATCCATTCTTGTTACATGCAAGTGGAATTTAAGATCTGTAACTTATGTTTCTATACTAAATGTTAATTTTTTACCTTCAGTGCACAGTACAACATGGGGTCCACTTCCATAACTGAGACTGGAAATCTTCTTTCCACATAAGGCTTCCAATTTCTTTGGTACTATTGTGCTCTGATTATCTCCAGTTCCCAAACAATTACTGCAATTCAGTCCAAAAACAAATACCTGAAAAAACAGGAATACTCATTACAAGTGATTTGTACTCAGGCATGCACAGATGTGGTAATACCCAGGTCTTCATAAAGCCAGGACAGAGTTTGGCCATGGACTCTTGAGAGCCTGAGACTTCCCTCACGAAAGTTAATAAGCTCAGGAGTCAGCATGGGGACACTTTGGAATTTAACTGATGAGTCTGAATTCTTCAGATCTGTGCAGGTCTGGAAGCTCGGCTTCTTATTTGCAGGAGCTGTACTACAAAAAGTATTAAACTGTGAAAGCTAAAGACACCATCTTCTTTTAAAAGTGGTTTGCAAAAAGCAAGCCATAATCTCATTTTATATCTTCATACCTGGAGTGCTTGCACTTAATTTCAAGCTACCAGAACTTCTTTTCTAAATACTCCATTGTCCCCATACAAACTAAAAAAAATTACAAGTTGCATCCAACATGCTTTGAAATATACAAATTTCACACAATGCTTTTGAGAAGCTATTCATTTACAAGTGTTCAGCGGATTCTGAAAACAATTAATTGTAGAGTATATGTTGCACTTCATTACAGCCTTACCTCATCATTGTGCGTTATATATATAGCTTCATTGGCTGATGTACCAAATACACATGCTTTCCGAATAGATGCTATTTCTTGAGGTGACAGTAAGGTAAATATTGGCCACTTTCCTACGTCCACCATGATGCTGCTGTGTGTCATGACGTTTCTACAAGTAAGATGACATTTCTGTAATAAAAACAAAAGCTTATTAAAAGGTGTATTTTGCACTTTCATCATCAGGCAACAAGATAATTTCCTTTAAATGAAAGACACATGCTGTGTCTCTGAAAGCATAACATTCTATTCTATATGAAACATGTAACTATATTTCCATGTATTAAGGTGAAGAAATAGCAAGTCACTGGTAGGACACTGGAAGAGCAGATCTTTTCTTAACAGGGTATTTAAGTAAGCTGTATTCAGTACAGCTGAACATCTGCTGTTCTACAAGCAAATTTGTTAAAAGCTTGTGAGCTAGTAAACACCCACTGGTGGCAGAGTGGATTTCTGAGGGCATTTTCAGAGAGAATGTCGCTGGGGCTGTTGAGTATATGACCCAAATCTGCCACATCTTGCATAATCAAAAGCTGTTATTATGGTCAAAAACTATTTGTGAGAGCACAAAAGCATGAGATAAACACACAAGTTTGTAAAATTAAGCAGTGAAACACATCAGAGAAAAGTGATTAAGTGATAATTGTCATAATCTGTTATTTAGAAACAAGCTGGACCACATCAAAAGCTGGAAACTTGTCTGGGTATAGACATATAAACATAGACGTATACAATCCATCCTTCCACAATGCTCCTTCTTCCCAGTTTCCTCAAGGCAATTGCACCTGCTCAAGAACAAAGCTGACAGTCAACACAAACCTGCAGAGCTTATTTAGGCCTTCAATTCTGCACATAAAAATTGTAACATCACTCCTACCCTGAAGAGATTCTGCCACTGACAATCCATGAACCATGCTCGAGGGCATTAGCAAGTTTTGTGAAATCTGAAAAGCACTAGATGGAGAATTCCACAGAACGTCAGTGACATGCTACAAATCACAATAAACCACTAAAAAAAAAAAAAAAAAAAAAAAAGGCAGAATAGAGAAATGCAGTCTCTATCCAGATGCCATCCTTCATCAACATTTAGTTCTTTCCCTTTTGTTTGTTTGCTCCAGTCCTATCCCTCCCCCCCCCTTCTTTGCTTTGTTGCTTTCAGGTCAGACTTCTTGATGATGCCTGGGTATCAGATATGGACAACAGTGAGAACACAAGACAGCCTCTTTCCTTTGCTCCTGATGCTTGGTTCTCAAAACTGCCAACCAAGACATGGCTTCAGAAAGTTATTCAAGACTAGCATCAGTCAATACTAAAATACAGGTTGTTCAATGCAACTGAACCCCCTTGGAAGGAGGGGGTTTATTATTATTATGTTTAAAAAGTTTGAGAAACATTAACATCACAGTGGAACTATGTGTACAAAACAACACAATGCAAACAAAACCCAGACTTGTCTCCCTATCAAACTTCATAACCTCGCTCCAACAAACCCAGCTCTGCTCTATATGCACGTCTAAGAGCCTGACTTCACTCTACATTTCACATTTGAAGCAGGTCTTGAAAACACCTGAAATCTCCAGATGGCACATTCATAACAGATGTATTTGTAGAATAGCTTTTGAAAGTCTACCTGATGCCAAGACCACGGCAAGTTCTATGCAGCTAAACAGATTTAAATGCATTTAAGCCTTCTTAATTTCTAGTCCCGTTACAAATGAGCTAGTTAGCTGCTAAGGTTTGTTACCTCACTGGCAAAGCTTTTAACATATGACACTATCAGTCAATTAAAAGGAGACAGCAATGCCTTGCTCTTTTGAGCAGACCAAGTAACTGTCCCATCTGACTTTATCTATTTAATTTGTTCCATATAATATACAATTAGCAAGGCACAAACATGTTTTTTTTTTTAATATCCAGTTTATGACATTTTCTTCACTGAAGTTCTTTTCAATACAACCTGTCAGTTTAAGACACAAAGACAAAATGTTATTGTGATGGAGAATGTCCTAGTAGATTAACGTTAACAAGTTTTACAGCACCCCAAGAACCTATTGTACTCTAAAGGTAAGCAGTTTAAAATGCGTTGCTTTATCTCTCCCTTTCTGATCTTTGCACTAGGTCTTTAATTTGCTTGGCTTATTTTCCACTACTGTATGACCTGGTTAACCACTCCTCTTTGACAAAACCTATGCGAGTTACACTGCATTTCCCATACCTCAAAACTCAACTGGATATTTTGTCAGACAAACTAATACCAGTAGATAAAAGAAAAGCTTTTAAGCACACAAGACTTTTCAGATTGAAGACATGAGCAATGAACTCCATCCACAGATGAAGAACCTTACAATTTTTGCCAGGTGTAACACCGCTTTATCTAAAACAATGCTGTATATTTCCAATTTCAACTGTTACTACATCCTATTTTACGGGTTTTCCCTAACAGGTTTTTAATGACAACTCATCTGCAACTGGCAGGATAATTTCTTTAAACCTGGAGAGACTTCAGTATTTATTAGCAACCAATAAAGGTTAAGAAAAATACTTTAAACCAAAACCAAACAGAAAACATCTCTTGGTTTTTATATAATATGTACTGTTTTTCCCCAAACACACAGCCTTTTCCCCTCCTCTACAAATATTAACTATTGTCCTTAGATGCTGCCATTTGCTGGAGTATCTATCATCATTCAGCTGCAACATTTTTACTGTAGCAACAGCAGCTAAATTGTTTATGCTTGTATCTAAATGAGTGAAATAACATACAAGCCTGAAAGTGCTGGAGTTTATACATGGACTACTGTTTCTTAGCTTTAACTTTGCATGGAAAGCTGTTTTAATTACTTATTCTCTATTTTCACCTAAATTAAATGCCTAACCTAGGCATAAGTGCCACCTGTTTCCCCTCTAAAGATGTGTTGCTTAACAGCCTTAGCCAATTTCCTAGTTTTCTAATAAAAGTTCTAGTTGCCACAGGAGGGAGGAAAAAAAAAAAAAAAAAAAAAAAAAAGGTCTACAGTGGGCAAAAAGTATTTGGGGAATATAGATTTATATATAGTACTGTAAATGTACATGTCAGTAAAGTAACTCAGTGTTATCAAAACAGAAACCAAGTTAATTTTAGCATCTGCTAAGACATAATGCACACTTTCCAAAAGGGGAAACACTCTGCAATATCGTGACTGACCTCTCACACCAATCACACTCAAACTTCATCCTTGTGCAATGTTTGTCTGAACATTGGGGGAAGGTGTGTGCAGAGTTTCTTCCAGGCAAATCCTTGCTAGAAAAGGCTGATCTAGGAAACTTCAGTCATGTCATTGCAAGCAGTGGCACAGAGAAACAGTGTCGTCTGCTCACCCTTCCTGTAATGCATCAATAATAGAGCTAAGATTATTGTTTACTTCTCCTGATAATCATGTAGAGGCCTGGACCCTGCTACATTGCAAGTTACTATTCAACAACTGCACCTTCCCTGAAAGTTTGTAAGCGCAATGTTATAGCAAATGTACTAGATGGAGTACAAAGTAATGAAGTTGTTATTCTGTATGCAAATAGCTGTCTCAATACATTAGCTCTCAAGCTATTGTTTAGGTTCTGCATGCAACATGGCAGCAGCAGTTCTAAGAAGTGTCTGTCACTTAACTATCAACATCTAGATTTTAAGTTAATTGCAATTAAAAGCCTTATAAGTATAAAAGTCATAAGCTTAAACTTGGCGCTCTGGTAGATAGTTACTTTTAGAAACACTCTATGTCATGGCTTTTAACTATCTTTTAATTTCTGCTGCATGATTCAGTGATAAACTATGCACCGTATAGCTTTATTTCTACTGCAGAACTAACCAGCAGAGGGAGCATATATCAACAATACCTCTAACTGCCTTGACGTCTTTGAAATTATCCAACAATATCAGTATATAACAGGAACAGAAACAAAGATGATTGTTTGAATTTCAGTGAGGCTAAAAATAAGCAAGAAAGGATGACTTGTAGAGAAGGAATCGTAACTGGCCCCATACTGTGATAAAAAGAATTTGAACTCGGAGCATTCACCAGCACTGGGGGGAGGGGGGAAATCTAGATCTGCTCACAATTTTAAAAAGCCACATGCTTTCAGAGACAGAAGCCCTTCACAAATTCTGTGCTAATCTGCTGCCTGTGCATTCAACTTCTCACTAGTTTGCTTTCTAAAGAAACAGTGTGCAGGCTGATTCTCAGTGATATGTGTAGGCAAACATGAATCCCTGCCTTAACAAAACAAAACAAAAAAAAGACAGTGTTTACAAAATGTTTTGTTAAATGATTTTAGATAAAGTTTTACAGAGTTTATAGTTCAGCTACACAAATCCATGCTGTAGAGAACAATAGTCTAACACAACATCCTACAGGGAAAACAGTACCAATTGTCATTGCAACAAAAAACTATAGTTAACTCTTCAAAGGTTATCCCCTTATTTGTAAAGGCTATTTGAACACAATTGCATGTTTGTTTCACTCTTTCCTCAGGCTCCAATGTTGCAGCTTATTCTAGCTGGGCAGACTTATTCCTGCACAGAAAGAAACTGCAGGCTCAGGCCTTCATTTCCCCTAATTGTCTATGGGAATTATAAACACCAGTGAAGACACAAAAGCTGGGATATCTGGCTTTAGAACAACAAGAAGTGATTGGCACACCTGATCCTTTTTTAATTTTAAGTATACCTCAACCAAGAAAGTGTCAAATCCTAGACATAGCACTAATCTTCCCCATGTTTTCTCCATCTTACCTTTGTTTTTTTAATCTCATATTTCAGTATTGAGAAAGAACAGAGAAACAATACATACTATTGATGTTAATCAGATGCATGAGCCAAGTGATATTATTGCAGCCTTCACCCTGCCAACAAAAAGATATTGCACTCCCTGAAATCACATGCCTTAACTTACTTTCCTTAGACCTTACATAAGGCAAGATTTCTATGACAAAATTTGTGTGTTCAAACCTCTGCATGATTTATTTTTGGATGCCTTTTATGAGTAATACAGGGAAAGAAAAACCTGCTGATCTAAGAACTGACAGCCAGACCTCCTATTTGCTTTGAGTAATCAGCTGAGATACAAGCAAGCAAAAAACACCATGCATATGAATACTATTGAACATGAGACTGTTCTAGCTATCAGAAAAAAACCTTTAGTAGGATGACAGTCATCCACTCACCATAACAAAACTGTAATTACAATCACAGTATGCCTTTTTTTTTTTTTTTTAAAGATGAACCATTACTGCAACTTACTGAAGCCATTCACTCAGGACAGGACATCTTCCAAAACAACACCTGTTTTTCAATCTGATGCACAGACATAAGCATTCAAAGAAAAAAATTCATATTAAGGCTCTAAAGAATTATCGCATCTTCCAAACATTGTTTTTCCTAAAAAAAAAAAAATCGTGCTCCAAACACATTTCCATTTGCAACGTTCATAATCTTTTTCTCATAACCCCACCCTTAGTTTAAACAATTAAAGTCCATTTTATTTTTCGTCTGCAGACAACGACATGCTTTGTGAAAGAGGTCACTTAAACTGCCTAAATTAGAACTCTGAAAGTTCCTTTAAAAAAGTAAATATTCCTTTCATATTTAATTTAGAACTGTATTAAAAACTGAAAAAACACCATAATTATTTATAAAAAGCCCAGCGAGGGAAAAAACACTGTGGAGAGCCCCGCTTTTTCAGTAAGCTAAATCTCAGCCTTCAGGAAGCAGACAACAAAGGGAAGGATGAAGCGAAACACCATGAATCAGGAAAAAAAGAAAACCCTGTACGAACATACTGTGAGCTACGCCAAGCAGGAAGAGAGACTTCCAGAGAGCTGTGTGGAAGATATACACAGGCGGACTGAGGGAAAGCTTCGTCAAGTCACTCCGATGCGGACCCCCCAGCCAAGCCCCGTTTCCGGGAGAAGGACTCTCTCCCCCTCCGGACGAGCATCACCAGCCTTACAGGCCCTCACCGGGGTCTCCTCCACGGTGACCTCTGTCCACCCGCTTCCCACCGCCCACAGCTCCCGCCCGCGTCCAGCGCCCCTCACCGGGCCCCTGTCGCATCCCCCGGCGGGCTCCCTGCGGCCCCTCCGCCCGGTGGGCTGGGCGCTCCCGCTGCCCTCCGAAGGTACCCTCACCACAGCCGCTGCCCGTTAGGACCGTTGCAACCATTCAGCGCCTACCCCGTGCTACGCCGCGCGCGCGCGCGCGCGCCGCACATCAAGGGGCCGAAGGGGTGCGCCGCGCGCGCCGGCACCGCCCGCGTGACAGCAGCGGGCCAAGGCGGGGGGGGGGGGGGGGGGAGGCGGGGCGCGGTGGGCAGAGAACTGCGTCACGTGACGCCAAGCCTCGGGGCGGGGGGGTGTCTGTCCCGCTTGACCGTTTGGGCGCCGTCACGTGGCCGCCGATAGGCAGCTCTACGCCCCTGCCCCCTCGGTTCGCTGCCGCCTATTGGACACTGTAAGGGTCGCCACGTGACACACACCCCGCCTGCCCGGCGCGCGGCGGCGGCGGCGTGAGGCGTTTCTCCTCAAGCAGGGAGTCGCCACCGGGGCGGCCTCGGGCTCAACCGTGAGGGGGGAGCTGGTGGCGCCCGGGCCTGC
This sequence comes from Vanellus vanellus, assembly GCF_965231255.1. Lineage (NCBI taxonomy): Eukaryota > Metazoa > Chordata > Aves > Charadriiformes > Charadriidae > Vanellus > Vanellus vanellus. Next base: position 191,740,258 of record NC_138905.1, read on the forward strand.
CTCGAGAGCCCACAGGCCCCTCCCGAGCCCTCCGCTGCGGCTTCTGTTCCGGCTGGTGTCCTCGCCAGGCGTCGCCCTCAGGGCGCTCAAGCGGGCCCCAGGGCTTGTGCCGTCGCCCCACCGGCTCGTGTGAGGCCTCGGGGCTGGGCTCCGCGGCCGACCGGGCCCAGCGAACAGCTCCGCGGGTTGCGGTCGCTCGGTGGGGTCGCGGCAGGGGCAAGCGGGCAGGCGTGGCCGGCGCTCCCCGCGGCGGCAGTGCTGGATGGCACCTTTCAGCCCCCGTATCCTCACTGGCGTGAAGCCCAGGGGAAACTGAGATAGGGTTGCAACCAGTCCGGGCTTCCTGTCCTGGCCCCAACCAAGCAGAATGTCGCAGGGCTGTGGCAGGATCCGTGATGGTTGTATTTCAGGCTAGTGCCTGTGATGTCTAAAACCAGATGGTTCCTAGAGAGTGTGTTAACGGTCTTCTGACACAGCCACATAAAGACCTCCCCATTCGAAGGTTTTTAGCCAGTATGTAAGTACCTGCTGGAACTTAGCATTGACATAATCTTGTCTTATTACAGTTCTGTCTGTGTCTGTACCAGCAGATCAAGTAGGAGAGCGAGCTGTGAGGGAGGAGCCAGGAAAGGGAAGATTGGAGACCAGCCCTCCCAAGAGAGCTCTTTTGTTACACAAAGTTGTTACCAGGAAATGGCTTCCGCTTTTCTTAAAATTCACATACTTTCCTGACTGTGCACAGGGTCAGAAGGCAGCTGGGGGGTTGCAGTTAGCAGGGAGCTAATCGATCTGAAACAAAGCAGTAGCGTAGAGCCCACTGGAAGTATCAGTCCATCTTTCAGGGGTAGTCAGTTTAGAAGAAAGCTGTTTAAAGAAGAAATAATTTTTAAAAAGAGGGGGAAAGAAAAATCAATTTCAGTACCCAGGAATCAAGTGCCCATGGGTTGCTCTGAGAGAGAATCAGTGATGCTGAAGAAATTCTGCTCTGGAATATGAGGCGAGGAAAGCGCAGCAGTAGGTCCAAAGTAAAAAGAGATTTTCCCTGCCAAGTTCCTGCTTACTGTGCTGTTGAGTGACTTTAGCTGGCATCAGGAAAGCAGTGCTGAATAAGTTGAGCAAATTCTGGAGAAGATACATGAAAAAGTGACATCAGAGCCTCCATGGGAAGCCCTAAAAGAGCCGGAAAGAGAACATACGCAACACTTATTTTCAGCTCGTGTTTGTGGCTCCACAGAGGAATCATCTGTCAAGAGCAACTGCCTTTCCTGACGCTGCTGGGAAATGGTGTGAAGGTGGAGCTGTGTAAACAGAGCTTTGATCCTATTTGAACAGACCTGCTTAGTTACAACATATAGAAACCCGGTTGTTTTAACAAGTACTGGAACACAAGCCCTCAGTCAGGTTTTTTATTCACGTGGGTTTGTTTCTTGTTATTAGTCATCACTAATTAGTTTTTATCACGTGCAATAAGTCCTTAAACAGTAGTTGCAGGCAGTTTATACTGTGTCTGAGCTTTACAATTGGCTGAAACAGCTAAAAAAGTACTCTGTGTGGAGCAGAAGTAATTTTATCATCTTGTGAATATCTAGTTTCAGTTCTTTTTCTTTCAGTTTGGCTTTTTGTAAAAGCCAGCAATAACAAAAAGCAACCTTCCCCCATCATTTTTTTTTCATAGAAGGAAAAAGGATAAGAAACCTTATATCCATCTTGGAAAAGTTATGACAGACTGGAAATGTTATGAAAGTATTAAATAGGCCAACTAGGCAAAGCAATGGTATTCAGAGACAAGTTTTGTTGAATGAAAGGAATGAGACAGTATACAGATAATGTGTGTAACTTGTTGCTGACTGGTGGGTTAGCTCAGATGCTGGTCCCTCTCTCTCTTACACTGACAGTCTCAGCTTACATCTCTTTTGATAACAGTAGCAGGTGACTGAGGTGCTTTTCTCAAGTGACCAAACGGAATACATTTGAGATTTGAAATGGACAATAGCATGGCATGGAATTACACCCCAAACTCTCATGCAACCTGTATCAGCATTTTCATTCCTAAGTATAACTTGTTGAAACTGGAGATCACAAAGGTGTGCATAGTCACAGACAAATCCAAGTTTAGGATAATTTATAATATTGTCAGTTGTAGATTAAGAAGTTTGTTGTGTATCTGCAGTTCTGTAAATGACCACAAAGAGTGAAGAGTTATGATGGTGACTGTCAGTGACCTGTTAAGGATACCGAAAGAAGAAAAGTCTTCAAAGCATTTCTCTCCTCCTCATTCAGCATTATTTTTTCCATCAGTCAGTTAACTGTTTTCATTCAAACTGCAGAGTCCTAGGATATGATGCCAGCTAAATCTGATATGAAAACAATCTGGAGGTAAATGTCACCGGGACGGAACTGGCATCTTAGTCCAATTCTGTTCTGCAGTCCTCACCATCAGCTTTCTATGGATGTGAGAGAACAGGTACACAAAATATACGTTCAGCCGCTTTTCAGCAAAACCTGTTTCAAAGTCACCCTGATGCAAAAGGGTGCCAAAGGCCTGAGGGCTCTAAGTCCTCCCCTAATCAAAGCAGGACCTCTGACATCTGCTGTTTGGCAGGAGCGGATTCTGCTGGAGGGGGCTCTCCATTGAGAAATGTGTGGGATAACAGTGACACTCTGTGGCCAGCCAGGTAAAATGCAATTTCTGAGCTTTCACAGGTTTTCTTCACTTTCATCCGTTTTACCTGACAGAAAGGTAGTAAAGATTAGTTTGTGGCTTTCATTCTTGTTGATAAATTCCAGTACCTTTTTAATACATTTCCTTTATTGTTATAAATGTCCTAAACAAGTAAGCTAAGAGGAAAACTAAAAACCAAATGATCAAACAAAACCTTGCATCCAAAACCCCTGAATCTGAGGAGCGCTGAGAGTGAGACTCCACTGTTGCTGTGGAACTTGGCAAGTTGTACAAAGTGCATTTCCAGGTCCATGCTTACATTGTCATTTTAATCACATTTCTTCCTGTGGAACTGGAAGGAGGGAAGGCCTGTTAAGGGGAACTGGGCTTGCATATTGCAAAGCAGAATGTCCTCCAGACTAATCTGGAAAGCTGAGCTTCATCAGTGTACCTCCAAGGTGTAATTTTTACTTCCCATAGAAGTAACAGATAAAATATTACCTATATTATATCTAGTGCAGGTAAGCAGTATGGCTAAGCATCATTAGATAGCCTCTGTAGGGCTTCCTCTTGAAAGCAACTGAAGGAATAATAAAAAACCCAGTCCTTGCTTCATAGCTTTTATATTCAACAGATGGAGGAGCAAATACTAGGGTACATAAGAGAATGGAGTAAAAGCCTTTTTTTTGGCACACATAACTGATATTTTTGTATGTGTACCCATTTTTTGCTCTTTTTTTTTTCTTTTCAACTAGAAACATTATGAATAATGGAAGAATTGAAATTAAGGCATTACAAGATAGTCAAAGCTGTATTTTAGCTAGTTTCTAAGGTGAAAACGGCATGTAGGCAGTATGTAGCATAGATTAATGTATGCCCTAAACTGGGACAGAGACCAATCGTAAGAGAAAGAGCTAATGAATAGTCTCAGAAAAGGGAGTGATGGTGTTAGGATAAGTAAGGAAGCCAAATAAGCTCAGTTTTGAATTGCCATGAGGAGACAAAGCTGAGATGTTAGGAGTCAAGGAGGAAGAGATCTGTGAATTTAAGACATAAGGAGAAGGACCTGGAATCAGAGTTCCAGTGGTGTAGACAAAAGCGTACTGAGAATTGCCAATTTATGTGGCAAAAACTAAAACAATTTGGGTAGCACTTGAATAAATGAGTCTACAGAGAGGACCTGCATCATAGTAAAATTGTAAACAGCTTTGGAAATTATAAATTCAGAGATTGGAGTAGCAATATTTATCAAAAATATTCTACAGTGGTATACTAAAGGTGTAGTAGTTCAAACAGAAATCAAAGCAAAGTTCTTTCCCTTTCCTCATAACTGTTGCAACACCTGCCAGCTAAGGGTAGAGAACATGAGGGAAAAGTCTTTGCTCTGTGACATATTTCTCCACATCTACTTTGCTGTCAGGGTGCAATGAGGGCTCCCAAGGGGGCATCAGGGCAGGGTCTGGCATCCAGGACCCATCTCACTGTCCCCAGCCAGGGAGCAGGCAGGCTGGGGGGCATGTAGGGACAGCCCCAGCCCTTGGCATCAGGCACCTCCCTGAAAAAGGGGATGGGCTGAGGCCCTCAGGGCCCTGATATCTTCTCAACAACTTTCTACTCCAGATGTTTGAGGCATACAGAAATTGAACAACAGGGAAATGTTCACTAAACAATACCAAAAAAAGCATCAAACCTTTCCCAGATACCCTGGAGCATATACCATGCCTTTTCAGGAGGGCTGAGGACAAAAAAATCAATGCCATGTCATCGCTGACACTTTCAGGCAGTGCTGATTGGTCACGGTGAGGAGGACATCACTCATAGAAGTTCAAATGGAGACTCTGTTTGGATCTGTCCTGGGCACTCTTGACATTTCAGGCACAAGGACCAGCTTATTGTGTCCAATCAACCTGCTGTGAGCACTAAGCCCAACCACAGAAGGAGCCGAGCTTCTGTTGTGCCACTGAACTCTTCACAAGCAGGAGGCTGCTGGAGGCCACAGCCGCATGTAGGGAAGGTCTTGGACTGACATTTCCCATCCTGTAGTTTTCAGATCCAAACCTGTGACACGGGGGGAAACTTGTGTGGTTTGTTCTGCAAGGCAGAGCTCAGAAGTAAGCTCTTCTCAGAGCTTAGCCATGGGCAGTTCAGTGCTCCTGGCCAAACACCTTTGGGCCACTGGTAGGCACCACAAGCTGTATTTTCTCTTTTGCAGTTTGCCTGTCTCACTGACAGCAGGGTGCTCTGAAATGGAAAGCAAACAAACATCTAGCCCCTTTCACGGTGTCCAATTATGTTGATCAGGGAGCATGACCTCACACCGGTGGGCGTGTTTGTGTCCTAGTGGCTGCCATCCTTCAACACAGGGGTCACGGCAGGCTGGACAGGTGGGGACTAAGAAGAGACAAGGACAAAGCTTCCTCATTTGAAAACTGTGACATGGCATCAGTGCAGGCATAGCAGGTGACATTTTGTGCTCTCCAGCTAGAGTCATAAACTTGTGGGCAGAGTTAACTGTGACAAGGCACGTGCAAAGCTGATAGCATATTCAGTGCCAGTTATGCTACCAAAAAGCATTTTCCTTCATCAAATGTTTGTCCCAAGAAGCAGGGGCAAAACAGAGACCATGGGATGAGCTGGGCTGGCAGAACCTTGTCCTGTTTCCATTCCCACTAAGAATGCTCTGGAGGTACCAGTCCCTCTCTCAGAGTGCTTATCATCTGCTGTCGGTTTTGTTGTGTGAATCTTGTCACTCTGAACTTTTGGGAGTCAGTCAACAACCTTGAGCAATCATAGAATAGTTTAGGTTGGAAGGGACCTTTAAAGGTCATCTAGTCCAACCTCCCCTGCAATAAGCATTTCCAACTAGATCGGGTTGCTCAAATCCCCGTCCAACCTGACCTTGAATGTTTCCAGGGATGGGGCATCTACCACCTCTCTGGGCAACCTCTTCCAGTGTTTAACCACCCTCGTTGTAAAAAATGTATTCTTCTATCTAGTCTGAAACTTCCCTCTTTTAGTTTAAAACCATTACCCCTTGTCCTATTGCAACAGGCTCTGCTGAAAAGTTTGTCCCCATCTTTCCTGTAGGCCCCCTTTAAGTACTGAAAGGCTGCAATAAGGTCTCCCCAGAGTCTTCTCTTCTCCAGGCTGAACAACGTCAACAATCATATGTTGTCAAGAGACATCACTGCAGGCAGGCTTTTCAAAGGAACATCAAAGCCTGTGGCTGTATTGTTTAGCTTCACACTAAGCCAACTTCCAAGCCTGCGGGACTCCATCTCAGGAGGAAGCAGCTTACCTTCAGCTGCCGGCTCTTACAACTACCTGTTGACCCTGATGGGACAGGCAGCTTCCCGGCCATGTGCCAAGCAAACCAGCATTAGTCAGTTAGCAGGAGAGCGCTGGGGAAGAGCATGAGGTGAGTTTCCCACGAGCATGCCAGAAACCAGGGACCGAACAAGAGGAATGGACCAGGATACAGAAAAGAAAAAGGCCAAACTTCCCTAAGCCTGAACCATCGCATTTGGCTTTGTTGTGGCTTTAGCTTGGGGTCCCAGCCAGGTCAAACCCAGTGGTCCCCTGCAGCTCTGCAAGGAACTTTCACAGCCCAAACTTGGAAGTACCCTTCAAGGTGACTGCCAGTAGGTATCCAGGTGGGGTCTCCAGGTCAACTCATCCATCTGTGTCCAGGGCCTCCTTCAGCTCCCAGCAGGCTTTCTCAACAGTTGCTAGGCTGAACATCTCCTCCATTGGTCATCCTTCCACGTATGATATAGTGAGGAGACCTAGCAGGAAACACTGGTAGGGCCGAGTGAATGGCAGCTTTGGTGGCTTTCCTCAGAGACACAAGCAAGTCTGAATGGGGAGATACACTCTGTCTTCAAGCAGATGCCATTAGGACAAACATTCATAGTAAGGACTAGATGTACTCCTCTTATTCCTGGCTCTGCTGAGGGTTGTGTCCCTCAGAGCTGCCTCCCAAAGTGGTGACATGGACTGGACAAAACCCCCACTCCAACTACTTCTACCGCTAGGCAGGGGCATGCCCTCCAGGTGGTGCCTGTTGGAAGGGGGTAGTGGGGGTTAAAGCATCTGTCTCCTGAGCTCCACAGCATCACTGCTGGGGACACTGCCTTGGGACACTGCAGGAACATCCCCAGGGAGGCTGGTTAGGGCCAGTGAGGTGCCTTGGTGCCCTTGGTGCCTTGACACTCATGTCAATATTGTGAATATTTTTTGGGTGAGATTTGTGAGGTGATTTAGAAATGACCCACGTTGTACCCTTATTATCTACAAAGAAATTCAGTTTTGGATGAAAAACTAGTTATGATGAAAAACTATTTATAGTTTTAGTGAAGATAATCTTTTGGTTTTGGTGGCAATGGGGAATAAGCTTTCACATGCCTTTAATTACCTCTTTGATGCAAAGGTCTAATGGAAGAGACAGCAGCAGTGGCTGCACATTGCCTGTGAGGTCGTTAATGGGAAGTGTTTTGCACTAATAAAATAATAAAAGGGAAGGATCAACATGCAGTTTACTTGGAAGTTTTTGCCTTGCTTTTTGGGATACTTCTGGTAGTTTGGTAATGTGTAATATGGGGCACTGCCTTCTCAAGAAGCATTTCCGATGGACTCAGCTGTACCTTTGCTACACGATTGTCCTGCTTTGAGGTAAAACAGAACCAATTTTCTGTTCAGTAATTTTACTTTGCAGCTAAGCCTCTTCTGACTAACTGAACTCTCTGAAATTAAAAGCATATGGTCCAGACACTGATCAGTCCTGGCGAGCTAAGACCTGATTGTTTCTCATTTATGCCAAGGCATGGTATGCAGAGAGGCTCTTGCTTATACTGATTGCTATAACACCCAAGGTCAGCTGACTTTGTTATTTGCCCTGTTGGAGGGTCAGAAGCGGAAAAGCGTAGAGGGGTCACACCTGTGGGGAGGAGCGGACAGGACAGGTGACCCAAAACTGACAACTGGGGTATTCCATCCCATCTGCATCATGCTCAGTATAAAAGCTATGGGATCGAAGGGGTCAGGCTCTTTCTTCAATGGCCGATGTCTGAGGAGGACTCTATCTGTCTGCCTTTGATCCCAATCCATGCGTTCCGGAATCCAGCTGCTATCCATCACTGAGTCCAGTCTGGGACTGTCCTAGTGCCTGACAATGATGTGATCATTGTCTTGGGAGCTTGATATGGTTTTGTATATATTGTATATCTTTAATTATTTTATTATTTTTTTATTTTATTAAAATTTTCATTAAAGTGGTTTAGGTTTTTTTAAACTCTTAAGTCTCTTTCTCTCTCTCCCTCCTCTCCTTGCAGAGAGAGGTGTGGGAGAGCATCTGTCATTCATTTCAGTGGCCAGTACAGCTCAAACCACAGCAATGATTAACACTGATTTCCAGTGAATTAGTTAAACTTGCCCGCTTCAGAGCTTACCCTGTTTTGGTGTATGGCATCACAGCCATGAAAACTATCTTGACAGCCATGCTAAAAGCATTGTGGTCCAGCCCTGAGATGCTGTGATCTCCCTAAGGAGCCATCAACTATCGGCTTGTTCTCCAAAGCCTGTGTCTAATGTTCTACAGCAGGTTACAGAATCATAGAATCGTAGAATGGTTTGGGTTGGAAGAGACCTTTAAAGGTCATCTAGTCCACCCCCCTGCCATGGACAGGTACACATCTTTCACTAGATCAGGTTGCTCAAGTGGATACCCCAAGGATACCCCATCCAACCTGACCTTGAACACTTCCAGGGATGGGGTATCCACAACCTCTCTGGGCAACCTGCTCCAGTGTCTCACCACCCCTATTGTAAAAAATTTCCTCTTTAGGTTGAATTTAAATCTACCCTCTTTCAGTTAAAAGTCTCTTTCTTCCTCCCGTGTGCACCCCATGGAGCCAGGGCAAAGTGCTTTGACAGTGAATATAGTGATCGGGACAAAATTCCAATTGCTGGAATATTTAGGGCATGGGTAGGAGGGGGTATTCTCTCTTGTAGTACTAGTCCTGATTTATTGCTCTTTGTGATGAATGTCTAGGAAGCAGGGAAATGCATGCCTAACAAACAGCAAACAAATAAATTGACTGAAATTCTACGAAATTATAAATGGAATTAGCAACCACTGCCTTTGCTCCTGTGAATTGGGAAACATGAAACATGAGGCAAGAACATTTTGTTCTGCCCATGTAAGACATAGCTGGGGTGGGGGCTGTCCTCGTCTCTGAACACTATTTCTGAATTATTTAGCATATGGCCTTTCTGCTCCAGCAATAGACTCACTCAGAGCTCATCTCATCTGCTTTTACTTTCTTTTCTTTCATTCTTCCTTAAACAGACTTGCAATTGCTCCTATACATTATTTATTGGAAATACTATGCTTTTATAAAATAGCTGTGGGTGGAACAGACTCTGTAGGCACAGTTTGCACCCCATATTTGGAATAATTGGCAGGAAGAAAGAAAATAGGCTGCAGTTCAATACATAGGGTATGTAAAAAAAGAATATAGTGTTGCCTCTATTTTCCCATGAATTGCTCTATTCTGTGCCATAGAAAACCTGAAAGCAATCTTCAATAAAACTGTACCTTAGTTGCACTCTTTATTCTGGCTTTATTTCTTCTTTTTATTTCCTTTTTTTTTTTTCTTTTTACAGAAGCAGCCTATTTCTGTAGCATGTTAGACAGTGATGCAATAAAGACTCCATCACATCATATTTCAAATATTCAGTTATTCATCGGATGGTAGAATTTCCACCCTTGCTTCCTGTGTCTATATTTTAGTTTACTTAAAAGAAATTTCAGTGCTATAAATGTCTGGTCAGATGAAACAGATGTGTACCACAGCCTCTTGTCAAGCCTCAGAGAAGACAAGTGGTAGCAGAGGTGGGAGAAACATGAAAAGGTCAAGAGACAATTCACTAGACCCACTGGTACATCAAAAAATACCAGCTACATTGATCTTACAGTACAATGCAATATGGGGAGGAAGGTTTTCCCAAAATGGAGAACAAGCAGATTGAGGAGCCAGAGAACAATTTAACTTATTTTTAAAAATGAAGAACTCAGACAAATGGGTAACCCTTGGGCAGCAGCATGCACTGCGGAGTGTGCAAACAGTTCCCTGAAGGATTAGGATCCACTGCATATCATAGTTCCTTTTTTTTTTTATTCCCTTCTAGAAAGCTTCCTGCCCTTTTTCCATTTATAGACTGGTTTCAGAAAAGAGCATGCATGAACATATACTGCATGATTTATCACATGCGTGGTGGCGCATTTATGCTGCTAGATTAACTCTGCAACAACTGCTGTAAATAAGCATTAGCTTTTGGATTAACCTAAAGCCTGAGCATAGCAACATATCTCACATATCCACAAGCTGCACAAAACTTGTGGAGGCTCTTGGTGCCAACCAGCTCTGTGGGCTAACTATGGGAGAGACATGTACCACAGAAATATCTTGTAAAACATGGTTTGTAGGACCCCTTACAATCCCATCCAGCCTATCTGGGCTGGACCCCTTGCTTTATTTTGTTTCTCATTCATTGTCCTTTCTTTGAAAGATGGAAAATTGGCACATCTTGCCCCCAAAACAAGAAATATGCCTCTGTTTGGCCACCAGTGACCTGGTCACTGACCAGACAGTCCCTTCCATGTGTTGAACTTCATCCCCAGCAATGGTGGCTTGCGACATGGAGGCATCATGTGGAGATCATCGCCAGGCAAACATCTCCCACAGACATGTGGAAGTCCCCCATGGTCCCATGGAAGCACAGATGAATCACATTTCCTTCTTCATCCTCAAATAAAGGTGGCTGGAGAGCAGCTCTGCATTAACACCACGATGTGAGATTTACAGCTGCTTTCGGTTCTGCGTGCCTCTGAGCAGCCTTTTAGGAGCAAGACCCAACCAAGCGACCCTGGGAGCTGTTTCAGCAGCACATTTTTGTCTCTGGTGTGTAAAGTTCAGGTGGTGCTGTCTTGTTAAACATTTTTCCCTTCTTTTAAGGGATTTTTTTACCCCCTCAGCCACAGAGGACTGACTTTGCTTCACTTACAAAAGTTAAAATGTACTAAATACCTTGATGGAAAGAATTTTATAGATTTTCACTCCAGGGAAGGCGTTTTGACTGGTCATATTTCAATGAGACGTTAAAAAACCATGCTTGTGTGCATTTTTTTTTAAATTGCTGTCGCTACTGTCTGCGCAACAAGTAGTGAAAGCTGATGCTACAGAGATTGGGTTTGTACTTTCTACCATAAGACTGGCAGAACAATTGTCAGTTGTCTTGTTGCTCATGTTTAAATCCACACCCTTGAGCTGTGATTCAGCAAATTCCCAGAGTAACTCCGGTCTGAAAACCGGGTTCCTCCTTGTCCTGTCCTGCTGGGGGTGGATTTCCCCTAGAGAAGCCAATGAAAAAAAGCTGATTTATTTCTGTATGCGAGGAGGAGGAAGCTTGCTCCACCGTCTCCCCACCTCTTCCTGCAAAATTTTAGCTCTCTTTTGCCCTGATCACTTCAGGTCACGAATGAAAATGGAAGTTAGCGGCAGCGGAGCTGGGATATAGAAATTATTGTTTCCAGCGGCACTTCCTGGCTCTGCTCCGCACCTCGTAAATAATAGCTCTTACTTCATTTCAGCTACGAAGAGAAGCAAAAGCAAGCTGCCTGTATCTTTCTTCAGCAAACCTAAGGAGCCCTCTCTGGAGCGGCAGAACTGAGCACTCTGTTATTAACTGACTCTATTGAGGAAATAACCTTGCTTTCTTTTTTTGGCTGCAATTGTTTTTTTTCACGGTTGTGACAGCATCTTGATGGGGAAGCTGATCTCCAAAGGCCGGCGCAAAAGGGATGCTCGAGTTGTCATGCTGGGGCTTGACTTCGCTGGCAAATCCACCCTTCTCTACAAACTGAAGAGCGGCCGGGCTGTGGAGACCTGCCCAACGGTGGGCTTCAACGTGGAGTCTCTGCAAACGCCCTGTCGCATATCCTTCACCCTCTGGGATGTTGGCGGACAAGGCAGCCTGCGGGCAAGCTGGCCTGACTACCTGGAGGACACCAAGACCCTCGTCTTTGTGCTCGACAGCACAGACACAGCCCGGCTGCCTGAAGCAGCGGCGGCGCTGGAGGAAGCGCTGAGCCACCCCAGCATGGCTGGCATCCCCGTCCTCCTCCTGGCCAACAAGCAGGAGGTGCCGGGAGCACTGGCTCCCACAGAGCTGGGGGAGAGACTTGCGCTGGGGCAGCTGGTGGGGCGCCGCTGGGTGCTCCAGGGGTGCAGTGCCCACACCGGAGAGGGCCTGCAGGAAGCCCTGGCCATCCTGGGAGAGCTGCTGCGGGGTCTGGAGCAGAGCTCTCTGCCCCAAGAGCCGCCCCTCGCAGGGCTGGCGGGGAGGAGGGAAACCCCGGGGCAAACCTGAACCTTGAGCGGATCCTTCCCACCCGTTGCTGCCTGCAGATTTGCCACAGAGGATCCCAGCCTCCAGGTGCCCCCTAAAATGAGCAGACCTGCAGTTGGCATATGCCACGCTGAAAAACACCCAGCCGCTTGCCACCGAAACCCACCAGGAAGACCTCTGAGCAAGACTCCCACCGTGGAGCATTTTTGGCTCCATCTCTTGGACTCTCATTATGGCCGCAGCTTGTCCCGCAGTCGCCAGGCTCTGCTCATCCATTGTGTGTGCGTCCAGTGCTTCACTGGGGATGCTTTTTCCCAGAGCAATATAAATTATTACCAGAGATGCACACAAGGGACAGAGGGGGTTATTTTCATTCCATGGCTTGCAGCCCCATCACCCCTGGTGGGGTGATCCCCAGAAGGGGGGTGTTTGGACATGCCCCATGCTGCTTCTCACTCAACTCAAATCACACGTTCATCAGCTGGAAAAGGAGCAACTGCTTAAAGGGAATGGCTGAATTGGAGCAGCATAAGCGCAGGACTTCGAACAACCGACAGCTAATTTTAACGCGGTTTTAATGTGGCATCTACAGGTATAATCTTCGAGCCATGGATGTGAGTCAGGATTGGATGGCGTAATGCGGTTCAAGGATGTTTATATATTTATTTCTGCATTTCTTGGTTTGGGTCTTTCTTTTCCATTTGTTATTTTTATCAAATACTGATTTCATGAAAATGGTACGTCATTTTCCTTGGATTATATTTAAATATAAAGAAATCAAATCTGACTTCTAGATGCTTGGAAACATGTCTGCATGGCCAGTCAACCTCTAAATATCCTCATAGTTGCCTGAACAGCTAAGATGAAGCCCCGGCTCTCAGACTTTTTGAAAATGGATGAGACCACTCTATGGGCAATGATTGGTAACCGTGGGCAGCTATGGGCACAGGCAGGTTGATAACCAAAGGGCTCTCCATGCTCAGCTGTGTCCGGGGCAGTCAAAATGCCCATGGCACCTCACGACAGGGATGGGTCCCTTGTTGTAGTGATGGTCTTCATCCAATCCTGCTGAACTTACCATTAGAAAGACCTGTAAAATGTATGTCTGAGGGCTCCCTGTACTCAAAATTCTGTTATTCAGGGTTAAAATTAAGAAATGTCATAGCAGTCCCTACTTTATTATGAAACAAATGAAAGTGGTGGGCGAAGGGGAGAGAAAGGACACAAAATTTTCAGGCAGCAGAGATCAACTGCATTCAAGGAAGAACTTATTCAATGTAGAAACGTCATAGAGGAATACGTGGTGAAATCCTCTTCTATTCTTACCAGAACATTTTACAGTTGTTAAAGAATTAATCATCCAGCTGTTACCAGTGCTGTTATTAGCCTCATTTCATAGAAGGCAGCAGCTGGAAAACAAGGCTTAAACAGTCATGAAGAAACAGAATATGGCATTTATAGGAAGGTCTCAATAAAAGAAATCCTTCCCAGTGGAAAAGGTCACATTTCTTAGCTGCATTGATACGTAAGAACTATTATGCTATAAAATAGTACTCCAGTGTTGATCTGGCCTAAGTGATCATGGATATGAGTACACATAGACAGCACTGTATCATATAATGAATTATATGACAAAGCCATGTGCACGGTAAGGAGGGCAAAATCACATCTTTAAATCTTTGCAGTTAACATAAACAGGTTGATCTGCCTTTGATTTGTTGTAGGTGGTCATCATTTGGTTCCCACGCACAAGTCTCCAATGCACGTGTTGGGTGTTTGACTGTGAGAGGCGGACCAAGCAGTTCTTGTGAGACAGCACATGTGCTAGTATCTAGACAGAGATGAACAAACTCAGGTCATCTATGCAACCTGGTCTCCAGTACATGAAAAAGCCACATCTTCCCAGGGGCCCATCCAGCTGTTTTGAACACCAGTCCTAGAGGCACGACGCAAAAGGCTCTGACATATCGTAGAATCATAGAATGGATTAGGTTGGAAGGGACCTTGAAGATCATATATTTCCAACCCCCCTGACATAGGCAGGGACACCTCCCACTAGACCAGGTTGCTCAAAGCCCCATCCAACCTGGCCTTAAACACCTCCAAGGATGGGGCTTCCACAACTTCTCTGGGCAACCTGTTCGAGTGCCTCACCACCCTCATTGTGAAAAATTTCTTCCTAATATTTAATCTAAATCTACCTTCTTCCTGCTTGAAGCCATTCCCCCTCATCCTATCACTACATGCCCTAGTAAAAAGTCCTTCCCCAGCTCTCCTGTAGGCCTCCTTTAGGTCCTGGAAGACCGTAATAAGGTCTCTCCAGAGCCTTCTCTTCTCCAGGCTGAAAAACCCCAACTCTCTCAGCCTGTCGTCATAGGAGAGATGCTCCATCCCTCTGATCATCTTCATATCACCATGCCAAAAAAATCTCTTTCTTGAGTTTGCTGGTGTTTCAGTCTTGCAACTCACTTGGAACAAAGCTGAGTATTGTACATTAGGGTTGGGGATCAACAATAGTTTAAACTCAACACAGACTGAAGTGTTGTCCTTATGATGTTTTACTTTCATTTGGCTCTTGATGTGTGTATTTGACTCTACAGGATTGTCTGCTGGTAGTTAAAAAGAGCACCAAAACCTTCCCATTTCCCCATGAGTGTTCCCTTTAAGGAGAAAAAATAGTCTTCTCTGGCAGCAAATAGAGGTAATGACCAGCCTTTGGTAGATATCACCAACTAAAAGTTAAAATAGCAAGGTAGGACATGGGAAAAAAGGGTTCTTGGCAGCAGGAACCCTGAATGCCTGAAACTGATGAAGCAATATCCCGGTTACTGCAAGTATTCTCACTTCCCTTGAAGCAGTAACTTGGCAAAATACCCGATCTCATGGGGCATCATGTGATTTAGCATCCTTGTTTTCTGCAATAAGGCTTTTCTAGATGCTTGGTCACATTACTCAGCTCATTTATGCCATTGTTAGAGACTATCAAAACGATGCTGGAGCACAATGTTTGAAACGGCAACACAGAGTTTACTTCTAATTATTTTCTCTTTCCTCTAGCATTGGAAAACATGTTAAAACAAGTCAGTCTAATGAACCTTGCACTGCTCTAACCAAATGCTTGCAGGACGCTCACCCAACAACACTTAAATGCTTCAGTGTCAAAACTCCCGCCCGGTTCAAAGGGAGCAGCGTGGAGGTTTGCAGGAAGAAGCCATCTCTAGGGAGGGAAGTTTGTTGCCTCTTTTTCTTGGTAATTCTGCGGGAGAGCTGCTGCCATGTGAAACGGTATTAATCCCTTAAACATCTGCGCTTACAAAGTCCAGCTGGGAGAGCACCCTTGAACTTAGAGTTTCCATCTTCCTGGGTGTGTGATAGCTGTCTCAGCCTCTGCGCTGATTTCTAAAATAACACAGCTTCTCTCTTAATAGCAGGTAAAAGAAAAATCCTTAGGACTCTTTCTTGGTTTGGGTTCCTCACAAATTTGAAATATCCTTTGCGTTACTGGCCCCAGAGCCCACTCTGGTTGCTCAAGATTCCTTTTTAACAGCTTTTCTGCTTGCTAAGTCCATCCACTTGCCACCCCTGATGTTGGTTGTCTCAAAGCCAAAAGGAGATGTTTGGAACAGCAGGCAGTTTCCTTTTTATTTCCTTTTGGGGGTTGGTTGGTTGTTTTTTTGGTTTTTTTTTAGCAACAAGTATTTATTTGGGTCTCTTTATAAAGGACACGTATTGCTTGGGAATAGTTTCACTGCTGTTTTTTGACCCTACCACCCATGTTATAACTTGCATCTTGCCTCCAGACTCTGCTAGTAGCTTCCTACAGTTTCATGAGCTCTCTTTCACTAACCTGCTCAGTATTTAGTTGTTAATGCAGTCTACTTTTCCATGATCTTGAATCAGGTGGTTATGAAGTACATGTATTGGCAAAAGTGGCCAACTCATAGGATAGCAAGGTTGGGAAGGGACTCTGGTCCAATACCCTGCTTAAATCAGGTTGCTCAAGGCCTGGTGCAGCAGTTTTGAATGTCTCCAAGGATGGAGGTTCAACAACCCAACACCTTTAGAGACACTCTGGTATGTATTAACCTTTACGGGAATGTAATCAGAATCCATAATTGTGCAGTAATCTTCCCCGTTGCCACTCCACTGAGAAGAGCCATACTGGTAAGTATCTGGCCTTGCTTGGGCTGTCAGAGCAGCCTCTTTGCCCAGGACCATCAGCTCCTCCAGCCCTGGGACTTCCCATCCCTTCTCTGCTTTGTGGGGATCACTGCAGCAGGAGCTACCTCCAGGTCCTGTTGCCTCATTCAAGGACACTTAGGCACTTCGGTCATCTTTTACACTATTTATGAAAGGACACAGCTAATTACTCACTGATTTACTAACCTTTCTGTAGGATTGTTTTTCAAACCAGCTTCAACAAATCCTTTTCATGACTATGAACCCAGCGCAGATTTATTTTTTATTTTCTAACAAGGAGTTTTCCATCCGTCCCCAGGGAGAAGGAAAGCAGTGAGCTGGAAAAAAAACCCAATCAATGTTAAAAACCAGTACAGGAAAGACAAGTCACCTTTTCCTCTTCACCAGTACAGGAAGCATGAGTCACCTTTTCCCCAGTCTCTTCACAGCTTCCATATTTCAGGCAATCCATGACACAGAAACAGTTTCTATTTGCATGTTAGCTGATTTCTGCTCTTGGTGCTGTTTCTTTGCTTTCCAATGGACCTACGTGGCATTTGCCCCACAGTTACTGCTGGGGATTCTCTGATGGGTTTCATCATGGTCTTCCTGAAGGGCCTGAGATCAGAGGGGAACCAGGAAATCTGAGGGACTGCAGGGCGAGGGCATGAACGGTTGTCAATGAACTATTTAAAGAGGGAAGAGGCAGCCACAGGACGCATGAGAGGGAGCTGTGACCGACCGTAACACTGGGAGAAGAGTGTTAGGGCAGCAGCCAGTAACCTGGGAAAGGCCTGGGGGGAAAAAAGGTCAAGAAGAATTTAAAAAAAAAACTAAGAAAATCTTTCTTTTCAAATACAACATAAAAAAATACTGCAGAAAAACCCTTTTGTTAGGACACAGGCTGTATAATGCAGTGGAATGTCTTAAATATTGCTTTAATACACCTAATGGCTGTTAGTTAATTTTCTCCTCTTAAAGAAACCCTGAAATACCACCTATAAAGATTCACCACATGTAACTTACCAAGAAAAAACAAGGAGTAAAAACCACGTGTGACACCACCTCTTAAAAAATATTAGTATCTTTGCCAAATGGTATTAAAAACCAGTCATGCAATTATGACTAAGATAAATGACAAACTACAGTTCAAGGCATCACAGCCTTCAAATGATTAATTAACTGGCCTTCATCTAAACTTCCTGATACTTGATTTTTTCATGATGCATTTTCTTGAGTCACAGCCCTGAGCTTGCCATTCGGATAGCATTAAAAATACCAGGTGAAGGCTGGCGTTTGGTTTAGGACCTTAGCGCTGCATCCATGGCTGGGAGCACATCTTCCCCCCACCTCGTACTTCACATAATGCAATTTGTATAAAATTCCCGCAAAAAAGGAAAAAAAAAATATGATAAATTATCCAATTGCTCTGAAAGGCGATGCTGACCTGGACCCAGCAAACGTGTTGCCATCTGCCTCTGTGCCTGCCTGACTCTCTGTGGTCAGACCAGAAGCGTAAACCTGTTCTCTGACCCAATCCAACACCTGTCACCTCCAAAGCTCTCATGGTTTAAATCAGTCCAGCACCATCAATGTCTTGTCTACTAATTGCTGTGAGAAACAATCTCCCTGGAGCTCCCAGAGATGATGAACTATTCTTAAATTCTCCCTTAGGCCTTAGATCTTTATTAATTAATTTTTTTTTTTTTGCCTGTGCTGGCTAACCACATTTGGACGTGGCAACGAGGATTTTTTCAATAGGCCACAACCACTTGCACAAACAAAACCCTCCTGGTGATCGGCGGCTGTGCAGTAACGCTCTGCTTGGCCTTGGCCGTAGGCGCAATATTTGCTTTTTAACCAAACCATGGCAGGGTTACAAAGCCACGGGTTTTTGCAGTGAGAGGACAAGCTCACACGGGCCCATGTGAGGTTTGATAATGGAGGGAAAGCACTTTGAAAAGACCAAACTGGAGGTTTCCTTGGGAAGAAAAATACCAGCTGAGAGCAGAGCTGGGGCCCTCATTTCCTGGGGGCGTATGGCCAGGTGAGGGCCTGTTCTGTTCATAAAGACAAGCACTTTGCACCTCATTATTTTCTGGCTTTTGACAGCACTGAACAGTAGTCCTTTGATAACAGCGCAAATGAAGACCAATGCTAAAAGTCCATCCCCCAAGACAGGCGGTATTTCCAGAGACATGATATTTGGGTCAGTACAGGGCTGGAGCAGGAGTCCAGCACAGGACAGAGTTGTAAGGTATCTGCACAGCAC
Source organism: Vanellus vanellus (assembly GCF_965231255.1). Taxonomy (NCBI): domain Eukaryota; kingdom Metazoa; phylum Chordata; class Aves; order Charadriiformes; family Charadriidae; genus Vanellus; species Vanellus vanellus. The sequence goes on from NC_138905.1 coordinate 191,758,779, forward strand.
GCCTCAGGGTTGAGCTTTCACAAGGATGGAGAAGTAGCTTCCCCCTGTTCCTGGGGGAAGGTCAATATAGAGGCAAAATAGGACAGACCATTCCTGAGGGTGCCCCATTTCTGCAAGATGGGATGGGCCTGTCACCAGCAAAGCAGAGGAAGCTCCGCAAGGAAGAGCAGGTTTTGGGCTGTAACCACAGGAAAGCGGTTGCGAGCCTCCAGAGCTGCTGCAGGAGGATGGGGACAACATCCATCATGCCCCTGAGAAAAAGCAGATCTTCAAAGACACTGCATGGGAATGACCGTGAGGGCCGTGGATGTCTCCTGGTGGAGGTGGCTGCAGGCAACCCCAGGGCTTCAGATGATGTGGGCACCATGGCCTGACAGGAAGGCGCTGGTTTGTCCCCTTGGTTTCCTGGGCTTTTTCCCTTAGAGAGATCTTTATTCTTCTATATTTTCTCCCTGGGAAGAAGCACTTGTGACTGACTTCAACCAGATGCTGCTCTTTCTTCAATAAAAAAAACAGCCTCGATATTTTTGTTGTTCTTTTCTGCACCCTATCTTCATTCCATATAAAAAAATTCGCTCATATTGCCGTCTGTCCTCCCAGCACCATCAGCAGAGGTAACAAATGACCTTGTTGTTCCCTCCCCTTGCAGAGCTGAAGACTCTATTTGCCTCCTCCACCACTGCATGGGAACTCACACGCCACTGCTGACAGGGGAGCACTAATGCAGTGTCATGGTTTCAGCTGGGATAGAGCTGATAGAGGAGAGTCCAATAAGGCATGGCCATACCCAGGTCTGCTGGTCACTCCCGTTTTCCCCATGGCACTTCACTGACTTGTCCTTAAACAGGGTGGAAGATAAAGGTTGTATATTGCTCTGGTGACTCTTTCCCTGTCCATAGGAGATTTCCTAGCATCCCATCCTAAACAACTTTGCTGACTGCATTTCTTATCTTGTTACCAGTGGGCATGGAGACCAATCTATTCCTTTCAGCTTTGCAGCTGCCTTTCATATATTTAAAACTTTAAGCTTCCCCTCAGCATTTTATCCCAACGTTCTACTTAAGGAGGCTTTAAACATTGAGTTTAGGTAGAAGGTCTAGGCTAGGACATGGCTCTTATGGGAGTTTGCGCCAAACTCTTCACCCAGCTGCTGGGAATGACACTTGCTGGCAGAGCTGGCAGTGCTGGAAAGCTGGAGATGTCCTCCAGAAGGTGTGTTGATAACCACAACTATCCCTGCAGAGCTGGAGGAAAGCTGTTGCACCTTGAGGTAGACTTCTGGGCTCTTTAGAAGGTGGCAGGTCCTTGGTGCTGGGGCAATGCACTGCACCACACAGTGTTTGAGGCCAAGGACTTCATTGGCAAGGGTCCCAAGCTGCTGTTGTCCCACGGGGGAGCAGGTGCCACGGAGCTGCAAGCTGCCAGGCAGGACAGGCCATCTCTCAAACGTGTATGGAGATGCCACCAGGAGGATTCCCCTGGTGAGATGTCCCAGGGGAAGCTCCAAACCTCACTTGTGACCTTCAAACTCAAAGCCTGACTGTATGAGGCTTCCCAAAATGCTCTCTTCACCTCTTTTCTGCTGTCAGCCTGAGATACAGGCAGGTTTACCCTGCTCAGGCTGCCACACCAAGACCACGGTTTCCAAGACACCCTGGGGGCGAGGTACCCTGCTCCAATACCTGCCAATTAGCAGGCAGCAGGTTACAAAAAGGGAAGCTAGATTTTAATTTACAGTCCTTTGCTGCCAAGTGGCCACCTTTCCCCTGGCAAAGGTGAAATAGTTTATTGTTTGGTTTTTAGCAAAAACCAAGGAGGAAACGTGGAGGAAGAAGGAAGCTGCCAGCCAGAGCTTCTGGCCCAGTAGCATGCAGCTGGTCATTAAGCTACTTCTCCCAGGTGTTTCTTCATCTGTGAAATGAAGCAGAAGTCCATACAAGAGCTCTGACTGCAGCAGTCCTGCATGAGCTGAGACCAGCTAAACTCCTGACTTTTGTCACTGGACTAAATCTGGTGACAGTAACCTAAGCTCCTAATGCAGCGATACACCCACATCAGATGTTGCAAAGGGGCAGTTTTCAACAGCTTATAAGTTAGTAGTCACCTTTTCCAAGGCGCAGACTGCCACCGAAAGCCCCTTAAGCGGTAAACCGCCGTAAGTCAGTTGTTCGGTTCCCAGGGACAAGCAGTGAGGCAGCCTCCACGCAGCTGCCCACTTCGCAGCTCCGAGCAACTACACACCCAGTAAGTCAGGAGCCAGTTAGGTGCACACCGAGTTTCTCAGGTGTAACGGAGGGGAATAGGCTGACTTGGGAGGTCAGCCCGCGGGCACGGAGCCTGCAGCCGGCAGTGAAACCTGCCCAGTGAGGAGCTTTTTCTTCTCTGCTACCACTTTTAGCTCTCACACAAACTTAGCTTGGAAGGAACATTGATGCAGTTTAGCAACCTGTTCTTTTGATGATTTTGAGGTGAAAGGGGAGAAGAAAAGAGCCCTCAAGTCCTCAGTGTTAACACTTTGACCGAGGCCAATGGTATGAGGTTCAACAAGGCCAAGTGTTGGGTCCTGCACTTGGGTCACAACAACCCCATGCAGCGCTACAGGCTTGGGGCGGGGTGGCTGGAAAGCTGCCCAGCAAGAAAGGTCCTGGGGGTGTTGGTGGATGGCCGGCTGAATATGAGCCATTGGTGTGCCCAGGTGGCCACGAAGGCCAGCAGCATCCTGGCCTCTATCAGGAATGGCGTGGTGAGCAGGATTAGGGAAGAGATTGTCCCCCCATACTCAGCACTGGTGAGGCCCCACCTTGAGTACTGAGTTCAGTTTTGGGCCCTTCACTACAAGAAAGACATTGAGGTGCTGGAGTGTGTCCAGAGAAGGGCAATGAAGCTGGTGAGGGGTCTGGAGCACAAGTCATGAGAAGTGGCTGAGGGAACTGGGGTTGTATAGCCTGGAGAAGAGGGGGCTGAGGGGAGACCTTATCACTCTCTACAACTATCTGAAAGATAGTTTTTTGCTTATTTAGTGTTGCTTACTGAAGTTGAAAACTTTCAGCTCAAGAAAGCGTTATCGTGAATGCATTTGAAAATGAAGCTGCTCACGCTGCCGCAGCAGCAGCTGGAGATCTTTGTGTCTAAGCCAGCAGCACAGATCAGACCTGCTCATTACCACTTCTTCTGCAGGATAATGTACACACAAAACAGAACCAGGCAAGTGCAAAGCTGCTCTAGTTCGTAACTCTGCATCTTAACACGAGGCGATTTTCCTGAGCGGTCTGAAGTAACATACCACCCTGAAGCAGACCTGAGCAGCTCAGGGGGTTCCAGCTCGCCCTGCCCGTGCTGCCGTAGAGTTGACGGTGGCAATCATGACAAACCCCTGCAGCAAAATCTTCCAAGGCTTTGCCTGTTGGAGCCCATAGTTTACTGTATTTTCCTTTTCTTCTGGTAAAGTGCTTTCTAATGGCCTGGCATAATTTGTTGTCCTACATGTGTTTCAACAGAAGTGTAATTATGCCACAAAAGGGAGTGTTTTATGCAACGAAATAGAAGGAACACAACACAACTATGCTGCTTTGGTAGAAAAGACTAGTTTGACACACTCAGAATCCAGAGGACATTATAGATCAGATTAGAATAACAAAATTCAGTCCACTGAGATTTAAACCAAATGTTAAAAATATGCCCCTTAGTGGATCTTCATACTCATTTCTGTTTAGCAGATCAAGCAAACAAAATGAGTGTTTATATTTTTAGAGGTAGGGGGAACATCAAGATATTCTCTAGGTTTTATTTATTTGAAATAAGATGTCTCTTAAAATAAATTTATTCTGATGTAGTGTCTTTCAAGTCACGGAGGTAAGACATGCTGGACGATTAACAGATTGCAAAAAAACCCATGATTCAAGAATTTCATTTTGTCAACTGAAAGCTGAAGGAACCAAAGAGATTAAACGGCTCTTAGAAATGGGGGGTTGGTTTATTTGGAGATCTTTATCTTTTATATCCCTATGGAAGAGCATTTGCAAAGATGAAAATAAGGCACTGAAGCTCATGTCCATCATCAACCTACCCATGGAGAGGGGCTTCTCCAGGTGACTCAGTGATAGGACAAGAGGTAACGGGCACAAACTTGAACATAGGGAGTTCCATCTTAACACGAAGAGGAACTTCTTTGAGGGTGGCAGACCACTGAAACAGACTGCCCAGAGAGGTGGTGGAGTCTCCCACTCTGGAGACGTTCAAAACTCGCCTGAACACCATCCTGTGCAACCTGCTGTAGGTGACGCTGCTCTGTCAGAGGGGCTGGACTAGATGGTCTGCAGAGGTCCCTTCCAACCCTGACCATTCCGTGACTCACCCGACTGACACGGAACAAGGACGGCAAAGCCATAGCTGCAGTCGCAGGCACCTGTCAAGCAGTTCAAGAGGTTTCTCTCCACTCATGCTGTCACGTAATTAAAGCGGAACCGTACTAATTAGGGGGCTGCTGGACAATGCAAATCTCTGCCTTGGCTCCATCTATCCCCGAGCGGCACCCCAATGGAGTCACTCATGCCCGAGGTGAGGGATGCTCGCTTATCCCTCCCAGCTACGGAGAGCCATGGGAAGATCGATCTCCTGCCTAAAGCCCCTCTTGGTGCACACCCCCTCCCAACGCACAGCCAGCAGGAGGAGCAGGGCTGCTTGTACAGCATCCCCAGCTTAACTGAATCAGTGATTGGAGCCTAGCACTGGGAGCCTGGAAAGGAGTTTCTGGAGGCAGAAAAAGACGGTGGAAGTTTCTTGACACTACGGTGCACATTCAAACCTTTAAACTGAAGTCCTGATTTAATCTAGTTCTGTGGATCAGCTGCAGCCCACTTACCACAGCCTCCTGTACATGTTTGGGAAACATCTCCTTAAAAAGTGTAAAACTCGATATTGGAACAGGATGCAAGGTTTTAGAGATGACTGCATTACCTTACTTCATTCATTCTTGAAACAGCCTTCAAACTTTGATGTGGAGTTCTGCTAACTAATACCTAGTCAAAGACAAAACCCCCTAAGTTAATCTGTGAAGACTACGCAGTTTCATAATCTTCAAAATAAGTTCTTGAATTTTTTTTTATAGTATTTGATAGCAGCTTTTTATTGGTTACAAAACCTAAGCCCATATACAAAATTAGGAACACATTTAGATGCCTCTTTGAAAGAACGTTTTAGTCTATTTTAACTGATAGTTTAAAAAAATAATAAAAACAATGCAATTTTAAACACTGTTCTGAAAACGTAAAAGTGCAGCAATATACTTTGTTTCCTTTATTAACTATGAAATGGTGCAATCCCAATCAAAAGCTGATAAGGTCACAACAGAAAGAACTGAGCAAACGCTTTGTCCTGCCTTACCCAGTTCTCCGATGTTCACTTTTAATGTAATGCATTGAGTGCAAGAAACGGATCAAATCTTCACAGTAGTGGCAAACTGTTGTTTCAAATACCAATTTGTATGTAATCTCTAGGATAACAGTGAGTGCAGGCCGAACAGGGTATCTGTCAGTCTATATGGCATATAGGGAGACTAAATTGAATTAGAGGGGGGGGGAATATTTGTTCACAATAACATCTGCTGGAACTCTAATTTCACAAAAACTTTGTGACCTTACCTAACTTTGACTTTTTATTGTTTAGTTTTTTAGCGAACACCACACAGTTTCAAGATTTTAGACTATAGTGTGTGAATAGGATGCAGTTACCATATGAAGCTTCAACTCAACTTTTGGGAAAAGAAAAAAGGCACAATGAACTTCAACTCAATTTTATGTGCACAAGAGTTGAAAAATCTGAGCCACCTTAAAGAGAAATTGATTCTAAAATTTATAAAACCTATAAATAATCAGAGGCCAAACCACTATATTAAAACAGATTATCTAGCAAGTAAAAATCTTGCAGTTTAAACATACGCTTGTATCCCGTTGAGATACAAGACAACTCACTCTTTAAAGTGGCTCCACCTTGGCAGATATATATTTAATGAATGCACACCTGCTATGCGTTGTTCATCAGTGGAAAAACAGCTGATCCACAAAGCTCTGATGGCATCTGTCCTTATCTTCATCACAGTAAATACAACCCACATCCAATAACTAAATTAGTTTAGATTTTTCTATCCCTTCACATCAATGCATTGGGAAATTACACCCAGTAAACAACAGCAACAAAACCAGTTTGTGTGATAGCTTACAGAATTTCAAAATTATCGATCTTCACCCCAGCAATACCAAAATCCCTTTGAAAATGACTGGGTCAGACGATTTTCCAAAAGCAATGACCTCACATACCTTATGTAAAGTTAACGTAATGTGCGCTGCACATCAGGTTTATGCTGAATAACGGCAGCTTTCATACAGCCTCACACATCAACCAGTTTGTATCTTTTGTAATTGTGTGAATAAGATCTCAGACTAATTTCTGAATTACTCTTCCAATACTCCAAGAATGAAGCTTTTATGACGCTTCTAAGTAGTTGCTGGTTTGTTGCCAACCACATCATCATAAGCACTGGTTACTAAGTAAAAAATAGTTTAAGACTAAATTACAGTAAACATGAAAGCTCCACAGTTTAAACCCAATATAAATCAACCATATCCAATTATCAATTTAAAACAAAATATATTGACTACTGAAAGTTGAAAGCAAGATTCTTTTTAACTAATACATTTTTGGACAGAATTTTTTTTTCTACAGTCTGGGACTCTTGCTTTCAGCTTAAACAGAAGTTCAAGTCCATAACAGGTTGTAGCTCAGGTAAAATACCATGCACAGCATTTGATTACTTCAAAACAGCAGGAACACACAGGCTGAAGTGAGTGGTCAAATAGGGCTCGCTGTTCTCAAAAATTAGGTATAATGGCAAAAGCTTTACCAGTCCAAATCTACAGTTCATTCTCCAACCCTGGTTTCTGAGGCAGTTAATGAACACACATCAATTACTGATAGCAGAAGTAGTTTTTTTGTTTGTTTTAAACTTAAGTGTTTAATCAATTGCCAAGTGTTTGTTTTGTTTTGTTTTGTTTTTTTTAAGTTACTTTTATTTCAGTTTCACCAATGAAATTCATTTGGCTTGCATTTTTGAATCTATTCTTCCACATGAAGTATATGAAAATATGCTTGTGGAGGACGATGATGGAGGCTCAGAGCAAACTGGGCCCCTGTAAAGTCTTCCAAAATGTACGCATCATACCAAAGTGTCTTGATCCACAGCGCACCATTTTCCAAAGAAGCTACTTTTCCGTGGAAAGCCAATGTGCCACCACTATGGAATATTCTTAACAAAACTGCAGATTGCGGTTGTCAGCATGTGGCACCAGGAAAAAGGCAAAAAAAAGGTAGTTGGGACTGTTAAAAAGAATTCTGAAACAGTTTAAGAGATCATGCATATGCATTTACAGTCCATGTGATAGTGACGTTTGGCAACTGCAAAGTGACCGATACATGGCTTGCTTTAGAAGCATCAAAACGAAGAGGCATGTGTGTCTTGGAGCCTTTTGTTTCTTCACTTGGTAGCCATCTGGTGGTGCTTCATACTGGTGTGGGACAGAGAAGCTGCACTTTTTTGAACTTAAAAATTAAACTCTTTCGTTTGAAGGTTGGCCGTTGGGTCAAAGTTGTAAGTACCTCCTTGAGTGGCTTCAGGAATGAGACTGGGATCTTCATCGATCTATAAAATACAACAAAAATACATGAGAGGCCAATTCCCTGCACAATTCAGTACAAGAGATTCACAAATGTTCATCTTTTCTTCTTTTTTTAAGAATTATTGCAATAAAATTAGATCTGTTTTTCAAATTCTATTCCTCAAATATGTTTAAAAAGAACAACACATGAACTCTGCTCTAATACCATTAGGGAAACAAAAAATTGAAATGGTTAGACACCAGGTTGCTGCCTGGTCAAAGCAGTTGCTATTTTACCTATGCTATTTTCAATGCCAATTTTTAGTGATTCCAGAGTTGGCTAATGACTAGTTGTGAATTTCAAGCTTAGTTTTGTACTTTCTCCCGTTTTTCAACATGAAAATAATTTTTCTCGGCAGCTGATAGAAATAATTATATAAAGCTTAAAAGAGTACTCAGTGTCTATCAGAATCTGAAGGATTTAGAATTAGTCATTTCAGAGCCATTTTATACAGTGCTCATAAGTGCAACCTAATTTTTTTTTTTAAACCCAAACTACTTCATTACTCTATGGATGTAGAACGAAAGGCATCAGTATCCAACTTCACCCAATTTCCTCAGAGCCGTTAGAATTTAGGGATCTACTGCCTCTAGGAACAGCAAATAACACAGTCAGTAGCATGGATATGCACAACTTCAAACCCTACTCATCCTCCTCCAAATCATCAACTTCATCTGTTCTCTGAACACACCACGTCTACAAGCCAGGCTGCAGGAACCATATGCCTCGTTTCAAACTGTGTGTCTCATTCTGAAGCAGGTACGAGCCCTTGTGAGATGGGTCTAAATAGCTTTCTGAGATCCAGCCTTGGAGTCATGCGACACCAAAACTGACTCACCTAAAATCTTTATTTCTCTTTACTTTGGATGACAATACCTAAATTAGAAGGAGAGATTAAGGCTTCGGTGACAGCAACAATCCTCAGGAGGAAGAGGATCTCATGCCCAAATGAAGATCAAATCTGGTTTCAGAAGGCTTTGCAAAATGTTTGTGAGTTAATGAATTAGCACTTCTGTCTTCTGCAGGGGTACTACAAAGTAACGTTACCTGACTTCACACGTCTCTAACTCAATAAACTAAAGTCAGGAAGCCATGAGTGCTGGTCCTAAAGTACATGCCCGTGCACTTTACAGAGCTCAGCAAAGGAACAGATAGGATTAACAATGATGGGATATCTAGCAGCCAGCAGCATCTCATGAGAATATGGAAGATCTCAAAGTGACAGAAGGCAGGAATACTTCCGGGCAGTCAATCTTAACCCTGCCAAGCAGCCTAACATAACCAGCCTCTTGTCTCCCTAGGGCAATTTGGATTTTTTTTCTGGGTCCTCAAACGACAAAGGTTATTTTCCTACTTAAAACCAGACAAACTTTCAGGCAATAACTTTATGTTTTAACTCCTATCTCCCAATCACGGAATTTCTACAATTTCCAAGTTTCAGAAGCCCCAGAAAACACAGTAGCAGTATAAACAATAATCTGAAGTAAAGTTTTGCTCCTGAGTAAAGGAGATAAATTCAGCAAATCAGGCATAGATTAAATTGCATTAGTTTATGTAAAAAGTAAATGCACAGAAGGGAGTACTAACCTCAAAATGGATATTTTTCCACCCACACCAACTAGACTGGGCTCTTCAGTTAGCTACAGAAGTCTCAAAGCCATTATGGAGACTATTGGACACTGCTCACAGAATCATTACAAGCATAGGGAACTTTTCACATATCTTAACTTCTGGTGACTAACTTTGCAATCACATGAGGGACCCATGAACTGAAAATTAACGAGTCTTAAAAGTTCGAGCTGGTACCTGGAGAGTTCAATTTAAGAGAAGAACTGAAGACATAGTTCTGCTAGGCTGCAGAACTACAGACACCCTGAAAGAAAGAAAGGAGGACCCAGGAAAAGAAAGAAAGGAGGACCCAGGGAACTACAGACCAGTTAGTCTCACCTCTGTCCCTGGGAAGGTAATGGAGCGACTCATTCTGGATGTCATCTCCAAACACGTTGAGGAACAGGAAGTTATTGGAAGTGGTCAACATGGATTTACCAAGGGTAAATTGTGCTTGACCAATCTGATAGCTTTCTATGATGTTATAACTGGTTGGCTGGATGAGGGGAGAGTCGTAGATGTCATCTACCTTGACTTTAGCAAGGCTTTTGACACTGTCTCCCATAACATCCTCATTAGGAAGCTGAGGAAGTATGGGCTAGATGAGGTGACAGTGAGGTGGATTGAGAGTTGGCTGCGGGACAGAACTCAGAGGGTTGTGATCAGCGGCACAGAGTCTAGTTGGAGGCCTGTAACCAGTGGTGTCCCCCAATACTTGGTCAATACTTGGTCAATACTTGGTCCAGTCTTGTTTAATATATTCATTAATGACCTGGATGAGGGGGCAGAGTGTATCCTCAGTAAGTTTGCTGATGATACCAAACTGGGTGGGGTGGCTGACACCCCAGAGGGCCGTGCTGCCATCCAGCGTGACCTGGACAGGCTGGAGAGCTGGGCAGAGAAGAACCTAATGAGGTTCAACAAAAGCAAGTGCAAGGTCCTGCACCTGGGGAGGAAGAATGCTAAGCACCAGTATAGAGGTTAGGGGCGGACCTGCTGGGAAGTAGCTCTGAGGAGAAGGATCTGGGGGTCGTGGTAGACAGTAAATTATCCATGGCCCAGCAATGTGCCCTTGTTGCCAAAAAGGCCAATGGAATCCTGGGCTGCATAGGGAAGAGTGTGGCCAGTAGGTCGAGGGAGGTCATTCTCCCCCTCTACTCTGCACTGGTGAGGCCACAACTGGAATATTGTGTCCAGTTTTCGGCTCCCCAGTTCAAGAGGGACAGGGAACTGCTGGAGTGAGTCCAGCAAAGGGCAACTAAGATGATTAAGGGCTTGGAGCATCTCCCTTATGAGGAAAGGCTGAGAGAGCTGGGACTCTTTAGCCTGGAGAAGAGAAGGCTGAGGGGAGACCTTATTATGGCGTACAAGTATCTAAAGGGTGGGCTGAAGGAGGATGGAGCCAGGCTCTTTTCAATGGTTCCCAGTAACAGAACAGGACCTAGAAAGGATAATTAGTATTTGTCTTCAAATTGCTTGTTAAAGTGCTTCTGAGGCACTCGCAAGCAGCCAGTAGCAGAAAGAGCTAGAATCCAAAGGGTCAAAATACCTAATTAGGGTGCAACAAAACACCAGATGGTCTAGATCAATCAGCTGCAGAAAGTGTTACAGTTTTGATGACTCTTTTAAATGCTGAATCCAGACTGAGCAACTACAGAGCTGAGATACAGTAATCTACCTGAAAATAAGGATCCACCCCCGCACTCCAAAGACTGATGTATGAGAAAGTAAAAAGGAGAGCCAGAGAACTGTTTAGATTCTAATCACAAGTAATTACATGTCAATTTACATGTCAGTGTGACAAAATTAGGTCAGCGACAATCAATTTATTAGGCAAAACCAGAGCAGTCATCTTGATGTTGATAAAGAAAACTCTTGGCATTGAGAAACTCTTCAAAGACTTTCAATTAAGGGACGCTGTACTGAAAAAGGAGCAGGAAAACTGACTTCCCAGATAACCTATGTTCATGACAACTGGAACTGAGGAAAAATGACAATGTACTTACTTAAGCTAACAGCACAGCGCATACACTCTTCAATCTTTAGTATACTTACATCATCACCAGAGAAATACTGATCTATGATTTCAAATGCTAGTTTATAAATGTCTTCATTCTCATGCTGTTGCAAGGCTTCAATTTTCTCTAACCCTGAATAAAAGGAAATGGGGAAGAGTTTTATAAGATTAAACTGAATTACCGACTATTTTGAAAATAACTAAACTAAGAAAAATAATGAAATATTACTATTGAAACATACTAGAAAAGATGATGTAGCTCAGTTCGCAAATATTGTCTAACACAATAGCCATCTTTGTCTCCAAGACGGAATAAAAGAGTAGATTGTGAATCTTTGCATACCATGGAATGTAACATTTTATGAAGAAGGAATAATAGAACCTTCTCTCTTTTTAGATAAAACTACATACATAGTATGTACTACATACTCAGTAGTTTTTGTTCCAGTCATTGTGCTTTCTGTATATCACCAAAAGGAATAAGTGGTTTTATTTGTGTGTTGCATATGAGTTTAAAACAACAAGGTGACAAAGTCTCACACCAAGAGCAGCTTAAAACCCAAGTTCCATGTTCATACTGGACACAGAATAACACAAGGCAAAAACTGCCAGTATAGTAAGTTCCTAAACATCCCTTTACTGCTATCTCACTATAATACATTAATTAGCATGTGTTAAAACTTGGACTGTAATATACAAAAGCCTGACTCCTCATCCTGCTTTGGTCTGTAATGAAATTATTATCCCAACAACTGCTTCCAAGGCAATAAACTAAAGTGAGAATTGTATGTTTCACCACGGAACGAAGTATATACAATAATCAGATGAAAAGAAGTACAATTCTCATTTAAACCTAAAAAATACCTAAGCTACAGAAGGCTCCTTTAACGATTGCCTCCAACATGACAACCCCTAAACCGAACTAAACAGAAAAAAAATGTCATTGCTCTTATTGCACAAGTCTCACTTGCTTACTCAAATAGTCCATGGTAAAAAAAAAAATGCTGCAGTAGATATCAACAGCAGCAAGCAGAAGACAGAATAAAGCCAGCAAATTAAATTTTTTAAAAGCCTAATAAGCACTTACCTCCACACTCTTCTATAATTTCAGCTATTGTGCTAGCCTCATCACCAGCCATTATCAGGATGTTTTTCAGACCATCCAGCACCACCTGTACCACTTGAGAATCCTTTACTGAGAGTAGATTGCAGAATGGTGGGATTACATTTTGCTGTACAAGGTATTCAACCTAAATAAAGGAAAAAAAAAAGTGCTTTCAACATTGTGCTTCTTACAAATGGCTGCATGTGCAACATTTCAGTGACAATTTGAAATCCCACTACACATACCTGATCTTTTCTCCCACTTATTGTCAAATTGCTAATTGCCCAAGCAGCTTCCTTTTGTGTTCCAAAGTCCCCCTGAAAAATAAAATTAATAGCTCATTAAAATCAGCATGGAAACATCTGTCAAGCTTATTATTAAAAATCACAGACTCCTCATGTCAGATTTATAAAAAGAGGATGACAACTTGCATAGCTGATAGTTTGACTGACCTTAGCCAGCTGGTGTATGATCATAGGGATTAGCCCAGCATCTATTACAGCTTGAACTTGTTGCTGGTTTCCTGCTGTGATATTGGAAAGGAACCAAACTGCTTCCTACGATTGGACAGAAAAAAAAAAGCAAAACACTTAAAAAAATAGTCAACAGATGAAAAAAACCTCCCAACCAAACTAAACAAAACAACCTCAAAACCTAAAATTGTACCATGACCAATCACTAAACAGAACCTCCAGGTTTCCTCCCCCATAGCACTTCTAGCACACAAACTTTTATTGCATGGTGAAAGCCAAACATGCAAGGACTGATGTAAAATGTGTATGATTAATTCATAGTGCTAGATTATTACTTACACAAGGGGTGTCAATATACATTGGGAGCAACACTGACTTAAACCTTGTATGCGCTTTGCACCGCTGCAGTCACAGCCATGTTTTAAACTTTCAATCAGTTTTGTAAAGAAAATAGGAAAACTGGTAAAAGCTCATATAAAAAAAAGGACTTATCCTATACTACTACTACTGACAAGTCAGTAGTAGCTTTCTGTGCTGATAGAAGGAAGATCAACTCCAGCTCCCATTTTTTTCCCGAAACACAAAGCAGAGCTTGCAAAACTCATTCAAGTATCAGACAGGACTCTCAGTCCTGAGACTACTCAGCAGTTACCTCCTTTAGGAGATAGTATCGGCATAGCTAACATCTATATAATGGCAGTTACAAATTCCGGGTTACAAAAGGGGATACTTGTCAAGTCAATCCAGAAGATCTTAAAAAGGCTCCAATCTTAAGCAAAAGACAAACAGATGTGGCAGCAGCCAATTACAAAGTACTGCAGGAAAAAAACATAATGGGTTCCATTTTTTAAGGATGTATGTCTTGCTTCAATTTGTATTTGCCCCTCACAACAAAACTCAAAGCATTTCTAGACTCCCCTTATACAAAAATAATTCCTTTCTTGGCATTCAAAAAGAGCTCTTCATCATTCTTTTGTGAGAACTAGAAGGGCAAGCAGAAACAAATCACAGCAGTTTGAACCATCAAATATAACTTCTTTAGAGCTCTTGACAGTTGACAGGGCCTGAAGAAACAGAGATTCCTCACAAACAGATTCCCCCTCAATGGTACACTATGTGGGGGAATCACGTAAGCTAAACAAAAAAGCCTCCTCCTCAGCCAGCCCCAACTTTGCAGTGGAAGGTGGCACAATGATTAAAAAAAAAATTGCGAATAACACAAAATACACCTGTGGAAAAGAGGACACTGCTCACTTTCTTTCATTTAACTCCCCCTATTCCATCCAGTCCTTGCAGCAGCGAAGTTTCCTCTGCCAAAAGGAAGGAGAGGAAATGCAGGGACAGTTTTCAGAAAAGGACAGTGGTAGTCCCTATGTCCTTGAAGGTGAAGATGGACAAGAGAACAAATTCCATTGTGAAAAGGTGGAGTGGAAAAATTGAATCAATCTCACTCAACTCACTGGACTCAACCAAAAGTAACACTCTTTAGTTATTTCATAATATAACTATATTGTCATATAACTATATAGTTATAATATAACTATAATGTCACTTTGCAAATGAAAAAAACCTATCACACTCCAAAGCAAAAACCATTAGTCTTCCCAAAAAGCATGAGGCATCAACACCAATGCACGGATCCTCATTATGCCTGTTTGGCTTCAGCCCTAAATTAAGCACCAGCCTCAAATGCATCTTTACACAAAATTGCTCATATGCTGGAAAAAATAGCTGGAAGAAATTCTTCTGTAATATGCTATAGACTACTGCTTTATTTCTTAAACAAAGGCATTAAGTTAGGAAGAAACAAATCATACCTTATTTATCTTCTCTTTTGGATGCGTCAGGAGATTTGGGAAATAAGACAAAACATCACAATTGAGAACAACTTGTGTCTGTTCATCAGTACCAGTTACTATGTTGCCTACTGCTCTCAGTGCTGCTGTCTGAATATCCAAAGTGGGAAGGAAAAAAAAAATTGCATGTTAAAGACATTGCTGCTACTTATGCTAAAACAAAGATCATTTTAAGATGTCTTTTTATAAAAAACACTTTGCAAAATACAATTTAGCACTTCATCCTCTGAGCAACATCCTAAAAATGTTTCAAAACAGTTACTATTTCAAAACAGAAACACACAGTACAGCATTTTACTGAGTAGACGCACTGCAGCTCAACTCAAAAAGATTAGAAATTAAAAGAATATTAAAACAATAGAAGAGTTAATTCATCATGTATCTGATTGGAGTTACAATTACATTAACTGTTTCTAGGTTTTGACTATGTCTGCCAAGGTTGCTTCCTTCTCCATTCAGCTCTCCACTACAGAATTAAAAAACACACAACTACTTTTCTTCTTATTGACTCTCAGTCAACTTTCAGAAGTGGACTTTTATCTTTACGTATTGGTTAGTAAATGCTTTACAAGTGACAGAACGCTGGAGAGATTCCTTTTCATCAAGTGAACTGGTCTGACAATTTTCAAGACAGCCACGTCTCATCCAAAGTACAAACTAAACAAACATGATAAATGCACAGATACATAAAAAAGTTCCCAAGTACAGCAGTTGATTTATAAAAATCAAGCACACATTAACTAACTTTTGGTTTCCCTTTGTCTTTGAAATTAAACAGACAAGCTCCGTTAACCTACCTCTTGTAGCTAATTAGAAATTTACTTTACTAAAAGGACTCAGCATCTGCAAATATTTTAACATTCAAAAGGTCCCAAAATATTAATTAATTTCCATGAGCTATTCAGACAGAATATGCACAACCATGTATGCAGCAACAGAAAAGAATGCATATAACTTGAATTCTGGAAAACACGAAATCTGTTAACATTAAATATTTTAGGACTACAAAAGGGAGGCACAACAGAAGTTAATGTTTAACCTCTCACTTTACTTAAAACTGTATTAGAACTGTTTTGTTTGAGTTTTCTTTCATTTTAATAATCTTTTTCCCTGGGGCAGGTAACATTTTTCATTCAGGTTTACCTGTAAGAAATGTAGCTATAAATGCTCATCTTGGTAATACTCTAAGGCACATTCTTCCAAAAATAACTTACAAAGGACTATTCAATAGCAGCTGAACCAGACTTACTTGAACTTTAACCTCCTGATGACTCAGAAGGGGAACTAGAAAAGGTACAACTCCTGAATCAATCACCATTTGTATCTGTTCATTTCCACCATCTGTTAAGTAGGACAAAGCCCAAACAGTGTCCACAAGAATCTACAAATTGGAAAGAACACGGTTTACACATTGAACAGTAAAATCCATATAACGGAGTCTTAATTTAGTGATCAACATTCCACATGTCTGGGGAGGGAAGAAAAAGAGCATGCAATTTAGCTACAGGAAAAACTCAAACATTATGATGAGACCTAATTAGTAAAATGTTAGATTATTATGTACAACTATGAAAACTGGGGCCATTTGTTCCATAATAATAATTTCTATAGGTCCTCTCTCAAAAATTTTTTAAATTAAATACCATATTTTACTGCATAAAGTGACAGCATACAGCATCTCACAAAGGTAAACTGTTGGGCTTGATTTGTGTTTCAAAGATAGACACCCAGCTCAGATAAGTAGTCGTGCCAGTAACCCTCTGAAGAACATACCAACCCAGCCTCCTAGCACTGCTGTCATTTGTGAGCTGTGCTATCTTTTGATTACAGAATACCTAAGTCCCCTTAGTCTCTAAGCCATCTATCTACACCTTAGCATTTCCAATCTACAGTGCAGTTCTGAAGTGAAACTGTGAACTATTCTAGATGTGTGCCTTTTTTTGCTTTCATATTAAAATTAAAATCCACAGCAAAGGAAAGGAGTTCTTATACCATCTGAAGAACTAGCAACTATTGTAAGGTGGCAACTATTCAAGCAAAGCAAAAACCCACAGAAGAAATGACTATCATGCAGGGCAATCTGAGTATCTTAAAGAATATAAAATCTAAGTCACTGATGACTTGATAAAGATGATTTGAGAGCCCTCCAAAAAAGAACGGTACAAAAGTTACAGTCATTGAAAGGTAGTATCTGAAGCAGAAACAAAGCCAGCAGAAAGAGGGATATCCCATCACTTAGAGATGATGTTTGAAACTGCAGGAAGAGAAATCTGGACCCCACTGAGGACATCACCTGTTGAGGTACGTGGATCTACTCTACTTTTAAAAACAGATACCCATTTAAAATTTCCAGCTATTAAGATAGCTAAATACTGCAGTACTGAAACATAGGAAGGACTTTAAAGTCCTGACCCACAGGCTGTTTCCACCCAGCTCCAGGGACCAGACACCACAGACCTAATGCTTTCTTCACACAGCCTGCTGCTGCCCTCACCTGCTAATGCCACAGGGACAGCAGAATGTGCTGCAGTGGAGCCAGTATCGCAGCAGAAGCAGTGAGAGATGGTGCCTCACCAGTTTGCTGCCCCACAGCCCTGTTGGTGATGAGAGCAGCAGCCACCAGAAGTGCTCGCAGGACTGTTGGCTGACCTACCTGCGTCACTGACTCATCTCCAAAGATAGGTTTGCTGCTCCAGTACAGAGAGGCTGGGACCAGACTGGTACCTCCAAACTAGCACCTGACTCTCAGGATCAAAAAGGCGGGCACCCTAATTGAGATCAGTCAAAACCTGGCATCACATAGGCTCATATCTACTTCAAGAAGCTCTCACACAATCATTCCTTGCAAAAGCTTTCAAGTTTGGCAGGGAAAAAAAAGCCCATAGGTTAGAAGTATGTTTGGTTTTGCTATGAATTTCCATTCAGGTTTGTCCAAATTACGAATTGGAAAGTCACCATGTGCTGTCTCCCACTCACATTACACTGGGAAAACCCTGGCAAAATCCCAAATTAAACTGTTTGTAAATATGTTGTGGAGCCAGGCCCACTTCACCATTAAAAGAGCAGCAGAAACACCACTACCACAGCGTGGAAGTAATGGAAGACTGTTCCACCGATCTTATGCTCTATCCCCAGACCCACCACAAAGGTTCAGTTCCTGCTGCCCTGAATTGAAAGATCACTACAGAGAGCAAGAGTCAAAGACATTACTAAGTCCTGACAGGAGGAGGAGAAGAGCAGCTCAATATCCCTTAGTTACACAGATCTTTGTTCCTGAAGTCCCAATATAAGACTTCAGGAGGTTAAGTCCACCCCTCTAGGACTTTGCTCATAAAATACATGTAAACCCATGGATCATGAATGTGGGGAATACTGAAGGTTTAGTATTAAAAAACTGAAGAAAAGTTGTCAAAGGTGCCACAAAACAATAGTTTATTGCTGTTTATTTAAGCATATTTTCGTATGCGAATGCCTTAGTTAAACAGGTTGCAAAGTCAGGCACCCAACAGGTTACAAAAGTTAGATTTTCCCATATGATCACAATATTTGATTAGACCGATATACAGAATTAGATATACTTTTTCTACACATGTATTATATAGCATCTATGCAAAAATTATAAATTGGGGCAGAATTAAAGTGAAGCTGATGGTAAAGCTGGCACTTTAAATTTCTAGTGTTCAATTCCACAAGGTAGGACCTTTATTTTAATGTAGTTTCTAATGTAAAGGATAAAAAAAACTTTTAGAAAAGATATTTCAGAAATGGTGTTTGCACTTTCTTTTTCATGCTCTGAATGACTACAATTATATGAGCCTTCATATTTAACTGTGCATTTACTACTTAATTATACATAAATTAATACACAAAACCAAGTTTGCTACTCAAAACACAATCTTGCAGCATTTTCTCTCTAGAGAAAACAAAGTATCTAAATATCTAAAAGTTTAGAAATTACTTACGTTTATATCTGTGTGGTAAATGAGAACACACAATGCTGGCAAAATCTGAAAAGAAGTTCATCAGTCATTACAGTAGAATAAAATTGCCTGTACAATCATGACTCCAAGTACTGCAGTCACAAAGCTTAGCTTGAGACTGCATTAGCATATTGCATTCACACACTTCCCAGGGTCATTCCCTCAAAGTATGTATAAAAAATATGTATTATATTTAAAATTTGTAAAAATACAAGGCAGTACTGTATTTCAAAGACACACAGAGAGCAGACTGTATTTTGAGGGAAAATAAGCAGAGACAGGACAACCCTCTGCTATTTTCTGAGCTTTGTTACCACACAATATAATAAAACTCATTAGCCTAATATCAATATATTAAACCCTCTTGGACTAAAGTTTTATTTTTGTATTCACATATGGAGAAAATATAAACAAATCTGAGCCACGATCAGACTGCTTAGAACGGGGGTTTTATTTGTTAAAAGTACTACTTGTAAAGGTTTCCCCATTCTCTGCTTCATTTTTTAAATTTCATTAAAGTTTAGTTGCTAACAATATGATGCTTCACGTGGCTTCAAAAACTATACCTACACTTTGGAATTTATCTTAAAACTTTATGTATATTACAACATTAGTTCTATTCAAATAGCATCACTTTACTAGCTGTGCCTACTCTATAAACACCACATTTACTCTGTTCACCAGTCTAAAAGGATTTTCAGATGCTTCTCTTCTCAAGTGGGGACTTGACATTGACTGCATGTTCACAGCTAGTCAAAACACAAACTACACTACATTCCCTAGTTTACATACATTTCCTCTTACTGAAAATAATTACATTTGAATAGTTCTATATACAAAATCAGGTCCCTAGCCATTTTTTGATAAAATACATGAAATGCTGAGTATGCTAACACTTCGTAGTGTGTTAAATTTTGTTGTGTTCATTTTAATATATGGCTCATCAGTCATTAGTCTTACTCGGTTTCAGATGTTACAAATACCTTTATTACAACCTTATTAAGAAGCATCAAATTGGTCAAATTACTTCATTTAACAACTGGTAAGTGGCACAAGATGGTGGCAAAAACATGCATAAATTCATAGTATGACAATGTAAAAACATTCAGCCTCTAGCCCAGAGTATTAGAAAATTATCTGTCTCATAATTCTTTATTTACCTCCTGAACTGTCTCCATAGGCGGTGGGGGGTCCTTATTCCTGCAGAGATTTACAATGACCCATGTGACGTTCCGAAGGAAGGTGATGGGAATGGAGGGATTGATGAAGGACAGAAGAGGTTTGACAACTCCCAGTGATATGACATAATCTCTACACTGAGGACCATCACCTACAGAAATGAAAATTGTTGTAAAAGAAATTACATTAAAAATGGAAAATCCTGAAATGTATGCAATGACATGTTGGGATACTGAAATTCTATGTTTCCTCACCAATAGCCTACTACTAATAGTTCGTGTTCAATTAAATATACATACGTACAGATATGTATGTATATTTTACGAGACACAAAATTTATCCAGTTAATATTTTGTGCAGCAAGTGATACTATTCTTCAGAAAAAAATAGGATGTAGATATGTAATTCTGGCCACACAAAAAAATTATATTAAGCCACAGAATTTAGAGGAAACATAGTCTTATATGATAATGCCAATGTTCAAAAAGTCAAATTCTAAAATGAAACGCTCCCTAAATTCAAATCATTATAATAACAACAAGAGTTACCTATAATATTTCCAAGAGCCCAGACAGCTTGCTCACAAACATTCTGGTGTGGTGAATGAAGTAGTCTCAAGAAGAGGGGTACTGCATCTACAGAAAGCAAAGATCAGATTTGACTTCAATGGAAGATGGTATACACACAATACTTTCATTGATGAATACAAAACACTTTTGCTACCATTCCTTATACTAAGATACGTGTTTCTATTATGAAGAGCGTACAAAACCTCAGTTAAACATTTCTGTACATATCTAGAGAGGGGGAAAAACAGACTTGAAAACAAGCAACAATATCCCTCACATTTAAACATTTCCCCATATTTTTCAAAGTGATATGCAAGACCCTCAAGTATATAGGTGCTAGGTTTAATGTTCTGGTAAATCAGATTTTCCAGTTATCCAAGATCACAATACATACCTAGCAGAATGACATGCCTACTCATGCAAACATGCTTCAAACCTTGACTTTAAGAAAATAGCTTCCTCCCAAGAGGTGGCTATAGTTAGTTTCCATATGCAGTGATGATTTACATCCATCTGCCAGTCCTGAGACACGTTTTAATTTGCTCTTATATAATGCAGGCAACATACCAGATTAAAGAAGTGGTACTGATTTTAGATATCAGCCTCTGCTGAATTAAATAAATTTAACAGAGCTAAGAAACCATCCCTCTACTATTCTCATGCACTACTTCCCTTCGGATAGCCCACACTGTTTGAAAGACTGTAATTCTTGCAGCAATTTTTTTAATCTATATATGATCATACTTGTCCTATAGTCTTTCTGAGCAAAGTAAAATAGACCAATTTATATACCACTAAAGGAAAGAATATTTTT
The DNA here is from genome assembly GCF_965231255.1 of Vanellus vanellus. Classification (NCBI taxonomy): domain Eukaryota; kingdom Metazoa; phylum Chordata; class Aves; order Charadriiformes; family Charadriidae; genus Vanellus; species Vanellus vanellus. Next base: position 191,780,090 of record NC_138905.1, read on the forward strand.
TCTTGTAGAAATAGCTTCAGAAATAGCTTCAGAAATTTTTTAAAAATTGCAACACAATTTGTAAGCAACTGTGAATCAACATTCTGTTGATAATTTAATACTCAATAATGAGCCAAACCCCCCTGATGTATTTTCCTGAAAAATACAGAGCAATGAAGGATAAAGACTACCTAAAATTCCTTCCCTGCCCTAGATGAGCAATTCAGCAATTGCCTACAACTGACAAGTTAGGAGGGACAGCAACACACTGTTGCATAAGAACACTCTCACTGTTCTTGTAACAATCACCCCACTTCCATTAGCTCAAGTGGAATATTCCAGCTTCCTTCCCAGTGATTACTGAGATTACACTTCAGCCATACATGTATTCAACATAGTTCAGAGAGGAGGGTCAAGTATGTAGTTTATATTAGCTTGCAATCCTGGTATGCTTTCAAAATCACGAATGAAATTATTTCATATCAGCACGCAGACAGGAGGACAGTCTGAGAAAGCGCGAATTGCAGGTTATCTGATCTACCGCTCTCAGAAAATTAATTACTTTTGCTCCAAATTGGCTCCTGCAAAGATCTATTCTGTGTGTATGGTACTTTTCCTCTTTTGCTGGGCCTTCCAATTGCCACCTGTCCTTGATTGCAGGAGGCCACCTTCTTTTGTATTTACGCTGCACCGGCCCCTTCTATAGCTGCTTTGTTCCCTCAAACCATCCCTTACCTGAAGGGAGTACAGTCGGGAGGCTTTTTCCCCTTAGTCATCTTCCAGCCAAAGCAGCAAGACTTTTAGACTAAACCTCGTCTATTTTCTCTTCAGGACTAAAGCATTTGGAAAATGCTTTTTGCTTCTTTAAAGTCATTTTATCACATTTTCTTCTTTTCAAGCACTAGCTAAACAGATTTTGGGAGAGATATATCCCAACCTGAACTTCTAGTAGTTGTTCAGGTAACAGCAATGCTTTTGGCTGTGCTGTACATATTTCATTCTAATTTTAATTTTTACTTTAATATTTTTTCCAGATTTTTTTCTGCAAAGATAATACTATAAACAGCCTTTTCATTAGATCTATTCATTCAAATACGATAACATTGTGAAACTTGAAAAGGAAGAAAACAATGACAAACCAATGAACAAGTTGGGAAGGATGAAAAAACTTGGGAATAGATTTTCAAAGATATTTTAGATCTATTCATTCAAATAAGATAACATTGTGAGACTTGAAAAGGAAGAAAACAATGACAAACCAATGAACAAGTTGGGAAGGATGAAAAAACTTGGGAATAGATTTTCAAAGATATTTTAGATCTATTCATTCAAATAAGATAACATTGTGAGACTTGAAAAGGAAGAAAACAATGACAAACCAATGAACAAGTTGGGAAGGATGAAAAAACTTGGGAATAGATTTTCAAAGATATTTAGACACCAGAAAAGCAATCTAAAAACAGAGATGCCCAAATCATATCAGGATTTTTTGAAAGAAATTCAAGACATTGATTTTTAAAAAAAAAAAAAAAAAGCTTTGGATTTTGATAAGCATTCTTATTCTCCAATATCATAACTATACAGAATCTAACAATTAGTGAGAAATTTTATTAGCTATTTAAATGTACAAAACAGCATTTTGATTTGAAAGGCAGGTTCATACACTTAAAAAGAAATCTAATAACTAAGTCACCATTTTCCCATATAAAAAAACTGACTATGAATAAGCCAAGACAATTTAAGATATATTTGCTTCTCTATAGTCTCCTGTTTAACGACAAAATGCTGTATTTAGCACAAAGGTGATTGTTTTAAGATAACATTCTGATACATAAAAGCTATATATATATAATCCTGAAAAATTAATTTGAATAATTTATTTTCAATTAACTTTAGAATTTATTTTCTATCTCTTTTCATAATGGAAGTCTCACTGGCTAAGCAAGAAACAAAGGCAGCACAACAAACTCGGTGTGTACAGGAGATACTCATCATATGGGCAAGGAAAGGATGGTAATTTTCTTAACTCTGTATTTAAATGGCCAATCTTACATAACTATATGAATTTAACAACTTTAATAAGATTTATGAACATACCTTTGAGGTACAAAGAATTACTCGCTCATATAAGTTTTAGCCATAGGGCAATTAATGGTACATGATTTCAGAAATCAACCCAAGAATTAGAAAGGACTAACATTTTTTGTCATACTCATTATATCATCTGTCATTCTCTATCTTCTTTATGGGAAAATCAGGTCTGGGATCCTTAATATTAATCATTAGTGACAATCAGATTAATGTTTAAGAGCAAATGTAGGTTTTTTTTTGAGAAAGAGGATGGACATGAATTTATTTTATTAGTTTGATAACAAATGGCATTTGTTATCACACACCCACTTTTCCCATTTACCCACAATATCCGGCACCCAATTGTAATACTTACTAGACTGTACAACAGCTTGAGTCTGTGCAGAAGTGCCTGATGCTATGTTAGTCAATGCCCATGCAGCTTCAAATTGTAATGAAGGGCTGTAATGACATAATTTTATAGTAATAAGTTGAAACATGATCTGCAGATTGTTTTATGGTTCATTTCAGTATTACTAGCTGTATCCACCCTAAGACACTCTACATTTAAGCAGTGCCACTGAGCTAGAAGTTTTAAAAAAAACTCTAAGCCTGGACATTTCAAAGGGAAAGCTGTAGAAAAAACAGATTTTATGTTCTATGAACTTTTGTAAACCATCCAGCATTCTGACTTCACATTAGTAACAAAAGCCATAAAAACAGTGTTGAAGCACATACTAACCAGCAAAGCTGACCGCTACTCTGGTCAACAAATTATCTCCTGTATGAAGGATTTCTAGCACCCCTCATCACAAAATTTAATTATGCCTCTCTAATGGATAACAGACACCTCTTCACTTCCATCTGGTCCAAACACCATTCATATTTAGTGAAGAAAGTGCAACTCTCTTGCTGCCATTAGTAATTCTCAATAAATTAACCATGTCTGACCATAACCAATAAAAACTTGGCCCTTCTAATATTACATCCCAGATCAAGTGTAAGCTGGTATACTGGGATAAAGACATTTTTCTGCTCCATCACAGGTGGGAAAGGTCTAGCAACAGTATCAAAAGACCGCATCATACCTGTATTAAAACTCACTTATTAAATGCAGATAAAATTAGACAGATATTATGAAAGCTGGGGGAACATCTCTTCCAAGATGTCTGTCAACTGTTGTCTATGCCAACAGCAGTTTAGTAAAACACTTTACATGAAAACTGTTGTTCAAGCAAATGCTAAAGTTTAAGAATTCTAGAAGCTATAAAAGAGTTTACAGTTTACAGTGGTTAGCGTAACAGTGAGATGTCTGGCTTTGGCAGGAGCAGAGAATATTTACTGTTAGGTGGCTATTTTTCAATTCCGTGCTTTTTTGGGTCTTTATCAATTATGTTTTATATATAGCCATATATAAAGCTTCCTTTAAGGTTTTTTTTTTGTGCATTAGTTTCCAAAGCATTTTAAGGTTTTATTGGGGAAGGGATTGGAAAAGAATTAGATAGGAGGGCCCAAGATGTGTAAATAAGGATCTGTAAAAACAAATAGTACCTGTCAGCAGCTACCTATAACCTTTTACATTCTAGGATCAAATGCATTAAAATTCTAGTTCTAGGTCAGTCCTTCTTTTCTTCCTCTTGTGATAAGCTTTCAGTTATAACAGGAACAAAAGCTTTAACAATCTGTTATACAAAGTCTTTGCAGAGTTTAACTCTACTAAATATTATTTAGCAATCACAATTAAAAGGACTGCTTAAGATAACGTTGAGTTCAATTTCAAAAGGCTTATTAAACATTTACAAAGGTAAATCATACAAAAAACAGACAGAAAATTCAAATTAAAAGAGTTTTCACAGCACTTAACCATCTACTACTAGAGCAGACGGGCATGACCCATTTTAAAATGCTATCCTGATTTTAACATTATTGACAGCTGCCTTCTAAGCAAATGTTTTGTTAAACAAGCTAGAAACAAAGCTACTCATGCTTCATGTTTTTGCAACCAACAAATTATACCCAAAACGCCAACTTGCATTTTTTAAGTTTCTAGCCCTCATGGCTGCACAAATAACCTTGAAAACGGAAATACTGTAAATACATTTATAGCTGCCTGAGACCAAAAATAGGCTAAAACATTTACCTTAAATGTGTTAATCCCCATCTATCTAAGGGGCTCACGGATTGTGGAATATGGCATTTTTCTTACATGTCATTAAATTCTTGCAACTACAGGTTCAATGTAGTAGAGCTTACTGAAACTCTTGTTTTCCAACAAAGAATCATAACAGACAGCGTGCTCACTGTGTTGTACCATGACATGGGGGAGCAGCACAGAGCCAGAAGGAAATTCACTTTGCGGTGAGAATGAAAGAAGCTAGAAACTTAAGCTAATAACCTTAATGAAAAAGATGACAAGTGTATTCTGGCAAAGAGAAGAGCCCTGTTCACAACCAGGCATGTTCTCTGCCTTCACACAAATACACACAGTAAGTCAGAGACAGGTTTCTTAACAACACATAACAAAAAAGTCTGGAATATTCAAAACCAATGAGAAATTTAGTAAGGTTTTCTCCATTAGCTGGATATGCTCATGCGAGCTCTAAAAAACAAAATGACATTTCAGTGGCAAAATAAATAGTCCTGGAGAATTTATGCTTTATCATCATGGGGTGCGATCCACTGTGTAAGATTATATGGTGCTATGAATCCTCTGCTTCATTTGAAATAATGAGATGATTTTTGCATGCAGATTTTCAGCAAAGATGAACATTTTTAAAAGTATACTTACTTATCATCCCTTTCTAAGCATTTTACCAGAATTGGTAAAATTCCTGATTTTATTAAGTCATCAATAGGTGGATTTCTGTCACTGGATAGGAGTTTTCTGTGAAATTAAATGTAAAAGTAAAATAAGTAACTTTCATCGTGAAAAAGCATGTAGGAAATACAATTCCGTGCTTTTATTTATTTTTACCTTGCAGCTTGGACAGCACTCAGTTGGATCACTGGGTTGTCACTTGTGGCATTCTGAAAAAAACAAGTAACAGTAAAAACTAAAACCTTAGAGAACACACACTTTTCATAATAATAAAAAAAGTTAAATGTAACATACCTGCAGTATAGCTTCTAGTGTTACATTTTGCTTGAAAAGAAAAGAAAAAATGTTTTAGTAATTTTGTTGCTAAATTATATTCTTTTTATACATTTAATACAATCAAACTAATTTTAACAGTGTATCAGTTCATAATTTTGCTTTCAAATAACTGCAAGACTTCTAGTGTTAAAGTAAAAACAGAATACATTGTTTTGAGACACCAAAGTTTTAAAAGTAATTCTGGAATCAAGGAACTTACTGCTTTGAAGTCAGCATCAACATCAGAATCTTCTAAACTTTCTTCTTGGGGAACATTTCTTTTTTTCAAAAGATGTTCATCTCTTTTGTTCTGTAAAGGAATGATGAAAAATAAAGACACAGTGCTTATTAGTACAGGGTGATGATATAACGGCCCCTTTCAAAATAAGAGTTTAGGTAAGACTGCCTTTTTTTTAAAGGCATTTGTTAATGCAAATAGAATGTGCGGTATTTCGGCTGTAAGAATCTAGCAGCTTGCTAATCACAGACAGAACGATGACAATCCATGCCATTTCAATAAATTATAACTTACAATTTGGGGATCAATTTTCTAAGAAACATTTACAACACACATAGATCTGCGTGACATTAACATTTAGCCACACACAACAGAAATTACTTCCCAGTGTAAGATTAGTTTTCAGTTAAACCTACTTCAAAGTTCCCTGGTTACATGTATTTTCACTTTGTGTGTAAAGTTTTATGCTCCATGTGCACTGACACTTGTAATATTTCCCACTCACACTGTTAGCCTAATTTCTAACTTAAAACAAAGCACCCTTCAGCCTCAGCTCCTTTAAGGAATTACTGAAGAAAAAATTATCTTTTCAGTGGTAAAGTACCCATTTAACATTTCTACTTTGCTTAATTAGATTATTTGAACACCTAAAGCCCTAATTTAAAAAGAAAGTAATCAAATCATCAATTGTAACTGTATCCAAATGCACTTTTTTACAAATTTAAAATATCTTAAAAGTATTATTCCAAAAGTATGAACCAGCCTTTTCTAAACTTTAGACTTTATCCCTTGCTTGGTATGTCTAGAGGTACAATCAAAGATAGAAAGGGCAAGGAAGATGATGATGCAGCACTTATGTCTGAACACCTTTTTGTGGTTCGTTTTTTTTTTTTTTTTTACTAAGCACATTAAGATTTCAATCTCTAATGAAGCAAAACATTGAAAAGGTGTAACAAACAGCTACAACACCTAAACCAAATCTATTATACTAGCAAGGAAAGGCAGGCTTTTCAGTCTCCAAACAATTATCTTATAACCAAACAGTACTGACTATAGAGATTGTATTATATCATGCTTTGCTTGTATTATATAAAAAAGCCTCCAAACAGAATTATGTTTTGAAGGAGTCCCCAACATTTAATTTTATTATACGTTAGAAAAAACAGCAACCTCGGGTACAAAATTTCTGAGACTTGCTTACTTTTTAGACATTAAAAAAATTAAAACAACTTTTCCAGCCTCAGTTTGAAAGGCTAGCAAGCAGTACATTAAGATTTTTTTTTTTTTAGATAAGAGAATGCTAAAACAACAAACAAGCACCAGAATTAAATAACCCTTTAATGCAGAAGACAACATTCCACAAACTTAGTACAGTTTAATTTTTGTGAAGTCTAAGTACAGAAACTAAATCCCAAAAGAGCGAACAAGATCACCCAGATTAGCTACGACAGCCTCTCCAGAGCTGTACATGTCAGCTTTTCTCCCCAGTGCACAGCTACTACACGCATCCATCTGTGGATAAAGCAGTTCCTTCCTGCCTTGGGTGAATGGCTCCTACAGGATCAGCTGTGCTGTCCTGGTAAAACAAGCCAATACTGGGAGAAGGGATTGAAGCTGGAGGAAGGTCCTGATGTCTTCAGTCAACTGTCCTCTTCCTACCTAGAGGTATCATCACAGATCATGGTGCTGAGAAAGTCCACACAAAACATACAGGGAGATGTACGTTATGAGGGTGGAACACACTGGTCCAGCAGGCATTCCCCATCCTCAGAAAAGGTGCAGCCTGAAGGAATTGGGGTCAGTGCAGAACCGCTGCCACTGTCTGCTGGAACAAGTTAAACATTTCATCTTTAATCATTTACTGGGAAGGGACAAGTTTCTTTGTCATTGGCAGCAAACTACTGTGGTACAAGGCAGGGTTTTCCCATTCTGTTCCTCCTAAAATATTTGGCTAGATTTTCTACATCTCGTGCTCAGGAAATTCAGGGAAAGAGCTTTGCAGGGTTTTTCTAAAATATGTTTGATGTAAGAATTGTTGTCCACACTGATTCACCTGGTGATATCTACTTGTTTTTCAACCAAATGATTCGGTGTCAGTGGTGCTCACCTATGTGTTTTGCAACATCTTGCAATAAGGACAGGTGTTCTTTAATTTTAAATTTCTGTAAAAAAGCCTTTTAGATGTAGGCCTCTTGCCAATCCTTTGATTAAAAAAATGATGAAATACCTAAAACAGTCAAGAATTTAGCGAATGAACTATTTTTATTGAACTTACTGAAAAGAAAATTTAGTTAGGAAACGTCGCATTATCTCATTTATTATTTTCAGATTTCTTCCATCAGTAAAAAAAGGTAAAGCTTTTTAAGAGCTCAAACAGCAGATTCTCTCATTTAGGTGTTTCACGCTACTGTATTAGTAGATTCCCCCACCACTGAATCTTCTGATCTTAAGGAACTGTCCCCACATTTGGGGAGAGAAACTGGTACACTCTTCCGCATTGCTCCCCACAAAAGCATCTATGCTGGCACAGAGCGGATGCACCTCAGAGACATTCGACTGAAATCCCTCAGAATGCAGAGGGTACGCAAGAGCCATTTAAAGTCATATTACTTCACTGCTATTGTAACTGGAAACTTAAATAAGGTGAAAGCCTTCTCAATTGTGTTGACATTAAATAGATTGCATCCATTCAGAACTAAGATCACATTATTAAAATGGATAAGAATATTTGATATTTGCTTACATGTGGGCTGCATCTATCATGCACATTACTTCCACCCTCAATATTTTTCCTCTCAAAAAGACAGTAACCAGAAACAGTTGAAACCACATCATGCATTTTCCAGCTTGAAAGATCTAGAAGTTTTTGGATGCAAAAAGCAAAGTCACACTACAATAACTGTGGTATTGAATATGAATGTGTATCTCTCTATAAACGCGTCTCTTCAACACATACATCATTCTGAGTGATGGGTGTTTGTCAGCGTTGTGCCTCTACTGGAGGGATATGGTATCCAGCTACTCCAGACACCAAGAATGAATATCTTGAGATCCTCTCTCAAATATCCTGAAATACCAGGATGGCAGTGGCTGGAATACAGAGAATACAGCTGGAACAAAGCAAGAGTCCCACTGTGGGTGACTGAATAGCGCCCTCACAGAATGCCAGGAAAGACCCGCATGCCCTTCAGCAACCAAAGAGCTGGAAAATCACCTTCCACAAACACCAGGCAGTAAGCCTAGAGCATGCCAATGGACAAAGCACTGGATTATTCCATGCCACTTCACTCGAAGAACTTCAGAAAGACTACCTGCCTGTAACCATTATTCGATACACACTTCATGTTTATTCACAGTGTGTGCACTTCTATACAAGTACTGTTAGCTGAAATAATTCGCTTGAATAGTATTTAGAGGGACACGCCATAAAATGGGTGGTGAACACGTTTCTTTTTAAGTTCTTCCAACTCCCTAGAAATCTCTCAGGGACTTGGACAAAGAGGAAAGAATGGCAGGTTGTAAATGAACAGACAGTTACAGAAGAACAGTAACAGATAAGTAACTTGTCTCTCTCCTTCATGCATATGTACATCGATGCAGTGATTATCTCTAAACAGTACATAGTACTACTGACAAAAACTCCATTTACCTGGAGAAAAGTCCAATGAATCCCTAGATGAACACACACTGAAGGACTGTTCTAATGGCAGCAGTAGGCTGAGAGGTGAAATAAAACAGAGCTCCAACTAACTGCTCTGCAGTGATCAGGAATAAAGACATCCCACTGGGAGGCCACCGATGGCAGAGGTGGTAACAAAGGAACGACACTGCAAACTCTGGCCCATCAAACATCCATAATCTAGGTCTAAATTCCACTATAGGACAGGATGTCTCAACAAGAGGAAAACTGCATCAGATTAATTAAAAATCTTAGCATCGTAAGATTGAGTAACACTGAAAAGCCTTCCATTTGTAGTTGCAGGTTAAAGATGGCCATAAGATACACCATAGCTGAGCTAACCAAGAGCCCGGTTCTCTCCGGTTCCAGCAAGCAAGTTAATAGCTCCTTAGAGAGCCATTTATACCTGCAGACACAACTATCCAATTCCTTTGGCAACATAAGTATGCCTAAGAGAATGCTTCCTAATGTTAATGTTCACCAAAATAAGTAAGCATGTATATTCTAATGCCAAGATATTCTAGCCTCCATAAGAGACAGAAATGAACTTCAAAGGACGTAACTGACCACAGGTTGATGCTGGAATTTCTGTGAATGCAGGCAACATCTTCAGGCTGTCAGTCATATGGTGCAATAGGCTCCAGAAAAAAAGACCTTAGCCAGGGAAAGTAAGACCAAGCAAGAATGTTCCTGTAGTTACTCACTGTTTGCAGATGGTTGGGCTGAAAAACAACTCTGAAGAACGTATATAGAGGAGCTTCCACAGCAGCCTGAAGCAGAGAGGCTAGTACTTATTAAGAAGCACTAAAAAATTCTTACTAAGGAAAAGCTATTCTTATTAGCATTTCTTATGATGCCAAAGTGTTCATGGAACCTTCCAATCCTAAAAAGTGGCTCTAAGGCTATTTGAAACAGCTCTGTCTATTTGCAAGAGCGCTCAATTCCTAGACAGCTAAACCACAGTATACACTAATTTGATAGACCAATCACTCCCCTGCATAAGGTAAAAGAACATGATTTGCAGCTTAAAATCCTTGCGTTTTGTCATACTGTGACAAACTCAAAAGCTTTTGCCTAAATCATAGCACCAGCCTCTTCTGGTGGTGAAAATGAAGACAAATGAGCATACCTGGATACAGCTGTCCTGTCCAAAGACTGGTGAGTGAGCCCTTTCAAAGGGAGAGGCATCAGACTGTAAGACCTGATGAAGGGTAAGACCTTGTCACCAACAAAACTAAGCAGCTCTCCTTCAAAAGGGAAGATCCTCAACCACTGCCTGAACCACAGGTGCTATGCACAATAAAGTCTGAAATTTATAAACAGCAGCTGACTGCTGGTTATGAGCTTGTCAACGTTCTGGTAGATATCCCACTACAACAGGTTTCAGTAAAAACAAAAGGTATGGGGATATATATGCCAGGCAAAAATGCCAAATGATTAGAAAGAACAGTAATGATATCATGAGTGCACTTTCTTGTCCAGTGTGATGATCTGTTAAGAGTTTTTGATGACAGATACCCATCGTTTGCTTCACTGACAGTGGGAAGGGTCAGGATGCATACACAGTAAATATGCAAATCCTGCAGATCCCAGTACTTCTTTACCTTCTTGGGAGATGGCTACAGGATTCAATAAAATGCCCATCAATGTAAACAAGTTTTAAAGACAACATGATTAACAGAAGAAGAATCCTTGTGGGCAAAGCTATCATCAAGCTATGCGCTGTATTCCACTTAGGACTACAGGACGTGGCCAATAGGATACTCTAATGGACCTGTGAAAGGTGTTAAATGTAACTTTATACATGCTTTTCAGCATTTGACACACAGGGAAACTCCATGAAGAGTCTCAACTTCATTCGAAAGCTTCAAGATCAAAAGGGAAAATAAACAAGAAAATCTTTGCCCTCAGGTAACAAACACCATTATAAAATGCTTCTTCAGGTCAGGGAGAGGTTTAGGAACGCAGTGGCTAGTAGGAAGAAGATCTTTTGTCATGAAAGTTAAGATGTTTGAGTCCTGTGGGGACAAAGAGCAGAACTTCAAGAATACCACAACATTAGAAACTGAAGTGCTAGCCACCATTAGCTATACTCAGATGACACTCACAGATGACAACAAACAGCTCTTTGCTCTTACATTCTAGAAAAGACTAAAGGATCAGGACAGGGATGGAGGTAGATTCAGGTTTTCTGGACATTCCTTTTAAGCTACCACTGTTATGACAGACTGAGCTGAACCCCTAGGTTTCACTTACATGTAATCTCCAATTTTGTTTGGGGGGAGGGGTGGGGGGGTGAGAGCACCTGCCACAGTGCATCATGAAGAAAAAGAAAATGCCTACCACTCCAACCTTATCATGGTAAAGTGATTCTCTGAAAACCTCTACTGAATATCCTCTTAATGAAAGTTTTCTTGGGTAGGCTATCTAGCCAGAGTGAATTTCTGGTAACAGCTCTTGGATACAAACCTGGGGAAAGATTCAATTTCTTTAATAGTTGGGAAAAGACCATTAGCTGGCTCTACTCACAGTCTTAGAACTCACTAACACCTACAGAGATTTGAAACAAACAAACAAACACACACCCCACCAAACTGTAAACCTGTATAAAGTCTGAACAAGTCAATCTGATGATTCTACAATCCGTGGATATCAAATTATATCCTACATGCTTAGTGAACCAGGTCCCTTGCCTCCAAGGGCGGTCAAACAGATTCCAAGACTGTTCTTCAGATAAAGAGCACAGCTACAGATGTGCAGTTAGAAAACAAAGGCAACTTTTCTACATTCGATTTCTCCTAACTCACCTTTGTGACAAGAGACAGCAGTCACAATGTTCCTGTTTGACTGGTGCACATCTTTCTCAGAAGATGAGCAGGTTGACTAAAAATAAGTAGATGCATATGTATGCGTATACTGGTGCGTGGCCCAAAAGCCCCAAGCACAGATTGCAAAGATTGAAGCCTGTTAAATTAGGCAAAAGCATGGTCTTACTAAAATGGACTCAAGCAAACCTCCAAGGAATTTCTTCATAGTCCTTTTCAACCAAGTGCCCAGAAGAATACATTGAGAATATAATTTTCATAGAATCATAGAATTGTCTAGGTTGGAAGAGACCCTTGGGATCATTGAGTCCAACCATCTACCCTACTCTACAAAGTTCTCCCCTACACCATATCCCCCAACACCACATCTAAACACCTCTTAAACACATCCAGGGATGGTGACTCAACCACCTCCCTGGGCAGTCTATTCCAATGCCCGACCACCCTTTCTGTGAAAAATTCTTTCCTAATGTTCAGTCTAAACCTACCCTGTTGGAGCTTGAAGCCATTCCCTCTTGTTCTGTCATTAATTACCTGTGAGAAGAGACCAGCACCAACCTCTCTACAGTGTCCTTTCAAATAGTTGTAGAGAGTGATGAGGTCTCCCCTCATCCTCCTCCTCCTCAAACTAAACAGTCCCAGCTCCTTCAACCACTCTTCATATGATTTGTCTGCTAGGCCCTTCACCAGCTTCGTTGCCCTCCTCTGCACTTGCTCCAGCACCTCGATCTCTCTCTTGTATTGAGGTGCCCAAAACCGGACACAATACTCAAGGTGTGGCCTCACCAGTGCTGAGTACAGGGGCACAATCACCTCTCTATTTCTGCTGGCCATGCTATTTCTAATACAAGCCAGGATGCCATTGGCTTTCTTGGCCACCTGGGCACACTGCTGGCTCCTATTCAGCCGCTTGTCAATTAGAACCCCCAGGCGTCTTTCTGCCAGGCAGCTTTCCAGCCACACCACCCCAAGCCTGTAGCACTGCATGGGGTTATTGTGGCCCAAGTGCAGGACCTGGCACTTGCCCTTGTTGAAACTCATACCATTGATATTGGCCCAGTGATCCAATCTATCTAAGTCTCTCTGTAGAGCTAATATTCCCTCCTAGGGTCTTTTCTTTGAGGAATCAATCAAGAGAGGGTAGATGCAAGATCTTACTTGAGAATTTGTGCTACAAATACTGGATAGAGAAAACTCTTTGGAAGTGCTTCAGACTCCCTGTGATTGCATATGTTTTTTTGAAGTTGGTAGACTTATGCCTAAAAAAAAAAAAATATGTATTTTACAGTGAAAAGCTATCCATTCACATTGAACTAGAAAAGATGTATAACTGAACCAAGTTTTACTATTCTGAACCTGAAAACATGGATTTTTTTTCTCTTTTGCGTTCTCAGAGTTCCTGAGAATCGGAAAAAGATTTTTCCCACCCTAGCTCTCCCAGCAAGATGAAGACAGACTCCTTTCTTCAAGGCTCACTACTTTATTTTGGAGCTACTGTGGACGTAAGTAATCTTATTTAAGAAAGATCAGAGCAGGGATTAAGTACCATATGCCTGAGAAACAGGTAAAAAACACATATGCCCATGGCTCCTTAATCCACCACTTGTTTAGCAAATAATTGCTTTGCCTTGCATCAAACTTAATTGGCAATTAGAGGTTTCATGAGCTCATGCCTATGAGCTCTCAGAGGCAGCCGAGTTTGCCAAAAAGTCAAAAATAAACATTGTGAGAGATCCTGGAAGTTCTTAGGATTCCAGTTAGCAGGCTTTAGAGGAGGACAGGATACCCTGTTTCTGCTAAGGTTAGGAGTGTTAAGGCTTCCTTTGAAGGGTGGCACCTAACTCAATGACCATAGCATTGACCTGGCTAAGGACTACCCAAGCGCCCAAGTCAAGCTTCCTCCTCATAAAAAGTTAAATGCCTAGAACAAAATGATCTCTTGCAGCAACAGAGTTACAGGCTTCATTTACGTATGGAACTTTAAACTGAATCCTAACCATTACTCACCCAACTCACCCCCCTTTTGAGTTATACTAATCAGCTAGATTAGCCAATTAATTCTAGGGTACCTGTTGCTAACAGAGCTGCCTTTGGGTTTCTGTGATGCCAAAATTAAGTGATAAACATTCTAAATCAGACTTCATCAAGACACTACACTAAGACGTTTAAATTCTATATCCTGAGATAGGCTCCATAACTAAAATTGACATCATCATCTTGTCTCTCTGGAAAGAGAGACAGCTACTTTTTAAGTTCTTAGACCCACTGCTACACTAACAGTATCGCCAGAGACCAAGACCATCTTTCCAGAAGTCTAATATGTCCATTCCCAAAATGCATAAAACACATGTTCAGGAAGGCCAATATGGAATCAGAAAAGGGCACCTGACCATGAGGAGGGTCATCTGACTGGCTCTCTGTGCCAACCCATGCCTCAGCCAGGATTCTGCCAGACTGCTACCCTTTTATGTCAGAGATAGCTTTGTTAACTCAATTCCTTATCAAATCTTAAGTGACTGGGAAAGGAAAAGAAAAAAAAAAAAAAGTAAAAGTAATTTCTTTCTGAATAAGAGCTGTGGTGTGAAGATAGTGAATAGAGATAATGCATTCTTGAAACACAGAATGAGTTGCAAATGCACCTTGATGTCTGTAATCTCAAAAGAATAAACACCTCACACTAATGCATGCAGAAATTGTTTACTACTGTTCAAAGCTGTGATTTTTTTTATTTATTCCATCTTACAAAAGAGAGATGTAAGCAACTTCATCAGATCCATTCATTTAATATTTATACAAAAGTCGATTCAAAGACAAACCCATGACTATGTTGTGCTTCAACTATACAGATCAAGAATATGCTCAATTTGCCTGTTTTCTTCAAAAGCCAGGTGTACACTCAGCATCTGGATAACTAGGATAAAACGAAGATATCCCTTTGTTTTGAAGAGGCACTGGTGGATTACACTAAGGTCATGCCAACACAAACATTTCCTGAATGCTAGGGTAGCAGTGTTAGCCATAAAGATGAAGACCAAAGCAATGAGATTACAGCTTATCCCTTCCACTGCTGGAGCGTAATAAAATATATCCCTTTACATTTCAGTCCCAATTCTGTACCAGAAGCAATGGCCTCACATCTGCCACAGAGTTGCCACAGAGTTCTCACAGCAAACCAGCTGCCCACCAGCACCAGTTTGATTGCTGCAAACCAACAACTCGGACATAGGCTGAATCTCTTATTAAAGTAGATTTCTTCTGGTCTCATCAGGGAAAGATGTTCAGCAAACACTCCACAAGTACACAACTTCCTGCGTTCTGCAGCTGCTGTTCACTCTTGATTTACAGCCTGACCTATATCCAGCGTGAAGGCTTCTCTAAGTGTGTAACTGATCTTTGCATGTGCAGTTTCCAGTGAAAAGTCACTAGCAGCTCATAGGCGTCCTCTTCCTCATTTTCACTCACATATTACTGGCACATACAAGATTCCTTCCACACAGACACGCCTTGTCTTAAGCCATATAACTTACTCCCCACCGTGCTTCTGTAATAAAATGGCCTTGAAATTGTGACCTGTTACAAAAACCAATTATGAGAATTAAAAAGACTTCACTGGAATGCTTGCATGCTGTCTCAATTCAACCAGATGCATGAGGATATGCTGCATTAGCTAAGCCATCTTTTACAGCATTGCTTTGCTAGCAGGCATAGGCTGCCCAAGTGCTACGAGTGACTCTGCCCAGTGCACATTTCACAGCGATACAGCGAGTTTTACACTGAGTTCTGAACACAGAAGAGAAGGCCTCTAACATGTCAGCATAAACTTCAACTGCTGATAATTGAGATGTCAAAATCAATCACCAGAATCTCATTTTAAGCAAAAACAGGTTACATTCATTTTTCACTTGGTACTTGCCACTGTATGTAAAAGTAGCTTTCTCCACACCTCAGTCATCTGCCAGTACCGATGAGGCCATAGGCAGCTTAATCTACACAACATGTTCAGACATGTTCAGCTAGTTTCTTTGATTAGGAAAATATGAAATCATTAAACAATTTTTAGGTAACACATCATCCTCATGTAAGTATTAAGATTTTTCTTTTCCAATCATCTGGGTTCAATTAGGTTTCTTCAATTAATTCTTATAGTCTCAGGATGAATCTCACAAATACTTATTTTTGATATTGTAATGACATACAGACATTTATCTACAAGACCTGAAAAAAAGAAAAAAAGTCTCTTTTTTAAAAAGAGCAGAAGGATCCCAGGAAAATACTAGCACAAGGTTTTTGGTAGCTCCTACATAATCAGGTGTTAAGTGCAGACAAAATTTCTCAAGAACAAGTCAAGCTGACTTCTATCAACATAACTTCCATTTACAAACCCTTCACCTTGATTTTAGCATGGCTCTTCTCTCTCTCGATTTGCAAATAATGAAAAAAAAATTTAGATTAAATTGGGCGGTGTGCACTCCTAAGCAAGCCCCACTCAGACTGTCAATGATTCAACTGACAAACTGGAGATATGCATCAAATGGGAGACCCAAGGGAGTTTGGCTGACATCTAGAATATTGAAAGCACACACTTCCATCAAGTCATTAATGAAAATATTAGAAAACATGGGTGATACCAAGGTGGGGAGGCCTTGAAGCATACTGGGGAACAAAATGGGAATTCAAGTTATGAAAGTCTGCAAAAAGCAGATGCAATTCAAAAGACAAGAAGCTATCATGTTTAAAACTCATGCATTTATTTAACTATGCAAATAAGAAACGAGAACAACTACCCTCACTTTGTGGTACTGTAGGAAATGTCCGAAGGATATAATGGATCACAAACCGAGTGCGAGTCAACAACGTGCTCAACACAAATAGGAATACTGTGTTAAGAATTGTTTTTTCACCATCCCATTTAAACCTCAGCTGTGGCCTACATCCTTCCGGACTTCAATACTTCCAGAAAGATAAAGGCAATTTGGATCTGAGAAGCAGCAGCAAGTCAAAATCTAGGAAGCAGAATTTTCAAGAAAAGTGTAAAGAACTGAATTTGTCTCAACAGGATAAAACTAAAGGGGCCGGTGTCAGTTCTCAAATATACTGAAGGTACCCAAAGGCAGATAAAAGTTTAACCCTTCTCTTTACATACATAGGCCAAGAGTAGTTTAGCTTGTGAAAATGTCCTCCAGCAGCAAACCTGGTGCTTAAAAAGGCTGTTGGAAGTGTTATGAATGACAAAGGTGTAACAAATCCTGTATTTAGGCAGAGCACTGAACTAGATCACCTCTCATGGTCATGATCTTTCCAGCTATATTGGCATTTACCCAATATAACTAAAATCTGACCCTAAAATTAACTCCCTCTACAGCACAGAAGCAGTAATTTCCAGAAAACAAAATAAAAGAACATCCACACTTTCTAAATGCTAAAACTCTCCATTTTCCCATTTGGAGACTTTAAACATTCGAACAGCTGACAGCTTCAGTGTAATAATATGAGAGCTAGTACAGAAACTGAATATGGATTATTTCCAAGCAATACACTGGAGTAAAGCAGTACTGTTCTGCTGTACTGAGCTTATGGAGTTGGAGAGTAAAGCTAACATTACAATCTGCAGTTAGTAATCTACAAATTTACAATGCTTTTATATAAGTTTGGGGCCACAAAGCAAAGCTCATGGTAAAATATTTAGCTAAGACACCAGAACATTGTTAGCAAAGCAACACAGCTGATAAACAAAAGCCAACTCACCTTCCGCAATTCAATTGTAACTTCATTTCTGTGTCTTCTCATAGTCTGTAAATAAATAAAAAAAGATTCCTATGTAAAGAAAGAAGTGTTTTGGTTTGGAGTCAGTTGTTTCTAGGTCAAAAGTGTAGCTACTCATCAAAAAGATAAGGAAAACAGTGTGTGTAATTTATAACTCAATCTTTCCTAGCAAGATGCACGAGTTGTTTTCTGAAGGTTTTTTGGGGTGTTTTTTTTTTTTTTTAATTATTATTTTGAAGATTATACATCTTACAGAAACCTTTGTCATAAATCCTCATAAGCATCCCAAAGGCAGAAAACATTGACTTCCTTGTGAAGTTGCACTGGAATTACTCTCTAAGTGTTTATATGTGCACATCAAAAGAAGCAGTAAATACAAGTTAGACATTCACATATGATCACATGCACAACCTGAACACATAGCCTATGCCAGTTATCTGGCCAAAATCAACCATAAGTGATAGAAGATGACTAAGCTCAATGAAAACAAGACAGATTTGGCTTGTGGCAAAAGGAAACAAAGAAGTACAGTGGCACTGAGTCTACTTGGGATCTATAAACTAAACACTGTAAAGGAAAACCAGCCCATAAACATCGCAGCTCCTTTAAGATACTGGGCACTCAGGATGCATTCCCTACAATGCTCTTTGCTAAAAGAGATCACAAGATTGAGAAAGAGCAATTTTAGCCTAGTGAAGGCAATCTCCCCAGGTTCACTTTACAATCAGTGGAAAAGGCATGTACCATCAGAATGCAATTCAGAGAAAATCAGGACTGGATGACTGCTGGCAGCCTAGAAAGATCACCCACACTAACTAAAATTAGCCTTTTAAAATACTTTCTATGTCCTATCCTTGCTACTGACCTTCACTGCTCCTATCATGTTCCTTTTAAGTTAGGGGAAATAACTTCCATAAGCTCAAAAGTAACAGTGAAAACCAGCAGCACAGAGAGAACACCAGCACTCCCAACCATCCATCAGAGGAAATACCAAACATGCTAAAGCTCAAACACAGGTAAATGAAATGAGCAGACTTCACACCGTGAACCTATACAGGATGTAGTTACAGTGCTTAGAAAATTATCTTAGCTTCACTGTTCTCAACCAGTTTGTGTAACAGTGTTCATTTAATTATTTTAGGTTGACCTGAGTGCAAGAAAAGCTTGTCTTCTTGTCAACTGCTTGATTAACCAACTCACTCAAGTAAACACAGACACCTTTCTTCTTTTACATCTACACACGTGAAATACACTACTTTAAACAAAGCAAGTCTTCATTACAGTAAGAGGACACCAGCACTAGAGCATCTACCAGAGCTACACTTTCTTCCCCCCTCATTATTTTGCTAAGACATTTGATTCCTGTGATTATCTGAGCCTGCTCCAAAAGCTCAGTATGATAGGACTGGACTGCTGGGGAATGAGAGAACATTGGGAAGGTAGGGAATGGACAAATGAAGAACCTGAAAAAAATCACTGCATGTAAGTAGCTAGACCAGTTATTAAAGTTTCTCATGATATTAGAATTTTATATTTTAATTACCTTAAAAACTGCATCAAATGTCAAAGCACTAAACAGCCTGAAAATGTTTTTCAATACTGCTTCCCCATGATAACTCTGCAGTTCAATGGAAAAACATAGTTAGACAAGGCTGTCTTTCTGGCTGTGTTTCTGCTATAAAACTTCCTTTTCTTGATCATTCCAAATGTGCTAGACACTAGAGTCCCTTACAGACCTTCCCACTAGTAACATCACCCCACCTCTCCCTAAAATCTAATCTTTTATTCCTACTTTAAATTTTAAGGGGTACCCCATCACAGGACAAATCAATTAGATTGATTATCCATTAGCATTTTCTCCACAAAATGCAGTACTGTATGTGCCAGGTTTGAAATTTAATGGATGCAAGGCACAATTTACTTTAACTTTGCTCCCTAATTACAATTTAGCTCTACATTTTTTCATTTATCCATGTGATAACAGTCTAGAATATTTTCTATTGAGCAGAAAAATCAGATCAAGTCTGAAGCTCTTTAGGGGACAGCAGTAACATTTGCCACCCACCATTCTTCTGGAAGCAAGGTAGACTTAAGAAAGACTATATGCCGCATTCAACAGTTCAGCAGCTTAATATTTTTGGTTTAGAAAAACACAAATACAGTGCAGTCCCAGGCACGGCATTACTATTAATTTCATCCATTTACTCTAAAACCTCCTCTAACAATGCTTTGACTAAAGACAGTTACTCAGAGCCATCCATCCATAAAGGCTCTACTGGGAAGACTCTAAGCTGCTTTCTAAAGGCAAATAATTCACTCAGCTTTTCAATTAGGGTTTTATCTTTCTTTCATACTTCCATTATTTCAGCCCCACTGATCCTACCCTATTGCAATTCTGTCTCAATATTTTTTTTACTAGTTTTTCACTTTTATCAAACTGATCCTTCAAAATATTTGACTACTCCATTATGGTTTTACATTTAGTGCGCAAGAATCTCTCATCTATTCCTCATTTAGAAAGCTACCACTCTTTAGAAAGATTCTTCAAAAAAAGGTTATCAACTACATAGATGCTTTTGCTGACTAGTAGCATACATTTTCTGAGCTTTAATGCACGTCTTAAGGCAATCTCCATACCACCTAGGTTTTACCATTTTAGCTTTTCTTTTGTATTCCCCTTTAAACTTATTATATTTAGTTTCTCTTTCAAAGCAGCTCTAGTACATTTTCTTTTTTCGTCCCTCCTTTAAAAGGCAGAATAGGTAGTACTCAGCACAAAGTCCAAAGCTGCTTCTCCATTCACAGAGCAGGTAGGTTGATAACTGGGGACATGACTTAGCCTCAACTTCACAGAACTGATGAGTGTTACCTGGCCCCCACTGAACTAAGGGCTCCCAGTCTTGCAGAGTTTCCCGTGCACACAGCACCTTTAAAAATTCAGCATGTCGGGGTCACCAGGATCATCCAAGAATCAGTAGTACAGTGTTGGGGCTACAGTCTTCCTACAAGTATATGGGACCAAAGTTCCCAAAGAGCCTACGGTGCATTCTGGCAGTTAAAACTTGGTTGCCACGGTTGGATCATGACCAAAGCTCTCAGCTAGATGTACACTGACATTATTTCTAACCTGATGATGCTAGCGTTCCACTTCATGTCCCAGACATACGAGATGACCACTGCATACCAATACATTTAACACCATGGATTCCACTTCATGCATGTCAATTGTGGCAATTATAGACTGTGTGTGAAAAACATATGTACGCACCTGACATCGGCCTGATTTCTTAGTTTTATGCCTGCTACTTAATTGGGACTTGTTCAGACTGTTCCTAATCTTGATTTTCTCCTTTCTGTGACAGGACCTGACACACTAGTGATGGACTGCTCTATGACAGACCTCTACCTTTCAGACCAAAAGCATGTGTTAGCCTCATTCAATTACTGGAAATACATATAGCACCATGCTGTATGCTGGACTCTCCCACTGGGCTTTTGCAAGTTTAATTTTAAAACTTAGACTGATAGGCACAATTTCTAATCGGGAGGGTGGGGAAGCCCAAATTTTCTTCCCCAAAAAACAGACTTAAGTGATCCAGTTAACTTTTTGTCCTCATTTGGCATTTCTTAAAAGGTAAGTATTTAAAGCTTGTGTTTCAGATAAAACATTTTAGAAATATAGCAGGTTATAAGCACCCTCCTGCAGTCTTAAGTACCACCGCAAGCCTCCCTTTAAGGAAGCATTACCACTGTAAGCAGAATAACACACTTTTATACTACCTGCAAGTCCCAGCATGTAGGGAACTGATAGGCATTTACAAGAGATGTATTCAAGAGTAGGAAGGTTAAACATTTTCCCCAGCTAACATAGGTCAGCGAAAACTGAGAGAAGAGACAAAATTATTCTGCAACTTAACCCCACAGATTCATTACCAGCTTTCAGGCTGGGAGGACAACCATCTCCTAAAGTCTATATATGCAACATGAATTAAAGCCTAGCAAGATGTTACCAATGGATCTAACACAGTGCTTGACATCCACAGCATCTGACTATGATCACTTCTCAGCTTAATGTACTCAAACAAGTAACTTCATGTCGCACTGAAACAGTACATCTCAAAACTACCCCCTCAAGACAAAGCTGAACTGTTTCACTGAATAATAAATAAATAAATAAATAAAATACTTCAAATCTCAGAAGAGGAAGACTTGGCATAGGCAAAATTCTACAAATCACAAAAATGATGACAGTTTATTCCTGCAGAATCTGAACTGTGAGGCTGCTCTGAAACAGAGGTATTAATGCACCATACACAAGGTACAGAAAGCAAAAATTGTGGATAGTAACTATCAGCCAGCCTGTACTATGAAGAAACAAAAATATACAATGCTTACCAAGTTGTGCTACAACATTATATCTCCATTATTACACCACTCAAGTCAGGCTTTTGCAACAAGAGATTTCTTCTCCCCAGTTCACCATCTTTGAAGAATAATTACTTACCAGTGTTTGATGGGCTGACATAACCACACTAATGCACCAGGTACTGTTACGTCTTGTACCAAGCCAAAAGTAGATGTTCAGCAATATTTCTAATCTCAATTTCCCTAGCATTTTGCTATTTTATAAAATAAAGCAGGAAAAAAAAAAAAAAAAAAAAAAAGATCTACTGGATGCTGTGAGATAAATCAGTGTTCTCAATTCCACCCTGAATTTCTGAATACCCTTCCAAAGCCAGATACCTAATTCCATCAAAGTATCAAAACTGAAATTAATTTTATAGGTCAATAAAGAAAATCACCACACATATTAAGGCTGTTGTATTAAGGGCTGTAAGGGAACCTTGTTTCAGGCCGATACAAAACACAAAAATGATAAGCTGACTAAAGATGAGATTCAAGAGACACTAGACCTTGAAAATAAACCAAGCCTTAAGTCAATGATCAAAATAAGGCTTCAAAGAATGCCTCAGTCCCTGTAAAACTGCCCTTGACACACTCAATGGGCAGAAGCAACATGCTATCTTCTTCATCAGATCAGCGTTTCAGCTCAGCTATCTCTCTTCCAACAAGAAGCTGACAATAAACTCAAAGCTTAATTTCAGAGCCACCTGTGGAGAAGGGAAACATCTTTCTGATTTTTCAGTTGATACTTGGTTTATGACAGAAGACAAAACTGTACATAAAACTCTATGGCTACAGACAACCCTGGGCAATTCTGAACTGTCAGTGCAACAGTAACCCCTAGCACTAGCACATTCAAAGAATTATTTTTAAGTGACTAAACATTTGGGACCCTCTGGCTCAACCACACATACCTTGCAAGTCCCGTTTGTGAAACCCTGTACAAAGGTGCACAAGATGCTCACTGCACCTTAAAGAGCTAGTATCACTGCTGTAACACTACCACTTGATGTCTTAAAACAGTTCATCCACACCCTCCTGGCAAACAAATAAATAAAAAAAAAAAAAGATTACTTTGAAGTTCTGAATAGCACTGAGATTCTAGAGGAGAGAATTAAGTCTAGCAAGCTTCTCAAGCTTCTTGAGCCTTTGTTTAACATAGAAAATGTTTAACTGCATAATACATTAAACTACCTGAAAAGGCAATTGATATAGCTGCTGTTAGCTAAAAAAAAAAACAAACCAAACAAAAAAAAAAACACACCCCAAGGAATCACGAAATCAATCAGCTGTACCTGTCTAATCTACATCAGAATAAGATAACACGTTTTCCAAAACCATCTGTAGCAAATACATAATATAGTGTGTTTTTCCTGGGGAAAAAAAAACAAACCAAAACACAACTCCACCAAAGCAGACTAAAAGATTACAAGAAGAAAATTCAGGCTAATTCAAAAGGACAAAACCATATTTGAGACATAGCAGTCAAAACTGTTCTTTTATTTATGAAAGAATGATTTAAAACACTGATAGTATTTTATGCAAGTTAGATCTCATTCACAGTGAAATATCGGGACTAGTCTTATGGTTCCTGTTAATTTGAAATTTCTAATTCGTATCTAAAAATCAATCTTGATTGATTGATTGATTAAGCACTTCACAGTCCCTTAAGTACCTCATTTTCAGAGACAAAAAAGTCTGGATACCTGATTATACTACATCCCCAGTTACAGTACAAATCAGAAAATCAAAACTGTTTAAATGTGTGAATAAAACAACTAGTGAGAAGCTGAAGTCACTATATTCCCTTTGTTATGCTGGGATAAAGATTTCTTAAATTAAAATTGAAGTTTCACATACAAGAACTTAAATAACAGATTCTCTGTACAGAAAAAAATAATCAAATGCTGCAACAGTGAGTGGTATGAATTTTAAATATTTTAGCCATTTTTAGCTATACCAATTGTGTCAGAGGGAAGATTAAAGCATAACCATTTAATGACTAAAAATCTACCTACCATTGTAGCAACAAGATCTGGAGCTCAGTGTGGTGCTCACCCAGACTAGGCACTTCATTAAGTGGGATACCTGAGGAGTGTCATCTTTTAATCAACACATTTACACCACTTTCATTGCAACAGGAGCAAGCCCAGAAAACATCAGAGATGGAGAGGCAGGAAATAGATGTTTTTTATGCCAGCCAGCATATCACATTGCCAGCGCGGCTGGCCTGCCAGCTGCCCCACAAGCACTTAGCTGGCTACCCCTGCTCTCCTGCGGGCCAACCAGCAGGTATCAGCCTCCAGCTAGCCCATGGATGTGGGAAAGCCAAGCTCACCTTGACAAGATGAACATCACAGGCTAATGTCTGTTTTGGCTATTCTCCGGATACAAAACATAAGTTTTCAGAGCACTGGTAAGATTTGCATCTAGTTGCTTTCGAAAGTTCAGCTATTAAGTGGAAAAGGGAGAACAAATTCACTGACTGATTCTAATCTCTCTGGAACTACGAGCTTCATTAAAAGATACCTGGTCATTTAAATTCTTTATTTCTGCTCTTGCTTCTTAACATTACAGAAACCAGTCTCAGAAAACCAGAAGATACAAACTTACAGGAAAGAGCTACCCTGAATACATAGCTGGCATAGCCAAGTAGCTTGACTAAACACACAGGGTACCCGAAACTGAGCATTTGCAAATCAATTCCAGACTACTTCCACCTGCCTAACTGACAGAAAAGAAAAAACTGGCCCAGTTCCAACAGCTGGATTGGATTTAACTAATACCTCCCCTCTTGCATATGAGCATACCTTAGAGTATAGTTTAAATACTTTACAATGTAGGTGTGGGTGCAACACAGTGAAAGGAGAAGGTGTTTGCATTGATGAAGTAAACACTGTTCTTTCCTAGAAATTGCTTTAATAGCCTTTTTTCCTTATTCCTTTGCTGACACCTTTTAGCAGGCATGAAATACTGCAATGCACATGAAAATGCAGAAGCCTCGGAGCTAGGCTGGTTTTGGGCAGAAAAAAAAAAGTTCCTGCTCATATACAATAGCTGAGATGATTAAGGTTGTCAGCTGCCTGTCTTTAGTTAACATTAGAAATTAAATACTCAATATTTGCTAGGAATATAATTTGTTAGTATATGTAAAGTTGAAGCTTAGACTGACGTTATTGTTCTACTTGTTCTTGTACAGCTTCAGTCAAAAACAAAGACACAAACAGACACTGATAGAAGGTGATACTGCTCTTTTACCTGTTCACACTTTCAAAGTGCACATAAATCACTCCAAGAATTGCAAGCAAATCACAATATATTAACGAAAAATTCTGGCACTACTAAATCGAATTTCTGCGACTGCATCATGATGGTCAGAATGCAACTACTTAATCACAACTGAAAGAACTAAAACCAGTGACACTGTACACAACGATCCCCTCTATTTCTTTTGGATGTGCAAAAAGATTTTACATCCATGCCAAACTAACCCAAATGTTGAGTCAAAACTAACCCTTCCTACTAGGTTTATTCCTTTAGTTACAAGTAGCATGGATTATTACCCAGCCTTTCCCCCCCTTCCCCCAGTGTATGGTCTAGGCAAACTCTTCCCCACACCCAATTTTGAGATTTACCTAATTACCAAGTACTCCCATAAAGCTCCAAATTGTCCTTCTAAGAAAAACAGTGACATTTTTCAGTCATATAGACTACAAAGTTAGAACAACTTCACCTCTGGCTTTGTTATCATAGCTCCATATTAAATTATGCTGACCCAGTTACAAATGCAGGCAGGGGGCATAGATTCCACAGTATAAGCAACAGATCGACCAAAGCAGCCAAATACACTTACAATATGCCTGTACCCTGACCTGAGACTCGAAAAGAGTTTTATTTCATTTGATTACTGTTTGACCCAAGAAGTATTTGCTCCTCTTTTAGGGAAACATTCTATTATTTTGCAGAAAGTATTAGAACTTGGTTCAGATTCTCTGTGTACTGCAGAACCTTAATACTATAAAGTTTCATTTTGGCCTGTAACCTTTAACTCAGCCCTAGGTACATTAGGAGCAGAGCGCAATATTTATGCCATAATCTGTCTGGGACTCACTCTCTTCAAGGTTAACAAGGGCCGCTGAAGGAAAACTAGTTCTTTTGCAGTTGGAGCTGCCAAGCTATTTTATTTTTAATCCCCAGTTTGGGGCCCCTAAAATGAACACCAGCTGCTTTTTGTTAGCCAGTCTGTGGCAAGATAATTCAAGCATCTGAACCTGGCTAGTCTCAGCAAACTGGATCCATCAGATATCCACTGTGCCTCTTTTACTTCATGATGGGTAATGACTCACTGAAGTCAGACATGCATGCCAATATGGAAAGCCGCAAGCCTCCAATTATTGTTGCTCATGGTGCTGACTCACCTGAAAGCCCCATGGAAGCAGACAAAGCTGACCATCCACCTTATCTACTTCTACTGCTCCAAGAGACCTTGGCAGAAAGGCAATTGCTCACTTCATTTCTTACCAGCTCTTTTGTAAGCATATTCTTCAAGGTCCCAATATCCTCCCTGTATTTGTTTAAACTGCATACCGAGCTACTACCAGCAAAGAATTGAGATGTGAGCACTCATGTTTTAATTTCCATATACCAATTACCCAGTTTACAAGTACAGACATATGAAACAATCCTCAGAAGACTGGACCTGAAGCAATTTAGCTGGCTGCACTCAACATAAATTGCAACACTACTGAAGGACACAAAGCAGTCCAGGATACAATCAACATGTTATCTGCTGGTTTACTATCAAATAAAAGAAGAGCTGGAATTCTCTATTCAACATCAAAACTCAACTGGGGGAAGGAAGACAGAATGTAATAGATTCCAGTTACTGCTGTTGTGTGAATCAAGGACATACCTAGTCAAAAGTTTTACAGCAGGTCCATTCAGATATAAATCTTAACACTGTTAATTACACCTTTACTGACATCAGACCAAAGGCCACAACACAGCCATATGGGCTCCATCTGAAGTCAAACTGAAGTTTCCAGGTAGTCCCACAGCACCTCAAGCTAACTCATCACAGCACAACATCACAGTGCAACAGTTGGTCTGTGCAGACCAACAGGCAGGCAGCAAGGATCACCAACTAATTCAAAATATTCATTTTGTCCTGTGGTCCTAACAGGGCAAGGAACCTGACTACGTAGGGTTCCAAAAAGCTGTGGCAACGCAGTCACTGCTGTCTCCACTTTGACAAGGGCCCACCTTGAAGAACTTAACTGTAGAGTTTTGTCATTTATGCTACAGCCCAAAAGAAACTACTGGTCTGAAGGATACAAGTCTTCCCCCCCCCCCCCGTACTTTTTGTAAAATACTCTATGCCGTTCTGTTTCCAACAATGCCAGCTCTGCCTTATCTGAATACTGTGATATGCCAAATATGCACCAAGAACAGTGGATAACCAAGATACCCTAATCACAAGTGATTCCCATTCACACTTTTAAAAAAAAGTTGGAAGATTAAGGCTTCTTGACACACTCTAAATACCTAAAAGGATTTGAAATTTGGTACAATTTTATGTTACAGGAATCTGCTTTTGCCAGTACACAAATTTCTATTCAGATATGTCAACACTAAAAGGATAGTTGTTATTTTCCCGTTTTGTCCAAACAGTGCAGCAGATGCTTTAGAATATCCTAGAAACAGAAGTTTATCCTCTCCTTGAGGGAGAACAAGTGAAGCACCTACATGCCTCCTTGGTCTCTCCCAAGACATGACACCACCTCTGTTCTCTCCTAGAATTCCTAAGTAAGCATCCCTCCCATTCCCTTACCCAGGACAGACAGTACAATGACCTGTCTATTCAAGCATAACAGCTGATTGCCATTGCAAAAAGGCAGATGTCCCTTTCCTCTTCTATAATCTAGAATACCCCAATTCAAAGGTATAGGTTCCATTTTTTCTAACAGATGTTACCAGAAACCAAATCCACCACTTTTAATGCCATATTTCACAGGCAAAATACAGTCTTCCCTTGTGTACAGGACATGAAAACAGAAAACAGCAAAGCAACATTAAAATGACTGTTCATGGTAACCAGGTGCAAATATCAGACCGGAATTTTGATCTTTAGATCAGCATAAAGACTGAAATGAACTTTTTTAAATGTAAAAGCTTTTATAAAATTGTAGATAACCCCTTTCAAGAATCTAATTACAAAATCAAGTGTTTGGTCAGAAAGGCCTCAGACTTCTGGGGCAAATGCCACAGAAGACCAGACATTCTTAAGCTTGCCAAATATTTATACTAGTTTCCCCTAGGAAAAAAAAAAAAAAAAAAAAAAAAAAAAAAAAAAAAAAGGAAATCTACTAGGCTAAATACTAGCCAGATACCTTCTTGTGCAATCTATGTTTGAACAAAGACTCCCTTTCCAGATACTTAGTCTTCAACTATAACATCAAAGTACCTCAGACAATCATTCTATGATTCTGTGATATATTTATAAGCACCTCCCTGTGAAGTGAGGAAATAAAAACTCCTATTATTACATCTATAAAATGGGAAACAATTATTGCAATTTGCATACATTCACAGGGTACCATGAAAAAAACAACGAATTAAGTCCCTAAAGAGCTAGTCTGTATATTCAACCACAGTAAGCTTTTTTGGTATAATATGACATGGCTCAAATGAAATCAGATTTTTTTTTCTATTTTTTGAAAGATATAATCAAAAGGCAAAAAAAGATTAAACATGTGCTAGCCGCCTAATTAAATCTATGAAGAGATCATTCTGCTCAAGATGCAAGAGAAAACAACAAACCCAGTTGATAATCCAGGAAGATGGAGCATTTGAAATTAGAAAATACACTCCAGCAACATCCCACAAACTTTTATGAACCCTGTCAGCAACCCTTCAGATTTAATCATTTCAGTGTCATGAATTCTAGATGCTTCTACCTCACTTTTTAACATGACATACACTCAGATTTCATGTTTCTGCTATTTGAACATTTTGGGTATCATACTCCTCTCCTTGAGGATACGTTCAGTTTCTAAATATTCCAATTTAGACATCCTTCCATAAAAGGGGTATCGGCTAGCCCTACGAAGTTGCTAAGATCACCAGAAATGCTCTGGTTTTGACGGACAAGAACCAATACAAAACTCCTTCCAACTTCACAGCTACAGGGCCCACCGAAACACAGGTTACACTGAGCAGCGAGGTATAGTGGGACATACCCCTACAGGCAATGGTCATGGGAAGAGGGTACTGCCAGATTCTGAACTGCCGCTGGCAGCTTGTGATGCTCAAAGGTGCTGTCACATTGATTACCTGTGTCAGAGCTCCTTAAACATCTCTTCTTGTTTGGAAGGTTGCTTCACTGATGTTTGTTGTGTGTTATGAACGCTGCCCGTTACCAGTCTATGTGCTGCTTGCACGCCTGATGAACAGTGGTTAACAGGATCCTGCTGACACCTAGCAGGGCGCTCTCATTTCAGGATTCTCTCTTGATGTGGAAAGCCTTCTATATCTGGCTGCAAGTCACATTTCTGGTGCAGAGAAATCACTAGCACTGACTTTGCATTAACATTTGCATGCATGAAAAGAAGCAAGAGACCCCGATGCCAAAAAGCTGCATGCAAAGACAGTATCTGCTGGTTAGGGTGACTTTAGCATACCTGGGAGAGAGCTACAATGTCTCCCTGTGTAATTTCATCAACTTTCTGACTTACGCTGTAGTTGACTTAAAAAAAAGGCAAGGACTAGGACATTCTGAGAACTGCAAACCTGAAGTCTCACGCTGCACCTCACCAGGAATCCCTTACTGCACCTCTGAAAACCTGGCCACAGGTCACCCTAGCACCCTCTCTGACCACCTTCTAACCACCTTCTCTGCATGCAAATGAGCTTTGACTGTGTTCCACACCAGCAAGTTTGCAGTGAGGCTTGGGCACTCATTAATATACATCTCTACGAGGGCTAACAAGTCAAACTACAAGGAAGCCATTTCTCCAAGTTGAATTTGCAAATTAGCATCGTGACCTCCAAAGTCCACCTATTACCACATGTGACAATAACCAAGGTTAAAAACTCACAAGAAGAGATGCTCAGCTGGTCAGACATGACAGAATATGGGGGAAACAAGTAATTCAGTAGTAGGTGTTTAAATGGGGAAGATACTAATTGTGTGTTGTGTTCTGCAGCCATTCATATAGTATATATTCCTATTTTGTACTTGCTCCATTTATTAAACACACACACAAAATCAAGTTTAAAACTGACTGTAACATTTGCTTAAACTGAGAAAGGAGACAAGTGTCAGCTGACCCAGAAGAAACAATATGGAGCTTCCCCAGCAGATTTAACAGTGTCAATCTGACTGTGAAAGGATAACAAACCAACAGTTAAATATCACTAAACAAGGTATACCTCCTCCCCTTCACACGGACCTCTTTGAGCCAGCACTGGCCCTCCCCAGACCTGAAGGGCTGGCTCAGGAAGCTAAGGGAGCAGAAAATTAAAGAAACATGAAGAGCTTTGCAACTAGTTCACTTGGAAGGCATAGCCAGTTCAGGTACAGGACTAACTTTTTGGAAGAAACCAGCTCTTTTTACAGCCCATGTCAAATTTTGTGAAATGGTCTGTAAAGTCCACAGCTTCTACTATTACAGAAGTAATCAGGAACACCAATTCAGTATCAGAGTTTCACACTGCCGGGTATTTTGGAAACAACTGATAGACCCCATTCTTGGGAAATATATAGGTTTTACTTTTCTTTTTCATTTCAAGTCATCTCATTTGACAGTTTGTCTTAACAACTTGATGACATGCCCCGATCACCTTCAACCAGTTCATTGCCTCTTCTGGCCTAATCTTATAAATTAAGATGCCTCATTCCACTTCCAGTCCCACAATAAACATAAATTTGATCACTCACTTGTAGCTAGTACATCCTCCACTGTCTTTTCAGATAATGCAGTTTTAGAGGACAAAATGTCCTGCCTGGATTTGTGCTGGAACTGCCCAAATGTTATGAAAACCTCAAAGAACTTATGTAAAAATAGCTAAAGAGCTCTTAAAACTAGTATGACAGTTACACTGCTACCAACTTTGACCAGACTTTGTCAGTTTACAAGTTAAAAATCAATCCTTTAATTGCAGAAGCTTTAGAGATACCAGTGCAACTGCTGTAGTGTTACAAATACACAAGAACAAAGAAAAACAGATTCTGTAATTACAGGAACATTAGCTAAGGGTTGGTATATCACAACAACAAACAGCAATAATTGGGCCTCAATACAGCAAGCACAGATCCTAATCAGCTTATGAAGATTATGTTCATCATGAGATGCCATCTCCAAACTGTCTTCTCCACAGGTATTTCTGAAATAAACTATGACTTCCTGAGGTATCTGTGTCTTTAAACATTTTAAAATGTAATGCATTCAATTGATTTTTGAACCTCACAAGGAAAATATACAACAGTATATCTAAGTGGACCTACCAGTTGTTTGTTGTCTGCCAAGAGTCACAAACACTTCACAGCATTGTACTACTTACTTGCAGACCAACTGTAGTTTGGAGAATTCTGTAGCAACAGTAACCGAGGCTTCCCACGTGTACCTCTTACTTCCTACCCATGTAATTCTTTCCAAGGTACAAACATGTACACCGGTATTCTGCCAACAGTATACTGGCCTGAAAGGGCAATAAAGAAGCAGCAGGAGTCAGAGCTTAGAAACTCTGCATGAAAGTACTGGATCTTCTATTAAATCCAGTTCCCAACAGCAAGCTACCTGACACCCATGTTTTACTTAAACTACTGAGATTCACCAAGCCAGTGAAGGCTATTAAGACAGTGGGTCCACAGTACCTTAAACCAACCTAAATCAGCTGTTACAGCCCTACTCCCTCCCAGTCCTTCTTTTACTGGTATCCATTCCTACAACAGCAAAGTGAAAGGAAGAAAGCTGATCAATCTGTAAAAAGTGAGCTCCTGAAAGAAACTGGATTGTTGCAAAGTAGCTGGGAGTAACAGGCTTTCTGGGGTTGCTACAAGCCTTACTTGTTTCACATAGCGCCTGAGGGGAATACAAGGAGACAGCAAAACCACTAGTGCACAGAACAGCATCAAGAAATGAGCTGCTGGCAGCATCTCTGCTCATTCATTAACACTGTGCAGCTATGGTACCGCCACTGCAACAAGCCTTTGACATTTGACAGGAACACAGCTTTAAGTCAACCTATACCTTTTTGAAGATGCTTAGAGACTGTACAGATTTGGCCTCCACAGAATGGTATTCCTCTGCTTGCAAACAAATTCATGGCAACATGACAGAAAAATGTGAACAAATACAAGCATCCTCAAGAACTAGATCCATACTGTTAGCAAAGCAGCAACAGTAAATACACTGAAGCTGCCAGAGCTGATGATGGAGATCTGGGCTATGCCCAGTTTCTTCCTCTGCCTCATGTGGGGTTGGGATTTTCATAGAATGGTTTAGGTTGGAAGGGACCTTGAAGATCATCTAGTTCCAACCCCCTGCCATGGGCAGGGACACTTCCCAATAGACCAGGTTGCTCAAAGCCCCATCCAACCTGGCCTTGAACACTTCCAGGGATGGGGCATCCACAGCTTCTCTGGGCAATTTGTTCCAGGGCCTCAACACACCCTGAGTGAAAAATTTCTTCCTAATATTGAATCTAAATTTACCCTCTTTCCAATCTGAAGCCATAACCCCTCATCCTATCGCTATGTGCCCTTGTAAAAAGTCCCTCTCCAGCTTTCTTGTAGGTGCCCTTCAGATACTGGAAGGCCACTATGAGGTCTCCCCAGAGCCTTCTCTTCTCCAGGCTGAACAACCCCAACTGTCTCAGCCTGTCTTCATAGGAGAGGTGCTCCAGCCCTCTGATCATCTTTGTGGCCCTCCTCTGGACCCGCTCCAACAGGGCCACGTCCTTCTTATGTTGAGGGCTCCAGAGCTCTTGAAGGTACAGAAAAAAAAATAGATCCTTCAAAGTCGCTGGACCCAAAGGTGACACAGACACCAAAAGGTGATAAGATTGCCCCGAAAAAAACTGTAACTGGGGAAAAGACATCAGTGGCCAGGACCTCTTAAAATCAAATAGAGCAGGAGCAGATGAAAGATGACAGAATGGCTATGTCTCCTTTTGCTGAGCAATCTTCAGGAGGTTAATCCTATGGCCTAAGCAACAGAAGTTCAAGGACTCGTGTTCTTTTAACTTATGATTAGGGGTATGACATGTATACAAAAAGGAAATCTTAATGCCAGCCATTAAAGTGTTTTTACAGAAAATTATTTAGGTTATAACGCACTAACTCCTCACTAGTTGTTGGTTTGTTGTTTTGTTTTTTTTTTATAAGTGCCCATGGAGCTTCAATTTTTATGCAGTATGCATTTTGCTAATTACATGACCACAAAGTCTCATTGCACCACACACAAAAATAACAATAAACCCTACAAATTGTAACATCTCTGTTCCTCAGTTTTAGTCATGGATGCTAACTAATCCTGACAAAAAGAAATGGGCTGAATTGTTTGATCTGTCACCTTTAACATCAGAACAGTGAACCAACATATGGGTGCCTGCTATTGTAATAAAGAATAAGTAACACTTCAAGTCCAAGAAGATGGAGAAGTAAAAAACTAAGAAGGATGTTACTCAGCAAAGAATGAAGCTGAAGAACTGCAAACGGAAAAATCAGAAGGTTCAAATTAGCTTTTCTAAAAGCTAGTTTATCTTAGACGTCAATATAAACAAATAAACCCAGCAGTTACACGGGGCGTTACAAATTAAGTGTTGCAACTGTTTAATCTTGTCCTGTAAAGCCTCAATTATATTGGAATAACGAGTGCCATACATTTAGAAGAAACCCACTGAAACTTAAGACTACATGCCTATGATCAACACAGGAAAGCTTTCTCTTCCTATATGGGACAATTTTAAAAGCCCTTTCACATCTCTGGAGAACACAGAATTGAGAAGGTTGTGAGGAGAAACTGTTCTGGCAGTTGTTCACCCGGAGGAAGCCACTAGTGTCTTGGCTCCTTATCACTCAGCTTTGCAGGTTCAGGTTAGCTCTGCTGCTAATCACATGTCAGTACCTATAAAAATAGAAGAGTCTCACTAATAAAAGCAAGAGCACAAACTAAGTGAGTAATGCTTCGTTTCTAGCATTTGATTTTGCTATTATCTCTTTTGGGGGCTAAATACTTTTTGGAACTATTAATACCTCAAAATCAGAATTCCAGTTCTATATAGACAACTCTACCTCCTTAACAGAAGAAGCCAACAAAAAGGTAAGAAACTTCCACCCAAACCTGAAACTAGGAAAAAGAGTGTGAACCTGTGCAGGTCAAGGATTCAGAAGCTTTGACTTCTGGCTCAACAGACCTGTTTCTCTGCTCTTAGAAAAGAAGCACAGTGAGAAGCTGCATGGGGTACTGAGGTCTGCCTTAACATAAAACAAAAGTACTTACTCATCTTTTGTTTCCCCTAAAGTTGCATTAACAAAAAGCAAAGACAATTACATGGCCTAGCAAACCCAGTAATAAAATATGAGTTAACTACAAATTAAAGGAGTAAGTATTTTGGTCTGCCAGAAGAGTCTGCACCCAGAGGGGATCAATAATAACTCATCAGTATTTATTAGAAGCCAAAGGAATATTACTGAAGAATGTATTCAAGCCTGATGAGTTCAAAGGCAGTGACTGTCTCCAGGCAGAAGGTGACTCAAACACCATTGTTTTCAAACTGAACTTGAGAGCGTACGGTTTTGAATATTTTAGATTTTCCAAAGGATATAATCTAGATATCAGACCATGATTTATTCCTCCATCATCCTAACCATTCATTTTCTTATTGGTGGAATCTGACAACATGGGTAGATGCAGGTCAATGCCAATGACAGCACTGATGCCTCCTGGTTTCCAAAGTCATGCCCAGAAAACTGGAGGCAGGATCTCTACATAAAACTCCTTATTGCAGCACAGGGACCAAACCAAGTGTATTTAATAGTTGACAGTTGGGAATTACATATAGTATTTGATTTAGAAAAAAAAAATATTTGTGGAGAACTGATAGCTTTCACTAAATACAGACAAACTGTCCAATCAGCAGGTCAGTCTGTGTAGCAGTATCTCAAGAGAAGCATTTCTCAAGAGAAGTAACAGCAATTATATAGCACTGCTGTGTTCCTTCATTATCCACCATAAACTAAACTTACATTGCTTTACTTCTAGAGACTTAAGTTAGATAAAGTTTACTTAAAAGGGTACTTCTAACATGAACTTTTAAATAAGCACCATGATCAGAAAAGAGTCAAAAAAAAAAGAGGGGTAGTAGAAAATTTCAGACATTTAATACAAAGTAAGTTGTTTTGAATGATGCTGACACAGTTCTAATCTTTACAGTCCTTTAAATGAATCTAAATTTCATTTTAGCATATCTCCACCTGTATACAACTTTTACATACTTTTGTATTTCATTTGTCTGTTGCCCCCAAAAGAAAGATGCTTCTTAGATTTTTAACTCTTTGCAAAAGCATGGATGAAAGCTTTAACCACATTAACATTGTTGGAGCTATCTGCCAGTCTTAGGCTCAGCCACAAAAGGAAGTCCGTCAGCACACTGGAAGATAACCCTAGAGGATAGACTTCTCCATAACAGCAAATACCCTATTCCAAAATAATTACTCCCCTTCAGGAAGAAATGAGAGCTAAGCTACCTTAGCTGGCCTGGCATAACTAATTCCAGCAAAGCTTAGGCCGTCAGTTCCCTTCTTCCCCCCATAGAGGCAGATATTTAATTCCCCTAGTCTCAGGCATGCTATAATATAAGCAAGTATGGATGACAGATCAGTTCACACTAGGCACGAACATACCTAACCTTTCCCTGTTTAGAGTTCTGATGGATTGAGGCCAGTGACTGAGAAAGCAGCAACAAAGCCAGTAACCAGTACAGGGAGATGAGACAAGGACAAAATGAATGAGGAGCAGCAGGAAGAGTCTCACTGGATGAGAAGGGGAAAAAGAAACCCACCACGCCTCCTCCTTACCCTGAAAAGCAACTGCTAAACAGAAGGAAGGGCAATTTTTAGTTACTTTCTAACATTTACTAATGTTAGCCAGAAGTGCTGAAGTTATCATACTCTTTACATAGAATATTTTCTGTGAGAAAGATTCACTGTCACCAAGTTCAACAAAAATTAAGATCAAGATTAGTTTACACCGTGAATGTCATCTTAAAGACACTGCTGCTGCTAAGACTGACCTGCATAAAATTGTCTCCACCCAAACAATAGCAGCAGAGGTGTGAATTCTGCTAAGATACAAAATGTGCTTTCAAAGGACTAAAATTCCAGCCCTATTGATTACAGACATGAATTTAAGTGATAAAATCAACAAAAGCATGGAAAAGACCCTCAAGTGAAGTCAAAGTAATGTGACACACATTTAGGTTTTCACTCTAGCGAATCCTAATCCGATTTCAATCCCAGTCTGATTTCAGAACAGCTCCCTCCCCCTTCCTTTCCTATTACAGAACCTTAGACACAAGACTTGGGATTTCCTCCCTTTTCAATCGCGACTAGAACTGAAGATGTCCCCGGTAATGACACACAGATTCAGAAGACGTTCGGTACACCTCCAGGGAATAAGCTTCTAATCACCCAGCGTCCCTCAAATTCGGGGGAGTAAACTACTACCCCATTAGCCTTAGTAAGCGCCACACTCCTCGATTTAGATGGAGACGCCCAGCAGACGACTACTGATGTGCCTACCAGCATTTAAAAAAAAAAAAAAAAAAAGGTTGATTTAAGGCAGTACAGGGAGCAAAACCGGCCAGCACAGTACACTGCGAAAAGGCAGATCGGAGTGTGGGAGCGGCCCCTACCACCAGCACAGGCCTCTGCGTGCGGCAGCGGCACCGCGGGGCAGGGGGGACGGGCAGGGCAGCCCCCGGCCCCGTCGGAAGGGCTATCACCGCCCGCAGGGGCCGGCACAAAAGGCAGCCGGCACCATTGTCCGCCCCATCCCAGCCCCCGATCCCGCCGAGCGCGGGGGCGGGGAGGCGGCAGGACGGGGCTAGCAGCCGGGGTGGGAGAACGGAGCGATGCGGGAGAAGGGGGACGCGGAGCGGGTGTGGGTGTGCATCCCGCCTCCAGTCGGCCCTGCCCGTGGCCCAGCGAGACCTCCCGCACCCCGGCAAGCCGGGGAGGCGGCGGAGGGGGCCCGCCCGCCAAGGCCGCGCTCAGCCCGGCCGCGCCAACCCTTCCCCCCGCCGCCGCCGCCGCCTCCTCCGCCCCCCGCCGGCCGCGCCCGCATGACGGAGGAGAAAAAAAAATTAAAAAAATACACCCCCCCGCGGGTGTTTTCCCCGCCGCCCGCCCCGGGCGGCCGCTCCCCGCCTCTTTCCCGCCGCCCGCCGGCGGCGGCGCCGCCAGCGCGGCCAGGCCCCGGCCCCGGCCCCTCCTCTCGCGGCCGCCGGAGGGAGGCCGGGCCCGGCCGGGTATCCCCGCCGGCCCCACACCTACCTCCACGTCGCGGCCCTTGTTCTTGAAGCTCTTGATGCGGTGGTTCTCCAGGCCGGCGGCGGCAGCGGCGGCAGCGGCGGCGTTCTCGGCCATGGCGGCGGCGGCGGGTCGCGGCAGCGGCTCCCAGCTCCTGCGAGGCGGCTCCGGCGGCGGCTCCCGGCGGCTCGCGCGAGGGGAGGGCGCGCGCGGGGGGAGGGGGGAGAGGAGGAGGAGGAGAGGGGGGCGGGGGGAAAGCGGGACGCTCCGTGACGAGCGCGAGGGCCGTTGCTGAGTGACGGGGGAGAGCGGCAGCCGAGCGCACGTGACGCGGCCGGCGGGCTCCCGCCAATGGCGGCGCGGCCCTCCCGCCTGGCGTAACCTGCGTCCTCTTCCCGCGCTGCATGCTGGGAGGTGTAGTCCCGGCGGGCGGCGGCCTCGCACGTGGAGCGGGCGGGAGCGCGCCCTGCCGGGTGGGCGGGGAGGCCGCCGGCCCCGCGCCGCGGTGCGGCCCTGCGCCGGCCCGGCTGAGGGGTTTCGGCTCGGTGCTGAACGTTGCGGAGCTCCGGGAAGCGCCGAGGGCGGCGAGGAGGGCCTGACAGACGCTCCTCCGTGGCCTCGTGCTTCTGAGGGGGCCCGGGGCCCTCCCTGGCCTGTGGGGATCGACCCTGACATGGGAGTTGCAGTGGGCCCGGCACCTCCGGGATGGTCCCTGAAACCATGTGCCCTTGTTAGCTGCGGGTTTGTCCCCCAAAATGCAGCGTGGGGTGACCTTCCTGGCATGGGTCGCCCACAAAGCCAGCCATGGCATGTCAGGGTCTGCTCTGCGCCTCTGCTTCCCACGGCTGCTGAAGCGTCATCAGGGAAACGCTGCACAACAAGAACCTCACAAATCCAGATGTTTTTGTGAGGCCCTGAGTCTCCTTCAGCTCACCTGCCATACAAGCGAGCCCTACCTGGAAAGCAAATTCAGCGCTCTGTGAATGTGTCCTGTCATAGAGTCATAGAATGGTTTAGGTTGGAAGGGGCCTTGAAGATCATCTAGTCCAACCCACCTGCCATGGGCAGGGACACTTCCCAATAGACCAGGTTGCTCAAAGCCCCATCCAACCTGGCCTTGAATACTTCCAAGGATGGGGCATCCACAACTTCCCTGGGCAATTTGTTCCAGTGCCACATTACCCCCTGAGTGAAAAATTTCTTCCTAATATTGAATCTAAATTTACCCTCTTTCCAGTCTGAAGCCATTACTCCTCATCCTATCACTATGTGCCCTTGTAAAAAGTCCCTCTCCAGCTTTCTTGTAGGTGCCCTTCAGATACTGGAAGGCCACTATGAGGTCTCCCCAGAGCCTTCTCCAGGCTGAACAACCCCAACTGTCTCAGCCTGTCTTCATAGGAGAGGTGTTCCAGCCCCTCTGATCATTTTCGTGGCCCTCCTCTGGACCCGCTCCAACAGGTCCATGTCCTTCTTGTGTCGAGGACTCCAAAGCCAGAGTACTTTGTACCACATGTGCACGCAGCAGCTGCATGTGTCCCAGGGTCTGTTAAATCTACCGTAAATGCAGAACCACTAGTGGTCTCTGCCAGTCCAACAAATTATCTTCAAATGGTCAAAATTACTGCACACCCACCCCCTCACCCCCCCACCCCCAAGTCATTAGTGCAGTTGTGGTGGTAGTTGTATACACTACAAACAGAGCCAGAATCTCCAGATCAATAATAGCCTGGGCACAGCAGGTTGGGTCAAACACAGCACCTCGAAGCTGCACCTATTATTTCCAGGCTAGATAAGAGGATGCGCAGGGGTGATGTAATTGTAAGCAGTGATCTAACACCTTCCATAAAGCACAGTATTATTTCTTTGGAAGAAAAGTCTCCATGAAAACCAAAAACCCAGAATATCAAAAACATGTAATGTTCATACCTAGCTCCTCTCATAACACATGAGGTTCTGCAGCAGACCCTTATAGCTATATATATAAGCTTTTCACAGACCTCTTTGAGTCTCTCCCTCTAACTGACAGCTCGGCTTTTTAATTGCCTTCCCCCAGCCCCTCTTTATATCGTGCGAATCACTGTAACTTGTAACTCACAGTTCTGGCAAAACAAAGCTCGCAGCCTGATGGAGATGAATAAAAATCTGGAAGACTAATGCTCTTCTTCACTGTTGTTCAGCTGCGTACCAAATGTTCTTATCTGAGGGATCAATGTAGCATTTCCATCCCTCTCGTATCCAAGTAGTTTCGGCTCCCAATGCACATTCCTCAGTGCCTTTTCCCAACGGCTTTGTCTGGGTGTGCTGCACCGTTATTGTTAGCAATGGAGGAGAAGAAGGAGCCAGAAGCAGGCAAAGCCCAAATGGCACAACCAATGTGACCGGTGTTTGTCAAGAGATGTCAGAGATGGCTTCTAGGCTCTGGCACTCGCTCTTTTGAAGGAGAATTGGATCCAGCTGTCCAGCTGTCTTCAAGAAAGCTGCTAAAGTGGATTCAGTAGCTGAGAACTTTGTTTTACCTGCCAAGGAAGGTGGCCCTAGCTGCCAGCTGTGGCTTACTCAGGCCTGCTAGGACATCAGAGCAATGCCGATCCGAGCCCTGCCAGGCAGGGATGTTGCAGTTATACTCTGGAGGAGCTGCCCACTCGTGCCACGAACAAAAGAGCTTTGTTCAGCTCCCTTCATCATAATCTGTGAGGTAAAAGGAAAACTTGCAAATAAAATATGGAGTGTCTCCAGACTGTGACAACTCAATTTACCAATCCATAAATCTATACCTATTCTACTAGGTAGGATTTATAGGTATAATGGTGGCAGTGTCTTTTCTTTCCCATTTTTTCCTATCCATGATGGAAGCCTTTCAGAGTTTCTATATTGCATTTCATTAGTCTTAGTAGACACTCAGGAATTGAACGCCTCTTAGACAGAGCTACTTGGAAGTTTGATTAGTTTTACTGCCTGAATAAAGCTTCTTGGTGGAGATCGTGACTACATAATTAAACTTGCATGTACTCAGAGAGAAAACATTTTGATGTAGTTAAGAAAATACTACTTTTTGGCACTGTAATTAACAGACGCTACAAAAATACAGGGAATGAGTACTTTGCTACTTTGAGAACTGAATGAACCATGTGGTTTGGGGTGGCCATTTTTCCTCACCGTATGAGCTTCATATCAACATGTTCTTGTTGCCAAGACCTGCAAGATATATGTCTGTGAGCACACTAATAGGATTTACTGTCCCTGAGCAGCCTCTTCACGCTCCATTTCATCTCCCTGCCCCAGCGACACTGCAGTGGTGCCCAGATGCACAGGCTGATGTCCTGGCTGGGCTAAAATGGGGCTCCTGGGTGATGGGAAGGGGTGAAAGGGAGGAAAAGAGTCTGGGTAGGGTCAGCAATGTCTGTGGGTGCCTTCAGTGCCCCAATAACATAAACTTCATAGTTTAAAGAGCTATGGGGAGGAAAGACCTCTCATAATTCAAAGATGTGGGACAATAACAACTCTTCAGGTGTCCCGTTACTGAACAGAGTTGAGCTGTGCTTGTTTCTGGGATGACCTCTTGGCTTCAGCAAAACAAAATGAAACCAGCAGGTGATATTGCAATATTTTGGGAAGTCCACGTGATCAGCTCAGGACTCCACCTACAGCTCCAGAGTCAGAGGCCACTCACCCCGCGGTAGCTGGTCACTTGCTCTTCTGCAGTCAGTGATTTTGTCGATATCTGCCAGTTGATACAGCCACAAGAAAACCAGCATGTAAAAGGAATCTAATGAACCTGAGTCATGCCCTTGCTGGCAGTCCCTCTAAGAAGGATTGGGGAGATTTAGGTGCAGAGCTTTAAGACGCTACCTGTTGTAAGTCCCACCCTGCTAGTGGATGTTAGAAGGCGAGGCAGGAGAGGCAAATAAAACATGTGTCAGCTCATCAGTGTCTCCATTCACAGCCACAAGCAGCTGAAGCCGAAACCTGTGGGGTGGAGGAGGTGTGGATGCCTCCTGCTGCTCCCAGCAGAGGAGTGGGGCAGCTGACAAGGTGCCCCATCTTAAACTGCTGCTGCTGACTTGGCAATGGACCATCTGTCAAGAGCAGTCTGTAAAATCATGCAACCTGTAACCACAGAAAGGTACAAGGACAGTTATTTAAGCCTTTAAGTTGATCTAAACCGCTCACGAGTCTCGCATCTTGCTCGCCCATCTGAAAATGGGACGCCTAAGCACCTCTGACAGCTGTAACCGTGTAGTGCCATTGGCATG
Organism: Vanellus vanellus; assembly: GCF_965231255.1. Classification (NCBI taxonomy): domain Eukaryota; kingdom Metazoa; phylum Chordata; class Aves; order Charadriiformes; family Charadriidae; genus Vanellus; species Vanellus vanellus. The sequence goes on from NC_138905.1 coordinate 191,821,966, forward strand.
GCAGAGCGAGAGGAAGCTTTTCCCTACAAAATTTACCACTATTTGTGTGCACTCTAACTCCCAGCAGACGTTAACTTTCATGCCTTGCTTTCTCGTGTCTGCTAGAGGCGGCGTGGCTGGCATGGGGTCAGACATGCGCGCAGCCGGGGTTCCTGCCTGCTTTGTCTGCAGCTGTCCCCACTGTACATACAGCTCTCCAGCAACTGGCTGAGCAGCATCTCGTCGGGTGTTGCTCTCTGACAAAAAGGGATGAGTAACACATAAAGAAAACTAAGGCAAAGTCCTCTACAAACAATGCCTTTGACACTCATTTTCCTTTAAGGTACATGTATAATTTTGGTGAGACTATTAATGCACGTTTGCACTTCTCTCCGTCACTGGAGTAAAAATTTCTCTTCACAGGAAGAGTTATGTTCTTACCTCATGGTAACTGAGGCTTAGTAATGAATGTGAGATAAATCCTGGTAAAGACTCCAGCTTTGTCAAAGGCTGCCATCAAATACTGTGAATGTGAAGAGGTAACATGCACTCAAGGACAGACGAGATAGGTCCACTGAAGAGAAGCCCATGGAAAGTTGCTGTGTACAAAGATCCACACCCAGGTCAGGAAACTCCTAATCTGAAAACGATTGAAAGCTGGGAAAGTGTTGGGAGAAGCATCACATTTTTTGCTGTTCTTATGCTTTCCTTAAGACATCTGTTTACTGGTGACTGTTGGAGATGTAATACTGAAAAAGACGGTTTTTGGTCTGACCCAGAATAGTCCTAATATTTACACCAGCAAGTTAGTGCTCAGTGAACCATGGCACTATGAATTTGGCACTTGAATACTCTCAGGGTACAGCATGATCCCTCATTCTTGAGGTAGTAGCTTATGGGTGCCACCATGCTGTCCCGTTGCTGCTTTGCCCCTTTCAAGCCAAGGTCCAAGTTTTCCAGTCACCCACACTGGAGGCAGATTACCTTGTGCCAGACTCCAGTCTAGGGGGAAACCCCCATGGGTGGGGATTTTTGGCAGAAAACTCCAGCCACAGGCAAGGATGGTGCAAACAAGGAATCTCTACCCTGGCTACAATGGCTCTCTGATGGCCTTTCCCAGTCCTTCAAGAGCATCTCAATGGACCTGGCAGTCTTTAATACATTTCTGCAGCAGCATACCATATCCCGCTATCCATAGGCAGCACAGTCAATAGCACTTTGCCAAAACAGGGCTGTCAGGAGGTATATGAACTGGTACAGGGCTCAGGGAAATGAGCACCCTCCCAAGTACATCTTTGCCAGGACCCAGTCCCAGAGAGCTGCCCTTGTTGCTGGGAGAAGATGCTTCTGGGGGCAACACAAAGAGCTGGGGAAGGAGCTGGCTTTGGAAGAACTAGTGAACAGCCCAGGGCTGGGGTTTATAAATACCTTATTATCTGCAGACCAGGAGCAGAAGCATTGAGGGAGTAGCTGGCTGGTCTGCTAGCATTTCCAGATTCTGGGGGACAGTGTTAGTGAAGGAGGAACTGTAAAACCTCTGGTTATTCATAGGCCCTCTGTGTTTAGTCTGAGCCAAGTTGCTGTCTCACCACCTTTGTCCACACTTTGGGAAGAGAATTAGGGGAAGCTCCTCCTGGGACAGAGCACCACTTTCCTCCTCCGCTATTCTCACAAGAAACCCCAGAATAAGTACACACTGGTTCCTCATCTTCTGCTGTTTCTCACTGTCAGGCAGCTCCATATGGGATGGTGAGTTGGGGTTGAGCTTGACAGCAAGGTGGGCAAGCTGTAGGGGCTTCATGAACAGGGGCCTTTTGCCATGGTACCCAAGCAAGAAGAGCATGGTTGGGCAATGGTAGATGAGGTCAGTCGAAAGCCCGATCACCAGACAAGACCATAGTGGTGATGATGCAGGTCCCAGGTCACGTTGGGGTCCACACTGATGAGTTGTATGGCCAGGTACAGGCATAGCTGCAGTGTAGCTCAAGCAGACACTAAGGGCAAGAGCCCTGCTTAAAAGCAGTTCCCAAGATAAGGGGAGTGAGTTCTTGCCGAGGCTCCTCACAGCTTGTTCTCAAACAGCTCTTTGATTCAAGGCCAGCCAGCTGCACTGGCAAAGCTGGCCCCAGGCCCAGGCAGCCCAAGCCCCAGGAGGAGGCGGGGTGTGCTCAGGGCCCGGGCACCCACCTGGAGCTGAATACATCCCTTTCTCCTGATGTCTGAGCTCCAGGATGCTGCAGAACCAGAAGGGTCACAGAGACTTACACCAGGGCCTGGACAGCTTTCTCAAATTTAAGTCAGACAGTGATCAGGAGCCAGAATGCCATCCTGCCCTGAGCTTCGATCCAAGCAAAGCTCCTGAGATACTGTTTGCATAGCCATGGTCCACCAGCCGCCTAGGCTTTCGCCTTGGGATGGAGATGCTGAGGAGGCTGGGCTGGGCTGTGCCATGAACACCAAAACCTGATGGGCTTGCTGGTTTTCCTGGTAGGAACAGCTCCAGGCGGTCTGCTCCTTGTCCCGGAGCCTTTGGCACAGGCAGCCCAGTGATGCACTGGTTGAAGCCCAGCCCCAGAGCCAAAAAGGGCCAGGAAATCCCTGATGCAGACTATGCTGCGCCTGAAGGAGACAGCAAAGGGATGCAGTTTACAGGAAAGGTCCCTGAGGACTGTCCGCAGGATGGCTCTCTTAATTTATATTTCAAAGTGGATAATTTAATTGGTATAGTTGGGAGTTTTCTTTCTTCTCTTCATTATGGTTGCACAGAATACTCCTGGGTGATATCCTTGGTGGTGCAAGTCCACATGTTATGACCCTGGAGGCATGGTGCAGGTAGCCCTGTGTCAACTGTATGATCATGTGTGGCTTCCCTGGTGTCCCTCCTGGCTAGTGAACCAGGCCCATCAGCCATGTCAGTCTCAGGCTGTACCAACACCACCAGGGGTACCCTGTCTTGGTGCATCCTTTAGGCAAAAGGAATCCCCGAAGCCCTTGTGCAAGCTGTGGAGACTGCGGCGAGGCAGAGAATGTAACAGCAGGTGAGGGACAGCCTGTCTTTGAGTGACGGTGGTAACACCTCTGGGGTAACATATTTAAAAATAGGAGAAAATTGCTGGAAAACAGCAGCCAGAAAAGAGGAGTGAGAATATGAGAGCAACAACTCTGCAGACACCAAGGTCAGTGAAAAAGGAGGGAGAAGAGGTGCTCCAGGTGCTGGAGCAGAGATTCCCCTGCAGCCCATGGTGAAGACAATGGTGAGGCAGGCTGTCCCGATGCAGCCCATGGAGGTCCACAGTGGAGCAGATATCCACCTGCAGTACATGGAGGACCCTATGCTGGAGTAGGTGAATGCCCGAAGGAGGCTGTGACCCCGTGGGAAGCACGTGCTGGAGCAGACTCCTGGCAGAACCCATCTAGAGAGGAGTCCATACTGGAGCAGGTTTGCTGGCAGGACTTGTGACCCCAGGGGGGACCCACGCTGGAGCAGTCTGCTCCTGAAGGACTGCACCCCGGGGAAAGGACACACACTGGAACAGTTTGTGAAGAACTGCAGCCTGTGGGAAGGACTCACGTTGAAGAAGTTCATGGAGGACTGTCTCCTGTGGGAGGGACCCCATGCTGGACCAGAGGAAGAGCATGAGGAGTCCTCCCCCTGAGGAAGAAGGAGCGGCAGACAAAACGTGTGATGAACTGACCACAACCCCCATTCCCTGTCCCTTTGCACCGCTCAGGGGGAGGAGGTAGAGAAAATCAGGAGTAAAGTTGAGCCCGGGAAGAAAGTGGGAGGAGTTGGGGCAACACGTTTTAGGATTTGGTTTTATTTCTCATTATCCTACTCTGATGTGATTTGCAATAAATTAAATTAATTTCCCCAAGTCATGTCTGTTTTGCCCATAATGGTAATTGCTGAGTGATCTCCCTGTCCTTATCTCGACCCATGATCCTGTTGTCGTATTTTTTCCCTCTGTCCCTTTGAGAAGTGGGAGTGATAGAGCAGCTTTGGTGGGCACCTGGTGTCCAGCCAGGGTCAACCCACCACACCATCACAAAGCACGATGACCCTTTTCAGATTTTGGCACATTTTAGCAATGCGCCTTTTCTCGTAAACACAGTTGCTGAGAGCTGCAAGAGTTACACCTGCACTGCAGAAAATAGGCATTTTCTTTAGCAGAAGTGTCTCAAAGTGGAATTGCAGTGACACCAAAGTATCTTTAGTGCTCACATTGTTAAAAGTTATCAGGAGCCTTCACTTGGATTTGATCTGATTTCACTCACTCAGATTATGAACATTTTGTATAAGCAAAGACAATTTAATGCAAATAATTAAGACAGACAATGCAAAGATTTACTGAGGTGGATCTGGGGGTTTACTGGTTCCCCTCCTCGCTTTGGTCCCAGCAACGCAACGTGCACATGTTGTGCAACCAGTACCTCCCTGCGCCCACGCAGAGCAGGCTGTGTCCATCCCTGGTTAATGCAGCTCTGATTACAGCATCCTTAGAAAGGCGGATTTTCTTTTGTGTTCTCATATCCAAGTATTAACCTGCCCTGACATCGCTTCATTTGCCAGAGCTGATAGCGCAGCCTGAGATTGCTTTGCTGTAGAGATTACACAGAAGTAGGGGCAGATTCCAATAACTTCTGTTCTGCAAAACAAGTTTTAGTTTCTACTCTGGTATAAGTTTTTTAGAGAGATATATATAACGTATATATCTCTGTATAATAGCTTGTCTTGCTGCAGAGATAAGGTCACAGATGTGGTGCTATGTGAACCTGGAACAAGAGACACTTCCCTTTGTGTGCCTCGATGGAAGAATATTCAAGTGTAGTTATGCTTCTGGTACCAACGGAGACCCACTACAGCTGGCTACCACCACCATCTCCTGCTCATTTGAGGAGATTTTCTGCATATTTAAAGCCTGCAAGTAATTATACATTTGGTACCAGGCTGTTATGAACAACATATGATATTCTTCTTGTCTCTGTAACTTCAATTTGTAAGACATCACCAAAGTGGCGAGTCCCCACACTTACACATTGAAGTTGGCTTCACATGATTATTGGCATAAATGGCAATTTTATTTTAAAACCTCCTGTGATCTGATCTCAGGATCTATTTGGATCTTCAGTCCCCATGGTAATAGCTTCTCAAATCCTGAAAATAACAATGTTCGCAGCTATTTTGACTGAATAAACCAGACGCCACACATGCATAAGGCTAAGCATATGGGTGTGTGCTTGCAGGGAGAGGGTTTTGTTTCAGTCATGGAAGTAAATAGCCATTTTCTGAGCTCACGTAGAGATCTGCTGTACTTGGTCAGACATGTAAAGTGAGGGAGTGCTATTTTTACGTTGTCACTTTTTAAAGCAGGCCTGCATTCATCCTTTTGAATGGCTTTCTAATGATACCTGGTGTGGTTCACGTGCGTTGGTCTTCCCAGCGAAATACCACTGAAATGGTGCCACGGAAAAAGAGAGGCAGGAAAATGGATCCTAACCTCGTTTTTTATATTCATGTGTTCTTTTTTTTGGACCGGAGCTGTTAATCAAAATGGGAGGCCTTGTGAATTGTTTTGGTTAAGAACAGGAATTTGATTTCATCTCTGATGCTGCTTTCAGTGTCTGAAGATAACGTACGGTGAAGGAAGAGTCAACTACACAGGCAGCTTCTTTGCTCACAGCGCTCTGCCTTTCTGATGGACCTTGATTTGTTCCTGTGAGGGTGCTCCAGCAGGGCTGTGCCTGGATAGACTTTTTCCTGCAGGTCACCAGGTATCACATGGACCTTGTCTCTTGGTCACCCGGCTCTGCATCACTCCTGGAGCCTGCCCCCCATGTGATCCCAACACAGGAGTGCCAGGAGCTGGTGAACACTGAATCCTGTGGGGAGATGGACACCGTTTCCGTCAGTGCCCACCTGCTGGCTGGTGCTCAGCTGCCGGCAGGCTCCCCCAGGTTGTTGTGTTTTGGATGATGAGACAGCTGGTCCTGCACAAAGATTTATTCACGGGGTCTGTAGCTGGTGGCATGGATTGACTCCAGAGGTAATAGCTGCTTTTTGGCAAAGATAAAAAAATTAAAGGGGAGAAACAGAAGGGAGAGGAAACCTTGACCCCATGGCCAGCTGGGAGGAGAAGGAACAGGGGGTTCCCAGAGGAGTGTCCTCCCCTTGGCATCCTCTCTGGTGGCATGGGTGCCCTCCCTGCAGACAGATTTCCCATGGTAACTATACGTGGGGTTTTTTGGTTGTTTTTTTTTTTTTTTTTTTGACCCTTTGGACCCTCTCAAACTCCCTGTTGGTTGTTCTTGCTTACCAAGATGTTAGTGCTGATGGGAGCACATGCTGATGGGGCACATTTGTTGCTTGTGAAGCTTTGTGTGTGCATTTTGTCAGGTCCCCTAATGCAAACTGAGAGCGACAACCTGAGAATAGGAAGAGACGTGGGAAAGGAAGGTGATTGGTGAATGAGACAGGTGCCCTAGTGGTGGAGGACGCAGAGAAGGCAGAGTTACTGAATGCCTTCTTTTCGTCGGTCTTCACTGCTAAAGCTGTCCCTCATGAATCCCACCCTCTGAAGGCAAAAGGGGAGGTCTGGAGAGTGGAAGATTTTCCCTCAGTTGAGGAGGACCGGGTCAGAGACCACTTGGCCAAGCTGGACATTCATAAGTCCATGGGCCCTGATGGCATGCATCCGCGAGTGCTGAGAGAGCTGGCGGATGTTATTGCTAGACCACTCTCCATCGTCTTTGAACGGTCATGGAGAACAGGAGAGGTGCCTGAGGACTGGAGGAAGGCCGACATCACTCCAATCTTCAAAAAAGGCAAGAAGGAGGACCCAGGGAACTACAGACCGGTTAGTCTCACCTCTGTCCCTGGGAAGATATTGGAGCGACTCATTCTGGATGTCATCTCCAATCACGTTGAGGAACAGGAAGTTATTGGAAGTGGTCAACATGGATTTACCAAGGGTAAATCGTGCTTGACCAATCTGATAGCTTTCTATGATGTTATAACTGGTTGGCTGGATGAGGGGAGAGTCGTAGATGTCATCTACCTTGACTTTAGCAAGGCTTTTGACACTGTCTCCCATGACATCCTCATTAGGAAGCTGAGGAAGTATGGGCTAGATGAGGTGACAGTGAGGTGGATTGAGAGTTGGCTGCGGGACAGGACTCAGAGGGTTGTGATCAGCGGCACAGAGTCTAGTTGGAGGCCTGTAACCAGTGGTGTCCCCCAGGGGTCAATACTCGGTCCTATTTTGTTTAATATATTCATTAATGACCTGGATGAGGGGACAGAGTGTATCCTCAGCAAGTTTGCTGATGATACCAAACTGGGTGGGGTGGCTGACACCCCAGAGGGCTGTGCTGCCATCCAGCGTGACCTGGACAGGCTGGAGAGCTGGGCAGAGAAGAACCTAATGAGGTTCAACAAAACCAAGTGCAAGGTCCTGCACCTGGGGAGGAAGAATGCTAGGCACCAGTACAGGTTAGGGGCTTACCTGCTGGGAGATAGCTTGGAGGAGAAGGATCTGGGGGTTGTGGTAGACAGTAAATTATCCATGGCCCAGCAATGTGCCCTTGTCGCCAAAAAGGCCAATGGAATCCTGGGCTGCATAGGGAAGAGTGTGGCCAGTAGGTCGAGGGAGGTCATTCTCCCCCTCTACTCGGCACTGGTGAGGCCACAACTGGAATACTGTGTCCAGTTTTGGGCTCCCCAGTTCAAGAGGGACAGGGAACTGCTGGAGCGAGTCCAGCGAAGGGCAACTAAGATGATTAAGGGCTTGGAGCATCTGCCTTATGAGGAAAGGCTGAGAGAGCTGGGACTCTTTAGCCTGGAGAAGAGAAGGCTGAGGGGAGACCTGATTATGGCATACAAGTATCTAAAGGGTGGGTTGAAGAAGGATGGAGCCAGGCTCTTTTCATTGGTTCCAAGTGACAGGACGAGGGGCAATGGGCACAAGTTAGAACACAGGAAGTTCCGTTCAAATACACGGAAACAGTTCTTTACGGTTCGGGTGACAGAGCACTGGAACAGGCTGCCCAGGGAGGTTGTGGAGTCCCCTTCCCTGGAGATTTTCAAGACCCGCCTGGATGCAGTCCTGAGTAATGTGCTCTAGGCAATCCTGCTTTAGCGGGGGAGTTGGACTAGATGATCTCTAGAGGTCCCTTCCAACTCTGATAATTCTGTGATTCTGTGATTCTGTGATTCTCATGCTGGTGGCCAACACTTCTCATGGGAGCCTGTCATAACAGGGTTTGCAGGTGCAGGGCCATAAGAATAAGACAAGAACAACATGGGTTGACAAGGGAAAGCCACTGCCAAGAGGATGGAGAAAACCCAGCAGCATGGGGGGGGAGACACGGAGCAGTGAGGAGGCTGCAGAGCTGCAGGCAGGAGCCCTTAAATGTTGCACAGGTTGGGGCACTTCACACTCTGCACAACACAGAGCAAAGCCAGGGCATGGCTGAGAAGCACATGCAGAGCCAGGAGCTGGGAAGCACTCCCAGTCGGAGCTGTACAGCTCTAAATTGTCTCTTTTTATTATTGCAACCAGCAGAGCGGGTGACGACAACCGCTTGCTACAATGGTATCGCACCAGCTGCAAGCGCGCTTGCTTAAATGCAAGTGTCTTCAGCTCCTTGTTTGGCTCTCGCAAGCCAGCTGGCACAAGGCACCCTGATGCATCCCCATGGGACTCAGCCGAGGCAACCAAGACCCCACGGCTCACCAGCAAGGATGGAGCAATGCCACACACCACGCCAGACTTACTGGGGCCCTGCAGAGGACATCAGGGTCTGTCATCTCCAAGCTCAGCAGAGGATGTGCAGCTGCATCCTGGAAGCACCACTGCAGCTGACTGCCATTCCTGTCCCTGGCATCCACCAACAGATGCTGTCATCCCAGAACAGAGACATCCAACCCACTGGTGAAATGGACTCACCAACTGCTGGTTTCCAGCAGCGGATGTGGAGCTAAGCCAGCCCTGAGTTTGGCTTTGTCTTCAGGGTGAGCCTGGGAGGGATTTTTCAGCTTTTCTTCATCAGTGCAAGGAAAAGAAAAAGGTAAGGGACAAGGCAAGGGAAGAAAAAGTCAAGGCAAGAAAAAGTCAAGGCAGGCAAGGCAAGGATAAAGCAAGAAAGGAAAGGGCAAGGAGTGGCTGAGGGAACTGGGGTTGTTCAGCCTGGAGAAAAGGAGGCTGAGGTGAGACCTTACCGCTCTCTACAGCTACCTGAAAGGAGGTTGTAGCGGGGGTGGGGGTCAGTCTCTTCTCCCAAGTAACAAGCAATAGGACAAGAGGAAATGGCCTCAAGTTACACCAGGGGAGGTTTAGATTGGATATTAGGAAAAATTTCTTCACTGAAAGGATTATCAAACGTTGGAACAAGCTGCCCAGGGAAGTGGTTGAATCATCATCCCTGGAGGTATTTAAAAGACAGGTAGCCGTGGTGCTTAGGGACATGGTTTAGTGGTGATTTTGGCAGTGTTAGGTTGATGGTGGGACTCGGTGATTTAAAGGCCCCTTCCAACCCAGACCATTCTATGATTCTGTTCTATGATTCTAAGGAAAAGTCAAGTCAATGCAAGGAAAAAGAAAAAGCAGGAAGAGGCACAAAAAAGCAGGAAAATAACAGGC